>NC_137792.1:129078371-130278371 GCF_963383645.1 Muscardinus avellanarius
TGGTCAGATTTTAAGATTATGGCTGCAAGCATGCTGACCAGAACAAACATCAAAACTTAAAAGCCAGCCCTTATAAATAAAAAAGAACAATCCACTAAGAGCTTACTAAGGATATTGGAACCCAGGAGTTTCCTACTGGAGTAGGCACATAGAAGATGTGAAGAAAATATTTCCTAAATGATTGATTTGCATCGTAAAAGCCACATAAAAGGAACAAAACCTCAAGACAATGGAATCTTTCTTTTTATTTTTTTTGTGGTACTGGAGTTGGAACCCAGGGGCTTTCTACCTCCGGGCTATACTTCTAGACCTATTTTATGTTTTATTTGGAAACAGGGTCTCACTAAGTTGTTGAGAGCCTCACTAAGTAGCTGAGGCTGGCTTTGAGCCTGTGCGATCCTCCTGTCTCAGCCTCCCAAGCACAGGAATTACAAGTGTGTGCCACCACACTCGGCAAGACAATGGAATTTTAAAATCTAGTGTGTATCAGACAACGGAGGCCTTGACACTGTTGGTATAACTAAAAAGATAAAGCTAAAATAACCTGGAAAACCACAAAGCTTAAATTAAAATGTAATTCCAACCTATATCATAATAATTTTGGGCACTTAAAAGGGCTTAAGATAGAAATGATGATAGAATTAACTCAAATTTGATATATTCCTTAAAGAAGAGAAAAAGTTGCTATCATGCTGGCATGGTTTCCTTATAGAAAAAACAGTATTTTATTTTTACATATTTGTCTTTGGTATCCTCAATTATAAATATGTTATAATAAGATACATGAGAACAAAGCATTTAAATTCAATACAATCATTTCATCCTGAGTATTTACAATTTAATAAAAGGAATCTTTCAATGGTTTGTTGTAATGGGAAAAAGCATTAAAGCAGAGATCTAGATTCCAGTGTCATCTCTAGCTGTATGATTTGAGGCAAAACATTTCATATTTCCAAAAATTAATTTATCTACATAACATAATGTGTTCCCCAGGATAATTACAGCTTTGATATTCTATGATTCTATTTCATAATGCACATATTCTCTGATGGTCTTTAGGAGAAAACAAAATAAGGAAAAATGAGACTTTAAAAAGTTTGGCAAAGATGTGGAAAGCAGGAACTCTAAGACATTGTTGGTGGGATTGTAAAGTAGTGCAAGCACTTTGAAAGCAGTATGGAGGATCCTCAGAAGAATGGGAATGAACTTACCCTATGATCCAGCAATACCACTTCTGAGTATCTACCCAAAAGAACAGAAATCAAACTACCAAACTAATGCGTGTGTATCTATGTTCATAGCCACACAATTCACAATTGCCAAATGATTGAACTAGCCAAGATGTCTACCAACAGATGAATGAATTAAAAACTATGAGATGTATACACAGTAAAATTTTACTCAGCCATAAAGAAGAATAAAATTACATCATTTCAAGGGAAATAGATGGAACTGGAGAACATTATGCTAAGTGACATTAGTCAGTTACGAAAAATAAGAATTTGGATGTTCTCCCTAATATGCAGAAGCTAGGGAGAAAACGGGTCATAGGAGGAACTCTAGATGAAGAAATAAAAACTATAGATGAGAAAATAAGGCGACCTAACTGGGGGTGATGGGAGGGAAGAAGAGGGAAATTCCCTAGTGTACATGATGTAAATTCACAAAAATATCAAAGTCAATCACCAAGCCAACCATGAGAAGGAGGGAGGGGGAGGGAGTGTGGTAGGAATTTGGAATGATATGTGTATGTATGCCTCTACCATCATGTATCCCACTAAGATGTATGACTACAGTATACCAATAAAAATACAAAAAATAAAAAGTTTAAATGATAATTACTATATATATATATATATATATATATATATATATATAAGCTATAGAAGGATAGAAAATTACTTCTCTGGAAGTATTCAAATTGTCTCTATGTATGGAATATGCCATTTAATCAGATTATGTTCTTCTCTAAGTCAACATTCTGTTAAATACTCATTCCTTCTAAAGCACCAAACCAAACTCTTCCTGTCATTGGTTACTCTTACCAGTGTAGCAACATCTCAGGAGTTTAGCATATGAAGCTAGTAATATAAAGGTGATATAATAGATTGCTACCTAGTATAATTTATGTCATGTACCCCAGGCATGGGAACCCTTGTTTTTTCCTTCCCCTTGGAATAAAATGTAATGTAGCTTAGAAAGAATTGCCTTTCAGTAAGAATATCAAATTATACATAAAAATACTACAATAAAATAGTGATTTATTGGCATCTATAGGAGATTTGTTCTAGGCCACAATTACCAAAATCTTCAGATACTCAAGTCTTGTGATGGTCAGTCTGCATTGTCAACTTGACTGGATTGGGAAACGCCTAACATTGTGACTTTGGATGTGCTGATGAGAGGATTATTGATTTCATGAGAGATGGAAGGGCAAATCCTGCCCTTACTGTAGGCAACAGAGTTCTGATAGGTGTAGAACCTGGATAAAAGGAGAAAGATTCATGAAGGCATGAATGGTTCTTCCTACAGAAAGTGTGTCTGTTCTCATCTGAGATATCGGCCTTCAACTCTTTGAACTGGATCTTTACGATTCTTCCTCCAGAGGGTTTCCTGGCTTTCTGTCTTGGACTTGGACTAAACTAGTAGTGGATCCCATTCTGAGACTGCAGTTCTTGGGCCACTTGAAGTGGTTCCTCAGGCTCTCCTTATGCAGTTGGAAACTTGGAACTACACTTCTTTGGACTGTAAACTGATTTAATAATTTTCCTTTTTCATATACATGTTCTGTGAGTTGTGTTACTATAGTGAACCCTGACTAATACAAATCTGTTAAATAAAATGGTATAATATTTGAATACAAACGAGGCATATCCTCCTGTATAACTTAAATCATCACTATCCTCATTTGTATTCAAATATTATACCATTTTAACAGAACATGCAAATGGTATGTAAATAGTTACTATATAATATTTTTAGAGAATAATGATACATATTCAGTATAGTTGTAACTTTTTAGATATGAGGTTCATTGAACCCATGGATGTGGAACCCATGAATGTGGAGGTTGATTATATATGTAAATATTTATTTTATATGACAATAGTAAAGTACTATATGTAGATAAAAATAATAGAAAATAATAATACATAAAAGTATTGATTTGAAATTGGAAGAATTCAGAAGAAAAAATAGGAAAGAAGAAAAATAAAAATGACCACTAAGCATGTCAAAGATCCCTAATATGTGAAAGCTAGGGAGAAATGGGTCATAGAAGGAACTCTAGATGAAACAGGAAATCCTATAGAGGAGCAAACAAGACAACCTAAAGGAGGGGATGGGAGGGGGGAAGAAGGAAATTTTCTAAAACATGCAATGTACTTAAACATATCGAAGTCAACCACTAAGCCAAGCAAGGGAAGGAGGGATGAGGAGGGACTTCGGTGGGAATCGGGTAGGGGTTAAATCCGTGATGTGTACATGTATGTACATACAAATTTTTTACCCCAATATGATGTATGAATATAATGCACCAATAAAAAATTTTAAAAATAAAATAAATTTTAAAAACAATCAAGTAACTCTAAATATTAGAAAAATGAAAATTAAAACGAGGTATTTTTAATATATTTATAATAATAAATTCTGTCAATGAGACAGGAAAATAGAAAGCCACAGACTGATGATATGGTGAATTGGTAAGGTCTTTCTATAAACTTAACATATCGCCAGGCATGGTGGCACACGCTTGTAATCTCTGCACTTAAGAGGCTGAGACTGGAGATTTGCACAGGTTCAAAGCCAGCCTTGGCTAAGACTTAGTGAGTCTGTCAGCAACTTAGTGAAACCCTGTTTCCAAATAAAGTAAAAATCAGTCTGGGAGTATAGCTCGGAGGTAGAAAGCCTCTGGGTTCCACCCCTAGTATCACCAAAAAAAAAAAAAAAACAAAAAACCACTTAGCATATGGTATTAAAAACCTTAAAATTCTTTAGATTCTTTGCCTACATAATCTTATACTTAGAAACTTATCCAACAAAATAATTATAAGTTTAAATAAAAATATGTACCACAAAATATTTTCATTAAATTATTATTCACAGTAATAAGAAACTGGGTAGTTAAAATATTCAGTTAAGCAAGCAATAACGCAGCTATTAAAGGCATATTATCTAGTCATTGTGTTTTTGAAGAATAGCCAATTAAATGGGAATATGCTTTTGATGTAAGGTCAAGAAAAATAATAATTGTACAATCAAATATAGTTTGATACTTATTTTATATATTTATGTGAGTATATGTATGTTAGACTGAAGTATATATGCTAATATTCACCATAGGTATCTCTGTATGTTTTGGTTTGGGGTGATGTTTTACAGTTTGTCATTTACATTTTAATAAATTTTCTACTTTAATCTTGCATTACTTTTATAATGTACATGATGTACATTCACAAACATATCAAAGTCAATCAGTAAGCCAAACTTGAGAAGGAGGGAGGGGGTAATGGGGTGGGATTGCGGAAGGGCTAAATGAGTGATGTGTGCGTGTGTGCCTCTGCCATCCTGTAACCCGTTAAGATGTACTAATACAATGCACCAATTAAAAAGAGGGAAAAATAAAAGAAAAATTAAGAATATTCAGACATATATACATTTGGGTTTCAATTCCAGCTCTGACACTTTCTAGCTGTCTAATATTGGTAAATTACTTAACCTCCAAACTTTATTAATCTATGTGGAATTAGTACCATCTAACCCCATGGTTACAGACAAATGAGCTAGCACTAGCAATCTATATTGTACTTACCTTTTATTTTTCCTTTTTCTCTTTTTCCTCTATATTTCCCCCTTAACATGTAAGGCATTCAAGCAATGCTATCTGATTAATAGAGTTTTACAAGTAGAAAAATCAGAGCTACCCCAAAATAGCAGCTTACTCACTATGGAGGGAAAGATGCACATTCAAGAAATTTAGGTGGCAAAAGCCTAATAAGCACATCCCTAAACACACACACACACACACACACACACACACACACACACACACACAACACACACATGTACTTTGATACAATATTTTAATTGTTTGCCTATATTTATAACTCAGAAAAATCACACAAAATAATCTGAATTCAGGTTTCTTGAAAATCAGAAAGTCTAGCAAAATGGATATTATCTCTCATTTAGTAATTACAGGAACTGAGAAACAGCAGCTCTTAGAAGATATATTTTGAATCTCATTGTGGTCTGTAGCACTTTCTTATGTTTCCTCAATATGAGGTCCACTTAACTTGTGGGCATTACCTATGTGGTCTCTATGTTTATGACTACCCATTTTAATTCAAGTAAAAAGTGACCATTGGAAGGGGGAATTATTTTGCAATATTCAGAAATTGAAATGAAAATTAAGGCTTAGTATTAATATTTGTTGATATTTCTATTTAATTTTTACTAATCCAATAGAAATACATTAATGTGTTTAAAAGTTAATTATAAACGTCACTATGTAAACTGATTTATCTTACCTATCTAAAAGCTTTAATGGCCTTTTGGCAACTAAAAATAGATTGTAATGTTTGTTAAAATAAAGCTCTTACAGCTCTCTGACAAGAAAGTTGAATTTTCCCTTTGTATGGGGTCTCTGCATTTATTAACACCAAGACTCAATGATATCCAGTATCTCTCACATGGCATAGGTGAGGGATTAAACCAGTGTCAGCCACTGGGAGACTAGCTAAATCCAGAGAATATCATCAAAACTAATAATGTTTTTATGAGCCAAACAAAGTGACACATACTATAATTGCAATAATTGGGAGGCTGAGACAGGAGGATTGCAGGTTGAGGCAAGCCTCAGCAACTTATCAAGGCTTTATTTCAAAATAAAATAGAGCCATCAGATGTGGTGGTGCATGCTTGTAACCCCAGTACTTGGAAGACTGAAACAGGAGCATTGCAGGTTCAAAGCCAACCTCAGGGGGGCGGGCCCTCGGCCGCTGGCATCGGCGCTGGCGCCGTAAAGTTTGACTGTGGCGGCAAATGGGCTTGGGCGGCTCCTCGGCGGGCAGCTGCGGCGGGTTCCTCCCGGCCCTGTTAATGTCGGGCCGGCCCTGGGAGGATGGCAGCCTAGAGCCCGGCCGCGCTGGGGTTGGGGAGGGAGGGGACGGGGTGGGGCCCGGCCATGTCGGAGGTGATCCGGAGTCTGCTGCAGCGCTGGGGCGCCAGTTTTAGGAGAGGCGCCGACTTCGACTCCTGGGGCCAGCTGGTGGAGGCGATAGACGAGTATCAGATATTAGCAAGACATCTACAAAAAGAGGCCCAAGCTCAACATAATAATTCTGAATTCACAGAAGAACAAAAGAAAACCATAGGCAAAATTGCAACATGTTTAGAATTGCGAAGCGCAGCTTTACAGTCCACACAGTCCCAGGAAGAATTGAAACTGGAGGACCTGAAGGAGCTAGAGCCAATCCTAAAGAATATCCTTACATATAATAAAGAATTCCCATTTGATGTTCAGCCTGTCCCATTAAGAAGGATTTTAGCACCTGGTGAAGAAGAGAATTTGGAATTTGAAGAAGATGAAGAAGAGGGTGGTGCTGGAGCAGGAGCTCTTGATTCTTTCCCTGCTAGAATTCCTGGTACTTTATTACCAAGGTTACCATCAGAACCAGGAATGACGTTACTCACTATCAGAATTGAGAAAATTGGTCTGAAAGACGCTGGGCAGTGCATCGATCCCTATATTACAGTTAGTGTAAAGGATCTGAATGGCACAGACTTGACTCCCGTGCAAGATACTCCTGTGGCTTCAAGAAAGGAAGATACATATGTTCATTTTAACGTGGACATTGAGCTCCAGAAACACATTGAAAAGTTAACCAAAGATACTGACTGGGTTAATTCCAAGTGGCAAAATAATTCAGTCCATAGTAGTCCTAGGGGATGAAGAATTTGCCTTAAGAAATTACTTCATTGTTCATTCAACTATTGAACTCTTGAGTTGCTAAATCTCCAGACTCTAAACATCTCAAGGGGCAAGAACTGCATCTCCTCTGTGTCCTATAGTTTCTAAGTTGCGTGTCAGTACTCTAGTGGGGTACTTGGAAACTTTTTGTTTGATGTTGCTGATGAGACCTAAAATATAACCCCTTAAAACCTACTATTAAAATGTAGCAAAACTGAAAAAAAAAAAAGCCAACCTCAGCAACCTAGTAAGGCACTCAGCAACTTATCAAGACCAGGTTTCCAAATAAAAAATAATAATAAAATCGTTCTGGGGGCATAGCTCAAGAGTAGAATGCCCCTGGGTTCAAACCTCAAAACCACACACACACACACACACAAACACACACACACACACACACACACACACACACACACTAGGTAGGGCTGGGGTATAGTTCAAAGGTAGAATGCCTCTGGGTTCAATCTTCAATGTCACAGGAAAAAAAATGATTTGTTTATGATTGTAAATGCATATATTATACATATGTATACATATATATGCAACATTGGATTTAGAAATGATTATATGTATGCATAGATAGATAGATAATAGATTATATATATGTATGTATATATATATATATATATATATATATATATATATATAATAAAACAAATTTGGGCATAGGAGAAGGGCAAGAGGAAAGAAGGAATGGGTAACTGGCAAGGGCCAGGTGCCTTGAGCTGTTTGACAAGGTCCCAAGCTACAAGATGACTCCTGCAAGGCACATTGCTCACATTGACTCTGTTTTGTATTCTGTGTTCTAATTGGATTATTAATCAAGCCAAATGATCTGGGTGTTCTCAATGAGACATGTTGTTCTTTGCATATGAAGACATTATAGGAAAAAGGGTATTAAGAAACCTGGGAGCCCGGCATGGTGGAGCATGCTTGTAATCCCCGCACTTGGGAGGCAGAGACAGGAGGATCATAGAGGTTCTAAACCAGCCGCACTGGCTTAGGAGACCCTGTTTCCAAAAAAGAAAAAAAATAGGTCTGGGAGTGCTGGGAGTGGAAGCCCAGTACCACCAAAAAAAAAAGAAAGAAAAAGAAAAGAAAAGAAAAAAAGAAACCTGGGAATTGTTCAGAAATTTATAAAACCCAGATAGTAAGAATCTGGCTAGTAGAAACCAAAACAATTACAGTTGTTTATAGATGCTGAGTCTTTTAGGGAAAAGCTTGATGTGATACCTGCAAAATTAATTGGGACAGCTTATATGATCAAAGAGCATCCTGGTTGCCACTTCAGGGGGCCAGAGCTAATCAATATATCACCCCCACCACCCTTAAGAGGAATAATATAGGATGGAGTATGGATAGTAAGGGTTAAAGGAAAATGGGTTTTGATGAAAATAGACTTATGGAAAGGCTGAGTAGGCAGGGACCTCCTTGGTGCCTGCTCACGAAAGCACAAAAGAATTTTCTTAGTTAATAATTTAATAGGTATTATAGAAAATTAGGTGTAGACGTTATATGTTAGAAAAATAGAATAAGTTTAGTGTGGATTTGATGGTTAGGTTAGCATAAGTTAATAAAATATTTAGTGGTTAAAATAGCAGATAATATTAGCAGTTAATTTTAGAAGTAGAGATAGTAAGTTTAATATTTAGTAGTTAAGTTAGAGGATAGGATAAGTTTAAGTTTATTATGCGTGATGAGTGGCCAGACAGGGCCCCTCTTTGGTGTTTTCTGACCAAGGATCAAAAGAACTCATTGAGGAGATAAACAGCTTTTAGGAGAAAATAAAATGTATACGCTGTATTTTGAAGTATGGAATATAAAAGTAAAATGCTTTGTGCCCTTTAAAGATTTTTTTTATAATCTTTGTGTTCCTTCTAATGGAAAAGCCCCTTGTTTTCTGTACTTGTGGTTTAGCCTTAGGTTTGAATGTGCTTTGCAGAGCTCCATTGTTAGTTAGGCTAATAATTAGAACAGAATTGCTTTTTGTGGCTAGGTAACCAAAATGAACTGTATGATGTTAATTTGGATAATTTGGGGTGTTTTTTCAACCATACACGGTATTGGGATGTGAGGTCATCAGGGCAGGTTGAATTGCTCCGAATAAAGTGCAAAATGTACCCAGGTGTACAGAATATATGTTTTGCCCAAAGTTGTTTGTACCTAGGTTTACTGAGGACATGTTTTACTGAAAGTTGATAATACCAAATACTTCTGTGTAAAAGCATATAAATATAAAGCACTGACTCTAAATGGCAGAGTCATGCCTCCGAAAATGGCTCTCTCATTCCCTCAAGTTGCCTACTCCTAGCTCACCTTCAAGAACCCCTGAATTGGCCGGAGCTGGTCTTCAGCAGGGAACAAAGACAATGGAGAGTCAATGGATGACAGCGATATAGCTTACCCAAACCTATTTCATAATTAAAATGTCAATTTGGATTTCTTTTGTTCACATCAAAATATATCTACTCTATAATTATTACAGAGTGTAAAAAGAAGTTTGTAATAACATGTATGATATGCATGTTAGCATGATGTCATTTAAGTAAAATTTTCTATTAAGTTTATTATATGTTTGCATACCTGTCTGGTAGGGTATTCACTAAAATACTAATGCTACTATTTGTTGGTGTAATTGGAGTTTTGGGGGTCTTCTTTGTATCAAAATTCTGCACTATTATAATCATTTATAATCTTTTACAAACTGTTCACAAAAATTATTTTTAAAGGTGGCAGAGCGATTGTCCAGTAGTATACATCCTACCAGCTCTAAGCACTCTATCAGAGAGTACAAATGGAAAGCTATCATTGTGCCTTTGTTTGTTTATTTTGGTATTAGGGATTGAACCCAGGGGCATTCTGCCTCTCAGGTATACCCCAAGCCCTGTTTACATCTTTTTTTGAAACAGGGCCTTGCTAAGTTGCTGAGGCTGTCCTCAAACCTGTGATTCACCTGTCTCGAGGTGTGCACCCTAATACCTAACTTCACACCTTTATTTAAGTGACTAAGCCTAGTGGTTGAGAAACTTTCAGATTGCAGACCAAATTTATCCTCAAAGTTAGTAGGATTTCAACTTAGTTCCAACAATCATGTTTCACTGTCTTGGTTTTTCAGATTTTCATGAGCTCTTATTGTTTCTTTATTAGAATTTTAGTAGAAATCTTAGGTGCTGCTTAGCCAGATGCCATTTTAAACTCAAAGTCTCCATGGCAATTATTAAAATCTTTTTTATGAGCCAGAGGACAGAATAATTGTGGATATGTTGATAGAAAAGATAGGAACATAATTACTTTTTCTTTTTAATTAGGCTGATGGCGCAAGAATGTGTCAGCTGCAATTACACTGTGATTTACCAAATCAGGAGGCATTCCCATTTTCACCTGTTTGTTTCATCCAAACAGCAGTTCCATGTCTATGGATTGAAATCTACTTTGGGAGAAAGGAAGGACAATAAAAAGTGTGCCGAATTCCATAGTAGTCTTATGTATCAGACTAGTTTATTTGCAGTTTATTCCACAAAATCAGACGGATCTTTGTAGATCACTTAGGGTACACACAGATATAACATCTTCTGATTCCGGGACAATGGACAATAATTAAACAGAATAGATGTTATTATCCCTATCTTAGAATGTTACTGTTAACCCACTCCCAACCCTCCTGCTTGCCTTATTACAACAGTCTCACATTTGCACCTGGACATAATTAGGCCACACTGAAATGAAATCAATCAGGGAAAGGAAAGACCCATCAAAACAGAAAATAAAATCTAAAATTGTTACGTTCAAAGCAATGATGGTAAGGAAGGAGGATGTTAAAAGTCTTTGGATTATCAAACAATGTTTTCAGGTGAAATGTTTTTCTAAAACGATCTATAATATTGGATCATTATATACATATCCTCAGTTTACTAATAAAACACAAAGAACTCAATAATTTGAGTTTTACTTAGTACTGAGACCATATCAGTGCAGTTTTCAAAGGTATGCGGTATATAACAATACATTCATAAAAATTTATTCCTTACAAATATCAAAACAATCAATTCTGATTCTCTACCATGTAACCTGTATCCTCTATCCCTCAAAATGAAGATAATTAGTTTTATGCTATTTGAAGAAGAGAGAACATTTTCGTCTTAACCAGAAGAGTTAAAAAGACATATATTAAATATCATATAAATTTCACAATAAAATTAAAGTATTATACAAAACATTGATCAAGTTCCTTTGAAAAAGAATCAGATTTAAAATTCAAGAAAAGAGCCAAGACTTGGAAACACAATTACAGATATTGTGACTGTTTCAGAGAAAGATGCCCTTTGGGACTGTAACCAAATTCTAAGGGCCTCAGTGATTTTTCCTGAAGGGATACAAAGCTACAGAGAACAATAATAGGATACTGGGCTTCAACAGAGAGAAAACAAAAATAGGACTGGATCCAAGGCTGTTCAGCTAAAGATCCTTATCCAAATCTTTTGTCACAGTTGACGCTTTGTAGAAAATCTGTTTAGTTTTTGAAAATAAACTTGGTCTGTATTCTCTAAACAGTTTCATGGCACATCTCTTTTAAGTGAAATTCACACAAAATCACACCACCTTGCAGTTTAACGAAATAATTGGCAAATCCCTAGAGCCCTCAACCCATTGTGAATCATAAAAAGTCAAAGTCAACTTGCCCTCATTCACAGTAACAAGAAACAGAGGAAAAATTAATTCCAAATGGTTCTCCTACTAATCTGCTAATGAGCTATTGAATTATCCGAGTTGATTTTTAGCCCCATTGGGATAAATATTAAGGGTAATCAAAATAAAAATGAATAAACTCTGATCACATAAACCACATTTTAATGCACTGGAGGGAAAGAGGAAGGGCGAGGAAAAGAAGAGGGAGAGGGAGAGGGAAATGAAAAGGGAGAAGGAGAGAGACTGACATTAAGCAAAGAATATTCTGTAGGTGGTCTCAAACAGTGATTTCTCAGCAAATCGGTGTGAAAGTCAGTATGCCAATATCTGCTCATACATGCCCCCTCAATACCCTTTATTATACCAGATCTGTACTGTAGACACCACCTGCATTTGTCTTCTGCTTGTAAGCCAAAACTGTACACTACGTGATGCCAGAGTTGCAGAGATGATGAGCAAAGACGCTATTATCATTCTTTCTTATGACTATAACCTCAGCAATATTTGCAACTCACTCTGACTTATATCAGTCTGATGCTGTTGGTGATTCAGAGCCTGTAAAGCTCTCTGTTTCTTTTAGTATCTGTCATTAAACACGGAATACAACCAGCCTGTCCATGCAAAATAGAGTTTTCCCGCTAACAGTTCACATTTCATTAACACATTCTACCCATCAAGTAAGAAACTTTGTCTTGAGGCTAATGCTATTTATCATTTAAATCTGTAACTTGGGTAACAGATGAAAAATAATATTGAGTTGTGTTTTCTGTTCAGTCACAACTGTACAGGTAGTAAATCCACATCTTTTTTGGACTATAATTGAACTCCGTTTTTCTAAAACTGGATCAGAGATCTGAGAATAAAACATAACCTGGAATGGGTTCTCAAAGTAGCATACCTAAGAGGAAAAACGAGCTGCCTAATATACCCTCTATTTTCCTTCCCCTGATCATCCATTATCTATCAGATTTTCATTCCTGTTTGTTTTCTACCTTCCTCTATTTTCAATTTTATTCTAGATGTGTAATGTTCAATGGGCCATGTTTTTAAGTTCTCTGTACAGTGCCTTAAGCTTTTAGGGAGGAAAGTACTATATAAATCTAACAATAAATAAATAATAAATAAGAGAAATAACTGGCTATATGTGTGTGGGCTAAAAAAGATCTATGGGGTGTGGTGATAAATAGAGGCTGAAAGTAAGTCAACAATGTAAGATTACTGTTAGTAAAGCCAACCCAGTGCTTGCAGGCATAAATGAAAATGGAGATGTAATGCAACAGCCAAGTCCTAAAGGCACCTTGCAAATAAGTCTGTAGCTAAAAGGTGAGAGATGATGGGGTGACATCCATTGGCTGAGCATCCTAATACTATTACTACAAATATTTGTGACAAATAAATTGGTTTACTCTAATGTAAAACAGAACAACCTACTGAGATTGAAATCATTGGGTTTATAGTTAAACAGAAAGGTGAATAGCAATTTTAATATGTGGTGAATACCTGCTATGTACCAAAAGCTTTATATCCATTATTTCATTTAATTCTTTCAACAATCCTATGCAAGTAATACATGAGAAAACTGAGATGCTAGGAGGAAAAGTAACCTTCCCAAGGCTGAAAAACAGCAATCAACCGAGCCAGGACTTAATTTCTAGTGGGTCTAATTGCAAAGCTTGTGATGTTTTCACTTCACCCTGATGCCTTAATACAATCCTTCATTTGAATACTAAGAATAGAGGTTACTATTCCTGAAGAAACTCATATGGAATACTGGGCAAAATCTCCTGAATATTCAATTTGACATAAAAGTAAATTCCAACATTTTATATTTTAATTGGCACACTGTAATGATACATCATATCGAGGTTCAAAGTCATACAAACAAACATACATGCAGGTCTTGGTGTGTTTCCCTTGAGGTCCCATCCCACCCACTCTCCCTGTACATGGTAGTAGGATTGGTAGTGATACATCCGTGCTTGGACATAACATAATCTAAACTGCTTCTTTCACCAGATCTTCCTTTTCCCATCCCTCTCCCTCTCTCTCCAACCTGCTTCCACTATTCTCAATGATCTAAAGTCCCTTTTGTTTCCTATTTTCTTTCTAGCTTCACATATGAGACAATGCATTTGGCCCTTGATTTTCTGAGTTTGGTTAATTTCACTTTGCATAATATTTTCTAGTTTCATCCATTTTTCTGGAAATAACATTTAAAAAAAAACAGAACATATCCAAAAGTTTTCAACAATCCAGGAATGTCTACTCAAGGAAAATGGGTGAATGTCAGTAACAATAGTGAGCGTTACAGCATTTCAACTTACTTTATTCCCTGTACCGCTTTGCAGTTATGTATTAACGTGAAAATGAACAGCCTCACAGTACCATCAGGTACTGGAGGGGTTCAAACACTTTTGAAGTCCATAAAAAACATTTCCTCAAAACAACTGTCACAATTTCATCTGTCTGGCAACTACCTGAAATGCTGGATTCTCAAGGATAGCCTTTATTTGATCTGACTCAGAGCTTACACTGAGTAAAAAAAAGTGCAAAAAGCCCCATTCCTAGAGTGTTTGGCAAAAACAATCAGCAGTAATTGTTTAATATTTGCAGCTTCCTGATATTGCGATACCAGGTGGAAATAACAAAAGAATGGCCAAAAATGGAAAAAAAAAACTAGAGGATAAAATGTCACAGGGGTTTCAAATCTTTTAACATATTTCTATGAAACTAGAAAATCACAGGCATGGTCAGAGCTGCTTATAATACCAGGAACATCATGGAAAGGCTCTAATATTTAATAAATGACTAATGTTGCTCTTCTGTACAAGTAGAGAACATGTTCCACAAACTATATAGAGAGACTTTGCAAATGCAGAGAAACATATTAGTTCACAAGACTTAAGGAAAGTTCCATATAATCATTAGCTGACAACATAGATAACAAAGATAGGCTTTAATGGTCACACATGATGAAGAAAACATGCTTTACATATTTAATTCAGAAAAGTAAGTAAACTAACAAATAATTACAATAAACAAATCTTGGGAAGGGGTTAATCAGATTTTTAGAGTTATCGTATCATATAATTATTTTTTTTTGAAGTACTGGGGATTGAAACCAGAAACATTCTAACTCCAAGATACACCCCATCTCTATTTTTTAATTCTTTATTTTGAAACAAGGTCTCACTAAGTAAGATGTAAAGAGATTCATTAAGCAGTGAAGGCTGGCCTTGAATCAGTGATCCTCCTGTTTCAGCCTCCCAAGTACTGGGATTACAAGCATGCCCACCATACCTGGCTCATTCATATATTTAAAATGCCTACTTTCAAACAAAATGTCATGAGACATGTAAAATAATGGGAAATTATGCATACAAGAAAAAAGTAATCAATACAACTCTCTCAGAGGAAAGCCAAACATCAGACTTTAAACGTCAGCACCTTTAAAGCAACTCTTTTTAATATGTTGAAAGAGCTAAATAAAATTATGGACAAAGGATAAAGAAAATATGAAAATAATATCTTACTAAAATAAGAGATTTGGGTAAGCTACAAAACAAAAATTATCAGGATTAAAAATGGTGGAATAGAGGAAGTCAGTGAATTTTGGCTACTCTGAGACATAGAACTCAACCAGTGAGAAAACTGGCATGATGGCAGAAACATGTAATCCCAGTACTTGGAAGGTTGAGATAGGAGGATCACAGGTTTGAGGATGGTCTCAGCAAGTAGTGAAACTCTCATCAAACTTGAGAGAGTCTATTTAAAAATAGAACTAAAAAATAGGGGTGTAGGTATAGCTCAGAGGTAGAATGCCCCTGGGTTCAATCCCCAGTACCAAACCAAAAAAAATCCTACTCAGTGAACTCCTTTGGCTGCAGCTAAACTCCTCTAATCCTTGAAATAACAGGCCCCTCTTGCAAGCAACCAAGTAACTATACCCCTTCTCATCAAGACCACATTGAATCTCTAGACCACTCAGTCATATCACCCAGTAAACTGCTGTGACTGCAGGTCAGTATTGTTTATCTCCATTGTTGGGGAATTGAGAAAGGATATTGTTTCCTCATTGGTCTGAATTCTCATATTTTCAGGATTCTCAGGTTTCCATATCTGTTGTGTTGGCATCTTCTTTCTCTTTAGGTGGGATTCCTATGTCTATTTTTTGTCTCTTTATAATAAAGCCTATGCTGGGGGTATATATTTACCTCACCATATTTTTCTCAAATAATCAGACTTTTGAATTAACCCCACCGAACTTCTTTAACAGGATATCAATCTTAGTCAGTGCAGGCAAGTAGACGTATCTGACTCACTGCTATCCTCTATCCTATTCAGAACCAAATTCTGCAGAAACAGAGAATATAATGGCCTGATTAAGAGCTTATGGCCATATGGTTAAGATTTAATGCTCCAAGGACATGAAGAATTCAGAATTTTGATTTTTCAATGCAAAGATAATAGAAATGAAATCAAAGAAAGCACAAAGGACATGTATGAACATATCAACAGAGAAACTGAGACCTTAAGTAAGAACCAAAAAGAGGCCCTGAGCAAAATGAATGAGAAATAAACACCTCAATAGAAAACACCTCTGACAGACTATATAATATGAAAAATAGATCCTCACTCATAGAAAACAGCTCATTCAAAACTGACCTTAGAGTCAACAATATAGAGAAGACAATATAATGAAACAATCAAAGTATTCAAAAATATAGGATAATATGAAATTACCTCACTTATAGATAATAGTTAATAGCAATTAAAAAGGAATAAAAGCACAAGACAAGGGCATTAGGAACCTCTTCAGAAAATTACTCAAACATAAAAAGTGAGATGGACATCTATATATAGGAAACATTCAGAACCACAATAAGACAAGATCAAGGAAGAACTTCAAGAGAGATGTCAAGGAGAGAATACTAAATATATCAAGATCAAAATAATGGGTAATATTAAATGGCAAAACAATAAGAATCACTCCTGACATATCAACCCAAATCATTAAATCAAGGAAGGACTGGTATAGTATAACCCCAAGCCCAGAAAAAAAACAACTTTCTACCAAGGCTCCTATATCTAGAAAGATATCTTTCAAAATTAATAGGGAAATAAAAACCTTCCAATACAAGTAGAAACGAAAATACTTCATGACAACCAAGCTGGCACTAGAAAATACTTAAAATATGACACAAAGAAAAAGAAATAAATACCAGAACCAGAGAAGGAATGAATTACACTAGATGAGCAACTAAGTGAAAGAGAAATAACACTGTATCAAGTAGAAAATATAACTTAAAATGACAGGGAAAAAATCATCTCTCAAAACAACTTTGAATGTCAAAGATCTCCCCAATTAAAAGGCATAGACTGGCAATGTGGATTAAAGACCATAATCCAACTATATTTATGTTTACATGAAACTCATCTTATGGGCAAAGATATTCATAGACTAAAAGTGTAAGGATGGAAAAAGATATTCCATGCAAATGGAGACGGAAAATAGAGATAACAACTCTTCTATTGTTATGGTTAGATACAGAATGGCCCCTTAAAGAGCTCATAAATGGGTGTTTGGAGTTCATATAATTGAGTCTTGTGGGTTATTATACCAGCATTGGATACATACATTGTAAGGGATTTACCTCGGTATACTCGGTAGGACAGTAGGGTATGGCTAGAGATAGATCCTTGGAGGTATGGCCTTAGGGATTATATATGGTTCCTTCTACCCATGCTCTCTCTCTCTTGTGATGTGAGGAGCATGGCCCTTGTGATACCCTCTCTACTCTTCCTGCATATGCCGAGATCTGTGGTCCCTAGCCTCATAAAGACTGAAACTCAGACTATGAGAAAATGAAATCTTCTTTCATGTAAGTTACATGGTCAGATCTTTAAATCATGGCTGTGAGAATTAATGCTGACAAGAACAGAAAATGATCCCAGGGAGGCGGGATTGCCGCTGTATTTAAGTCTGACCATATGGATTGTGGCTCTTTGGAACTGGTTTTTAAGAGAAAATTGAAAGGGCCAGACTGTGGCTAGAAAGGTAGATAGTAGAGAGAGTACTCAGAAGATTTGGGTTGGACTTCATAGAAAAATGGAGAAGCCTGCAGTGCTACACTTTGACATAGAACTTATCTGCATTTTGCTCATGTCCTGAAACTTTGTGTGAGGCCAAATTTAAAGGTGATAGAATGAATAAACTGGTGGAGTAAATAGCAAAACAGCAAAATATTGAGCTTATTATCAGCACTGATGTTTGCATTCAGTACGTTATCAGACCTAAATTATGTTAAATAGCATTAGCTAGTGACAAAAAGTGAAGAGTCAAGTGTTTTCTCTAATATGTGGAAGCTTGGTGGCAATTGGTATACAAGAGAGACTTTATTTTAGGTAAATGGAGGAAAACTTCATTGGAGAGAAGAGGTATTCTACAGAAGGGTGGTGAAATAGGGAGCAATAATGTATAAAACACTTCAGTTGACATTATGTACATATGTGAGAAGACTAACAATCTCAATATCATCAAATAAAAATTAATAAAAGATAAAAATTTGAATAAAATTCAAAATAAAATGATGTATGCATGTATGCCTCTACTATCTTGTACTCCATTAAGATTTGTGACTACAATGTACCAATAAAAAAGTATAAAACTTTAGAATTAAAATACAATAACTAAAATTAAAAATTCACTATAGAATTCAACAGCAGATCCAAAGTAGACATAATACCCCAAACCAGAACATTTGGAATATTCTTTATTATAGGCCATTTATAAAGCCATGAAATAGTTCTCAACAAATTTAATAAAAGTGAAATAACAGAAAATATGTTCTTTATCTACAGTAGGATGAAATTCTAAATCAATATCATAAGAAAATTTGGAAAATTCACACATATATGAAAAGTAAGCAGCACAGTCTTAAATAGCAATGAGTCAAAGAGGAAATCACGGAAAAATTAGAAAATACTTTAAGATAAATGGAAACAAAAACACAAAATACAAAATTTCTACCCTTAGAAATTAGACAGATAAGAAAAACCTAAACCCAATGGCAGCAGAATAAAATAATAAAAATTAGAACAGAAATAAATAAAACGTGCAATAGTAAAACATTAGGTAAAATTAATAAAATCAACAGTTGACTTTTAAAAATCCAACAAAAATGATAAACCTTTAGTTATGTGACCAAGAAAAAGAGAGGATAGTAAGAGGACACATTACTTAGGACATTAAAGTATTAGTAGGAGAATAATATGAGCAATTGTATGTCAATATATTAATGAAAAAAACCTTCCCAGAAAAGAAAACTTGGTTCAAATGAATTCATCGGTGAATTCCACGAAATATGTAAGTAATAATGACCACTAATCATCCACAAACACTTCAAATATTACAAGAGACCAAATCCCAACTCATTCATTCTATGAAACAAACATTAACATATAATATCAAACCCATATAATAATAGCACAAGAAAACTAACTACAGAACAATTTTCTACAAATATAAGTGCAAAAAAATCCTCCATCTTTTATTAGCAAACTAAGTACAAAAATATTTTAAAACATTGTATACAATAAGTAAGTGGGATTTCCCCAAGGAATACGTTCATTTAAAATATAACATTTACCAGCGTAATATGTTAAAGAATAAAAGACAAATAACATATTATCATCTCCATGGGTACAGAAAAATATCCTTATTTGATTCAAAATACTTTCTAATTAACTCATTCAAAAAATGATAAATAGAAGTAAACATCTAAAGCCTGATAAAAATCATACATATAAAATAGAAAACTCACAGTAAGCATCATATTTAGTGGTGAAAGACTGAATATTGTCTCCCATAGATCAAGAAAAAAGGTGTTCACCCTTTGCCATTTCTATTCAACATTTTATCCATTAATAGCAATTAGAGAAGTAGACATAAGATGCTCACACTGGAAAATAAGTAAAACTAGAGCTATTTAAAGAAACATGATTTTGTATTTAGAAAATCAGAATTTGTACCAAAAAAATCAACAATTAGGTTAGTAAATAAAGGTAATACTATTGAAACTAGTAAGTGCATTGTATATGGTTGAAATATAAATAATAAAAATTCAATTGATTTTACATATACTAGGAAAGAAAAAATTCATAATGAAATTGAAAACAGTTCCATTTATAGTAACAATGCAAAGAAGTATAAGTCTAACATAACAAAAATATACATATTCACTAAAAGAATTTAAAGATGCTGAATAGGCTTTTTCCAGTATATGTTTTTGGCCCTTTTGGAAAAAACAAATTGGCTGTAAGTATGTGAATTTCTTTCTAAGACTTTTATTCTGATCCAATGGTCTATTTGTATGTTTTTGTGACAATATTTGCCGTTTTTATTACTATTGTTTTGTAGTATAGTTTGAAGTCAGGTATTGTGGTGCCTCCTACATGATTCTTATTGCTGAAATACTTTGGTTATTCTGGGTTTTTTTGTTTTCCAAATGAAATTAAGGACTTGTTTTTCTATGTCTGTGGTGCTGGGAAAACTGGTTAGCCATATAGAAAAAAATGAAAATAAACCCCACTTTCTCACCTTGCATAAGAGTAGATTCGAGATGGATCAAAGACTTAGACATCAGACCAGAGACTGCAGCTCCTTGAAGAGGGCATAGGTTCAACACTTCAACACAGAGGCACAGGTAAAAATATTTTCAACAAAACCCCAAAGGCACAAGAAATTAAAAGAAAGATCAATACATTGGGTTACAGTCAACTGAAGAGCTTCTGTGCAGTAAAGGAAACTATCAGGAACCTCAGCAGAGAGCAGAATGGGAGAAAAATTTTGCCAGCTATTCCTCTGATAGAGGGCTAATACCTATAATATAAAGAGATCTCAAGTAACTCAATGCTAAGAAAAGAAATAACCCAATCAAAAACTAGGCAAGTGAACTAAATAGACACTTCACAAAAGAAGAAATTCAAATGACCATTAAATGAATGAAAAAATGTTCAACATCATTTGCAATCACAGAGATGCAAATCAAAATTATCGTGAGATTTTACTTAACTCCAATTAAGATGGAAATCATTCACAACACACACAAAATTGCCAGGCATGGTGGCACACGCTTATAATCCCAGCATTTGGGAGGCTGAGACAGGAGGATCGTGGTTTGTGGGCAGCCTCAGCTACTTAGTGAGGCCCTCCTCAAAATAAAGAGTAAAAAATAGGTCAAGGGTTGTAGCTCAGAGGTCAAATGTCCCTGGATTCCATCCCCAGATCCAGAAAAACAAAACACAAACAAAAACAAATGCCAGGGAGTGTGTGGAGAAGTAGGACCTCTAATACATTGTAGGTGGGATTGGAAATTAGTGCAACCACTTTGGAAAACAGTATAGCAGATACTCAGAAGAATGAGAATGAACCTACCCTATGATTCAGCAGTACCACTTCTGGGTATCTAACCAAAAGAATGAAAACCAAACTACCGAACTAATGCATGTGTATATATGTTTATAGCCACACAATTCACAATTGCCAAACTACAAAACCATCCAAGATGTCCTTCAACAGATGAATGTATTACAAAACTATGGACTATGTATACATTGAAATTTTACGCAGCCATAAAGTAAAAAAAATTATGCCATTTTCGGGGAAATGGATGAAACTGGAGAAAATAATACTGAGATCAATCAGTCACTAAAAATAAAAAATCAGATGCTTTCACTAATATGCAGAAGCTAGGGGAAAAATGGGTCATGGGAAGAACTCTAGACAAAAAAGGAGAAACCATAGAGGAGCAGATAAGGTGACCTAACTGAGGGGGATGGGAGGGGGAAAGGAAATTTTTCTAATGTACGATATATACATTCACAAACATATCAAAGTCGATCAGTAAGCCAAACAGGAGAAGGAGGGAGGAGGGAGAGAATGGGGTCGGGATTGGGGAAGGGCTAAATGACTGATCATGCATGTATGCTTCTGCCATCTTGTACTTCATAAAGATGTATATTACAATGCACCAATAAAAAAGTAAAATAAAAATAAATGAAAAAAGAACAAAATTATGTCATTTGCAAGGAAATGGATCACAAAAAGTAAAAAATCAGATGTTTTCCCTAATATGTGGAAGCTAGGGAGAAAATGGGTCATTGGAGGAACTCTAGACAAAAAGGAGGAACCATAGGGGAGCAGAAAAGGCCACCTAACTGAGGGACATGGGAGGGGGAAAAGGGAAATTTCCTAATGCACATGATATCCATTCACAAACATAAAAGTCAATTACTAAGCCAGACAGGAGCAAAAGAAAGGTGGGAGGTAATTGGGTAGGAAGTGAGGAAGGGTTAAATGAGTGATGTGTGCAAGTATGCCTATCATCTTTTATCCCATTAAGATATATAATTAAAATGCACCAATTTATAAAAAGAAAAAGAAAATATAGATGAAAGTGACTAGCCACCCTGCATTGATGGAATGGAAGACAGCAGTACTCCCCAGATTGATTTATAGACTCAGTGAAATACTTATCAAAATCCCAGCTGTATTATTGAAGAAATTCATAAGTTGATCTTACAATTAGCATGGAAATACAAGGAGACTCAAATAATCAAAACAGTCTTGAAGAAGAACAAAGTTAGAGCCCTTATTCTTAACAATTCTAAAGCTTACAAAATCACTGTGGTTTTCAAGATAGTGTGATATTGCCATTTTGATAGAAATATAAATTAATAAAATATAATTAGCCGGGCATGGTGGCGCATGCTTGTAATACCCGTGCTTGGGAGGCTGAGACAGGAGGATCGCGTAGGTTCGAAGCCAGCTTCAGCTACTTAGTGAGGCTCTCAGCAACTTAGTGAGACCCTGTTTCCAAATAAAATATAAAAAATGGGTCTGGGAGTATAGCCCGGAGGTAAAAAGCCTCTGCGTTCCACCCCCAGTATCACCAAAAAATAAATAATTAAAATAAAATATAATTTAAAATCCAGCAAAAATAAAACTTTATATTTATGTTAAATTGCTTTGGAGAAAGATATCAAGACTATTAAGTGGGAAAAGAATACAATTTTTAATGAGAAATGCTGGAATAACAGAATATTTACATACAAAGGAATGAAGGTAGAACTCTACCTCACACCATGCACATGTACTGCTTTTGGAAGAAATCATGGTATGAAACATATATAAATGTTTCGGGAAGTTTCAGAGAAATGACACTTTCTGGAGTGATAATTAGGAATCAACAAGAAAGACAAGAGGAAGCAGTTTAGCAAACCATTTCATGAAGAGGATACTGTACATGTTCTAATGCAAGACTTCCAAAGCATGTACATATCTATTATCTCTTGTGCCCACCATAATAGGTCTGAGAAACAGGTAAAGCAATTTTTGCAATGCACATTTTACAGTCAAAAAAACGGAGTCTCAGTTTAGAAGAGAAAGTTACTTCCTCACAAATGGCAGAATTAAAGCACTAACACACTTATTCTTTCTGAAGTTACACATAGTAACAATTAACTACATATTTACTGGATGAATACTGAAGGAAATTATGTTAATTGGGAGGTTGAGATGGGAGGATCATGGGTTCGTGGACAACTTCAACAAGTAGTGAGACTGATCAACTTAGTGAGATCCTGTTTTAAGACAAAAAGAGTTCTGGGGGTATAGCTCATACGTAGAATACCTCTGAGTTCAATACTCAATACCACAAAAGAAAAAATAAAATATCAAGATACTGAATTGCAAGTTTATAATATGTCAACTTTACTGAAAAAGGAAATCTAAGCTCACCAAGTCCTGTATGTCCCTGCTACTTAGTAAGACCTTGTTTCAAAATAAAGAATAAAAAGCAGGGCTAAGTGTGTAGCTTAAAGGTAGAATGCCTCTGGGTTCCATCCCCAGTCCTGCAAAAGAAAAATATATTAATGTAATTTAAAAATAAAGGAAAAGATGAAAATGAGCTTAGGATGACAAAAATCAAGTTTGGTGGATCACTTTGTGTTCTGAAGGGAACAAGTCCAAGAAATGGGACTCTTTTCCCGTATCAAGTTAGAAAGCACCTGCCCTACTGCTGTCTCATGTATTAAGAAGAACTATTTTCCTACACAAACTAGTAAAATAAGCCTCTTTAAGAGAAAATTGAAGTTTATAAAAACTGAAGAGAAAGTATGTCATTGCTCTAAATGATTTAAAATTCTAGCCCAAAGGAATTATATTTAAGAGTCTTGAATTATTATACATTTTTTGTATAATCACTATCGTTTTTAATTTTGAGAAATCACAGAGGCTGGGAATAATACATGACAGAAATCTGAAAATAGGGGACTACCTAATTTTCATTGAGTACAAGGAGGAATATGTCAAATATGACAAACTAAAAGCCTAATGTTTATTTCTGGCAAATATCTGAAATGGGATATTGAATGAACAGCCTGTGGGCACTTACAAAAGGAACCTGTGATTAGCCAGAGCCAGCATGTATTTACCAAAAACAGGTCATGTCAAGTCTACACAAGTCAACCACAATTTCTTCTAATCCCCAAATAGACATTACCACTTATTAACATTTTAATATATCTAGGTATATTTAGGAATTACATATTATTACATATTTGATATATTATAAACTTGAATTTCAGCATCATTTTTATGGCATTTTATTATATATATAATAAAATGAATGAATGAATGAGTCTATGAATGTATCAGCATGAATCTCACTATCGTGTATGGGTAGGGAGGTGGACAGGGGCAGGTTGAGGAAGGAATCGCAGCAAGTGATATTCTTTGCATATATGAATGAATTACTTTGAATATCATTATGATGCATAATTATAATGAACAATTAAAAATTTAATATTAGATAATTTAAGAAAAACATTAAAGTTCCCTTGTTATGTAAATCATTCCTATTATTTTTGTGAAAATTTAGTATTTCAATGGCCTCTTATTTTATATTTATTTATTTATTTATTTATTTATTTATTTATTTATTTATTTATTTTGCTGTACTGGGGATGGAACCCAGGGGTATTCTACCTCTGAGCCACATCCCCAGCCCTATTTTTTTATTCTTTATTTTTGAAACAGTGTCTCACTGAGTGGCAAAGGGCCTCACTAAGTAGCTGAGGCTGTCCACAAATCACAGTTTTCCTGTCTCAGCCTCCCAAATGTTGGAATTACAAGTGTGAGCCACCACACCCGGCTGAATTTCAGTACTTTGCTATTTTATTTAACATCATTTCCTTCCGTATTCATACAATAAATATATATCCAATTATTACTAGGTGTAAACAATTATGATAGGGCCCGAGCATAAGCTATTTTCCAACTTATTAAAAGTTCCGTAATTTTTACATAAGGACATTTTAAAATTCTATGTAAAATCTATTGATCTTTTTATATTAATTTTTTTCACTTGCCTTTAGGCATTAATAACACTTCTCCACCTATACATTAGAAAAATCTCTATGACCTTTTGTTATTTCATATTTTTATACTTCATTTCCTTTTTAAATGGAGTTATTAGGCTTGTCACTCATAGGTTGTGTGTGTGTGTGTGTGTGTGTGTGTGTGTGTGTGTGTGTGTGTTTTTGGGAACTGAACCCAGGGACATTCTACCTCTGACCTCCACCCCCAGCCCTATATTTACTCTTTATTTTGAAACAGGATCTCACTAAGTTGCAGAGGGCCTCATTAAGTAGCTAAGGCTGGCTTCGAACCTGTGCGATTCTCTTGTGTCAGCCTCCCAAATGCTGGGATTACAAGCCTGAGCCACCATGTGGTGCCTGGCTCCTGGCAGTCTCTTAAACCCTGTCTTTATTTATATCCACAAACTCTCTGGATGATTTCCTGTACTACCACAAAGGGATCAGCCCGGGTCAGGGATATCCTCAAGGCCACATAGCAGGGACCTACCTTCTCCAGCCGCATCCTAGCTGCCTACGGTTCTCAATCAGGAAATCTATACAACTTATTATTTTATCAATGGATTGATCTACTAATGAGGTTAGAACTATAATTCAATTATTTCCTACCTGAACATTTTTGCATTGCCAACACATAACCTTTCTGGAGGACATTCCATAGCCAAACCTAACAATAATTATCAGCTTTAATTTGTCATTCCTTTCACCTTTCAGAATTTATATATAATGCTTAATGATAGTATTGGCAAAATATATCTAGTAATGTTCTTTATTTTTTGTGGTACTGAGGATGAAATCCAGGGGTATTATACCTTCGAGCTACAACCTCAGCCTTATTTTTTATTCTTTATTTTGAAACAGGGTCTCACTAAGTTGCGGAGGGCCTCACTAAGTAGCCAAGGCTATCCGCAAACCTTAATCCTCCTGTCTCAGCCTCCCAAATGGTGGGATTACAAGCACGCACCACCATGGCTGGCTTCTAGTAATGTTCTTAACAAGACATCTTTGGATACTGTTTTCTTGCCTGAGATACCCTACTTTCTCAAACTCGTACACATATTTTCAAAACTCAGCTCAAATTCCAGTTCCACAATTAGGCTTTCTATGCTATAGTTATATGTGATTATTCTGTACTCTGTATTCTCATAGTACTTTGCTTTTATTCCCTGCTACATTGTATTTTAATTTATCAAATGTCATTTCTGTCTTCTCTGACAGAATATAAGCTCCTAAAGAATAAAGTACAGCCAGGCGTGGTGGCGCATGCTTGTAATCCCCGCGCTTGGGAGGCAGAGACAGGAGGATCGCGCAGGTTCGAAGCCAGCCGCGTGCGCTGGCTTAGGAGACCCTGTTTCCAAACAAAAAAAAATGTAAAAGTAGGTCTGGGAGTATAGCCCGGAGGTAGAAGGGCTTCCAGGAACCCCAGTACCACCAAAAAAAAAAAAAGAATAAAGTATATATTTCCACTCTCAGACCCACACCTAGAAGAATTATCTATATAATGTAGCTCAAAATATACATAATAGTATATAGAGAGACACTGTATATATGGCTATCATATATATATATATATATATATATATATATATATGTTTTATACATATGGACATGATAAAGAAATATAAGCTAGATAATACTATTAGGCTAATGACTGGTTCTTAACTTTGAGTGCTATATAGATCAGAGTTCACTAGAGTAACAGAACTAAGAACATTTATGTAATAAAAAAGGATTTATCAAATCAGCTTTCAGTCCAAAACAGTATAGTCCCAAGTTTCTGCCTGTACATGGAGAGCTGGAGGAATCATCAGCTGGCTGAGCTTTCTAATAGCTGGTGTCCAGGAAACCCTCTGAAGAAATGCTGGTGATATCCCAGTTCAAAGAGCTGAAGACTGATAGCTCAGACAAGAGCAGACATATTTTCTTCAGGAAGAACCACTCATGTATTCACACAGCTTTCTCCTTTTTATGTCTAGGTCCTGTACCTATTAAAAATATGCTGCCTACATTCAGGGTAGGACTTCCCCTCTAATCTGCCATTACATAAACCAATCCTCACATCAATACACAAAAAGTCCATAATCTTAGGTATTTCACGAAACAGTCAAGTTGAGAATCCAGACTAACCATCACAGGTCCACCCCTTGTCAACATTACTTCTAACTCTGACACTTTAAATCATATTAATCTTCAATAAACACAATAACGGAGAAAGAAAATGGCGACTGCTGAATGCAGCTTATCTTGGTAGCTGAAACAAACAAAAAAAGTTCAACTACTGAGAACGCAGTGTCTAGACAAGCAAAATAAATATAGCTCGAGATCCATAACAGAAACAGGAGCCATGGCAGAAGGAATCCAGTTACTCTGAACTGTGGGATCCACTGCAAGAAGCCTGAGCGCATGTGACTGACCTGCGGAGGACCAGCCACCAGCGCCATCAGGGCCGTGGAGTGTGGCCTAAACAGCAAACTCTGGTGTGGCAGTCTCAAGAAATCCAGATAAATAATCCAAGCGCTTAATAGTGACCAGATCTCCAACATCTTAAGTGGTGAGCAGAGCCCAAGCCAAAATCCCGTGCGCTCACCAAACGTGGCACTCACAGTGGTACAGCCCTTCTGAGACCCAGGGGAAGAAACCTGTGCACACAGGAAAACTTCCAGATACAGCAACATGGCGAGTTTGCAGTGGCCAGGACTACACACAGGTAATAGGGTCGGCTCAGAGAAGGGATCTGGTTAGAACCTACAGTAACACAAAGTCACAGGGGGGTGTGCCAAGTCTATATTAGACACCCTCTTCACAAAGCAGTCAGAGATCATGCAGAGACTGGGCCAAGAGCTGAAAAAAGGGTACAGAGCAAATAAGAGACATTGGAATATACTCCAGAATCTACCAGTGATCAGACATACAAATATATGGGCCCAGCGCTATATTTATAAATTAGTAGGACATTTTTATTTTGTGCTTGCTTGCTTGTTGTTGTTGTTGTTGTTGTTGTTGTTGTTCTATTTTGGGCTTTTTTCCCCTTCTCTTTCTTTTATTCAGGTTTTTAATTTGCTGGTTTGGTTGTTTGTTTTGCTTTGTTCTCTCAAACAGTCGCTAGTTCTTCTTAGTTTATTTCATTTTTGTCCTTTCTTTTCTTTTTCCCTTCTCTCTTCTTTCCTATTCCTTTTTTCTTTTTTCTTTTTTTTTGGTTGTTTTTGTTTTTGTCATCAAAGTATAATTGTTAGCTTTTGTATCTTGTCTAGTTACTTTATTCATGTTTGGTTGCTTCTTCCCCCACCTCATTTCTTTTACAAACTTTCTCAAACCAGCCTATCTACTCTCTTCAATCAAGACTTTATTTCCCTTTACTGTATCTCTGTGTTTAATACTCTAGGTATTTCATATCTCCATACTTAAATATTCTACTAACTACAAGGGTCCTACTGTCTAACCTTCTCTCATTCTCATCCAGATACTACCTTATTATACTTAAATCCATACTTAACCTAATCATATCCTCAGCCTTACACAAATCCTGTACCCATCACCCCAGCTCCTTCCCCAATACCCAACCACCACCATTGGAAAAAGCAATGCTTACCTGCTGTCCCTTCTAAATTCCTACTACTAAGATTGGATTAAACATAACACTCACAATGGGAAGACATCAGAAAAACAAGCCTAGGAACCTTGAAAATGTGAGAACTAGGAATAGTGAGGAGACAACAGAAATCATGAATACTGACCTACAAGAAATGCAAGAAGGGGAGTTCCGAATCTTGATTTACAATATGATGAAAGGCTTTAAAACAAGTCTATAAAAGATGAAAGATGAAATAGAAACACTAAGAAAGAATCGGAAAGAGGTTTGGAATGAAATGAAAGAGTCAATAAATGAAATGAAGACAGCAATAGAAAAAAATTCTGGAAGATTCGATGAAATGGAAAGTAGAATATCACTGTTAGAAGACAGTTCATTCAAAACCGAAAACACAGTCAAAAGTATACAAAAGTCAGTACAGCAACAAAACCTAAACATCCAACAACTATGGGATAACATGAAGTGTCCTAATTTACAGACAAAAGACATTAAAGAAGGAATAGAGGTACAGACCAAGGGCATTCATAATCACTTCAAAGAAATAATTTCAGAGAATTTTCCAAACATGGAAAGAGACTTGGATCTTCACATTCAGGAGGCATACAAAACACCATTAAGACAAGATCAAAGAACCTCCCCATGCCATATAATAATCAAAATGACCAATATAGAAGCCAAGGAAAAAATCTTAAAAGCAGTGAAAACAAAAGGATGGGTGACATATAGAGACAAAATAATAAGAATCATTCCAGACTATACAACCCAAGTCATGAATGCCAGAAGAGACTGGTATGATGTGATCCAGACCCTGGAAGAAAACAATTTCCAACCAAAATTGATATATCCAGTAAAAATATTATTCAACATTGATGGAGAAACAAAAGTGTTTCAAGGTAAGCAGAACCTCAAAAGATTCATGAATTCTAAGCCAACACTAGAGAAAATACTTAAAGAAATAAACCACAAAGAAGAAAAAAGAAGCAGACTCCAGAACCAGAGAAGAGATGAAGTTGTTCAGCAGAGCATCTAAATATGAAGAAATAATACTATATCCAACAGAAGATAGAACACAAAATGACAGGAAACAAAAAACACATTTCAGTAATAACACTGAATGTCAAAGGACTTAACTCTCCAATCAAAAGACACAGACTGGCAATGTGGATTAAAAAACATAATCCAAATATATGCTGTTTGCAAGAAACTCACCTTATAGCCAAAGACATTCACAGACTAAAAGTAAAAAGATTAAAAAGATACACCATGCTAATGGAGACCAAAAATGGGCAGGGGTAGCAACACTGATATTCAAAAAACCAGACTTTAAGCTAAAACACATCAGAAGAGACAAAGCAGAACACTACCTTTTGTTAAAAGGAACAGTCCACTAAGAAGATATAATAATAGTAAATGTTTATGCCCCAAATGTGGGGGCAGCCACATTTGTAAAACAAACCCTTCTAGACATCAGATCTCAAATAGACTCAAATACAATAATATTGGGAGACCTCAACATACCTCTCACACTACTAGATCGATCTTCAAGGCAAAAGCTGAGTAAAGACTCTTCAGAATTAAAGAAAACTATAAACCAAATGGACCTAATAGACATATACAGAGTATTTCAGCCAGGAACAACAGATACACATTCTTTTCAGCAGCCCATGGAACTTTCTCAAAAATAGATCACATCCTGGGCCACAAAGCAAGCACTAGCAAATTCAAAAGATGTAATATAATCCCCTGCATCTTTTCAGATAAAAAATTGAGTGGGATCCTAAATAAAACTTAGTGAGATTCTAGTGTGTGTGTGTGTGTGTGTGTGTGTGTGTGTGTGTGTATACATATATATATATATATATATATATATTGCTTAATATATATAGTATTTTATATATTAAGTTCTAAATAATTTTAACATAAAAGGAAACACAAAACAAAAACTATAAATATGTAGTTATATTACTTAAAACTATATTGGTACATAATAGTTTCATAATGTATTCATTGTTGGCTAGGCATGTTCTATAGAAGTTATGTATACTTACATTATTATGCCTTAAATCAACACTATGAGGTAGATTTTTTGTTCATCATCAGTGGACAAATAAGGAAACTGAGAAATAGACCTATCAGGCAAATTGTTGAAGTAACATACACAGTAAGTACTATAAGCAACAATCACACTCAGCCTGACTCATGCATGATTCTATACCCTAAGCCATTGTAAAAGACTATGAGCTATACACAAATGAGTAATTGAAAATTATATATTTTAATATAGACAAAAGAAAATGAGATTTAAATGTTCTTTCAATATTGTTTAAATAATTTTAACATGAAAGGAAACACAAAGATATCACTTGATATAAAAAAAGAAAAACTGTACAATCAAGAAAATATAATCCTAGAGTAAAATTAGAAATAAAAACTAATGTCTGTCCAATGTTTTAAGAAAATAATCTATAATCCTTTTCTGTGTCACATTTTGGGGGAGTAATGAATTATATTTGTGTGTTGTCCAATCTGTAAAAAAGACAATGTTTCTTGTCCTCAGTTTCCCTTACTATCTTCAAAGACATTCTCAAAGTTGATTTATGAATCTGGTGTTACTTTTCCTTCTGTAGATTTCTGTGTCCCATCTCAGGCTCTGCCATTTCAGGAGAGTATTTTATAAATATTTTGTGACAACTTGCTTTTGACTTCTTGCACGATTTGATTTTAGATATCCAGCTGCCAAATGAAACTTTCCTGAGTACTTCTTGCAAAACAGTGGTCAAATTTTTAAAATTTAAGGTGCCAAAAGAGTTTTGTTTATTCAGTTTTTTCTTCAACTCTCTATTTTAATGCTCTGGGCACACTGCACAATTATTTTATTTATTCTGAAACACATTACCTTTAACTCTCACTATAAATCTGTGATTTTATTGAATTCTACCTGGCAGGAAGCATGGGATCACTTCACTAGTAAAAATCACATTCCCTAGAGATCCTTGTCACCTATCAACACTACTATTGAAGTAGAAATTAGTTGGGCATGGTGGTACACACTTGTAAACCCAGTATTTGGAAGGCTGAGACAGAAGGATTGCAGCCTCACAGCCAGCCTCAGGAACTTAGTGAGACATTCTACAACTTAGTGAGACTCTGTTTCAAAATACAGGATCAAAAAAAAAATAGGGCTGGGGATGTAGCTAAGAGGTAGAATGTCCCTGGGTTCAATTCACAGTAGGAAAAAATATCACAAAATCATTGGCCAAGCAATAATATTTGCACCCTAGTCTTTATATCTTTGTAATAGCATTTAATTGCTTCCTCTTTCCTTCCAACATGAAAACGTGGGTTTTTCTTTGCCTTTGAATACCAGCACCTAGCATAGCATCCAAAGAATAGTGTGTGTTAAATAAATGTTAGTTTAATGAATGGTCAGTAAACCAATGAATGAATCACTCTTCATTTCTCACTTGTACAAATACAGAGAAACAATTGCTGTCTTTGTATACGTACTCTCATATCTCAAGAATAGCAGCTGATCCCAACAGCAGACTTTCTTCAATATTTGTGAAGACTAGATGCCAACTCAAGCCTTGAGGTGGTGGTTGTGGTCATACAAATTAAAGCCAGAATAGGGATGCATCAAGCACAGTACCATACGTAGAGTTTGTAGACTAACAATTCCTTGTTGAATCACCGATTTGGCAGAGTTACTTGAATATTGTACAAAATGGGATGACTGGAGAAAATGTATAGAACAAATTCTTCTTTTCTGAAGAGCTTCTACAAAATTGAAAAGGGAAATATGGTCCATATCCAGACTTTTAATTTAGGAAGAGAGAAGTGAGTAGTACTACTGGAGACAACTGCTTTTTTTATCTATATACTTGGATGTAAGCAGTTTTAGGTTATATAGAAAATTTCATTGGGGAATTGAGGTTTTAAGATAGGATTCCTTCCCATCCATATACTAATATAAGGTATTTTGTCTAAAATTGAAATACATCATTTTTGTGTATGGCATACTGAGGATTGAGTCTAGTGGCATTCTGTCTGTGAGATACACCCCAGCTTTATTTTTTATTCTTTATTTTGAAATAGGATCTCACTCCGTTGTAGAGGATCTTATTGAGTAGGTGAGGCTGCTGTGAACCTGTGATCCCTGTGTCTCAGCCTCTCAAGTACTGGAATTACAAGTGTATGCCACCACACCTGGGAATACATAATTACTTTTTACCTCTTTTTTTGGTACTGAGGAATGGAACTCAGGGGCATCATGCCTCCATTCTACACCTCCAGCCCTAATTTTTATTCCTTATTATGAAACAGGGGCTTACTGAGTTGCAAAGGGCCTCACTAAGTAGTAGCTGAGGCTGTCCTTGAACCATGATCCTCCTGTCTCAGCCTCCCAAATCCTGGGATTATACAAGTGTGCACCACCACACCTGGGAGTGCATAATTTTAAAATATATATATAAGACTTGAAGAGCATCTGGAAAAGAGTAACAACTGATAATAAAATAAATTCACAAAAGAAATGGGGACGAATTGAAGCTCTTCAGCCTAGAGAAGAGGGCTAAAGGTAATTTGATTATTATTTTCAGTGTCTTTGCTTTGTTTTCCCAGAAAACTGGCAGTTCTTCATAACTACTGAGGGCAAATTAAAAGGAACTGCTCTTGATAACAACTTGACCAGCTTATTCAATGTGAAGACAAATTCCCTGCCCATAGGATTATTGGTCACAGAAATTAATGATTACTGACAGTCAGGAATCTTCTTTGCCATGGATCTTTATGTAAACAGATCAATTCCTCATAATTTATAGGTCTTCATGGTGCTATTTAAAGGAAGTGATGGGGCTGGCATGGATGCTGGGAGGACTATATGCCTCTCAAACCATTTCCAGCCCTGGATATCTACAAATAATGAAAAGTTAACAAAAGTGCACAGTATATTAAAACCCTTCATAAACACAGCCCTCCAAATAAAACCATCATGCTGGCTTTATGAAATGCCTCGATATTGCTTTTCAGCAGCAGTCAGTAGGAGAAACTATTTATTGCATCCTGAAAGAGAAGAGAAATTGCACTTAACCTAAAATTCCTATGAAATGTTGAGGTATTGTAGTCAAGCCTTAAAAAATGGTTTCGAATGTAAGCTTAAAAGGTTGAACTTCTGAAGCGCATGCCATTTCCACAATTCGGGCTTGGTGCAAACATGAAAGATAATATTCATTATTATATCCTCCAAACATATCCCATTCAACAAGGTTTAGATAAAGTTGGACTGATATGCTTTAGAAGTAAATGTGAATGGCCATAGGGCTGCTGTTAACACTGAGGTTCAACAAAGACTCAGTGGCTGCTTGCCCAAACCATTTCCAAAGAAAAGAAGAAGAAAGCAGAGCAAATGGTTTTCCTAATATAGTACTGATGGATTTTTCATGCTACCCATGTTTCACATGTATAATCCATCTATTTAAGTATACACTGTTGTTCTGTATAGATTGTAGATATTAGGTAGTATTTAATATTTATATTTTCACATAATTAGATGTCACACTATAAAGAGCTACAAATGTAAAATCCTATACTTATGAGTCAAATTATAAAAGTAAATTTATTATATTACCATAGAAAGAATATGTGTGTACTTATATATACATAAACGTGTCTGTGCATACACATATATTTGTGCATGTATGTTGAAAGAGAGGACATGCATCAATAATTTTCATAGTTTTATATACAATAAGATAACAATAAGTGTAATAAAACAAAACATTTTGAATAAACCAATCTTAAGGGATTGGTAGAAGATTGACCAAAAAATAAAAATATCAGATCCAGAGAACCTACAGACCAGATTAGTTTTAGTGTTTTCTCCTAAACATACAGCTAATTTGGGTGTACTAATCTCAGGATATTTCCCCACTCATAACTTTACTTGATGAATCACAGTAAAAGCACTGTAGTTGAGTGTGGGGTAAATACCTGTAATTTCAAGACTTAGGAAGCTGAGACAGGAGGATTGCAGAGTCAAGGCCAGTTTCAGTAGCTTAGTGAGGCCCTCAGCAACTTAGCTACACTTTGATTCAGAAGAAAATATGGTTGGATTCTATCTCAGAGACAGAATTCTCCTTAGCTCAATACTCAGTGTCAAAAACAAAACAGAAAATTACAATCTTGGATTTGGAAGCTTTCTATTTGCTTACCTTTTATCACGTGACTCTGAAATATTTTTATCTTAATGAGGCCAAAGAGATTGGACAGACTGATAAGTTAAAGTTTTTTTTAAATATTTTTAGACTTTATATCTTATTTTAAGTTCTGTCAGTGATGTGACTGATGCATTTATAGTATAAAATTCTCTACAAAAGGCAATCCTCAGGAACACGTGGGTAAATGGTAATGGTTTACTTACTTTTAAATATTTAATTCCCATAGATTATCAAGAGGGAACCCTATGGATGATGGTAATGGGAAGTTTAAATGTTAAGGGTAAATTTTCGTGATTTTTATGTTTGCATTTTCTCTGACAGAAATGACTTCCTTCACCTCCCAATTTCTTAATCTCATGATTTACCTACCACTTAACACAAACTTCCACAATTTTATCTCAATTTGTCTCAATAACCTGATCCTTTCAGAAGACTTTTCTTGCTGAAAATTGGACAAAAGCAAAGTGCTTTTGAACAGTGGGAATGGACCTCTCCCTGACCCTAACTGGGACAATTGCAACCAGGTTGTGTTCATATCCAACTCTGGAACAGTATGCAAAGATAAGAAGGAGCCGTTGGAAGCTCTTTCTATGGTGCATATGGTCCTCTGAAGGCCTAAAAGCATTAATATAGTTGCTAACATCATTTATCGTCCACACACAGAGTAATTAATATATGAATGGAAATCATTAACAATATGAAAACAAGCAATGTAAAACTATGGAGCTGTCTTGTCTACACTTTTGGAGTGATAATTTTAAACAAAGAGAGACTCAAAGGTTGGTTTAATTTCAATGCTGAACATTCAATCTACACCATCCATTCTTTGCAGCAAAATTTCCCAATCAAAATAAAGATGTTTCTAAAATTCCCTCCACTTTATAGAAAAGACAAATGCGTACTATCATTGCAAAGACAAATTTGGCTTATTGCATTTTAGAAATGTAGCTCAGCACATCAAAGACAAATTGCTCTAGAAAGCTGAAGTTATAGATCAAAATATATGAAAAAAGGGAGAAAAAGGAGGATAGCAATAAATATGTAAGTCAGTGAGATTTTTCTAATTCTCACTTGATGTTCTAAGTAAGGACTGAATACACCTGAAGGCTCTGATTGCCTTTGCACAGATTGTGTTCCAGCTGTATTCCGGTATTTGAATCAGGTCTTGGACCCATGCTGTGCTAACAGTCAGCCCCCCATGCATTCTGTATACCAGGAGTATTTATGAATCTATCTATAAAGGCAATCATAGTGCATGCAAGAAAGGGTTATGTAAAGATCTAAGCATGAAAGAAGTAACTCCAGTAAACTCACTACAAGTTCCAAACATCACTGTTATGTTGGAGCTGATTTATGAATCCTACATATCCATGTCTGGTAATCTATATCCTTTGTGAAGCTGGGAGAGGGAACAAAAGCCTTGATGACACAGTCTCTACATACATTTCAAGCTGCTGCAATCTCTTTACCTTGCTTCCTCACATTCATAGTACAACTTGACAACTGGGATATCTGAAACAAGCAGTAAGGAAAGATGGGCACTGTGAAATTTAGACAGGGGCAACCAGGTGAAGCATAAGATGAAACCTCCAAAATGCTTTTGCAATTTGTTCTCAATTGTACCTCTGAAGGATTGTCATCAAAGCTGGCTCTAAAGATTCATTAAAATGAAAAGGTTACCATGTTAAGAAGAAACATCTCTGCAATGGCTTAGAATGTCCTTTGAGAACTGTGGCCAGCATTTCTTCACCTGGGCCTTTTCTCACTTGACTCCATCTTCACCCACACTTCCTCAATGAGAGGTAAATTCATTCCTCTTGTCTTCCATAGGGAAATATTTTACCTTGCTTTCTGTAGATCTTTATCTTTTGGGGGGGTACTGGGGTTCCTGGAAGCCCTTCTACCTCCGGGCTACACTCCCAGACCTATTTTTATATTTTTTTATTTGGAAACAGGGTCTCTTAAACCAGCGCGGCTGGCTTCAACCTGCGTGATCCTCCTGTCTCCACCTCCCAAGTGCAGGGATTACAAGTGCCACCACGCCCCGGCGATCTTTATCTTTTTAACCTTTGTTTGGGTCTTTGCTCTCCCATTCCTACCTTAATCTGTTTCTATATTGACCACCTATATGTCCCTGCTCATAGTATTTCTTTCTTCTGCTCATATTCTGAGTACTTAATACAGTGCACTCAATTTTAAGCAAAGTTCCTGTGTTTGCTCTGATTTTACAGTTTGTAAGACCAATACTCCACAAGTCATTTCCAAATGAGTTGACTGCCATCAATTCAGACAAGCTAGCAACCAATTACAGTGGTCTGACTGAGAATTTGGTTTAAACAATCAGGAGTCCATGGGTGGGAAAATGAGAACATAATATGCTTTCTTACTCAGTTATCTTTAAAAATGGAAAAGTAGAACTCTTTGCAGAAATAGAACAGAAACAACATAAGCAGCCTTAAACCTATTCTTTATATTATGACAGACAATTCCAAGTAAACTACTGAACTTACCAATTCAAATTCTCAGCCACTGCATAATTGTTGGGAAATATCATGCAAAAAATACAAACTTGGCATTAATTCTACTCTGAGTTTAATTATGGTTCTGGTACAACTAGTCAATGTGGCACTGAAAATTGAAGCAGATTGCTCTCTTCTTTAATAACCTTTAGTTAAAATATTGTTGTCTCAGCAGACATTACTTTGCTTCATACTACCTTTGTTATGCTTATTTAGTGCTACTAGATAATTCCTGTGTTTAAGACTATTCTTTCTGGCAAAGGTAAAACCAGTGTTATCCCCACATTTGGTTACTGCTTCCCGTATCTGAAAGCTGGCTACAAAATATGCTTGTTATTATTGTAAGTGATGCTAAAATATGAAAATCTCTCCTTTATTTGCATAACTCCAACTCCCAGAGAACTTGTTTCTCCTTCTCTCTCTCTCTCTCTCTCTCTCTCTCTCTCTCTCTCTCTCTCTCTCCCCCTCCCTCCCTCCCTCCCTCCCTCCCTCCCTCCCCCTGGAACTGGGGATGGAATGCAGGGGCATTCTACCTCTGAGTTATACCCTATCCCTATTTTTTATTCTTTATTTTGAAACAGGATCTCACTGAGTTGCGAAGGGCCTCACTAAGTAGCTGAGGCTGTCCTCGAACTGTGATCCTCCTGTCTCAGCCCCCCAAGTACTGGAGTTACAAGCATGCATCAACATGCCTGGCTTCTTTTATTGTTTTTTTTTTTTTACTCCCTATCCCTTTTCATACCATGTTAATACCTTTTTATACCATGTTAATTATGAATTTTTCTAATACAACTGTTTCTATTGCTAAATAAAGCAGAGAAATCTGTTTCAGAGATTTTATCCAAAATGATGTTCCAATATTCTGCCTCTTCATTTTAAATCATCACAGATATAAATTTGCCTCAATCTCCCCCAGACCTAGTAAATAGATGATACCAAACACCTTAGAATAATTCACAGGAGGTCAGTTCCTTCAACTCTTGATAAGTATGTGATCATTTGGCGAAACATCTGATATCACAAAGAGTAAATTTGATTGGATTTCTATTGTAGCTTAATTTAGTAATCATTTTTTCTACTTCTAGGGATCAAAATTATACCATCTTCCCCTTTCTTTTACCTTCAGTTTAGAAAGGCATGCATCACACTATACCAAGATTATTCCTGATTATTCCTGATGGCCCTCTTCCTCTATTTTTATTATTATCATTCTCTCTCTCTCTCTCTCTCTCTCTCTCTCTCTCTCTCTCTCCTTTCTTTCTTTCTCTCCTTTTCTTTCCTTCATTTCCTTTCTTTGTCTCCATTAAATCCTATTCTTGAATTTGAGTTTACAAATAGTCATTTAGTTCATCTAGGACCTCATTCTATTTTAGACTCTTTTTCCACGTTCTAAATACACTCATGTAAATAAAAACACACACCATTTCAACAAACTTGATATCCACTATGTAGTTATTTCACCATGCTTCTTAGGAATTGGTTTGAACATGCATACTATTAATCAATATTTTACTACACAGAGACAAACAGTGCATCTGAGATGTAGTTCAAAGTGACATTTTATGTCCAATGATCTATTTGTTTTGGAAGACTTCTTTGCAATTTATTTTTACTTTACCCTTAGGATTATAATACAATACTACTCAACCTATTTAGGTAAAAATATGCTAGTTTCTTTGATATAACTACTCTGCTATTCCTTTCCTCAGATATTTACTGGCCCTGGCAAGTCTAAATCCTCAGAAGCCCAAAATTTCCTGGCATTTCCACTTTAGTCCTATTATTCTTAATTTTATTGAAAAAGTGTACCATATCCAACTTTAGCCTCAACATTAATATAATCAATTGGTGCACTGTTTTGCCTAAAAATAGTAATAAAATTATTAAAGAAAAAGGAAAAATATAAATGCAAATGCAATATATTATTGGGTTAAAATGCAATTTATAGCCAATAAAATGGATCACAGGTAAACAAACTTTTTTATGTAGGAGTTTTTATTACTTTCTGAAGCATTTCTCACAAGACAAATGAAACAGAAACAAGCCTAAGAAACGAACTAACACAGACTTATATCAGGCAAAGTATTCAAATGATTTAGTTGTGAAACTGATAAGCAGAAAAGTTTTAGATTTTCACATATTGGTAGAAATATTTTCAGAATATCTTTACCTAACCTGTGTTTTTTTGCTCCTAAGAATATCGTTATTTTTGTGAGACCAGATGGTCAGTAATTTGTGGTTTTAAAAAAAGAAATAACTTAGGTATAGCCACCATGAATACTTTCATAAATTGATGGTAATAGTGAATTCCTTCAAGATGTGTGCCTATTGGATGAGCCTATCTAGGTATAATCACCATAGATTTGACAAAAGAGAACTGAAAACTCACCAGAATCATTTTTTACAGTTGTACTCATGTAGAAAGTCTATTTTGAAAATGAAAATCACATCCCTTCGTGGAAAATTCAAGTTTCTCCATGTAATTCACCATCTTTTCATTTGAAACAAAGAAAGATATTTGTAGGAAGGAAAAAGATTACTACTTTGAAAATGTTAATCTTAGATAATTGCTATCTGGATATTTCATAGTTAGATATAAAGTATACCCTAATGAGCTCACTTATTAATGTTTGAAGCTCATGTAATTGAGCCATAAGGGTTATAATCCCAGAAGTGGATAAATTTACTGTAATGTAATGGATTTACTTGGATGGCACCTGGTAGGTCACGAGGGTGTGGCTAGAGATGTTCCCTGGGGATGTGGCCTTGGGGATTATATAAAGGGGTTCCTCTTCCTTCTGCTCACTCTTTCTTGCTCCGGACACCCCCATGATGTGATCAGAGCTCATGTGCTCTCCCTCCTCCATGCCCTGAGATCCATGGTCACCAACCCCAAATGAAATGAGCTCAAAACTATAAGAAGATAAATCTTTCCTCTAAATTTTGTGCTGAGATATTTAGATTATGGCTCCAAGAATGCTGACAGATACGGGCTGATAACAAATATTCACTAATTGGCACCTGTATACAAGCCACAATGAATTTTTATTTGTTCCAAGTATCTTCATAAGTCCTGAAATTATTTTTATTTTCTTAGCCATAAAACATAAGAACATAAAGGAATTCAGAATTTTTCTTAGCTCCGTTTCAGATTGACACAATCAGTATTTGGCTAAAGACACCATGATGTCATATTTTAAGTGCTATTTTTAAAATAATTTTTTCTTTAATCTTCCTGTAGATAAAATAAATTTGAGTCAAAAAGGGATTTTACTTTAAAAGTTGTATTCGAGGCCAAGAAATAAAGCTGACAAGGTATCCCCCTGCTAGGAACCAAAAAGGAAATTGGAGACATTTTTAAGGCAAAGAAAAGGGAACTTTGAAAGACCATATCTATCCTTAATATGCTCTTTTCGTAAACTAAGTAAGGTCAGTTTAAGATGAGTTTCTCATTTTCTCTTGGAACTATATAATTAACAAGAGATACATAAGACACAGCATGTGTTTTTAATGCTATAATAGAAACTAATCCAAACCAGAAAGATTATGACAAAAAGAATAATCACATTTTCATTGAAACTTTCTTTCTGAAAGATTGGCTAAAATCATGAATAGTCTATTTCTTTTAGAGGATGAAAACATTTTCAGGCTTTGGTACTAATAAACTAACTGAAAATGCAAAAGAGGGTGAGACATAAAGAAAACAGCCATGTTAGAGGAGGAAGAGGAGGAGGAGGAGGAGGAGGAGGAGGAGGAGGAGGAGGAGGAGGAGGAGGAGAAGAAGAAGAAGGAGAAGAAGAAGAAGAAGAAGAAGAAGAAGAAGAAGAAGAAGAAGAAGAGGAGGAGGAGGAGGAGGAGGAGGAGGAGGAGGAGGAGGAGGAGGAGGAGGAGGAGGAAAGCAATGAAAGTGGGAGGAGCAAGTGGAGTCTCGGAAAGGATGTCTTCTGCAGTAGGATAAAGAATGAACTAAATGGAATGATTGCTTCAGAAATCCAGAGAAATGATAGCAAAGACAATTCCACTTGCAACTGGGTAAAAAAGAAAAACAGAAGATCAAGTTATGGCTTATCCTTAATTTGGTAGCACGGTGAGATGGACATCTTTGTTAAAGTTACAGAAATTAAAGAGAAAAAAATCTTGACAGACTCAAGGATGAAATTAAATTCTTTAGATAACTTCTCACATTAAGCATGTCCTGATAAATAACCAGAAATGTAGTATCATACATTATAAATCCCACCAACATTAATATTGCAGTTGTATACATATTTAAAAATTCACTGGTGACATTTCAAGTTATTAACATTGTACTCCTCTAAATATTCTTTTAAAAATAAGACCTAGAGCTGGGCATGGTGGTGCGTAACTATAATCCCAGTACTTTGGAGGCTGAGACGGGAGGACTGCAGATTCTAGATCAGCCAGGAGGACTACAGATTCTAGATGAACCTGAGCAACTTATCAAGGGTCTGTTTCAAAACAAAAAATAAAATGGGACTGGAGGTGTAGCTCAGAGGTATAACATTCCTGAGTTCAATTCCTAGTTCCACAAAAAATAACAGAATAAATACATATAAAGAGAATATGGCATTTACACAGAATTAATATCCACACAGTTCAGATATTTCAAAAACCTTTCAATAGGAATGGAAAATTATAAATTAAACAAGACATTATACTCAAAAAGTGTCTGCATAAGCAATGTTTATACATTTCAGGAATACTACATATATGTCATAGTTTTCTCTATTCATTTCTATACCCTCCCCACACCTTTACACATACAGAAAGTGTTTGGGAATTGATTCTTGGGGGGTACTTGGGATTAAATCCAGGGACATTCTACTTCTGAGCTATACTCCTACACAATTTTATTATATATATATATATTTTTTTTTTTTTGAGGCAAGGTCTCACTGAGTTGCTGAAGCTGGCCTCCAACCTCTGATCCTCCTGTCTCAGCTTTTCAAATACTGGGATTACAGGCATATTGCACCATATTTGGCTCAAGTTAATTCTTTCACCATTAATCCAAATTATTTTTCTCTAAATGCTGATTTTGATCAACGAATTACATGCATTTTATCCGTCAGTGTTCTCCAGAGAAATAAAATACTGATACATATATGTGCATGTGTTTAGAAAGGGTGAGGGGCTTATCTTACAAAGCTGGGTCACTTGATTATGGAGGCTGAAAAATCCCATGATTGGCCACCTGTAATCTGAGGGCTCAGGAAAACTGCAAAACAGGAGAGCTAACAATAAAAGTCTCAGTGAAAACAGGGAAAGATTGATGTATCAGCTCAAGCACACAGGCAGAGAGAATGAATTCTCCCTTCCTCTTTTTGTTTTATTCAGGTCTTCAATAGATTGAGTAGTGCTCATCAATATAGGAGTGAAATTTGATTTATTTAGCTTATCAATTCAAATTCTAATCTCATCTGGAAACACTCACAAATACAAGAAAAATAATGTTTATCCAAATATTTAGGCATCCCATGGCTAAGTTAAGTTGACATATAAATTTAACCATCACATATAGTATATTCCATTTACAAAGATATATTCATTTGCAAAAACATGCTTATCTACAAATAACTTGAATAAATCCAAATGAGTTTCTTCAAATTCTTTGGTTATTTGTCTATATGAAGTAAAATTAATGTTTATATTTTTATTTTGGTGAAATCTTTAAAATTCTTTACTTTAAATGAAGAAATATTTATTTAAAATTCTTACTTTCTAAATATTCCATAATGTGTATGTTTATCTATGTGATGCATATGGGTAAAGATGCACATTCATTGCAACCAATACTCAAAGCTGACCAACGACTAATGTTGGCCAAAAGACTATCTAATGTTCAGTGTAATCTGAAAGTCATGAAAAAACCTTTTCCTTTGCTGTGAAAATCAGTCCAATTTACCGAATCAATCATGAAAGTATAACCATAAAAATACTCCAGGGAAGTTCTTATTTTGGTTTAGTTTCTATTAAATGTGAGAGAGTCACTAGCTATTATTGTTGGAATTTAATCTTTCCTGAATATTAGCCATGATATTTTCTGTAGGAGATAGTATAATATACAATATATGAATATATAATATATTAATATATACTTGCTACACACCCAAATTAAAAATAGGGTAATAAAAGGGAAAGATTACTCAAATACTACCTCTCAACTCAATTTGATTATTTCATTTATGACCTTAGACAAGTCACTTAACTTTTCTGAGACTCAGATTATTTATAAAAATACAAAGATCCTGGATTAGTTGATTTGCCTTAAGTTTCTACCTCATTTTAATGTTTGCATTCTTTTCTGATTCTCTGTGTATATGTAATAATTAACAGTTGATTTCCAGATCATTAGGTGAGTTGTGAATCCAGGAAGGACTTAGGTATGAATAGAAGAGTTCAGTTGAAAAATTGATATAGGAATGTGCAGGATGGTGAGAAAAAAGTAAGATCAGTTGCAAAGGCACCTCAATAAAGTGTACCTAAATTTTAATTCACTATCTTTTCCCTGTCCAGAATTATCTCTCTTTAATCTATTCTCCCATGTAATTTTCAGGGCATTTTTGTAAAATTGAATATAAATCATTAAAATAAATAGTTCAATATCAGGGTAAATTCAAAACAAATACATATAATCTGAAACCATATAAAATATAGTCACTTGTCAACAACTCTGAGCATTTTCTATCTCTGTATTATATTAAGTTCATCTCCAAAGCCAATCTCTCTCTCTGTCTCTCTTTCTTTCTCTTTCTCTCTCCTTTCTCTCTCCTTTCTCTCTCCTTTCTCTCTCCTTTCTCTCTCCTTTCTCTCTCCTCTCTCTCTCTCTCTCTCTCTCTCTCTCTCTCTCTCTCTCTCTCACACACACACACACACACACACACACACACACACACTTATGTAACTTGTAGCAGACTCAAAGTGAAACAAGCCTCATCAACAGATAAATGGATTACAAAACTATGGGATATGTACACATGGAATTTTACTCAGCCATAAAAAAGAACAAAATTACATCACTTGCAGGGAAATGGATGGAACTGGAGAACATTATGCTAAGTGAGATTAGCTAGTCACAAAAAGTAAAAAGTAGGATGCTCTCCCTAATGTGTTGAAGCTAGGGAGAAAATGGGTCATAGGAGGACTCTAGATGAAGAATGAGAAACAATAGATGAGCAAATAAGGTGACTTACCTGAGGGGATGGGAAAGAGAGAAATCCCCTAACGTACATGATGTGCATTCACAAACATATCAAAATCAATAACTAAGCCAATCATGAGAAGGAGGGAGGGGAGGAAATGGGGTGGGAAGTGGGGAAAGGTTAATGAGTGATGTGTGAATGTATGCTTCTACCATCTTGTACTCCATTAAGATGGATGACTACAATGCACCAGTAAAAACATAAAAAATCGAAAAAGAATCCTATGAAGAATACTGCTTACTTGATTGTGTCTAATAAGAACAACCACATCCTTTATATTCAGCTAAGTTTTGCCTAGTTTAGACATATTAATTTGAAAATGTCTAGAACACTTATTTGGATAAAAATATTTACTAAAAATATCAATTTACCATCTGTAATAAAAAACAATTTCCTCTGAATGGACAAATATCAGCATACATAAAGGATGAGAATAAGTTTGGATATCAGCACTCAGTTTCTTCTCAGTAAAGGAGACCTAATGACCCTTAACATAGTATGGCTATTGGACCATTTTAGCTTGGCCAGTGTATCCAGCATCAATCTTGTTACCCCATATAATTTATTCTCTGTAATACCTTATTGCTGTAATCTCTAATTACAAATCATAGTGTGTTTTTAATCATTTTCTTAAGGTCTTTGAAGACTCAAAATCTATCACTTTCACCTTCAGGCTTTGACTCACTTTAATATGACCTGGAAATTCGCAGTTGGGTTCAGTAGCTATCTAGATCTTTAACTTGAAAGCCATGTATCTGTCTTTTCAAACATGGCTGGAATTTTTGACATACTGATATTCCACATACATGGAGACAATAAGGGAATTCTAAACTTCCTCGGGAATTCAATTTGGACTTTGAGAAATACGTATGAATAAAAGAGTTTAAGAACATAAAAGGCATTTCAAAAGGAAAAAGTAGCAGGAATAAATTCCTGGAAGAGCTGTCCTTGACATTAAGGGAGGCAGGGGGGAGGCAGATTTGAATGGAGTACGTATGTATTCAGGAAAAGTGGCATGACAGCTCCCCCTGCCAAGAACATTCTCTCTTAGACGTTTTATTTCTTACTATCTGACACTTTTTGTTAGAATCCTTTCTCTACCCACCAAATCTGGCTTCAATGTCTTCTAATATACTCTCTTGACATCCCTGGCAAATAATTTAGCATGCCTAATAGCATTTTTCTAATTATTCATTTATCATTCCTCCTAAAGCACTAGTTCTTAAACTTTAGTATGTATCAGGGTTATCTAGAGCAAGAATCAGCAAATGACTATTTGATGACCAAATCCAGTCCAGCCACCTGTTCTACAAATAAAGTTTTATTGAAGCATAGGCACACTCATTCTCTTACATAGTATGTATAGCTGCTTTTATGCTACAACAGTAGAGCTGAATGATTGCAGTAGGGATCATATAGTCCACAAAGCCTAAAATATTTACTATCTGGCCCTTTACAGAAAAAGGTTGCCAAACACTCACCTACAAGGTTTTTTAAGCTAAGATTGCTTAGCCCCATCTGTAAAGTTTCTGATGTAGGAAATGGGATTCAGTTTTCAAATTAAGGAAGCTAGGAATAGGGGTCAGTATGCATTCCTAATAAATTTCCAGGAAATGGTCAGTCTGATGCTGCTGGTCTAGGACACTTTTAGAAACATCACCCTAGATCAGTGGAGCTCAATATTGTCCAAACATTAGAATAAACCGAAGAGATTTTAGGATTTTGCCCAGGGACACCTAGACAAATTAAAACAGAATCACTAGGGGTGATACTCCAATGTAAGTACACTAAAACTCTCTGAGTGATTCCAGTTTGTGATCTAAACTGGTGTGCTACAAGTTCTGGGAGGGTAGGATCTCTATCCAAAAGTTAAACAAATATCTGAAAATCCTTTAAGCACTAAAATAAGTGATTTTTAAATTATTTCATGTTTTTCAGGTAAGTTATGCTGGTAATTTGGGCTAGAATTTATGATTAGAAGAACATTCCACTATTCCATTGAGTTAAGTATTCTGTAACTTCAAGACTTTAAGAGCTTCATGAATCAACTTTTCCTCCTTTCAACCACCTTCAAAAATGCAGCCATGTTTAAAAAGTAATATGATAGGCTGCCACACAGTATATTTTAAAAAGTAGTGAAAAGCACAACTGATTCAGTCATTTGTAGGCAGTAAACTGGAATCTAGCCAGTTCCCCGAGATATTGAATCCAACAAAAGAATACATTTTTTATTCGTTATGGGTATAACATTTCTCTCAAAGCCAAAAATTAGAAGACTATTGTGCATGTGGATCATTACATGATGAGTTGAGGAGAATAAGAGGGGGTTAGGAAGAGGAGGTCAAATGATTATAAAAAGCAACTGATACATGGGGGACACAGATTCTCTTAAGTGGTCGGTTTCCATGGTAAGATGAAAAAATGTTAATAACCTCTTTTAAGCTGTTTTCAGAGGAAAACACATAGGCTAAATTTCCCCTAGTACAGGGAAGATAATAGCAAATGGGACATTCCCTTTTAAAATTAAGTGAGAACAGTGACACCGCTTCTCTTCCTTTCACACAATCTACTGGCTCAGTACATCAAATGGCTCTGCCTTTGAAAATACCAATGCAGTATAACCAGTTAAGCTGGACAGAAAGCAGAGTGAGGAGACAAAAAAGAAAGGGAAGAGTGGGTAGAAGCTCAGGCATATTCAGCCATTCTCTGAAGTCCAAGAAAGAAAATGGAATTAAGGTCAACAAACTGAAGGGGGAAATAATGAAATAAATAAATCTGGCAAAGAGATAAACGAGAATGAAAATGAAAGAGATTCTGAACAGAAGGGGAAAAGGGAAAAGAGATCCAAAAAATGGGACAGAGAAAAAAAAAGAAAAACAAAAATTTGGAGATGTGTAGAAGAAAATTTGGTGATGATGAATTAGATACATAGATTGATAGATAGATATATTTGTGTAGATAGGAATTTATATCTTTCATTTTCATCAGAGTAGTTGCCACAAAGAAAAACTGGCTTTTCAATTAGAAAATGTCAGAAACTTTTAGAAAAAAAGCACCAGGCTCCAAATCAGAGATTTAGAAGGCAGCTGACTTCAAGTAGCTAGCCAGAACTGAGCCTCAAAATTCTGATCACTCTTTATACCTCGAGACTTCAACACCGGACTGAAATGATTCACTATTGAGATCATTCTCAAATTCAAAGTAAATGAGAGCATTATTTCATGTATTTTGCAACATTTTCACCTTAGTTGATGATGGGCCTATTTGATCACATTATGCTAGACAATGGGGCAAATTTAGAGATGCTACCCTGAAAACATGACTAGAAATACAGACTTGATGTTTACGGTAAATTTGTTTACTTAAGCTTCAAAATATGTATCTAAGAACTCTATATTATACTTTTATCATATAACACTAAATTTCCACAGCAGAAAGAAATATTCCAGAAGCTGAAATCACATCAGCTAGTGGCAAAATTCAGTACTTAGGGACTTATAGAGGAACCAGAATTTGGCCACACTGTAGTTATATGCTATTTTGGAAGACAATAAAAATGTAAATAATACAGAAAGTTGTAATGGAAATAACATTCTGACAAAATCAGGAAAATAAAACAATTACAGAAAAAAAGATGAAACAAGGAGTGAAGTCAAGAGCATTTTGTAAAGCAAGGTATCCTTTCTAAAAGATAGCCTTGCTTCCTAATGATCTAGCAGCCAACATGAAAGAGAAACAAGTGCATCTACACAATTTGCATTGTCCTTGAGACTATATTAAGCTATTCAGTAAAAGCACCACCTGGTTTTGAGAGATATCTATGAGTCTTGCAATGTGGTAAACAATAACCTAAATAGCAACCTTGCATGAAATACAATAACCAGTTTCAAAGGGTACTTTCAAATAAGATCTCTTATGCAAAGACTTCAAGGCTATAGTTTTTTATGATTACCTGGAAGAGAGCTATGAAACTATTCTATTCTCCTGGTGTAAATTCCAGCTGCATGCTAACCATTCTACAAGGACAGCCACCATAAAAGAAGATAACCCTAACTCTGCTCAGGTGGGGGGGCACATCTCAAGAGAGTCCTGCAAGCAAGTAAATGGTTCTACTCCATAAAATTCAATGTTGGCTTTATCCTAAGACACAAGTGGAAGATCAAGGCTACAATTGTTTTAATTTGAAAAAAAGTAATTACATGTAAATGAACAACTACCTAAACACTAAAGCTAACCTCACTGTACACTCATGGAGGATGTGTTTATAAAATTTAATTTCTTGGTCACATGACCCTATTTCCTGAGTAAACAATTAAACTTCATTCCAGCCCCTTGAAGGTTGGCACAACCGTACAATCGACATTCATCAATGAAATCTGATTGGAAGGTGTCAGTGTCTCAAGGTATTAAAAATCCCTGGACAATTATCTTATTAGGGTGACAGTAAAGAAGCCTTTAAGTTAGGATTATGGAATCACAAGATCCCTAAATTGTTGAGTCATTGCACTGAAGACAATCATTCCTGGGAAATCCTCCATACCCTCTCCCCTCTTTTAGACTTCAAAAGAGTAAGAAATTTTGGTGAGCTAAACTCCAGAGATGCATTACTGTGGCATAGCTTTAGACTATTATGACTAATACAGCATTCATATCAGTATGACTCTCTGATGAACACCCAGATAAGTTGATTGCAAAAGCTACTTTTAAATAACTGAAGAATCTATTGCATAGTATTTTCCTCCATGCCATTTAAATGCTAGATGCCAATTACCAAATCAATAAATTTGGTTTTGTAGTATTCTGTGAATCCCTCTTTCTGGCAATAAATAATTAAATAATTTCAATAAATTCCTCTACCTGGGGCACTAGAATAAAATAACGATTTTATATTCAAAGGGAATAGTTAAAGACAATTTAACAAGTAATTTTTTTGGCGGTACTAGGCATGGAACCCAGGGGCTTTCTACCACCAGACTATAATCCCAGACCTACTTTTTTTATTTTTTACTTGGAAACAGGGTCTCACTAAGTTGATGAGACCCTTACTAAGTAGCTGAGGCTGACTTTGAACCTGTAAAATCCTCCTGTCTCAGCCTCCCAAGCACTGGGATTACAAGCATGCGCCACCATGCCCAGCAAAGTAATTTTTAAATTGTAGACAAAGTTAAAAATAGAGTAAGAAATAGAGTAAGAAAACCCAAGTTCCCATTAATATTCAGAACTAACAAGATTACATATATATATATATATATATATATATATATATATATATACATACTCTACAGTTTAAAGGTTAAATGTGATCAAATGGTTCCAAGAATTCAGATAAAAATGGAAATATAAAAAAGATGAATCTACTACCAACTTGTAGCTGGGTCTTTATTCCAGCTTTTTTTATCTTTCTTAAGTGTATTTCATTGGCTATCTCCAACAAGAAACCAGAGAAGAAAGAATACTGTTAATCTAGTTCTAAAAGGCCCACCATTTAAGGCACAATGGAGGTTTGAGATGGGTGGAGGATGGATCTTCAAGGAGAAATGGAATATATCCCAGATATTCACTCAAAGCTATTCCATTCACATACTGCATAATATTTATCTCTCTATGTTTTAGAAAAGAGTAATACAAAGTGCTATTAAATCATCTATGGTGCATTATTTTATCTCTACCAGATATTATCCAAAGGATCAAAATACCAATTCTATCAACTCCCAAATTAGTGCTAATATAAAGTTCTGAGTAAATATCAATACTTAGGAGTTTGTAGTAAGCTCATGCTACCTGACCCATAGCCTATTCCTATGAGTAAATTCAAAGACATATTAACATTTAAGATACTTTAAAAGGTGATAATTATCAAAAAAATCCAACAAGGGTTATGGAGAAACAAGTTAAGAAATTATCACAGTAGCCCAGAAAAATGTTTGGATGTCCTGAGGAAGTATGAAAAGGAATGATAAAACAGGGAGAGATGAGAGACATTCTGGAGGTTGAATGTACAGACTTACAGGAGTTGATTCTAGAGAATTAAGGCTTTTAAAAATGGAAAGAAATACTTCTAATTTGTCTGAGAGAATTAGTTGGTAAGGATCTACTGGTTATCACCTGGAACCCTGTAGTCAGTTTGAGTTGACCCAAGATTGGAGGACCTAGATTACCCATAGTGGCAAACACGTTAGCCAAAGGCCTGGAACATCAATGTCATGGAGTTAGTAGAGAGGATGAAGCTTTCCTCACTGACCCTCAATGTTTGCTTGACAGGTAATTTACCCTCTGGCCAGAGATTTGTAAGACTTTTATCTGCTCTTCACTTAGGTTGATTTCATATCTGCTTCCATGTTCTATAGCAGAAAATAATAATTCAGGGAACATTCATTAACAGTTTTAGTTGCTTTCTGCTATAACTATTAATCATTTACACATGACATTATCATTGCGAGACAGTTGACAACCATTAATTAAATCTCCTAACCCTCCTATTGGTAGTTCTTCAATAAAAACAGAAGCATATAAAGAGGCCTAGCCCAAGCAAAACTAAGAAATTGTCAGAAATTTTCTTCCACATATCTCTCATCTTGCAGTCATCAAGGTCTTACAAGCTACGTCCATATAGTCCAAGTCTTTCTACAACATAGACCCTCATACACCAGACTGTAACCATCTTATGGCATCAAATTTGTTTTCTTCAACTCATAAAATCCAAAACCTCAGTATAATAGTATTCATATACTGAAAATTAATTCTAACTTTATTACCTGATACTAAAGGATTTTAAACCTAAATATGTACAGTAAATAGCAGGGGATTTCATGTGTTATGAAAGAAAAATGTGTAAGATCTTTTGGTAATAGTTTGCTTTCATCAAGTCTACACCATAAAAATTATACATCATGTATCATTATTGTGACAATACGGAATACAAATAACAGGCTGTGAATAGAACAAATAATACTACCTAGATTGAGCTATTTTGCTAGAAGTTCCTAATAGGAAAAGACAGGGGGAACTGATTTAAATGTGCCCACCAACCATGGACATCTCAAATTATTCATCCTTTGGACAGGAAGAAAAAAGTTAACATTTTCCTGCTGCACACCCTAAACCTGCTCCTTTACATATAACTTATATCTCCTTTAATAACATTGCACATATTCCCGTGAACCAGAAATCTGAGATTTGTTCTCAACACCTCCATATATATATGATGAAAAGAACTCAGGTGGCATGAACTCATGTATTTATGCTCAGGTAACATGAGCTCAACATCAATACCTCCTTCTTTCTCACTTTATATAGGACATTATACTATCCTTATTGATCCTATTTCAAAAATTAAAAATTGTCAACTCTCCTCCCATTCTCTCCTATTCCCTTAAATCACACTATCACCTCTCTGCTCATATATGAAGTATACTTTCTAGTCTTGGCCTTTACCAATTTCTCTTCTGTTTCCAGATTAATTTTCAAAGAATAATCATGCAAATTACTATAATTTATTCATGCCAGTTCAGATCTCACTTCCCCTATGAGATTTGTCCTAATTTCCCAAGAAGATGTAGCCATCTTCTACCTCTGTGTCCATCTTTTCATTGAAGAGGTTTTGATAGCACATTGTTAGGCTTATACATATATTTCTTCATTAAATTTGGAGTATAAAAATTGTCTTCCTTTATCTATTTTTATCCAGAACTGTGCCAAGACACATCAATTGCTAAACATTTGTTAAAATATTTATTATTATAACTGCTAAATAAAATTAAGGCGTGAAAGGTCTTCACTGATAGGTAAACATTACTTGAATAAGAATTATCCATTCAGATATTAAAATGCTGTTTAAGTCCAAGCATAGTGGCACAGTCCTGGAGGCCCAGGACTTGGGGAGCTGAGACAGGAGGATTGCAGGTTTGAGGCCAGCCTAAGCAAGCAGTCCAGACCTTGTTAAAAAAATAAAGGGAAGAAAGTATAGCTCAGAAGTATAATGCCCGTAGATTCAGTCCCCAGTACCACAAAAATTAGTTAAGGCCCCCCCATGGCACTTTCATAGATCAAAACCTCCCCGAAGTGGATATCAGGTTAAGTATATGATTAAAATTATCTGGAAAGGGCTGCATCATTGAGATTATATATGCTAAAAAAATAGCAAACGTAGTTATCAAGGAGCCACAAACTTCCAAAGGACAATTGTACAAAAACTAGAAAAATGTAAAAATAGTGCATAAAAAAATGATCAAAGTGGAATCCAAGTCAAATGGTACCCAATTCTCTATCATGTTCAGGGTTTGCCTCAAATAGATTTGGATACTACTTTACTTTCTTTTATGCAAAAAGATTGAAATATTCATATTTTTCATTTCTCTTAGTGCTAAATGTATCTGCTCCATCACCCTAGTATTAGATGGTTTAAATCCATCATCATTTATTAATTCATTTATTAATAAACTCATTATTTCACCTCTAATTTGTTTCTTTCTAGAATCAGAGTTTAAAGGAACTCCCACTAGCCACTCAAATAAACAGAACTAGGCTTATAGAATGAGATGCATTGGATCTCTCATTTGCACTATTTTTATTATTTCTTTTTCTGTGATACTAGGGATGGAACCCAGGGACATTCTACCTCTGAGCTACACACCCAGCCCTATTTTGTTATTCTTTCTTTTTTTTTTTTTGGTGGTATTGGGGTTCCTGGAAACCCTCTACCTCTGGGCTATACTCCCAGACCATATATATATAATTTTAAACAGGGTCTCTTAAGCCAGGGAGGCTGGCTTTGAACCTGCGCAATCCTCCTGTCTCTGCCTCCCAAGCATGAGGATTTCAAGCGTGCCCATGCCTGGCTATTGTTATCCTTATATTTTGAAACAGGATCTCACTGAGTTGTGAAGGCCTAAGAAGCTGAGGCTGTCCGCAAACCACGATCCTCCTGTCTCAGCCTCCCAAAAGCTAGGATTACAAGCATGCACTGCCATGCCCAGCTGTATTATATCGTAAAGCTACATATAATGGTTTCAATTTAGAACGTCCTCATAGCCATTATGGAAACAAGATAGTGATGTTGGAAGTGGATCTTGGTTGCTAAGAGGAGTCCCTGAGTGTGTGACCTTGGGGATTATATAAGGTCCTCTTCTTCCCTTGCCCTCTCTTTCTTCTTCTGGTCTCCACGATGTAAAAGTACAGCTTTGTGAAGTCTTAGACTCCCAGGTTCACATGGACTGAACCCATAGTCTTAAAACTGTGAGAAAATAAACCTTCCTTCCTTTAAGCTGTGTGGTTAGTTGTCTTGGATTATAGTAGTGAGGATGTTGACTAAGAGAGAAATTGGTATCAGAGAAGTGTGGTCACTACTATCTCTAAGTCTAACCATGTGTTTTGTGAGTCTTTGAAAGTACTTCATGAGAGGAAATTTGGAGGGCCAAAATGTGGCTAGAAAGGCAGATTGTAGAGACTCCATAGAAAAATAGAGCAGAGGCCACACATGTTGTGTTCTGATAATTTATCAGACTTATCAGCATTTTCCCATGTTCTGAACTTTATGTGAGGCCATTTTTAAAGATTGCCTGATTTAACTGGCCGAGAAAATATCAAAATATCAAGGTATCCAAATTGCATTATTAATATTGATATCTATATTCAATGAAATATTGTGGTAGTCTATTGTTTCCTTATTAGCCTTCCTTCTTATCTTTTCAAAATTCTCAGGCTTATATATCTTTGGTTTTGTCATCCTCTTCCACTTTATGTGGAAGTTCTATGTCTATTTGTTATCCCTTTATAAAGGGATAAGGGTAAGGCTTATGCTTATTACTTTTGAGTTAGTCCCCCAAAACCTTATTAACAGGATATAGTTCTTAGTCTATTCATGAAAGCAGGAGTCTCTGATTGGCTACAGGCCTCTGTGGTCTCCAGGCTCAATCTCAGGAGACCAGAGACTATTATGCTCCATTGGCCAGCTGGCTGAAATGCAATGCCCCAAAGACACCACCGCTGCTCTGCTGGTTGCAACATGTGAAATTCTGCTGGGTGCTGGCATCTGGAATCTGTGATAGCTGGGCCCAAGTTCCTCACGGCCAGGTTATGACATTTGATGCTTGTAGCCCAGCTGACTGATCTTTGATGGCCTAGGGACACCACTGCTGATCTACTGGCAGCAATCACCTGGGGTCCAGTTAGCTGCTGCCATGCATAATCACCATCCTCAAACTCTGCTGGCTTAGAAAGTGTTGCATTACCAGGCTGCAGCATGACTAAGTCATATTTTCCCCAGAGACACTGCTGTTGTCCCACCAGTTATAATCACATGGAACCCTGCTGGTACCTGGCCTCCAGTCTCTCTGTTTTCAGGGCCCAAATTCTTGCAGGGAGAATTTGTATGATTCTGAGAGCAGGGCTTGGGTGGATGAGTTATTTAGCCCCAAGGGCAACACTGTTTCTCTTGGCAGCTGCAATCACCTGAGATCATAATGGCCACCAGACTTAGTACTTGTGGCACCTAAACATCACTAGGTGTGAGTGTATCGCCTTCTGAACCTGTAACAGACTGGCTGAATTATTTCTCCCCACAGACACCACTGCTAGCATCCTATGATGATGACTTTATACCCCACAAGAGGAGGATGAGCTGGCAACCCTGGGTCCCACCTACCCAAGTGTTCTAGGGCTGTCTGCTGATTTATGTTTCTGCTATGTCTGACTGTAGCTGCCGCCCCAACCTACAAAGGGATGGTTTGCAAACTCAAAGACCCCATGAATATTTTCATTGCCAAACAAGTCCCTGCAGCCATGCAGCCTCCCATTAAGATAGTTTGTAAACTCACAGTTCTTACCAGCACTGCACAAGTCCCTGCAGGAAGGCTGTGTAGTTTCTCATTCTCCACTGGTTCAGGTACAGCCACTGGAATTTGCTGAGTGGATTGGCTTGTTGGTCTGGAGATTTATAGTGGTCTTTACATGGCACCATGTAGCCACTGTAGGAAGTGTCTGTGGTTTCTTAGTCCTGCCAAGCTCAACTGCAGTCATAGGAGTTCGTTTGGCGGTTTGGCTGATTGGCCTAGGAAATTGCATCTAGAGGTATACAGGTATGGAGAGAAGGATGTGATTTTTTGTGTGCTGGTTCTTTACAATCACTGGCTTGGTAAGGCTTAGCTTCTTCTTTGCTAATGTTGGTCTTTGAGAGCCGCTAGTCCCAAAAGCCACCAGCTCCTGTGTGAACTCACCAAAATGGTACTCACCTCTGCTCTACACACCAGATGAGACTTGTGGAGCTGTTTTTCAGTCTTCTGCTCTCTGCGCTGCCTCTAATTCAATCATGTTTTGACTGTCTTTCTTCTGTTTCATTCTAAATGCTTTTCTTCTCGTGCCAAGAAGCAATCTTTCCACTGGTTGAATTCCAAGTATCAGAGCAACAAAAATGTGCTGCCTTCCTCTATTCTGCCATCTTTAATCACTTGCATTCAGTGAATTTTACACTGAATTTCAAGAGCAGAAAACAAAACAGAGACTTTATAGACCTACAGGTTAGTCAGCAAGGTATATATAAAGTTGAGGCCCAGAGAGATGTGAAAGTAAGATGGTTGAAGGGAAGTTGGTCATGGTCAAGGCATTTCAAACCCAAGTGTAAAACATGGAAACAAGGGCCCAGCAGTGGTGTCTGTGTTTGAAAAGGCCCTGGTGCTGCTGGTCAGGATTGAGGCAGGTCCAGTGGCAGCTGTGATTAAAAAAGACCCACTGACAATCATTAAAAAGAGTATGACTGCCTTTGCCCCCCTTGCAGATGATTTTAGTGGTCACATATACAGACTTTGATAGACAAAAAGGTTCATGGAGACTTCCCCCAGATTTCAACAGAAGGCAACATGTAGTAGAGTTGATATCCCTGCAAGCAAAATCAAATGGGGCAATTTGTGAAATGTGAGGGTGAATCCAAGGTTACAAGAAAACCCCTCATGATTTAGAAATGCCTGAAACATGAAATAACCATTAAGAAAGGCTATAAGCTGCTAGCCATAGAGCCAGGCTGGAAGAACAAGTATGTTGCCCATTACAATCAACTAAGCCACAGTACAGGTCTGCCAAGACCCCTCAGAGATTGTATCTCACCACCATGTGCTTGAGATACCTAAAGTAGAGCTGCAGGAACAAATGCCAGTCCTACTGTGTTTCAATATTGGTTTTGGTCCCATTCATTATTTCTCTGTCCCTATTTATCCCTTTGGAATGAAAGTATTTACTCTCTGCTATTGCATATGGTTCTGTGTAACATGCTTTTTGTTTTTATAGGGTCTCACACCCAAGTGTTTAGAGTCTCAGAGGAAACTGGACTTTTCAGTGATGCTAGAACTGTTAGGATTTTGGAAACTCGTGAAATGGACTAAATAAATTATGTATTTTGACGTGGCTCACCCTAGGGAGCTCAGGGTGGAGCTTAATAGTTTTACTTAGAATGTCCCCCAAGTTTTCACATTAACAACATTGGAAGTGGGGCTTACTTGCTATGAATGGCTCCATGGAGTTGTGGCCTTGTGGATGATATAAGTTCCTCTCCTCCTTCTATACTCTTCCTCTTGTTTCTATACTCTATGATATCAGAGCAGAATCCTGAGCTCCAGACCCTGGCTTCACATGGACTGGACCCCAAATCCCCAGAAAAATGTGAGCAAATAAATTTTCCTTCTTCTGAATTGTGTGATCTATTGTTTTGGATTATACAGCCAGAATGTTGACTGAGACACTACCCCCTAATTGTTCTCAAATTGTTTCAATCTATGATTTAACTATGACCAAGGGTACAATGTTAAATGGTTACATTTCCATTGGACATATAAAATTAACAACTTTATAAGGAAAATATACACACACAAACATATATGTATATATATATATATATACATACTAAATGAATTTTACGATATATATTAAAACTTTCTTACATTTTTCCAATAGATGAGTGCTTTGGGATTTTTTTAACATCTTGAGAATATATGTGAATGCAGAAAATGATCATCAGGATAGTATCAAGTATTCATAGTTGGCATCCACTTCAAAAATAAAAACTGCATCAAGGAATTAATGGACTGGCTAACAGTTCCTGTTGATTCACCTCTTCCTTTTAAATGTGGAAGACAAATTAGCTTCTTTGGTGGTGCTGATTCCTCATCAATGTGCTTTGTCAGCTGTGACCCCAACAAAACGGGTGCATGGACTTATTCTGACTTTCCTGCACAGCACTACAAGAACCCTACAAGCATATAGCAGACTGCATGACACAATGAGGCAAGATCTTAAATTCATGATGAATGGTAGCTAAACCCAAGTTTCAGATATATACAAATATTAGCATAATGACAAATACCATATGTTTTTCTACTCTCTGGAAGCTATTGAAAGTAGAATAGAGGTTACCAGAGTCTAGAAAGGTTAGGAGGAGGAGGAGTGCTACAAGGAGCTTGGATAATGGGTGTCCACACATATTTGGATAAAACTACAGTGGGGTGACCATAGTTCACAATAACCTGTTATATATTTTGTTGATAACTAAAAGAGATAAGCGTGAGGCCTCCAAATATAAAGAAATAAGACAATAGAAATGTTATTTCCCCTAATCTTATGAGCTCACATTGCATTATATATGCCAAAATATAACTCAACCCCATATATATATATACTTATTAGGTTAAATAAACAGAACAATGAAATAAAATTCTTTAAAACAGAAAAAACCATGATATACACACAGCTCTTTCTGCAATTGCCACAACTCTCAAAATGGAAAATGTAGGAAGAAGGAAAGAAGACACAGTGGTGAGCAGGCAAAGAATTTTGTTCCAAAGCTAGGGTCTCGTATTTGTAATACTAATTTTTCATACATATAAACTTTTAAACACAAATACATAAAAAATCCAATCACTGTAGTTCACACATTACCTTTTTATATTTTGTGAAGAATTAGAAGAGAGGAGTTTGAAGCCTTCAAAGTCTAAATATCCCTTTTAGCTGTTAGCACAAAAATCATCCCATTATATTAGGTTTGTTTCCAACTCATAGTATGAATAAACAACAGTGTGTTCTCCTAATGTTTGTCATTTATATGCCATGAAAAACAATATATTGAGTTTCTCAGTGTTAACATACTAGAATTTTTCACATTTCAGATATCTAATTAAATTTGCTCCTGATAGTGATGTAAGGTTTAGGTACTAAAGAGTGAAAAGACGGCTCTAATGTGTATATATTTACATTATTAAAAAGCAATATGTTACACAGTTTTCTGTTGTAGGCTTACTTGTCATTGTGCTTTCAAAAATCATTATCTTATGCCTCCTATGCAAGATTTTCTAAAATGTGATCAATTTACATTTTTAAAGGAACTTGAAGGTGACATTAACCAGGGTGACAAACTCCAGCTAAAAAACAGATCCACTTTATTTATTATATTAAGTGTCTCATCATCTCTGTGACCTACAAAGCATATTGCATATAGCCACATCAAGTGCTTATTTAATTGATCCCCACATTCAGGCAGTGTGTGCAGAAAGAAGGTGGGAATTAGTCAAGATCTTTCCCTTCAATGAGCTCATAGTGCTATAGAGAAAATGTCTGCAGATATTTATCACACAATGCTATAATGAAAGTATACAAGTAGTGCCATGGCATCACAAGTAAAATTTATCCTGCCTGTGTGATAAGGAAGTCTGTATTCAAAGAAGACCCTTTAGCTTTATCTTGAAGCGAGAACATTTTACTAAGTGGACAAAGGAAAGGCAGAGATTACCCAAGGGAGAAATATGTATAGAATCTTAGAAACAAGAAGCAGCATGGCACCATAGGGACTCTGTAAATACTCCTTTAAAGCTGTGCCTTACAATGAAAACAGGTGATGTGTAGGGAATGAGAATAGTAATGAAAAATGACCCTAGAGAAGTATTTAAGTATTATACCATTATGAGGCTTGTTTGGGATTCATGTTTTGTAAGTAAAATAAGTGATGAGCATTTGAATGATTGTTTTTAATCAGAAGGCCATAATTACATCTTGTTTTTAAGCACTCATTGTAACAGCAATGTGGTTGATTTATTAGGAAGGGGTTGTAGGCAGGGAGACACATCATGAGGGGACACAAGTAAAAATTTACATAAGAGAGAATAAGAACAGTGGCATCTTTGAAACTAGGGAGAAAATGAAGAGCTGAAATCAATGGAACTGACTTACCAAGGCTACTTATGAGCAATTAAAGATTGATGTTGACAGGTCTAGTGTGGAACTACATAGACTGAGTCCTCAAAATTAGCTTTTAGTTCCATTTTTGCTATTAACCAGCTGAGTGACTTTGGAAGAGTCATTTCTCTCTCTGGATCCCAATTGCTCATTTGAGAAACATGAAATCTTTTTCATCTCTATCCTTCTATGCCTCTAGGAAATGGTTTTGAACAATGAGGCAAGTAGTTCATAACTTAAAGTCCAAATCTAGGTATGGTGGCACACACTTGTAATTCCAGCATTTGGGAGGTGGAGACAGGAGGATTGTGTTTCTCAGAGAGCCTCAGTTAATTAGTGAGCTTTTTGCAACTCAGTGAGACCTTAATTCAAAATAAAAAATAAAAAATAGGGCTGGAGGTGTTGTTAGGAGGTAGAATATCCCTGGGTTTTATCCTCAATACCAGGGGACCAAAGTCCATAGCACCTTTATTAATTATTTTACCTGAGGAGAACAGAAAATCAAATCCTCAGAGTAACAGGTGGCACAGAAGATGTTTGTGTCACTTAAAAAATTGTACTTTGTGATTGACTTTGATATGTTTATGAATATATATCATGCACATTACGGAATTTCCCTCTTCCTCTGCCATTTTGTACCCCATTAAAATGTATGACAATAATGCACCAATAATATACATATTTATATTTTAAAAATAAAATAAATAACTATATTACCTTAAAAAGAATCACACATAAACATAAGTGCAGTCACCTCTCATTATGGAGTCATTGAGTATTTTTTTCCAGAGTATCCATGACCTCCACTTCTCCTGACTGCCTGGCTTTTAGGCATGTCTTTGTTCATTAACATCACCAATGTGAGGTGAGAAGGGAAGGAGCGAGGCAACACATCGCATTTGTCTGCTTATTAGCAATTTTCCCTCTCCTTTAAGTAGTTTAAGAGGAAGCAGATTGAAGATACAAGCTAAAAACAAATCTTTATGATTATCAGTAGATTTCAATTATGCAGGTTAGCCCTACTCCCACAAATAATTGACAGTTTAATACTATACGTTACTTGTAAAGAATGAGAATAAATAGTGTAAAAGTGTAGAGCCATAACAAAAAGGAAGCAAAATAAAAGCTCATTTAAAGATGAATCTTGTCTCGGTGTGAAAGCAGTGTTATATAATATTGTCCCTCAGAACACTCTCTAGTGTCTAGTTTTGCGTAGCTTAAAATTATAAGGGCAATAATTGTCTTCAAGGCCTTTTCTGTAATACTGTCCATTTGGCTAATAATATTCAAATGGAAATGTCAACTCTCCTGTAGAGTACCAGGTAAGTAGAGCAATGGAAGTTTCTGTGCTCTTTGGGAAACCAAACATTTTCCCCTGAGAAAGCCGAAATGAACTTACTGAAAACAAATAGGATGTCTATATGCAAGTTGCCAATGCAAAGTATTCAAGAAATGTAAATCAGAAGAAAGACTGATATGACACTACTCGGGAAAGTAAAAACCACTCTAAGATATTTGGATCTGGAGGATTAAGTCAATAAATGATATATCTGGATATATAGCCAGGAGGGCCATTTTGTGAAGTGTGGGGCTTTAAAATAAAGGAATCTATTATTTTGTGGGATTTTGCTAATCGCTATCATATACCAAAGCATTCTTATATCTTTATTCTTTATTTTTATCAATAATATAGAAATTGGTATAACCATTCAAAGGCAGTTTGAGTAGAAGTGATGTACTCACATGCTCTAAAAACTAAGGATTAAGCACCAAAGTATTGGAGACACTCTGGAGAGTATATCAGTACTATATATATATATATATATATATATATATATATATATATATATATATCCATTCTTTTTTTATTGTTGTTTTATTTGTGCACTGTGTTCATACATCATAGTGGGATACAAACTTTTGTAGACATACATGCACACATCACCCAGTCAGCCCCCACCTGATCACCACCCCGTTCTCTCCCCATCCCTCCTTCCCTTGCTTGGCTTAGTGGTTGACATCTAGTATTATAGCAATTTATCCAAAATTAAAAATGATAATCTCACATAACAGTTTCATTTGTCTGATACCAAGCTTTTGATGACTTAAAGATAACATTTCAATATTTCTTTTTGCTTTCTTTCTTACCAGAGAATATTTTTTTTCTATTTTTTAGGTGAAACTATCATATATTTATATATTTATTTTTCAGAAAAAATCTATCCTGAGCTCCAACTGGAGACCCTGCCCGGCCATGGCGGAGAAGACTCAGAAGAGTGTGAAGATTGCTCCCGGAGCAGTTGTGTGTGTAGAAAGTGAAATCAGAGGAGATGTAACTATAGTACTCCTCAGTAGCTGAAGCAAATAAAACTTCAGATACTTAGAAAGCTGTGTCTTAATCAACAATAAAAAATACATACCAGGAACCAAAACAAATCCTGGTACCTCGAGGGAACTCTGAACTTGAAGAAGAAGAAGAACATAGACCCGGACACCGGACCAGCTGCAAACGCTGATCGGCGGCCGCGGGCTGCTTTCGCGGGCCCGCGGAGCTGCCTGCCCGATAGCCCCGATAGTCCCGCAGCAAGATAATCCAGGACTGAAAACAGCGAGCAGCTCCCACGTCAGAATTTTGTGTGCCCACCAGCGACTGGATCACAACAGCATAGAGACTCCCACGAATCCTGGACCAAGAAAGACAGGTACCTGCGGGCAACGGGAAGTGCGGACCCTAGTGTGCGCTGCACTCCAACCCCCCAGCACGCCCAAGCCTCAGACCCGAGCACTCCCCTCTGCGCACCTTGTCGGCGCCCCGGTTCCCTGCTAGCAGTCATTGCCTGTCCAACTCTCTCCACTAAATTGGAGCCTACCTGGGTGTCTAGCTCCCCCCCCCCCCGCCACCTTGCCAGAGACTGCCTTCAAGGCTGCGAAAGCCCTGTGTAAACTGGAAATCTCCTTGGGGCACCCCCAGTTTCTACGTCCCGCGGGAGGCAGAGGCCTTTACTGGGCACCACGCACTGGATCCTTGAGCACCTATCCTGCACTCCTGGCCCACCGCTGGGTGTTCCCACCCTCCTGCTAGCCAGAGGCTTAATTCTAAGCGAGAACGAGAACTCAGCTCAATACACCTTGGAAGAGCATACCAGCAGCAACAGACAGCTGCATCCACTCACTCCTGGTTCCAGTAAAAGCAGCACACCCAGCCTGCACCCTTGGAATAGGCAGAGCTCTGGCAGCAAGCGTGGGCACCCAGGAACCAGCACCCATTTGCCCAGGGTACATCTTGGGACCACACCGGCTAACCCAGCTGGAATTTCCAGAGACACAGGAAAATCCATCGGGCCACAATATCTGCACAGGACCTCAGGGGGAGGTTCTAATTATACCTTGGTCATGCTCCACCCGTGTCGTAGGGAAGCACAGGCTGGAGTCTAGGGTGGTGAGTGCAGAGGTACTGACCACAGGTTAGAATTTCGCAGAACCTGTGAATTGTATAGAATCAAATAACAGTGAAACCAGACATCCGGACACATAAACCTAAAGCAGCTAAAGGAGAGAAGGTGTCCAAACACCCAGAGTGACCTAAGAAGATAAAAAAATAGAGTACAAAGAAAACTAAGAGACATTGGATGGTATTCTGAAAGTTACTAAAGCAATCACATACGCACATATTATATAGGCCTGACCCCATATGCGTAAATAAGGAGGACTGTTTATTTTACTTTTAATGTGGATGTTTTGTTTTATATTGCTTTTACAGTGCTTTTGTTTTGGTATGGTTATTGCTGTGTTATTTTTTTTTCTTTCACCCCATACTTCTCTTACTTTCACATGTTGTTTTTTTATATATATATATATTGGATAGTTTGCGTTATTTTTTTATTTCACACAGCTGCTAGCTCCTTTTATTTTATTCTTGTTCTTTTGTCCTCTTTCTTCCTCTTTCCTTCCTTTATTTTCATTCTCCTCCTTTGATTGGTCTTCCTCCCTTTTTCTAGGATTACATAATAGTCTTGGTATCTTGTGTGGATTTTTTTTCTATTCTTTTTTTGTGTCTGTCTGCTCCTTCCATCACCCCTATTTACAAACCTTCCCACACTAACCCTACATACTTTTCCCCCCAAAAACTTTTCCACATAATATACCTCCTGGTCTAATACTCTAAGTATCTCTTACATTCATAATTACTCCACGAACGACAAGAGTCCTAGTAGTTAACTCTCTCTCATTCCTAGCAAGATTTCACCTTACGATACTCAAAGTCTTTCTCAACCTAAACATATCCTCTACCTAATCTGACTCCTTTACTAATCACCCCAGCTCCTCCCACATCACCCACCCTCAACACTGGAAAGGCTCTGCTGACTAGCCGATACCCCAACTCCTAATATTAAGATTTGACTAAGCATAATACTCACGAACGATGGGTAGAAACCAGAAAAACAGGACAGAGAACGCTACAAATATGAGAACCAGGAATTACGAAGAGACAGCAGAAATCACGAATACTGACCTACTAGAAATGCAAGAAGGGGAGTTCAGAATCTTGTTGTTCAATATGATGAAAGGATTCAAAACAAGTATAGAGGAGGTTAAAGGTGAATTAGAAACACTAAAAAAGAATCAGAAAGAGGTCTGGAATGAAATGAAAGAGGCAATAAGTGAAATGAAGACAGCAATTGAAAGAAACTCTGGAAGATTAGATGAAATGGAAAACAGAATATCAATATTAGAAGACAGTACATCCCAAACCGAAAACACAGTCAGCGATATACAGAAATCTTTACAACAACAAAACCTAAACATCCAGCAATTATGGGATAATATGAAGCGCCCTAATCTACGGATAATAGGCATTGAGGAAGGGATAGAGGTACAGACCAAGGGCATCTGTAATATCTTCAAGGAAATAATCTCAGAGAATTTTCCAAATTTGGAAAGAGACTTCGATCTTCAAGTCCAGGAGGCATACAGAACTCCACTGAGACAGGACCAAAGAAAGACCACTCCACGCCACATAATAACCAAAATGACCAATATAGAGGCCAAGGAAGGAATCTTAAAAGCAGCGAGAACAAAAGGACGGGTGACATATAGAGGCAAAACAATAAGAATCACCCCAGACTATACAACCCAGGTCATGAATGCTAGGAGAGACTGGTATGATGTGATTCAGACCCTGGAAGAAAATAACTTCCAACCAAGGCTCATCTACCCAGCAAAACTACTATTCAAGATCAATGGTGAATCCAAAGTCTTTCACGATAAACAGAATCTCAAAAAATTCATGAATTCAAAGCCAACACTAGAGAAAATTCTTAAAGAAATAAACCATAAGGAAGAAAAAAGAAGCAGACTTCAGAATCAGAGAAGAGAGGAAGTTAATAAGTGGGCCACTTAAGTAAAGAAGAAAGATCACACCACCCAAGAGTAGACAGAACACAAAATGGCAGAAAACAAAAATCATATATCAATAATATCTCTTAATGTCAAAGGACTTAACTCACCAATCAAAAGACATAGATTGGCAATGTGGATTAGGAAACATAATCCAAATATATGCTGTCTGCAAGAAACACACCTCACAGCCAAAGACATTCACAGGCTGAAGGTGAAAGGATGGAAAAAGATATACCATGCCACCAGTGACCAAAAAAGAGCAGGGGTAGCAACCCTAATATCCGACAAAACAGACTTTAAACTAAAACACATCAAAAGAGACAAATCAGGGCACCTCCTTTTACTAAAAGGAACACTATACCAAGAAGATATAATGATAGTAAATATTTATGCCCCAAATATGGGTGCAACCACATTTGTAAAACAAACCCTTCTGGACATAAGATCCCAAGTAGACCCAAATACAATAATTCTGGGAGACTTTAATACGCCTCTCACACCACTGGATCGATCTTCAAGGCAAAAGATGAGTAAAGACGTTTTAGAACTAAGGGAAACCATAAACCAAATGGACCTAATAGACATTTTCAGAGTATTTCAACCAGGAACTACAGAATACACTTTCTTCTCAGCAGCCCATGGAACCTTCTCCAAAATTGATCACATCCTGGGACACAAAGAAAATACCAGCAAATTCAAAAAATGTAATATAATTCCTTGCATCTTTTCAGACCACAACGGAATAAAAGTAGAAATCAACAACAGGAAACTCGAAAGAAAGTATTCAAATTCATGGAGAATGAATGATACACTATTGAATGATGAATGGGTAAGAGCAGAAATTAGGGAAGAAATAAAGAAATTTATGGAAACAAACGAAAACAGAGACACAACCTACCAAAACCTATGGGACACCATGAAGGCAGTACTAAGAGGAAAGTTTATTGCATTGAGTGCCCACATAAAAAGGACGGAGAACCACCAAGTAAAGATCCTAATGACACAGCTCAAGGATCTAGAAATTCTGCAACAGTCTATTCCCAAAGCCAGCAGAAGGCAAGAAATCATCAAAATTAGAGCAGAAATAAATGAAATAGAGAACAAAAAAACAATTCAGAGAATCAATAAAACAAAAAGTTGGTTCTTTGAAAAGATTAATAGAATTGATAAACCCCTGGCCAACCTAACCAAAAGAAAAAGAGAATCAACTCAAATTATCAAAATTAGAAATGAAAAAGGAGATATCACCACAGATAGTGAAGAAATTCAAAATATTATTAGAAACTACTTTAAAAATTTATACTCCAATAGACTTGAAAACCTGGAAGAAATTGATAGATTTCTAAGCACAGTTAACCTTCCTACACTTAGCCAAGAGGACATAGCAAGCCTAAACCAACCAATAACAACCAAAGAAATAGAAATGGCAATAAAAATTCTTCCACCAAAGAAAAGCCCAGGCCCAGATGGGTTCCCAGCTGAATTCTACAAAACCTTCAGTGAACAACTAATACCAATACTGCATAACATGTTCCGGGAAATTGAAAGAGATGGAACTCTTCCAAATTCCTTCTATGAGGCCAGTATCACATTAATCCCCAAACCAAATAAAGATACCTCAAGAAAGGAAAACTACAGACCAATATCCTTAATGAACATAGACGCAAAAATTCTAAACAAAATACTAGCTATACGCATTCAAAACTATATCAAGAAAATAATACATCATGACCAAGTCGGTTTCATCCCAGAAAAACAAGGCTGGTTCAACATACGCAAATCAATACATGTTATTCACCACATAAATAGAACCAAGAACAAAAACCACATCATCATAGCAATAGATGCTGAAAAAGCATTCGACAAAATCCAACACCCATTTATGTTAAAAACACTGCAAAAAATTGGGATAGAAGGAAAGTACTTCAACATCATTAAGGCAATATACTGCAAACCCAAAGCCAACATTATATTGAATGGGGAAAAACTGCAAGAATTTCCGCTACAGTCAGGAACAAGACAAGGATGCCCACTATCACCACTCCTTTTCAATATAGTCCTTGAGACTCTTGCTGCAGCAATCAGACAAGAGAAGGAAATCAAAGGAATTCACATAGGAAGAGAGGAATTAAAATTATCCTTATTCGCAGATGACATGATCCTTTATCTGGAAGACCCAAAGAACTCAACCAAAAGACTTCTGGACCTGATTGACAAATTCAGCAAAGTCGCAGGTTACAAAATCAACCTAAAGAAATCAGTGGCTTTTCTTTATGCCAACAACGAATCCACAATGAAAGAAATAAAAACAACAATTCCATTCACTATAACCTCAAAACCAATAAAATACCTAGGAATAAACCTAACCCAAGATGTAAAAGACCTCTACAACAAAAACTATAAAACATTAAAGAAAGAAATTGAAGAAGACCTTGGAAGATGGAAAGATCTCCCGTGCTCATGGATAGGCAGAATAAATATCATCAAAATGGCCATTCTGCCAAAACTGATCTATAGGTTCAATGCAATTCCCATTAAAATACCAGTGACATTCTTCAGAGACCTAGAAAAATCAATCATGAATTTCATATGGAGAAAGAAAAGACCTAGAATAGCCAAAGCAATTCTCAATAACAAGAAACACGCAGGAGGCATTACAACCCCAGACTTCAAACTATACTATAGAGCAATAGTAGTAAAAACAGCATGGTACTGGCACAAAAACAGATATACTGACCAGTGGATTAGAATAGAAGATACAGAAACAAACCCACACATCTTTAGTCAATTAATCTTTGACAAAGGGGCCAAACACATACGCTGGAGAAAAGACAGCCTTTTCAACAAGTGGTGCTGGGAGAACTGGCTAACCATTTGTAAAAAGATGAATCTAATCCCCTATATCTCACCAAACACAGGAATCAACTCAAGATGGATCAAAGACTTAGAAATTAGACCTGAGACTGTGAAGCTAGTAGAGGAAAGCATAGGTTCAACACTACAACATATTGGCACAGGCAGTAACTTTCTCAACAAAACCTCCAAAGCTCAGGAAATTAAAGCAAGAATAAACAAGTGGGATAACATCAAACTAAAAAGTTTCTTCTCATCAAAGGAAACTATCAATAACCTAAAGAGGAAGCCTACAGAATGGGAAAGGATCTTTACCAGCCACCATTCTGATAGGGGGCTAATATCCAGAGTATACAAAGAGCTCAAAAAACTCTACACTAGCAAAACAAACAACCCAATCAAGAAATGGGCAAATGAACTAAATAGACACTTCACAAAAGAAGAGACACAAAGGGCTAATAGATACATGAAAAGATGTTCTTCATCACTGGCCATCAGGGAGATGCAAATCAAAACTACACTGAGATTCCATCTAACCCCAGTCAGAGTAGCAAGCATAAAGAAATCAAATAACAACAAATGCTGGCGAGGATGTGGGGAAAGAGGAACTCTTTTACACTGTTGGTGGGAATGCAAACTAGTTCAACCACTATGGAGATCTGTGTGGAGATTCCTAAGAAAGGTGGGAATAGATCCACCATATGACCCAGCTATACCACTCCTGGGTATCTTTCCAAAAGAGTTGAATTCAGAGAACTACAGCAACATATGCATACCTATGTTCATAGCAGCACAATTTGTAATAGCCAAAATATGGAACCAACCCAGATCACCATCAACAGATGAATGGATAGCAAAACTATGGGAAATACACACAATGGAATTCTATTCAGCCATAAAGAAGAACAAAATTATATCATTTGAAAGAAGATGGAAAGCCCTGGAGAACATTATGTTAAGTGAGATCAGCCAAGCACAGAAGAAGAAGATACATATGTTTCCTCTAATATGCCCAAACTAGGAAACACAAAGAATACCAGAGGGACTCCAGATATTGAAGGGGAAATACTAGCTAAGTTTGGATGGTAAGATAGGAGAGGAGGAAGGCCGGTCTCGATTAATAAGGGTCTACACTTGAACATGTGTAAAATTATGAATAAGACATGGTTAACCTGGACAACCATTGGTGTGTGTGGGGGGGGGAAATGTGGGCGGGGGGGGAGGGCACCAAATATAGTGTAAATGTATACTATTTATGTTCAATAAAAAAATTGTTATATTAAAAAAAAAAAAAAGAAAAAATCTATCCTAATATGGAATATGGATTCTAGATACCCAAAACGATCTTGAAAAAGAACAAAGCTAGAAGATATATATTTTCTGATTTCAAACCATATAAAGCTACAATAATTGAAACAGTGTAGTACTCTTCTAAAGGTAGACATTTAAACCATTGGAGTTAAATACAAGCCTAGAGCTAAATTCTTCCCTATATTATCAAGTTATTTTTGACAAGGTTTCCACGAACCTTTGGTGGTAGAAATAAGAATCTTTTAACTAAATATTGTTGAAAAATAATAATTACATGAAGAAGAATAAAATTGGACCCTTACCTAACACCATATACAAATATTAACTCAAAATAGACAAAAGACCTAAATATAAATCTTAACACTATAAACTTTTAGAAGAAAATCTGGGTCATAAAACCTCACAACATTGAAATTGGCAGTGATTTCTTGGATATGTTTTCAATGGCACAGGCAACAGAAGAATATACAAACTCCCTAAAAAATAAAAGAAAATATTGTATATCCAAAGACAATGTAAACAGAGTTAAAAGTTACTAATAGAATTGGATAAAATATTTCCAAATGCTATATCTGAAGGTATCTTAATATTCCAACTAGAAATCCTAAAAATTAACAACAATAAAGGCAAACAATACCCTTTACAGATAGGTAAAAGACTAACATAAGTAATGAATCTCCACAGATAACCAATCTTAGTTGTCTGTTGGATGGAAAATCTTGTTTCTCTGGTTCTGGTGTGTGTTACCTATTTCTTCTTTGTAGTTAGTCTCTTTGAGTATTTTCTCTAGCTCTGGTTTTGAAGACATAAATTCCTTCAGTTTCTGTTTGTCATGGAAGCTTCTTATTTTTCCATCTAATTTGATAGAAAGTTTTGCTGGGTAGGAAATTTTTGGCTGGAAGTTGTTTTCTTTCAGAGTTTGGAATATGTTACTCCAAGCCCTTCTGGCTCTCATGACTTGGTTTGGGAAGTCTGGAGTGATTCTAATTGGTTTGCCTCTGAATGTCACTTGGCCCTTTGTTTTTGTTGCCTTTAAGATTCTCTGCTTGGCTTCCACATTGGTCATTTTGACAATGATGTGGCGTGGGGATCCTCTTCTCCGATCCTGTCTAAAGGGAGTTCTATAAGTTTCCTGGACATGTGTATCGACCTCTTGCTCTATGTTTGGAAACTTTTCTGCTATTACTTCCTTGAAGAGATTGTTGATCCCTTTGGTTTCACTTTCTTTTCCCTTCTCTATTCCAGTTATTCTTAGGTTAGCTCTCTTAAAATGGGCCCATATTTCTTCAATGTCAGATTCCTGCTGTCGGATATTTTTTTCTAGATTAGAAACTATGCATTCATTTTTGGAATGATCATCTTCTAAGAGCGAGATTCTGTTCTCCATGTGGTCTAATCGGTTGTTCATGCTTTGAATTGAGGCCTTTACTTCATTAATTGCTTCCTTTATCTCTTTCTGGCTCTCTCTGAGTTCTTTTCGAAGCACCTCTATTATTTCTACAGTTATTTTCCAGATTTGATCTAGAAATCTCTGATTTTCAGTTTTATCGTGTTCTGATGTTGTGGGGTTGTGGGCATTCATTGCTCCAGTATTATTCCTCTTTCCCATGATTTCAGAAGTTTGTGCCTTCTCTGGGTTCTTCCCTTGGGTCACTATGACTTCACTTAAGTTGCTCTGGATCTCGAGTCTGTAGTATCTCAGACCCCACTACTCCTTTACTGGGTTGTATCGCAGAATCTCAGACACAAGGAGTCGATAGAGGCTGCTTTAAACTATGGGGGGTGCCAGGTTGCATGTTCTCCTATGGTGTGATATCTCTGCCACCGCCACTCCCCCACTGGATCAAGTCCCAGGGAGTACAGTACTGGGATTTCTCCTCTGTGGCCCGCAATTTGACTCACTGTTCTTGAGTTCGCAGATGTAGCTGTACTGGACTCGGTGAATTCGCTGCTGCTGCCGCTGGTGGCAATATGGCGCCACTGCTACGCCCTCGGCCGTGAGGCTGGCTTATTTCTTTTTGGTTTTGAGTTCCACTCTGAGTCCCTGCAGCGTGTGCTGAGCTCAGCCACTGGGAGCTTTAGATGCTCCCTGCGCTGAAAAATCCCGCCTGGCTGTTCCGCAGCGGCTCACCTCGGCTTGCTGTAGCCGTTCGGTAAACTTGCTGCTGCTGCCGGCAGTAAAGCGCTGCTGCCGCGTCCTCGGGCGTGAGGCCGGTGTATCTCCTCTGTGGCTCTGAGCTCTGGTCTCAGTCCGCTTTCTCTCTGGAGCCTGGTGATTTTTTTGTTTCTCTGATGATGGTGTTTTCTGGCTATGAAAGGCGCTGATTTTGTGGTAATGGAGATTGGTTGTTAGCGGGGCTCTTAAGCCCTGCTTTTCTCGGTCACCATCTTCCCAGAAGTCCTATATATCCATTCTTTAAACATTCTCTTTTTTTTGGTGGTACTAGGGTTCCTGGAAATCCTCCTACCTCCAGGCTACACACACACACACACACACACACACACACACACACACACATATATATATATATATATTATATATATTATATATATATTGCAATATATAAAAGATATATATATATAAAAGATTGTGCAGGTTGAAAGCTAGCCATGCTGGCTTAAGAGACCCTGTTTCCAAATTTAACCTGCGCTATCTACCTGTCTCCTCCTCCCAAGCGTGGGAATTACAAGCATGCGGCACCTTGCCCAGCCTTTAAACATTCTTTTAAAATTGTGCAGATAAATCAAAAGTATGCTGAGATTTCATCTAATCCTAATCAGAGTGGCAAACATAAAGAAATCAAACAACAATTGCTGGCGAGGATGTGGGGAAAGAGGAACTCTTTTACACTGTTGCTGGGAGTGCAGAGTTGTTCAGCCACTATGGAGATCAGCATGGAGATTCCTTAGAAAACTGGGAATAGATCCACCATTTGATCCGGTTATACCACTCCTAGGTATCTTTCCAAAGGGGTTGAAATCAGAGAACTACATTAACATATGCATACCCATGTTCATAGCAGCACAGTTTGTAATAGCCAAAATATGGAACCAACCTAGATCTCCATCAACAGATGAATGGATTGCAAAATTATGAGAAATGCAGACAATGGAATTCTATTCAGTTATAAAGAAGAATAAAATAATAGCATTTGCAAGAAGATGGAAGGAACTGGAGAACATTATGTTAAGTGAGATTAGTCAAGCACAGAAAGAGAAGGTACATATGTTTTCTCTAATATGCCCAAGCCAGGGAGTCGTGGTAATACCAGAGGGACTCCAGATGATGGAGGGGAAATCTCAGCAAAGCTTGAACGGAAGGATAGGAGAGGAAGAAATCTGAGGTTGTTCAATGGAGGAGCTACATCCAAATATGTGTAATAGCATAAATACAACATGGTGAACCTGGATACTCTCTATTGGGAGGGGGAAGGGAAATGGAAAGGGAAGGGCATGAAGCACAATCTAAATGAACACCACTTTCATTATGTTCCACTTATAAAAAATAAAAATTAAAAATTAAAAAAAATTAAAAATTAAAAAATCTTTCTAAAAGTAACTTTTATTTTAACTGATGTTAAGTAGGGGATGTTCATTACTTTCCTTCTTACAAATGTATTAAGGGTTAAATTAGACTATATTACTTAAGGGTTAAATTAGACTATATTCAAAGTCTATTAAAGTTTGTTTTTACCTTCTAAAAAAATAAAATTGGGCAGATAATTTAAAAACTGACACTTATAGTTTACAAACCATCTTATTAAACATTATCCTCTTTAACCTTTTTTATCATAAGTACTAGCATCTGTAAAATCCAAATGAGAAATCTGAAGCTTGCGGAAATTCATTAGCTAGATAAACAGCTGACTAGCAGCAAAATCTGCAATTGAACTTCAGTTCTGAGATGTCAGACCTGCTTCCTATATTTCATTTACAATGTTGATTATAGAATGTTATTTAGTAAAAAGTATATCTTCATCTCAACTAGTTATTGGGCAGTAATCTACAACAAGGGTACTGTATTCAAGGAAACTTAATAGTCCAAAATATTCAAGAAGTGAGGTCTTCTAGTTATTAAAGTACTTTTTATAATATTTTGTGTTGATCATCATTATGTGTACTCACTCAGTTTCATGACACAGTAAATAAAGCACATGGAAAAATAAATGTATTTTGGTCACTTTTGTAGTAAACTAAATCTGTTGACTGACAACCTGAAGAACCTCCAAGCCAATATTCTTGTAATTAATCATGATAATTTATGGATGTAAGAGAAATATAAAAGGATCTAAACCAAATTTAAACTGATTTCAAGATCCAACAAAGAAGTTCTTAGAATAAATCATCAAATGAGAGCTTCTTTATTTGCTTCTTTATTCCTAGGATCCAGGTCAAGAAAACAATTTTATTGGGGATCTTGATTAATCAAATCATTATGCAATATATAAATATCTGTATATATTGCAATATATAAATATCTTCAATTAGAAGTTGATTTCCCTTTCATCACATCTGGACACAAAGCTAAGAACTGCTAGACTTAAAAGAATGTAAATGAATTTAGAACCATCATCAGTCAAGTGAAAATCACTCTCTTTTTGTAGAGTCCCCTACAGTGATTCTAGAATAAGAAGGGGAAGTTTTCATTTATTCTGGAGAAGGCAATCTCAGGGGAATATATCTTCTTGAAACAGTTACATGAGCATCAAATCTATACTTTGGAGATGAAGAGACAAGAAGCAATATACTTGTGAGGATAACACTAAAACCACCCTAGTGTGCTAAGAAAGAAATCAAATGTGCTTTCCATGAAATGCAGTCAAGGTTCTTAGGTAACTCATGATTGGCTTATATTAAATACATTACACTGAATTCACAATGACAAATTCAATACCTAATACTGGAATCTCTATGCAGAAGGAAGTCTATTTGATATATTTTTCCTCTAGTAAATGGGATTTAGAATACTGGAACTTTAACAAATTTGATTAACATCTTTCTGAGGTCTTTTATAGCACTCTCTTCTCTCAAAGTGTATGAAGAACAAATCTTCAAAGTTCTCCCTGCTGGGATTTTTCTTGGAACCAAAGAAATCCTCAAACAATTATTTTCTCATTAACACAAGGGAGAAGCATGTCTGCTACCACCTCTTCTTTGCCTGTGGCCCCTAAAAACCCTAAATAATAATTCAGAAGCAATTTCCCTCATTATTTATTATTCTCCAGTGAAGTGTTTTTCTCTAACAGATCAAGGGTGTCTTGCATTAATTCATATTATAGCTAAATTTTGACATGCTCTGATAGATGTGTTTTCCATATGATAGTAATCTTAATACAGTATAATAAAGCTTAAAATTAATCTATGTGCACTGCAATGCACAAAAACTAACAAAAACTTTCCCAATCAGCATAAGCATTAACTTTTATTTTTATCTAGTATGTTAAATCAACTGAAGAATAATTACTCTGAAGACTAGACCAAATGTGTCCATTTAGTTTCCCAATTTCTTCATGTAATACGAATTGATGAAATTTTAGACAGCCTCATGCTACAGCTAAACTCAATGATTCCTTTTTAATTTCTTTCAATTCTCTTTATAAAAACAATTTCTATTTCAGAAGATATGTTAAATTCAAGGAATCTACAGTGAACCAGTTACTTTAAAGTATTCGCCTTTCATGGAAACTAAAAATTATTCCAAACTGATTTATTTTAATCCTTCACTAAACTAACAGATTAAAACTGAGCAGCTAAATCTCATTTCATTTGATTTTTTATTTTATTTATATGTGTGAGAGGACTTAACTGAGCTGTTATAGCATTCACATATCAAGGACTGCTGTTGTCCCCAGAGTGTGGGAGTATAATTGCCATTAATAATTTTAAACTATTAACAGGACCCACTTGTGAACAACCTAATTCAACAACAAAAGTAACACTGGATCTTGGTATTTAGGAACACAAAGAAGTTACAACAAAACAATTGAATATGTGTCCTTATTTAGTATCAGTGGAGTGCCGAGCAGGGCTATCACCTATGTTAATCAAAGGTGAAAGAGAGTTCTTGGTCAAGTCTCCAGGACTAACAATGTAAGAATGCCTTAATCAAACTTTCACATTATATTAAAATAGGTGGGCAGAGAAATGCAGTGGAAACATGAAAAGTGATATTGATTTGTTGGTAAATTAGTCCTACAAAGTAGGAATGATGCCAATAAAAGAAAACACCAAGCATTGGGAACATACTTAAAGATCAGAAACCAACAGTCACAGTTACAAAATAGAAGAAACGTAATAAAACATAAGTATAACTTAAGAGACCTATAATTCATAATTCAACGTAAACTAAGTAAGAGTCATCATTGCAGTATTAGTGCAATGGTGATTAAAAAAATACACTGTACAATAATATACAAAGCAAGAAACTAACACTTATTGCCTGTTTCTAAGTGCCAGGAAGTAGGCTAAAATTTTATTTGCATCTGATTCAATCCTCCTGCTATCCTGTCAGAGATAGTCTGTTTAGTGTCATCTTAAAAACAAGAAAATGATAACCCAGATTCATCCCAATTCTCTCCTAGGTGGATATCCCATGAATACTAAGAAAATATCATAGTCTTGAAGCGTAAGGTACTATGATACTGAATTCTAAAATGAATTTTTGTCTTCTTTAGATAAACTTTTAATCTTATTTTATTGCACGAATGACAGTATAGGACAGATGATTTTTCCTTGTGACTTACTTTGATTTACTGATGATACTACAAAGATGAATCATATTTAATTATGATCATTAAGAGGATAAGTGAAAACATACAATTGGCTGTTCATCACAAAAATCATGAAAATGTATATGTTTCAATTATGACAGTGTCTAAAATAACCAACGTTTTCTACCTAGTCAAAACAGCTTTCATTCCTTATTGAAACTTCAGAGCATTTTAGAATCAAAATTAGATGGACCTAGAGGGTCAATCCTCCAGCCTTCAGGCAGCAGGATAGGAAACATTGTAGAATGAGTTATTGAGTCACCATTTGAAATCAAATGGCTCTAATAATATCAATATCTCACATGATTTTCATTCTCTATGTATACAGTACCTAAAACCGTCAGATCATTTTGTGACCTAAACATACTTCTGTAGCTAACTTTGAAGAAATTTGTGTTTCTGGATTTTTGTTGTTGTTGTTATTATTGTTGTTGCTGTTCTTTAGGTAATCCAAGCTCTATCTTCAGCCTTTTTATTTTATTTTTAAATTTTGAAACAGAGTCTTGCTAAGTTTCTGCCCTTAAACTTGTAATTCTCCTGTCTCAACCTCGCAAGTACTACAATTTCAGGTGTGCGTTGCCACACCTGGCTTGAAGCAATTTTTAAACTTGAAAGGAACTAATCAGTAGCCTTTGTCTGCCCTTGATGAATTTTCTATACAGTGATAACCATAAAGGTTTTCATTATAGTGAATAGAAATTTCTAGTGTGCCCACTTTTAATCTCTGAATAACAAAAATCTATTAAAATTTTCCCCATATCACCCTTTAAAATGAGATTCCAGTTAACTTTTTCTTTAAAACTAAATACTCATCCTCATAGCTTGTTCTCACACAAAAAAACTCTGTAATTTTTTATGCTCTGAAGTTTACAGTTTATGTCCATTTTAAAAAGTGTGGTGACTGCCAGGCGTGGTGGCGCACGCTTGTAATCCCCGCGCTTTGGAGGCGGAGACAGGAGGATCGCGCAGGTTCAAAGCTAGCCCCACGTGCTGGCTTAGGAGACCCTGTTTCCAAATAAAAATGCAAAAATAGGTCTGGGAGTGTAGCCCAGAGGTAGAAGGGCTTCCAGGAACCCCAGTACCACCAAAAAAAAAAAAGTGTGGTGACACTGTAATATAGGTAGCACCAACATATGATAGTTACTTTTGTTGCTATTATTATGTCAAATGAGAAAAAAGATATATTTGACCATATTTTAAAATATAACTTGAAGGTATAATACACACAAGGAGATTACATCTAAAAGTGGGGAAGCAGGAAAAAAGAGCTGGAACTACAGAGTCCATACAGAATAACATGTGTTAGCACTAGAATGGCACATCATAATTGGTCATATAAGCCACTCGTCTACTAATGCAAACTAATGCAAAGTGATAGAAGAACATTGGAGGATACCAGAGATCAATGGTCGGCGGGAAGGGAATTCCATAGGCTAGAGGACTAGCAAAACTGAAGCCAATATCCCTCTTGATTTTAGTTATAATAATGATAATATTAATGAAATTTGAAAATTGTTTTGAATGGGGATTGTTCTTCTGTAATCATTTGTAAATTCATATGACTATGACTGGAATATGCCCTAAGATTTGTGCTGGAAACAGCACTAAGAAGAATATGACTAATGGGGAAATCGTCAAGAAGCTACACAAAAAGAGCTCTTTGCTCCTCTGCTTACAACACCTAACTCACTTAAGGTTTTAGACATGAAAAGAAAAGTCAAATTTAGGCAAATTATACCTACTGCGCAGGGCCCTCTATATGTTGCTTATAAGTTAGGGGGTTGACTGTGGTATCCCCTCAGGGAGCTAGCGCTAATCAGAATGTTTTTCCGCCTCCAACCAATCTTCTACTTTCCTATACAGGAGTGTATGATGATGGAAAGCACAGAGTTAATATTACTGCAATATACAGGTGTGTAGATACTACTTTTAATCCATTTTAAAGCTAAAGGGAAAGAGTATGATTTCTTGAAAAAGTAAACATGATATACTTAGTATATAAAATAATGATGGTAATGTTGATGATAATTAACATTAATTAAGCATTTGCTATATGGAACATACTTCACAATCTCATATATACTATTTTATTTAAAGCTCACAATTTGTGTATTATCATCTCTGTTTTAAAGATAAAGAAAATACAGTTTAGAGAGCTTATGTGATTTACCTATGGCACAGAGCAAGTTTGGAGCTTGCATCAAACTCAAATTTGTCTCCTAACTTAACATGTGTCAAAGATAGAGTTGAAGGTATTATTGTCAACCTATCTTAACTATACAGTAAACAGGATACCATGGCAGGAATCCTTAAGAATATTACTGGTGGCCAGATACACTTTCATATTTGTCCTCATGTTCAGTAATCAGTGCTTTCCTTTCTCTTTCTGCAGTTCGCTTGGTGGTGAATTGCAGTTGAACTCCATACAAAACACATTCAAAATGGGCTAGAAACAAAGTTGAACTTGTTCCAGGTACATACACTGACATACCCCAAAACAGCTTCCCTGAACAATTCCTTCGCAGACCTTTGTAACCCAGAGACTGTTTGCAGGTTTTGAAAGTAGTCAAATGTCATCCAAGAAAGAGAGTGAAACCAACTCCTTAGAACATGTTAACAAATATGCCCTTTTGATCTCTTCTGATACTTTCTCCTTAGAAGGAAGGAAACGAGTATCCAAACAAGTATTATTGTATTTTCTTTTCCTGTTATGTTAACCAATACAAAAGTAACCTGGTGAGTGGTGAAAGCAAAGGGTTTCGATTGGACAGGCATGGATAAAAACTCCCACTTCTGTCACTGCCATTTATTACATGCTGTGTGATTATTCAACTCTTTGATTCTCATCTGAAAAACGTACACATTACATAGGAATATTACCACATCAGTTTATACACCCATGCATATACACATGGAAATAATTTCACATACGCTTCATAGGATATGAACATTAATAATACATATAATAAAGTGCCTGCCACATAGTAGGTTCTCAATAGAAAATGTACTGGGTGTGAATTTTTCTCCACACATTTTTATATATTAAAAAGGCCACCTTTTGAGTTAAATTCAATTAAATTTCACTATGATCTACTATCCTATTGAAACAGTAGTAAATTAAATGGTCTCCATTATTAGGCAGCCCAAGAGAAGGACTAAGGAAGGACTCTGGTCGGAGTTTTGCATTGCCCACCACTACACAGCTCACATGGGTCCTCTGAAACTGGGCAACTCAGTAGCTTCAGGTGCGAGGCATAAGATTTTTTGCAAAACATGAACCTCAGATTTAGCATCCTTAGTAATACCATCTAGCTTTCTACACATGGATGTATGCATGCACATACACACATACTCACACATACAGAGTACCCCAGTTTTCTTAACTTGATACATAATCACCTACCTAGTTTCAAGGTCTATTCTAACAATTTGTGTATGTGTGTGTGTGGCAATGGGGATTAAATCCAGGGCATACTAAATCTGAGTTAATCCCCCAGGCTTTTTAATATATTTATTTTTATTTATATTTATTTATTTATTTTTATTGGTGCACTGTATTCATACATCATAATGGTATAAAGAAAATACTTTTGTAGACATACATGCACACATCGCCCAGTTAGCCCCTACCCGATCCCCACCCCGTTCCCTCCCCATCCCTCCTTCCCATGCTTGGCTTAGTGGTTGACATCTAGTATTATAGCAATTTATCCAAAATTAACAATGATAATCTCACATAACAGTTTCATTTGTCTGATACCAAGCGTTTGATGACTTAAAGATAACATTTCAATATTTCTTTTTGCTTTCTTTCTTACCAGAGAATATTTTTTTCTTTTTTTTAGGTGAAACTATCATATATTTATTTTTCAGAAAAAAATCTATCCTGATATGGAATATGGACTCTAGATACCCAAAACAATCTCAAAGCAAAAACAAAGCTAGAAGATATATATTTTCTGATTTCAAACCATATAAAGCTACAATAATTGAAACAGTGTAGTACTATTCTAAAGGCAGATATATAAAACATTGGAGTTAAATAAAAGCCTAGAGATAAATTCTTCTATATATTGTCAAGTTATTTTTGACAAGGTTTCCACGAACATTTGTTGGTGGAAATAAGAATCTTTTAACTAAATATTGTTGAAAAATAATAATTACATGAAAAAGAATAAAATTGGACCCTTACCTAACACCATATACAAATATTAACTCAAAATAGACAAAAGACCTAAATATAAATCTTAACACTATAAACTTTTAGAAGAAAATCTGGGTCATAAAACCTCACAACATTGAAATTGGCAGTGATTTCTTGGATATGATTTCAATGGCACAGGCAACAAAAGGGTAAAAAAACACCCTAAAAAATAAAAAAAAAAATATTTTTATATCCAAAGACAATGTAAACAGAGTTAAAAGTTACTGATAGAATGGGATAAAATATTTCCAAATGCTATATCTGAAGGTATATTAATATTCCAACTAGAAATCCTAAAAATTAACAACAATAAAGGCAAACAATACCCTTTACAGATAGGTAAAAGACTAACATAAGTAATGAATCTCCACAGATAACCAATCTTAGTTGTCTGTTGGATGGAAAATCTTGTTTCTCTGGTTCTGGTGTGTGTTACCTATTTCTTCTTTGTAGTTAGTCTCTTTGAGTATTTTCTCTAGCGCTGGTTTTGAAGACATAAATTCCTTCAGTTTCTGTTTGTCGTGGAAGCTTCTTATTTCCCCATTGAATTTGATAGAAAGTTTTGCTGGGTAGGAAATTTTTGGCTGGAAGTTGTTTTCTTTCAGAGTTTGGAATATGTTACTCCAAGCCCTTCTGGCTCTCATGACTTGGTTTGGGAAGTCTGGAGTGATTCTCATTGGTCTGCCTCTGAATGTCACTTGGCCCTTTGTTTTTGTTGCCTTTAAGATTCTCTGCTTGGCTTCCACATTGGTCATTTTGACAATTATGTGGCGTGGGGATCCTCTTCTCCGATCCTGTCTAAAGGGAGTTCTATAAGTTTCCTGGACATGTGTATCGACCTCTTGCTCTATGTTTGGAAAATTTTCTGCTATTACTTCCTTGAAGAGATTGTTGATCCCTTTGGTTTCACTTTCTTTTCCCTTCTCTATTCCAATTATTCTTAGGTTAGCTCTCTTAAAATGGGCCCATATTTCTTCAATATCGGATTCCTGCTGTCGGATATTTTTTTCTAGATTAGAAACTATGAGTTCATTTTTGGATTGCTCATCTTCTAAGAGCGAGATTCTGTTCTCCCTGTGGTCTAATCGGTTGTTTGTGCTTTGAATTGAGGCCTTTACTTCATTAATTGCATCCTTTATCTCTTTTTGGCTCTCTCTGAATTTTTTTCTTAACACCTCTATTATTTCTAAAGTTATTTTCCTGATTTGATCTTCTAGAAATCTCTGAATTTCTGTTTTACAGGTTCTGATGTTGTGGGGTTGTGGGCATTCATTACTCCATTGTTATTGCTCTTTCCCTTGATTTCAGAAGTTTGTGCCTTCTCTGGATTCTTCCCTTGGGTCACTACGACTTCACTTAAGGTGCTCTGGATCTCGAGTCTGTGGTATCTCGGTCCCCACTACTCCTTTACTGGGTTGTATCACAGAGTCTCAGACCCAGGAAGTCAATTGAGGTTGCTTTGAACCATGGAGGTTGCCAGGTTGGGCGTTCTCCTATGGTGTGATATCTCTGCCACCGCCACTCCCCCACTGGGTCTAGTCCCTGGGAGTACAGTACTGGGATTTCTCCTCTAGGGGCCACAATTTGACTCACTGTTGTTGAGTGCGCAGATGTAGCTGTAGTGAACTCAGTGAATCTGCTGCTGCTGCTGCTGCCGCCAGTGGCAATATGGCACCGCTGCCACACCCTCGGCCATGAGGCTGGCGTATTTCTTTTCAGTTTTTGAGCTCCGCTCTGAGTCCCTGCAGGGTGTGTTGAGCCCAGCCTCTGGAAGCTTTAGATGCTCCCTGTGCCGAGAAATCTGCCGAATTCCTCCCAGCTGATCCGCAGCAGCTTACCTCGGCTCGCTGTCCGCTGCTCCTCTCTGGAGCCTGGTGGGCTGTTGAGTGTGTTGGTCTGGTGCTGTCCGGTGAGTTCGCCGCTCCCACTGGCAGTAAGACGCTGCTGCCGCATCCTCGGGCGTGAGGCCGGCGTATCTCCTCTCTGGTTCTGAGCTCCGTTATGAGTTCCCCTCCTCTCTGGAGCCTGGTGCTGCAAGAGAAGATGGCGCCCGCCGCTTCACACCATGGCTCCAGCCGCAGCACTGTGGTCTGGTTTCTTTCTGGTGTCTCGTTTTTCCAGCTCTCTTTTTCTCTGTCCCATGTAATTACATTTTTTGTTTCTCCGTTGATGGTGTTTTCTGGCTATGAAAGGCGCTGATTTTGTGGTAATAGAGATTGGTTGTTAGCAGGGCTCATAAGCCCCGCTTTTCTCCATCGCCATCTTCCCGGAAGTCTAATTTTTTTATTTTGAAACATGGTTTCTCTAATTTACTGGTGGCCTCAATATGTTGTTGAGGCTGATCTCTATCTGGAGATCCTCCTGTCTCAGCCTCCCAAGTACTAGTATTACAGACATGTGGCACCATACTTGGCTTCTCTCACTATCTTGGTATGTCCTTTTATATACTTTCAAATGCTTTACCTATGGGCCTCTCCTTTCAGTTAAGCTCTTTGATGAGAAAAGCCAGTAGAGACTTTATTGTTTGTAATAATTTTGGTAGTATAAGTTACACCCTACCCACAGACAAAGTCATAAAATGGCCTACCCACCTTCTATAAATAGGAGAGAAAAATATAAAGAAAAAGCATATATAGCTGTTGCTTTGATTTTCTTCTAGTAAATAAGAAAAAAAGTCCACAATACTTAAATGATCCTGCCCCACTATTGTCACAATAGCCCATCTTTAGACAAAATAGCAAGGTGAGTAAAATTGGTCCTTCATTTTCCTTTCTTCTCTGCTCCACTTTAGGGTCACTCACTTCTACCTAGGTGCCCAATACCTCATAGGTCTTGACTTGTGGATGGTTATCAACCCAACCTGTTTTCCCAAGGCCTGTTCTGGTTTTAAAATTGAATGCTTTACATCCTGTGAGATCCAGGAGATCTCTCAATCCTAGGCAAACTGAGAAGTTGGTCACTTTAAGCATAACTTCCCTCCCTAGGTGACACTGCATGTTTTAGAGCTTTGGCTCCACTGTTGAAATCCATGCTCCCTTTGCTAGCTAATCTGATAAGTAAATTCAAAATAGGATGTTAATTCTCCCAAATAAAATCTGCAATTTCTCTAGAATATGCAGATTTAGTCACAGCTATTTTAGCAGTTTGGTAGGGCTGGTGCCAGAAATCTACCAAGAAATAAAAGCGACTTTCAGGGCACTTTAAATCTCACTACTTTGGCGCCACCTATTCAGCCTACGAATGGACAGCAAATACATGGGCCTGGTGGAATTATGTCTCCTCAAACAGCTGGCTTTTGGAAACAGCCAAAGAACATTTTTAAATGGGTACCTGCACCTTACCTTGAGTCATTAAATTGAAATTCCTGGGGTGAGAGGAGGTGACCCAGGTAGTGGACTTTGCTTTGAAATTACCCCTGGTGATTTTTTAATGTGCAACTAAGACTGAGAAGCACTACCTTAGAGAATAGAAAGTCTGGATGAACTGGCATCATCTCATACATTCTTCATTATTAGCAAAGTAAATAATAGGACATTAGGGTTACATTTATTAGACCCTGTTTCAAAATAAAAAATATGACTGGGGGTATAGCTCAGAAGTAGAATACACCTGGGTTCAATCCCCAGTGCCACAAAACAAAAATTATAATGGGTGTTTACATTTTGATTGAGAACCAAGAGTCCCCTAGTATCTTCATTAATACCTATCAGACACAACATTATAACATATTTATAACTGATATCTAATCATCATTAACATCTGAACTGGAGAATTTCATTCACTATATGCTTCAGTGTCCCTTCACAAGCTTGGTACCTGAACTGTAATAATTAGCAGCCTGTTGTCTTTTTCTGGTTACAAGACATTGCTAGCATCTCCTATATCTGTAAATGGCCATTATAATACCCATAATACCCAAAAAGTCTCTGTTTGATATTTTCTTGCAGATTCAAAACAGCTGTTTCCCATCTTATGACTCAATGATGCATGATGCAAACTTAGAGCAGTAAAATTGAGGGCACTTGAGTTTTTAATCAAGTTACAAGTCCATGACTTGACTTCTGCAGCACTTGGACTAAAGGTGGCAAATAGAACCTTGGCTCAGATGATTTTAATCTTAATCTTGACAGAGAAGAACCTACCTGTTTTCCTTGAGAAGCATTTTTGCCTTCATTGCCTCCTTAATTCTTTTGAGATCATAAATGTGATTGCTCAGTGGTGATGTGTTGTGCTGATAGATGCACTTGCCCATTAAGTTTGGCCCTAGACTACCATCAAATTTCCCATAGTGCATCGAGCAACTTTCATTACTGACTTGGGTCAGACTGAAATTACCAGGCTAGAGCTAAAGTCCCCTGACCCAGTTCATTCTTCCTTGCTGTCATTCTGGAAAGGATTTCACTTTATTCTTACAGAGTTTTGCTACAGAATTTGAGAGAGTTAGGAAGATAAGATATTAAGATGAAAGGAAGATGATAAATCCATTGCAGGTTTTACATTCCTACAATTTGGATTGCTACCTCATGTCACATCATCCCTAAAAAATAAATTTCCTATATTGCTAACATTCTCAGTCTCTATAACTTATAATAAATTTTCAGAAATACAAAATTGTTGCATAATCTATAAAACTGGTACTGAGGACCAGAGTTTATTAAATACCAATGAGTGACTGATACCTTTTTGGATCACAGACAACTACAAGCACATCTCCACTGCCAGCACATTACTCAAGTGAAGAGTTGCACTCAAAAGGCCATGCAAAATTATTACATGGAAGAATAATCTTGTAACAATATTACATAAGTATATATATTAAATATTTATTGAATATGTGCAAGTCATGTGATATACAAAATTTGATTTGCAGGTTATGCACCAGGGGTATTAAAGTATGAGGAAATTAACCTTCTCCATTTTCAAATTCTTTGAAAACTATAATTTCCTATAATCTTTCTATTCTCTATTTAAAAGGGAATATAGAAAAAATGTTCTATAATCATCATCCTATGAGTCATTCTTATCCCAATATCTACATGTTTTCAATAGTAATAATCCAGTGTCTTGTAGATGCTGATGACATCACCAAGGATCTGAATTTCAGGTTAGGAATAAATAGTAGAAAGTTTTATAAAGCATAGCCTTATATCTAATGCAAATAATCCTTTTACTAATTATATTCATCAAGATTCTTCAGAGACACAAAACCAATAGAATGTGGGTATCTGTGTATACTCATATATGTGCATATACATACCTAATATTTAATATATGTGTATATATAAATGGTATATACATATGTATATAAAATAATATATCTATTGTCAATTATTAGTTATAGTATTAGTCATAACATTATGATTCATAATATATATTATATTATTAATTATATGTTCAAACTAATATACACACACACACACACACACAGGGAGAGATTATAATAAAGTGACTCATGCAATTATGGATGCTGAGACTTTCCAAAATTTGCAGTTGGCAGAAAGGCTAGAGACCCAGGAAAACCAATGGTATAGTGACAGTCCAAAAGATAGCAGGCTTGACACCCCAGAATAGCCAATGTTTAAGTTTGAGTCTGAAAGCTGGAAAATACCAATGTCATAGGTCAAAAAGACAAAAGGAGTCTCTTCTAACAAGAGGGTCAGTTTTTTGTTTTTGTTTTTCTTTCTCAGGCCTTCAACTGATTGGATGAGGCCCACCATAGCAGGTAGGGCATTCTGGTTTACATGAGTCTATTAATTCAAATGTTAATCTCTCTAAAAAATACCCTCACAGACATATCCAGGATAATATTTTACCATACATTTTGGCATCTTGTAGCCAAGGCAAGTTGACACATAAAGTTAACCATGAAGCTGAGAGATCAAAATATGACTTAAAGTATACAGTCCAGACTTGGAACAAATAGTAATTCTTATTGTCTATTAAAAAAGTTGTAGCCAAGCATGATCGTGCACGCTTGTAATCCCAGCATATGGAAGGCTAAGACAGTAGGATCACGGTTTGTGGACAGCCTGAACTTCTATTTAGTGAGGCCCCTTGCAACTCAGTGAGACCCTGTTTCAAAATAAAGAATAAAAATATAGGGCTGGGGTATAGCTCAAAGGTATAGTGTCCCTGGGTTACATCTCCAGTACCACAAAAGAGTCATATAAATATTAATTAAAGTGGAAAACGAAAGTCATTAAGAAGACTGAATAATTATTGCAACCTCTGTTAAAGATTCTACTAATTCATATGCTATAGAAATTCAGGAATGTCAATAAAATCCCAGCTAGAGCTGTCACTAAGGTTAGGACTCCTGATCATATTTCAATGAACTGGCAAAGTATACTGCTGTACTTTGTGATTCATTTTCTCCTTAAGAAGTAGTTCTTTCCTTGACTGGACTTTCTCTTGGAAATTAATTAGTCAAATATAAGTACAGATTGGAATAAAAATAAATAGGAAAAATTAACTTCCAAAACATCATCTTTCCCACATGGCAGCATAGGAGACAATAAAACACCCAAAGTATAATTACTAACATTAATCTTTCTTCCAAATCTGCAACCTAGCTTTGTTCTAGAAATAGAGAAGGAAGCCTTGTATCCCAGGATTTTCCTACTGGATGCTATTAGAGGTGGAGTATGAAAACAGGTTGACTTTCCTTTTTCCTTTTTTTCTTACAAGGAAATGATCTGCAAAAGAAAAAAAACTGAAGCCAAGAACCACAGCTGAGCCAATGAAAGCAAGCAAAAGAATGCCAAGCGCAATAGAGCTCTTGTGTATTTCTAATTCCACCAAGCAATGTGCTTACCATTTATGGAAAATCACAAAGCAACCAAAGAGAATGCACACCCTAGTGATATATTGTTCTGTGTAATTGGTTTCTTGAAGATTTTTGCAAGTTTTATCTAAGAGGTTAAGAAACACAGTTATGCCTTATTGCCTATTATCTAACTCACTTTTATGATGACATACTCTTCCCTTCTGAATACTTTACCTTTCCAACTGGTGAAACAATAAAAAAGCCTTCCTGTTAAAAAAATATTTTCCTTGCCACTGTTCTGATTCCTTTTTCAGCATCGGTACTTCATAAATCAAACTATCATATTCCACAGTAAATCAGACAAAGGAATACAAACGAGTGAAAGCTGCTAACTTATTTCTCTCTCTAATGATGCTACTGAGGCAAGTGTAGCTGTTTTCCTACAGATGATGAAAGTGGAGTAAATAGATAAATATGTGCAATAGACACAAAGTGCAAATATTACAGGTTTACCAGGACTTGAATGATTGGTGAGTTACTGTATGGAGCACATCTCTAGTGATGATGGACAGTATTGCATAAAACAAAGCTCTGTAGGAAATTTAAAATGGAGAGGTAAGAAATTAACCACTTCTGGACCCTAAAATAGAGCTTTGTTTAAGAACGCACTGCATAGTTAATCTTATTCTGTTTCAAGGAAGCTCGCCAATAAAGGATAAAATCTGTGGCTTTTACCTTTCAAATTGGCAAATATTTTTAAGTGGTAATAGCCAGTGTCTGCACAGGTGCAGAGAAAAAGGCACTCTTTTGTTTTGTTTTGTGTGTGGTACTAGGGGTGGAACTCAGAGGCTTTCAACCTCTGGGCTATACTCCCAGACCTATTTTATATTTCATTTGGAAACAGGGTCTCACTAAGTAGCTGAGGTTGGGTTCGAACCTGGGGGATCCTCCTGTCTCAGCCTCCCAAGTGCGGAGATTATAAGCATGCGCCACCACGCCCGGCAAAGACACTCTTATTTATAACCAGAAGTGAGTGTAAACTACAAACAAGGAATTCTATAATCTCTCAACACATATCAAAAGTTTAACAATGTATATACTCTTTGCTTCAGTAATTTCTCTTCTATAATTGTGTGATAAGAAAATATTACATAAAGGAAAAAGTGAGAAAAATAAACTAGAAAGCTATTAATTACATATATTTTAAATCCAAAATCAATCTTCTTGTATATAGGGGGATCCGTTAAATAAATTATCTTGTATTCATATGATAGAATAAGGCCATGCAAGGTACTAAAATGTTTATTAAAAGATAACAAAACTCTATAATACATTAATGGAAAAAGGCAAATTACCAAAGAGTATGAACGCATTTTAATACTTTTATTGGTGCATTATACTCTCCCAAATGTTTCCATTTTTTGTCTTTGTTTTCTATTTGGTGCACTATAATTTTCTATCATGTTGGGGTATAGAGTGTCAGACAGATGCATGTACATAGTGTCCTCCCCACAAGCACTCCCTCCCTCCCACCCCTTCCCCACACACGTCTTTGGCATTGAGATTGGTAGTTTTGTAGCCATTCATAATTATTTCTATTACTTTTTTTTGCGGTACTGGGGATGGAACCCAGGGGCATTCTACCTCTGAGCTACACCCCCAGCCCTATTTTTTATTCTTTATTTTGAAACCGGGTCTCACTGAGCTGCAGAGGGCCTCACTAAGTGGCTGAGGCTGGCCTCGAACACTGTCCAGAGGCTGAGGCTGTCCTGTCTTACCTTCCCAAATGCTGGGATTACAAGCATGCGCCACCACGCTCAGCTCTACTATTACATTTTTTATGACTACCTCCTGTCTCTGATCCCCTCACTTACTCCCCTGGAGTCTCTGCTTGTTTATATGATGTAGCTTTTTTCTTTCAAATATTTCTCTAACTTGCACATATAAGAAAAAACATACATCTACTCATTTTTTGAGACTGGCTATTTTGGCTTATTATAATAGTCTTGATTTCCATCTATTTTCCTGCAAAAGAAAATATTTTTTATGTCTGAGTAAAATTTCATGTGTGTATATACCAAAGAGTTTTTTGTTGTTCTTGTTTTATTTTGTTTTGTGGTACTGGGGAAGGAACCCAGGTGCATTTTACCTTTGAGCTATACCCTCAGCCCGATTTTTTATTCTTCATTTCAACATAGGGTCTCACTGAGTTGCAAAGGGCCTCACTTAGTTTCTAATTTCTCATCTAATTTCTACCAGGTTGTCTGCAAACTGTGATCCTCTTGTCTCAGCCTCCCAAATGCTGGGATTACAAGCATATACCACCACACCCAGCATATATCAGATATTTTTTGTCCACTCATCTGTTAAAAGACACCTACCCTGATTCCATAATATGGCTATTGTAAACTGTGGTGCTATGAAAATGGATATGCAAGTATCGTGATATTCTGACTTCTTTTGGGAAGATGCTCAGGAGTACTATCACTGGGTAGTTTTATTCTCAATCTTCTCAGAAAGCTCCACACTGATCTCCATAGCAGTTCTACCAATTTGAAATCCCACCAATAGTGTAATAGGGTTTCTATTTTAACATTCTCACCAGAATTTATTATTATTTGTTTCATTATCATGGCCATTCTTACTGTAGTTAGATGGAATCTCAGTGAAGTTTTAATTTGCATTTCCCTTATTGGTAAAGATGTTGAGCACTTTTATTCATATATTTGTTGGACATTTGAATTACTTCTTTTGTATACACTCTATTCAGTTCTGTTGCTCACATTTGATCAGGTTATTTATTTTCTTTAATGTTAAGCTTTTTAAGCTCTTTCTACATTCTATATATTAGGCATTTGTCTGGTGGGTAAGTGGTGAAGATCTACCATTCTGTGGGCTTTCTCTATAAATTCTTGATGATTTCCTTGGCTGTGCAAAGCTTTTAGTTTAATGATATCCCATTCATTAATTATTGTTTTAATTTCTTGATATGTTTGGGTAATCTTGAGCAAGTTACATTCTATGTCTGTGAAAAATGATTAAAGTGTTTTGGTAGGTATTGTGTTGACCATTAGATTGCTTTTGGTAGAATTACCATTTTGATTATATTTATTCTGTCTATCCAAAAGCATGAGAGGTCTTTCCATCTTCTAAAGTCTTCTTCAGTTTTTTTCTTCACTTATTTATAATTTTCTTTTTTAAATTTTTATTGGCTCATTGTAGTCATACATCTTAAGGGGATAAAAGATGGTGGAGACATACATGCACACTTCACTCAATTAGCCCTCACCCAATCCCTATACCTTATTAACTCCCATCTCTCCTTCCCATGCTTGGCTTTGATATGTTTAAGTATATCATATGCTTTAGAGATTTTCCTCTTCCCCCTCCTTTCTCCTCCTTTAGGTTGTCTTGTTTGCTCCTCTATAGGATTTCCTTTTTCATCTAGAGTTCCTCCTATGACCCATTTCTCCCTAACTCTCACATATTAGGGAAAGCATCTGATTTCTTATTTTTTGTGACTGACTAATCTCACTTAGCATAATGTCCTTCAGTGCCATCCATTTCCTTGAAAATTGTGTAAATGAGGGTTTTTTGATGGCTGAGTAAAATTCCATTGTGTACATATCCCACAGTTTTGTAATCCATTCATCTGTTGATGAACATCTTGGCTGGTTCCATAGTTTGGCTATGGTGAATTGTGCAGCTATGAACGTGGATACACATGCATTATTTTGGTAGTTTGGTTTCCTATCTTTTGGGTAGATACCCAGAAGTGGTATTGCTGGATCAAATGGTAGATTTGTTCCCATTCTTCTGAGGATTCTCCATACTGTTTTCAAAAGTGGTTGCACTAATTTTCAATACCACCAACAATGTCTTAGAGGTCCCACTTCTCCACATCCTCGCCAGCATTTATTGTTGTTTGTGTTTTGAATGGTTGCCATTCTAGTTGGAGTTAGGTGAAATCTCAGGGTAGTTTTGATTTGCATCTTTCTGACTGCCAATGATGTTGAGCATTTTTTCATGCATTTATTGGCCATTTGAATTTCTTATTTCGTGAAGTGTCTATTTAGTTCACTTGCCCATTTTGTTATTGGATGATTTGGGTTTTTTTTAGTGTTGAGTTTCTTGAGTTCTCTGTATATTCTAGATATTAGTCCTCTATCAGAGGTGTAAGTGGCAAAAATCTCCCATTCTGTTGGCTCTTGGTTGAGGTTCTTGACAGTTTCTTTTGCTGAACAGAAGTTCTTCAGTTTCATGCAATACCACATATTGATTCTCCTTTTAGTTTCTTGTGCCTTTGGGGTATTGTTGAGAAGTTTTTATCTGTGCCTATGTGTTGCAGTGTTGGACCCTCTTCAAGGTCTCTGGTCTAATTTCCAAGTCTTTGATCCATCTTAAATTCACTCTTGTGCAGGGTGCAAAAGTGGGATTAATTTCCAATTTTCTGCATATGGTTAACCAGTTTGGCCAATACCATTTGTTGAACAGGCTATCTTTTTTCGAGTGTATGCTTTGGGCCCCTTTGTCAAAAATCAATTGGTTGTAAGTATGTGGATTTGTTTCTGAGTCTTCTATTCTGCTCCATTGGTCTATATATCTGTTTTTGTGCCAGTACCATGCTGTTTTTATTACAATGGCTTTGCAGTATAAAATCAGGTATTGTGATTCCTCCAGCATGATTTTTGTTGCTGAAAACTACTTTGGCTATTCTGGGAATTTTCTTGTTCCAAATGAATTTAAGGACTGATTTTTCTATGTCTACAATGATCTTAGTAATTTATTGGGTATTGATTGAATCTGTAGATCACTTTTGAAAGTATAGCCATTTTAATGCTATTTATTCTGCCTATCCATGAACATGGAAGATCTTTCCATCTTCTAAGATCTTCTTTGATTTCTTTTTTTAGTGTTTTATAATTTTCTTTGTAGAGGCCTTTTACCTCCTTGGTTAAGTTTATTCCTAAGTATTTTAATTTTTTGTGGAAAATCCTGAGTAAAAGTATTTTATGAATTTCTTTTTCAGTATATTTATGGTTGTTGTACAGAAAATTTTATTAAGATTGATTTTGTATCCAGTGTTGAATTTCTTGATCAGTTCTATATGCCTTTTGGTTGAGTTTGTTGGGTCTTCTAAGTATATTATCATGTCATCTGCAAATAGTGAAAGTTTAAGGGTTTTTTTCCTATTTTTACTCCTTTGATTTTCTTTTCTTGCCTTATTGTTCTGGCTAGAGTCTCAAGTACTATATTGAAGAGAAGTAGTGATAATGGACATCCTTGTCTTGTTCCTGTTTTTAGGAGGAATTCTCAAAGTTTTCCCCCGTTTACTTTTTAATATATTTTTGTTGGTGCATTGTAGTCATACTATTGTAGATTGCTTTTATGATGTTGAGGTATGTTCCTTCTATTCCACTTCTCTGCAGTGCTTTGATCATAAATGGATGTTGGATTTTATCAAATGCTTTTTAGGTGTCTATTGAAATGATCATGTAATTTTTGTCTTTGGTTCTGTTTTTATGATTAATTACATGGATTGATTTTTGTATGTTGAACCAGTTTTGCAACCCTGGGACGAACCCTACCTGGTCGTGGTGTATGACTTTCTTTATGTGGTTTTGAATGTGTGTTGCTAGTATTTTGTTTGGCAGTGTTGCATCCGAGTTTATCAAAGATAAAGGCCTCGCCGGGCGTGGTGGCACACGCTTGTAATCCCCACACTTGGGAGGCAGAGACAACGAGGATCACACAGGTTCGAAGCCAGCCGCATGCGCTGGCTTAGGAGACCCTGCTTCCAAATAAAAAAAATATAAAAAAATAGATCTGGGAGTGTAGCCCAGAGGTAGAAGGGCTTCCAGAAACCCCAGTACCACATTAAAGGAAAAAAAAAAGGTAAAGGCCTGTAGTTGTAGAGATCTTTCACATCCTTGGTTAAATTTGTTTCTAAGTGTTTTATCCTTTTTGAGGTTATTTTGATTAGAATTGTTTCCCATATTTCTTTTACAATGAATTCATGATTGGTGTAAAAGGATGATAGTAATTTTCATAGATTGATTTTGCATTCTGCTACCTTTTAGAAACAATTTTTCACTTCTAAAAGTCTTTCAGTTGGTTTTTATGGGCTTTCTAAATAAAAAATCATGTCATCAGCAAACAATGATAGTTTCAATTTTTTTCCAATTTGTATTCCTTTGATTTCTTTCTCCTGTCTTATTGCTTAACCTAGAGTTTCAAGTACTATGTTGAATAAGAGTGGTGACAGTGAACAACCTTATCTTGTTCCTGATCTTAAAGAAAATTTTGTCAGGTTTTCATTTATAATAATAATGGCTTTGGGTTTACTGCATATAGACTTTATAATGTTGAGGTAGGTTCCTTCTATTCCTAACTCCCTCAGAATTATTATCATGAAAGAGTGTTGGATTTTGTCAAATGTTTTTTTTCTACATCTTTTATGATAACCCTGTGATTCTTGTGCTTAATTCTATTAATATGGTGAATGTCATTAATTGATTTGTGCACATTAAACTAGCCTTGTATCCCTGGAATGAAGCCTACTTGGTCATGATGAACTATTTTCTTGATGTAGTTTGAACACAAGTTGTTAATGCTTATCAAGAATTTTATAATTTTCTTCAATGATATTCTACAATTTTCTTTGGTGTGGTATCTTTATTTGGTTTGGGGACTAAGGTGATGCTGGTTTCATGGAATGAGTTTGGTATATTTCCTTGTTATTCTATTTCATGGAATAATTTGAAGATCCTTGGACTTGGTTTTTCAATGAAGATCTTATAGAATTCAGCTAGGAATCCAACTGGGCCTGGACTTCTCTTTGAGGAAACTTCTTTTTGCCATTTTGATCTTTTTACTTCCTGTTGACTTGTTTCCCTGTCATCTTCATTTAGTTTAAGTACATTGGGGGTGTCTAAGAATTTTTCAATTTCCTCTGTATTTTGTAATTTATTGGAATATAAGTTTCTGAAATAACTTCTAATAATTTTTTGTACTTTTACATTATCTGTGATGATATCTTCATTTTTATCTTTTATCCTTATGATTCGGGTCTATTTCCTCTTTATTTTTGTCAGGTTGGCTAGGGATTTGTCATTCTTGTTTATCCTTTCAAAAGAACAGCTTATTGTTTTATTGATCTGCTGGGGTTTTTTGGGTTTTTTTCATTAATTTCTGCTCTGAATTTGATTATTACCTGCCTTCTGGTGGCATTACAGGTGTTTTTTTTTCTGCTTTTCAAGGGCCTTGAGGTACAGCAATAGATTGTTTATTTCAAGTCTTTATGTTTTTCTCATGTGGGCACTTCATGCTATAAACTTTCCTTAAACACTTCCTTTAAAGTGTCTCATACATTTTGGTAAGTTGTGTCTCTATTTTGATTTGATTCTATAAATGTTTAGGTTTCTTCCCTTATTTCTTTTGTGAGCCAGTCTTCATTTAGTAATGTAGCATTCAATCTCCATGTATTTGGTATTTCCTCTGGATCCTTTTGTTGTTGATCTCTAGCTCAGTTCATTATGATCTGAGAGGATACTTGGAATTCTGCTGATCTTTTATATTTGCTGGTGCCTTTTATTTGGCCTAAAATATGGTTTATTTTGGGAAGCCTCCATGAGCAGCTAAGAATGTATGTTCCGGTTTGGCTGGGTGGAATATTCTGAAAATGTCAGTTAGGTCCAATGTTTAGAATATTCATTAGATCTGAGGTAACGTTACTAATCCTTTGTCTGAACAACTTATCTAGTATAGTGAGAGGTGTGCTAACATTTCCTAGAATTATTGTGTTGGGGTCTATCAGGATCTTCCATAAGCTTTATATAAGTAAGTGCACCAATATTAGGGACAAAGACATTTAATATGGTTATGTCTTTATTTTGGATGGTTTTCTTTATCATTAAGAAGTGAACATCTTTGTCTCTTCTGATTAGGTTTCCTTGGCTTAAAGTGTGCTGTTTTAGAAATGAGGGTAGCCACCCCTGCTTGCCTTCAGTTCCTATTTTCAAGGAAAAATTTTCTATCCTTTCACCTTCAGCTTGTGAATCTACCAATAAGATGTGCCTCATGCAAGTGGGTCATAGTAAGATTATAAATTTTAATCCAATTTACTAGGTGATGTCTTTTAACTGGGGAGTTTAGCCCATTGATGTTCAGTGTTATTATGGAGACATTTTTGTTTCCTGTCATCTAGAATTTTTGTTTGAAGTGATATCAATGCTCATTTGTTTAGTTGTTCATTGGGTGGTATTTGTTTCTTCTTTGGTTATAATGTTTATTATTTATTTCTTCGTTGTGATTAATTTCTTTGAGTGTTTTCTCAAGTGCTGGTTTGGTTATTATGAATTATTTTAACTTCTACTTATCTTGAAAAGCTTTTATTTTCCCATCAAATTTGAAGAATAGATTTTCTGGATATAGCAGGCTTGGTTAGAAGTTATTTTCTCTAAGGGCTTGAAGTGCATCACTCCATATTCTCCTAGCTTTCAGTGCTCAAGTTCAGAAGTCTTGAGTGATTTTTATTGATTTACTCTGAATGTCAGTTGGTGTTTTTGCTCCCAACTCTTTTAGGGTTCTATCCTTAACCTCAATGTTGCCCAATTTTATTAGAATGTGTTTTGAATATTATCTTTGGTCTTATCTGATAAGGTATCTGGATGTACCCTTTACATAGATATCCTTGTCCTGATCCAAGTTTGGGAAATTATCTGATATTATTTCTTTGAAGAGACTTTAATACTCTTTGTCTATGTTTCTATGCCTTCTTTAATGCCAATTACTCTTAAATTTTTGGTCTTTTTTTGGTGGTACTGGGGTTCCTGGAAGCCCTTCTACCTCTGGGCTACACTCACAGACCTATTTTATATTTTTATTTGGAAACAGGGTCTCTTAAGCCAGCACAGCTGGCTTCAAACCAGTGCAAACCTCCTGTCTCCACCTCCCAAGCATGGGGATTACAAGCATGTGCCACCATGCCTGGCTTGGTCTTTTAATATTATCCTTGTAGTTGATTTTTGTTTGCTACAGCTACTGAGAAGTGGGATGGCATCAAAGTAATCAGTTTCTTCTCATCAAAGGAAACCATCAGGAATCTAAAAAGAAAGCCTACAGAATGGAAGAAGATCTTTACCACCTACTACTTGGTAGAGGGATAATATCCAGAATATACAAAGAGCTCAAAAGACACTAGACTAACAAAAAAAAAAACAATTAAGAAATGGGCATTTTTTTTTTTCAAAATGGCGACTGAGGGACACAGTACTCCTCAGTAGCTGAAGCAAATAAAACTTCAGATACTTAGAAAGCTGTGTCTTAATCAACAAAAAAATACATACCAGGAACCAAAACAAATCCTGGTACCTCGGGGGAACTCTGAACTTGAAGAAGAAGAAGAACATAGACCCGGACACCGGACCAGCTGCAAACGCTGATCGGCGGCCGCGGGCTGCTTTCGCGGGCCCGCGGAGCTGCCTGCCCGATAGCCCCGTTAGTCCCGCAGCAAGATAATCCGGGACTGAAAACAGCGAGCAGCTTCCACGTCAGAATTCTGTGTACCCACCAGCGACTGGATCACAACAGCATAGAGACTCCCACGAATCCTGAACCAAGGAAGACAGGTACCCGCGGGCAACGGGAAGTGTGGACCCTAGTGTGCGCTGCACTCCAACCCCCCAGCACGCCCAAGCCTCAGACCCGAGCACTCCCCTCTGCGCACCTTGTCGGCGCCCCGGTTCCCTGCTAGCAGTCATTGCCTGTCCCACTCTCTCCACTAAATTGGAGCCTACCTGGGTGGCTAGCCCCCCCCCCCCCGCCACCTTGCCAGAGACTGCCTTCAAGGCTGCGAAAGCCCTGTGTAAACCGGAAATCTCCTTGGGGCACCCCCAGTTTCTACGTCCCGCGGGAGGCAGAGGTCTTTACTGGGCACCACGCACTGGATCCTTGAGCACCTATCCTGCACTCCTGGCCCACCGCTGGGTGTTCCCACCCTCCTGCTAGCCAGAGGCTTAATTCTAAGCGAGAACGAGAACTCAGCTCAATACACCTTGGAAGAGCATACCAGCAGCAACAGACAGCTGCATCCACTCACTCCTGGGTCCAGTAAAAGCAGCACACCCAGCCTGCACCCTTGGAATAGGCAGAGCTCTGGCAGCAAGCGTGGGCACCCAGGAACCAGCACCCATTTGCCCAGGGTACATCTTGGGACCACACCGGCTAACCCAGCTGGAATTTCCAGAGACACAGGAAAATCCATCGGGCCACAATATCTGCACAGGACCTCAGGGGGAGGTTCTAATTATACCTTGGCCATGCTCCACCCGTGTCGTAGGGAAGCACAGGCTGGAGTCTAGGGTGGTGAGTGCAGAGGTACTGACCACAGGTTAGAATTTTGCAGAACCTGTGAATTGTACAGAATCAAATAAAAGTGAAACCAGACATCCGGACACATAAACCTAAAGCAGCTAAAGGAGAGAAGGTGTCCAAACACCCAGAGTGACCTAAGAAGATAAAAAAATAGAGTACAAAGAAAACTAAGAGACATTGGATGGTATTATGAAAGTTACTAAAGCAATCACATACGCACATATTATATAGGCCTGACCCCATATGCGTAAATAAGGAGGACTGTTTATTTTACTTTTAATGTGGATGTTTTGTTTTATATTGCTTTTACAGTGCTTTTGTTTTGGTATGGTTATTGCTGTGTTATTTTTTTTTCTTTCAACCCATACTTCTCTTACTTTCACATGTTGTTTTATATATATATATATTGGATAGTTTGCCTTATTTTTTTATTTCACACAGCTGCTAGCTCCTTTTATTTTATTCTTGTTCTTTTGTCCTCTTTCTTCCTCTTTCCTTCCTTTATTTTCATTCTCCTCCTTTGATTGGTCTTCCTCCCTATTTCTAGGATTACATAATAGTCTTGGTATCTTGTGTGGATTTTTTTTTTCTATTCTTTTTTTGTGTCTGTCTGCTCCTTCCATCACCCCTATTTACAAACCTTCCCACACTAACCCTACATACTTTTCCCCCCCAAAACTTTTCCACATAATATACCTCCTGGTCTAATACTCTAAGTATCTCTTACATTCATAATTACTCCACGAACGACAAGAGTCCTAGTAGTTAACTCTCTCTCATTCCTAGCAAGATTTCACCTTACGATACTCAAAGTCTTTCTCAACCTAAACATATCCTCTACCTAATCTGACTCCTTTACTAATCACCCCAGCTCCTCCCACATCACCCACCCTCAACACTGGAAAGGCTCTGCTGACTAGCCGATACCCCAACTCCTAATATTAAGATTTGACTAAGCATAATACTCAAGAACGATGGGTAGAAACCAGAAAAACAGGACAGAGAACGCTACAAATATGAGAACCAGGAATTACGAAGAGACAGCAGAAATCACGAATACTGACCTACTAGAAATGCAAGAAGGGGAGTTCAGAATCTTGTTGTTCAATATGATGAAAGGATTCAAAACAAGTATAGAGGAGGTTAAAGGTGAATTAGAAACACTAAAAAAGAATCAGAAAGAGGTCTGGAATGAAATGAAAGAGGCAATAAGTGAAATGAAGACAGCAATTGAAAGAAACTCTGGAAGATTAGATGAAATGGAAAACAGAATATCAATATTAGAAGACAGTACATCCCAAACCGAAAACACAGTCAGCGATATACAGAAATCTTTACAGCAACAAAACCTAAACATCCAGCAATTATGGGATAATATGAAGCGCCCTAATCTACGGATAATAGGCATTGAGGAAGGGATAGAGGTACAGACCAAGGGCATCTGTAATATCTTCAAGGAAATAATCTCAGAGAATTTTCCAAATTTGGAAAGAGACTTCGATCTTCAAGTCCAGGAGGCATACAGAACTCCACTGAGACAGGACCAAAGAAAGACCACTCCACGCCACATAATAACCAAAATGACCAATATAGAGGCCAAGGAAGGAATCTTAAAAGCAGCGAGAACAAAAGGACGGGTGACATATAGAGGCAAAACAATAAGAATCACCCCAGACTATACAACCCAGGTCTTGAATGCTAGGAGAGACTGGTATGACGTGATTCAGACCCTGGAAGAAAATAACTTCCAACCAAGGCTCATCTACCCAGCAAAACTACTATTCAAGATCAATGGTGAATCCAAAGTCTTTCACGATAAACAGAATCTCAAAAAATTCATGAATTCAAAGCCAACACTAGAGAAAATTCTTAAAGAAATAAACCATAAGGAAGAAAAAAGAAGCAGACTTCAGAATCAGAGAAGAGAGGAAGTTAATAAGTGGGCCACTTAAGTAAAGAAGAAAGATCACACCACCCAAGAGTAGACAGAACACAAAATGGCAGAAAACAAAAATCATATATCAATAATATCTCTTAATGTCAAAGGACTTAACTCACCAATCAAAAGACATAGATTGGCAATGTGGATTAGGAAACATAATCCAAATATATGCTGTCTGCAAGAAACACACCTCACAGCCAAAGACATTCACAGGCTGAAGGTGAAAGGATGGAAAAAGATATACCATGCCACCAGTGACCAAAAAAGAGCAGGGGTAGCAACCCTAATATCCAACAAAACAGACTTTAAACTAAAACACATCAAAAGAGACAAATCAGGGCACCTCCTTTTACTAAAAGGAACACTATACCAAGAAGATATAATGATAGTAAATATTTATGCCCCAAATATGGGTGCAACCACATTTGTAAAACAAACCCTTCTGGACATAAGATCCCAAGTAGACCCAAATACAATAATTCTGGGAGACTTTAATACGCCTCTCACACCACTGGATCGATCTTCAATGCAAAAGATGAGTAAAGATGTTTTAGAACTAAGGGAAACCATAAACCAATTGGACCTAATAGACATTTTCAGAGTATTTCAACCAGGAACTACAGAATACACTTTCTTCTCAGCAGCCCATGGAACCTTCTCCAAAATTGATCACATCCTGGGACACAAAGAAAATACCAGCAAATTCAAAAAATGTAATATAATTCCTTGCATCTTTTCAGACCACAACGGAATAAAAGTAGAAATCAACAACAGGAAACTCGAAAGAAAGTATTCAAATTCATGGAGAATGAATGATACACTATTGAATGACGAATGGGTAAGAGCAGAAATTAGGGAAGAAATAAAGAAATTTATGGAAACAAACGAAAACAGAGACACAACCTACCAAAACCTATGGGACACCATGAAGGCAGTACTAAGAGGAAAGTTTATTGCATTGAGTGCCCACATAAAAAGGACGGAGAACCACCAAGTAAAGAACCTAATGACACAGCTCAAGGATCTAGAAATTCTGCAACAGTCTATTCCCAAAGCCAGCAGAAGGCAAGAAATCATCAAAATTAGAGCAGAAATAAATGAAATAGAGAACAAAAAAACAATTCAGAGAATCAATAAAACAAAAAGTTGGTTCTTTGAAAAGATTAATAGAATTGATAAACCCCTGGCCAACCTAACCAAAAGAAAAAGAGAATCAACTCAAATTATCAAAATTAGAAATGAAAAAGGAGATATCACCACAGATAGTGAAGAAATTCAAAATATTATCAGAAACTACTTTAAAAATTTATACTCCAATAGACTTGAAAACCTGGAAGAAATTGATAGATTTCTAAGCACAGTTAACCTTCCTACACTTAGCCAAGAGGACATAGCAAGCCTAAACCAACCAATAACAACCAAAGAAATAGAAATGGCAATAAAAATTCTTCCACCAAAGAAAAGCCCAGGCCCAGATGGGTTCCCAGCTGAATTCTACAAAACCTTCAGTGAACAACTAATACCAATACTGCATAACATGTTCCGGGAAATTGAAAGAGATGGAACTCTTCCAAATTCCTTCTATGAGGCCAGTATCACATTAATCCCCAAACCAAATAAAGATACCTCAAGAAAGGAAAACTACAGACCAATATCCTTAATGAACATAGATGCAAAAATTCTAAACAAAATACTAGCTATACGCATTCAAAACTATATCAAGAAAATAATACATCATGACCAAGTCGGTTTCATCCCAGAAAAACAAGGCTGGTTCAACATACGCAAATCAATACATGTTATTCACCACATAAATAGAACCAAGAACAAAAACCACATCATCATAGCAATAGATGCTGAAAAAGCATTCGACAAAATCCAACACCCATTTATGTTAAAAACACTGCAAAAAATTGGGATAGAAGGAAAGTACTTCAACATCATTAAGGCAATATACTGCAAACCCAAAGCCAACATTATATTGAATGGGGGAAAAACTGCAAGAATTTCCTCTACAGTCAGGAACAAGACAAGGATGCCCACTATCACCAATCCTTTTCAATATAGTCCTTGAGACTCTTGCTGCAGCAATCAGACAAGAGAAGGATATCAAAGGAATTCACATAGGAAGAGAGGAATTAAAATTATCCTTATTCGCAGATGACATGATCCTTTATCTGGAAGACCCAAAGAACTCAACCAAAAGACTTCTGGAGCTGATTGACAAATTCAGCAAAGTCGCAGGTTACAAAATCAACCTAAAGAAATCAGTGGCTTTTCTTTATGCCAACAACGAATCCACAATGAAAGAAATAAAAACAACAATTCCATTCACTATAACCTCAAAACCAATAAAATACCTAGGAATAAACCTAACCCAAGATGTAAAAGACCTCTACAACAAAAACTATAAAACATTAAAGAAAGAAATTGAAGAAGACCTTGGAAGATGGAAAGATCTCCCGTGCTCATGGATAGGCAGAATAAATATCATCAAAATGGCCATTCTGCCAAAACTGATCTATAGGTTCAATGCAATTCCCATTAAAATACCAGTGACATTCTTCAGAGACCTAGAAAAATCAATCATGAATTTCATATGGAGAAAGAAAAGACCTAGAATAGCCAAAGCAATTCTCAATAACAAGAAACACGCAGGAGGCATTACAATCCCAGACTTCAAACTATACTATAGAGCAATAGTAGTAAAAACAGCATGGTACTGGCACAAAAACAGATATACTGACCAGTGGATTAGAATAGAAGATACAGAAACAAACCCACACATCTTTAGTCAATTAATCTTTGACAAAGGGGCCAAACACATACGCTGGAGAAAAGACAGCCTTTTCAACAAGTGGTGCTGGGAGAACTGGCTAACCATTTGTAAAAAGATGAATCTAAACCCCTATATCTCACCAAACACAGGAATCAACTCAAGATGGATCAAAGACTTAGAAATTAGACCTGAGACTGTGCAGCTAGTAGAGGAGAGCATAGGTTCATCACTACAACATATTGGCACAGGCAGTAACTTTCTCAACAAAACCTCCAAAGCTCAGGAAATTAAAGCAAGAATAAACAAGTGGGATAACATCAAACTAAAAAGTTTCTTCTCATCAAAGGAAACTATCAATAACCTAAAGAGGAAGCCTACAGAATGGGAAAGGATCTTTATCAGCCACCATTCTGATAGGGGGCTAATATCCAGAGTATACAAAGAGCTCAAAAGACTCTACACTAGCAAAACAAACAACCCAATCAAGAAATGGGCAAATGAACTAAATAGACACTTCACAAAAGAAGAGATACAAAGGGCTAATAGATACATGAAAAGATGTTCTTCATCACTGGCCATCAGGGAGATGCAAATCAAAACTACACTGAGATTCCATCTAACCCCAGTCAGAGTAGCAAGCATAAAGAAATCAAATAACAACAAATGCTGGCGAGGATGTGGGGAAAGAGGAACTCTTACACTGTTGGTGGGAATGCAAACTAGTTCAACCACTATGGAGATCTGTGTGGAGATTCCTAAGAAAGGTGGGAATAGATCCACCATATGATCCAGCTATACCACTCCTGGGTATCTTTCCAAAGGAGTTGAATTCAGAGAACTACAGCAACATATGCATACCTATGTTCATAGCAGCACAATTTGTAATAGCCAAAATATGGAACCAACCCAGATCACCATCAACAGATGAATGGATAGCAAAACTATGGGAAATACACACAATGGAATTCTATTCAGCCATAAAGAAGAACAAAATTATATCATTTGAAAGAAGATGGAAAGCCCTGGAGAACATTATGTTAAGTGAGATCAGCCAAGCACAGAAGGAGAAGATACATATGTTTCCTCTAATATGCCCAAACTAGGAAACACAAAGAATACCAGAGGGACTCCAGATATTGAAGGGGAAATACTAGCTAAGTTTGGATGGTAAGATAGGAGAGGAGGAAGGCCGGTCTCGATTAATAAGGGTCTACACTTGAACATGTGTAAAATTATGAATAAGACATGGTTAACCTGGACAACCATTGGTGTGTGTGTGGGGGGAAATGTGGGCGGGGGGGAGGGCACCCAATATAGTGTAAATGTATACTATTTATGTTCAATAAAAAAATTGTTATATAAAAAAATAAAAATAATAAATTAAACAGAAAAAAAAAAAAGAAATGGGCAACTGAATTGAACAGACACTTCACAAAAGAAGAGATACAATGGCCAATAGATACATGTAAAAATGTTCAACATCATTAGCCATCAGGGAAATGCAAATCAAAACTACACTGAGATTCCATCTAACCCCAATCAGAGTGTCAAGCCTAAAGAAGTTAAATAATAACAAATGCTGGCGAGGATGTGGGGAAATAAGAACACTTTTACACTGTTGATGGGAGTACAAACTAGTTCAGCTGCTATGGAGATGAGTGTGGAGATTCCTTAGAAAACTGGGAATGGATCCACCATATGACCTGGCTATACCACTCCTGGGTATCTTTTTAAAGGGGTTGGAATCAGAGAACTACAGTAACATATGCATATCCATGTTCATAGCAGCACAAGTCGTAATAGCCAAAATATGAAACCAACCTAGGTCTCCATCAACAGATGACTGGGTTGCAAAATTATGGGAAATACATACAATGGAATTCTACTGAGGAATAAAGAAGAACAAAATCAGGCCATTTGCAAGAAGATGAAAAGACCTTGAAAACATTATATTAAGTGATATCAGCCAAGGACAGAAAGAGAAGGGATGTATTTTTCTCTAAAATGCTCAAGCTAGGGAGTATTAGGGATACCAGAGAGAGCATATTATGGAGGGAAACCTCAGCAAAGCCAGAAAGGAGTGGGTAGGGGAGGAAAAAGGCTGAGGTTAGTCAATGAAAATGCTATATTCAAATATGTGTATACATGTAACTCTAACATTGTTAACCTGAACACATATTATTGGGAGAGGGAGGTAAAAGAGAAAGTGGGGGAGGGGAATCAGGGGGGAAGGCACCAAACACTGTATGTATATATGTCATTGTCAACATGATCCGCATTATGATGTGACACTGTAGTGTACCAATAAAATTTAAAAAATATTATCCTAAATATCTTGAATATTTTGATCCTGCCATTGTGTTTTATCTAAATTCATAACTTTTCTTTCAGTATTAAATGCATTAAATGTACTATCTTCTACTGCTGAGACACTATTTTCCATGTGATCTAGTCTATTAGTTATAATTTTGAAGAAATTATTGACTCAGTTCACTCAGGATTTCTGTTCCTTCTTTATGAACATAGTTTTTTTGTATCCTGAATGTTATCCCTGATTTCCTTTTTAAGATCACTGATCATGATGAAGATCAAAACTTTGAATTATCCATCTAGCATCCTCTGCACATCTGTTTCACTGAGTTTTGTTATGGGGTTGTGAAAATTAATTATAGTTTTGGCAGATTTGTTCCTCATATTCTCGGGGATTTTAGGGACCTGAGATGAAATATAAATTAGTTCCTAATCATCTGCTTCTTATAATTGGGTGTTTAAGCTCAACCCTCACTGTCTCCTTAAGTGGTTATATAGTCTGACACAACTAGGTTGTTTCAGTATTTGCTTGGGCTGGTTATTTCCTCTAAGCTGCTGTGTTAGTTTGGTATGGTTTATTGTCTATTCATGAAGGTGATCATTAGTAATATTTTTGATACTGGAGGTGTTGTCTAAAGAAGCCAATTTTTTCAGGCATTTGTTCAATTTGTATGGAGATGCACCCCTTCTCCTAGAGCTTGCTTTCTAGTGTATGGATAGACTTTAGTGGGCTCTCCTCTAGCTTGTTCTGTGTTTGTTGTAACTGGCAGCAGAGTATTTCTTGAAGTTCTATCTTTGGAGTTCAGCAATCCTCACACTGATTCTTAAACATAAAAATGCATCACTTTGAAACTTAACATGATGTATAGCTATAATGCACCAATAAAATTCTTAAATTTTTCATTGACATGGTTACAGATTCCACATTGCAACCAACTTTCAAGAAATGCTATTTGTAAAAATAAATAAGCATGTAGATTGGTAGGTAAGTAGATGGTAGATAGAATGATAGATTGACTGATTTTTTAAAAAACACAAAAATTGTTTTTCTCCCAAAACAAGATTACTATCCATCGCTAATGATATTGTTTATTCTTTGAGGAGTCTGCAGAGAGAAATCTGATATCCAAGCTGGGTATAATGGGTAAGTTTGACTAAGTTATACTGTGGTAAGTGTAGCAACAAGAACAAAAAAAAAACACTAAAATAGCAGTGACTTATAACAACAAAGGTATATTTTCTGCTCATGCTACATTTTTTGTCATGAGATGATACAGATGGTAGTGGTGGTAAAAGAGTCCTTTTCTGATTATAGTTACTCAGAAATCTCTCAAGGACTCAAGTTGAGAGAGGAGCCACCATATTAAACACATCTAGCTACAAAGGCAGAGAGAAAGAAACCTAGGAAGCATTTCACTCAGAATTAAATATTCTGGTCTTGTGCCCCTGAAATGAGATATATCTCTTCTGCTCATAAGCCTGTGTGCCAAATTACATGGCTACACCAAGTTATGGGGAAGCCAAGACTCTTACAGTGGGTCCAGAAGGGTGGAGAAGTACTCTCATATAAGCACCAATGGCTATAACACCAAATTTTCCTTTCAATCACTCAATTCAGTTTGCTAAAGCTCTTGTGTGCATGTACGTGTGACGGGGGTTATTTTGCCTACACACATGTAATTTATCATCCTCCTTTCCCATTAATTTCATTTTCCCAGTTTATCTTTTTAAGATATTCATTTGGTAATCCACTTGTTTGACAAATATGGTGCCATGCATAATGACTGTGAATAACATTCATCATAAACCACCACACTACAAGTTCTCTTAGGTCAGATGGCTTAAGACTGCAAGGTAGCTAAGCAAAGGCTTAGAAGTGACCAGAAGACCTATAAAAACACTCATGAATAAATTTACTTCATAAGTACAGGTTTCGTGTATCAATAAACAGAAATTGGATATTATACTATATGTTGCCAACATAGGATTTCAACAGAAGTGAACAAGTCAAGGATCTCTTACTGTAATTGAAGTACAAAAATTGAGTGTAATTACAAGGAATAATGAAAGAAACCAGTTACTAGGACAAAAAATGGTCACTACAGAGGAGCATTATGTATTGATGAAGTATAGGAGAACTAGATCAGACTGTTCTAACCTCTTCTGATTAGAACCAAGATTAGCAATCCCAGGGACTAGGACAAAATCATTCTTATGCCTGGGACTAAATGGTCATAGGAACAGAAATGATGTGGAGTTACACTGCCAAGCAGATGGCCTCTCCAGGAGTAGCAAACCCAAATGTCTAACATGAACCAGGCAAGAATAATAAATGTGTGAGGCTGGCCTGATACAGAATAATAGGTGCAAACAGTCTTGTACTGCAACCAACTATGCCATCTGCCTACTTACACTATTTCTCAAAACGCTGTGCGGACCAAGTGAAACCTGTCCATAGCTGTAGTACTACCAATCAGTTTACAGCTACTGGCCTGATACCGCTAGCATGTTCCCTCTGCCCTATTTTGTTTTCTCAATTTCAACTTATTTATCCCTATTTTCTTCAGAGATTATATTGGGGCCATATGCTTCTAGAATTATTCCATTATTCCGTGCCTTGGAAAAATAACATTAAATTTAAACATCTGCATTTTCCATTAATTCTATACTTGTTTCTTTCAGATAATCTGGTTTGTTGCCATTGTTTTTCCTGAGTCTTGTTTGATGCTGTGATTCTGCCTTTTTCTGATTCATCAGTGTATCCATTTCCTTAAAGCTTGCTTTTCAAATGAAAATTCTCCCACTCTAGCTTCTTACCTCACACCCAAAATCTGCTCTAGCAACATGACACATCATTTGTTGGATCACTACTTAACATTGAGATTGACTTTTACCATTGTGCATTAGGTGTTTGAACACAAACTGTGATTTCGTTCTTTCGCAGTCTGGGTTTCTTGACTCTACTCCAAAGAACTGGAATTCTGTTGACATTAAAATTACCTCTTAGTTATACTAAGACTTTTCCTGATTTTTCTTCCTTTGGAAGAGATGATTGATTACTATTAACTTAAAATTAGCTTAAGTTCATTAACAGGGGACAACCCTTACAGCCAGCTCCTGTGTGACAGCATCATAATTGAAAAATCATACCCAAGTTCTTCAAATTAGTTAACATGATAGCTAGCAAGAAGAGATACATGTCTTTAGATACACTGGTACCCAAAGAAACTATAATTATTACTCTTTTCTCCTAGCACAGTCTACTAAATTAGTTACAAGAAAAATCAAGTTATGAGAAAAAAAGATACTAATTCTAAAATCCTACAAAATGTCACCGATTTCAGTCCTGAAGAAAACAAGGCCCAAGTAGGAATCATCACCCAAATATCTTGATGACATTCTTCAAGCTGTTCTGAGAAATTTTTCTTTGGCGAGTAGGAACAAAAGGATGTGCAGGTGCGCATTAGTCATCAGGTCTAGCAGAAATTCAGCCCCCACCCGTCGTTCCCAGGTGCAGAAAGAACCAGGGCATGGCTTGTGAGCTGTGACAGTTAGAGCACTAAACTAAAGTGCTTGAAAAATTCCTTTTAAGACTTGCCAGAGCTTGGTGGGTGAGGAAACTGAAAGCAGTTCTGTGGGTGTGGCCAAAGAGACAATAGGGGGATTAACAATCCCTTTTACCCTGGGCAAACTGGAAAACTGCTCATTGACTAGTGGTAGCAACTGCTATTTTGGGAACAAGACTTATTTGTCACTCTTTTGTCTTGGATGCCTAGCAGGTTCAAAGCCTTGGCTGAGCTGCTTCCCCATCTCCCATTCAAAGGGCTTGGCCTGGGGAACAGCATACTTGGCAGCTTTTAATTAGTACTCTGTAAGTCTTAGTGCCACACAGCCTTAATCACCGCTTTCCAGGACATTCACCTGTTTCTTCTTTTTTTTTTCATGGACATTTTCTTTGCTAAATATACTGTGAACTCATGCTTCTCTTAGCTACTGTGTGTTCTGGCCCTTTAAACATAGAACCACCTATAAAACATGTTCCTTAATTGTGAGCCACAAATACCAACTTATATGGAGAGTAATAATTTAAAAAATTCTCCCTCCTCCAAACTTGTTCTGAACCTCTATCCACTCATCCAATTTCTGCCTAGCTTTGAACTTTCCCTTTACTTACCTTTGGTCTCTAAGTTTTGCATTTAAACTTGATAGTTCTGACATTTAAGCCCAGTTTTCCCACTTGACTTGTTTGGCTATTCCTGGTACCAGTGCTATCTATGGCAAATGTTCCTATTATAGATTTACTTCTAGAGACTGTGATACTTATTCTGGTATTTGATGAATACCAGAATCCTTGGGTTCCTTGTAGAAGGTAGAAGGCACAAACACATCTATCACTACATTATGCTGCTTCTATGCCTCCGGTTTTCCCCATTATTCACCTTTTTGAAAATAACTCAGGCCTTTATCCTGGTGTGGTGGTGTATGCCTGTAATGCCAGTACTTGGGAGCCTGAGACATAAAGATGCAGTAATTCAGTGAGACCCTGTTTCAAATTTTAAAAATAACTCTGGTAGTATAGCTCAGTAGTTAGAATACCCCTGAGCTATACTACCAGAGCTATTTTTAAAATTTGAAACATACAGTCACCAGTAACACACACACACACACACACACACACACACACACACACACACACACTAAAAAGTAAAGACACAGAACCTCGGCCTTTGGAGTCATAGTTACCAGAAGGTTTGAATACCACTTCTGTTGTATAATCACATGGTCTTGGGCCACTTCATCTTTTAGAGCTTTGGATGCTAAGATGATCTCTCCATATCTGTGGGTTCTCAATGCACAGATTCAACCAAATCCAAAAATGTATCAGAAAAAAATTATATTTGCACTGAACATGTACAAGCTTTTCATTTGTTATCATTTTTTTTCAATACCTATGAACTAGAATGTGAGTCAAATTATTTTTTAATTTTTATTGGTGCATTATATTCATACATCTTAATGGGATGCAAGATGGAGACATACATGCACATATCACCCAATTAGCCCTTACCCAGTTCTCACCCATTCCTTTCCCCTCCCTCTTTCTCATGTTTGGCTTGGTGATTGATATTGACATGTTTGTTAAAGCACATCATGTACATTACAGAATTCCCCTCCACTTCTTAAACAATATAGCTTAAAAACTATTTGCAGAACGTTTGCATTATATTGGGTTTGATCAGCAATGTAGAGAAAATTTAAAATACAGTCGGGTATGTATAGATTATACGTAAATACTACACCATTTTATACACAGGACTTGAAATTTTGGTGTCCACAGGAGATTCTAGAACCTCACAGATATTTAGAGACAACTGTGTACAGAACAAAGGACATTGACAACCTAAGTAAAGAGCCTTGGCTCCTGTCACTAACATTTAATTTATAAAATATTTTTAGACCACAGGCATTATGCTAGAACAAGGTAATACAGCCATAGAACTTTCTGAATACCTCTTCAATAATTATCATAATGACATATGATGCATAGATAATTCTAGATTTCTAAGAATTATTCTTTAGACAACCATAGTAAACCAAAGCATAATAAAGAGCCCTCCTTCCCTGTATACTCATGTTGGTGCTATCTATTACAGTAATCTGCCTCCCTGACCACAAAGATGAGAATGTAACTAAAGCTCAGCCAATTATAATTCCGTGCCCTAAGAAACGATTGGTCTGTGGTTAGGCACATCACTCAGACTGTGCCAATCAGAGTCTTCCAATAATATATAGAAACAATAGAATAAGTTTCTCTTTTGTTTGGATTATGAAATATAATGAAGCAGCCTTGAAGCTACTTTTTTTACTATATACAAAAAACTGACTAAAAAACAAGGCCAGCACAAAAGGAATATATATACATACATACATATATATATTGTGTATGTGTGGGGGGTGTGGGGGGTGTGCCTGGGGATATAACCCAGGGGCATTCAACGTCCGAGCTACACCCTCTGACCTATTTTTTATTCTTTATTTTGAAACCGGGTCTCACTGAATTGCAGAGGGCCTAAGTAGCTGAGGCTGGCCAAGAACCTCCAGTCTCAGCCTCCCAAATGCTGGGATTACAAGCATGTGCCACCACGCCCAGCAAAATGAACATTTTTAATAGGAAAAAGGCCAAGTGTTTTAGCCAAGCATGGTGGCTACATCCCTGCAATCCCAGTACTTGGGAGGCTGAGACAGGAGGCATGCAGGTTCCAGGTCAGCCTCAGCAACTTAGCAAGACTCTCAGAAACCTAGTGGGTTTCTGAAAAAAGGGCTGGGGAGTAAATTGGAGGTAGAATGTGAATGCCTCTGAGTTCTACCTGTAATACCTAACCTACAAAAATAGGTCAAGTTGCTCTCCGGAACTGGGCCACAGCGAGAGAGCTACCAGTTACTATTTCCATATGAAGTTGAACATGGCAGAAGAGGAGGACTATATGTCTGATTTCTTCATTAATGTCCAAGAAGTTATCAGCCAGGGTTGCAATGCTGAGGCAGATCTGAGAAGCCCTTTACAAAGAAAAAAAGCAACAGGAAGCTAATTGAAAGAACAGGGAGAAGAGTTTGAAAGAAGAAGAACGAAAAGATGTAAAATTGGGTTGAAGAATGTACTAGGCTCTGAAAACAAAGCGTTTGCTTTGCTCCAAAAGATGTGATATAAAAGTGGTCAGGCTCTTGGCAAGAGTGAAGAGGGTACTGTTGAATCAATTCATCTCAATGTGAAAACAGGGGGAAAGTGGCAGTGGGCATGAAACATAATTAAAACAAAGACCAGAGGAGAAATTAGAAAACTACAGAAGATCCACATGAAAAATCAAGCTGAAGAGAAAGCTGCAGAAAAGTTTCAGATGCGACTAAAAAATAAACAAGATGAAATGTAGATAGGAGATATTAAAAGAAGCCAGCGAGCCTGTCAACAATTGGATACCCAGAATATTCAGATTCCCAGTGAGACATGGTACTGGTTAAAGCCTGAAGAGAAAGAAGACTGAAGAAGCAGAAAATGAACAGGATAAAGATGGATATAAGAGTGAAGATTTAAGTATACTGGAAACATTACAAATGCTGACGAGTTATTTAAGAGAAGAACCTCTGTATAGTATTTGGTGTGGAACAGCCTCTGAAGATAAAGAAGACCTATCTTCATATTGCCTAGGACTAACTTCTTCAGATCATGACTTAGATTATGTTCAAGAAAGTAGAAATTATTTATGTCAAAAAAGAGGCCAAGTTTCAACATCTTATGAGTACCCTGATCCAGAAGGGTATCAATCAAAAATCGACTCTTGGATTTCACAAGTATATAAGCTTTTATGGATCAAATATTTGTGTTCCACCAAAATTTATACGTTGATAACCTAATTGTAAATGTGATCATATCCACATGTGGTGGCTTCTGGGAAGTGATTATGCCATGAGGTAGGAGCCCTCATGAAGATCAGTGTCCCCACAAAAGAGGTCCCATGGAGCTCTTTTATTCCATCTACCATGTAAGGACACGATGAGTAGATGGCTGTTTGTAAATCAGAAAGCAGGCCTGCACCAGGAACAGAATTTGTTGGCAGCCTGATAGTGAACTTCTAGCCTCTGGAATCATAAAAAAAAATGTTTGATGTTTAAGGCATACAATATGTGGTAAATTAGTGGTAGCAGCCTAAGCTGACTAAGAAATAAGCCAATAAAGTTCTAATGACCTAAATTAGTTGAGTTTTAATTACTTCCAAGTGAAAGATTACTCAGTAAAGTTCAAGCCCAAATTCCTCCCCTACAATAATAAGACCTTGTTTTTAGGAAAGAATAAAAGTACTGTATTAGTCTACAATTTAGGATCACAGCAGCTGCTTCTACCAACTTGCTTACATTTTTAATCCACACATTTGCACATATATAAATATACTGAAATGGTAACAATTAAAATCTTAAGCAAAATTATGATCACAAATCTTCAAATCCAGATAGTTCTCAGTGTTCATCAAGAATAATTATTGCACATGTGTCAAATAAGCATATAATGGACAAGTATTGATATGATTCTTTAATCACAGTCTTTCCATCATAGAAAAATTGGAAGGTAGTGCAACACTTTATGTAAATTTAATTACCAAATTGCAAAACTTAAGTTACATTAAGATGGATTTAGTAGAAAGACACATCTATCTTTGGCATAACATGTATTTGGTAAAAATCCATCAGAAATAACAAACTCACAACAAGCCAGATTGCCTTCAGTCACTCTCTGAACATTTATTCACTAACTTTTCCTCAAAGAATACAGGAATTTTACATCTTTTAAGTATTTAAATGTGTCACTGGAGAATAAAATATGGCTTCTGAATCTTACTATGAAAAATTAGCATGTAGTAAACAAAATATCCCCAAAGAACAAATCAATCAGTGAAATAAAAATCAAAACTACATTGAGATTCCATCTAACTCAAGTTAGAATGGCAATAATCAAGAATACAATCAATAATAAATAATAGTGAGGAAATGGGAAAATAGAAACCCTTAAACACTGTTGATAAGATTGCAAATTAGTACAGCTGCTATGGAGATCAGTATGGAGTTTCCTTAAAAGACTAAGAATGGAATGACCTTATGGCCCAGCTATATCACTCTTTAGTATCTTTCCAAAAGAATTAAAGTTATAATACTGTAGTGATGTATGGATACTCATGTTTATAGCAACACAGTTCACAATAGCTAAATTATGAAACCAAAATATGTGTTCACCAAAGGATGAGTGGATGAAAAAATGTGGTATCTCTACACAGTGGAATTTTACTCAGCAATCAAGAACAAAAAAACCCCATTAAGTTGTATGACTGCAATGTACCAATACAAAATTAAAAAAGAATAAAATGCTATTATTTTCAGGGAAATGAATGGATCTAGAGAATATTATGGTACATGAGATCAGCCAGCCTCTGAATGTCAAAGGTATATGTTTTTCTCATATGTGGGAGCTAGAAAGAAAATAGGAAACAAAAGGGACTTTAATTGAGAAGAGTTATCAGCAGAATAGCGGAAGGGGGTTAAGGGAAGAAGGTGTAGATAAGAAAATGGAGATTCAAGAAAGGAAAAGTTCAAATAATGCTATGTTCATATATTAAGATATCTGTACCAATCTCACTGACATGTTTGCTATTTGCGGATGGAAAATGGGGGAGCAGGAAATACACCAAGGGCTGCACGCATGTATTTTTGCATATCTTTGAATCTCACTGTGATGTACAATTACAATGAACCAATAAAAGTATGAAAAATATAAACTCAAATATATCAGAATTGCATGAAATATAATAGACTAGACACCTTAATAAAAGAATAGCTGAGAAACCCAAGTGAATTATGTAGGAAGCTGTCAGCCTTTACAAAAATTGTCCTCTACAGCAATAAGTGATCTCAGAAATGGACCTAAGATATATGAAACAGACCATCAGTAACATTTGGCATACTAGCAAGTATAGTTGTTGTTAAATGTGCTTATAATGCCACAAAGAAATGCTTATATATATATAGGAAAAACATACAAAAGAATATAACAGCAACATTCATGAGAGCCAACATATGTAAACAATCCAAATATCCATCAACAGAGTAGATAAATTGTGGCACAATTATACAGTGGAATAATATACAGCAATGAGAATAAACTATAGCCATACTAAAAACGGTTAAGTATTTTATATATACAAATCTAATATTCATCAAAAAATAGAAAAGCATATAATGTGATTCATATTGATATATTTCAAAAACTAGACAAAATAATAAATTGTAATGAAAGCCAGAATAGTGATTTGGGGAAAAAGGCTAGTACCCGGGAAAGGGTATCAGGGGACCTCTGGGATACTAGAATTGAGCTTTATTTATCTCAATAGTGATTTGGGGGTTATTTTTTGTTTTGTTAAAAAGTTTCTCATTGATCTGTACATTATTTGTGTACTTTTATGTAGAAATATTAGACTTTAAAATAAAAATCATTCACATGGGAAGGGTAATATATGATAGGATATTTCAAGCATTCATTTAATTGTTGAAATGTCAATTATTTAGTGAGTGCTTATTATAATCCAATTAGTATTATAGTTGTAAGAAAAGTAAAACATACTGGTTTGGGCAGTACTTATTTTTACCAACTCTGCAAGTTCTATGACATTCATTTTCCATAAAAACAAGCAGGTTATAAGAACTCGATGTTATGAGTAAGGACTAGGAGCAAGAATTGGTAAAAATAAGTACTACCCAAACCAGTAATTTTACTTGTTTCTTAAAGCTATAATACTAATTGGATTATGGTAGGCACTCACTAAATAATTGTTCACCTTTTAACAATATAACACTAGCAATAGGCTGAAAATGTCTGCATCCACTGAGACAAAGGCACTCTACACTTTGCCTTCTTTCAGGGAAATAGGAAAAAAAGTCACTTTCAGTATATTAACTCTTATTTCTGAGAAAGGGACCAAAAATCTTGACCTTATTTTTATCCTGAACATCACTAGCTCATGTTCTTTGCCACTGTTTTCATGCTGCAGACAGACAGTGGGTCTTCAAAGATATGCCCACTGGGAGAAAGCCACTCAGAACATGTTATTTTTCCCCTTTGTGTAACTCAGAAACAAGTAAATGGATTTAATTCTAACTTTCAATGGGATTTAGCCTCTGGGCCAAGACCAAGAGCTATTAAGTTTAGGCCAAAATAAAAATTTGTTACTTGGCGGAGAATGAAAAGGGGTGAGAAAAATGGAACAGCTTTTATAAATGATGGCTCCCGCACTTTTACTTGTGATCCCTGTATCTCATGCTATGCATCTACAGCCAGATCAGTGACAACAGCAGCATCTGTTTTTTTATATTCCAAGTGATGTTTCAATTAAAGAAGAGACTTTTATAGATCTGTAGTGCTAAAGCCACACAGAGGCAAAAAGTTAGCTGCTTATGGATATGATATATGGTGTTCTCCACACCTTTAACTTTACCCTAAGAAACAAGTTTGCAAAGAAACTAACTAATCAAGAGAACACATGTGAGGTCAAATTGAAGGCATCAGCTTACAATGGAGAAAACAAACTACTTGCAGTAGCCAAGTAGGAAGTCTAAAGAGGAGTACATGGACAGAGACTAGGCAAGGAAATCCAATCAGAAAACCCTGTAAAATATGACTACAATGCACCAATAAAAATAAAATAATAAACTATGACTGAGAAAAAAAACATAACGGTAAGATTCACATGAGTACCAAGAGCACAGGAGTTCCTGCTCTGGATCACATTCCACAGTGAGAGGTTGGACAATCATTTTAAGGATTTCAGTGCGATCAAGCAAGATTTAATTAAAAGGCAAAGCATAGGGAAGGATGTTGAATCATCAAATGCCTGCCTTTGGGGCTTATTCCATGCTCGTCACCCTTCTTAGTGGAGGTGATAACTTCGGACAGGCATATACTGCTTCCTGTTGTGACGCAATTCTCCACAGGTATCTTGTGCGTCTTCATATCTAGTGAATAGAGGCAGTGGGTTCCTTTGTTCCTTATGATCTTCCCAAGGATGTTTGTATAGTTAACAGTCCTCAAAGATATAGATAGCATCTCCCTTTGGAACAGAGACATACTACTGATTATGAAAGGTTTGGGTTCCATAAAATCAGGATTATTACATCAGTTCTCCATTTTCTCCTCTGAGTTCAAATAATGCTAATTTCACATAGGAAGTTATCACTACTAATCTTACTAGCATGCATGAAAAAGGGTGGGTAGTGGGGTGGGAGTAGAGGGAAAAACTCCAAGTACTGTGTACAATTATCGCTTTGAACTTCACTATAATGTATAATTACAATGCACCAATCAAATTATTAAAAATAGGCTAGGATTCCTTTCCTGCTACCAACCTTCTGCGTGTACAGATAATATGTTCTCTGTTATCTTACCCTGTGGGAATCGGAATTGGGACTCAGGAAACTGTTGCAAAGACACGCTGATACTCTGACTAGTGCAATTGTAATAGGTAATAAAACTTGTGGTCTCTGACCCAGGAATCTATACCTTTTGACAGCCCATGAAACATAAACACCTTAAAAGTATGGTAAAATTTTAGATATGGCATAGTTCTTAACAATTCCTGAGGGAAATCTCAACAGGTGTGGTGAACAGGGAGAAGTCAGACTAGCCCAGCCCAAGCTGTGGAGAACAGAGACTCCTATTTGAGTTTGGTCTCAGAGGCTTACACTACCAACAGAGGCAGGGAGAGACATAGGCTCCAAATCTGGAGAAAGTGTGGAGGGTGACAGGTGCTTAGAGTTGGGATATATTTCACCTTTTTTTTTGCAGTACTGGGGATGAAAACCAGGGATATTCTATCTCTGAGCCAAATCCCCAGCCCTATTTTTATTTTTTCTCATTTTGAAACAAGGTGTCACTAAGTTGCAGAGAGCCTCACTAAGTACCTGAAGCTGGCTGCGAACCTGCGATCCTCCTGTCTTAGCCTCCCAAGTACTTGGATGACAAGCCCCCACCACCATACCTAGCTCCTATTTCACCTTTCTAGGCAATAATAACAAAAATATAGCACTAGTAATAATAAAAGATGTTACTGTAGCACTTATATGACTATTCACTATTCGTTTTTTGGTAATGAAGGTTGATACATGGATGTTTTTGGTCAGCAAGGTGATTTATTTGATTGATTTTGCAAGTGAACAGGTCAAGATAGAATCTTAAAACCAATAGAAGATGGATTAAAATGAACTGTGTTGGGGAAGTTGGATTAAAAATAAAAATTTGCAATCATTGAATAATGCTTAAGTGCCAGATACTGCACTATCATACATAACATCACATTTGACCTTAACAGAAGACTCAAGAGGTAGGCACTATCATCATTCTTAGTTAGATTTGTGGACTTTGTGACTTGAAAAGTAAATGACTAGCCTGAGGTCACATCATTACTAGATGGCAAAGCTCTAATAAATGCCAATTATCAAGGGTGATGCAACTTACATCTTGGTCAGTAACACAGATGTTCAAATTTTTGGCAAAATATGTGTTTGTTGCTGCACTTACATTTCACATTCACGTTTGTCCATCACTTGTTTACTCTTGCCAAAATCCTGTACATAATAACCACTTAATAAATATTTGTTTACAGAATGTATGAATGTATACATAGACGTGCCATGACATATTAGTTGTTTTGGATGACCTAATACATAATTGCTGTTTAATGAATGAATGAACATTTACTTAGTGTTGGGCATTGAGATGGGTCCAAGTTGAGCATCCCAAATTTTAAAATGTATTTCTTTTTTTAAAAATATACTTGTAAGCCGGGCGTGGTGGCGCACGCTTGTCATCCCCGCGCTTGGGAGGCGGAGACAGGAGGATCGCGCAGGTTCGAAGCCAGCCGCGCTGGCGTAAGAGACCCTGTTTCAAAAATATAAAATAGGTCTGGGAGTGTAGCCCGGAGGTAGAAGGGCTTCCAGGAACCCCAGTACCACCAAAAAAAAAAAAAAAAATATATATATATATATATATATATATATATGCTTGTACTGGTGCATTGTCGTGTCATGTCATAATGTAGTTCAGAATGATAGGAGCACGCATGCCTAATGTGAAAATCTAAAATCTCAAATGTCTCAAACCTTGAATGTCATTGCTATGTTCATACTTGTGTTAGTCAGCACTGCATCACTGTGACCAAACTACTTGACTAGAATAACTCAGAGGAAGAAAGGTTTATTTGGGCTCATGGTTTCAGAAGTTCAGCTCATGGTTGGCTGTTCCAAGGCCGAAATTTCATGAAGGCAGGAAATGGTGGAGGAAAGCTACTCAATTTATGGAAGCCAGGAAAACAGAGTAAGAAGGAGGGACCAAGGGCAGACATAGCGCCCAGGGCACTCCCCCAGTGACCTACTTTCTCCAACCAGACCTCACCTGTCTACAATTGCCACCCAATCAATCCATTCAAATGATTAATCCACCATTGATGAGGTCCGAGATCTCATGATTCAATTATCTCACCTTTGAGCTGTGGGAAGTAGGAACATTTTAGATCTAAACCAAAACAGTTCTCAAAAAGTTTCGGTTAGGGGATTTTTTGATTAGAGATGTTTGGCCAATTAATTCTGTGAAAATACTCCAAAATTTGAAAAATTGTGAAACCTAAAACACTTTGGTCCCAAGTATTTCAGATAAGGGGTACTCAACTTATGCCCTTTTACTTTAATCAGTTAGCTACTTATTTAAGAAGCCCACATTACATTATGCTTTTTTAAAACAAGGCAATGTTGTCAAGATTAACATCACAAATGACAAGATGATATCATATATATCTTGATACGATATAAATGACAAACAGCACATCACTTTGACAGTATTCTTTCCCCAAATCCAGATTAATAATTGGGAATCAGCATTTTACAAAATATCCTGCTGAGTGCTCTTCAAAACTGTCAAAGTCATGAAAAACAAGGGAAGACCAAAAAAAATGCCGCAGATTAGAGGAAACTAAGGAGACATGATGACTAAACAAAAATGAAGTCCTGAACCAGGCATGGAGGCGCACGCTTGGAATCCCAGCATTTGGGAGGCTGAGACCGGAGGATCACGGTTCGCAGCCAGCCTCAGCTACTTAGTAAGGCCCTTTGAAACTTAGTGAGACCCTGCTTCAAAATAAAGAATAAAAAATAGGGCTGGGGTGGAACTCGGAGGTAGAATGCCCCTGCATTCCATCACCAGTACCGTAAAAAAAAGTTAAAAAAATTTTTTGAAGTCCTGGATTGCATCCTGAACAGAAAAAAAGATGTTGATGGGAAGAATGGCAAAATACGAATGCAGTCTGTGGTTTAGTTAATAATAACATACCAATGTTAATTCCTTAGTTTTGATAAATTTGCCATGGTTACACAAGGTGTTAATAAGGAAAGCTGGGTGAAGTGTGTATGAGAAAATTCTCTACTATTTTTAACACTCCTCTGTAATATAAAAATATTTCAAAATAAAAATTACAATATAGAAAGGGAAGGCAAAAGGAGAAAGAGGGAGTGAGCAGCTAGGGTCTCAGGAAAGAAACACAAAGGCCTCTAATAGAAGTGGAAGAATACATACAACAACACAACATGAGTTTGGAGCTATTACATTTCTGGCCTATGAACTTCTTCCAAAAGCATCTTTTGGCAATAAGCCTACTAGAGTCTCTGTCTCCATCATGCTTCCTCCTGCAAGTGTTCAAGATAAACACAAAATCAAGTGAAAACCCCAACAACAAAATGCAATCTCAACAACCCCCACTCCTGAAGCCTACTCTGACTATCAAGCGGCACCATATTCTCCAACCTTTGAAATTGCATGATGCTTTTGAGTTCAGACAGGCTTCAGATCTTTCTGAGATTCCCAATGGAAGTTGGAAGAGGAAAAAAAGAGAGGAATATTATGGACTCTCCCCAATGAAGGGTGTTTTGCTGCATTAAAACACTTTCGAAATTAAGGTTGTTGTAAGAGGTAATGTTCTGAAGAAAAATAGAGGGTTGGCCTGTAGCTGATATTCCACAGTAGTTGTGTGGCCATCTGGTTTGGTATTGAATCATCCTTATTTGATTCGCAGGAAAATGAAATACTGAAATCACCACATAGCTTTAAATTCCAAATTCATGTCAACCTTGCCAAGTGCTGCCCCATCTGTAGAAGGGAACAGCATGCAGGCAGCCTGGCTCCAGCCTGCCTCAAGCTGGAGCGATTCGCCTGTGCCTGGTACTGACAGTCCCCTTACCAAGCTTGTTTTGTTCACTCAGCTTGCAACCTTTAGTGCTACCAGTGTCTTTCATGGCACAGGTCCTTTGAACACGAAATTCTTATACAAGTAGCAGGCAAAACCACATCAATTCACCTCATTCTGAGAACTTATTAACTAGTAGCCACACTTTCTAAACAGCATTCTTAAAGCCTGAGCTTGGCTGCAGCTTTATGGGTGACCAGCTTTCTTGTCACCTCTGATCTCTTAGAAATGAGTAGTGAGCATCAGCTCTTACTTTCTCAAATGGTGTGTTTGTAGGCTCCTCCACTTTGGAAAGAGTAGGGAGCAGCCCAACTTTTAGAGGTCTGGCATTTTTCAGTGAGAGGCACTGCTATGCTCTCTTGAAGAAAAGGCAGCTTGAATCATTGCAGGAAATGAAAACCTTTAAACTTCATTTATGCAAGACAGCAAGAAATACCTTGGCTTTTAATGAGGGACTTTTCTCTTTCCTGCAGTCACTTTAATAAACGTGTGACAAATTCCTCTTGCTACTTCTGTCCACTTCAGAGCCCATTATTAATTTTTTTCACTTTTTGCACTAAGATTTATTTTTTTTAAAAATCACTATGATCACCTTCCCCTCTTAATTCTTTCCCTAGAAGCGCCATTCTATAGCTCATGCAACAAGAAAATGGGCCTTAAGGGACCCAAATATGCACCCATTGAGCTTAATGCTGAGGGTCCCATAACTTGCAAGTAGAAGCGAGACATACTTAAGAATTAAGAAAGAAAAAGAATGACCCACTAGACTCGTAGTGCTTCTTTATAGATTTCAGCAAAGGACTGATGTGTAGGCCGAGGCATTTCTCATTCCAGCAGTGCACAGGTTAAAAGCCATTAGAGAAACCAGTGTTGCATAGAAATACTTAAAGCACAGATTTTACCTGTTATGAAGTTAACTCAAAAATATTTCACAATAGCCTGAAGAACATAAGCTTTGTAGTCATAGCTGAGTGTTTGTCTTGGTTGTTGTGATACTTACCAGCTGTGTGACTGTAGAAAAATCAGTTAACCTTTCTGAGCTTATTTTCTCTTAACTCAAGTGTGATCACTACACCTAGGTCACCATGTTTGTTGTATAGAACAGCTGAAAGAAGCCATATAAAGTACTTGCTATACTGTCTGGCATCGAGTACAGCTTGCTAGATAATTTTATTGTTATTAACATTATTATCATTAGAGTCATCATTATTATTATTAAAGTAGTGGCAAACATAAAGAAATCAAACAACAACAATTGCTGGCGAGGATGTGGGGAAAGAGGAACTCTTTTACACTGTTGCTGGGAGTGCAGAGTAGTTCAGCCCCTATGGAGATCAGTATGGAGAGTCCTTAGAAAACTGGGAATAGATCCACCATTTGATCCAGCTATACCACTCCTGGGTATCTTTCCAAAGGGGTTGAAATCAGAGAACTACATTAACATATGCATACCCATGTTCATAGCAGCACAGTTTGTAATAGCCAAAATATGGAACCAACCTAGGTCTCCATCAACAGATGAATGGATTTTAAAATTATGGGAAATGCAGACAATGGAATTCTATTCAGCTATAAAGAAAAATAAAATATTAGCATTTTCAAGAAGATGGAAGGAACTAGAGAACATTATGTTAAGTGAGATTAGTCAAGCACAGAAAGAGAAGGTACATATGTTTTCTCTAATATGCCCAAGCTAGGGAGTAGTGGTAATACCAGAGGGACTCCAGATGATGGAGGGGAAATCTCAGCAAAGCTAGAATGGAAGGATAGGAGAGGAAGAAAGCTGAGGTTGTTCAATGGAGGAGCTACATCCGAATATGTGTAATGGCATAAATACAACATGATTAACCTGGACACTCTCTATTGGGAGGGGGAAGGGAAATGGAAAGGGAAGGGCATGAAGCACAATCTAAATGAACACCACTTTCAATATGTTCCACTTTTAAAAATAATAAATAAACATAAATAAAAAATAAAGTAGCCTTAAATACAGACTCTGGCTATGATGGCATAAATTAGACAAAATAAGAGACTTCCAAATGATTTGCACTTCTGAGACGATACCAATAGAGAAGAATAAACACAGAAAAGAAATTCCAGGGACCATTGTAGCTTTTGTGCTTCACAGTCAACAGATCTGAATTTCCACGTTAGCTTAGCCACTTAGAAGCACTGTGTGTGCCATTCAATAAACTAGTTAACCTCCGAGAGCCTCAGTTTTTTCACCTGTAAAATGAGAACAATAATGTTCCTTCACAGTTAGTGAGGATAATACTTTATATTTAAGCCATTTGGCATAAAGCGCAGTATAGAGTAGGCGTAGATAACATGCTAGTTCCCTACCTCTTTCCTACCATTCTCATGCCAGTCATGTCTTTTCCACTCTATTTATTCCTTATCTCCAGATATTACAATGGTATGAGGAATTTCACACTTCAAGATTCACTCGTATATTCAACTAAGAAGCTCACAAGATAAGAAATATGTACACATACATGTGTACATATGTGTGAGATTCATGTCTTTCTATAGGTTCAAATTGGCAAATTCCACTTCAAGAAGTTCATACGTATCTGTTTCAATCATCAAGATTGCTAGAGTTGAAAAGGTAAGTTTTCTAAACTCCTATATATAATTTTCCCAGGCAAACTCAGGTTGTGATCTTACCTGGCCTAATTAACTAAAGAGGACTAGTATTAGTCAGTGCTTGGCTTAAAGATCACAGTAAACAATCAAGATTTATTGGGTTGGAAGGCAGCAACTTTCCCTTTGAGTCAGGGCTCAGCAAATATTCTAGTATGGTTCTAAGAGTGTTAATTCCTAAACTTTACCTACAAGTCATAGACCCACCCACCTGGCTCAGTGAAGAGAACGTGTGTGACACTGAAAGAAAGCAGAATAGCAAATACTAATTGTAGTATTCTTGTAGGAGGTGGTCATTGCTCCCACTTCTGCATCCATGCTTCTTAATCTTCCCTTGGTTCCTCACAGCTGAGTTTGGTGAGGCAGTGGAGCACAAACCCAAGTCCTTCTCAGCTACTGAAGAAGCTCAAACTAATGGAGGTCTCAGCAGATTCAGTCTCATTTGGATTTAGATCATCCTCCCTGCAATCTAATGGCTCAGTAAAGATCGCCAAGGCTTCTGGATTTTCTTCTAAATCACTTTGCTACCAACCGGCACTGAAATTCCGTGATACATAATAGTTATTTGAGGATTCTAGAGTTATACTACCTGAGTCCAAACTCTAATTCTATCAATTACTGGCTTGTGTGATGATGGGCAAATTATTTTACTTTTACATTCCTTGGTTTCACCATCTATAAAATGCGGATGATGATAGTATCTAACTCATAAACTTCTTGAAAGGATTAAAGGTGAGAAGGCTTGTAAAGCAGTTAGCCTGACACATAATAAGCACTTCATGTTCATGTTGTAAAATGTTGGAGATCCATTTCCTGAGGGAAATAGTTCCCTTTTCCCTTTCTGGTTTGTAACTCTTCATTCCATACTCCAATTCAACCCTCACTCCAAGGTGTCCGCAGATTACTGAGCTTCTGCCTTGGTCACTCTTCTAAACCCCTATTAGGTCTCATAATCTAGTACCTCAATCTTCTTCTAGGTCAGGGCAGAATTAAAGAGAAATATGAGAAGATCAGCTGAGTATCTGACCTTCTACAGCTATGCTCCACCAATTTATCCAGGGCCCACAATTCCAGGTTTTCCAAATCATAACTAACATAGAATGTCTATGTCTGGAGCACCATCTCCAATCCATCTAGCTACCCCTCTGAAACCCACTACAACTTCCTCCCCCAGGAGACCAAGAAGAGATGAGCTGCCAAGTCTGAGGGAAAAGCAATGTCTAAATAAGAAATTCTGTGCTCCTTAAGCCAGAACTTCTAAAAACAACTAGGTGAAAATCTGTTTTTCAAATGGGTAATCCAGTCTTATTTGAGTAGGGCTCCTGGATGACTGAACAGCAGAAGGCAAAAGTAGAGAGTACCAATCAAGGACTTGAAAAGATAGGATGAATAGGGAAAAGGCATAAAATACTCTTATTTGAGGAGACAAAATTAAGACTAGGAAACAGAGGGCTTTCCTTGTTGAATCGTAAATCTGAATAAGCCTATTGCCATAAGTTAAAATATTCCTTATGTAAACCATACCATTTTTATTTGCAGAGCATTTTCTTTCCCAGGATCTCAAAACACTTTGCAAACATTAATTATCTATCAGTCATATGCACTGTGGTATGACTATTATCATTGCCTACTAGATGATGAAACATGAACACAGAAGGTTAAGAAATTTGCCCAAAGCCACATGGGGCAGACTCTGAACAACAGCCATTTGTTGTTTCTGTGTTTGCAATAATGAGCAAATTAAAAGTGCAATAATTTTCTTTGTAATTCAGAAAAAACTGCTCTTTTAACAGTCATCCCGAACCATAAAAAGAAGTCTTTTTAACATCCCTTAATGTGGATACTTTTTTTTTCAGATAGTACCTAATTATGGTAAATTGCTTCATTCCCTAATTGTTACTGCAAGGCAACTAAACATTGTTATGTTGACTACTCAAGAGTGGATTGTTAATGGCCTTAATCACCAGATAATCTGGTAATATAATCAATGTAACTGGGAGATACCTTGTGGAAACAACAAGCAAATCAAGTATGAAACAGACTTATAAGGCAGTATTCAATTCTGTTGTTTTACATTTACTTGAATAAGTAAAAATATTCTCATTTCACAAAACAGCAGAAGATGTTATTGCTATTTTATGTCCCTAATCAGCAGAACCCCACATGTCTTGCTAGACAATGCTAGACTCTTATCATATCAACTTAGAACATCCTCTCCACAGGTTATGAAACACCAACATTTTCCCAGCAGATATTTCATCAGAGAAGAATTACCTTACCTTCGTCTGTTTCAATGTGAATGCCTTTAAAAAGGGGCAGTTTTCCCATAGCTCACCCGCTGGTGAGCTGTAAGGATGACATCAAAGTGAGATGTAGTTGTTGCTAACATTCATAGTACTTTTATAGAGAATGGAAGCATTAATTTGCATTAATGGGAGATAAGAGGGTGGGTGATATTCAACTCTGGAAAATCACAAGTAGAATTTTGATCACCAAACTCTTCTTTTCTTGAATAAATAGGATATAAACACAAGGCTCTGAGTAATCCTCCCTCAGAATTTAATCTCCTCTTGTTAAAAACAAATATCTACTTCTTATATAAAAAACAAAGCACATACCCACATAAGCTCATGCATAACATTTGAATATACACACATTTAAATTTTAAAAATTAGCAGATATGTGCCTCAACAAAGAGAACTGATTATGGTTCCTTTAGTTACTTCTAATATCTGCCAATTAAGTAGAACATGGTAAAACTTTTTGAATTTTTAAAGTAACAAATCTTATTTTTCTGCACTAGTTTGAGCTTCTGCTTGCTAATTCATATTACATTTAGGTTCTACTTAAGTTTTTCAACATCTTTTTCTTTTTTAGTTCAGAGAAACACTAAACAATAACTGAGAAAAATCTCTCTCTATGACCTGTACTTACATAATACGACACTGAATTTGCCACATTCTGTGATTTGGTAATATTAAAAGGTTTGCTAATTCCAAACTTAATCGCTATTAATCTTTTCAAAATATTTTTAAAACATAAGAGTTGCTATTGAGAATCTCCTTTATTATATTATCAAAAACTTAAGTCCCACAAAATTTGACTTACTTGATAATTAATGTTGGAAGCAACAAGCTCCTGATCTATAGTAAATCATTCAAATCGTAAGTCCAGACTTTAATTCATAACAAACTTAATCTCATTCACTTATAGCAATACTAACAATATATTTTAAGGTTTTCATTTCCAGGATGATGTTGTTAAATAGATTATATATATTTGTATGAATAACAAAACTTAAAATTGTATTCCTCCTAACCTTTACTGTTCTATCCCCAGTTCCCATCTCCTCAGATGGCAACCACTATTATTACATTTTATTACTGGTTTTTCAAAACTTTCTTACACACTTACAGACCAATAGCACATATGTTTTTCTTTCTCTCTTATGTACCCCCTAGTTGATTACTATGATGCAACTTGACCTTTTTACTTAATAAAAGGTCTTTAAAATATGTTATAGTAAAATATTGCAATTTTGTGGTACATACAGACCAATGGAACAGAAGATACACACACAAATTTACTCACTTACAGCCAACTGATTTTTGACAGACGTGTCAAAAACATGCTGCTTATCCATTTGCAAAACTCAATTACATCATTTTCAGGGAAATGGATAGAACTGGAGGACATTATGCTAAGTGAGATTAGTCAGTCACAAAAAAATAAGAAATCAGATGTTTTCCCTAATATGTGAGAGTTAGGGAGAATTGGGTCATAGGAGGAACTCTAGATGAAAAAGAAAATCCTATGGAGGAGCAAACAAGACAACCTAAAGGAAGAGAAAGGAGGGGGGAAGAGGAAAATCTCTAAAACACACAATGTACTTAAACATATCGAAGTCAATCACTAAGCCAAGCAAGGGAAGGACGGATCGTGAGGGAATGGGGTGGGAATTGGGTAGGGGTTAAATTGGTGATGTGTACATGTATGTACACACAAGTTTTTTACCCCAATATGATGTATGAATATAATGCCAATAAAAATTAAAAATAAATAAATATGTGCTTGAAAAAAAATGAATTAAATCCCAACCTCTCACCCTTCACAAGAGTCAACTCAAGAGGGATCAAAGACATGGAAATTAGAGATTTTGAAATGACCAAAGGAGGGCATAGGGTCAACACTCCAAAACACTGTATCAGTACACTAGATTTTGTTTACCCAGTTTTCCTCCAGTGTAAATTCTGGATTTGTCCAGAGCCAGGACATATATGTTCTATGCATGTCTGTAGTTCTACTCAGGAATCTTATTTAGGAAGATCACCAAAGCCCAGGATTTTGAGGCGAGGCTGAGCAATATATCAAGATTCCATCTAAAAAAGAGGAGGGGTATTTGTCTAATCATTTCCTATTACAAACCCTGCCACATTCAGTAATATGTTGTAGAATAAGTTCATGGGGAAAATGTTGCTAGGTAATAAGGTAAATCCATTGTGATTTCAGTAGATTACTCTCCACAGGGATTGTATAAATTATATTCCACCAATAATTAATAAGAATGTCAATTCCTCTCAAACATACTAACAGAAACATACCAACATAATATTATCAAACATGCTTCTATATCTGCCAAGGAGATCAAAAGGACATTACAATTTTCTAATTATTTCATCATGAGTCTTCATATTTAAGAATTTTTCTGTGAAATATCCCATTTTTCATATGTTTTTGTAGTTTTTTATTGGTGCATTGTAGTCATCCATCTTAATGGGTACAAGATGGTGGAGGCATACATGCACACATCACTCATTTAGCCCTTCCCCAATTACCGCCCCATTCCCTCCCCCTCCCTCCTTCTTATGTTTGGCTTACTCATTGAATTTGATGTTTGTGAATGGACATCATGTACATTATGGAATTTCCCTATTCCCTGCTCCCTCAACCCCAGTTAGGCCTCCTTATTTGACTCATCTATGGTTGTACTCTCATATTGATTTGTAGGAACTCTGCATATTAAGAATGGCCTAGTGTGGATATAAACTATTAGTAAACCTTTGGCAGTTTATTACTTCTGTTCAATTTTTGTTTTGGCTATTTTGCCATAAAATGTTTTTGTTTTTTTTTTGTGGGTCTGGGGATGTAACCCAGAGGCATTTGACATCCGAGCTACACCCCCTGCCCTAATTTTTATTCTTTATTTTGAAACCAGGTCTCACTGAGTTGCAGATGTCTCACTAAGTAGCTGAGGCTGTCCGCGAACCACGATCCTCCGGTCTCAGCCTCCCAAATGCTGGGATTACAAACGCGTGCCACCACGCCCAGCCGCCATAAAATGTATTTTTGAGAAATTAGTATTATTATCAATATTTTTCCTACATTTTGTGTCACAAAAAGAAATGTTTCAGCCATGCTCAGGTCATAAGAGAATTGCTCTCTACAGTATGAGTTTTGAAAGTTTTAATTTGGTATATGGGTAAGTGAAGAGGAAATATAAATATGGAATCCACCATAACAATTTAGTCTTAAAAAACAAACATAAAAAAACGAAAGTACTAACTCTACTAAATAAAAAGTAAAAAGTTTTAAAGCTGAATCCTCAGTAAAAAGAACAGAAGATGCTTTATGTATGTAGCATATATTAGGCCCATGAGATAATCTGTTGAAGGCAAAGTACCTGAAAGATGAATTTTACAAATCAAGAGACAACTATATTGGTACCCTGTTGAATAACCAGGACCTTCAGAAAGTATATAATGGCTGCATGGAGAAAAAAACTTGACTTGAGAGAATAAAAAATCAGTAATTTCACTACTGAATCAGCTCAATGAACAGCTAACAGGATATGTGAAGCTGTTAATAGTGGTCAATTTAGGCCCCAAATAAGTAAGGGGACAAAAGTAGGTAGCATTAGCTTGTATCAAACAAATTATGTGAAACCATGGTTCAATTCTTCCTTGACATAATAAATTTAGTATATATAAAGACAAGTTGGTGGAAACTTGTACTAGCAAAAAATTGTAAATGGGTAAATTAGGTGGAAGTGCCATAGGTAGATAGTTTAGACACAAAACTAGTAAAAACAAATTGAGTACAAAGAGTTGTCACTAAGGGTTCAATACTGGATTGGGTGGAGGTGTCAAATTTGTCCCTTAGGGGTCCACTCTGAGTTCAATACGGTTCAATATTTTCATTTACTACTTTGAGAATAGAAGAGAGAGGATGCTAATAAAATTTGCAGGTGTTCTTGCACATTGCAGAATAGGCATAAAATAGTGTGTGAGCAGGACAAATTTTTTAAATGGACAGAAATCAATAAAATAAGATTCAATAAAGCATTTATAAATGTAATGTGATTCACAGAGGAAAGAATAATCAAATGCACCAATGTAAAATGGAATCACAAAAGGGTCTAAGGGTTAGAGTAGAAAGTAAAAGGAACATGTATCAGCAACATGACTGTCAAAGCCTCAAAGTAAGTGCTGATCAAGTTATAAAAATGATTTTTTTCTTAATGAAAGAAAAAGAGGAAAAGTTATGCTAGTCTAAAGAACTTCAGTATGTCCAGAGTGTCAAGCTAAAAAAAATGCTAGATAAAGTACAGAGAGATGGCTAGAAAATCAAAAGAATTCACATAGAAAAAAAGGAAGACATAAAACAAATATAATCAGAAAAGATAAAGAAAAGGAAGTAGAGAGAGTTGGTCCTAGCAGGGTACAAGATGGGGAAGAGGAAGAGAAGGGAACCCAGAGAAAGGCAGTGGAGACAAGAGAGGAAGGGACAAAAGGAGGAGGGAAAGAAAGCAGGACTTTTTAAAGTGATGAAGGAGGACAACAGGAGAATACCTTCAGAAGTTGTATTAATTTACAAATAAGTTATGCATAAAATTGATGGTGGATGCCCCAATTAATGCTTTAATTGGAACATTTCCAAAAAAATATGCTTTTAGCGATTCAGATTCTTAATTAAATATGATCATCAGATCAACAAAGAAATAGGATTTCAGAAAACACATCAAGATAAAAGACTAGGACCTCATATGAAGTTAGGAGATACTAAACCATTGCTAACAGAATAGAGGCACTTTGAATTTAAAAAATTAATTATAGAACTCTAAGGATCCCAAAACAATGCAAACTATCCAAAAGCATGCCAACAAAAGTAAGTAGGATTGTATATTTCCTTTATAAAATAACATTTTCTTTTATTTGAAAAGTAAAACATGGTCATACAAATTTGAAAATTATGCCGGGCGTGGTGGCGCACACATGTCATCCCCGCACTTGGGAGGTGGAGACAGGAGGATCGCGCAGTTTCAAAGCCAGCCACGCTGGCTTAAGAGACAGTTTCCAAATAAAAATATAAAATGGGTCTGGGAGTGTAGCCCGGAGGGAGGAGGGCTTCCAGAAACCCCAGTACTACCCAAAAAAAAGAAAATTATTAGTAAATATATTTATAATTAAAATTACTTATCACTATCATCAATACTTTGATGGATTTACTTGACTCTTGTATACAAGAGAGATCTTTTTAAACTGAGTGCCAGGTCAGCTGTGGTAGTGCATTCCTATCATCCCAGTACTTGAGAGACTGAGACAGAAGGCTCAAAAGTTCAAGGCTAGTCTCAACAACTTAGTGAAATACAGTTTCAAATTTTGTTTTAAATTTTCAAATGGCCAAGAGTGTAGCTATAGGTTAGATACCCTTGGGTTCAATCCCAGGTACCAAAAAATGAGTGCTATTTTACATATACAGCCACATATTTGCATTTTTATTGTTTATTGTTATATTATTAATATCTTCCTAAAGTAAATACATGACTATTAAACTACATTGTACTTTATTTAAGGATGTTTAAAAACATATTTTAGATAATTAATTATCCAACATTATATAATTATAAATAATGCTTGTGAACTTTTTTGTCTAGATAGTTTGATATTTCCTTAGTGTGCATTCTTAGAAGGGTATATTGTAAATATTTTAGAGCTATATGTATGTTGTGTGTTTTTGTGCATATGTATAAATATGCATACACTTGGGAATTGCTTTCTGCAAAGGTAGTTTCCAGTCCTCCCAACAACATATGAAAATATCTGTTTCACTTGATACACACCAGTGTAACATGATAGAGTTGTTTTTTAACTACTATATTTGATGTTTGAATATTTTGTAAACTATATAATGAAGGCATCATGTCAACTTAGTGTTATTTTTGTTCAATTATGTGAGAAACATTAACCTTTGCTTGTGGTTATTATAAATAAATATTTTCCTAGTTTGTTTTCATTTTTCATTTTTTCTTCTTCTTTTCAGTACTAGAGATTGAACCCATAGGCATTCAACCTCCAAGCTAAACACCTGAGCCCTTTTTATTTTGAAACACTTTTCTGAGGCTTTCTTTGAACCTGTGATGCTCCTGTGTCATCCTCTTAAGTATTAAGATTACAGGTGTGCCGCTACACCTAGCTATTCCTCAGGAAATGCATTTGGCATGTAAAACACTGTATTTTTGTTCATAAGTATATTGGACTTTTTCTTGGTGCTATTTTACATTGTTTTATGCCATAAAACTTTCCCCCCAACTTATTGACTCTTCAGTAATATTTTATTCTAGCATTTTTATTTATTTTCTCCATTTAGATCATAATTTAATATGGGGTCAATTTTAGTGCACGAAGTAGGGTGGCGCTTCTTTCACCAAATATTTAATCAATTTTAACAAGATTGCAAAATATTCTGATTCTAACCTTTATTGGTTTGTTATGTTTTCCCATCATATAACACATACTAATAAATTGACCTTGTTTGAAGGGCTTGGAATGAAAAGTAAACTCATACTGAATAGCCAGTGAATGCAGTATAAAAAGGGGCACTTCTACAAGAAATAGAGACAGAAGGAAAGACACTGGAGGAAGCAACAGGCACAATGGTCAGCAAAGAGCAAGCGGGACATTGGACGAACAGTGATGCGATTCTCTTGCTCAAAAGAGACTGGATAAAGTTACACAGAGAAAAAACGGGAAAGCACATGATGAAATCCATGTGGAAGGCATACAGAAATACCAAAGCAAAAGAGAATAATAGACTTTGCCATATATGGAAAGTGATTACCTGCAAAAACAAAAAAAAAGGCAGGATGAGCCTCTTGGAAGGAAGGAAGGAAGGAACAAAGAATTTTAAGCAGGTCAAAGGCACAGAAAGAGAAGCATAAGAAGAAAAAAATGTTTTAAAGAAAATGATAGCTAGAAGCTAAAGGTCAAGATCCAAAAAAAATAATAAATAGGATCAAGAAAGTTTTCCACAAAGAATCATCAAAGAAGGACCATGCTCAGAAAGTAAAAAATGGTGGACTCCCGAGGACATTAGAAATGTTTAAGAAGCAAGAAATAAAATAGGACAAGTTTGAGGAGTCTTGTAGAATGTTCTAATACAAACAGGAAGTTAAAATTCTGAAGCAGCAGGAAAGATCTCTACCAAAGAGAACAGCCTGTGGAGAAAGAAACAGCAATACTTGGTCTCTGAATATGTTAAATTGTCATCACGAAGCTTTTTTAAGGTCTATTGGCTATGCCATATTCATACAAAGTAGTCAAATTATAGCTTTAGAATACTTCATACAATCTTGTGAAAAGGAAGGGGAATTTAAAAGATAAAATAATCACGGTCCTGGGAATTAAGATACTCTGGGGGAAAAGTGGAATTTCCAATGCCTACAAATTAATTAGGGAGATCAGAGAAAATGTGTCTTAAGGAATAAAGCACATTGCTCACTCTTCTTCCATTTAACTAAACTATATGAAATCTATCACATTAAGTATTGGGAGTGATATAACATATATGACCTCAAAGATACAACATGTGTCTGCCCTCAGAGATGTAGAAACAAAATAGTAAATAACATATACCAGTACAGTGGGAAATGTGCTATAATCAGTTATACACAATTTGCAATAGAATAAGAGGAAATGCCTAATTTTATGAGAGATGGTGGCAAGAAAATGGGTCAGGAGAAAAGGAAAATGAGAGACTATTTTACAGAGCAGGTAACCTCTGAACTGAATATTATAGGTTACTTAGAAGTTGCCCAGCTAGTACAGGAAATAAAGAAGGTCTGGAGGTGTGAGGATGTGTACCTGGAATACAGGAAGTACCTGGAGTGACTGGATCATGGGAAATTTAGAAGAGATTAATAGAAAATGAAGCCAGAAACCAGATTTTTACCTATTCCAAAGGCAGTGGGAAAATCTTCAAAGATTTCTAAGCAGAAGAGTAAACTGATAAGACTTGTCTTTTGGAAAAACTGTGCTGGTTTCAAATGAAAGAAGAAAGGTAGGTGGTGGGACTTGTAATGGGAAGCTTTTGCAAAACTCCAAGTAAGAGATTATATAGGCATAGATCAAGAAAATAACTACAATAGTGAATGGAAATCATTATATTTGATACAGAGAGATCAAGAGGATTCAGATTCTGCTAGTTTCTGGCTTGCGCTAGGGGGATGAGATAGGGAACAACTTATCCTACCCCTAACCAAGTTCTCAGTAAATAAAGACTGGAATTATGAAAGGAAAAAGGTGGGTGTATTCTAGTACTTTAAGAGATAAAATGACAAGATTTTAAGAGATAAAAGTGAATTGTGAGAAAGGAAACAGTAGGACATGTGTCAGGAAAACAATAAAAATGGTGTATATCGAAATTCATATACAGCCGGGCGTGGCGGCGCACGCTTGTCATCCCAGCATTCGGGAGGCTGAGACAGGAGGATCGTGGTTAGCAGCCAGCCTCAGCTACTTAGTGTGGCCCTTTGAAACTCGGTGAGACCCTGTTTCAAATAAAGAATAAAAAATAGGACAGGGGGTGTAGCTCGGAAGTAGAATGCCCCTGGGCTCCATCCCCAGACCCGCAAAAAAAAAAAAAAAAAAAAAAAAAGAAATGCATACAACACAAATAGCCTGTTGATAGAAATTTTAGCTGTCTTGTAAGATGTTAACGGAAAAGTAAATATCCATTGTATGTGAGTCCTTCTTTTCTTAAAGAAATTTAGCAATAAAATGAAATAAAAGAAGCTAGTGTTTTTAAATAGTCAATTATGAATGCTAAGGTTTTTTAAAATAAACTCTTAATTCCACTATCTCCTGTCATGAAAGTTATTTTCCCCATCTGCCAGCAGCAGTTCCTCCCCTTAAAAATCTTTATTTTTCTTATGCTCGAAAACTGCAGAACAAGTGAAAAAGGGTGGAGCGTAGCTGCTAAAAGCTAACCGAATGAGTGACAGGGCCCAAAAATGGAAACAAATTCTGACAAACTCCCTCAGCAACTACATACTCCTAAGAGTGGCAGGGACATATCCAGCATGTTTCAGCGCAGAGTTTTTCTTTTCTTCTCTTTTGGAAGTAGTCCAAGTTCTGATATGAACATGAAAGCATTGGAAATGCAATAAAAAATTGCAAAGACAGGATCTCTTTCAGGATTTGCCCGAAAGAGAAATAGACTTGAGAATCATCTTGCATGATTCCCCTTACACAATAAGTCAGACTCAAGGTCACAGGTTTAGAGCATTAAAGATTGGCTGTGGGGCAATTGTAGTTTTTCATATGTTGTGGAAGATGCCATGATTTGAGCTGCTCTACTCCCTGGAATTCAGCATTTTTGTTCACTAAATCAAGTGCCCAGGAAATTAACATTGCTCTAGTACTAAAAGGACGGATATACAATTTGCAAGATTTAAATCTAATAATGAAAATCCACCCCATGTTGCCCTCGACTTGAATTACATTTTCTCTCTAATGCCAAAACTAAAATCTTGTCTTCCTGTCCCTTCAGGATATTCTTTTTTCTCTCTCTCTTGTTTTTTGGTATTGAATTTAGCAGCCTACACACTAAATGACAAAAGCTACAATGAAGAAGAGTTACCCTGAAAACAAATGGAAAATAAAATCACACACATTCCATGCTTTTTTTTCTCTTCTGTTTAAGAAACTGCATCAAGCAAAAGAATAAAACCTGGTATAAATATGACAGGAAAATGTCTCCTACATTATATAAATTACTCAATATTTTAGTTAGAAAAAAACTGCAAGTCTTAGTAGACATAGGGCCAAGCCAAAAAAAAAAAAAAGAAGGAAGTTCTTATAGAAGAAAATATAACTGGAAAACAAATATATGAGAATATGTTCGATCATAGAAGCCATCAGAAAAATTTAACTGAAAGTTCAACTTCATAATTTTTACCAATTTAGACTTTTTCTAGTTTTTGACAAGGATGTATTGAAATTAGTCAATTATTCCCATGTTTTTGGGAATCAGCATAGCAATTTTTTATCAAGAAAAGTATAAGGTTTATACCTTTTTACCCAGCAATTAAGCTACTGGGAATCTATGCCGATGAAATCATTTGAGAGGTTATGAAGCTATATGCAACAAGATGTTTATCACAGCATTGTTTATAATAGGAAAAGCTGAGAAACAACCTGACCAGTGAAATACTCTCTAAATTATTACAATCGATTGCCTCATGGAATATTGTGCAGCCACTAAAAATTATCATGATGAACATAGTCTGCATGAGAAATCATTTGTGTATGCAGTATTGTATAAAGAAGAAAATACATGAGCCTATCACCATTATGTTTATAACTTTGTAAAATTAAGTGTGTAAAATCGTATGAAAAATGATTGCTAGTGTATGTGCTTATTTTGGTGATTTTTCTAAATTCTATGTTCTTGTTTTCATAACAGGGTTTGTGCAGTGATAAATATGAAGAAATTGAAAACATCCCCTTCTTACTTTTCCACTTGCCCCTCCTTTCCTCAGGTTGACAGGCACCTGGTTTTTGATTACCCCTGGAATTGCCATACGAATTCCAAACAACTCGCTGGACTGCAGAGGTCACCTCTGGAAATTCTGGTTCTTAGAAAGGTCAGGCCCAGCCTTCGGCTTAGGCTCATTTCATTTCCTTCCCCAATTTTCCTGCCAGTGGCCAAAACTCCCCTCGGTTTGCCTTTCAAGCAGCTAAAGTCATTTGGGATAACACACTTGAAATAAATTTACTTTCTGGGTTGAAAATTTAATATGTTCAACGTGATAAATATGTCTCCTTTATTACCATTAAAGCAAGAGAGAGATGGAGAGAATAACAAAAGTGGAAATGAGATTCTGAAGTATCCAGGGTGAAACATTTTTAAGCAAACCATGCTAGATTTTGAGCCTTTCAAAGGTCAATTCCTCAGACAATTTATTTCAGAAGATTTGGCTTCCAAGATAATTGGTCTTCTTTATCCTTATTGTGGGGCACTGCTATGGCTCTCCTGAGATTGCCAACTTTCCCCATCTGGATTCACAGCATGGACAGGTGTTTTCTGTCTGGACCAAATTACTTTAAGTGTTACATTCGTGGCCTAAATTGCTCAACGTCTATTTAAATTCAAAAGATTTTTGCTCCTCGACCTTTAGTAGATCTAATTCCAATTCTGATAGAGATGGGAATAACAGTAGAGAGCCTGTTTGGCTTTTGCTGAATGATGTGTGTTGAGATTTGGAAACCAAAAGGACTCTAGGCAGAGAGAGAGAGAGAAAGAGCAAGGGAGAGAGGAGAGAGGAGAGAGGAGAGAGGAGGGAGAGAGAGAGAGAGAGAGAGAGAGAGAGAGAGAGAGAGAGAGAGAGATCCCAATAAAGGTCACTATTCTAACAAGTTTAATATATTTATACAAGTTTAAACAATCCATGCTTATTTTTATATTCCTCCTGTCTTAGAACATTTTCTGCTCCTACAATAGGATAACATAGACTGGGAGGATTCTAAATAATAGAAGTTTGTTAGCTCATGACTCTGCAGGGTATCAAGTCCAAGGGCCATATCTGATGAGGTCGTTCTTGCTGCATCATAACATAGAGAAGAGCAAGCAAAAGAAAGAAGGCAGGGGCAAGAAAACATGTGCATAAGAGAGCTCACATTTGTAACCAATCCACGCCCATGGCATGTAAATCACGCTTCTAATAACACTAATCCATGTATAAGAGTGGCGCCCTCCTGATTCAATTGCGTCCTGAATGTCTCACCTCCCTATATCGTCACAGTGGTAACTGAATCTCGACATAAATTTTGGAGGGACCATTCAAACCATAGCCTTTTTTTCCCGGCTTCTCTAAATTCTTCATATTTCAAGAGGCTTAAAACATGAAAGTTACCTTGGCCTCTCTCAATTCTGTTTCATAGACTGCCTTGTTGGATTTCCTTCTCACCAACTCTTCCCTCAAAGCAACATAAATGTTTGTTTCAACCCAATTTTGTCTGTCTAGAAGTGATGAAGGGGAAAAGACACATCCTGTGATTTTTTTACCCCAATCCCCATGTCGACCTAATGATGCACCTGGGCCAATAACCTCTGAAATATCAACACAGGAGTCCAGCCATCCACCGTCAGCTCCTGTGTGTTGTGCATTCCCTCCCCCGTGCCTCAGCATAGCCAGACACCTGCAGCATGGTGCTCACCGCTCTCCATAATGCTGATTTCATGGCTGCATGCCAGTTTGAAAATGCCCTCAGAATCTTCAGAAAAAGGAATTTTCTTCCTACTAATCTTCGTGTTGGGTATATTTTATCAGATTCTAATTTGTTGAAAAAATGAAGCATGGAGTTTTATAAACTGACTGCTAACTCTCTATTTCCTCAGCTATGCTGGATACAGATTTTACTTAAATGTCTGAATACATGAATATGTGGCAGCCTGGAAAATCACCCAAATGGCTAGAGACCCTGCTGCCAAACCTTCCCCTAGAGCTGCAGGGCTAAGTCAGAAATAGATGAGCCCCACACTGCTAGAAATAGGCAGGAAGGCAGGCCTCAATAGGGAGAAAGTGTGTTTGAGGGACCAGAAGGCCCGGATTCTCTCCCCAGCTGCAGCATCTTTTAGCTGTGCATTTCCCTTCCCAGTGACAGTGTGATCCTGCCATAGAGCATTCAGAGAGCAGACGAGAAAAGGTGTTATTTAAAGAGGAAATTATTATTACTATTAGAGGGACTATTATATCTTTCCTAGCATCAATGTCTAAGGAGAAAGATGCTTTAGTCACCAAAGAAAGGAAAAAGATAATTGTATGCAGCCCCTTTGAAGTTACTGAGAGAGGGTGAGATAGAGACAAAGACAAAACTTGGTGCTAAAAGCAAATGCTTACAGCAAGATTCTAACCTTTTAGGATATGTGGATATCTTTGAAACATTAAAAATATTCTCTCTCTTTCTCTCACACACACATACACACACACACACACACACACACACATACACATGCACATATGAAACACAGAGTCATGTATTTAGGATATATTGGTTGAGAAAATGCACAAGATAAAGCTAAAATAAATTCAGGAACATTTATAAATAAACTTAGATTTTAGTCTTCATTACAACATCAACATACTTTTGTGAAGTAGTAGTACGTGGATATGCAAAGTACATTATTTATTCACTCAATAAGCAGTGTTTTGTGGACATATATATATATATATATATTCTTATATCCTTTATACAACTCCATATCATGTGTGGTCACAATCGTGGACCCATATTCAAGAGGCATATAGAGGGGAAGTACAGTCTTGACGTATATTGGATGAAGGGCCAAGCAATAGCAAGGCAAGGGACAAGGCAAGAAACACAGTATCCTTGGACCTAGCAGCACTCTTCTTTTTTTCATATGTTATATAGGCCTCCTTTAGAATCAAGGGGAAATAATACTTATTCCATTTGCTTACCATCAGTGAGCACTATATTAGCACAAGTTAAACAACAGGAAACCCATGGCTGATTTTGTTGAGCAAAAGCTTCAGAGAAAGAAGAATTAAAATTATCGTCACTTGCAGATGACATGATCCTATATCTAGAGGATCCAAAACTCCACCAAAAGACAAGCACTAATTAACAAATTCTGCAAAGTAGTAAGATACAAAAATAAAAAATTATCAGTAGCTTTTCTATATGTCAACCATAAATCCACGAAGAAAGAAATACAGAAAACAATTCCATCCACAATAGCCTCAAAACCAATAAAATAAATGGGAATAAACCTAACCAAAGAAGTAAAAGACCTCTAGAGAGAAAATTATAAAACACTAAAGAAATAAATTGAAGATCTTTTTGTTTCGAATTGGTACATTGTAGTCATACATTGTTGGAGTCTGCTCAAACCGCCTGACAGAACTTCCGATGAATCGGCAACATGTAGCGCCGAGCGCATAAGGAGAGCATAACTACTCTCCTTGCCCCCGCTAGCCCCATTTGGTAATGTTGAGCCTTTTTGGCTCAAATAATGCTTCCGTGCTTGTGAACCCCTCGTGCACTGGATAATGATTGGCTGCAAGTTATGTGCTTTGCACATGCAAGGGTGACCTTTAGCTTGATAGGTTAGAATAGTTTCCTGTTGGAAATCCCCCTTGTGGTTTTTTGCTTTAAATTGGGTTTCCTGAGATAAATAAACGAGATCCTGCTTGACACAACTCCTGGCTGGTGTGTTTCTGTTCCGGCCGTCGGCACTCAACCTTCCTTCTCAGCCCCACAGCTGACGGGCTGGACCTGTCAATACATCTTAATAAAGTCCAAGATGGTAGAGGCATACCTGCACACATCACTCATTTAGCCCTTCCCCAATTCCTACCATTCCCCTCCTCCTCCTTCTTTGTTGTTTCGCTTAGTGATTGACTTTGATATGTTTGTGAAGGTACATCATATATATTAGAGAAGATGATCTTGGAAGATGGAAAGATCTCCCTTACTCTTGGATAGAGATAATAAATATTATCAAAATGGCCATTCTACCAAAAGTGGCCTAAAGAACCAATGCAATCCTTATAAAAATACCAATGTCATTCTTCATAGACCTAAAAATTTCAGTTATATGACCTAAAAATCGGTTCATAGACCTAAAAAATCACTTCATAGACCTAAAAAAATCAGTTCATATGGAGGAAACAAAAGACCCAGAAGAGCCAAAGCAATTCTCAGCAATAAAAACTAATGCAGGAGGGATCAAAATTCCTGATGTCAAATCATATTACAGAGCTATAGTAATAAAAGCAGCATGGTACTGACACAAAAATAGCCACATAGACCAATGGAACAGAAGATACAGAAACAAATCCACACATGCATAGCCAATTGTTTTTTGACAAAGGTGCCAAATACATATGCTGGAGAAAGGACAGCCTTTTCAATAAATGGTGTTGGGAAAATTGGTTATCTATTTGTAGAAAAAATGGAATTAAATCCTTACCTCTCACCATGCACTGGCATCAACTCAAAATGGATCAAAGTCTTAGAAGCTAGACCAGAGACCTTGATGCTACTAGAGGAGGGCAGAGGTTCAACATTCTAACATATAGGTAGAAACTTCCTAAACAAGACTTCCAAAGTTCAATAAATAGAAACAAGAATTAATAAGTGAGATACTGTTAAACTAAAAAGTTTCTGTACATCAAAGAAAATCATCAAGAGTCCAAAGAGAAATCCAATGGAATGGGAGAAGCTTTTGCCAGCTATCCCTCTGACAGAGGACTAATATCTAGAATATACAAAGAACTTAAAAGACTTTACACTAAAAAACAAATACCCCAATCAAAAAACGAGCAACGGAATGGAATAGACCTTCACAAAATAAGAGATAGCCAATAGATACATGAAAAATGTTCAATATCATTAGCCATCAGGAAGATGCAAATCAACACTACACTGATATTTCATCTAACCCCAATCAGAATGGCAACTGTCAAGAAATAACAACAAATATTTGTGAGGATGTGGGGAAACAGGAACCCTTCTACACTGACAGTGGCATTGCCAACCAGTTCAACCACTATGAAGATCAGTGTGAGGATTCCTTAGAAAACTGGGAATGGATCCACCACATGATCTGGCTATACCACTCCTGGGTATCTTTCCAAAGAGGTTGAAATCAGAGAACTACAGTAATATATGCATACCCATGTTCATAGCAGCATAATTCACAATAGCCAAATTATAGAACCAAACTAGGTGTTCATTAACAATTGAATGGATTATAAAATTATTGGAAACACACAATGGAATTCTACTCAGAAAGAAAGAACAAAATTATGTCATTTTCAAAAAAAAAAAAAAAAAAACAATGAAAGGACATAGCCAGGTGTGGTGGCACACACTTGTGATCCCAGTACTTGGAAGGCTAAGACAGGAGGATCATAGGTTTGAAGCCTGCCTCGACAACTTAGTAAGGCCCTCCACAATTTAGTGAGACCCTGTTTCCAAATAGAAGGACCTGAAGAACATTATATCAAATGAGAATATCCTCTCAGAAAGTGAAGAGTCATATGTTTTCTCTACTATGCGCAATCCAAGGAGAAATTGGGATACAAGAGGGACTCCAAATAATGAAGGAGAAACCGCAGTGAAGCCAGGAAGGTAGTGTAAGGGAAGGGGAAGAGGAAGATTGAGGTTCATCAATGGAAATACTACCATCAACTATGTGTACATATGTGAATATCCCAATGTCAATCTCAGCACTCTGTATTGGGAAGAAGGAAATTGAGGAGGCAGGGGTCACAAAGTGCTGTGTGTATGCATGTCATTGTCGACATGATTTACATTATGATGTGAGACTACAATGCACCAACAAAAGCACATTAAAAAAGAAAATGTAAAGAAAATGCAAAAAAAAATACTTCAGAGGACCTCTGTGCCTTTCATTACAGTACAGAGGGTATTTTTTTTAAATAATTTCTTAGTCTATTATGATTCAGACTAGATATATGCAATGACATATTTATAAGAAACAGTCTAGTATTTCCATGATCATCTTGTTGAATTCATGCAGTTACCACTGTACACTCACTCTATGCTCCTGAGCATGTGGTACTGAAGAAAGCAAGTAGGGACTTTTTTCTCTAAAACATATATAGAAACTTAAGAACCTGCCTTTCATTTCCATTATTTAATTGTCTAGCCCCATTTTCAGCATGCTTTCCCACAGTTGACCTCCAGAAGAATTGTACAACAGTATAAGCATTTGAGACAATGGGTGTGGGCCAATGAATCAGATAAATCCACAGGTGGACAAGAAGAAGGTAGTCACCACCACAACACAGCCTGGTTGTTCTTGAAGCTTCTTTTCAGAGATTGCAATATTGTCTATGCCAACTGTTCTTTATTTATTATTTATCAATCAACATATGTGTTCATTTTACAAACACATTAAGGAGCTTTCAAACAAATGCAAAACACAGGGAAATGCCACAAATAGATGAGATAGCAAGAGCGACAGCTTTACATGGAGTTCTATGTTGGAAGGCTTTGCTGAAGCGATAGAATGCAAAGTATTGAGGTTTATTCTTCTGAGAATTTCCAATATTTATTTTTTAGTTGTGATTACAAGGAAGCCCACCAACATGTTGCATCCTTGATTGAAATCTAATGAAGGAATCATTAATATTTTTGTTCCTATTTTTAACTGTTACAGTACTGGCTATCAAGTGAAAACAAATGGTCTATGTATATAATGGCAGTCCAGAGAGTAAGGAATCCTGAGTACTATATTTATAATGAAAATAAAACTATTGAGAAAGATAAGTACGATGAGAGTGAGCAATCCTTTGACTGTCCTCCTAAACACATGTGTATTGAATAATATCCACTCTGATTCAAGTCCCAACTTTGAATCTTATAATCACTAGACCAACTTCAAAGTACATTATCATCCACAGCATGAAAACAATAAGCCTTGTGGTAGACTTGCCCTAGGGTGATCCCCATGTGCAATCCCTTGTGTAATTCCTTCCTTTCCAGTGAAAGCAACACCCGTAAACTGCTTCTAAGCAATAGAATATGGCCAAGATGATGGGCTATCATTCCCATGAGTCTGTTATATAAAAGGGGAAGGGAAAATGGGGCTTTCAGATGTAATTAAAGTGTCTGATTGTTTTTAATGAATAAAACGGAGATTTTTCTAGTGTTCTATGACCTAATAAGGTGAGCCTTTGAAAGAAGGTCAAAGGCTTCCCCACAAGGAGACACTTCAAGCAACACAGATTCTCTTTGCCCACTGCAGCCTTTGAAGAAGCAAACTGCTGGGAATTCTACAGCCACGAGGTTCTCAGTTCTGTCATCAACTTCAATGAGCTCAGAGGCAGCTCCTTCCCTAGTCAAGCCTGCAGATGAGAATGCAGCCTGGTTGACACCTTGGCTCTATAGCACTGGGAGACTGTGGGCAAGAATACAGCTCAGCTGTGCCTAGACTCCTGACCCACAGGCACTGTGAGATAATAAATGTGTATAGTTTGAAGCCATCACATTGGGAAGTTTGGGGTACAACAGTAGAAAACTAATATAGGCAATGACATTTATTTTCCCCAGTTGTCTAAGGAAATCCTAAGAAGAAATGTGGACCCAGTGACAGGTGTGATCAAGTGGAAAGAATGCTAGATGAGGCATGAATGCCTGGTTCAACTCTTGGCTTTGTGTGACCTGGAACAAGCTGCTCAGTCCCTTTGAGCCTATAGACTCATTTATCAAACAGGGTTACTCTGCCTAGTCCTTCTCATAGGTTCTGAGGGAAGCCTTTGAAAACTCTAAAATTCTGGATTTATACAATAATGGTGCTTAAGCATGTTTCAGATCATATTTCCATATGACTTAATTTATTTAATGCTTAAACAACTCTGTAAGTAAATAAATATATTTTACAATCACTATCCCCATTGTACAGATGAAAGAAATGAGAATCAGGGCAATGAAAAATCTTGTCCAACATAACACAATTGTTAGAATAAACCTTTAAATCCATGCTGTCTAGCTCCAGATTCTGTATTCTTAAGCACTACACTGTGTTCCTTCTTATAGCTTTAATAAGTCCAGGCAATCCATTCCCAGTGGAGCAAGCTGAGCCTTGATACCAAGATATTCTGAAAAAGATTCAAGATCCTCAGATGAGTGTGATCCCTATAAGCTCCTGCTTTGATGCATTCGCCCATATTTGTTATCTTGGTTTTTCTAAAATAACCGTATATTTTTCAAAAGAAACTCACCCAGGAGGCAACAATCCTCTCTTTCTTCTATAAAGTACACAGCACCATCCATACTGCCGAGTCCCACTGCCTCATACCCAGTGCCACCTCTCTCTACTGTTTCCCATTAATACATAGCTGAGAGCACAGGAACATCTGCTTATAACAAACATACTTAATTTCTCCTCAAAAACATATCTGCATAAAAACCAAGCATAAAGGGAAGGGAAGCATTTTTTACTGAATTGCTTTCAGGTACACTACATGATTTCCATTATGTCTGCTGACTGGTTTTGCAAATCTCTTAGCATGCAGTATTAGCTCCCAATTTATCAGAAAAACGTCAGAACTAGAAGAGGGCCTTGCTTAAAGAATCATGTAGTACATCATTTGCCTTTTGAAAGATTATCTTTTACATTTAAATCCTCCAGAGGTTGGAAAACTCCTTACCTCTTTTAAGAGGCCATTATAGCTCTTAAGATATTATTCAAAAGTTCTTCCTGAAGTTTAACCAAAGTCTCCTCTGCTTCAATTTGAGCAGGAAAGATTCTGATCAAGCTTCCAAATTAGCTTTAAAACATCCCCACTTCCTATGACATCTCAACATAAAATTAGCTCCTCCTGCATGTCAGGAACACAGATCTCCATTGTTCTTTTGTTTTGTTTCGTAGTACTGGAGATGGAACACGGAGGAATTCTACCTCCAAACCACACCCTCAGCTCTCTTTTTTGTCTGAAATAGGGTCTCAGTAGTTACTGAGGTTGGCCTCAAACCTGTGATTCTCCTGTCTCACCTCTCAAGTACTGGGATTAAAAGTGTATGTCACCATACCTATTTATATATTTGTCACCACCTTAATAGAGAGCCCTGGAGAGCAGGGGCAATGGTCTACTTATTTTTATATTTTCCACATGATGGCAGAGCAGCTGGAACACATTAGAAATTTGAAAGAAAAGTCTTAGTGAAGGAATAAATGAAGCAAATTTAAGATTGTACCATTTATGAGAAGACAAAAAACTGAGAGGTTAATTCTCATAAAAAAATTTTTTACAAACACTAAGATTAGCTCCCTTTTTTCCTCACTAATTGAATAGTCCCCAATTTTCCCTGCCTATAGGACCCCATTTTTTCTAATCTGTAGGACACATCTTCTTTCATATCTATTTCAGTTGGACAATTATCACCTGAATCACCTACCTTTTCTGAGTTTATGTTATTTTCTGTTAAATGGGGACATACTAATAAGTAATCTACAGAGTTGTCAGGCCAACTTAACTCATAATGTATATGAAAGGACTTTGTTCACCATAAAACCAATATTAATGCCAATAATAATTATAAATTTTATATATATGGTTCTCTTAAAATTGGATTTCTCAACAGAAGAATCACTTTATGAATTTAGCATGAATTGATTTTTTCACCATGGCACTGACTGACTTGTTCATATTTAGCTTAAGATCAACTGTAACACTCAGATCTTTGTCTGCATGCTTGGGATGAAACAGTCTTTTTCAACTCTATTTTTGTTAATTTGAGCTTATCTCCTTGTGATAGTCCATGCTTTTTATTTTTTTCTCAGTAAGATATGTTTTCCCCCAGTTGGTCAAGGTCATTTTGCGTTTTTTCCCTCTGACATCTGTCAAAACACTTAGTGATAGTCACCTTTAAAATGTATATATCAGCCAGCAATCTGCATGTTCTTCCTCTATACAAAAAGTGTATGACTATAGAGCCTGTCTCTGTAGAGGTGCCAAAGATACAGGAAATGGCTGTATCTGAAACAGTATTTGGGAAACTCTATTTATGACAGATGGAAGAGGGAGATATCACTCTCTGCTAGTGAACATAGCAGAATCTTCCCAGATACATATGGAGAAACCAAAGCAACACTCAGACATCTTTCTATACAAATATTATTGGCAAATGAGGTTCATAGGCAAATTCTGAAAGAGCCTACAAATGGAGTCTATACCATGCCCTGGTATATTTCAAAACAGAAGCTCAGTGAACTACTTTATGGAGGGCAGTGATCTAAACTACCACCATTTACACACTTTATAGAATGAGCAGTACATTGCCAGAAATCCAAACACAATAGTTTTGAGGATCATGGTCAGACATAGCTAAATAAGATTCAAAGATTTTAGCAGTGGGATTAAGTGGCTGGGTAAGCATTCTTTGTTTTTGTTTTTACAGTTCTTGTTGCTGTGCTTGCTGTTGTGTTTTGCAGTGCTGAGGCTCAAACCTAGGACCTTGTGCATGCTAGGTACGTCCCTAGCCCTCTTGGTTTTAAGTAAATAAATGAGCATATAGATTTAGTAAACAATGGAACCAGGACTACAGAGGGAGGAAAAATGATAGCATTTATAAAGTCATAATATCATGAGATAAAGCTTCCAAATGATGGTAAAGAAAAAATGAGAAAAAATGGCAAGTTCCATTCAGTACATAACAAGTTACCCTTTATCAGAATGTTGCTTCTGCTTCCCTCGACAAGTCTCCAGGTCTGCAGAGAATTAACACTTGCTAAGTGTGTTGCATGACATTGGAATAAAACAACAACGCCCATCATGCAAGAGGGCACTCATACTTAAAACTGAGAAGTAGTGAAATAACATCCCTTACATGTGAGGCTGAATTTCAAGTATCCTAGGATACTGAGGTGGATTTGGTTATTCAGAAGTATAAAATCCAGAATATTCAGTACCATTAAATACAGTTTAGATATTATTCAAAATTAATAGTGTACCAGGCATGGTGATACATCCTTGTAATGCCAGCTACTCCTGAGGCTGAAGCCAGACGATCACGAATTTGAGGCCAACCTCAACAACTTTGTGAAATCTGGTATACATTTCTTTTAAAGAGGCTTGGGATGTAGCTCAGTGATGGAATGTTTCCTGAGCATGTGTGAGGCCCTGGGTTAAATACCATTTCTGCCAAAATAATTTAATTGTGCAAAGCACTGTACTGGCCAAAGCTTGTCCTCAAATGGTCACAAATTTAATTGATACATGTTTGCAAAAAGTATTCAACTTTGGGGGTAAAAAGTAATGATGGGTATATATTAAAATACACTTCAAAGCTACAATAACTGAAATGATATGGAACTGGGACAAAAGTAGACTGACTCAAGTTCTACAGCTAAGACACATAAACATAAAGAAATAATGTGACAGCATAAATAAGTAATAAAGGAAAAGTCTAAAATAACGAAATGCAAGTTTTGTCAGGAAAGAAATCAGTTAAAAATTTTGCATTGTATAGTAGCATAATGGATCAAAGAGTTAAGTGTTTTGATAATGTTTTACTAAAATAAATATCAGTATTTATATATTCTCAGAATGAAGATAAATTTGCTGACATTAATAAAAGAAACACAAAAAGGGTGATAAATATAAAATTACAAAAGTTTAAACTTTTCCAGTTTGTAAAAAAATTTTTAAATTATAAATTTTAGAAATATTTCCTAAGTATTTAAATCTTAGTGTATAAAGAGCTCATCTGAACTAATAATCACAAATGCCTTAAAAATTCATGAATAAATAACATCAGAATTCATAAAAGAAGAGATATAGCTGGCTGATAAATTTAAAGGTATCCAAATTCACTGATATTTAGAGAAATTCATAATAAAAATATGGTATTTGTATCAAAATTCCAACAGCAATCTAATAGAAGTAAAAAAAAATTGACCCTCAAATTCATATGAAATTGTATAGAATCCCAAATTTTTAGAATAATTATAGAAAAATGAATAAAGTTGTAAAACTTATACTTCCTTACTTCAAAACTTAGATAGTGTCATATTAGAAATAGCATAGACATGGACCTTTAGACAAATGGGGTAAATAGATATACCAGAAATATTCTCTCACATAGATGGACAAATAATTTTCAAAAAAAGGTTCTAAGACCATTCAATTGGAAAATGGCAATCTTTCAATAAATGGTGCTGAAGAAATTAGTTATTTCCATTTAAAAGAATAAAATTAGACCTTTCTCTTATACCATAAATGAAAAATTCATTCAAAATATATGAAACTCTAAGGTTAAGAGCTAGAACTATACAAGTCTTAGGAGAAAATGTGGTGGAAGATCTCTAAAAGCACTATCAAAAAAGGAAAAAAAATTAGGACTTGTAGATAAACTAATAACCTTAGTACATCAAAGGATACTATAAAGAAAACAAAAAGACCATCTTTATAATAGAGAAAATATTTTCAAATAATATATCTGATAAGGATTTAATATCCAGAATACGTAAATAATTCATATAAATTAACAAGAAAAAATCAATGATCCAACACAATAAGTCCATAGATTGGAAATTATAAAGATTGCCACAAGGCCACTTTAGAATCCTCATCCCTCTGAGTAAACAGACCAAAATGAGAGTTGAATGCTGGTATTATAGTTGAGTCTAAAAAGTCCCCCCAAACTTATGGGTTGAAGTCTTGGTCCCTATGGTAGTAGTATTCATAGGTGGGGCTTTGGGGAAGTGACTGGATCAATAAGGACTCTGATCTTATCAATGAACCAATTTACTGATTAACTGATAATTGAATGGATCATTGGAAGGTGGTAAAAACTGTAAGAGGTGGAGCAAAGTATGAGGAAGTAGATCACTGGTGACTTGCCCTGGGAAGTTACAAGCCGATTCCTTGCTCTCTTTATGTCTCCTGGCTGCCATGAGATGAGCATCATTGCTCTGCCACACCAAGCCTGCCATGGTGTTCTGCCTTGCCGTAGGCCCACAATGGAGACAAGCACCTATAGAACAAAACTTCTGAAATGGTAAGTCAAAATAAATGTTTTCTCCTTACAACACTGTTTATCTCAAGTATTTTTGTAACAGTAACAAAAGGTAACACAATTGGGGTAATTGAGCCAAAACACCAAGAGAAAATTGCATTAGCATGGAATTAAGGAAGAGTGTACTTAGAATACAAAGAGATCATTTAAGCCAATGAAGACTTATAACAAACCAATCTAGGCATAACCATATAGATGGCTCCCAGATCCTTGTGGAATGGGTTTGTATCACACTACCAGCTTAAGGACAACTAGCTGAGGTACTTGAAGGAAAAGGGAATGCTGAATGAGTAATGGAAAAGGTTATTTATAAATACTATGTTACATGACTGGTCACAGAAAAGAAAAATGTGATTGTCATGTATATCTTCTACTAACTTTGTTATGAATATATTACTGTGTACACATATATAAAGCAAATATCTTTATTTTTCTTATTTCTTTATCATGTAACATAAGATGTATCAACATTTAAGTTTAGTTAATTCTACATCAGAGTACTATGTGATATTAAGGAGAAGACTACACATAACTTAAGTCTTTATGTTTTTTTTTCTGAAGACAGGGTTAGTAAAATGTAAGTTGCACACGGGATAGTTATGTCAGGCAGACTTATGACCTCATTATTGTCTTTGGAGAGAAAATATTTTAAGGATCTGAATATGAGTATCAAAATGATAGGGGGTAATGTGTAATAATAAATTTTATGTGTCAACTTTACTGGACTAAATTAGGCCCAGGTATCTGTTAAAACAGTTTCTAGGTATATCTGTTAAAACTATTTCTGGGTGTATCTGTGGAAGTGTTACCAGAAGAGATTAGCATTTGAATCTGTAGATTGAGTGCTTTAGTCATCGTTTTGTTGTTGTGACCAAAATATCTAATGAGAACAACTTAGAAGAGAAAAAATATATTTGGCTCTCAGTTTCAGAGATTTAGTTCATAGTTGGCCAACTCCAAGGCAGAAACAATGGGGCATGCAGGGCGTGATAGTGGAAAGTTGCTCAGGACAGCTGGAAAGCAAAAAAACAGAAAGCAGCAAAGAAAAGATATACTCTTCAAGGTCACAACCTCTATAATCCATCTCCCCTAGCCATTCCTCACCTTTGAACTGTGCAACATGGAAGACCAGGGTTTAAATACATGAAGTTTGGGGAGGGGGCATCAAGATCTAAACAATAAAACCAAGTAAATAACATCATCCATTATCAATGTGGTTAGATACTTCATTAAAGGCCTTAATAGAACAAGAAGGTAAAAGAAAGCTGACTTTTTTTACTTCATTGAATTAGAATACTGATCGTCTCATATGGTACTCCTGGTATTTGTACCTTCAGATTCAGGTCAGAACTCCACCATTGCCCTCCTGGTTCTTGGACCTTCAGACGTGGACTAGTACTTATGCCATTGTCTGCCCTGGTTCTAAGACTTTGAACTTAGATTGGAAAAACAACATAAGCTATCATAGGCCTCCAGACTACAAAGAGCATATCTTGGGACGTTTCAGTCTCCATATTTATATGAGTCAATTCAGCATAGTGAAGTTCTTTTAATATATCTATATTCTATATCAAATATATATATTGATATAGAGAAGAATGTATAGATATTTTATTGGTTCCATTTCTCTGGAGAACCCTAACCAATACAAGTTTATAGACAGAGACAGTGATAAAGATATACCTCTTAAATGCCTAGAAATAAAAAGAAATATAATAATGCTTATAGAATTATGTGGTAAGACAATGAGTATTATTTAAATTGTATAATTTCTTATACATTTTAACTTTACATATTGAATTTGTATGGTTTGTATGATCATAATATTCAAAGCAACATAGGAATTGGAAAAAACAAAAAATATGAGGCATTTTTTAATTCATAATTATTAAAATGGACAATAAACGCTTTAAAAAAGTGCAGTTCAGTAGCAGGGGAAAGCTTCCCAAAAGAGTTAGGATTTAGTAAATTCTGATAATCTGAGAAAAAAGACTGAAGTCATCCTGTAAGGCAGAATAGAGGTAAAAATCCAAATAATATATTGGCCTGTCTAGAATTTACAAAGAACAAAAGTCATAAACTTGCAACCCTCAGCCATGTGTTCTTTTGACTAAACTACTTTTCTTAAGAAGTTGTCAAAATCTAAAAATACAAAAATTTTATATAAAAATCTGGATTACTGTCTTCTCTTTTAAAATGAAAAAAAAAAAAAACCTGGCAATACTGGGCTTGAAACTCAAGCATAGCAACAATTGGCCTAAGTTTAGCCATAAACTATGCCCTTCAAATGAAGAATCTGTCTCCCAGTCACCACAGTTCTCCCTCAAACAGACCCACCAGTTTGCAGTATCTGCCTGATGCATATGGGGATCTGGGTGTGCAAACCCCTCACAAAGGAAATCAGTAAGAGGAAAGAACGTTGTAGAACTTGGGGATATGACAATGGATGGCTCTGAATGTGGGATGATGGAATTTAGATCTTGTTTTATAGCAGACACCCACTGAAGTCTATTGAGTTTATGAGTAACAATGACATTAAGATCTAGCTATAAGAAAGCTTAAGCATTTACCCCATGCAGAATAAATCTGAGATTGAAAAAAAATCGGTACATTCCCAGTGTTAAAAGAGAAGACTAAATAGTAGTGAGGAAAAAAAGAAGGGTATTACATCAGCGAAGAACTGATGCAAGGTAGTAACTGAACTCTCAAATGGAGCAGGAGGAAAAAAGTTCTAAAACTGAAGGGAGAAAAAAGCTCAAGGAGATGAAAGTGTGCGATAACTGATAAACCTAGGTCAGGAGGAAAGTGATGATGTTATTAACGAACTAGGAAATGTAAGTCAGAATGAATCTAGGGTACTACAATAAATTCATGCTAACTTTCATTCCGATTTTAATATAATTTTTCTACTAAAATGCAGGACCATGTCCCCCTTTATTTTTTCTGCATCCTTAGTGCCTAGTACAGGGTATGAAATAAACACACACCCACTAAATTCTATTTGAAAGTATAATTTAATGTGATACAGCAAGATATAAAGAAAAAGGTTTGGTAATAAAAGACTAGGGCTCAGGAAGAAGACTGGATGCAGAAATTTAAGTCTGGGAAGTTTCCTCATGAATGAAAGAATAGAAAATATTAAAAAATAAAAGATCTAAATCAAATCACTGCCTGAATATTGATATGAAAAGAGAACAGAAAGAAGAGCTACACAATACAGATGACAAGAAACTTGGTAGGAAAACAAATGGGAAAGGTGAAGAAAACACTGAAAGACAATGGATAATAGAAAGTCAATGGGAGAATCATAAGAGTGAGTCGGATATATCAATGCAGACAAATTAAACAATGTAGGAACAAGTGACAAAAGTACGATTCTATAAATATTAATAAAAACAGATAAAGTCAAGCAATTTGTATAGAGATGTGTGTATTTACCCATTATGGTAAATGGTTTTTTGAAACAAAGTCAAAAGAATGATCAACACAAATTTCAAATTAGTGCTTATTTGATAAACAGGGAGAAAGATGTAAGGAAAATAAGTAGAAGATAAACAAATATTCTATGTCTTAATCTGATAGAGATTATATAGACATTTGTTATTAGACTTCTCATATTTAAAAAGAAAGAGTGTTTGGTAGGATTTTCAAAACTAGAAATTTATCCTCTAGGTATATTCACCTAACTCTTCCATCTTATGATTCTTTTCTCCATTGGCTTCCTGTCATTCTGGTGTCTTATCTTGTTCACCTTTTCTCTTTTGATTTCCTTCCTGATTTCTTCTCATCTTTTCAGTGTAACTGTTCTCTGAGCTTCAGTCTTCTGTTCTCTACTTACCAGGTTAACTGAAACACTATGATAATAATTTTGTTACAATCTAAAAATATACTGATGGGAGACCAGTTCAATATGCTGATTCATTCTTATAAGAAAGACTATTCAGTTATTTTTAATGAGGCAGATCCATATTTACCAATGTGGAATAGTCTATTAAACTTATTTTTAAGTGAAAAAAGCAATCCATGGTGTGTGTGTGTGTGTGTGTGTGTGTGTGTGTGTGTGTGTGTGTGACTTTATACTAAAAGATACAGTAAATTGCTAAAAGGATATACAATATCATATTTCCATTATTTCTTGGGAATAGAAATAAGCAATCCAGTGTTAATACTGGGGAAATATTTTTAGTTTTATTTTATTTTATTTTACATTTTGTGGTACTGGGTATTGAACCCAGGGGAATTATACCTCCGAGCCACATCCCCAGCCCTACTTTTTACTCTTTATTTTTGAAACAGGGTCTCACTAAGTTGTAGAGGGCTTCATTATAACTGAGGCTGACTTTAAACCTGTGATCCTCCTTTCTCAGCCTCTCAAGTACTGGGATTACAAAAGTGCACCCCCCAGCTTTGACTTTTATATTTCCCTAAATAATCACTCAAACAACACTGCTTTGACCATGGCAACATTTCAGAAGCAGTGTGGAAGAAGAAAGAGAGTAGATTTTATAATTTCAAATTCTCTAGGATCCTTGACTAGAATAGTCTTTTTGGAGTGATGGGAACAGAAGACAGACTGAAAATAAAAGGAATAAAAATAATGAGTATGCTATTCTTTTGAAAAAATTTAGTGGTAAAGAAACAAAAAATTAGGATGGTTGCCAAATGAGGATGAGCAAGATAAGATATAGTATACATCCTTTAAGGTCAGGATTTTTGTTACAATGATTCTAAAGGGCTTATAAAACAGACTGTTTATTTTAAAAAGTGAAATATAAATGGAGAGAGAGATGTTGACATTGATGAAGGAAAGAGCCTAAAGATTTTAGAACAACCTCAAGACTAGGAAGGGGTGACTCAAGCACTCTAATGGAGAATTGGAAGAAAACACTGATGGTCCTTGCTTGAGAGGAATACTAAGAAAGGTTTAACTCAGAAAACCCCAGTTAGGAAGAGCTAATGTCTGGGACAGCAGACTCAGAAAGGATGAACACAGAAAAGCACCCTCTTGATACAGAAGCAAATGGAAAAATTTTAGGAGGAATAAATGTCAAAAGTAAACTCTAAGTGATCAAGGAAAGAACCAGAGGAAAGAAAATCTAGGTATACGAACTTGAAAGTACATCAATTCAAAAGTATGCCATTGATATTGGAGGAAAAGAATAAAGGAGACAACTACATGCATATATAAATTATACTTCATTCGGTAGAGTTGACATGAAGAAGGGTATCAATGCTCTATCAGGTTTCATTCCAAAATATATTATTTTTGTCGTTTCTATACTTCAGGGAGAAACATGCACACAAAAAAATAATTCCACAGTTTCTTCTGGCTACAGACATTTCATACTCTACTACTACTACTTTACCCAAGGCAATTTGAAGTTGGCTTTAGTACAGATCTTAGAATAGGGCCCACTGAGGGGCTTTGGCTTTAGGTGTAAGGAACTCAAGCTCAAAATGCAATCTCTGTTTAAATAATGCACTCCACATTTTTCCTTCCTTGGCTAGGAGAAGATGAACTCAAATGTCACTTTCTAAAGCAATAATTTTCCCCTTGTCCTCTGGACAAGTGAGCTCAAAACCAAGGTGAAGACAGGATCAAGGCTGCTATCCCTGGCCTTTGTTTCTTAGACTCCGAATTCATCTTCCAATAATGTATTTTATACTTCTTTGACCTGGTTTTAACAAGGTGCATCATTTCCCCTGGTTTTCACATGCAGAGGCTTTATTTTCATGATAGATTGAATCTTTTCACGGTGCCATGCATGGTATAATCGTGGAAAGCCTCTAATGTGACATGACAGACAGCGCATCCACAAAAAGCCAAAACAAAAATCTCAATGTGACCTTTCTTAAAACACAGACTGCAAACACACAACTATTTTCTTAAACCTAAAGCAGCTCACAAGATGAAAGAGACTAACAGCCTTTGTAGGGTGAAGCTAACTAGCCAAATTGGGGAAAAAAGGAACCCTGATGAGTCCATACACTTCCTAACAATACATACAAGCAAAATCCACTTTATTTACACACTGAAAACTGTTCATTACAGGCAATAAAATGTACAATTGGGCCAAAAGGATGTTAAGTATACTTAGGTACTGTGTAGGCTATATTCCTCTGTCAGGAAAAGATGAGGTGGGGGAAAGTGGTTCCACAAAGTCAACACTGAAAGCAGCTGCCTATGTTAAAAATGGACAGAATATGGTGAAAATCTGAGGTAGGAGCTCCCAAGCCCTATTTCATTACGATGACTTCTGGCCTTTGAGTAATTCTGTGATAAATTAGGATAGGTCTTGAGTTTGTTTAGGTCTTATGAAGAGGTTTCTGGAGTTGGGAATGTACAATCTCCAGGAAAACATGTCCCTTAAGTAAAAATAGATAACTGGAAAGAAGTAAGTCATGATAGAGTTTAAATTTGTTTGTAGATTCCACTTTGCAAATTAATCTTCTTGTTCATGAGTATTTGCAATTCCAAAATCAATATTCACAGAACTTTTGCAGTTGTTCACAGGCATGTTTATGTGCAAAGCAAATTTGCCCATGTACAAAGTTCCCTAAAGAGTTCAAACAAGGTGATACTCTGCATTCTTGTTTTAGCTCTCATAAAATATGGAAACAATAATCATTTTTATGGTATATTCAATGCTGCAATTGCTAATTATTTTGTTATTTGTTACCAATCTCACTGAATTATTTATTTATTATTATTGGTAGTACTGGGTGTGGAACCCAGGGGCTTTCAATCTCAAGGGTCATACTCACAGACCTATTTTATATTTTATTTGGAAACAGGGTCTCACTAAGTTGCTGAGAGCCTCACTCAGTAGCTAAGGCTGGCTTCGAACCTGTGAGATCCTCCTCTTCTCAGCCTCCCAAGCGCAAGGATTACAAGCATGCACCACCATGCCTGGCGACAATCTCACTGCTCCATTGGTCTATGTGTTTGTGTTTGTTTTTTGTGCCAGTAACATGCTGTTTTTATTACTACAGCTCAGTAGTATAGTTTCGAGGCAGGTGTTGTGTTAGCTTCTGCATGGTTTTTGTTGCTGGGAACTATTTTTGCTATTCTGGAGCTTTGTTGTTCCACATGCATTTAAGGACTGATTTTTCTGACTGTGAGGGATGACGTGGGAAACCAGAGCACCAAAATCATGCATGGTATCTATGGTCATAGCTACACAATTCACCACTGCCGAACTATGGAACCAGCCAAAATGTCCATCAACAGACAAATGGATTACAAGACCGTGGGATATGTTTTGTAATACATACACAATGGAATTTTACTAGCAATAAAGAAGAAAATAATTATGCCATTTACAGGGAAATGGGTGAAAGTAGAAAATATTATGCTAAATGAGATTAGGCAGAAAAAGTAATGAATTGGATGCTCTCCCTAATATGCTGAAGCTAGGGAGAAGAATTGTCATAGGAGGAACTTTAGATTAAGGAGGAGAAACCATAGATGAGCAAATACATAAGCCTAACTGGGATTGATGGGAGGGGGAAGAGGAAAATTCCCTAATGTCCATTATGTACATTCACAAACATACCAAAGTCAATCAATAAGCCAAATGTGAGAGGGGGGAGGGAATGGGATGGGAATTGGGGAAGGGCTAAATGAGTGATGTGTGCAGGTACACCATCTTGTACTCCATTAAGATGTACGACTACAATGAACCAATAAAAATTTAATTCTTTTGGTTTTTAATTGTCTTTATTTAAAATTAGCTATAAAAACCTTGTTCCAAATAGATACTATGTATCTTACAAATGTTTTTTGCTTGGTTTTGTTTTAAAGATTACTATAGAAATTGTTTCTAATATCATAAATAAATGATTATTTCTTCCTCAGAGAGTTGATTTTATAGTGTAGTATTTAAAAACTGAATAAATTAAAACAGCTTATAAATAAGTACTGTTTAGGAAAAATTATTTAACTTTGTCTAATGTTAACTACAACAGCAAATAAAACCATTTAAGATCATAGTTTTTACTAAGGTGGTAAAACCTTTGAAATACTACAACATGCATTTCATATGTCTCCGACATTAACCTGCAAAAACATTATTTGTTACAATACACTTATTTTTGCTCCAACTACGTAAATATGTTGTAAAATTCTTATTTTAAGTTTAATTAATAGCTTTAAAGGCGTTGTGTTTAAGATGAAAATAATTTTTAAAAAATTAAATAATGTTTGAAGAGTAAAAAAAGAACAGAAATAAAATGATGCATAAAAAGAATAAATCAAACCAGGCATGGTGGCACATGCTTGTAATCCCAGAGTTTGGGAGGCTGAGACAGGAGGATCACAGTTCGAAGATAGCCTCAGCTACTTAGTGAGGCCCTTTGCAACTCAGTGAGACCCTGTTTCAAAATAAAGAATAAAAAATAGGGCTGGGGGTGGAGCTCAGATGTAGAATGCTCCTGGATTCCATTCTTAGTATCACAAAAATTATTATTATTACTATTAAAGGGCATGGTAGTGTGTGTTTGTAGTCCCAATAGTTGGGAAGCTGAGACAGGAGGTTCACAGCCAGCTTCATCAACTTAGTGAGGCCCTGTTTCAAAATAAAAGAAATAGGGCTGGGGTGTATTTCAGAGGTCAGTGTCCTTGGGTTCAATCCCCAACACACACACACACACACACACACACAAGAATTAGAAAGAGGAGGCAAATAAGGGGTCACTGTATATTGGCAGCTAAAGGATCTTTTTCCATTATATGACATTTGAGGTCATAAAACAAGTCTTAACACATACAAAAGATTGAAATAATTTATTATATCTTAGATCATAATTGAATGAAATAAGAAATCAATAGCAAGAGAAACAAGAGTAAATAAAATCATGGAGAGTGAATAAAACATTTTTGTGTATTGTAGAGTCATTGAAGGAATCAGGGGAGAAATTTTAAAATTCCTTAGAATCAAATGAAAATGGAAACATGACATACTAGAATCTTTGAGATATAGCAAAGGTGCCTAAAATATAGAAAGGTAGAAGAAAATAGCCTCTTTAATAAATGGTGTTTCAGAAGCTAAATATCCATTATGTAGATCCTTATATCTCAACCCATACAAAAGTTAACTGAAAATGGATCAAAGACCTGAGTAAGACTTAAATCTTTGAAACTGCTAGAAGAAAACAGAGGTAGAGTGTTTTAAGATATAGGAATAGGAAACAACTTTCTGAATAGGACTCCCAATAGCTTGGAAAATGATAGCAAGAACCAAAAAGTAGGATTGCATCTAATTAAAAGGTTTCTACACAACAAAGTAAACCGTCAACAGAGTGGTAAAATAGCCTACAGATTGAGAAAAATTCCAGATATTCTTCTAACATAAGATTAATATCCAGGGTATATAAAAATCTCAAACAGCTTTCCACTCAAAACACAAATGGCCTAAACAATAAATGCGCAAGTAGCCTGAGCAGGGACTTCTCAAAAGAAAATGAATGACCAATATTTATATGAAACAATGTTCAATATCTTTAGCCATGAGGGAAATACAAACCATACTACATGGATATTCCATCTCATCACAGTCAGAACGGCTAATCTCATTATGATATATAATCATAGTGCATCAATAAAAGCATATTTTTTAAAATAACAGAAAAATATAAAAAACAGAAAATTCTGGTGAGGATATGGGGGGCCATTATGTAAATCAGTGTGGAGTTTTCTCAAAAAACTAAAATGTAATTACCATATTCTAGCTGTATGACTCTTCAGTATATACCCAAAGGAACTAAAGTCAGCATACCGTAGAGATACCCACATAACCATGCTTCTCAAAGTCAAATTTCACAATAGGCATGTTATGGAACCTCCCTAGGTGGCCATCAACAGAAGAATGGATGAAGAAAATGTGCTATAGATTCATAGTGGAATATGATTTGGTCATAAAGAAGAATGAAATTATATCATTTTCAGGAAAATGAATGCAAGTAGAGATCCTAAAGTCAAACAAAATAAGCAAGACTCAGAAAGAAAAGTATTACATGTTTTATCTCCTAGGAGAAACCTAGAGAAAGAAGAACATACGTGTGGAAGTAAGACTGTATGATAAGAGGATGTGGCTGGGGGTGGGGGGCAAAGTGAGGAAATGAGGGTAGAAATGTTCAAAATACGCCACAAGGAAACCATTGTCACGTATAATTATTATTCACTAATCAAATCAAATAAAAGCCTTCAATTTTCCCCTTGTTTTGCTATTTACAATCTCCAGAACATTCTGTTTCGTGTTCAAAATTAAATGTCACGAAAGAGGCCCTGGTGCACGCAGGTTAGTCATCACCTCCAAACAAACTTGTAGCTATGAGATGTGAAATATACTTCGGTAAGATTACCGAAAATCTTGAGCAATACCACATCCATTTTTGAGCTAAATCTTTGAAAATTAGTCAGCTCAGCCATCCCAAGTACTTCTTTTTGTCTTCCATAAATGCCTGTCAAGTTCTCATTCAAAAATAAAAATGGAGCTGGGCATGATGGCACACACTTGTGACCCCAGTACTTGTGAGGCTGAGACAGGAGGATTATATACGGCCTCAGCTACTTAGTGATACCTTCTGCAACTTAGTGAGACCTTGTTTCAGAATAAAGAATCAAAAGATAGGGCTGGGGGTGAACCTCAGAGGTAGAATGCTCCTGGGTTTCATCCCCAGCAACACAAAAATAATTAATTAAATGTAAAATAAAAATGGAAGACCACAGAGTCTCAGAGCAAAAAACTAGGTTGAATATAGGACCGACAACATCAATAAATTCATTTGAAAGAATTCCCAGCAATGACTCAGGGAAGGAGGGACAGAATGACAATAGAGGGAATGGCTGTCGTCATCAATAGGATTTTGAAAATACAACTTTTACTCTCAAATGTAATCCTCCAACCCTGCTGCTATATTCTCAAAAGCAGATAATAAAATTGAATGCAAAGCAGACTCTTATCTTAATACCGAATCCATATGCAAAGCAGTTGTTGGATGCACTGCAGAAGAATGCATTCTTCATTTTATCATTATTACAGGCTCATTCTGTGATTTCTCTCTCAATGGGTGATCGCAATAAGCCTGAAGGTACAGTTCGCTCTTTTGAAAGAGCTATTAGAGTCACTCCTAAATTCTTGCCTCAGAGCAACCATTTTTAAAAACTCCAGAATTTCCTTCAGCATCCAAGCAGCTACAACCCATACTTTTTACTGGTAGGAGAAAGGAGAAGATAGACAAAGACCAATAACTCTGTGAAATCCCAAAGGAAATCAAGTCAGTGGTGTCAGCTGGGCTTTGGAACAGTGGGTTGAGTTTTTGTTTCTCTTGAGGAGTACCAGATACCTTATTAGAGATTCGTGGTGTGGTCAGACGTGCCGGGGCAGAGCTCAGTGGACGCATCCCATAGAGGGTTGACGCAGGCTAAAAGAGATGGCAGTGGCATGGCTCTGTCACAGGCCGGAACGACAAGTCACAGCAAAGGGAAATGCCTGAGCATCCACCATCTTTATTCCAACTCCTTCTATGAAAGGTGGGTTTCACCAAGGCTGCAGGCTGTCAACAAAGGCATCTATTCTTTGCTCTTATCTCTGTCAAGCTCAGCCCAGAGGTAAAGCGCATAGGCTGAAGAGAAAAAGAAAGTTAAAGTTATTTGTCTTAACTGACTAACTTGGCAAATATGGGAAGCCGAGCTGTGCAGAGCTGGCCACCTTTCCAAGCTGGACTGCTACCAACTCAAAATCTGTCACAAAGTCACCTGGAGGAAAAGACAAGATAGATGAGCTGAGAGAGTCCCGCAGCCCCCTCCTCCCATAAGCAGGCGCTGATTACTAAGGACATTTCCATGAAAGGTACAGGAATTTTTTTTCTTTGCACATGACCTTTAAAACTACCTGATAAGCTATTTGCACTGCCTACCCTAGAAGTTTCAATAGACAGAGAGAAGATGAACATTAACCTTAATGGCTAAATTACTGAGTGTCACTCTAAAGACCTTTCCCCTTGAGAGAGCTCTGCGCAGCGGCCAAACACTCACTCCTTTAAAAAAGTAACAGACGGATTCCATTGAGATCAAAATTGCAGAGTTTTCCAAACTTGGGCACTTTAAAAGTCAACATGTTACCTTTGAAGATGGATATACTTTTCTCTAACAAATCAATAATCTGATCAAATAATTAAAAGAAATTTCATTAAAATGTTCTGTAAAAGTCTAGATACTCAAATGTTAGACTAGAACCAAAAAAAAAAAAAACTGTCCATCTTACTTCTGATAAAAGTGATGCATGACAATTTCCCTACTTCATAAAGGCAAAGATATCCCTGAAAGAATGAGGGAAGCCATTTTAGTGTCCCCATCCATCCATTTATTTATAGAGGACTTACCATCTGCCAAGCACTATGTCAGATACTGGAGATACGATGATGAGCTAAATCAGATCCATCTGACCTCCATCACTGGCCTCACAGTCTAGTGGAAGAAGCAGACCTTAATCAAGAAATCACACAAGTACAGGGGAAAAAAGGTGATGGTTGCAATAAATGAGAGGTTCGAGGTGCTACGCTTACATTCCCTCTGGTAGTCTTACAGAAAACAATTGCCCAAGCCAGTTGTGGTAGTGCACACTTGTAATCCCAGTACATGGGAGGCTGAGACAGGAGGATCACAGATTTGAGGCCAGTCTAAACTACTTAGTGGGGCCCTCTGCAACTTAGTGAGCCCCTGTTTCAAAATAAAGAATAAACCATAGGGCTAGGGATGTAGCTCAGAGGTAGAACGCCCCTGGGTTCCATCCCCAGTGCTGCAAAAAACAAAAAAATAAATATAGGGCTGAGGGTGTAGCTCAGAGGTACAATGCCCCTGGGTTCATTGCCTAGTACCCTTCCTAAAAGAAAAACGATTGCCCAGGCACATCCATCTTTTCTAAATGGAGAGGACACTGACATGGCCCTGTCCTATAGAACAAAACATGACCTCCAGCCCTAGAAATGATAGCTTAGCCTGCAGTAAGTTCACACTCATGAAACAACGAGCAGTCTTAGGAGGGACCAAGTCTGTCTCCAGCCTCAGAGTCTTGATTACCATTTTCTCATCCATTCCTTTATTCAGTCTTCAATCACTGAATTTTTACCTGGTGCCAGAAACTGTGCTAGACCCTGGATCAATAAAGCAATGACTCTGCTGCCCAGGTACTCACTGTCTAGGGGGAGAGGCAGACACAAATAATTACAATGCAACACAGTAATTGCTCTACTAGAGAGAAGTACAAAGTGCTACGAGAATTCCAAAGGGGACAAAAGCTGCTTTTCTAATACTTTCTGGGGTCTAATCCATCAGCGAAATCCTCACTGCACAGGACTAACAGAAAAACATTGGCAGATCATTTGTCGCGTTGCTTGGCATTCCAGCGGCAGTTAGGGGCTCCTGCCCAACAAAGGCAGTTGAAAGGGAAGTGGGAGCATTAGCAAACATAGCAGGCCATTCTAAACGCCGTGCACAAGTGAGTTTACTACCTGGCAACCAGTCCCGACACCACCTTGCGGAGAGAGAAGCGGGCCCCCGCCCCGCTCTACCACCAGGCAATTGCTAAGGATGGATTTGTATCTTAGAAGCAACTTCTCCAATACATCTGTCTCGAGTGCTCTTGCCTGCCACCCAGGGCCCTTCACAGCCTTTTCCATTTTTCCCCTTTTGAAATAGTCAGAGATATAATTTATGTCAAGCAGCTGATGAGAACTACTGCTTCACCTCGGTCTACCCTTCATCAAAGCATGCCGTTTTAGAGAATTGATGGTATGAAGAGGCAAGCATTTTTAGAAAATTAAATAAAATAAACTGTGTAAAATGTATATACCATAACTCTCTTTTTCAATCATCAATTATAGGGGAAGGAAGAAAATTCAAGTAACAATCAGCTACTGAACTGATGGTACTCCCTGCCCATCTGTAGGCAGCTCGGAGAAAATGGTACTTGGGCCTTTAACCCCTTTCAGGTCAGAACCTACAGCAACATTAACACTCCACAACTGCCTCAGGAACCTGGAGGAATAAAGAAAACCCCTAGGGGCTTTTAAGAATAAAGTCTGTCTTACTGAAAATCAGAGGCCCAAGAGTATGTAATGCTAAAGCAGCTCACAATAGAAATCTAACCACTTGGGGAAAGCAAATTAATGTCTTCAGCGCCATTCCCAAAAAGGATCCATGCTGCAATAATCTACTGACAGTGCCCAGTTTCCACATCAGAGTTACAAGGATGAGCACATCACCCTACGTGACCATCTACGCCACACCTCTGCACTTCACAGGAGCAGTCCAGGTATCCTGCATCCATGTTCACTTTAAAGATAGAGTGAAGCCTTACTCTGCACAACCGCCAGTACTGATTGAGATTTCCTTAATTGCCACCCATTTTTCCCTTTAATCCATTTGCAGGATTAAATAGACCTATTTCGGTATGGTAAAAAGAACCAAAATATCCCATTACTGCTTTTGCAAAGGTCATTCTTCTGCTTTCAGCTGGGGTTATTTTTAAGCACAGGTTATATATATTAAAGGCAAGGCCTTTATTGAAACCTCTAGTTCATTTTTAAAAAGTCTTCAGACATATTGAATAAATCACAGCTCTGGAGTGAAAGGTAACTATGGGCTCTCTGCCTCCTCACATGCAAGGCCCTAGGGCCACTATCCAGCTGTGCCCACATCCAATGCAAATTAGCTACTCACCCAGTCAAGACCGAGATGACAGTATTCATCTCAGCGTAAACACCCTAGGAAACTTCAGCCTATTGGGGAGCACTCTACTAGTTTCCAGTAAGATACTGAAAAAAGGAAATAAACTTTAGGGGTCACTTAAAATCTGGAAGTTTTTCAGGAAGAGAAGCAGAGATAATGTGTCGACTACATTTCTGGCTGAAGAACAGGGCAGAAGCTAGAATCTATGTTTATGTCACTGCAGAACTTCTAGTCTTCAGACGCCTCACCCTCAAATTGTCTAAGCTCCTGTTGAAATGACTCTGTCACAGAGATAGCTGTATTTCTTTGGTGGCTGAAATTAAGTCTTACAGGAAAAAAACTCATAGTTGTTGGAACTAACAAAAGGGAATATAAATAGCCAGGTATGGATTTATTCTTCTCAGTCTCAATCCTTTTGATTTACAATGTTGTTTATACTACTGTTTAAGGTGAAAGCTGTGTTATATACCTGGAAATTATCTATGAATAGGCCAAATTTTGAATCAGATTACATATTCAGAAGATAAAGTGGCTGCCAGCATTTTCATTTGTTTTAGTCTGAATGCCAAATAACAAATAGCTTTCTCCAGATCTCAAACCCCAGCATAATGAATCAACTTCCCTATGTTCTATCATATTTTATATTTAATATGTTAATATGAATTGGTTTCTTAGTTTTCAAAATTTGAAGTTGGAAGGCTCAATATAGGAATGAGGGAAGCCAGGTGTGGCGGCGCATGCTTGTGATGCCAGTCCTCAGGAGGCTAAGACATGAGGATCACAGGTTTGCGGCCAGCTTCGAATACTTAGTGAGGCCCTTGGCAACGTAGTGAGAGCCTGTTGCAAAATAAAGGATAAAAATAGGATGGGGGTGTAGCTCAGAGGTAGAATGTTCTGAGTTCAATCTCCAGCACTACAATAAAAAAAGAATGAGGCATAAGCTTACATTTCGGTGGCCACCAAGAATAATACTTTCAGCAAAAGAACATGTTCTAAGAAATGAAGCCAAATCATCACTGGGAAGTAATAAATACATTTGGCCTATTCACTGAGCATTCTACAAGGATTTCGACACTATCTGCTACCTCATATCAATCTCTAATGAAACCCTCTTACGAGACCATCAACCTCGTGGAAGGGTTAAGTAACTTACTTTTCTTTATCTTGAGGGAAGGACAATAAAAATTAAACAGCAAAAGTAAAGTTCTGTACAATGAGCTTCTGTTAGACATTATTATTGATGCAGTAACCACATCTGTCCAACTGTTTGGACATTAAAAAGAGGGAGTTTTAAAGAAATTATTTTAAAGGGGAAATTGCAGTTAAAACTATTCTTCAAAATATACATAGATAACTTTAAATTCAATATGTCTAACTCAAATGCTTTCCTGGGATAGACAGTCAGGGCTCAAATTAGATATTACCTGAAATAATAAAATCACAGTACTTCTTAAAAAATATTTTGAAGATCACAACAAAACACACACCATATCTAGACCATTTATTTGAGAATATTCTGTATTTATATTCTTATTAACACACATTGTGGTGGCATTCCATATATGTATATAGCATGCATTGATCATATCCAACCATATTTTCCACCCTTGCTCCTGTCCTTCAATAAGCTCAGTACTTGTTTAATGAGTAGGAATTTATTCAGTACCAAGCAATTCATCCTTTTATGATACCAGAATATTTCATGTTGCCATAACATTTTCTAACACATAATTTTGTAAAAATTTAATCTCTGTTAAGGTTTTTAGCAAGATATCCAGTAGCAGGTGTCCCCTTTGTGCCTAGGGTTATCAGAAGCTAAAGTTAATACTGCAAGTGTGTGTTTATTCATTCCTTTTATTTGATTTTGAATTAATAGTTGCCATGTCAGAAAGTGTAGAAATAGTACCCTTCTTGGCCTGATCCATTCTCAACTCCTAAATTGTTTGTGAACTGTAAAAGAAAGATTCATTGATCTTTCACAGACTATAGTAGGAAAAGGGAGATGAATTTGAGGTTAAATAACACTTTCTTTTATAGATCTGTTTAAAATTGTTTGGTTTTATTTATTAAAACTCATTTCATAGAATTAAAACATTCCAAATTTTATGGTATTTGTGCTTATTTTTAAGTAACAATATGCATTTTTCATAAAGAAAATATTCATAACATTATACCTTTTTGATTTAGTTAATAAAAACAATGCAAATCCTTATATTTTGTGATGGTGGCTATATTAATAGACTAAGACAAAATATTATTCAAATATGCAAAATTAACTCACTTAATTGGATTGATGGCTCACCTTCAGATGGTTTCAAAAGTAATTATCCCAATTAGTTTGGTAAACATGATAACTAGATAATCTTCAATTTTCTTATAGGACTATGCATTTAGTTGGAGAAGTAAATATAAATCACTGCTTGGAAATGTATAGCATATGCCTTCTAAATAGGAAGCATTATATATTATAGTTACATGTTTATAAAATATGTTCGATTTTCTCCAGTGCTGTCACTCTTTGGTCATGCCTAGCTGAAGCATAGCTTAGTTTTTAAATGAGGGACTTTGTCTTTGGTGATAATAAACTATGTCTGCAAATGCTCCCTTACTCTTTCTGTTAAGAGATGGAATCTCAGGTCCCTCCCTTGAAACTGTGTCTGCTCCAGCAAACATGATACAACAGAAGTAACTTCTAATGCTAGACTTCTATTGCTTTCTCCTGGAGTGCTCACTCTGACAGGCTTTAGTCACAATCGAAGACGTCCAACTACCTTTAGACCACTATGGGGATAACTACACAGAAATAGAGAAAGATGCCTGGGCATCCGAAGTGTTCCAACCAACAGCTGTTTGAACCTTCCCAACAGAGCAGAGGACACAGAATGAAGACTTTGAGATGGCTCAACTACAACCAACATCTGAAAATAACCGTATCTCTGACACAGCCATAAACCTGTACAAGAACCATAAAGCTGAGTCCAGTCAACCTTCATATTTACATTTTCTTTGCTGAAATGCCCCTAATCTACTTATCCTTCTTTTATAGCCGGCTCCTTTTATTGGGTCTCAAATAAAATATCATTTCCCCCAAACAACTTTTTCTTAAACCTATGTGAAGTGGCACTACAATCTCCATCATTATTCTCTTTTAGAATATAGAACTTAGCACAATTTGTAATCATGCATTGATCTGTGAATCAATTTTAAAGTACAGCTATTCTTTATTAGAATTTAAACTCCCCCAGGGAAGGAATGGTACCTATCTTAGGCACTATACCAAGTTTTTGGTCTGGTATACATTATTTTTGTTTCTCATGCTTTTATTAGTGCATTATAGTCCCACATCATAATGCAGTTCATAGTAATGGTAACATTCAAGATGGATAAATAAATGTTGAGGAATAAATGATTAGGCACTGTACATTTTGAAATTCTACAATAGAAATTATTAAATGGCTGACAATGAGGAATGAAAATTAGATATTATTTCATGAACATAAAAGGCAAGAACACAAATGAAAATACTACCCTGTTTACTTCGAGGTGGTGGGAGCAGTAGGATCACCCATAGATCCACACTGAACTCTCTTATCCTAATGTATTTATCCCTAAAACCCTAAAGCCCTTCCCTATGGTTTGGCTCCTATGGGGCAATTTACCTATTTCTTGTAATTTTTCACCTCAATCCTATGAAGCTTATTTTTTCATATTCAGAACATCCAAATTAGGATGACCTAAGATATAATGATATTCAAAGTAAAGAAGAAAACCCTTGAATAAATTTAAGACAAATATCAGGCACATAGCTTTCTAAATAGAAGATGACAGATGATAGATACATACATACATACGTACATATGGATGATTGTATGCACGCTTAAATCATAGAGCAGCAATGTTCATTTGGCCACTAGCACATAATTCTTTTTATTGTTACTTGCTGCAATTTAAGCAAACTAAGATGACAACTATCATCATCATCATCTTCTTCTTCATCAACCTCCACATACTTTCCAGGTTTTCCCTTTCTTTTTCCCCTGAACTTTGAATACTGCTTAAAGATGAGTATTATGTCAGTGTCACAGGACAGACATACCATTGATAACCTGAACATAGGAACTGACACCCTTTGCAGAGATAGAGATTATGAGATGGTGATATTCTCTCTTAGCATTTTAAACTACATTTCTTATCTTACAATGCTGTAATTAGACTGAAGAACTTTCAATTGGGAAAAGGATGGGTCAGTGTAAAACCAAAGCTAATAGATGAAAGCTCCCCAAACTCCCATACATTTTACTGCCATCTTCTAGAATAGCTCTGTTGTGGGGTAGAACTGAGAAGTTAAATAGCATTATCCTTTGTCTCACTTGAAGCCCCCGAACAACCCAAAACATAAAAGAACTCAGAATTGGTAAGTAAAGATTTTATTATCTAGGTCTAGATACTTCATCTATTTTTAAGGAAACAGGTTTTTATTAAAACATCTGAGTACTCATCATGCTAGCTGAGTTAAGGGTAAGAATTTTTGGAAACATGAAATATTAATTTTTCTGCATCTACAGAGAAAAAAAGGAAGGAAGGTTTTCTAAATGACCCTATTGTAGAGAAGTATATATATCAAGATACAAGTATTCAAGTTAACTAAACTTTGTCTTCTCATTTGGACTGTAAGCTCCTTAAGGGAAAGTTCCATGCTTTTTACACATCTCTTCATTAACCAGTTTGTAAAAATGTTTATAACACTTTGCCTAATACACATTAGGCACTTAATAAACACCCATTAGCTTATTTATATATCCCTCCCTGGCGGCCACTTCATCCTAGTACGTACTTGGACTTCCCAGGAGGAGATTAGAAGGGTTGCAGTCAAATGAAGCTGATAAGAGAGCTGTTAGAGCATTCTGTCCTAGGAATGAGACTCTCCCTGGCATCTGTGAACACTGTCTTTCTAGAAGAACAAGGCAAAGCGTCTTGTGAAATGCAGAACTCCTCCGAGCAGAAATTCAAATCTGTCCATGAAAAACCCATAATCGAGATGCAAATTCAAAACCCATAATTAAGTTGCAAAAGGCATCTACATAGCTCAATCCCGGATGCCTATGCTCATTATGTTCTTGGTTAATTCTACTCCTAACCAAACATTCACTTAGCTAATATTTACAAAGCATTTTCTACGTGCAGAATACAATTTCTAGAGTGGAGATAGGAGATCTATGAACTAGGAAATGTTTAAGATGAAACTCCCTCTCCCAGAAAATTGACAGTCTGATTGAGAAGATAAAACATATATACAAGTAACTATAATAGAAAGCAGGAAAAACTTAGAACCATGAAAATACTCTAGATACAGCACTAGCCCAGCTGAGAAGTGGTAAAGATGTATGAAATAAGACTTACTAAAAAGTAGACGGTACTTGAATTGCAACTGGAATGAATAGGTAGTAAATATCTAGAGCTAAAGAAAAAGAGCATTTTGATCCCATACTAGGTTTTATTGAGCTTGACAATAAGGAGAAATGTATTGGTTATCTATTGCTTCTGTAACAATTTATCACAAACTTCTTGGTTTAAAACAATACAAATTTATTATCTTGTAGTTCTGCAGTTTAGATGCCATTAATAGTTTTCAATGGAGTCAATCAATCAAGGTATCGATGGGCCTGTATTTCTTCTGAAGGACCTAAGAGATAGCTTATTTCCTTGTATTTTTCTAGCTCCTAGGAGGCCATTTGCATTCCAATATATTTCTTCTGTCATCACTACTTCTACGATTCTGATTTCCTGTCTCCCTGTTCTAATCATCCTTGTGATTACCTTCAGTTCACTCAACTAATTCAGGACAATAATTCAGTATGATTTTTTTTCATTTCAAGATCCTTAACTGTATCACAACAGCAGTCTCTTCTGTCATATATAATGACATGGTCACAGGTTCTGAGAAATAAGATGTAGATATTTGTGTGGGTCATTATTCAGGCAACCTCAAATACTTAAGTCGGTATTTGCTTACTGATTCCTGTCTTTAAGTAGTTCATATTTAAAACCACAAGTTTGTGTGTCTAGGGAATATCTTTACCCTTATCAATTTTTATACTTTTATCAGTACATTATAGTCTCACATCATAATGTAGTCAGAGTGGTAGTGACGTACATGCACGTAGCACTTGATGGGCTTAACCCCACTTCCCCATACAAGATATTGAGATTTTCATTGGCATTCTCACATATGGGCATAATGTCAGTGGAAGTGTCTCCTCCATTAATTCTCCCTCTCCTCCCTCCACCCTCCCCAATACCACCTCCCTGGTTCCACTGGAGTTTTTCCTCCATTATCTCAAGTCCCTCTTATATCCCTATTACTCCCTAACTTCTGCATAGGTGAGAAATAACATGACCCTCCACTTTCTGTGCCTGGATAATCTCACTTAACACAATGTTCTCCAGGTCCATCTATTTTCCCAAAAATGCCATAATTTTGTTCTTCTCTAGCACTGAGTAGAATTGTGTATATATCCCATAATTTTAAAACTGAAAAGAGGGATTTCTTTTGTAGTGTTAGACATTTAAATTGATTTATATTCTTTCATCCCCTAAACTTACCTGCCTATATGGTTGATTGGTGGTGTGATTGCAGCAAAAGAGTAGGACCGCACCTGCCTACAACAATATCCCTAGATACCTGCCACATCCCTCTGCCAAACTTATCTTGAACTACGCCATATTAAAGAATTTGTATTTGAAGATAAACGTAGGTTCTTTCTACAGATACTATTTTTCAAATTCAAAAAGATTACTTGAAGGGGAAGAAGAGATGATGAGGTGAGTTACCTTCAATTGAGCTGATCTTCAGACATGCAAAAATATAAGGAATGAACTAATAATGTACATGTGACACGTTACCACAGTTCTCTATTTGTATTGGGTTCTTTTGAGTGAAAGAAACAACACTGGAGAACAAGGAAAATGAGAAAGAACATGAAATATATAGTATATCGCTTCAAATGTGTGGCAGTATGGACTCATGTCTAAGACCTACAGGTGAGAATAGATGGGGCCAGGGACTGCTGGAAATTGTTTCCATGAAGGCCTTTGAGAGAATGTAGACCCAGGCAGTGGTACTTTGGTGCTATAGTGACAATGTAGAGTTTACAATGAGGCAAAAGATAAATCCTCCTGTTTTTCTTAATGGCTTCAACTCCATTCAGACCGTAGAACGTTCCATATAGCTTTGCTTTCAGAACTAAATGATTGATATTTGGTGATAGAAGGAGTCAAAGTAGGGGAAGGTGGCAAAGAGGTAGTTAGACCCCCAGCTACGTTCAGTACAAGCCAATGGAATTTCATGTTTATGATATGCGATATAGCCCCTCCCCCATTTTTTATCCTTAAGCTGGTGAGTCCTAAAGAAACTTGGGTAACCTTGGTTATTTCATCACTACAGTACTCTCCCAACAATAGGGTTTATTTGAGCAGATTGGGTAGTCACCATTCAGGGATCCAGAAGTTTGGCCTGAAAAGAGAAGTCAAAGGACAGGAGAGGGATGATAAGAATAAGACCAATGTGTCATGAAAAGAATGAAGACAAGATGACAAAATATTGGGTTATAAGACTAGATGTATGTGGGGCCCAGACAAAGCAGCAGAGCCTCGCTTGGGTGGATTTGCCTACCTATCTTAACTGCTCTTTACCTAAGCCAGCTTTTCTGACAATGTGGCCCTAGCAACACTCTTTGGAATGTTCTAACATGTATGTTAAATATGTGTGTGTGAAGCTTATCAACCCTCACTTCAGCAATCAGAATCCCAGTTGGGCAGAAAATGAAGTAAGTCTTGGGAGTGTGCACATTACAAACCATTGAATGAAAGTTTCTGCTTGGCCTCACTTGTGCTCTTTACCCTATTCTAAAACAAAATACAGCAGCACATATATATACCGACATTAGATAAATTTGAATGAAAGTATTCTTTATGAGATGTTTCATTTCTTTAAGCTATAAAATTCACTGCAAGAAGTTTATGTTTGTTTTGTTTTTAATTGTCAAAGCAGCAAAGCCTTGTGATAAGGCCACAAGGCTCAGAGTATGACATATCAAATAGTGAGTATAGGTCCTCCCTATCCTTATTTTTGAATAAAAGGTTGGCTGAATATACAATTCTACCATGGAAATAATAGCACAAATTCTTATTTGTTCTTCAAGTCTTCTTTAAGGAAGCTAGGCCGTTTAGTGGATAACTTTGTACTATATTTGTCATATAACCAAACCTTTTAGGGCTTACTAGACACTGACTTTTAGTTAACAATAGTCCCTGGGAACCAATCAGTTAGAGTGGGGTCTTATAGCTTCCAAGTAATAAATGGGCTATTGAATAGAGTCTGCAACATATTCCATTTAGTGAAATCTTATCAATATCATGAATTTATTTCTCCAGTTTCTGAGTTAAATAGATATCTTTAACAAGCAGGAGTCATAATTATATTCCATAAGTGATACAAGAAAAATGATCTTACATGAAAGATTTTGTTTTGCTCTGTGTGTGTATGTAAAAGTGTGTGTGTGTGTGTGTGTGTGTGCGTATGCGTACACGCACGTGCGTGTGTGTGTGTGTGTGTGTGTGTGTGTGTATTACTAGGGATTTAACTCAAGGAATTCTAGCTCTGAGCTATGCCCAATAAGCCCAATTTTGTTTTACATTTATCGGTCTATTATAGTCATCCATCTTAATGGGGTACAAGACATCACATCACTTATTTAGCCCTTCTCCAATTCTCAACCCATTGTTTTATATTTGGTCTTGCCCAGTTGCTGAGGCTGCTCTCAAACATGCAATCTTCCTGTCTGAGCCTCCCAAGTACTGGTATTCCAGGCATATATCACCATCCCCATCTGGTTTTGATTTAGTTTTTGAAGGTCAAAGTAGCAACACCCAAATGGAACAGTAACAATGGTTACAGAGAGATACAAAAAGAGCCAAAGTATATGGCAGCATATATATTTATATAACAAATATAATATGGGAAAGGTATTTTATCAAAAGCTTTAATTTCTCATTTTCATTATTATCTATTTTTCTTCTTTTTTATTGGCAGTGCTCGTTCGGTGCTCAATACTCGTTCATTTAACAGATACAGTGCTAGACTAGACATTACATTCAGCTCTGGGGTTGCTGAATTTGATAATATATAGCTCCTATTCTCAAGAAATTCACCATCTAGCAGTGGCAAAAGACACAAAGGCAGAAAGTATTGATAATAGGTATATTATTATAAGGAGTGTCTTTTTATTTTTACTGGTGTTAGTGATCAACTCTGCCTGACTTACCTGTAATGGGAGCACTGAGGACACTCAAGCCTTTTATGTAGTTGGCGAATTCAACATAGTCTAGCACAAGGTGAGCATTTCAGGTAAAGGAAACAAGAGGACATCTCAACCCTTTAGGAACTGTGAATAGTTCACACTGCTGAGATATAAGATGCTAAAGGGATAGTGGCAAAGGAAGATAGGTAGGCAAGGAAAACATTAAAAGGGGCATTGTATGTTATGTCAGACTTTTGATATATATTTTGAGCGATGTTAGGAGAATTTTAAAAACCACTTATAAAAGTATTGGGCAGGTTTAGGAAAGGAACAGGAGGCATAGTACTCTAGGGCAAACGATTGTCTCAGTTAGTACCTCTAATCTTTGATGGATAAGGTCTAGGAGAAGTTGCAACATTCACTAAAAGGGTGTAGTGAACATACAGCTACCTGACTGTGGAGTAACCCTGAAATAAACATCACGGCTTCACTCTAATGACCCTCTCCATTCTCTTTGAAGGAAGCCTCCCATTGGCCAAATCCATCTGCAAGCCAGAACAATAGAGAATCTATTATGCATTCCATGTGGAGACAGCCTCCCTGGACACAGAGAAAGAAAGATAATCAATCTGCAGAAGAAAAATGAAATTTTCTAGTGCATATGCCATACTAAGATGTTTAAGCTTCATTTTGTAGATGGTGGGGAGCCAAAATGACTTTTTTGGTAAGCAATAAACTGATTTTTGCTTCTTGTTTTAGACATATTACTTTGGTAAACTCATGGAAAAAAACATTTTGAAAATACTTCTAGATAACACTGATAATTAACTAATTGAACAAATTACTAACTTCCTTGATAGGAAAACTTTACCCCATAAAGACAGTCACAAGTATTAAGTCATATCTTGTGAATCACATGTGTGACCAAGTTGCAGAACACAGGTAAGCTTAAAATACAGTGAAGACCGCTTGTAATCCCCGCGCTTGGGAGGTGGAGATCAGGGGGATTGCGCAGGTTCAAAGACAGCTGCGCTGGCTTAAGAGACCCTGTTTCCAAATGAAAATATAAAAAATAGGTCTGGGAGTGTAGCCCGGAAGTAGAAGGGCTTCCAGGAACCCCAGTACCACCAAAAATAAATAAATAAATAAAGTGAAGATATGAAGATATAATATCCACTTAGTTTTGTAACTCTCTGAAGGCAATGTTCAGAAAAAGATCCCCATATCATACAACTGTTGTTTAAAGATACATATTACAATCTGGGTATAGTGTCACCCACTTGTAATCCCAGTACTTGGAAGGGTGAGACAGGAGGATCACAGTTTCGAGGACAGTCTCATCAACTTTATGAGACCCTCACCAACTTAATGGTACCCTCCTTCAAAATAAAAAAATGAAATAGGTCTGGTGGTATAGGCCAGAGGTAGAATGACTCTGGGTTCAATCTCTAGGAAAGAGAGAGGAGAAGCAGGGATAGAAAAACAAGAGAGGAGAGGAAAGGAAATTCTGTTCTGTATATTCGACTAACTAGGAAATCAGTCCTCTCAATCTGACAGTGGTTCTAATAATCAATGTCTAAATTGAAGGTAAACTACAATTCAAAAGCTTTTAGTAAATACTGCTTTGAGCACAAAATATGGTCCAAAGATGTTTGGTAATTCAGCTCCTAAGGAAACCTTTACTATTAAAGCAGCTAATTTATTACTCATCCTATAAATATTTATTAAATGCCTGCTACGATATAGACCCTGTACGGGGCACTATATAACAACAGAAAAAAGATACAAAGTCTTTTGCCCTTGTATGGCTGAAATAATAGAGATGAGAAATAGAATAAATTAATGAACAAATATATCATATCAGATAAATTTAAGTTCTATAAGAAAACAGATTTCTCTGATAGACAGTAACAGAGAAAAGATCCATTAGAACAAATGGTCACTGTTTTGCCCATTATAAGCCCCTATCCACATGTATTTCAAAATATCTTGCTACTACTGCATAAAGTATCAGTTTTCTGGGTATACAGGATACTAAGAATCAACATTTCTCCAGGACAGAACATATATTCAGGCTAGTTATCAACGTTTTTGGTTCTTTTGTGAACAGTCAACATTCCAAAAGGATCAGACAGTGCCATGAGCACACCAAGTGCCTCTAGTCCCATTTATATGGGGAGATATTATTCCCAAACTTTGACTCCAGGGGCACATGGCAATCTTATCCTCCAGTATCTGCTTATGGAAGTGAGGCTTTTATCAATATGAATGTGGGTTTTGTGATGATTACCGGTGTTTTTTTAGCCACCCACACAAATTATCTCACAAGCCTTCCAAATATTTTAGAAAAGCAAAGCATGTTTTGTTTTGATGGCATTTCAATATCAACTTTTATTGAAAAACAACGCATGATTGCATTTTTTTAAACTGTGCATTGGGACCTCCTGTTAAACCACACAAAGACATTAAGGTAAGTATGGTTCCCTTATGTCACACACTAGCTGAGGAGGCTTTTTTATATAGCACAGTATCCCTATATAGAAGTTTTTTCTTTGTTCTAATATAACCCTGCCAGTTTATTGCTGACAGCTACTCAGTAGCCAGTCAATAATAACTTCGGAGGCTTAGTGTAATTCTGTTTTCAGTGTGCTGGGATGCAATCGAGCATTTCGAATCTTTAAAATCAGTCTCCACTGAGCAACCTGACCATATCTGCAACATTCCTTCAAATAGGAACTGCCAAACTAAACACACATTAGCTTTGGATTCAAACACAACAACATGTATTCATTAATCTAAGTCAGCTTTGGACCTATGAGCTTTAAATGTCAGCTTTTCCATCTATAAAATGAAATAATTAACCCTGAGATCTCAGCCTCCTTCCACTTGTTCATACAACTCTGGACACTACTTACTATACATTTTTATCCTTATAATTGCTAAGTAGCAGGTATGTCAAGTTCCCTTGGCTGACTCATTAGTACCATATCAGAATGATCATTTGTTTCCATGTTCTGGATTGAATCTCCACTCGAGAGGAAATGGGAAATTATTCGTTTTCAGGACTAACATCTGGAATGAACATCAAACTTACTGAAAGGAATTGTGTTTGCAAAGAGAGTAGAATTAAGCAGTTAAAAGGAATTTAGTTAGTTACATGACAGATTGGGTTTTATTTTTCAACTATCCAAAAAGCTATCAAACAGTGAGAGAAACTGGAGCTTTCCTCTAGTGCTAAAGTCATCAATACCATCCTGGCAACCTGCCAGTATTGTAGGCTCAGTTTGGCCTTCCTTTCTGTCTCCCTGTTGCCTACTCTCCAAATCCACTCTCAATCCTTAGAGATGTATAAAGCACACACCCACCGGACTGGAATAGGGTGGGCAGAAGAAGAGAGGTAGAGAATTATTTTGGTGGGGGTTCTGGAAAAAGTAAACAACCATAGAAGGATCACAAGTCTTTTTGACTCCAAAGACTCTACATTAATAAGCAAAACCTTTCCAAACACAGCCAACTCTGTCCTCACCCTTTTGGCAAATAAAACCCATTTACCAAAGCTCAAATGAGAGTTCATGAAAAGTGCATTTATCACAAATAGGCTTGCTATTCAAGCCCAGGCTCAAGCAATACATCATAAAAACATAATACTGTCGCTGACAATACAGATACATGAACAGTGTCATGATAAAGACGTGAAAAAGAAATAGCTCAGCCGGGCGTGGTGGCGCACGCTTGTAATCTCCGTGCTAGGGAGGCGGAGACAGGAGGATCGCACAGGTTCGAAGCCAGCCTCAGCTACTTAGTGAGGCTCTTAGCAACTCAGTGAGACCCTGTTTCCAAATAAAATAGAAAATAGGTCTGGGAATGTAGCCCGAAGGTAGAAAGTCCCTGAGTTCCATTCCCAGTACCACCAAAAAAAAAAAAGAAAAAAAAAAAAGAAAGAAATAGCTCCCCTTATTAAGGTCTTCTTTTATGCTAGGCTCTGAATGAAATGATTGGTGTGCATCATTTTTAATTATTATGAGGTAGATATTAGTTAACCAATGGAACCTCTTTTACAAACTAAGCAAATGAGGTACAGAAATGCAAAGTAATATGCTCAAGGTCACACAGCTAGTAAATGACAGAACTAGGATTTGACCTGAGGAACTTTGCTTTTAGACTCCTCACTTTTCCCCCTTATATACCCCAACATTCTTTGTCACTGTGGTACAGTGCCTCTCTGGCCACCTACAGAGGCCTCAAGACAGTACAGCGAATATACTAATAAATAAATTGATAGCACTTTCCCACTTAAAGTGAGGAAAACTAACCTACTGCTTTATTCCCATCTTATCTTTTCCTTAGGACTATGTTCCCATTCCAGTTTCTTTCCATCACTGCTACCCCTTGACTTCTGTCAACTCTGTTCTGCTCTCTGTCTTTGAATTTGAACACTTTAGACCCTTCTTGATATCTTAATGCCCCGATACCAGTGTGTTCTCTGAAAATCATCAGTGCTTCTCATGTGCTTTACATGGTTTCTAAGTTTCACTCCCATTCTTGTCTTCTCTATCTATTCTTGTTACCTAACACCAGATAACTGTTCTCACAAATGAACCTATGACCATATAATCCATAATCTTTTCCAATTTCAGGCAATAGGTAGCTCTCATAGGGCTCTGTAACAGGCATTTTTCCACTCATGCACTTGATTTAAGTATCTAAATGTAAACATTAGCATTCCACATTCTATATCACGTCTCAGCTTGTACAGAGTACTTAATCAATAAGAGTCATACTGTGTCTGATCCTTTCCTCAGTGGTTGGTGACTACACTATTATAAAGCTATGGAGGGAGTTTCTTGGCTGAATTACTTAGAGTATCAATTCAGAAGTTGAATGTATATGTTTATGCAGCTGAATAACCCTCATCTCGGCAGGCAGCTAGAGGTGATGATGAATGGTCCTTCTATTTAAAATATGTATTTTAAGGTCCACTTTTAACACTGTTACTAAGTAAGATGTACTTCTTGGTATTACCTCCCCATAATGCTTGCAGTATTTCATACTAGTCAGAGACACAAGATTTGGTAACAAATTGAAGTTGGAATTTTGGTTCCACTTTTTATTGAATGTGACCTTGGACAAATCACTATATCTCCCTAAACCTTTTCCTCATGTATACATAGAGATAGCAATAAAATCTACTTCATAAGTTCACCTGAGTTTTAAGTGAGAGCTTTAAGTGTGTGGAGAACTTTTGCAATGTTTGACACAAAGTAAACAACCAAAAACTGGTAGTTATCAACCAATAAACAGTAGTAATAGCCTCCCAATGCTGTGGAAGTATTCCACCTTGGAGATTCATGAAAAGGGACATAGATAGGAGAGAGAATACGTTTTGTGCCATAGGTAGCTTTAAATAAAATCATAGGTCTCTTCTAAGGTCAAGGGAAACACTGAGGCCGCTATCATTGCATATGTGGTACAGTTTCATTCTGGATGATGTCAGAATAGACAGGCACTTATTTCTGGGGATTTGAAACTAAAAACAGGAGGAGGAAATTACGAGAGTGAGTACACACAACAAAATGCTCTTAATTTTCCTTGTAATGAAACAGAATGAAAGTGGATCATTAAAATCTTTCACTGGGAAATCAAGTAGCTCTCATACTAACACATGCGAAACAATAACAACTTTGGCATGATTTTAGAATGAGAATGTGAGTGGCAAAATGCAAATGCCAAGGGAAAAAAGCAGTTGTCTTATTTTTTCACTATTAATGTTTTGCTTTTGTCTACTGAATTCGGGAGTTATTTTATTTAAATTCAATGTTTGTATGTAATCTTGCCTGTGCTTGGCATTCTTCAATAAAAATGGTTCAACAGAACAAAAACGAAATCTAGTAATTATGGCTGTAGCTACAATGTTTGTTAAGACTCGAAAGCAGACAATAGAAATGGTTGTTTAATCATTGAAATTCATAGAACAAAAAAAAAAAATCTCCCTGTTACCCTTTTGTTGAACCTGGCCCAGTGAAAGAGAATTACAGCTGAATGAACCAATGCAGATGTGTGTTTTCTTTTTAAATATTTTTAAAGGTGCAAAACAGATTTTCTTAAGCAAGTTTGGTGCTGATGAGTTTTCTTCATTGGTGAGCACTGCCTACCAGCCTCCAGCTGCCGACACACAAGACAGGTGAAAATATGATTGTAAGAAGTGTGATGACAGCTCCCTCACTATACTTTATTAATTCCAAGATGCACTCGTGTAGGTGTTAAGTACTTTTTGTGCTTCTTACTAAAAGATTTCAGGATATTTTGAGCAGAAATGCCTTCAAGGTGACAAACTAGCTATGTCTTACTTCAGCAAAATGCAATGGCAGTCTTACGCCATCGTGTGTACTGGTCACTCAATCATTCATTCAGTCATTCAGTGAATACTTATTGAATGCTTATTATGTTCTGGGGAATCAGAGGTAAATTCCAGTGGTGTTTTCCATAATTTCATAGAGTTTACAGCATAGTAGAAATGGACAATAAATTAAAACAAACATAATTCCAAACTGAATAATACTATGAAAAAATATAGCAGGGGATCCATTGTTATAAGTTCCAAAGGGAAGAGGAAATGTTTTTAGAAATCTTGAAATGAGTCTGCTGGGGAAAGTTTTCAGTTTGACCATTTCAAGGATGAATTGACCACTTTGAGGCATAAAGATTAATGGCATTGGTAAGTTTAGCCCTTCTAGAGGACCTGCTCATAGCATTTAACTTAGTTAAGGAAAACTTACCAAAAGAAAAAAAAAGGTGTGTTGACATGCTTGGTACAACATAAATGCCCTCATTTGTTTTATGTGACACCTGGGAAAGGATCAGCTTTGAGATTTTTTTTTTTGCAGTATGGTTACTGCTTAATTTCACTAGCATTCTTTTATTCCCACAACATAAGAAAGTATAAATAAAAGTATTGCTCTGCCACCTCTAAATATTAATCATGTTCACGCATGCCTCCCCCATCTCTTCCCTTTTTTCAAAATAGAAACCATGTAGAGAGCTTAAATCTTCCTTTTTCTGGGTATTTCTCTAATTAGTTACATTGCTGTGTTCTTTTTTTTTTAATTTGCCTTTATATTTTTGAAGGAATACTGACTGTAAAATAAAGTAACCAAAGCTATTGACTCACTTTCTGCAGTAGGGGAGCCAATTACACTGTCAACAGGACTCCCTAAAAATCATTCATTATATTAACTAGTCCCAGAACTGGCCAAAATGGCACAAAGAAAAAGAGGAAAATCCTGAGTGGGCAATGCAACTGTTTTGCTGCTATAAAAAATGAAAATGCTGAAAGGTCTTGCCCAAAGTGTACCTGTTCATATCTTTTAGCACATCCTTGTTTTCAAAATTTTTGGCTCTTTGTTGTGGTGGCAGTGGTTTATTTGATTCTTGGAGCAGTAAAGTGATAAAATTCTGATAAACACATGATGTTATATAAAACCATGGTAATTCATCAACTTGGGGCACAACTCCTGGCACTCACACAGGGTCACTGCCCCAGATCAACTCCTTCTCTGATCTCCTCTGAACTCTTGTCAAAACTAAGGACCATATTATTTATTACCAGCTTTCCAGAAAGGTGTAGCTTTCCCTCAATGTCTCCTTCCCAATTCTTTCCCCAACTATTTTGTTGTTTTGGTCCCTTATACTATATCCAATCAATAGCTTCTTATAGGAGAAAGCTGAAACGACCTACAAAATGAGCCAGGAGAAGTGTGGTGTAAGAAATAGAAAAACAATTATTGGTCATGTGTTTGGGGTTTCGAGGGGTTTTGAAGGGAGACATTTTTATTTCAGTTGTTGTATTTAGAAAGTAAATTAAGACAAAGAGATATCCTTCAAAATGTGTCTGCCAGCCAGGTGTGGTGATGCATGCCTATAATCCCAGTACTTGAGAAGCTGAGACAGAAGGATCTCAGGTTTGAGGCCGGCTTCAGCAACCTAGTGATACCCTCAGTAACTTAATGAGACCCTGTTTCAAAATAAAAAAAATAAAATAGGGCTGGGGGTGTTGCTCAGGGGTAAAATGAAGCTAGGTTCCATCACCAGTATTAAAAATAAAAATCAAATAAAAAGATGTGTCTGTCAACAGATCTGGATCTCTAAGTGGTAAAACAGGTAGGAAAGAAAAGAATTGTTCCTTGGGGTTTTTAAACTGCAGCGCAAGTTCTGGTATTGAAATACCAGGATCTATTAACCCCCAACTGTGTGATCAATAAGTTGGTATTTCAATAATGTGTTCTTAAGAACCTTCCTTAATTTTTGCTCCTTCATCTACATAAGACTAGGGAAATCCCCAGCGCCATTGCCTGGCACCATATCATATGTCTATACTGTTGTTTTATACCAAAAGCAATTTGAAATCATAATTCACAATAAACCACCCATTGGAATGTGTGTGTGTGTGTGTGTGTGTGTGTGTGTGTGTGTATACATACATACATACATGCATACATGTTCATTCCACAAAGTGAAGATTCTACAACTCTTGTTTAAAAGTATCTTAGGTTATAAAGAGAACACTGTTTGCAGTATTCTGGTAAATGGTATTCTCTACATTGATATTTCAAATAAATTTAAGCATCTGCCCTAGGTAACAACCAATCAGGCAACCATTCTCATGTAATCAGACCCTGTTGAAAGTGTCCAAAGAATCTACGGAAGTCATGCCTCTCATTTCAATTCACACAATAGTCATCAAATTCCAGAGTTGGTGATGTAAGGGAGACCTGCACATAGACCTGGAAGAAGCTCCTTTATGGGCTTTCTGAAAATGTGTGTGCTTTTATACAAAGCTTAACAGCAGGCCAGCCTAAGAACACAAGTAACAGGGAGGCTCTGAATGGTCTTTTGAAAGCTGTTCCTTTCAACCCAAAAGCCAAATCTAATGAAAAAGGAAAATGAAGGGATACATGCCTGGTAGGGTGTTAACACAATCACTCAACAAATAGCAGCAACAGACTTCAGAGGAAGAAGATATCAGGGGAGTAATAACCTTGTCCGTCCACATATGGATCTATAATGCAAAACAGCTTCTGGCAAACTAATGAAGGCTTCAGGTTGATCATGAAGTCACTGAAGAGATGACTAAAAGAATCCCTTCTCTAAGACACTGAAACTAAAAAATAATGAGAGAAATATTTCTCATTGTTTAAATTAAGGTCTCTTTGGAATACTTGAAAAATGATTATAATGTAACATACAACCTAAGTAAAAAGAGTATACTGGTTCACACAGTTTTAAAGAAAATCTCCTAGACTCACAAGCAAATAAGTAATTGCCCTTACCTCTTCTTATGTAAAGATTTTGTAGCCATGATAGGTTGGAAACAAGAGGGTGGGAGTGGGCTTAGGGATAGGCACTCATCAAACTTACTAGGATTTATAAAATGAGATAATGACAAGCAGGAGAGTTGCCTAAAGCAAAGTTTAAGCGCGTCCTTTCACTTCGTCTCTGATAGCTATTCTGAAGCTTTAATTCACTTTTGTAGTTTGGGGGGAGGGAGTTTTTCAACTGGTTTTTCATTTTTGTATAGTCCAAATGTGTATGTCCTCCCATCATTCATATGCTGAGATCCTAACGCCAAAAGTAATGTTAGGAAGAGGAGGGAAATTCAGAAGTTAACTAGGTCACAAGCCCTCGTGAATGATATTAATGTGCATACTTGGGAGGCTGAGACGGGAGAATCACAGATCGCAGACAGCCTTAGCTACTTAGTGAGGCCTTTTGCAACTCCGTGAGACTCTTTCAAAAAATATAGAATAATAGCCAGGCGTGGTGGCGCATGCTTGTAATCCCAGCATTCGGGAGGCTGAAACCTGGAGGGTTGCGGTTCGCGGACAGCCTCAGCTACTTAGTGAGGCCCTCTGCAACTCAGTGAGACCCGGTTTCAAACTAAAGAATAAAAATAGGGCAGGGGGTGTAGTTCAGAGGTCAAATTCCCCTGGGTTCCAACCCCAGACCCGCAAAAAAAATATATATATATATATATAAAATATATATATATATATATAAAAAATATATATATATATAAAAATATATATAAAAAAAATATATATATATACAGAGAGAGAGAGAGAGAGAGAGAGAGAGAGAGAGAGAGAATGACTACAAAATAGGACTGAGGGTGTAGCTCAGAGGTAGAATGCCCCTGGGTTCTATCCCCAGTACTGCAAAAACAAAAGGTACCCAAGTTGTATCTAGGAAGAAGAACAGTCCTGGGTTTAATCCCCAGTACCAAAAAAGGTGCTCCAATAACCTCTTTCATCCCTTCTACCACGTGAAGACAAAGCTAGAAGGCCATGTCTAATGAGCCAAAGAGTAGGCCTGTGGCCATCACTGAATCTGCCAGTATATCTTGTACTTTCCAGCCATGAAAACTGTGAAAATAAATTTTGCTGTTTATAAGGTACCCAGTCTGTGGCATTTTGTTAAAGCCCTGGCTAGAACACAGCTCTTGTGAACTTCAACATGTAATGAATTTTAACTACCTATTTAAAATATAAAACTACTTTACATAAGATAATAGAATGCGTATTCTTTGAGAAAATAGCCACGTATAATATAAGGCTACAGTCTTAACATCACATTTGCTACTGCTTTGTCATTAACAGTGTTTTAAAGCAGTCTACATGATTTTACCACATTGATATTGATAGTTAAAACTTGCAACTGAGCAAGTATGTAACGCTGCTTGAAAGTAAATCTGGCTGGGCATCCTACCACTCTCAACCCCACCACAGTGGGAAATCTCAGTGAGCTCCAGATATGGAAAAAGTGGGATATGGCCTCTGCAAAACACTGGTGTTTAATTATCAAACTCCCATTAGACTAAAGAAGCTGTTCTGAGAAGATGCTAGGCAGTTGCACTATTAGTGACTTTAGTGACAATTGAGTACTAAATTGGGACTCAAATGGGATTTTTAGTACAAAAGTCACCTTTGTGAGTGACAGTCTAGCTGGCCAAGGGTTAAAGACTTATTTAAGATGTTGTTTTTCTAATGTTCAAATTGTACTCAAATCATGAGTATCCTTGTTGACATGACTGAGTACATAAAATTAATCATTTCCTGGTATTTATACATTCTTTCTAAATAATTCTCCCTGAATCAATGTCCCAAATCTGACTTGGCTTGTAACAAACACTTAAAGCCAGTATCATTATGTTTTTATGGAATGGCTACATTTCCTGGATTCCACTTTAGGAGTTCCTTATGTGCCTTCATATGGAGCCTTGTTTTCAGACATTTGAAGGGCAAACCTATGAACCATCAATTAACATCTTTTGATGTACTGAACCAAATATGGTGGTGTTTAAGGTAAATGGTGTATCATTCAAATAGGCCAACAAAATGAGAAAAAAATATATAAATTTAGCAAAGTTCACAGTTTGAATTTCCCCAGGAGCAGATCCTGAGATAAAACTCAAGTGTAGTAAGATTTTTTCAAAACTAATCCCAGGAAACACTCTTTAGAAGTGGGGAAGTGAGACAGGGAAGGGAAAGAAGCCAATACAGGATGGTAGCAGGAGCTCAGTCTTGGTGTGGAACTCTCGAGAAAGTTATCCTGACAGAGACAAAAAAGCTGGAACACGTAGCCACAAAATTCACTTCAGACATTGCTTAAAGGCTGCTTCTAATGCAGTTAATTCTCTACCACATTAGGCTTGCATTGTATCTAGAACAGACATTTCCATATATTCAGAAATATTATCAGTAAGCAGCATCATATATATAATGTCAAGAAATGTGGACAGGGCACCACCATTGCCAGCTACACCCTTATTACCCAGAGCATGATCAATCGAGCAATGACATCCAAATAACTTGGGATCTTATTAGGAATGCATGCTCCCAAGCCCCTACTCACATGTAGGCACACTAAAATTTGATAAGCTAGATGATGAGTTGGGCACGGTGGTACATAACTCTAATCCCAGCTGCATGGGAGGCTGAGGCAGGGGGGCTGCAACTTCAAGGTCAGGCTGGGGATATTAATAAGACCCTATCTCAGAATGTTAAAAAAAAAGAAAAATAAGCTGGGTGTGTAGTTTAGTTCAGGTATAAAGCAGCCCTAAGTTTAATCCCACATACCAAAAAAACTGATAGATGATAAATAATAAAATTCCATTCAAACAGAATCAAGGACCTCTGGTTGATATTTTGAGCCAAAAAATAAGACTCATCTGGAATTCTAATAAAGAACTTCCTTCTTGGTTGTCTACTCACATGCTTTGTCAGAATCAACTAAAATTTCATAGACAAATATCAAAAGGACCAAAAAGACTGTTGCATAAGAAGCTACTTGTAGAAAAAGACTTTTGTGGCTTCAATACTTGAAGGATGTAGGGCCATTGCCTAGAGGCTGCCTTCAGCTTTAGCATTTTAAGCAGAATAACAGTCAAGATTATCATAGTAGGTGCTTCTTAATAAACTACTGTTGCCATAGTGATGGCTGTTCAGATCCAAATCTGATCTATTTTCTCATGAAATATATTAGAAAATATATCATAATGAAAAAACGTTGACTAGTCCACAAAATCAGAAGCAATAAATGATATTGTTAGGCTCTTTAGTCTTCCTAAAACAATCCCTCAAAGAAGTATGCTACAGACAACCCAGAAATAATCGTCAATGTTAGGTTTTCCATATATATTCAAGCAAGGTAGAGGTGGCAGAAGGGGCCTTCCATACCCATCAAAAGTGAATAAAGTCTAGAAAATATTGCAGGCTTGAAATTAACATCTGGAAAGCATACTGAGTTAACAAGATCAAGATCACAAGGTAAGAAGCATCAGAGGGAGGAAATTTGTTATGGAAGCAATCAGCCAGTCACCTGAAAATTCTATCATGTTCACAAGGAGGATAGGATACACCTACTGAAATTTGAATTGTAACTTCAGTTACAAATTTCAGTATATTTTATTGCATTATGATCTACTGTTGCCTCTATGAGGAATCTGTAAAATTGCCATAAACATGGCATTTAATACGTGTGGCGTATTTACATGCCGCACACATGCACTTACATACTTTCAACACTTTAATTTACAACCCAATGAAGAAAAGTAATGCAATTTTTCCCATTTTACAGATGAGCAAACTGACACTAAGTAAATTTAGGTAACTCACTTACCCAACGTCATACAACTAGAAAATTACAGAGTTGTCATATAAACATTGGCCTATGGTGACTCTGGAACACACACTCATAGCCCCAAAGCTCTTCTATCTCATTATGAGACTTTTCTACTTTATTAGTGAGCCAGACATAATGGAAAAAGGCATCTCTTTGAAAGTTAAAATGGTATTGGAAATCATTAGATTATTGTGTAGGTTATAAGTGGAGGATTTTCTTTTCTTCATTACACTGAGTTTATTTTCTAATATTAAAAGCAGATTTCTCTTCGGTGACTCTCAGTGTTGGATGCACAAAGCATGTACAACAAAGTTATTCACAGAATGTGGGACGTTGGTTAGTGCTACATTTTAGAGGTTGCTTGTTTGCCTCAGGCGCTTGTAATCCCCGTTCTTGGGAGGCGGAGACAGGAGGATTGCTGGTTCGGAGACAGCCTCTCTAGCTTAAGAGACCCTGTTTCCAAATTTAAAAAATATATAAAATAGGTCTGGGAGTGTAGCCTGGAGATAGAAGGGCTTCCAGGAACCCCAGTGCCACCAAAAAAAGAAAAGAAAAGAAACTGGTCCCTATGTTTAGTTTAAAAGAGCTTAGATTTTCCTAGTAATCCAAGGGTAAAGACTGAAGACATGAAAAGCTCATGAATTCTCAATTTATGTTTTCAGTTCAGATTTTCTCTTAAATTGCAAAGAAAGAGGATGGGAAAGGAGGAAATGGAGAAGGAAATAAAAGCCAAGGAAAGATAAAGATAAAAGTAACAAAAAGAAAATAAATAAACATGCAGAGAGGACTCTGAGAAGATCCCATTATGAAAAACATAACAAAATATGATGATACCCCAGAAAGTGCCGGTGGAAAACAGTATATGTTCAGAAAGAATTTTTTAAACTTCTAGACAAAGGAAGGTTAGGAGAATTTCCATAAAAGACATACAGGTATCATTTTCTTTTGTAACTTTGCTACCTCAGAACCTGGTCAAGAAAGTTTAATAATTTCATAAAAAATAATCAGAAAAGGTATGAAAAAGAGCCAGCTACAGACTATTAAAAAAGGCTACAAAATAGAAGGTGGTACAGGGCTAAGGTATGTAAAGAACACAAAAGGGAAAAGAAGAATTAAAAAACAGAAAAAAATAGAGGAAAAAAAGAGAACATATTTAATTTAGTAGCTTTTCAAAACATTTGCCAGCCGGGCGTGGTGGCGCACGCTTGTAATCCAAGCATTTGGGAGGCTGAGACCAAAGGATCGTGGTTCATGGACAGCCTCAGCTACTTAATGAGGCCCTTTGCAGCTCAGTGAGACCCTGTTTCAAAATAAAGAATAAAAAATAGGGCTGAGGGTGTGGCTCGGAGGCCAAATACCCCTGGGTTCCATCCCCAGACCTGCAAAAACAAAAACAAAAACAAAAACAAAAACAAAAACAAACCAAAACATTTTCCAACAAATGTGTTTACCAATATATGGTTGAGGAACAAAAACAATTTATCAAAGTAAATATTTTTTAGAATTAGCATTATATTAAAAGTAGCCGGTATTTTTATAATCACGAGTAAATTCAGGGCAAAAGTGTTTGAGGGTATTACAGAACAGTGAAACTCTCCAGTGACCTGACGAAATGGGGGCATCTGTGGATTCAAGACAGTAAACCAAGACAGTCAGGAACTGTCTCTGAAGGGTCAAAAGGCGCATAATACGGTAGAAACTTGACCTAGAAGTGCAAGTTGATTTAAACTGATTATTAATGGCCAAATTCAGCCCTGCCTCCGTTTATATTGATGCTAGCAAAGGGTTTGAATTACAAATCCCAAAGCCTCAAAACCCATTAAATCTGCCAGTCATTGAAGGATTAAATGGGAGAAACCTATACCGGGACTTAGCTCATCATCTTCAAAAGCCCCTATCACATCTAAACCTGGCAGGATACTTCTACCCTCCCTGAAGGCAATTTAGTAACAATGGCTTAGGTTTGTGAAATGTGCACATCTCCGCATACAAACTGGACACCATTCTCCACTGCTATTCTCAATCTAGCACATTTTTCAGTGTCTTGAAAGACTAGTGTCATGGGGAGTATATTACTATCCCTCAATGCCTCTCTGAGATGGAATTCCAGAGGAGCTGATCTGAATTATTTTCTCTAGCACTCATCCAATCTACCTGACATGAGGAAGTCAGCAACTTGTAAGTAACTTTCCAATAAAGAAAATTCAGGGGAAATATGCTATTAATAATGATAGCTTGTTTTATGGGGCCGATGTAGGAACAGATGGGGCGCGGGTGTTCAAGGAAGCATCCGTGTGCAAGTGTGAAACTACAGAAAGGTGTGAAGAGGCACCTCATCTCCCCTAGCCGAGGGCTTCTGTGGGCATCTGTTACAGTCTCATTGGAGAATTTACTAAGGAAACTGGGGAGAACCCTCAGAGGGCACCTGAGGAAGTCCTGCTGCTTCCTGCAGGAAAAAAGCAGAGAATCAAATCAAATACAATCCCACAAATCCCCCAGAGTATTGATTGAATGGGAGTGGGAAAGGAAACTTATCAAGAGGTGTTTGATGGAATTTGTTGCTTCTTTTCAACTCCAAAGTTCTCCAAAACATTAAAAGCTTTAGCAGAACTGGCCAAATAGATCTATATAGTGCCTGAGTGCAGGTCAAGCCTCAACTCTAAGCAGTTTATATCAGTAGACAACACTACAGGGAGGAGCAGCAGTAGCCTCATTGGCCATGTTATCATTTGGCCAGATCAATGCAAGACAGCACCTGCCCTATGGAGAGTGGACCAAAAGCAAACCCGCCCCATTTTGGAATCAGATTAAAGCCTAGTATGTAAATATGCATATAAACATGGAGATGTATATTTGAGCCAAGCATGGTGATGTGATGCAAACCTATAATACCAATACTTGAGAAGCTGAGACAGGAGGATTACAGGTTCCAGACCAGTTTCGGAAATTTAGTGAGACCCTTAGGAACTTAGTGAGACCCTGTTTTAAAATAAAAATTAAAATAGGACTGAGGATATGGCTTGGAGGTGGAATGCACCTGGGTTCACCTATATATATTCATATAGCTATTCACCCATGACAAGGTTGAGTCAAGTCATTTTCCTACTGGTGAGATGGTGGAACGTTTGAGATAGTTTTTCTGATCTGAAGGACAACGTAAGAACAAAAAGGAAATAAGGCAAATCAAGGAAACAGGCAAATGCAATGCCCCCTCTTAGAGAAGAAATAAAAAACCTCTAGTTGATAGCTGACTATAGAAAAGCCTGTAGAGAAAACATTGCATTCCAGCACTATTTTCATCACCCCAGTGTCACAACTACACCATTCAGGGCACTATTACTCCAAAGTAGTTTGAGCCTACTGGTGCTCGAATCCATGATTGGCTATAAAATCCATAGTGAACTCTGGAAATGGAAAAAAATCATCTTGCCAGCACAGGGTGATGTTGATAAATTCAACAAATGATGGAACATGATCTCTTTGAAGGCTATAAAATACAGACGGGATAAGTATCTTAGATACCTAAAACATAAATGCATATCACATCACCACCTAAATTCACAGCATCCTTGGCTGCAGATGAGTTAAAAGTTATGATGAATCATATGTTAATTGTATGCTAGTGATAAAAAATACACTGAAGGTGCAAATATTCCAGAGCCCCTAACAGAAATTAATGGGAAAAGGCCACTTAGCCCTTTGGAGTTGACCAATGGCTGCCCTTAGCAAAGAAACAAGGTTACTCAAGTTATCATTTATCACTGTTGTGCAGACTAGATTCCTGAGAATTCTCTTGGGATTTTCAAGCAGCCTGTACATCATCAGCCAATTAGAAAGTGATAGCCAATTAAAGGAAGTTCAATCAATAACTTTGCTTTAAATCTGACCACAGAACCATTGTCCATTCCCTCTTTTGCAAATGGGAAGGATTGAACTCCCTTATCCCACAGGACCAGAATGAAGAATCATTGCAAATCACCCTGCTCTTACATTCCGCATCGATAGTTGCAATGAGAATCATTGTGTTGGTTTATAGCATAAACATTGAACCTAGCGTTTTTCTAAGGAGGCTCTCACAAACCACCAAATCATTTCCTTGCCTCACACTCGCTTAATTTAGAAGTTTCTGATTTGGGGATTTGAGTGGCTAGAGTCTTTTAACAATTAATTACTGTAACCTCAAAGTGCAGCCTCCCACTCCTATAGACTCTCCTTTCTTCAGGATCCAGATATATGTTTTTCAATCATTCTTTATTACTGGACATTTCGTGGCCTCTAGACTACATACCCATATTCTCCAAGATCTTTGGTGTCACACTCTTTGTCAGTCTCTCTTCCTCACCTCTGGACATTAACCTGTGTGTCTTAGTCAGGCTTCAAACCTGACCCTGTAACACACCATTTTTCAACCTCCTTTTTTCCAAGAATTTTTCCTCCAATTACATTTTTGAAACCACACCAGGGCCATTATCCTGAACGTCATCTACCCCCAGAACTTGTCCACTTTAGAAATCTTCAATGCCAGTAGCCCTTTCTAGAACACGCCTTCTCCTTTGGTAAATTTCCTTACTACCACTTCACCTACCCTTTGCCTTCACTGAGCTCACCAGACCTATGACCCTTCTGTTTTGGTCTGCCAATTGGTTCATTTTTCACTTTGCTTTTTTCTCTCAGTCTCCAGCTTACTATTCAATATTAAGCATTCCTTTGCCAGTGCCCTCAAGTCTACTGCTTTTTAAGGTGATTCTGCCAAAACTATCTTGTAAATTTGTAGCTTTTAATGAATCCAAAACCAAACTTTCTATTTGTACTTTCAGGCTACTGACCATGACAAGATTTAAAAGTCATGCACGTGTGCCAGGTGTTCTGAAAACTCATGGTCTCCAAAATAAATTAAGAAGTCATTGACAACCCTACAGGTGCCCAACAATTATTCCAGATGTTCTTGTCCCACAACCCCACTTATTTAAAAAGTAAAAAATGGCTGGGCGTGGTGGCGCGCGCTTGTAATCCCTGCGTTTGGGAGGCAGAGACAGGGGGTTCGCGCAGGTTCGAAGCCAGCTTAAGAGACCCTGTTTCCAAATTTTAAAAAAGCATAAAATAGGTGTGGGAGTGTAGCCCAGAGGTAGAAAGGTTTCCAGGAACCCTGGTATCACCAAAAATAAAAGTAAACAATGGTTATTTTTTATGTTTTTACCTCCCAATTAATCCTTCAACCTGCCACAATCTGACTTCTTCATGGAAAAAGTTTTTATCTATTTTGCTCATCCTACTTGAGGAACGAGAATCACAATTTATTTGTCTTTCACTGTACAGCATGATGATAGCAGTGTGTATCACTGGCATTTTGCTGAGTAGGGAACGGAGACCATGAGAAGAAAGGTCACCAGAGTGTGTGAACATTCCATGAGCTTCTGCAGGCCTAGCAATGAGTCCAGGCAACAGACTGATGTAAAGATGGTGTGGAACTGTAGAAGGGCCTTATTCTTCATATTTTGTGCTCCTGCCACCGAATGAATGCAACCAGAACCAGATCCAAAGAAGACAAGCAAAGCAAGCACATTGATCCCTAAAGAATCAATGTGAGTCTTACCTACTTGAAAATCCATTTGGTTTCACTCATCCACCATTACAAAACCAGATATACCACGTCTAGGATTTGCTTGGTTCTTTTATTACAATAGAACTATCCCACTCCATCCATTCACTGACCAAGAATAATGGCAAAGTATCGTGGAATAGCACTTGCCTTCCTCCACAGCAACCTAGAGCACCCCGGAGATAGAGCAAAGCCACTTCCCATATGTAAATGACAACAACCCCCATAGAGAATCACGAATGCACGTAGGTGGCATACATGTCCTTTCTAAATCGATGTCAAACCACATCCCAGCTGCATCTCAGGGGCATGGGAAGGTGCTTTCATTGCCAAGCTAGCTCAGAACTTTCCCGTTTTGCTCTTGGGGAATTTCTCATTCCACCTCTCATTTCTTTAGCTCAGCACACCATCCATTTAAGAGTCAACGGGCACAGGTACCCTTTTTTAGGCAGGGTAAATTAAGTCCATTTATAAGCTGTTGAAGCAATGAATTTTCTCAGTAGGTTGCTCCAGAGTCATTTAGCTCAGGAGTCTGTGTAATTGTGATGCATTGAGACAATTCTCTCCTGGAACGCTGGGGTTCAGTACAGAGTGCACCATGGGTGCAGGTGCTGATATGAGACAAAGGCCTGGATGGAATCCTGAGTGCAATTTCTCCTCAGGAAAATGCTGCTCTAAAACTCTGAGTCATCTAAAGTTGGGAGAGTTTCAGAGGAAGCTTAGAGGGCGATGGGTAAAGAATAACTAAGTTCATTAGGAGGGCTATTACCACTGGAAGCTTGGGGCAGGCAGAAACCCCCAGTTAAACAGACACCCAGACATAAATCAGCAGCACTTACCAGCCACACAGGCTTTACAAAAGACATGGTTGACTTCCCAAGTCCCACCACTGCAGACTCCGGAATGGAGGGGACTGAGCAGCCACGGGAGCACCGCTGAGGGCCAAGCCGCTCGAGCAATGGCCCCCGGGAGACTCAGCTGTGCAGCGTGAAAAGCGAACGGCACCGAAATCATTCTCCAGTGGGGGTTTGTGCCTCGCGATGTAATGGCCTTATAATTGTACATATTTTTATAAATTTTCAATTAAGCCATTGGATTCTTTGCTTTCTAATTGGGTGCTTCGAGTGCTAGCTCCTCCTCTGGAAATCCCTGCGACTGTCTGAGGAGCCACCTGGAGGCAGACAGGATTGCGTTCACTCGGCTTTAGGATTCCAGGCACACCTGTCTAAGAGATTACTTTCGCATTCATTTGCAGCTTTCCTCAGACTATTCCCCTCGGGAAGGCGAGGGCTGCCTCCTGGCCTTGGAACCTCCGTTGTGACTCCCGGGGCACAGGTTCCTTCGAGCAGGCCTGCACTTGCTTTAGTGTGGCTAGTGGGAGACTGGATTTCCTCATGCCCTGAGAGTTCTCGGGGAGGAGAGATCTTTGGTGCTCCCTGCTCCCAACACAAGCTTTCCTTCTTCAGCCAGGCCTCCTCCACAGATTCTTTTTCCTAACAGCCTCAGTGAAATGTCCAACCGCCCGGACTCACGTCCATTCTTCTCCTAAGCAACCGTGGCACCTGGGGAAGCGGGGTGGCGCAGTGAAGAGGAAAGTGAGTTTGGAGTCAGACAAGCCTGGACTTGAATGTGAGCTCTAGCATTTACTACCCATGAAACTTTAGAAAACTTGTTTCATCCATCTAAGGCTCAGTTCCCTCACGGGGAAAAGAGAAAATAGTCATAGTCCCTACTTTGTAAGAATTTATGAGAATTAGAAAGTAAAAGTACTAAGAGCCATAACATATTTACAAGGTGATAAACTCTTCTGAAAGTACATATAATATATTGCATATATTAATTAACTTGCTTCAGAGGAACAGGCTGGTTCACCTGCCCAGGGTCACACAACTGGTAGATAGAAGGAAAAGTTGAACTTCTAGGGAGTATAGCAACCACAGACTTTAACTTCTACTCAATAATAATATACAATATGTAAAAGATTCTACAAGAAACACAGCAAATAATGAAGGAGTTTCCTTTCTGTCTGTCCACAGGAAAGAACATGGTGTATACCCTGAAAGGAATATAGACTTTGAAGCAGAAGGCAAAGCTAAACAAACACCCCCCCAGCTCTGTCTCTTCGGCTCATCCATCTATGCAATGGGGCTAAGCATAGCACCAACCTCAGGTAATTGGTGTGAGGAAGAAATGACATGGATAGAGGGACGCTCTGCAAACGCGAGTTCCTTCCTCATTGTGTGTGCCCAGCGGTTGCCACTTTTCTGTCCTACCTCGTATTGCTGCTGCTTATCTCTTTTCATTTGTGGGCTCAGTCTCTCCCAGTCTACAATTAGCTTTAAGGAGCAAAAGCGTACCCTAAGTTTCTTGATGACCCTTTCGCATAGCGCTCTGCCCATGAAATGTCCTCACTAATTGAATCCTTAACCTTCTTTGAGCATGAACTTGGCCAGGCACAATGTGAGGTGCTCGAAGTCATTACCTTCTTTGAATCTTTCAACTATTTTCAGTGTTGGATAATGGAGTTTGTTTTCAGGCATAAAATCCTTATTGAGCAATGGGACATGTCCTTTTCTTTGGAACTAATTTCAATAGGTGAGGATAATTTTAGTCTTCAAAGCCCCTTTACTGGTTAGTAGAAATGGATCTTTCCTCACTCTCCTTTCCAGATACCCTTGACTTGGTGACTTTTTTCCAACAATTTTCAGTATTTGTGCAGGTGGGAACTGGGTTCTTACTCTGTGGCTCAGCTGTATGAATCACCTTGAGATTCATTTCTCTGGGACCTTTACCCTCAGCTCTTTCTTTCTCTCTCTTTTGTTTCATTCATCATATTCAAACCTCAGCGGACACGCAAGGCAGGACTGTGTGACAATACCGATTCTTTGTATATATAGGGCCAAAGAGGAAAAATTGCAAATTGTGGGTAAAGAAATTAACCCTGGAGCTTTATTTGAATTGACTAAAGAGTCAGAATGCAGACATGTTGAACCATGTATCTGTGCTCATTATTTTCATGATTGTGGCTTCATAATTGCCTCTGATGAAAAGCACAGAAATGAAAATTCAACATTGAAACATAAATAACCAACAAACCCTGACTGTGTGGGAAATATACTGCACTAAAGGATTTACTTTTCCAACAAAAGGTGAAAATAAGTGGGTTTGCTGCTATTGAATTCAAAGAAATTGAACTCAGCTTCTCTGTGTAGTTCGAGTTTCCAGAAAATAATTTACAGTGTAAATGTAGCAGGAGTTTTTGCTGAACAAATGGTTGTGTATTGTGAATGGGATATAAATTAATGATACCCTTTTTTCTCTGAACCTACAAGGAAGTAACTTCTCATCGGGCTTCTCTCTGCACTGCAGTTTTCGTGTGTAGAACATGTCACTTCGTAACAACGCTATGGGAACTGGCATCTCGTCCAGTAGAGCACAGTCACCATGGGCAGAGGAGTGCAGTCACACAATGTGGTGCTTTAATTGAGCTTAGGTTAATACCACAATTCAAGAATATCAATTTCTATTACCTGCATTCAGGCTAAGCTATTGGAGGTAGCAGTTTGAGGTGGGAGAGGTTAGAAGCCACACATTGCTTAAAGAGTCACCTGCAGTTGCTGTTTTTATCCCCTTGTCTCTGGATCGAGCTGTTAAGTGCCCATCGCCAAAATATCTGACAAATCAATAATCTAACTGTACCACTTCTAATTACTGAGACCACCATTATTATTGGCTATCTATGATCCACCAGGCTATGAGATAATTTTCTTAGCCTCGTTGAATCCATATGACAACCTTGCAAAGCAGATATGATGACCTTAATTTGATAGATTTGGCAACTGACAGGGAGGGTAAGTAACTTACCCAAAGCCACAAGCCTTCTAAGTTATACAGCAGAGACTAGACTGGATCTGAGTGAATTCTAAGGCTTGCCCTTTTGGATGTGACCCGCAGCCTCTGCAATGTGAGTGGCAAAGAAAGGAATTGATCGATTATGGCAATGCTCTCTTGATATACTGGCTGAGCGGGGGCTTCGTACCATTTAAACAACCACTTTTACTGGGATTTGGAAGTGAGAGGATTGTGCAGTGTTCACCAATATAGGCTTTAGCACCAGAAAGTCCTGGAAAAGCCCCAGCTTTACTACTCGCTGGTTTTGAGATCATAGATGATGTGGTTATCTGTGTGTCTTTGTTTCCTCACATTTGATATAATGGTAATAATGTGGTATGCATCTCACCGAACTGTAGGACACAATTCATGAGAACATGATTGTAAAGTATCTGGCATAGTGCCTAATATGTATCGCATTTTCATGTATAAAGTACAATCTTTCTCCCACACTTGAAGACATGCCTAGCTTAGCAGTTCCATACAACTGCAACTGCAGCGACTACCCCGTGGCACTCCTGTAAGCCACGCTCAAACCAACTTAACATGGCCTCAGTTCCTCAAACATCTCTGCACAACACAGGGGGAGGAGCCTGAACAAAACAAGGATTTCAGATTTTTTAATTGACAAGATTTTTCTCCCAAATAACCAAATTCACCTAACCTAGTTCATCAATGCCCCTGCATTGTGCATCTACTCAAATTTAAGAATCTTTTTTTGTAGCCATGCGCTCCAAGAACCTTGTTGTTGGGTCATGTCTTGTGTGGACTTTTTCAATCTCCTTCACAATAGTCTTTTGTTTTCATCGTTGTTACAAAGATATGCCCCCTTCGAAACGCTTTACAAAGAATCAAATTCTGAGGTTAACTGCCTTCATTCTGTGTAAAACTCTGAGATCCCAGCCCTCACACTGAAATATTTAGTGTGCATGTACAGCAAAGTCATACCTATCATTTATTTTTAATTGCGATAGGATTATTTTTGCTATAAAGCAATTGTACAATTTTTATTTCAACAAGGTAAGCAGAAGCGATACTTATGAAGAATGAGCTTCATCCCCAGGGTCAAACAGCTTAGCAAGACTGAGTCAAATGGCCAATTTATAAAACTGTGTTTTAAAAATATCTCATATATTAAAGGAAACAGAAGAAAAGTGCTTGGAAAAGCAGGAGACTTCTTGAATTTTATTACAACTAAGTCTTTTGGACACGGTGATGCCACCCAAAAGCTGTAGCACAGTGTATAAATGGCAATCTGTCTCCTATAGCAGCTTTCTAGGTTAATAAGAGAATGTATCAAATGACAACCTTGTACCTTGAATTCAATGGGAAGACCAAATTGACCTAAAAGGAAATTCCAGCCTCTTGCTCTCTCTGGCCTGAATACAATGGTCCAGTTGTTCCAGTGTACTATGTTCTCCTTACTCTAAGCCATCACACAAACTATTCCTTTTACTAAAACATTCTGGACCCTGCCATTTCACCCATTTTAATTTTACTCAGCTTTCTGATCTCACCTAAAATGTTACTCTTCCCAAATGCTTTCCCTGATTGCCCATTCCCAAGAGGTGCACATTAGTCAATGCTACCATGTGTGATTGGAAGGCTACAATACAGGACATTACGTTATAATTGCTTGTCTAATCGGCCATATTAAAATGTAAGGTTGCCGGGCGTGGTGGCGCACGCTTGTCATCCCCGCGCTTGGGAGGCGGAGACAGGAGGATCGCGCAGGTTCGAAGCCAGCCGCGCGCGCTGGCTTAGGAGACCCTGTTTCCAAATAAAAATGTAAAAATAGGTCTGGGAGTGTAGCCCGGAGGTAGAAGGGCTTCCAGGAACCCCAGTACCACCAAAAAAAATAAATATATGAAAGCTCCCAAAAGAGTAAACTTATACTTGGAAAGCTTACCCTTCTCTGGCAATAAAATGTAGAAGTTATAAGCTGGACTTCAGAGTCAGCCAACCAGACTGCAAGCTTCATGAAGGCAGTTACCAAAACTATCAAGAACCCAACACAAAATACACCTCCTCCATGAAGCTCTTATCTCTATTATCCCTCCTCCCTGAACAGGAAGCTTTAGACAACCCTGAATGAATACAGGAGGCAAACCTATAAAATGTGAGCATTACACAGTGCTTGGAAGAAATATTCAATAGGATGGATGACCATATCAAGATTAAAAATGATTTCAATAAACCAAAAGAAAATTCCCAAACCAAAAGGATTCAATTTAACTGAAATATGCACTAAGTCCAGCTTTCAGGTTCAGAATATCAATTTCACAATTACAGCATAGGGAGAGAACAGTCTTGACAGCAGTTTGTGTGAAATGGACCTGGGGATTTGAGTTGGCCTCGAGATCAGTATGAGCCAGCAGTGAGATGTGACTGCTAAAGATGCCAGTACAAACTAAAGCTACACTCGAAGAAGCATTTTTCCTAGGTCAGAAAAAGTGATGGTCCCACAGTAACCTGTGGTAGTCCAACCACACCTGTGACATGTTTTTGTAATATTTTAAGAGAAACATTTTCAAACTACATTAATTTCAGATTTGGTTGACTCGAATGTTAAGAGAATCTATGTTTATGAATGAATGGACCTTTAATTTATTAAAAATATTAAGAGATTTCAGACAACTGAGTGTTCACATTTACTGAAAAGACAGTGGGCTTATCTAAAGATTATCTAAGTACTAAACCTAAGTCAGCCACCTATTATCCTTTTACCCTTGGACAACCTTTTAAAAGTCATTAATCCCATTTTTCTTCTGTAAGATAAGAATAATATTGCCTGCATTGACCACCACATTGAATAATAATTAAATGAGATAGTATATGATAAACTAAGGTTTAAAAGCACTTTACAAACTATAAGTTATCAGATATTATTCAACACACTGGTTCATGAATAAATTGCTTAACACCTCATTGGCAGATTTATATTACTATCAATATCAATACTAATCCCCACCCAAACCAGCTACACCCTCTTTCCAGTGGTTCCCACCATTTGGCCCTTCCTATGAGATACTATTTCTCTCCCTACTTGTAAATATGAATGAGCAAGAAACAAGATAATGTTGAGAGAGAAAACAATTTGATAATGGAAAACTGGTGTTTCCCATATAGCTTTGTAGCTCATCTTACAAAACCCTCTCTAACATCTTTCCAACCATAGCAGGATTCCCAATTACCTCTTCCTATCCCCATGTTCATTAGGGGAACCATCAGAACACCCCATAGGTTTCCCCTTCTCGGAGAGCCCTTTGAATTTCCCTTCTCTTCACTTTGGTAACTGACTCACTTTGTTTCTCTTATGAAAAACTGATTCTTGGAAAGACTGTGAAAAAAATCTTCCAGGCTAAAGTGCTAAACACTGATAGTATGACTTAATATCTCCTTTTCTGGGAGCTATCTATTGATAGAGAACAAATGCCTTCTTATCCCAAAGGAATGAGCCAGAAGGAGACAAGATTATCATTATTTGGAAACATAGCCCTTTCCAGAATCCTTCATATATTCTCATACAGGCAACACAGCACAGACTTCTCTAAAAAGAAATACCTCCCCCATTCCACCTCAATTACCTGAGCTCAATCGCCTTCTAGTCTGTATCTAGGTATGCATGGTTGGCTACATATGCTAATCTTGAGTTTGAAAATTTCAGTATCTGAGAGTTCTGAGATCCCAGCTTCTGTAGGTTGTAGTCTGAATACTGATTTAAAAAAAAAAAAAGCGAGGACATGTGTTTCTTCGATTCTTCCTTTCTATGATTTTCTGAGCTAAATGTGGCACATGTAGAGTCACTTGCTATACAATGTAAATTTGTGCATTTGAGGCTCCACATAGCAATAGAATACACTGACTCTAAAACAACACAAATATTTAAAGTGATGTGAAAAAGCAGCCTTGCCAACAATTGGAGATTTAAAAAAATGTGCTAATGCCCCTGGCAAGGTTTCATATTTAGACACTAATACAATTTAAACAATTTTTGCAACCTTATGACTTAGGAACTCGTTCTTTGTATTTAACTTTTCCCTCCTCTTACTCTTGTAAAGTCAACTGGCTAATAGAAGAATAAATTAAATCAATTCAACCAGCTGTGTTTTTCAAATCACATGCATGTCCTTTTCTCTACACTTACATAAGGTGCTTCAGACAAATTTATCAAGATAGAAATTGTAGCAGAACCTGCTGTATTATGAGGAAAAGTATTTTAGAATATCTGTCATAATATATGGTCTCTCATATAGAGTCCATATATAGAAGAAAAAAGTCCTCCTCGCTTTATGGCCTATTGCAAGACTACAGAGAATCATCTAGCAGACTCATGAGATCCACATCCTAGCCTCATCTCCGTCACTAAGCAGTTGTGGGTCCCTTGGACATCATTTTGCCCTTTCTGGGCCTCATTTCATTCAACTGTAAAATGAATACAGTTGCACTAAATCAATGTTCCCGAATAATAGTCCCCAGATAGGTACCTGTCTGTGGCAAAATATTTATCAGTCCTGTCTGAGCAAAAATAAGATAAAGAGAGTGTTATAAGTTTTTCATTAAGCTAAAATTAATCAATTTCAAAAATTCTGGATCTCTAACATTATTGATACTGGACAAAAAGTTCATTATTTTTTTGATAAGGTAGTGATAGAAGTGGTAGGGTTTTTTTATTCTAAAACCCCTAGTATTTTGCATCCTGTAACCATTTCTAGCCCAGATTTTGCCATCCCTTTGGGAACACATTCCAATTCTTAAGAATTACTCTACTGAGCATGTACTTCAGAAGCATCTCCAAGATGAGCTGTCAAAGGAATCTGTTAAAAACTTAGTGGGTCTCTTTTGTCCCCCTCAACCCAAATCCTAAAATCCTACAAAGCTCCAAATCCACAATGCCAAGTTATTACACAGGCACTTGCACACATTGACAAAAAGACAGAGGATTTGAAGATGCCAGTAGTGTATGCTTTAAACATCGCTGGCCCCAATGGTCTGGCCTGTCTCAGTGCTGCACATTATCCAGCTACCAAATTACCCAGCTTGCCCTCACTACAGTAGCCAGAGATCCCTTTTAATCCACAAGGAAATGACTACATCACACAAGGACAAAGGTTTCTGCTTTTCAGAATTCTATACTTCATCTTGTTGGAGCTGTCCTATATAAGATAGGTTTACTACCCAAGTAAGACAAGTCCTTGACATGTCGCATTGCATAAAATTAACGAATAGTTACTATTATCCAAAGAAAACTCTGTATAATCCAGATTTAAGTAGTCTTTATTAAAAATAGGTGGTTTACTCACAGAGACTCCAAAGAAAAGTGAACCACCATATGATCCAATTATACCACTCCTTGGTATTTATCCAAATAACTAAAGCATGCTATAGCAGTACATGCATACTAATGCTTGTAGCACTGTGATTCACAATAGCCAAGTTGTGGAACTAGCCTAGGTGTTTGTCAACAGACCAATGGACAAATAAAATATGGTATATATGCACAATAGGGTTTTATTGTGACATAAAGAAGAATGCAATTATGTCATTTTCAGGAAAATAGATTAATCTCAGAAAATTATGTTAAGCAAAATAATCCAGACTCAGAAATACAAGTATTTTTTTCTCATATATGGACAACAGAGAAAACAAAAGAAAAAGAGTGAAATCATGAAAATAGAAGGGAGATCATTGGGGTAGAGAAAGGGATGAACTAAAGGGAAGCAAGGAAAAAAATGGAGGTAATAAAGAGAAAAACTGTTCGAATTATGTTATCTGTACGTATAAATGTGGCACAATGAAACTCATCATTCTATATAACTAAAATGCACCAATAAAAATGAGCTTTTATTGTTTTTTGTTTGATTTGGTGTATGTGTACACAAGTGTGCTTACACATACCCATATTTACACACACACACACACACACACACACCCCTACACACATAAGAAAACAAATTTTCAAAATCACAGTTCCAAGTCAAGATTTCTATGCTATACTGATGACAAATCAAGTCTGATTTTGCTATTTTTGAGAACACTTCTGCTAAAGAGAATTTTTAGAAGTTGAAAGACATTAACCTAGTGGCCAGGCTAAGGAGTTTTCAAAATGAAAAAGAATATCAGAAACCTAGAATAAGGAAGCATAGGGAATAAAAATGGGCAGGAAAGGGGCTCTTTAATGTCCTGTTTCAAAGTCATTTAAAATAATCAGTAGTTTCCTTCTCAGTGCAGAGCCTTTGAAACCAAAGTTGTAGTTCAGAATGGGAGAAATATTAGAAAAGAAAGCTTTAATGAATCACCCTATTCCAAGACAGTGGCGATTGTGTAAAAGGCTAGTAATTAGTAAACTTTCTTGCCAGAGACTGCTATGTGTCAAGTTGTCATCCTTTGCTTCCCTCTGCTATACCATGAAGGAAAGAGTCACAAATTCAACAGGGTGCTTTATTATACAGTGGCACTACAGAACAGGAGCCAGCACAATCCCAGATCCATGGCAGACATCCAAAGGTTGATTGCTTAGTCATACTCAGCGGATGATCATATATACTTTATTTTTCAAATTGGGATAATTTTTAAGAGTAAAATTTTCAGGTGGATTAATGAATACCAAAATTATGGTATATACATGCAATAAAATTCTAGTCCATAATAAAAAGAACCAAATTATGTCATTTTCAGGAAAATTAATGGATCTGGAGTCCATTATGTTAAGTGAGATTAGCCAGTCACAGAAAGGGAAGGGTCATCTGTTTTCTCTCATATGGGGAAGCTAGGGAGTAATCGAGGTGCCAGAGGGATTTTAGATAATTGAGGAGAAACCCCAGTGGAGCTATGAAAGGGAAAGTCTAGAGGAGAGTGGGGAAGGAGGGACAATCAAGGAGAGAAACACTACCACTGAGGTTACGTACATGTGTGAAATTACTATTGTTGATCTGAATATCATGTATGGGCAAGGGGAAGGAGAGGGGAAGGGACAGGAGAGGGAAGCTCACCAAGTACTATATGCATGTATGTCCCTATCACTATGAGCTATACAATGATGTGAGATTACAGTTCACCAACAAAATTATTTTTAAAACATTACACCAGGACAGCGGGTATAAAGTACAACTATTCCTGGGAAAAGCAGTATGTTTGATCCATCTAGACATGATGAGGTTTCAGATGGTCGATTTAACTCCAGGTATTGCTGACCAGAAACAGGCTATGACAGTGTGACTGCAGAAAACAGAGAGACAATGTTGGGGCTCTGGAAAAGTCAGGTGATTGCTCAAGGATGGCCAGATGTTCTCTAAAGAAAACTCAAGAATGTCAGAGCTTGTCTCTAATTTTAGGTTTATAATGTGTTTAATTATGTAAAACCACTGATTAAGAAAGACAACTGTCACAGCACGAAATAAAAAGTATATAAACAATTCAGATGCATTATCATATTACAGAATATATATAACATACCAAAAAAATACTTTTCAGTAAAGATCCAGTGATCTCAAGGGTACAAAAGAATCAGTTCTTCCACAGAAAAACTCCCAAACAACTTAGTGCACTGCAGATGAGCTAATTGATACCAAAGTGCAAATAGCTCCTACTGAATGTCCATGAGCCAAATATTTACGCCCAACCAGCTTGCTAGAATGGGAATCTAGGCCCTTCTTGTCCTTTGTATAAGAGAGTGAAAGATACAATGAGTCAACAATGAAGCCTCCATAGCATCTTACCCTTTCTCAGCATAGATCCTATAGAACTCTTTCTGAATCAAGAGACATCCTGCCATCCCATAATGCAGTAGCCACTTTCCTAGTAATCCTTACAGCAACTTCAGAAAAGAAACTTAGCAGTCATGTTGTTCAGAGTATCCACTCTGTCAGCCATGGCCACTTAACTAACCAGAAGCCACTTGGCAGCATTTCAAGGCTGGCGCCAAAATAGCTAGAAGCAATACAATTCCGTGATTCTAAACTCAAGGAATCTCAACAGCTTGAGTTAAGTTGGGAATGATTATTCTGGATCCCTCAGGGAGAAGACAATTTTCATTGTTAACATCAAGCAATCATATTTTTCAAAGCCACCACAATTTGAGCATATAGAAAAATGCACCTAGCTCTAAATCCCAGTAAATGTTCCCATTTCTGTGCTAGAAAGAGGATTATTGGCAAAGAGAATCTTTGAATTACCCTCATAGCATGTGTCTCCTCGGCAAAGCACCAAATGGCCCTTTCTTTAGTAGCCAAACTAATGTCGAAAGGATACATCCACAGATGGCAATAAGACCTGTATTGAGCCAATCATTATAATCTTCTCTCCCACCAATGCTTTTTCCATACATCAAGCAGCTATCAAAGTCCCAGAAAAATTCCCAGAATGTAAGCAGCAGAAGGGAGGTGTGGCCTGGCTAGTCAAAAGTCTGGATGGTTATTCCTGAGTAATTAAGAGCTGGCTTAAACATTTGGGGTTAATAACTTACACGTAAGGCCAACTTCTAACTTTATGTTGCTTGCTAATTCTACCCTGCTACCAGGTAACCTGGTGCAATACTGTAAATAATAAATACATATTTCTGGTAAAACAATAACTAACATTATTCCTCTGCCTATTTGTATTTTCAAAGAAGGTTTCAGTTAGACAACATGCCTTCAATGATATCTAGAGTGGGGTAGGAGACTGTCCGATTTAAGATAAATATCATTAACGAAGAAGCCAAAATTTTGCCCTTTTCAACAGCTTTCTGGCTTATGGTATTTTATCCCCTTATTTCCTCTTTTGTGCAATAGAAAATTGAAGTAGATGACCCATAGCTCTACATTCCAGCATTGACAGTTTAAATTAACTTTGGTCACAAGTTTTTTTGTCTGTGGATACCTAGGACCACACCCATCACATTGCCACTTAAGAGATTTGAGTGAGTGTCTGAGCCATGGCATTGGGTCAACTAGGGTAACTCAACCTCTCCAGGCTTTTCTCTTTCTCTATAAAACAAAAGTACTAGTGATTTTTAAATCACATTCCATAGTGACCTAGGATTTCACATATCTATAGTTAGGAATGCTCCAAGAGCTGCCATGAGAGAAATATAGAGGAAAGACCAAGAAGAACCCTGATTATGTGAGATTGCTGGACACCTGTTCCTACCACCACAGGGAAGCTCTGCTTTTATCTCTACTATAGTTTGGGGGGTTATTATACAATATCATTTTAAAAGGAGATTCAAATTAGAAAGGAGTTTTTAAAAACCTTTGCAAAGAATAAGCACTTATGTTTGTTAAGTGAATAATTTCATGTTGATAAACCAGGTGTCATCAAACTTTTTCTGAAATAGTACAGATTATGCTTATTTGAGGCCTCTGTCATTACTATTAAACTCTGTTATTGTGGTGTGGAAACAGCCTCCTTGGACAATACATAAAAATGGACACAAGTACCACAATAGAATGCCAATCATTAAAAACAAAATAATAAATGCTGGCAAGGATGTGGAGAAGTAGAAACTCTGATACACTATTGGTGGGATTGGAAATTAGTGCAACCACTTTGGAATAGTGTGGTGGATCCTCAGAAGAATGAAGATATGAGTCAGCTATACCACTACTGGTTATGTACCCTAAAGAACGGAACCCAAACTACCATAGAATGCATGCATCTCTATGTTTATAGCTGCAAAATTCATAATTGCCAAATTATGGAACCAGCTGAGATGTCTATCAATAGATGAATGGATTATGAAATTAGAAGATATACACAGAATGTAATTCTACTCAGCCATAAAGAACAACAAAATTATATCATTTTCAGGGAAATGAATGGAACTGTAGAATATTTTACTAGGTGAGATTAGTCTGTCACAAAAAGGGAAAAGTCAGATGTTCTCCATTCTATGAGAAAGCCAAGGAGAAATTGTGAAACAGGAGGGACCCCACACAAAAGGAAAGAAACCTTAGTGGAGTGAGGGAGGGGACCTAACTGAGGGGGATGGGAGGGGGAAGGAAGACTTGAAGAGGGAAACACCTCAATGGGCATGATGTACATACACACACTTATCACATGTGCGCGTACGCCTCTACCATCTTCTACTCCATTAAGACGTATGACTACAATGCCTCTCACTAAGTTGTTGAGGCTGCCCTCAAGTTTACATTCCTTCTGTCTCAGCCCCCCAGGTATTTAACTTTTTTGAGGGCAGGGACTTTTTGTATTCCCTATAATACATCTAGCACTGCACCTGATAGTTTAAATAATATTGTGTACATGTACAATATTATCAGTGCCAATCTCAATAATGCGTACAGGGAGGAGGAAAAAGCAGGGTGGGATCTGGAAGAAAACACACCAAGCACCGAGTATGTACTTTTCTATAACTCTGAATTTCATCATGATATAAAATTACAATGCATCAATAGAAATAATTTTAAAAGATGAGAGGGTCAACATCTCATAGATTAGGGCATGAGATTTTTGTGTTACAACTAATTTGAGCCACGCATGTTGGCATGTATCTGTAATCCCAGTACTTGGGAGGCTGAGACAGGGGAATTCCAGGTTTGAGGCTAGCCTCAACAATGTAGGGAGACCTACTGAAAAATAAAAAGGGTATAGCTCAGAGGTAAAATGACCCTGGGTTCAATCTCCAGTATAAAACCTGCATTTGAATCTTTGTTTTACCATTTATTAATTTTGTGACCTTGGACAAGTCAATTAACTTTTCTGATTACCTGATTTTCATCTGTAAAATGGAATTGCAAATAAAATGTACCTCACAAGATTATTGTGAAGCTTAAATCTGAAAACATTCCTAAAATGCCTGGCTTTGGTGGATATTCTCTCTACCTTCATATCTACTCTCTACCCTCCCTGCTCTATCTGGGCCTCAAAATGAGAAGCTCAGTGGACTTCATCAGTTTAGCTCCTTTGCCCTGGGGCTTTCAGATGGGTCCAAATAGGAGGCACTGGCAAGAAATGACAAGATAATAGGAGAGAAAGATGGAATTATTTAGTCTCTTCACTCTCTCTTTTAGGCTGTGGTCTGGCAGTTCTTAGCAGGTGGGCCTGTCATTATGGATCCCATCTCCAGATTTCAGCAGCCCATTCCTCCCCTTATCTCTTCCTGTCCTTCCTCCTCTTGATAGTCTCAGTGTCATCATCTTTTAACCCTGTTCACACCTCTGTAAATACTCCCATCCCCAATCTCTCTTCCACTGCCCTTTGAGAATGCCATCTGCTTTCTGCTAAAACCCTAATACATGTGAGTAAATCCAACCTTCTAAATACACATATCTCAGTCTGCTACTTTTCACTTTTGATTTTAATCTGGAAATCACCATCCCAATATAGACTGCAAGCCCAAATCAGTCATCTAAGTGGAAATCTTTTTCTGCCCAAACCTGAGTAATCCTTCGCTGAAGGATTATCAAATAAATCAAGCCTCATAATTCTTGGCCTCATATTTTAAAATGGTTGCAATTCATTGAACTAACAAAGAATCAGTTGGGAAACCTGCCTGTTACCTTTAATGTGAAGCCCTAGGTGTGAATGTGTTCAGTGTTCAGAGTCTAAAAGTATCTCCCCTTCATCTTTCAGACTTGCAGTTCTGCTTTCATACCTCTGTGGGCCAGACCAAAGGCAACCTAAGCTATCTAAGCCCTGAGCAAACTTCCAAAGGCAGTTGTTGTTGTTTTGTTAAAAGAAAAACTGGAGGCCTCACACACAAAACTAATCAAGATATGTGTTTATTTGTTTAAATAATATAATGTGTTGTTAAAAGGGTAATTAATGAACTGGCTACTTATTGATAAGACTATTATACTGGTAAAGCCTTTCAGAAAAGCAGATTGAAATTATTAGAAGTCAAAATGAAAAAGACATTTTCCACAGTTGATCAAGAATTCTATAAGAAATAATCAAAAATATATATGCAAGGATATACTTACAAATTTATTAAAATAATCTCAATGTCAAAATAAGGAAATTGAATAAAATATTTTAATATATATATAATCATGCACAAGTTCATAATTAAGAAGTATGTTCTCAAAATTATTTAAAGTTACTAAAATGTTTATGATCTAATATGAAGTATAAAGAGCACAAAATTTTATCTAAAGTAGAATTCAATTTTTAAGTGTACATACATATACAAGTGGTGCCAATCTTACCATAGTTCAACCTAGAATTTTTCAAGCAATACATACTCAATAGAAAGCACACCTTAAATTTAAGAAAGATATTCGCCAAAATCTAATAATGGTTATCTCTGCTTGAAGTAGTTACAGATATGTATTTGTCATTTTTCTTCTTTCAGTTATGAAATATTTTAGTCACTCAGAGTACATATAGATATAGATATAAATGTTATATAAATATAAATGTTATAGGTCTTTGCATATATAACATTTTATATGCAAAATTTATTTGCATGCATCTATAAATAATCCAGTTTTAATCACCACCTCCTACATATATTTCCCTAATCCATTACCCTCCTCTTTCCCATCTCAACCCTGAGCTATGTATTACCCTTACTTTGGAGTTTAATATTTTCATGTATGTTTTTAAATGTTCATTACACAAACATGCAGTATAATCCATAAATAATCATTTGTTTCATGTTTTAATTTTACATAAATGGTATTATATTCCATGTATTATTTAATACTAGCTTTTATTCAACATATTTTCAGACTTATTCCCATTTGTATATGTAGTTCAAGAGTATTCACTTTCAGAAGAGTGATCATATTGCAGCATTATGTAACTATACTGTCATCTATTTAATCATCTTTTTGCTTATGTACATTTAGGATGTTTCTAATATTTCCTATTAAAAAATGCTCCAGCGAACAATCTTGCACAGATCTACTTGCACTTATGTAAAGGAATTTATTTATTGTATATACTGGAATGTGAATTTATGTCATGGAATATGTGAATTATTACAGGTGTTGCCAAATTTCTTTCTAGAATATCTGTCCCAATTTACACTCCCATCAACAATATATGAGTTTCTGTTTTTCCACATCCTTGCCAATACTTTGTGTCACCAGATATTAAATTCCTGCCAATTTGATGACTATAAAATGAAATCTATAAATTTTATATTTAATATCCCCAATAATTAGTGATGTTGGGCATTGTTTTCTATTGAGGCATTGTAATCATACATCATCATGAGGTACAGAATGGTGGAGGCATTCATTCTCTTGTGTTGCCTACAATTTGCTATTAAATTCAATTATTGAGGAATTTTTTTCCTACAGTGTCTCTATTTTTCATTTGGATACTATATTATTATATGCATTTTTATCATTTCTCATTGTCTTTAATATTTTCAGTATTTTCTCTTATGTCTGTAATATTTGGAAACACTCTCATTTTATGAACTCTATTGCATTAGATTTTATAATATTCTTAGGACTTTAATACCACTTCTTATTATATTTGCACATCTTACTCATGTTGACAATTTTTTTATGTCATTTTGAGCTGCCAACTCTTTTTCAGTGGGACATTATATGTGGAAATCTTTTGAAGACTGATTTTACAACTGCCCTGGAGCCAATTTTATGTTAAATTCTTGGCCTGGAAGTTCCTAAAACCTGAAGGTAGGGTAAATAAAACCACCAAATCTATGACAGACATGGGTCTATTGCTACAAAATTTCAGGAAGGCCTTTCTCTTCACCCAAATACCAGACAAAGATTCCAGCCAGCACCTTCTTTGATTTTCTCTGCACTACTCCATGCCATTTTTTCTTCTTGTCCCCATAGACATGGTAAAGATAAGCTTTTAGATTGCTAATCCTAGAGCCACCTATAATGGTTTGGATTCAGAATGTCCCCCTAGTCCTTAGAAAAATGAGGTAGCAATGTTGAAAGTGAGGCTGGGTTGCTAAGGAGGGGATCCCTGAAGTTGTGATGGTCCCTGATCCCTTTGCTTGAACTCTCTTGCGTCCTGCTGCCATGCTGTGAGGAGCTCAGCCCTATGCTCTGCTCCCTTTCTCTCTGCTTCCTGCTGCCATGCTGTGAGCTTCAGATCCTGGCCTCACGTGGACAGAACCCCATATCTCCAAGGAAACAGTGAGCACATAAACCTTCCTTCCTCTAAGTTACAAGGTCAGTTTTCTGGATAATAGCAGTGAGGATGATGACTGAGACAACTAAGACACCCCCTCTTCTTCTATCTAAGGCATTCATACCATAAAATATGTGCTTACCCCAACTCTGTGTTTCTCAATCTTAGCATTATCTCATAAAGCTAAGTTATGTATTTCACAGGAAGTTTATTATAATTTATTTACCATTTCTAGAACCTTACAAGAGAGTACTCATAGTATTTAATTCACATTGAGTCCTTCAATATTACTTTTAAAATACAATTTTAAAATTTATTTTAAAATGAGGGTTAGCTAGAAGCATGAATGAAATATTAAAATAATGATGGAAAAAAGAGGCTTTCCAAATTAAGATATAAAACCCAGAATCTGTGAAGAAAATATTTGATAAATTGTCAATCAGTAAGCAAAACATGAGAAGGAGAAAGGGGGAGGGAATGAGGTAGGAATTGGGAAAGGGCTGACTGATGTGCATGTATGCCTCCACCATCTTGTACTCCATTAAGATGGATGACTACAATGCACCAATTTAAAAAAAAAATACTTTAGGGTATTTTCCTCTTCTCCCCTCCCCTCCCCCTCAGTTAGGTTGTTTTATTTGCTCATCTAGGGCATGATGTTCATTTACAAACATATGAAAGTCAATCAGTAAGCCAAACATGAGAAAAAGGGAAGGAAGAAGAAATGGGGTGGGAATTGGGGAAGGGCTGATTGAGTGATGTGTGCATGTATGCCTCCACCATATTGTACTCCATTAAGATGTATGGCTACAATACACCAATTTAAAAAATTTAAATAAAATAAATTTAAACTTTATTTAGGGCAAAAATACCACCGAAAAAGGAAGACGACAAATGAAAAAGAAAAAATGTTTGCCATACATCTGACAGGGTAAAAGTCTAATTTAATTTCCTTTTATATTCAAAGAGTTATTACGCTCAATTAGAAATAGAAATAAATAGAAAATGAGTAGTTCACAGAGTAAATAGTGCAAATCACCAAACATACAAATACATACTTAACCTTATTTACAATTAAAGAAATACAAAATAAAATAATGAGATGCCATTTTCCAAGCCCAGCAGATTGACAATGGCTATAATAATGTCAATATTTTAAAAGTTATATATGGTTGTTCATATGTTCACAAATTATTATGTATGCATAAAAAGTTTCTGGAAAGATATCTAGGGAACTTAACAGTGAACATTGCTGCAGGTAGGGAAAATTTAAAATATTAAAAATAAATATTTAATTCATATATGTGTGGTAATGGGGATTGAACACAGTGACATGCTACAACCCCAGCCTGTTGTATCTGTTATTATGAAACAGGGACTCATGAAGTGGCTGAGAGTCTCGCTGAATTGTTAAAACTAGCCTCAAACCTGAGATCCTTCTGTGTCAGACTCCCAAATACTGGGGTTACATGTGTGTTACTGCGCCCAGTGGATATTTACTTTTTACCTTTTACTTTCGGTTTATATGTGAAATTTTAAACCTGAACAGAAATTGTTTTTTAACCAAAAAGGGAAACTCAGTAATAAGAACAAAGACAACAAGAATAGATGCCAAAAGGAATGCAGTGCCCTGCACAAATACAGGGAAAGAAAAGCAGGGAGAAAGGACACAATCCAAGAAAGTTCTGAGCTGTTGTCTTTTGTACCTGCGTCAACAGATACTGCTCATAGAAAGATGATAGACAAGGTGGCTGTGAGCACAGGCTCTTTAGGAGGGAGAAGTAAAGCCTAATGAGTCCATGCTTATTTTTATGCTGAAAGTGTTGCCACATTCCATTCTGCACTGATACTCTGGGTTGACGATTTTCATTTTCGTGCAAATTAATTGTAATTGCACCTTAACTTTCAATTCCTTTTTGAGGAATACAGGTGGTAGCCATCATAATTAACTACTTACCAAGTAAACAAACATATAGCACAGATGTATTAAAATAAAAGGGAAAGAATAGACAATCTACATATGTTGAAAAATTATCTTTTGAAAAAATTCAAACATGAGTAAATCCGTTTTTTATTCCACCTCAATCTGTAAACCCTTCATCTCACGTCAAATGTTCCTGCTCCCCTAAGATACCACCTTTTCATTTTTATAAGATATTTAGTGCACAGGTTGAAAACCAAGAGAAAAGATTTATCAGATCCTGACTATACAACTTCGTAGCTGTGTGAACTTGAGCAAGTTCCTGAAATTCTTTGAGTTCCAACTACACATTTCTCACCCGTGAGTCAGAGACCACGGTGTTCCTATAGGGGTTGTTAGGAGAGTTAAACAAGGAAACTAGCGCATACAGCACTTAGCAGTGTCTGGCACATGGCAAAAAAAAATCCATAAAACTGAACACTCAATCAACTGTATATTGAGGATTGTTCAGGTTTGGATCCAGAATATCACCCCAAAGCTCATATGCTGACAGCTTGGTCCCCAATGCAGCAATATTCAGAGGTGGTGTTTTAAGGAAACAATTGGCTCATGAGGACTCATGAGTTGGATGGACTACTGGTAAGATGTGGAAACTGTAGGCATATGAGGAGGTCCCAAATCACCAAGCCTTTCTTGTCAACAGCACCTCCACTAAGGTGACATTTTTTTTTATAGTAGAAAAATTGAAAATTTATTCAACTTAACACTCAAACTATCTTGCAAGCATTTCAAAGAAATAAACATTATGGTGTCTAATACAGTATATTCTACTCTAAAATCCAAAAATAGTCTATATTTTTATTTATTTATTTATTTTTTCACGTCTGGGGATGGAACCCAGGGGCATTCTACCTCCGAGCTATACTCCCTGCCCAATTTTTAATTCTTTTTTTTTTTTTGGTGGTGGTACCGGGGTTCCTGGAAGCCCTTCTACCTCCGGGCTACACTACCAGACCTATTTTTTATACTTTTTTTTTTTTAAATTTGGAAACAGGGTCTCATAAGCCAGCGCGCGCGGCTGGCTTCGAACCTGCGCGATCCTCCTGTCTCTGCCTCCCAAGCGCGGGGATTACAAGCGTGCGCCACCACGCCTGGCCTTTAATTCTTTATTTTGAAACAGGGTCTGAGTTGCAGAGTGCCTCACTAAGTAGCTGAGGCTGTCTGCGAACCGCGCTCCTCCTGTCTCAGCCTCCCGAATGCTGGGATTACAAGCGTGTGCCATCACGCCGGGCGAAAATAGTCTATATTTTTTAAACAATTTTTTTATTGAACATAAATAGTATACATTTAAACTATATTTGGTGCCCTCTCCCCCCCATCCCCGTTTTCCCTTCCCCCCTCCCACCAATGGTTGTCCAGGTTAACGATGTCTTATTCATAATTTTACACATGTTCAGGTGTAGACCCTCATTAATCAAGATCGGCCTTCCTCCTCTCCTATCTTTCCATTCAAACTTTGCTGGTATTTCCCCTCCAGTATCTGGAGTCCCACTGGTATCCTTTGTGTTTTCCTAGTTTGGGCATATTAGAGGAAACATATGGATCTTCTCCTTCTGTGCTTGGCTGATCTCGCTTAACATAATGTTCTCCAGGGCTTTCCATCTGCTTACAAATGATATTATTTTGTTCTTTTTTATGGCTGAATAGAATTCCATTGTGTGTATTTCCCACAGTTTTGCTATCCATTCATCTGTTGATGGTGATCTGGGCTGGTTCCATATTTTTGCTATTACAAATTGTGCTGCTATGAACATAGGTATGCATATGTTGCTGTATTTCTCTGATTTCAACCCCTTTGGAAAGATACCCAGGAGTGGTATAGCTGGATCATATGGTGGATCTATTCCCACCTTTCTAAGGAATCTCCACACAGATCTCCATAGTGGTTGAACTAGTTTGCATTCCCACCAACAGTGTAAAAGAGTTCCTCTTTCCCCACATCCTCGCCAGCATTTGTTGTTGTTTGATTTCTTTATGCTTGCCACTCTGACTGGGGTTAGATGGAATCTCAGTGTAGTTTTGATTTGCATCTCACCAATTAAAAGACATAGACTGGCAATGTGGAATAGGAAACATAATCCAAATATATGCTGTCTGCAAGAAACTCACCTCACAGCCAAAGACATTCACAGGCTGAACGTGAAAGGATGGAAAAAGATATACCATGTCACCAGTGACCAAAAAAGAGCAGGGGTAGCAACCCTGATATCCAACAAAACAGACTTTAAACTAAAACACATCAAAAGAGACAAATCAGGACACTTCCTTTTATTAAATTGGTGTAAATTAGTTCAACCATCACATTGTATACCTTAAATGTAAACAATAATTTACTTTTTATGGTACTGAGTACTGCACCCAGGAGCATTCTACCTCAAAAGCTACACCCACAGCCATATTTTTGTTTGGAAACAGGGACTTATTAGGTTGATGAGAGTCTCACTACTTGCTGAGGCTGCCCTTGAACCTGTGATCTTCCTGTCCCAGCCCCCTAAATACAGGGATTTCGAGTGTGTACTACCATGCTTTGCTAATAAGTTACTTTAAAAACACCAAGTTAAACTTGTGCTCTCCATTTTTTTATGAAAATATAAATGAGAAGATCTACTTCTGGGTTGTTTTAAGGACTGTGTAAAGCACAGGACACATACTAGGTGTTCCAGAAACATTACTCCCTTAATGTCATACTCTAGAAAGAAATTTGAAAAGACTGTCAAGATATATGGCAGCTGGACGTGGTGGGCACGCTTGTAATCCCAGCATTACGGAGGCTGAGACAGGAGGATCGTGGTTCGCGAACAGCCTTAGCTACTTAGTGAGGCTCTTTGCAACTCAGTGAGACCAGGTTTCAAAATTAAGAATAAAGCTGGACGTGGTGGCTCATGCTTGTAATCCCAGAATTTGGGGGGCTGAGACTGGAGGATCACAGTTCTAGGACAGCCTCACCTACTTAGTGAGGCTCTTTAGACCTCAGTGAGACCCTGTTTCAAAATAAAGAATAAAAAACAGGGGAGGGGTTATAGCTCAGAGGTAGAATGCCCATGGGTTCCATCCCCAGACCCGCAAAAATTAAGAATAAAAAATAGGGCTCAGCATGTAGCTCGGAGGTAGAATGCCCCTGGGTGCCATCCTTAGTAGCGCAAAAAAAAAAAAAAAAGATAGATTGCATATTCTCTATGCACTGGTACTTTGTATGCATATAAGCTGCAGGAGGGCTGGGATCTTGGTTTATTCTGTTCACTGGTACCTATAATAGGATCACATGTAAGGTAAGTGCAAAATAAATAGCATTTGGCATAGATAACCTTATCCCTTTTCTGAGTCTCACTCCATCTGATTCTCAAAAGAATGGAAGCAGGACATAAGGTTAGGGTAAATTCAATCAGGGGTTTAAAGTTAGGGAAGGTTGTTGTATGTATCATCTGTAAGAAATGTAGTGTGTGTGTGTGTGTGTGTGTGTGTGTGTGTGTGTGTGTGTGAATGTGTTTTATATATCTGAGGAAAATTGCATTGACACCTTGGATTAACAATGTAAAGCCATGGTGTTAAGTGGGGAGAACAGAGGAATACAGTTGAAGATAAGTAGGTAAGGCCTAGTATAGAAAATGAGATTAGGCCTTGATCCTGCAGGTGAGCAGAACATGGAATTTTCCCACCCAATGCAGGAATATTCTTTACCACATCTCTGACAGTTTGCCAGCCCTCCACTATTCAAACACTTTTGGAAACACAAAGGTCACTGCCCAGCTAGGTATCCCTGCTTTTCTGAAAAGCTCTGATTATAATGAAGCTTTTATACTAAACCAAAATCTGCCTCTTCATACCTGCTAACAATTAGTCCTAGATCTGCCCTCTGGAGCTCCAGAGAGTCTCTACTTACTTTCCCACGTGAAGAACCTCCACATTTTATTTTGGGGGATACTGGGTTATTGAACCCAGGGGCATTCTGCCACTGAGCTACATCCCCAGCTCTGTTTTATTTATTTTTTATTTAGAAACAGGGTCTTGCTAAGTTGCTGAATCTGGCCTTGAACCTGCAATTCTCCTTTCTTAGCCTTCCCAGTACTGAGATTATAAGTGTGTGCCACCATGCCCAGCTCAACCCTCCACATTTCAGAAGGCCACCTTCCAGTCCTCCTGAGTCACACTGAAATGAGGAAGACATTCCTCCCTTGGATTCATGTAAAATACGCCCAGGACCAATGGCCCCAGGAACATCCTCATCCCAATGCAGCCCACTCAAAGGGGAAAGCATTCCTGAGAAAAGAAAACAGAGGAAGAAAGGGGTCTGGTGAAATAATCACTGCTAAAAACAGCGACTTGCTGGGTGGTCTTCAATTGACAAAAGCAAGCAGCCAGCACAAATGTGTTCAAGTGAGGAACTGGGGAAATGGATCCATTTTCTCTCCAGCAATTGTTCTTCCTGACATTGAACAATCTCTCACGCTATTCTATATTACACACTAATTATTCCCGGATGCTGAGGCCAGTGGAAGCCGCTTAATCGAAAAAGTCCCAAAGAAAGCCAAGCCCCTCCCTCCCTCCCTCCCACCGCCTCCATGCCACTCTCCGGCTAGGGCGTATTTGTCCTTCGAGGGGTAGACGGGAGTGCCTGCAGGACGGATGAGCCTAAAACATGTTTGTGTGAGATGACAAGGGGAATAATTGTGCTTGCAGAATTTCACAGCAAATCCGAGAGAATGTTGAGGATGTGAAGAACTTTACAAGAAATATTAACATTGTCAAAAGTAGCATATTTCTGTGAAATTCTCTAAAATTCAGCCACACTCATCTCACAGGAAGATTGGTCATAACCTAATGGAACAGATTTTAATTTCATACTCTGTTTATGCAGCTTTCATTTGTAGTTTAACAGTTTAGAGCAGAGTTCCTAGTGCATGCTTTTACCCAGCAGATTTAGATTTCCTAGATGAATTTCCAGCCCTTCCTCTCCATAACCCACCCGTGTCCTATCTTTCCAATTGTAGCATCGATGCTCCCCTCCACAGAATGGTGTACTGGCCGTGCTCCCAAATGCTCCGTGCATCTCCGTGTCTATGATTTTCCCTTAGTGCTTTCTTCTATCAGAAAAGTCTCATTTCCTTGCTCCCACCCCTCCATATACCAAAATCCTGCTTGTTTCAAGGTCTAGCACAGTTTTCTGCCTCCATGAACCTTCCGTGTTTCTCCCGTCCTAGGCCCTTTCTCGGATTTCTCTCAGTCATCTATGTGTACTAGCCAGACCAAAGCCCCCTTCAATATTGGTGAGAGATGGGAAAGATGATGCTGGATTCGAGGGGGGAGTCCCCAAAATCAATACCCAAGCAAACAAAAGGCAGAAGCAAGCCAAAAGGCCAGAACCGAGGTTAACTCACGCGACGTACTTACTCAACAAGTCCCTCCTGAGTGCTCACTATGGACCAGGCACCCTAAGAGGCATGGTAGCTACAGTACAGATAAAAGGGAGAGCTGATAGCCAAGAGAGCTAGACCAATCAGATGATCACACAAATAGAGACCATACAAAGACTTCGCTTCTGCACCCAGATAGCTACAGAAGGCGATGCCATTTCCTGAGGAAAACCAGGAGAGCTGTACTGGGGGCTCAAGGGTTCAATTTTTTTCAATTAAAGCGGGAGGAACCTGTGCAAGATCGAAGTGGAAATGTTTAGCTGACAACTGTATATCCAAGTCAGGGAATTCGAAGAGATGTCAGAACTAGAAATGAGAAGAAGTGTGAACGTCAACAACCGGGAAGTCAAGAGACAGTTGAAAGCATGTGAAATGGGGCCGGTATGCAACCAGTTTTGTATATGGCAAGAGTCTCAAAAGGTACTCCTTTCTGTATTGGTGACAGACTTGGCAGAGTTACAAGATAAATCTTAAGAGAGCCAAGCCCTACTCGTGGTACGTATTACATTTACTTCTTTACATAAGTGTGTATATACTTGTCTCATTTCTTCCATTAGACTTTGGTTCATTGTAGTACAGAAGCCTAATAAGTGGCATCCCTCTGAATTCTGAGTCAGTTATATGATAGGAAAAGTCAAACTGGTGGAAATTAAAATACTGTGTTTGCTAATGCTAAAGTTTAGGGACAAGAACGTAGCTTGGGTGGGATTTCCAACTGTGAAACTCAGAATTTGGCAAGCCCAAACACTGAGTCATAAATGATCCTGGAAGCCAGCAGACTTCCCCCGTGTAGGGACTTGCACCTGTGAGATATTGTGCCTGCAGGAATAGAGCAGAATGTGTGTTTCCTGCAAACAGAAGCAGGAGAGGATAGCTCTGTATCACCTGTTCTGCGCCCTCTCTCAAAATCACCGATCAGAAGAGAGGAAGGGGCAGAGAGCAGCCAGGAGTGTTGTGCTGAAGAGATGTCATTCCATATGGAAGAAAACATCAGGAGTGGGGAATAAGTGAACCTCCTTAATTGACCTGAGGCTCCTGAGGGAAGAAGGCCAGGCTGGAGCTTTGTACCTCCATGTATCTCCCAATGCACCCTGCACGGTGCTATGCTATGACAGATGCCAAATAAATACTTACCAAGTAAGAGAATGGTGCCAAGAGCGCTGTATTTATGTGTTAGGAACCTCCTTCATTCAAAACTCGGCTTCACGTTTTCCTCCTTAGGGAAGCCTTTCCTTATTAACCCTGCCTTTCTGTGATCATCTTTTCATTCTGGGTTTCCCCTCCTTCATCTAGTGGCACCATATTAATTTGCAGCCATTTATATGCTGCTTTGCAAATGTTATCGTGAGTCATTTGTCAAGCCCCTCCCAAATACTTCTTGTCTGATAGATAACAGGCTCCTCACAACCACATGCTCTGTTCTCCCTCGGCTATGTGCCTAGGACTGTGGGCGCTCGGAAAGCACCATGACTGGTATTGCTAATTGCTGAGGCTGTCAGATTTCTTGGGGACATGGACTACAGTAACCTCCAAGACGAAAGCATCTCTGCCAGGGCTCTGACTTCCGTAGTGGATGCCTTCCTCGCTGCCCTTCTGTACTAGTCTCTCAGAAAAGGATTTCTTGCCTACTTCCTTTTTCTACCTATCACAAAGGATGCAGAAAGAATGGCAGGCTCCAAACAGACCGAGCTTCCTCCCTCCCCTTTGCGCTGAAGGAACATTCCACAGTGACAGGCTTTTGAACGAGATGCCAAAGCGAGGCCCCCAAATGAAAGCTGATGACTGGAAGATTTCTCTGCATGCAGTTGGTCTCACCCTAATTCTTCTGTGAGCTGAGTTATGGAGCCATCACAGGTCACACAAATTGATAATGCATTTATCTGATAGGGCATTATAAATAGCAGACAGGAAAAAGATCTAGAAATAAGCTTTCACTCTAATGGAATTCATAGAATTGAGAAATAGTCCAGCAGATATTAAGTGAAATGCCAGTTCTAAAACTACAGACCTTTTAGTCCTCAGTCTCATCTTGACTTTACCCACTGTAGAATGATTTGGCATATGTGAGGGGTAAATTAAAAATAAACTCCATGAAAAAGGCAGAACTTCCACACAAATTTGACCAAAAAATTAGTGAGACCAAAGTTCATGTCTTAGTGCGCCTGTACTGACTACTGCCAGCAGGTGGTTTGCCCATGTGCTAAATGGGAGAAGGGGATGAGCGATCCAGGGAAGGCCCTTTCTATATGATTAGGGATAATTATTCTGAATTTGAAATATTTTAAATATCAGAGCTGAAAACCCCATTCGCTAACATTGAATTCAAATCCCTTATCCTCTAAGTGTGGAAATAAATTAGGAAAGGGAGTATGTTAGTTCTCAAATATGGCCTCTGGCACCTAGGGCATGTATCTCTGCTCCCTACATGATGGAGTCTTCTAGAAGGTAGGATATTTACCAGAAATTGCCCTCTTGATCACATAACTTTTATATTTTAGTCATTTTGCCTCCATGCAACTCCAGAGCCACTATCCAGATTACTATTTGCCAGAATTATGTAAATTAAGCATCAAGTCTTAGTTTGAAGTCTTACATGTGCTAACACTGAGAGACAGTGACAAAATGATTATTTCCAAACTTACAGAGCTCGGTATAAACTCCACTATTCTACTTTTACTGCACAGGCTACTTAGAAAAATAGACTTCATTGTAAAAATTAGGTCAAAGTTACTGATCCCTGAATATGTTGTGTGTTTTCTTCACACTATATCTTGATTCATGCTATTCCTTTGTCTGGAACATCTTTCTAGCTGGCTCGCCATCCCCATCATGGTCTATCAAGATTCCGACTTGCATGGTACAAATCAAGTATTACCTCCTGTATAAACCATCTCTAATGCTAGTCTCTCCAACAATCAATGTGCTCCTTCTCTGACGCTACAGAGTCCTCATTTTATATTGCTCTGAAGTCTCTATCACATTCTCCCCTCCTGTGAGGGCCATTTGTTGTAGCAAACATTGGTAGTCACATACTCAATAATTTCCTTTTATGCTTGCTGAAAGAAACCTTGGATGAAGGAGCAATGTGCCCATCCCCAGGGTTTTAGTCAGCTTCCCCATCGCTGTGACCAAAACACCTGAAAAGTCCAAGTTAGAGGAAGAAAGACTTATACGGGCTTACTATTTTAGAGGTTCTGTCCATAGTTGGCCAGTTTCTATCTCAAGCTCCCTCATGGGTAGGTGTGGCCATATAAAAAATGTTTGGTCAACGAGACTCAAGATTTGGGAAGGGCCTGAGATCTGAGATCTTACCCTATTTATAAGCTACAGGTTAGCCTGCTGGCATATTATGAATAGTGGCAGATGATATGTAAATCTTGGGACTGAAACAAAGAGTTGCATTGCTCAGCAATAGAAGTGGCTAAAGTGTCAACATTTTCTTAAACATGCTCTCCAGTCCCCAGTTTCTACAGATTAAACATAGAGGACTGAATGGCATTTGCATATTTAGTGGATGATAATATAGGAGAGGAAACCTGAGTATAGGAAATCCAAATGCCTGACCCTTGCTCCAGAAGAAGATATTATCTCTATCTTCCCAGGCTATTCGCTCTATGGACAACATTAAAACAAAAGTCCAGAATACAGACGTCATTATCTCTGTTAAAAAAAAATGTGCTGAAGCCGGGCGTGGTGGCGCATGCTTGTGATCCCCGCGCTTGGGAGGCGGAGACAGGAGGATCGCGCAGGTTCGAAGCCAGCCGCGCGCGCTGGCTTAGGAGACCCTGTTTCCAAATTTTAAAAAAAAGTCAAAATAGGAGGTAGAAAGGCTTCCAGGAACCCCAGTACCACCAAAAAAAAAAAAAAATGTGCTGAAATGCAAGTAACCACTGTAGAATTGTCTTGTAACAGAGACTTAAGTAGAACTCAGTCACAGAGGCTTTTGTGAAAAGTTTTCTCCATAATAAAGAGAAAATGCTACAAACTTAAAGCTCCATGGCTGCTTATAACACTCACACCTGATAATGATGCTTAATACATTTTGCATCCATCCTGAAACTCTGGGGAAAGGCCAAAAGTGTCCCTATAACAGCTACCTGGTACTCAGGATCAGAGCTGCTGAAGCACCTCTGGAATCACTGAGCTCCAGGATTTCTGGTAAGTTATAATATAGCAGCCTTGTGAAATAAGCTTTACACTTGGGGGAGATTTCTAGAAACTTCAAGCAAAAATGTCCAATCTCAAACATTTTTACATATATCTCATTATCCACTCACTCAAAACAAGAAGTGTATCAAATATAGTAAGTGGTAGAGACATAGGATCGAATTCATAGTATTGTTAAATAGTTCAATGTAGTTTATTGTTACCCAACTTCTGTAAGTCTTCATTTTCATGTCTATAACATAGATATAAAATCATTTGTCTCAGTTTTGAAAGGATGAAATGAAATAATGAAAGCCAAATACTGAGCCTTATCCCCAGGACATTGCTAAGTTCTTAAAATAAAAGATAACTATTAGCATTTTCTGATTTTCCATATAGAATCTTGCGTGTGTGTGTGTGTGTGTGTGTGTGTGTGTGTGTGTTACCGAGGATGGAACCCAGGGGCACTGTACCTCCGAGCTACACCCCTTGCCCTAATTTCTTTTAGTCTTTCTATCTGTGAAACCAGGTCTCACTGAGTTGCGGAGGGCCTCACTAAGTAGCTGAAGCTGTCCATGAATGGCGATCCTCCAGTCTCCACCTCCCGAATGCTGGGATTAAAAGCATGTACCACCACACCCGGCCTCCATATGAAGTCTTTAATCATTTCTCAACTCCAAGGATCATATTTCCTGGGACTAACTATTTCTCAGTTCCAAGAGAAAAATAAGAAAACACAACTAAATAAAACTTCAAGAGAAAAATAAGAAAACACAACTAAATAAAACTTCTGGGTAATCTACCAAATTAATACTTTCATTTTCCGACCCCACCCTCCACTGAATGTTAATGAAAGTTTTCCCCATCATAAGTGGTCCATTTTCAGTGTATAAAATTTGGAAAAAAATCCAAGAAATAAAACATCAGAAAGATTAGCCATCGTAACATCATGCAAACTCAACCAATGTCCATATACAGTTGTATTTCCCTTCATCCATTTTACTGTGCACTTATATACCTAAACTTGAAGTCTGGATGTGTTCACTTTATATGTAAAGACGTGCTCTTTTTTCTTCCCTTAACATTACAACATAAGTATGTTCCCATGTTATTAAAGGCTCCTTATAAACACATTTTAATGACTGCCTACTAGTGCATAATGTAATATATGGGTGTACTTAAACATATTCCCACACTCACACATTTTGCTTTTGCCTGATATTTGGCTAACAGAAGTCACAATGAGCATATCTGTGTCTAAAACTTTACCCAGTTAATACCACTCGCTGCGGATGTATAAATTCCCAGAAGTTGAATTATAACATGAAAGGGTATAAACACTGCCAAATTGTTTTCCAAAGGAGATGTACCAAATTACAGTCCTGTCAAGCAACATCTGAGTGTGCCTATTTCATCATACCTTCTTCAGCTCTAAGTTTTTTTCATTTTCTCTCCTTTCCTATTTTATTAATGGGGGGAATCTTAGTACTCTGATTTTCATTTTTTATTTCTCAATGAAGGTCAAGGTTTTTACCATGTATTCTAACTGAACTTTTTGGTCAAAGACACTAACATGTCTTAACGATTTAATGATTCATACTTTCTTTATTCCCATTCTGGAAAGCAATCCTCAAAAGGAGGAGGAGGCAGAAATAATACCCAGGAAAAGCTTCTGAGGTCCAAGTCAGCTTCTAAATAACTTGATGGTACAAGGAGTTTGCCAGAGGCTCCCCTTCCCACAGTGTTTTCTGCCTCCGGCCTCTCCCCCGTAAACATTCCAGTGACTGAGAAGAGCTGCATGAGAGGTGGGGAGGAAATGAGGTGCTTTCCTACCGCCTCTGGGTTTCATAAACATACGTTGTAAGAAGCTGATTAAAGAACAAGCAAGAAATGCCCGCTTTGGAAACCTCAACTTAGGAGATCTAGCTTAATGGGCACTTAAATCAGTCATCATGCTCGCTTTTAACTTTCCTTTCCAAGAGGCCTCTTGTTTTACGAGGAGTGGAGGACATCCTGTAAATCTCTGTGCATCAGGACCTGCCGCCGGCCTCACACCTGCCTCTCGCCCCACCTCCCTCTCGCCCACACAGTTGTCAGCGGCACGTCCTGAGGTGTGATCTAGGCTGACCTCACTGGCTCACCACTCCCTGTCAGGAAAATGTCGAGGGGAGAGAAAGATGTGCAACTTCTGGTCGGTGAATTTCTGTGCCTTGAGAGCCAAGAAAGGGACCTGGGCAATTTCTCCACCCGTTCCCCCTTGCACAACATGATAACCTTGCACTTCATGAGAACCTTGCACTTCATTTTTTCTTTTCTTTTCTTTTTTTTTTTTTTGAGACACTGGGGATGGAACCCAGGGGCATTCTACTTATGAGCAACAACACCAGTTCTATTTTTATTCTTTATTTTGAAACAGGGTCTTACTGAGTTGCAAAGGGCCTCACTAAGTAGCCGAGGCTGGCCGCGAACCCGGATCCTCCTGTCTCAGCCTCCCAAGTACTGGGATTACAAGCATGCACCACCACGCCCAGCTTTACCTTGCACTTCTCTAAAAAGTTTTATATGCCTTCAAGCTGGGTTTGTCATGGTGGCTATCTGCCAGGGCCAGTCACATGACTTTTTTAATGAAGGAGATAACTTTGCCTTAAATGTCTCTGCATTTAGGGGTATTTGCCTTCTTAGAAAACCTGGAAGGGGGAACCTTGATGATGTTTGGTACAGGATGCGGAAATTCACTTCTGCTTGATCTAGATTCCTCTTGCTTGCCTTTCAAAGTTTAATTGGATTCAAGAACCTGCTAGCATCATTTTCTGAAGCAAGGCTACTGTTGTGTTAGCCAGGCAACACAATAGATCAACATGACAGCAAAAGCCACCAAAGGTGTTTTAAGATTCCAGCCCATTTGCACTTCCCCAGCTTGACATTAAGTCAGCACAAGCTTGCATCTCTTTTAAAACATAATAGGCATTCTATAATGTGGCTCACTGAAATCAAGAGTGGGAGGCTTGTAGTGGAAGCATCAACCCACAGCCATTTTCAGGAATAAATCCCCATAATAGATGCTTGCTCTGGGGCTGAATGTAACATTATCATGCTCTCTTAGTCTGACGATGGTGCCCCAGCCCACTCCTTCTCTCAGCAGCCCTCTGATCCACTGCTGACATGTCAGATGAGGCAAAGCCAGGAAATTATGGACTTGCCCTCCAGGGAACATGTTGTAGTTGGACTCAAAAAGATGTGAGTTCCATTCAGAAATCCCTCTTTCATCCTCAGTTGATAACCTCAACTGCCTTTTGTCTTTCTTTCTTTTTTTTTTTTAATGTCACTTTCTGGCCCGGTGAGAGGAGAGTTACTGGCTTGGGCACCAGAGCCATGTCACAGAAGTGATTCCATTTTTGCTTAACACATGCACTTAGCACCAGAGATCAGTGCCTGGGATTTGCTTAACAAGCAATAAATGTTGAATTGAATTGGCTTGAATGGAGCTACATGTAATCAAATGGAATTAAATAGAATACAATTGGTTTAGATTTATTAAATGGGGTCTTTCCTTTCATGTATATGGCAGCCTTCCAAGTATCCTATTTTCAAACTTCCTGAACCTGAGAATAACTGAATGATCAATATGACATAGAATCTGTGAGAAGCAGAGCTACATCTGGGGTTTTGACTTTGAAACGATAGTCATCTAATGAAAAGACAAGGATAATTGTGTAGTTGGCACAGAAAACCCAAAGTCTAAGACAAAGTTAACTTTAGAGAGCTTTACCAGCTGGGCACAGTAGCACACTTTTGTAATCTCAGAATTTGGAAGGCTGAGACAGGACAATCACAGGTTCAACACCAGCCTCAGCAACTTGTAACTGTCACCAACTTAGCAAGACCCTGTTTCAAAATAAAATTAAATGTTGTATCTCAGTGGTAGAACCTCACTGGGTTTAATCCCCCATACTACAAAGAGAGGGGAGGGGAGGGAAGGGGAGAGGAGGGGAGAGAGAGAGAGAGGGAGAGAGAGAAGGGGAGGGGAGGAAAGGGGAGGGGAGGGGAGAGAAGGAGAGGGGGAGAGAGAGAAGGGGAGGGGGGGAAGGGGAGGGGAGGGGAGAGAGGGAGAGAGAAGTACTTTACAAACAGGACAAAATTTGTCCTGGAAACCACTGATCTCCCCATGCTACGTCCTTCTCTGGCCCTCTCAAGCATTCTATGCCTTGTATCTTTATAGACTTTTCTACCTTTCCCCCATAAAAATCCAATTTCAATAAAGGATGAAATACATAATCTCATACATGTAAATTATCAAACATCATTGAAAATATCTATCCTCTCAAGGAATCCTGCATGTTATAAGGACTTAAAAGTATATGCTAAAGGATAAAGTTTTATTTCCGCAGTTTTCAAACAACACTGGGGACTAAGTTTGACTTGGTTTACTCCCCAAATCATACCATACTGACAGTCATTTTTCCTCTGACTCTCACTTGACTCTATTAGAAAGTTGGAGGTTTGGGGGGATTGTTTTGCTCTTTTTAAAATTAAACCAAAGGCTTAAACCTCTGGTCTTCTACTTCCTCGTGATAGACGAAAGAACACAGAGGCAAAAATCAGACAATTTTTCTTGGAGGCTCTTCCGCTTAACAGAAGGTCACCCAAACTGAATATCCCTTTGGTTCCTTAAATAGTTTATGCCTCTGGGCTGAGATGTTTGGGAGCACATTTCTAAGAGTTTGTAGTAAAGTAAACCAAATATACCCTCCAATTGCCTCATTCTCTTCTTTAAGGAAAATCTAAGCTGTGTACTTGGCAATTCCCCACAGTAAATTGGTTCCTCTGTCCACTTCGAAAAGTCATTCACTCCATTCAGACCAGATGGAATGAGCTTTTAGCCATAGCCAGTTTGGGGTTCAGAAAATTGCTGACGAGTGTACTCTTGAATGAGAAAAAAAGGTGCAAAATGGAATGTTTCTTTAAAAAAGGGTGAGAGAAAAATCACTCTTCTTGCTATTAAGGCTTATTATATAGATAAAATAATCAAGATAGTGTGGTATTAACAGAAGGACAAACACATAGGTCTGAAGAATCCATAAATAGGCCTTGAAGACATGCCTAACCATTTCTTGACAAAAATGCAAAAGTAAGTCCCTGGTGAAAGAGTGGCCTTTGCAACAATTGGTGCTGTTGTAATTGGACAATTGGACATCCATGAGTTAAATAATAACAAAGAAAAGAAACTTTGGGCTTAGGACTAGAGAAAGAGTTCCTTGGCTCAATTCCAAAAGCATAATTCATAAAATGCAAAAACACTAAATTAAATTAGACCATCAAAATTAAAACATTTTGCTGTGTAAAAAAGAAAAGAAAACCCCTGTTTTTGTGAAAAGACAAATTACAGGCTTGGAGAAAATGTTTGCAAACCACCTATCTGACCAAAGTTTTGCATCTAGAATGTGCAAGAAACTTGCTAAATTCAACAGTAAATAACAACAATATACTTAGAAAGTGGGCCAAAGACATAACAAGCATTTCACCAAAGAGCATCTGGATATGTCAAAGCGGCAAATGCAAACCTTTCAACATCATTAACCATTACGGAAAGGAAAATTAAATTCACATTGAAATCGCACTACACATCTATCAGAACTGGTAAAATTAAGAAAATAGTGACAACACAAAATCCTGGGAAGGAGGTTGATAAAACTGGTCACTCATCAGCTGATGAAACTGCAAACTGATAAACCTACTCTGAAAAAAGTTTGGCCGTTTATTGTAAAATTAAATGTTGAACTACCATAGGACCCACAAACACTCATTTCTTTTTTTTCTTCATTGTGAGGAGTGAAGTGAGGGACATTCTACATCTGACAACACCTCCAGACTTTTTTATTATTTTTATTTTGAAACAGGGTTTCTCTCCTATCTTAGCCTCCCACATACTTGGCTTACAGGCTTCTGCCACCACACCCAGCTCAAACACTGATTTTTATACTTTATTTCAACTTTATTTGTAATAGCAAAACTGAAAACATCCCAGATATCCTTCAACAGGTTAGCAGTTAAACAGTTATCTATCCATGTTGCAGAATACTACTCAGCAATAAAAATGAGGGAATTATTAATATAACACATGCAATACCTTAGATGGATCTCAAGTGAATTGTGCTACGTAAAAAAGTGACATTTTATGATTCCATTTATATAACATATTTGAAATAATATATCGATGGAAACGAACAGTGATAGACAGAGATTTGATCTCTAGAGGGAGAGATGGTGATAAAGTTACTTTATAATAATAGAATATTCTTATGTACTGATTAGGAAAGTAGTTTCACGAAGCTACATGTGTGATAGAACTGCATAGAACTACACACACACACACACACACACACACACACACACACACACCTGTAAATGAGGGCACCTGTAACTAGCAAAATCTGAATAAACTCTATAGAGTGTGCCAATCTCAATTTTATGGTGCTATCATTATGCAAGATGATATTGGGAGAAGGGATGAATGGCAATTGGGACCTACCTGTACACTTGCTTTTTGTTTGGAGGGGTTTTATGCAACTTTTTGTGAATCTATAATTACTTCAAAATTAAAAAAATTAAACATAAAAGCCCAATCTCAATCTGGTGTGCTGCTGCGTTTCCCTTTGGCATCCTGCCTGTTAGGCTCCAGGAAGACGAAGGCAGGCTGTGTTAAGCAGTAAGCAGGCAGGTACCTTTGAAGAGACATGACCTCAGGATCCCCCTAGGATTGGATACTGGTAGCAACAGCTAACCCTGGCCTTGGACTTCTTTCTTGCCTCTGCTAATGCTGCAGATCACAGCCTGATGCAATCAAGTGCACGGGCTGAGACGTATTCCTTTGGAGTCCTTGAAGCAGGGATCTTGACAGAGAGAGTCAAAAATAGCAGATCTCCCAGAATACTGTGAGAGCCCAGAGAGTAGAATGGAAATGGGTCTTGGGAGGCAGGCCTTAGGGCACCTCAATGCGGAAAATCGTAAGGGGGGACTGTTGCCCTTTTCAGAGACCAATCGAAATAAGACAAGGGGCAGAAGCAGCCTCTCTTACTAAGTTGCTTTTAAACTGCACGATTTGATGCCTGACTGTTCTTCTTGCTAGTTTCCTGTCCTGTGATGTGAGGAAGGAATGCATTTTTGCTTCACTGAAGAGTCTGCTTCTCAGTTGTGTCCTTAAGGTATTACATGTTAACAAAATGTTGACAGATCAGACAGCATTCTTAAATGCTTCTTTTATTTTGACTTTTTTTCTTAAGCAGAAGTACTGCTAGCAGCACCTTTAGTGTTCATTTCATCAAAGGACTCTCTAAACATATCATAGATTTATTGCATCTTTGGGAGTAATAATTTTCTTCCCAGCTTTCAAATTACTACATATTTGTTACTGCACCACTGAGGGAGGAGATCATTTGTTATTAGTTCCTTGTCTGACGTGAAACATTTAATTTGAACTGAAACCACTGCACAAGAAAATAAACAGTGCATTTCATACTCAAAGTGTCTGCTTCCCTCACTGGGAGGCAGTGGGAATCATTTCGACCATATGGTGGGTGCTTATCATCTGATGGCTCAAGCTTCTCTGCCTCCTTTTTCCCCTTACACCCAGGCACTGGCTCTTTTTCAAAGAAGGCAGGTCAGCTTGCTTTCATACAGAGCTTCTAAACCCTGGAAACTCATCAGCATCCTCAAAGGAGAACTTTTCCCCAATACCAATGACTGGGTTATCACATCACTGTGTCAATGAAACTCTCTAGGGATAGGACAGTTGGGAAATGTGGTTACACTTTTAGACTCAAACCGGACTGCTCGGACAAGACAACCAGCTTTGCCACTCATGACCACGAGTTGGTGGGCAAATAATTTCATATATCCGGGTCTCTGTTGTCCTAAATGCAAAATGAAGGTAATAAACCCTAAATCATAGGGCTATGGAAAAAACTCAAACTGTATAAAGGAATGAAAGCCAAGCCTGGGAATACTGAGTACCTGCTAATGTTAGCTATTAATTTTTCTGAGTAGCCCCCATTCTTAACATCTAGTAAGAAAGTTAGACCAGTGAGATATTGCTGCTCAAGGGACACTGTGATAGCATAGCAGCCTTCTCCTAATAAGGGATTTAAAAACTATCACTACCGGTCTCACTCACATGTATAGGGCCAGGAGATGGAGGGTAGAGTGGGATCCAGAGGGAATTACACCAAGTGCTGTGTGCACGTATGTTTGTATCACACTGAAAATCATTATGATATATAATTACAATACACTAATAAAAGTAGGTATCACTCCCAAAAATAAAAAATAAAAATAACATTTGAAAAAAAGAAAGCCAGAAATTACATTTCTACAAACTGATCTTACCAGACAGAGCTTTCTCCCAGCCATTGTTGATTAAATCTCAAACATTTTGAAAAAAACATATCTACTGAAAGGGGAAAGCCCAGCATCAGTTTCAAAGCAGGCTGAATAAAAGGCAAGTTGGATTCATTTATTTTGCTTACCATCAAAAATTTCAGTCACAAAAAGTGGAAAGTCAGATGTCCTCCCTGATATGTGGAAGCTAGGGAGAAAATAGGACACAGGAGAGACTCAGACCAATACACGGGGGGGAACCTTAGATGAATAAAGAAGGGGACCTAAGTGAGGGAGATGGGAGGGAGAGAAGGGAGACACCGCAATGGACATGATATACAGACACAAACTTATCAAAGCCAATCACTAAACTGAACATGAGAAGGACGGAGGGGCAGGGAATAGGGTGGAAACTGGGAAAGGCTAAAATAAAGAACTAAATGTCAAAAATGAATTAAAAGAACCCTTTGGGGAAAACTGATGCTTTCTATTCGAAAAAACTTAATGTACATATATGTGTGCATACAATACCCAAAGACTTCAGTATTATAAACTTTAAGCCTAATTTTGACCATCAACAGATTACTAAATATTACATGCCAAGTGGAAGGAAAGAATCTATCATCCAAATGACCCAAGCATTAGATATTGACTGCAGACACCTGGCAAATACAGCAGACACCATTCATTGCTTCTTAGGCCCACACTCGGATCTGAGGACCCTGGTTAGTGTGCACCTCTAAACGCATGGTGCATCTCGGATTTCATCTCGTCCTTAGCCCTAGTGGATGAGTTAGTCATGGGATACTCTTGCCTTGAAACAAGTCATTTGGACATCACAAATACATGCACTATTACTCGGCTCTTTCCATTAAATTTGTTACCATTAAGCGACCAGCCTGTCTTCGGTCTGTCCTGGAATTGCAGATTGACATATTCTGATGATTTTTTTAAAATATAAAATGTAAAGGGGCAAAGGAGAAGTAAACATGCCAAACAGGGCTGTGAACTCTCTCTTTGTGCACGTGCCAGATAAAGATCTACCGTCTGTTCCATGGTACCTAGCACAGCTCCTTCCATGCGGTAGGTGGACAATCAGGATTTTATGACTGTCAAATAACAATATGGCGCTCTATATCTCTGGGAGAGTTTCCACATATTTAAGATGCAGTGTATAATATTACTGCCAATGCCTTTTTAAATGTTTATTGCTTAAAAATAAAATAAACCTAAAAACCTCTTATCCCCAGAGATATAAAATGGAGATTGATGAAGTCTTTCACTTACAGTAATTTTTAGATCTCTTCTGGTTATTGCTTATTTTTTCACCACTCATATTCATCTTCTTTTATTGATGTTCAACTACAAATCACGACTCTGTTTATTATAGCTTATTCATAACTCTGAATGAAAAACATCATTTGATAAGCAAGCATGAATCACTAGCCTCTCATCAAAATCTCTACTTATTTCTAGTGTCCATTAGACCATCAGCCATAGGGACCGAGCCAAATATATTAAATAGATTGTCCTTTCCTGTTAGAGATAAGAATGACCCTTCAGCACAACGTTTAAGAGCCCCCAGATCACATTTTGACTGCCATTTTCAAACTCTGAACGTGCTGTGTTAAATTTTCACCCTCAGAACGCACCCACCTGTGTTAACGTGAGACTCTCAGAGAAAGAAAGCAGCTTTACTGTCAAAAGGCGCTGCTTTTCCCACTTGAGGCCACGAAAGCAAGTTAAGATAATGGAAAGTCACTAACATACCATGTTCTGTTAGCATGGCCCTGTCATATTAGAATAAGATTTTACTTTTAGATCCTTGAGCAATTTAACACATTACAGATTTCATTATCTTAAGAGAACTACTGACCACAAAAGGTGGGGAGGAGGAAGAAAGCACGCATATTACAGTCAGGAGCTAATGGCCTTATTTGAAAGGGAACTTTGAAAATGCTTTCCTTGAAAGGGAAATTGGAGCAAGGCCAGTCTGATTGTTGAGGGAACAATGTTGCCATGGGGAGGAGGAAGTGAGTTAATTGACCAAATAGGTTCTCTTTCCTAATTCTATAGGCATAACTTTATCACTCAATTCTTACGAATGTATCCACAGACAAATGGACTGTGATCTTCCCATGCACACAGTACGGAGAAACATGTAACCATCGGAGCCCTGGGTCTCTCAACAAAAGAGTCATGTGGAGACTGACACATGGCAGGTCCTTTTACTTAGAAGAAAATGTGTGCTCACTCAGCATTTGCAGGTTTGAAGCTGCTAGACAAGGAACTATGCGGAAGCAATCTGGTGAGGTGGCAAACTTCAGTCTCTGATGCTCTGTGAATTTCTAGTCCACACCACTTCCATCTGCTGGAAGTATAGCAGCCCCAGCTCTAGCCCGCACTCCACATTGAGAGCAGATGTTCTCTCTGGAAATAGGTTTCCCTTTTAAAGATGAACCATCAGACTCCATTATAATCTGCTCTCCTGTCATTTGCTTTGTTACAGTTTTTGTGCCAACAGATTGTGAGGCACCAAACATTTTAAGTGGAGCTCTGCAAAATTGCTAACATCCAGCAATAAATATTAATGCTCAACTGTTATATCATAACTAGAGGTGGATATAAATTGGGCTAACATTCCACAATCAGTAACAAATCATTATTTGATTTCACCTTTACAAATGCAGTCCAGAGTGAATTTCTACTATTAGGATAGATACGATATACAATTTTATGTGTAATTCCATTACATAGCACATTCTGTAGGGAAAATTGTAAAGAATGACAAAGGGTACTTCTGTGGGGTTGGAGGGTTACAGTGGATTGAACCCAGGAGTGGGCTACATCCCTGGTCCACTTCATTTTATTTTTTTAATTTAGAGGCAGGGCTTCACTAAGTTGCCCAGGTCAACCTCAAATTTACAATCCTCCTGCCTCAGCCTCCCAAGTAAATGGGATTATAGGTGTGTGTCACTGCACCTGGAAACTATACTTTTTTATTGTAGTCGAATGAGCTGGCAAGATTGGCAATAGTGGGACTGACTTCATTCTTTCACATTCACAAGCATACATACAAACGCAAATACACAGAACCCGGAAACATAACTTTCCTAATGATTTTTCAATACATATTTTTCACTCCTAGTAGACTCTCAAGAAAAATAAATTATATATATATATATATATATATAGTGCAAGGAATTTAACGTACAGAAAGGTCAAATAGTTTGCCCAAGGTCATTCAATTGAAAAAGGGTGCAGACTGGATTTGCACTCTGAACTATTTAAATCTAAAGACAGCAAGTTTAGCCACTATAAAATAATGTCTCTTCAACCAAGGACACACCATTTTTTAAATGTCCTCCAAATTCTACAAACACAGCATATAGCATCAGCACAAACCTACAAGACTTCCTAGATATAGCATCAGCACAAACCTACAAGACTTCCTAGAGACGCGAGGCTAGAAACATTTCAAAAACTGAGCAGCTAACTTCGGTAGCCTTCCAAAGCCCTTCCAGGAAAGGATATTGCTCTTCCAATATGGACATGGTACAAAAGCTCAAGGAATGATATTAGTGACTTGAAAGTAAATGGAAACGAGGGCCGGACATGGGGGTTACAACTCTGTCATTCCGTAAAGTCAGCCATGTGCTCGTGTGACTATGTCTTTGGGAAGCACGGCATTATGTGACATGGAACCCAACAGTTGTTTCATTTGCCACATGGGATCTAGCCTTTAGAGTTGCTAGGAGGCTGAGATGAAAGAAAGCGTGTCAAGCTCTTAACCCAAGGACTAGCACACAGTAAGCACTCCATAAATACTAGCTACTGCTTTTAATGCCATTTTCTAATGGCTCATTTTCTTGCCTGCCTCCCCACATAGTCCATAAGCTCCTTGAGTGCACAGATTCTTATTCTTTTTGAAAGGTAGTAGAATGCAATGGGTTCCTCTGGAACAGACTACCTTGTTCCAAGCCTGGCTCTGCCACTTCCTGTCAGTAGGATCTCTGTGTCTCAGCTTCCTGGTCTATGCAATGGAGCTAATGATACAATCAACCTCATAAAGGTTTCACAGGATTAGAGTATAAATTTCATGAGGATATGATTTTGTCTGTTTTTTGTTTGTTTATTTTTTGGTACTGGGGATGGAACCCAGTGGTATACTACCTCCGAGCTACACCCCCAGTCCAATTTTTTCTTCTTTCTTTTGAAACAGGGTCTCACTGAGTTTCAAGGGCCTCACTAAGCAGCTGAGGCTGGCTGCGAACCCAGATCCTCCTGTCTCAGCCTCCCAAATGCTAGGATTACAAGCGTGTGCCACCACACCTGGCTGAATTCTGGCTGGTTTTTTTGTTGTTGTTGTTGTTGGTACTGGGGTTCCTGGAAACCCTTCTACCTCCGGGCTACACTCCCAGACCCATTTTTACATTTTTATTTGGAAACAGGGTCTCCTAAGCCAGCGCACACGGCTGGCTTCGAACCTGCGCGATCCTCCTGTCTCTGCCTCCCAAGCGCGGGGATGACAAGCGTGCGCCACCACGCCCGACCTTGGCTGTTTTTTAAGCAATGTAATCCCAATGCCCAGCACACACCTGGCACACAATAGTGCTGAATACAAATGTGCTGAATAGTTAGAAATAAAGCACTTAGTCCAGACCGTGGTACACAGTTTGGCTACTTTGGAAAGAGTTAGCTGTTATTATCGTTTGCATCATTGGGGCCTAGTACAGTGCACGGCACAGGGCCGACCTCCAGGAGATGTTTAAATATACAATGAATGGAGGAAAGTTATTCCTCCAGTGTGAGCCAGGTCAGTCTCAGGAGTAGCTGTGAAGTTAGTCAAGTCTGTCATGGTCATGACTCCCTCACGTGCTATGTAAATATTCTTTTTTGTGGGTCTGGGGATGGAACCCAGGGGCCTTCGACCTCCGAGCTACACCCCCTGCCCTATTATTTTATTCTTTGTTTTGAAACAGGGTCTCACTGAGTTGCAGAGGGCCTCACTAAGTAACTGAGGCTGTCTGCAAACCGCGGTCCTCTAGTCTCAGCCTCCTGAATGCTGGGATTACAAGTGTGTGCCACCACACCCGGCATAAATATCCTTAATAATTAAAAAAGCACGGCAATTAAATGAACTAGCATGCCAGACATGTGAGCAATCTCACAGATCCATATTTCAAGTCCCCATCTTGCTCTTTTATAGTATATTCATTCAATAAGTTTTAATTTTTAATGTACAATTAGGGAGTTGAGTGATCTTTACCATTCCTCCCAGCTAGGAGTTAAAATGGAACATGCTAGTTAAAATGTTTGGTTTTTCAAATCCGGCTAGTTGTACTCGAAGCCCATTTCTAGCACTTGCTAGTGTCGGGGGAAAGGGTCTCTAAGCCTTAGTTTCCTTATCCGCAAAATGGCCATGATGACCAAATAAGCCACTTGCTCTTATGTTAGGTGATTCGAAAACACAGAGCTGTTTCACATACTAAATGTTCAACAAGCAGTGGCTTGTCGAATAGCTCTGCTATTCTGAGATGTGCAATCTATAGGCCTCTGCATGAGGCTGGAGGTCAAAGCAGCTTTGACCGTGGTGGCCATATAGAGAAATGGAGGGCCTTGGCCCTTAAAAACGTTTCTTACCTGTGGCACATCGCTAGGAAACATCAGGGCCCAGCCACTGCTTAGTAGCAACCCAGGAGCGTTTGTGCATTTCCTCTTTCTTAGGCTGTCCCAGGAAGAGAGGCCTTCTTGTTCCTGCTGCCATCTGAATGAGACACTGCTGCTGTGATCACGTTACTCCTTGGTTTATCAAGACCAGGTGTAGCTTCCTCAAAGAGTTATGGGCGGAATTGAACGCATCTTCAGCTGTCTTCGGAGACTTCCGAAGGGATTGGTCCAGGCCAAATATTTGCCCTGCCATCTGAAAATCAATGTGAAGACTCCTATGTCTTCTACTCAGGCTGCACCCAGGCACAGATCCTGGGTCCCAGCCCAGTCCTCCACATCAGCACGCCAAAGGCCAGCATGCGGCCAATGCATGCGCCCTCCCTGAAAACTCCTCCCTAGAGTTCTTTGTGTCAAACTCTTTCCTAAGCAAAATGATACCAGCATTTATAAATCGGGCCCCTCATTGGCAACAATTACTAATCACAAGAATGAAAACATTTGTAGGCAATTTGTCTTCTCACCCCCCAGAGCCTCCTGAATATCCTTCCTTCCCCAAATATACACGCCCAACATATACACTTTTTTTTATTTAACACAATCAAGATTTAAGAGTAAGAGTAATGAAAATGGCCCAAAGTTAAATCTGATGCTTATTCTATGAGGAAACACTATAAAAACCTGTAAAGATCTTACATCATTTAAGCATAGAGCTTGACGTTTAAAAGTCAGCACGTTGCCAAATAAAGTGCAAAGCAACTATTGCCAAAGTGGATTTGTTTTCCCCGTAGATTCAGTGATAAAATATAACGCTGAATGAGTGTTTCACCAAAGGGAAAGAAGGAAAACCTTTAGCAGAATGAAAAAACTGAATTGAAAACTTTGGAGAGAAAGAAATTAACCCTAATATGTTGTCCCATTACCTCTGCGGGGAGGCCTGAGCTTTACTGGTGACTTAGTTTTATCTAGTTTTCCTTAGTAGAATTTTCTCATTTCTAAAATTTATCAATGCCCCCTCTCACTCCCTAGATATTCACCAGATTACAAAATCTGAAGTCAAACCCAAGGGGACTACTTCCCCTTTATTCTCTACAAAGTCCACGGCCCAGGTGTATTGCCAGCTATTAAAGCTGTGGGATAGGGACATCACATTTATTATATTGCTCTCTCAACTACTTTATTTTTATTTTCATTTTTAATTGACACACATATTTGCGCATATATATGAGGTACTGTGAAATGTTTCATAATAAAGTTCAAAAACTCAAGGCCCAAGCGACCTCCAGATACAACTTCCTTTGACCCAGCCTTCTGATGACAGGGATGTTAAGTTGCTATCCATCAATAGATGCTCTTGGACCCCACGAGGGATTATCACACACGTGGCAATTAGAAAGCAGACAAGGGAAGGGACTTTGACTACATTCTGTTCAGACAAGAAATACTACTCCAAAAATGGATGGAGCTGTTCTGATCCATTAGTTACTTTTCCCAGGACCAATTAGAATTTCCTTTTGCCTCATCTAACTTCGAGAAGAACAAGTATCTCCCTAATCTATACATATAAAAGAGAACAAGTTCATTATTTCAAATGCTGCAAATCAAATTATCTTACAAGGAGAGAGATAAAGTAAAAGGCAGGGGCATGGTCCAGTCTGTATAATTAGAAGCACTTCATATTGAGAATGGATTTTAAACAATCCTAATTCTCTCCCCATTGCCTATTCCTTTTTATACACCAGGCCTTGAGCATCCCTAGCATTTTAAATCCCTAACATTTTACACCTGTTCACCACCACTCTTTAGCCTTTTCTTTCTTTTCTTTTCTTTTTTAACTTTTTGTTCTTTGGTACTAAGGATTGAACCCAGGGGCATTCTATTGCCAAGCTATAGACCTTTTTTTTTTATTCTGAAACAAGGTATTGCTAAATTGCTGAAGCTGGACTCCAATCTGCAACCCTCTTGTCTCAGCCTCTCAAGTACTGGGGTTGCAGGTGTGCGCCACCTTCCTGGCTCTTTTCTTTTTTGAGATGAAGGTTTCACTATATTGCTATTAAAACTCAGGACACACATCATGGGCCCGTGGCTGTGGGTGGTGCATGAGAGGCAGAGTAGAAAGAAGCAGCTAGATTTCTTGTGAAGGTCAGAGAGCAATTAATGCTTACAGAGAGAAGACAGAATCAGGCTGAAAAGGAAAATCATGGGCTTGAAGTCCCAGCCATAATGGTAAACATTAGAATGGGACTTGAGATTGAGCTTATGGTGAACTGCGCTTTCCTTGTTGTATTCGTATGCATTTACTTCTTACTTGCATACATGTGAGCATTATATATAATGAAAAAAAAGGGAGATACAGAGCTTGTGTTATTATTCTCTGATTTTCTATCCTTTTTGTGATCAGGAAGATTCTTTTTCTGGCTCACAGCATGCTATCCAATGTTAAGCACTCCTTTTGTACTTTGAGGGAAAATATAAAAATAAGAGGATTGATATATAAAGAGGACATTGGCGTGGAACCATTCACGAGCTGGGTGTGCAAGTAAGGCTTTGTGTGAAAATGATATGTCTCTAGCTATATCATCTTGGACCCAGGGTGGAGGGAGAGTGCAGTCCTCTGTACTCTGAAGAGCAGGGGATCTTTGTCTGGGGGATGCACAAGGCCTTTGGATTATAAACAAAAGTATTTATGTGTGCAACCACAGTGATAAAATTTGATAGATTCAACAGAGACCATATATTCACAAAGCCTAAAATATTTACTGTCTGGCCCTTTACAGACCAAACTGACCCTTGGCATTCAGAGTTGATCAGAAAATCTCAGAGTAGATTGCAGGTAACAGGAAAGTACTGTTTGTGAATGTTCATTTCAGTTACAAGTGTGTGCTACTGATTTGTGATGCGAAATGCATTTCTTACTACAGGGAGCAGACAAGAAAAAATGGAAAATCACTTCTGTAGCCATGTTAAAGAAATTAGATTTCATCTTGAGAAAACCATTGACGAGTTTTAAGCAGAGGTGTGATTTAACTGGTGTTGTATTTTAGCAAGTTCACTCTAGTTTCAGTGTAAAGAATGTGATAAAGAGAAGCAAGGAGAATAAGAACAGACAAATTAGGAGACGGTTTCAGTCATCCAGATGAGGGATGCTGAGACCCGGACCTTCTGATAGCAATGAGAATGAAGAAAGTTTATCAGACATTTTTGAAAAAAATCCCGAGTATTGATCTGAAGGCATAAATTCCCTCTGTCTTGGTCTCTGACAGAATCCATATTTTTGCTTCTTAAGTGAAAAAAAAAGAATGCTGGAATAGTGTTGGCAAAGCATCTCAGTGCTTAGCATTGAATGCAACTCACCTCTGACAACCAAAACTCTGAGAAATACCTTTCAGACTGAGAAAGTGTGGGCCACCGAGACATAGACAAGAATGCTTCGACAAGAGTTTTGAAAGGAGTTGGTCCTTATACTCTTTAGCTGGACATCTCCTTTGGGGAAGCTGGTCCATTTATGACCAAAGGCTTTATGTGTATAAACAGAATCATTCCTTTCCTCCCTCCCCATTTTCCTTTGTCTGAACTCACTTCCTAGTTTAGCTCCACGCCAGGACCCTTGCTGACTTGGAATGACCAGATTGAAGAGCTCGTAGGGGCTCATCAACACCCCTGCAACGCCCCCAGACCTATGAAGTAGGCATAGACACCGGTTCCTGGGCCTCCGGTGACCCAAAGCTCACAGCTGGCTCGGCCACTTTCCCCAGCTGATTTTTCCTCTCTCTGACATCTTCTCTTGCAGTAGCCTGCAGTTACCACTTATTTTTCAAATATGCCTCCCCCCCCACCACGGCCACCCTATTTTCATCCTCAATCTCCCTTATCCTCTACCAACTCTCTGCATCGAAAAGAGTACCCCAGGTCTGTTGTGAACATACATTGGGATTGACTCCAGCTGTGCTGACCTGTAACACATGAATACATCCTTGACAGATTGCTTGAAACCCAGAGGGACAGATGAATATAGGGTTACCAGACCTTCATTTCAAGGGCTGTTGACTAGCTAGAGTGCACAGACTCTAAAAGGAGCCACAGTCCTGCCATGCATGACTAATGCAACTTGAAAGGCAGGCTCTGCGTAGAGAAGGAGTGGGGAGACATGCGGGAGGCTGATCAAAAGCACCCTGGCCGGAAAATCCCACTGCGACAATCGCTTCTTCGGGCCATGACATCCAGTTCCCAAAGATCGGAGTTAAAATGTCAGTATGTACTCTAGGATAAATAAATGCCTTAAGACATCAGCACCCACTATCAATACTCTAGTCAGGAGGAGCTTAGCAGGTTGCTTGCTGGTCCCTTAAAAGAGATTGAAGATAGTTGTAATTTCTAAGATAGGCATGGGTTTGAATCCTAGCTCTGCCGCTTGGTAGTCATGCGACCTTAGGCAAGTTCCTCTATGTGCTCTGAGCCTCCAGTTATTTGTGTATAAAATGGAGAGGGCAGCATATGCTTCACAAAGCTGATGTGAGGATAAGTGGGCTAATGTTTGGCAAGTGGCATATTTAAGGGCTCAAGAAAAACTCTGTTCCCTCAAGCCGTACCAAAGAAAAGGCCTACGAGGGATGGGGTAGAGCTAAAGTCCAGAGATAATTTAGGATGGAAAGGAGCAAGGGAACTGGGCATCTGAGGGAAGTCAGTACATCGAGACACGAGGAAGCGAGGAAGCGGGATGTGGTGGCACACACTTGTTATCCGCGTACTTGGGAGGCTGAGACAGGAGGATGGCGATTCGTCGCCAGCCTCAGCTACTTAGCGAGTGAGCCCTCTGCAATTTAATGACACCCTGTTTCAAAATAAAGAATTAAAAATAGGGCCGGGGGGTGTAGCTCTGAGGAAGAATGCCCTCGGGTTCATTCTCTAGTACTGCAAAAAATAAATAAGATAAAATAGATTAAACACAAGGGAAAGGGAACTAGAAAAATGTTGAGGCCACTGGCATGGCTCTTTGCTCCTCATCCTCTGGGCAGAAACGCAGGGGTTCCCACAGGGTCACTGAGATGGAGGGCGCCAGTTTCAGTCAGTAAGCCAGGAAATGCAGGAGAGTTGGGAGAGTTTCTGCTTTGTGTAGTGTTCATTTATTTTTCTGGTGCTGAGAATTGAACCCAGGAACATTCTACCTCTGAGCCATACTTCCAGCCCAGCCATATTTATTTTTTCTTTTATTTTCTTTTTTAAAATTTTTTATTTATTTTTTATTATTTTTAATTTTTTATTATTTTTATTTTTAATTTTTATTGATGCACTGTAGTCATATATCTTAATGGGATACAAGATGGATACATGCACACATCACCCAATTAGCCCCTACCCAATTCCTGCCCCATTCCCTCCCCATCCCTCCTTCCCATGCTTGGCTTAGTGATTGACTTTGATATGTCTGTTTAAGTGCATCATGTGCTTTAGAGAGTTTCCCTCTTCCCGTCCCATCCCCTCAGTTAGGTCGCCTTATTTGCTCCTCTATTGTATCTCCTTCTTCATCTAGAGTTCCTCCTGTTACCCATTTCTCCCTAGCTTTCACATATTAGGGAGAGAGGGCACAGGCCCAACACTGCAACACATAGGTACAGACAAAAACTTTACTCAGCAAGACCCCAAAAGCACAAGAAACTAAAAGGCGAATCAATATGTGGGATTGCTTTAAACTGAAGAGCTTTTGTACAGCAAAGGAAACTGTTAAGTACCTCAACTGAGAGTCAACAGAATGGGAGAAGATTTTTGCCAACTACTCCTCTGATAAAGGACTAATATCTAGAATATACAGAAAACTCAAGAAACTCAGCACTAAGAAAACAAATAACCCAATCAAAAAATGGGCAAGTGAATTTTTTTTGTGTGTGTGGTACTGGGGGTGGAACCCAGAGGCTTTCTACCTCCGAACTATACTCTCAGACCTTTTTAATATTTTATTTGGAAACAGGGTCTCACTAAATTGCCGAGAGCCTCACTCATTAGCTGAGGCTGGCTTCGAACCTGTGTGATCCTCCTGTCTCAGCCTCCCAAGCGCGGGGATTACAAGCGTGCGCCACCACGCCCGGCTGGGCAAGTGAATTAAATAGACACTTGCTTTTTATTTTGAAACAGGATCTCACTTAGTTGCTGTTGGTCTCATAAGTTGCTGTGTCTGCCTTAAACCTGCAAGTCTCCTGTCTCAGCCTCCCCAACACTGGGACAGCAGGTGTGCACATCCAGAGAGTCTCCAGACACCACTACTCACCCATCCTCCTTCTCCACATCAAAAGCTGTGCATGGAAGTGGCAGATTTGTTCCAGTGAGCCATTCGTCAATGTGTGGGTGCTGAAGCTCCATCTTGGAGAATCTTGTTTTGAAGCTAGGTATCCTTACAAGCAGTGGCAGTGACACCTAGGTATACCTTTCCAATTCACATCTAGACCCCAAAACCAAAATAACGAAGCTGGTTGGTCATGTCTTTATCTCTGGAGCAGCTACCATCTGCTCTCAGACATTCCGCACTCTGCTATCAATTCGCACTGTGGCCTCTTGACCCCACGCACAGCATGCCGAGGTCACATATAAACCGTTGACACATATGGAATATGTCACAAGCACCTGGCTACCGAAATGGAATGGATAATTTTAATAATGTACTTTGTTTTGTTTCATATGTTTGAATAGAAGCTTAGTGTAATATATAAGTACAATCTCGCCAGCTCTCCTACACTTGGACAACTACTATCATTGGCATGACCTTGGACATGCCTGGGGTGCCTATGTGAGTGCCCGTCATCATAGGAGAAGTTCATTTCTCTTGTCCCTTACTTGGAGGCTCTTATTTTAAGGAGTTTCTTCACCACAAAAGATGATAGATGGATCCCAGCCGGGCGTGCTGATGCACGTTTGTAATCCCAGGGCTTGGGAGGCTGAGACAGGAGGATCACAGGTTTACAGCCAGCCTCAGCTACTGAGTGAGCCCTTTGCAACTCAGTGAGATCCTGTTTTGAAATAAAGAATAAAAATAGGGCTGGGGGTGGAGCTCGGAGGTGGATAGATGGAAGAGGGTCAAACCCGGTATTTTATTTGGGCTATAGGTGTGGCTAAGCCAGAAGCACGCACTTGGCCTCTTGTGACTTGCTGGGTGTCACAGGCTCCTCCCAGCGTGTCTTTCTGAGCATCGGTAAACTATGTGAACAGCTGTGCATACACCAGAGCATGTGATTCCGTGTATCCCAGCGTGCGTGCGTTTCCACACAGATGCAATACCTGTTCAACTGCAACGCCAACTCGCGGGCTGCTGCTGTGGCTCCAGGGCTCATTCTGTGGAATCGGATGCACTCTCAATTGAATACAGGTGGGTTAGAGATAACAGGGAGATTGACATCCAGGGAGACAGTGGATTTCCTTGAGATCATTTTTAATTGTCCAGAGAGAATAGGTCATGCTGAAGCAGTTTAGCCTTTTACCACCAAAGACGCTATTTGGAATGTTCCGCCATGCTCCTGATCTGACTCCACCCCCACCCCCTGCCAGTTGCAACCAGAATGGATACTTCCAGCCCAAGTGCTGAGTCCCTGAGAATAATGGTTGGGATAAAGGAAGCTTGGCAGGGCTTTCTCTGCAGCCTTGTTATGTGCAAACTCAGTGCCTCTCCTGTTGCTTTGCTTTCAAACCTGAAGGCATCAAAGGGGCAGCCAGGTCATCTTTGTTTTAAACACTCTTTTCCCCTGCTGTCAGTCTCGACTATTTCTCACCCTTTGAAAATTAATTCTTCAGAGAATCCCACTGTGAAGTTGCCCCTGAAATGATTTATTTTAAAGAGCGATTTTCGCGCTCTGGTTTAAAAGTACCACCCAGGAAAGTCTTTACCATTCTGGATGCGAGCAGGTCCCCCTCCTGGGGTAAAAGTACAGACAGAGTAGCAGTGGCGAGGAGGGAGGCGCTCCGGCTGCTTCCCGGCTAGGGAAGAGGCCTTCTCATTGGACAATCGAACGTCCTGTGAAAGGAAAAGGTGAGAGCAAGGAACCCTTTGGGCCTGAACATCCGTGGCCCCACAACGGACTTGTCGCCCCTGCCCCGATCGAAGGAACACTCTCTGAGACACATTTCATGCAACACTCGATAATTTTTCCATAATAGCCTTTAATACTAAAATGCATTAAATTTTTGAAGCAGAGAAAACACATTTAAGGGGGAAACAGAGAACCACCAGATAAAAGGAAACAACATGGCAGATAACACCATTGAAAACAGAACTGTAATAATTTAATAAAGCTGCTTTATCATCTTCATAAAATAGACAGAGTGGTGATTCTTTTTTGTCTTTTTTTCTTTTTACAATGATTCAATCACTGTGAAAATGTACATAACATACAGATCAGCATATACAACAATTTCATCTTCATATAATCAGCAACGGAGACTGCTTAATGAGACATACTGTACTTGCATCCCTCTCAATTTCCACCCTGGTTTGACAGGTAAACAGTAATAGTGTCATCAGGCTCATTCCCCTCACTAGAGGAGCGAAGGCGTAAGCCTTTTGCAACTAATACCTTAGCATTCAGAGAGCACAAGGAGGTATTTGTTGCTGAATTTCTGGCTCTTGGTCATTAAAGTCTGCATCCTAGCCTTCCTCAGCTGAACGCTAGCCAATGCCAGTCAAAGTCTACTTAACCAGTGCTGTCACGGTGGTAGCTGGTTTGTTTGCTAAGGTCTACAGCCACATGCGGTTAGTAACAAGGTCATCCTTAATTGCCAACACAGCTGGAGCAACAGTCAGCATCATCCGTTTGCCCTAATGACCTACAGTGCTTTCCAATCAAGATCAGGTGTTTGCGGGTTGTTCTTTACCAAGAGCACCTTACAATAGCTCTTTCAGTCAAGGTGGTTGATTTTCTTTGTTTCACAAAAGCAATGTGATCCCTATTTGAAACTAACTCACTTTTGCACAACAAGTGACCCACGGGTCAACTCCAGCCTCACAAGAAAACAAAGAGAGCTGCAACAACTTCATCAGGACAATGTGTTTTGCTCTGGAATATTTCATTATCAATATAAAGCCTCCCGGTCCCAGCCCCACCCCCACACACCCCCTTTGAATATTACTTTGTTACATATTTAAACTAAAGAACAACATCTCAATACACTTCAGTGTCAGCAGATACAATTTGACTCATGAAATGACATCCTTAAATGTAATTTTACCAAGAAGGCAAACACTAGGACTGTATACAATGGACTTTTTAAGCTCATTTATGCCAGTTTTTGTTTTAAAGTCAGTGAGGGTCTTGTTACCCTGGGTAAAGAGCCATGTGGGCTGGACTTATCAGAACTGCTATTATGTACAGTAATAATTCTTTTTCCACCTTGGATGCCCATTTGAGCTATCCCCTTCACCCCTGCCTCTGCCCAAACTGCCCTTGGTCTTTGTTGCTTCAAGTGGACCACGTCATTTGACCTCTTAATGATACGGTAGGGATACAGGAAAAAGTCAACTGAATTCTCCTCATAAGATTAGCCAGTCATATGCCTGAGAGACGCGGCAGAAGGATACTCTGGGTGACTCCGATTTTCAGAGTTCTTAGCTGCACTTCCTCTAACATTTTCCATTAGTATCAGTGGGTCGCCATGTTGGCGAATTTGTTAAAATGGGCACCTCAGGTGCAATTAGCCCTATTAGTCGGATTTACTCTGGAGCAGTTGATAGTAAAAACGTGCTCCCATTAGCAAAAATCAGGCATGTTTAGATATACAAAAAGTCAAGCCCCTCCCCAAACCAACTGAATCAGAAACTTTAAGGTTAGGGGCCTGCCAACCTGTGCTTCAACAACCCCTCCAACTTTAGTGGACATCTGATTAATTTGGATTGCTGGGCTCCATCCCCAGGGTTTCAGTTGGTCTAGGTGGAGATCGAACTGACATTTCTATGAAGTTCCCAAGTAATGTTGCTGGTGCCTCGAGGTCTACATTTTGAGAACAAGTGCTCTGCAGGAACTTCAGGATCCCTTAGCCCATCACCTATTTCTGCAATAAGATAGGCCAGAATTTAGTCGACTCATTACAAAGGGATGCTATGGATCATTCTTAACAGGTTCCTAAACTAGTCAGCACAGGGAAAAGAACAAAAGATATTCTACATGGCATCATGGCTCTTCTCCCTATTCTTTCTTACGTAGTATACTCTCATATATTGGAGAAAATTGATCAATGCAAACTAAACCCCTTATATATTGTGGGAAGAAGTTTGCCTGCCTAGGAAATTGCTGAAAACCTTCAAAGTAAAGATTAAAAATAAGTCTAGGGTGTATCTCAGAGGCAGAATGTCCCTGGGTTAAATCCCCCAGTTCCACAAAAAAAGCACTTCAAAACCAAAGATACTGGAATAAGTGGATAGTCCAAAATCGTTCCCTTCCGTTTAAGTGTCTAGCATGTTTTGAGAAAGAAAGGGAAGAATATTTGATTCTCAGGCCCTTGTGACTTTTTATCAGCTATGGTAAAAAGGAGGGGAAAATACTAACCAAAAGGAAATTTAAGATCCTCGCACAAAATTTCTATTTGCAAGCATAGCCAGCCCGTAAAGTAGGCTTACAAAGCCTTCCTGGTATGTATTTGCATTTATGGAGAACACATACATCAGACAATTGCAGGGGGGGAAGAGATATTTTCTTAAGAGAGAGTTCCTCTGAAAACGCTCGGTAAAGATTTTCAAAGCCAAAAATAAATAAATAATCTCGGATTGCCCACTGAGGACAAAATATTTGGGTAGAGAAAAAGAGCCCATAGCTTGAAACTGAATTCTGGAGCAGGAGATGAAGAAAAAAATATCTTGATAAAAATTCAGACTCAACACCACTGCTACTCTCATTTTAAACTGAGAAAAGGCATGGCGGCCAGTGGCTTCTCTGGCTCAGCAGCCATATGACATTTAATATTTCCACTTTCCATCATTTCTCCAGCACCCTCAATTCCACTGAGCAGAGTAAGAAATACACCTGTAGCAAACTGCCGAATTTGACTTCAAAGTGCCCTTGAGGTGGTAGCTAACAACATAAGCTCAGGATGGATTAGGATGAGAAATAGTTTAAATTCTACAGACAGTCATCGTTACTTAAAGGGGAGATTTTTAAAAATCGTAATGTGTTAATCAAATAACCACTTGCAAAGAAAAATAAAGACCTAATTCAGAATCTACCAAAATGAAATAAATCAGAAGAGGAGAAAGTATATGAGAGAGAATGATATGGGCAAAATGACTAGTCTCTAATTGTGTCAGTTTCCGAGGGAAATTTGCGGCCACACCAATATTTGCATGAGGTAGTAGTCAGCACTGAATAAGAAATAAGGATGGATTTGTAGCTTCATTATCGGTTCTTTTTCAGAAATATTCTCCCCTACCTAAACCCGACCCCACTGCCTTACCCACCCCCTCCCTCTAAACCTTTTCCCCTCCCATAAAAGAAAATATTCCTAGTGATGTATAAAACTGGGAACTCAGGCAAAAAAACTAAAATATCTAAAAGAGCTGATCTTACTTAGCTAAACTTAAGAAAATAAATTCTCTTTCTGTATTCTGGTGCTCTAACCTCTAGGGCTTCTTTCTGAGCACTCAAATTTTAAAAAAATGAAACAAATGAGAACAGAGCCACAAAACTTGCCTCTCTAGAAACAACTCTTTCAGACCAAGGCAGAGCAAAGGTAATATATTTCTTTAGTTTTTATTTTTAAATAACGAACTCTTAGGCTGCAAAAATACTATCTTGGCTAGAGAATGATGAGACAAAAAAATGCAGGCGTTAAGAGCAATGTTCAAACACCAGAAAATAAAATAATATGTGGTTTGTTAATAAAAAGTGTATATCTAGCCTACAGCAAAGAGTTAGCTAAACCTAAACGATTTTTGTTCTAACAGTGTCGTGTTCACATTTTTAATAAAAAAAGTATTAGTCATAAAAAGGCGAGTTCAAGTGTCCAAGTGTCTCCACTGAGAAGGCACAGTAACTGGATTAGCGATGCTGTTGCCCTTTACCCGTCCATCCCTACGTGGACATCTGGTACTGCGCACTCATCCCTACGTGTAAGTCTAACATACAGAGTAACATGGAGTTCTCCATGACGTGCTGTACAGTCTAATTCCAACCATGATTGGAAAACACCGAATCAGGAAGCGTGCGTCTAAAGAGATGCTAATTTAGATCTCAGAATAGATTCAGTCGTTTTGAGTTTGAGATGATTGGAGATGGGGAATTTCTAAGCCTGGAACCTGATCGCTTCAGGAGCAACCTTCCTGTTCAGGGCCTGAAAATTAGAAAAATGGATCTCATAAAACTTTCAGCACAGTATTTTTGACATCTGCAAATTAGATAGCAGCATATCCAAAAATGACTTTCTGCAAGGCTCTATCGTGGACCTGGGCAGAAGACTGAGAGGCAGGAGAAATCCTTTGAAGGTGGTGAGCAATCACTACTACATGGGTTAAAGAACGTGAGTAGCCTCTCAATCTGTCTGTGCGGCGTTGCTCATTCGTTTGCTGTCTCAGTTGTTTGCGCTTTGTTTTTGTCTGTATTTTTTTATTTTTTTAAGAAAAAGAAACACCAACCTTTAAAAGCCTTTTGCCATCACCACACACATAGCAATTTGCAATATCAAATACAACAATAGCACAGCTAGCAAAAGGGTTCTTAAAGCAGGGGTGTCCACAGCAAAGCAGCGGCACTGGAAAGTACTCGAGCTTCACAAACAACCTTTTGGGGCTCGATTTTCACATCACTTAATCAATGAATAGTACACAATAAATGACCATTAACTTGTCTACACTACAAAAAACAGTGGCGAGCTTATTAAAGGTATCCAGAGCTTTTTTTTTTTTTTTTTGCTTTTTGCATTTTTTTAAATGTAATCCTCCACAAACAATGGTAATTTATATTATAGTTTTGACATAGAAAAATATATAAATTCAAACACTTAATACATAATACTTTTCACAACTGAATTTGTCTCTGCTTCCCCAACATCAAGGCCCCATGAACAACTCAAGCCCAAGCTAATTTGCTCCAACGGAACACCCCTGCTGCCTGTTGAAACGAGAGGGATTGTCACAGATTGATAGTCATTTATAAACAATACGTTAGGGAAAGCTCTGAAATATAGCCACTCAAGAACCAACCATTGGCGAGCAATCAAAACGAGCAGCTCCTGCATCTCTGCTAGCCAGCGCGCTTGCTCTCTCTCCTTCCCCGTGACTGCTTTAGAGAACGATATCCTTCAGACGCTTCACACTAGGGGACTCTTTGTCGCGCCCCTCCTTCAGAATGGGGTTGACCTCGTGCATGGCTTTCTCGCTGTCGGCTCCACGGGGCTCAGCTTCCGAGGGACGAGAAGCGCCATTCTTGCCATACTGCTCCAGATCACGGGCCGGGGGAGCCAGGGCAACGGTGTAAGATACGGAAGGCTTGGTGGGCAGAGGGCTCTTGAGGTGGAGCGGGGAGGTGACCGGGCTAATGGCCTCACAGCCGTTGCCTGCCTCCCGGACAGCGCCATTGACCTTGGGGCTGCAGATGGTCACATCGACAGTCCTCTTGCCTTTCAGGGTGGGCCTCTCCTCAGCCGGGTGGTCGCTGACATCTTTGCCAAAGGTGGCAAAAGTCCGCTTGGTGGGGCCGCAGTCGTCGTAAGCCTCGACATCGGCAGCAGTTGCTTCGATGGACAGCGCGATGACGTTCCTCACGTGCTCAGGGGACTTGGAGCGAGTAGGCATGGGGTTCCGGGGCATCCAGCACCTGTCAGAGTGGCCCAGGATCCGGCATTCTTCCCGGCAATGAAATCCATCATTCTGATCTGGGTGGAGAAAATAAAATGTCAATTTCATCAGCTTTCCCAGGAATCATTGTGACTCCCCCGTGCTCTAGTTTCTTAGGTCTCCACAGGCCCTCCTGGGAAACGACACTTTTAGATGGCCGTTTATTGCCCTTTGTGACAAGTGTGAAGAATGGGATTTTGAAAAGACTGCCGATCTCCCCCTCTACACGCCTCTGTTTTGATTGTCACTACTGTTCCCACTGCTGACAAAACAAGAGTCCTAAAGGGAAACAGGTTTCGATGAAAAAAAGTCTATTCTAAAAACAGTTGAGTGTGAGTGTCCAGGTGCTGAGTCAGAATTTTTATCAGCACTGAGAATCACTAGTGATTGAACATGGATGGATTCAGACCAACAGAGGCAAGCAAGAAATGCAACAGTCAGTATATCTATCTAAGAAGCCATGGCTCTGCATGTATGTGTGTGTGTGTGTGTGTGTGTGTGCACGCACGTGCATGCGTGCATGTGCACACGGGCGTAAGTGTTTGGGTGTACCTACTGGAGATTGAACTCAAGGGCATTCTACCTCCAACCTGCACCCCCAACCCGTTTTTTAAAATTTGAAACAGAATCTCAGTAAGTTACTGAGGGGCTCGCTGGGTTGCTAAATTGAACCTAAAACCTGTGATCCTCCTGTCTCAGCTTCCCAAGTGCTAAGATTATAAGTATGCAACACTCTAGCCAACTTGACCATATCTGAGCAACAGAACTGCCAACTACCCTTCTACCCACCCATCACTGATACACAGTGCTTAAGTTAAGTTTGCTATAGTACTCTCTGCAAGAACCCAATCACAGCTGGGTGTGGTGGCGCACACTTGTAATCCCAGCACTCAGGAGACTAAGACCTGAGGATTGCGGTTCACAGACAGCCTCAGCTACTTAGTGAGGCCCTTTGCAACTCAGTGAGACCCTGTTTCAAAATAAAGAATAAAAAATAGGACTGGGGGTGTCGCTGGGAGTTAGAATGCCCCTGGGTTTCATCTCCAGTACCACAAAAAGAAAAAAACCCAATCACACCATTTCTTTTGGACTACTAGTCCCATCAGTCTCCTCACTACACCAGTTCCGTAACTGGGTATCACATCAGATGAACTCTACTGAGATCCCTTCCTTCCAGCTGACCCATCAGCTTCAACTTGGGCTATGCACACATCACTCAAATATTGGGCATTATTTAGATTCAACTTTCCTTTTCTTTTTTTTCCCTCCCATTTTATTATGGATGTATTTTTTTAGGTACTGGGGATTGAACTCACGGCATTCTACCTCCAAGATATATCCCCAGCCCTATTTTATTCTTTATTTTTTCAAACAAGTTCTCAGTAAGTTGCAGAGGGCCTCACTAAGTAGCAGAGGCTGCCTGCAAAGCTGCGATCCTCCTGTCTCGGCCTCCCGAGTACTGGGATTAGAAGTGTGCACCACCATGCCCGGCTTATTAGGGATGTAAATCATTATAGCCATTATGAAAACAGTATGGAATTTCCCAAAAAACTAAAACTATATTAACCATATTATTCAGATGTTCCACTTCTGGGTATATATATCCAAAGGAAATAAAATGAGTATACCAAAAAGATACCTGCATGTCCATTCCAGAACTATTTACAGTAGCCAAGATATGGAATCAGCCTAGATGTCCAGCAACAGATAAATAGGTAAAAAGAATGTAATACATATACATAACGAAATATTATTTAGGCATAAAAGTGAAATTTTGTTATTTGAGGCAAAAGAGATGGAATTGAGCCAGGTGTAGTGGCGCACGCTTGTAATCCCAGTCCTTGGGAGGCTGAGACAGGAGGATCGTGGTTCGCGGCCAGCCTCAGCTACTTAGTGAGGCCCTCTGCAACTTAGTGAGATCCTGTTTCAAAATAAGGAATAAAAAATAGGGCTGAGGGTGTATCTTGGAGGTAGAGTGCCCGTGGGTTCCATCCCCAGTAGCGAAAAAAAAAAAAAAAAGATGGAACTGGAGGACATTATATTAACGGAAGTAAGTCAAGCACTAAAAGACAAGTACTAGAACTTCAAAAGTCAGACGTGGTGGCGCACACCAGTAATCCCAACACGTGGGAGGCTGAGACAGGAGGATCACACAGGTTCAAAGTCAGCCTCAGCTACACAGCGAGGCTCTCAGCAACTTAGTGAGACCCTGTTTCCAAATGAAATAGAAAAAAAAGTAGGTCTGGGAGTGTGTCCAGGAGGTACAAAGCCCCTGGGTTCCATTAGTACCACCCAAAAATAAAAGTTGACCTCAAAGTAGAACAGAATAGTGGGCACTATGGGCTTGGAAGCATAGGGGTGAGCAGGAAGAGAAGAAAGTTGGGTAGTAATAGAGAAGGAATGAGTTCTAGTTTTCTCTAGCACAGTACAGTGGCTATAGTGTACAATAACATATTATATATTTGAGAAGTACCAGAAAAGGAAAGTTCAATGGCTCTGAAAGTAAAGAAATGACAAGGTGAAAATGCAGTTATCCTGATTTGACAGTGCATGCTATATGAATGTTTTAAAATATCACAGTAGACCCCACAAATATGTGAAATTCATTACTTGTTAATTAAAAAGAAAAATAGCTGAGCGTGGTGGCGCACGCTTGTCATCCCCACGCTTGGGAGGTGGAGACAGGAGGATTGTGCAGGTTTGAAGCCAGCCGCGCATGCTGGCTTAGGAGACCCTGTTTCCAAATTTTAAAAAAGTGTAAAAGTGGGTCTGGGAGTGTAGCCTGGAGGTAGAAGGGTTTCCAGGGACCCCAGTACCACAAAAAAAAAGAAAAGAAAAGAAAAGAAAAGAAAAGAAAAGAAAAGAGAAAAGGAAGTGCATGAAAAATGTCCTCACTTTGCACAACGGAATAAAACGGCACCACCTTAACATTTATAAAAAACCTTGCGACAGGATTAGAAGAGGTGGAAAGACTAGGAGACATTGCAAAGATAAAACGGTGTTTGCGTGTGCGTGCGCATGTGTGTGCATACGCACATGTGTAAAGGTTGGAAATGTAGATTACGACTGTTTTTCTTCAGGGAGAAGCAGCCCATAATTCACTGTCTAGCCTGAAAACAGTCTACACATAACACGCTGTCCTGCACACTCGCATTTTTATTTGTTCATGTTTTCCGTTTGCTTCTTGTTTTGGGGGTAAATAGCACAGGAGAGTGAGGTACTGTTTTGCCTCATTCACCAAAGAGTCTATGCTATAAAGACGAAACCCTAGCCTATTCTTAGAATGGTTGAAATGGTTGTGTACTTCAACACTGGGAGAAAGGCACTGGAAGCAGTTAAATGGCAATGACCTAATCCAAGCTGTGTCCAGATTTGGACATAAATCTGAGTATGGCCCTTGGCCTTGTTTTAGGCTACTTAAATGCCAACTAAAGATAAGACCCATTCTGCGTGCCTGTATACGATTTATCTTCAAGATGGATATTTTCTGTTTCTTTCAGTGCTGAGGAATGAAACCCTTAGACTTTTTTAAGGTTGGGACTGAATAACAAATAAGCATTATGAACAACAAGAAAAGCGCCTCCCGTATAAATAGGACAATGCTTCTGCAAATCCCAGCACCATTTCCCTTGAGGGTTGCATGGCCATCCCTACGAGATGAAAGGTCGGGCTCAAAGCCCGTTCCCCGCTCCCTCCCTGCAAACGCTCAGACGTGCTCTCTCAGACCCTGGCATCATCGGACATGCATGTTTCTGGGAGGTGAAAATATAAAATTAAGGGGGAAATGTCAGGACATATATAAGAATTTCCCACTAAGTTTTATTTTCTGTCTGTCCATCTCTTCTGGGAGGTCTAAATAATAGCTATAAATAATGTGCTTGTTTAGGGACAGATAATAATGAGTGAAGGTGGGGAGAGCAGTTCAACAACTGGCTTCCATTTCTACAAATCAGAATGTGAATCCCTGGAAGTCAGCAGAAGTATCCGAAGGCAATGAGAACCCTGGCCTTTTTGTCCTTAACGTAGTGCAGGAAAGGTAAAGTGGCCTTACGTTTTGAGCCTTGGAGTAATAGACACGTGAATAACTATGAAGAGAACACCTGGCCTATCCTTAGACTGATATTCAGGCCACTTGCTCGTATTTCTAAAGCTGTACAGTGGTAAACTACAATTAGGTAGAGTTTGCCCTATGCACTCAACTCTCTTGTTTCTTTTTATTTTACTATAAAGTGGGTATCTTCAAATTTTGAGATACAGTTGTTTTTAATGCCGTTCAGTAGAAGAATCTCACTCATATGTCAACCCAAATTCAAATTCAGCACTCCTTCCCTATACTAGGCTGTCTCAAATTAACAACATAAAGAGGCTTGGGTCCCCACCATACAAGCACTGGGAACAGAGAATCCACAAACACCTCCAAGATTTTCTGAATCTAAAACCAGAGTAGAGAACTCGTGCTTCTCAGACACTTATCTACAAAATATAGTGTATGCCTTCCTCTTACCCACAGTCTAAATGAAAGAAATCTTGATCTGAGAAGACAAAAGGTTAACTGACTCAGCAGCCCAAGAATACCATCAGTCTAAGCCTGCACACCAACCTTGATAAGCCTACCCGAGCCCTAGATGAGTTAGAATGATACACAGTTTGCTTGCTTGCTTGCTTTTTTTGAGGGGGCAACTGCAGATTGAACTAGAAAAATTCTACCTCCAAGCTACATTCCCATCCCATTTAATTTTTTTCCATTTGAAACAGGGCCTTGCTAAGTCATTGAGGGTCTCACTAAGTTGCTGAGAATGTTCTTGAACCTGCAGGTACGTACCACTGTGCCAGCTTAAAAGCTGATTTTCTGAGATTAATTCTGGGCATTTATAGGCACTAGTCTTATGCAAACTAGGACTTGAATCTAACATTCATTTCCTCACCATGCCTCACCATCGGCTTGAATCTGATACTGTCATTTCTCACCACCGACATGAGTTTATCATTTTTTGTTTTCACATCACACTCATATGTTTCAAGACAATCAAAACAAATAAGGCAACCTAACTGAGGGGATGGGAGGGGGAAAGAGGAAAACTCTCTAAAGCACATAATGTACATAAGCAAAGATATCAAAGTCAATCACTAAGCCAAGCATGGGAAGGAGAGAGGAGGAGGGAAAGGGGTGGGGATCAGGTAAGGGCTAATTGGGTGATGTGTGCATGTATATCTCCACAAGTCTTTTATCCCATTAAGGTATATGACTACAATGCACCCATAAAAAATAAAAAAGACAGAACTGAGCTTTAAAGAATTTATACCCATTTTACATATAATGAAAATATGATTATTATAGACAGGAAGGAAGAACACCTCGGTCCAGTACAAGGTAACCTACATGGATAAATGTATTGCAGATGAATTGCCTTTCAAATATTGAGGCTTCAACTCAGTAATTATATATTGTATTAAAAGTGAAAAATTTTAAACACAAACCCCCTTAAGACTAGCAATGAAGACAGACCAGATGAAATAAAAGCAAAAAGACTACTGAGAATATATAGGCCTCGTCAAGATGATGTCTGCTGTCGTATAGTACAGCAGCTAGGGATAGAAGTATGAGACTAGGCAGGAACCATTTTGCATCATTACAAATTAAATTGTCAAGACACTGTCCACTGCTTAAACAGAGTGAGGTTATCAATTTACTAATTCCTTGCTAGAATTTTTCACATGAGCCTGTTTTGTGACTTGATTTTGCCACACCTTCATCTGAAATTATTGACCTGAACTTAGGCAAAGTAAAATGTAATAATCTAAATTCCACACAGAGTCATGGATCTTCAAACACATTACTATGTATGGATAAAAAGGTAGCTGTTTTTAATTCAAACCTAGATATGATTAGGTTTGGATGATAAATTTGGGAACTGCTTTCCTCTGCTTCTTACATTGATCCTTAGATGTGAAAAACAGAAAAAATAAAAAGAGTACATGAAATTGAAAGAAGAATAAAAATTTTGAGCATAGGGAGCTCCTTAGTGCAATAGAGATCCAATTATTTTAGACCAAAGGAAAAACACACACACACAAGAAAGATAAAGCTTCTTTAGATAGTAATTAATACTTTGGTCACAATTTGTCATTAGAGACCTTGGTAAGAAATTCTAAGACATCTGGCAAAAAGTTAAATCTTACATAAACTCTTAAAAGCATCGGTGTTGTGAAAGCATGGGAGGAATTGGAAGAGAATAAACCAGAATATGTTATTTTGTGCAGACAATAACATAACTTTGTGCAGCAACTACTACCTTCCTTGGGGTGCAAAACTGCTGTGTCTTCATATGTGGGCAAACAATGGGTTCCCACACCATAAGAAAATGTATCCATGGTCCCGACCAATGTGATACAAGAAAATGACGAAAACACCATCTTAGGCTTTGCTACAACTTTCAAAGTCCCAGAAGAATAGAGGAGTTGAGAGGCTCTGTTGGGTTCGCATAGATGCCCAGTCACAATGGATGTGTTCAACAATGCCAGCAGTTCCGTATTGCAATTCAGAGTTTGGATGTATTAACTCAAAGACACTAACGATCAAAGACAAAAAGCCAACACTATAATAGTTCAAGGTTACTCTTAGAAGAGCAATACGTTACCTCTTCAGAAGCAATCGGCAACCAATGAGGTAGAAGGAAAAGTTGAAGTGAGTTCCAGTTCCTGCAAGCTCAAGTAATAGCAATGACACAAATTGCAATCAACTGGTGTGCAAACTTCAAAAGCTTCCTAGATCGGACTCTTACATATCTCTTTAGTGTCATCTGCATCAGCCCATGAATGACACAATGTATGATAAAAGCAGGGCCAATGTTTTGAGATATAATCGAAGGGATTATGGCAATGATTATGATGATATGAAATTTGGTCACGTGTGCCTAATCAAAAACATAAAGGGTGTGGTGGTACATGCTACTGAGGAGGCTGAGGCAGAAGGATTGCAAGTTTGAGGCTAGACTGAGTGATTTTAATGAAACTATGTCTCAAAATAAAAAAATAAAAGGGGCTGGGTGTGTTGCTCAGCATTAGAGCACCCCGGGGTTCCATTCCAGTACCATAAAAAAGAAAGAAAACAAATATCGAAAAGTGTCGCCCTTAACCTACCTAACTCCTATTTTTGTCCAGTAGAAACAAAGACACACTTCTATTAGGGATGGAAATGTGCTTGGCTAAAAGAACCACCTACATTTCTTGGTCTTTCCTGAAAAGGTGACTATATAATGAAGATTGGGACAATGTTGTCAAGAAAACTCCTTAAAAGAGAGGAGCTGACTTAGATGGAAAACTAGTTGGTCCTTATTTCTTCCTGCTTTGTCTGTGGAACAGAATCATAATAGGTAGAGCGGGGGCATTCATTTTTCTACCAAGGAGACAACCCTAAGGATAGATGCCATGTGTCCATAGAGGCAGAACAGAAAGATATAAGAACTCTGGGATACTGAAGATTTAGAGCCACCTCATCAGATTTGAACTTTTTATAGAAGATGAAAAATAAGCCTTTTTTTCTTGGTGAAGCCATTGATTTATTTGCTTTACCAGGGCAGTGGTGGTTCTTTATTATCAACAGTTAAACATAATTCATGACTGATAAATTAACCCTGAACTCCTGACTTCAACTTTACTTCCTCAAGGAGTCATTCCTGATCTTTTAGGCTAAAGTAGGTCTCATAGAACCTCTCGTTTACAACACTCATCACACTTGTAATTACTTGTTTAATGTATATATTCTCTGCTAGCTCTTAAGCTCTAGATGAACAAAGATTATATCCATCTTATTTCCTGCCCTATCCATTGAAACTAGCAAATGGTCCAGCACAGAGCAGGTAGTCAATAACAGTTTAACTTAATTCAATGGAAAAAGTACCAAAAGAACAAAGAACCTTGATCGACACCCCTGATACTGTGCCACTGACTCAACTCCTAAAAGTGGAAATAACCATTCTATCTAATAGAAACAGTAAAGGAAAGTACAAATAACCATATCACTTTGTCAGAGGCAATAAAGTAAATGTAGACCTTGAGAAACATTAGTCAACTGTCAAGTGCCTCTGGGTGGTTTTCTGCTCACTATATGCAGATCTTAAAGAGATCTCATATGCTCGTATGTCCAGTTGAAAATACATTTGCTAACAATACTTAACAGGGCCTGTGTTGTGATAAATACGGAACACAATAAGCAGAAAATTCTCGGCCGTGAACTGAATGTGTTGCTCACACATCCAGCATTGTTTCTTGACATCAAACAAAATTGCCATTAGTTCCTATAACATATAAGCTAAAAATGTGACCTCTGATGAGCCTCTTAGACCCACTGCAAATGCTCACATTTTCTGGCAAATCTAATTAAAATACCCACGACAAAACGAATGCTCCAATCATATATGCTAGGGAATTTCCAGGGTAAAGAGTTATCTGAGAAGGCGTTCTTAGAAGCATTTTCAGGCTTTAAGAGGCAGGAGAAAGACCATCTATCCTGTTTCTGTAAATGGGCAAGGCAAGTGTGGAGCACCAGGTCAGTGGACAAGGAGAACAGGCATTACTACCTAAGCTTCAGACGTAACAGCTTGCAGTTGATCTCGTTGGCATCTTCTGAGCTGGACTTAGATACTATTTGGAAAGGATCTGTTAATCACCGAGCACAAATTCAGAAAGACTCAATTGACAACATCCCAGAGCCTTCCCAGGCTGCGATGAGGGGGCCAGAGGGGAGCAGTTTACACTCATTTTCTAAAGTGACGTTTTTAGTGAGAAAAGATGGAACTCTATCTGTAAATCATTCAAGGGGACATCAATAAAGACTTTTTTTACAGTTTTACAGGCTGATGACCCCATGACACCAAGTTCTCCTGTGGCCAGTCTAATTCTAATGCAAAATTATCACAATTACTCTACAAACAGCTACATCTTTCCTTCTCACTCCCTCCTTCCTCTTCTTTCATCATTTGTCTGTTTTTTCCCTCCTTAAAACTTTCCTTTTGCTCTTCTATTCCATAACCTTCTGCTTCTTAGCAGTCCTTCCTATAGCACTGTGCTCTGCCAGACAGCAGGCAGGAGGGGTAGGATGCCAGAACTGTGGTTGGCATTCAAAATACCTATGTGGTATTATTTGACAGATGCCAAAAATTGCTATCCAAAAAATCAGCCCTCATAACATGGAGAGAAATAAAATCTCACGTTTTTCATTTATCTGGGTACACACATTAAGAAATGTCTTTTAAGGTGGGCATGGTGGTGCACCCCTGTATTCCCACTGCTTGAGAGGCAGGAGCAGGAGGATCACAGGTTTATGTCCAGCCTCAGCAAATTAGTGAGACCCTCCACAACTTAGTGAGAACTTATCTGTTACAAAATTAAAATCGAATAGAGCTAGAAGTACAGCTTATGGGTAGAATGCCTCTGGGTTCAATCCCCAACACCACAAAAAGAAAAAAGAAAAAAATCTTTGTTAAAATACAAGGATCCAGCTGGATGTGATGGTGCATGCTTATGATCCCAGCATTTGGGAGGCTGAGATAGGAGGATCGCAGGTTCACGGACAGCCTCGGCTACTTAGTGAGGCCCTTTGCAATTCAATGCGACTCTTTTTTATTGGTTCATTGTAGTCACACATCTTAATGGGATAAAAGACTTGTCGAGGTATACATGCACACATCCCCCAATTAGCCCTTACCCGGTCCCTACCCCATTCCCTCCCCCTCCCTCCTTCCCATGCTCGGCTTACTGACTGACTCAGATATGTTTAAGTACATCATGTGCTTTAGAGAGTTTCCCTCTTCCCCCTCCCATCCCCTCAGTTAGGTCGCCTTATTTGCTCCTCTATAGGATCCCCTTCTCCCTAGCTTTTGCCTATTAGGTAGAGCATCTGATTTCTTACTTTTTGTGGCTGACTAATCTATCTCACTTAGCATAATGTCCTCCAGTTCCATCCATTTCCCCGTAAATGATGTAACTCTTTTTCTTTATAGCTTAGTAAAATTACACATATCCCATAAAATAAAGAATAAAAAATGGGGCTGGAGTATAGCTCAGAGGCAGAATGTCTCTGGGTCCAACCCCCAATATCGCAAAAATAAATAAATAAATAAAATAGCCGGGCGTGGTGGCACACGCTTGTAATACTCCCGCTTGGGAGGCGGAAACAGGAGGATCCTTCAGGTTCGAAGCCAGCTGCGCTGGATTAATAGACCCTGTTTCCAAATAAAAAGTATAAAATAGGTCTTGGAGTGTAGCCCAGAGGTAGAAGGGTTTCCAGGAAGCCCAGTACCACCAAAAATAATATAATAAAATAAATAAAATAAAATCAGAGGATCCATTACTAAATTGTGACCATCATATTTTCTTTAGTCAATTAGCAAAACCCAGGGTATAGAGAACCCAAATAGAAAAGTTTGAGTGGGACAAGAAAGAGGATGATAAAGAGATATTGCCAAAACAGAGAAGAGAGATGAGAAAAAAGCCACTCCTAATTGGCATAGCTTTGACACTTTCAAGATGGCTGAGTACACAGCAGGAATTCTGTAAAGTTTTGCTTGCGTTTCACATAGAGAGGGTAGCTGAAAAGACTGATGAACCTCAACCTCTTTCTACACCATTTGGCAGATCAGCATCAGTTAGCAAGTGCCACCCAAGTGCCACTCAACATTTGGCCTCTGTGATGCCAAATGGCACATAGGCCCCTCTTTTTCTTCACAGTCCGTGCACCTGGAATTCACTCACTCCCAGTGCAACATGAAAATAGATTAAAAAGATGGCCCTTTCAGAATCCAAAGCAATTGAATTATCTTCAATGGAATCTGTAGTGCAGAGCTAGTCGAAGAGACAAAGTTAAAACATATTGAAGTATAAGGGCTGGAGATTTTAATATTTATGATAGATGATAGTATGGCATGTACAGTCATATAATCTAAGTTGCAATTTGGGCAATCACAATAGTTCCTGGAGTTTTCATTTTTGTACTGGGGCTCAATTCAATTCAATCCATAAAGAAGAGATTTCAAGATGTGTCTAAGGATAAATCATTTGTGCTGATGCATGGGGAGCAAGGAAATGAAGCAAAAGGCTGCCTGGAAAATTGAGACTGAGAAATAAGAGGTGCTGACAGTGACTGAGATAAGCAGAGATTGACTAGACTGGAATCTTTGTATTTTGGCTTCTATGATGGAAAACATTATGTGACAAAGTGCTGGACTTCATCTAAGTGCTTAGAAACCATTTGAAAAAGTATCTTTACCAGCAAAATACGAGATGACACAGAGGGCCACTGAACTATTCCCTTAAAGGAAGAGTACTGCAATACTGCAACTGTGAGCAACATGAGCCTGATGTCAAGAGTTTCATCCTAAGATGCTCACAGAAAAGTCCCTTAGCCTGTGTCAGCTGGATACCTACAACATCTAGTCAGTTCTCTGAAGACTTCAATCCCATTGTTTGCCATTGTGTAGATTAAAAACAGGCCATTCGACACATTCCACGGGCAGTTGTGCTGCTAGGAAGAGTCTTTAGCACTGAAGCTAAGTTATCTGCAACTTGCTTTCACTCTTTCCTGGAAAATAGGCAGACTATTGACACATCATCAGCTTATGAAAAGGCCACTTTCGTGATGATTGTGAGTGTGTCAATGTCTGAGAGAACAAATAATAAGGATAGCACAAATAATGCTGGTAGAGAAAGCAAGAGGAGATGGGGCATGTTGGCCAAGAGGAAAATCTTCCCTTTTTAAAGAGAATTTCATACTGGAGGGGAAAAAGGCACCCAAAAGCCGGTGTTCCTCTTAACAGGACTTGACGCTTCCTTGAATCAAGCCCTAGGTTATTACTGTAACTTCTAGATTTTTTCAAGTTTCTCCATTACCAAAATGGTTGTGTAACTGGGTGGGAGAACTACAAAATAGCATGAGAAATTCTCCAATCACTTCTTCCACATTTGAAAAATGAAACACTCAATAAAACAATCACTGTCCCTTGCAATCAATTCAGGGAGATAATGTGCGATGTCATCAGTTGGAGAGTAATCATTAGAAATGGTCCCTGGAAGCAATGGGAATATTTGGAATATTAATGTCTGTTTGCTCCCTAGGATGGTAGAAAATCTTGATGTTTCATTGTAACTTCAGCAACCATCTGGAATACTATAGTGCAGTGACATACAGCACAATCATTTTAAAAAATTCATTTCACATATCTTCCTGCAAGCTAATAAATTTTACAGCACTTTCAATCCTTCTTCACTGCAACAAAGCAAAGCTCAGTTCCAGACAAATTAAAAGTAAATTGATTGCCTTAGGGGAATCTATTCAAATATCACTTTTCCATGTTAGAAATCTTTTACCCAAACATTAAGGGAAGAAGAGAGGGAGGAGGAGAGAGATAGAGAGAGAGCACAAAATTGTGGATGGGAAAATGAGATGGATGATAAAGTTTGAAAGTTCTAGAAGCCAGTATGTGATAAAGATAGGCTATAGCAACAGAGGGAGAGGGAGAGACAACTGAATCCATTAAAACCTTGTTTGCAAAACCAGGTAGAAATCAACAAAATAAAATGCAAATGTGTCACTGGGAGCAGGCCTAACATTTGTGCTGGAATTTATGAATAATAACTATGAATAATGAATACTAAAATTGAAGGGATCAAACGCCACCTTCTATGTCGTCTTGTCATTATCCATCTTTTGTGGACAATACTCAGTTTCATTCTTCAGCTCTTTTCCTTAAAGTTACATAGAATTATTCCTTTCCAGTTATCCACTTAATCATTCTAGTAGGGGAAAGCAAGCTTCATTTTATTAGGGTGTTGCCTCAAAAGCAATTTCACAAATTCAAAAGAGAAGTCAATTCGTCTATTCTTTGAAGAAGGCTGATAAGTTGAAGGCACGGGGACATTTGAGCTAATGTTCTTATTAGGAAGCAAAAAGTCCTTTACGCCTTCAGCACATAGGCATTCCAGCATGATCCCTTGGCTTCCGGCTTGCCCAGCTCTTCTTTGATGGAGGGAATGGCCATTCTTTCTGAAGCAACAGGGAAGTTTTGGAATCTATTTGAGCCACAGCTGTAAGGACTGTTTCTGAGCTGGCTCAAACCTCTGCCTACCGTGCTAGCAGAAGGCTTTCTGGCTGAGATGACCTGAGTGAAGTCACTTTGACAGCTCTCGAAAAATCTATGTAGGAGACAATGCATAGTAAGCCTGGATCATGCTACAAAATGTCACACATGCATACCCATCACCACCACCACCACCACCACCAGTCTTCATAATTCGTAACACTCCTTTATATCCATCAGTTAAAACAGTGGAACAAAACACAAGACTACTGAAAACCAGGCTGGTAAATTCAAATGCTGTATCTGCAGGTTGTGTACCTTTATAACCTAGGAATAATCTCTTTCACAGCACTGCATCTCCTGAACTCCAGTTTTATTTTGTTTGCCTCTTATTGGTTAAAATGCCAATCTTTCACACCTCGGCCTGTGAAACATGGGGCTAATGAATGAATGCCGTGCTGTGGCAGGAGATGCCCTGAGGAATCTAGTTCTGTGTACAGAAAACAAGACAGCACTGGGAGCAGAGCATTGGAAGATTCCTTCAAGCCTGCATGGTTTCTATTCTCTGAGATTCCAATTTGGGAGTTAAAAGAGGGAGGGTGCAGATTTGTTAAATATAAGACGTTGGGTTCTGGCATAAGAATATTCTAAGAGTAAACTGAAATTATTAATTAAAAAAAGACTTCTTTGGCCCTAGAGCCTTCTTATCCCCTTAATTCCACTTTGCAATCTTTTTTATTTGCTTCTATCAGTTAGTGAACAGCAAATAATCTGGCTTATTATTAAAACTGCAGATAAGATGATCAGCTTTGGCAAACTGCAACCGGTGCTGAGAGGAAGAGCTAAGGATCATCATTCGCTCACATATTAAGACATGGCACACGTCTTTTATCTATTCTATAGATTCCCAAACTTACTGACTGACGGCCTCTTCCCAGAAAAAGAGAATTACTCAGCACCATCCGGGGTGCTTCCACCATACCTTTATTTTTATTGAATCCCCCCCTAATTGCACAGAGGCTACGACCACCCCCTGGAATGTCCCAGCGTCTCCCCCAGGGTGTGGTATCTACAGAACTCTGGGAATCTATGATATCCTGCTGGTCCTGCATGTGTGGGTGGGAGTAGGTGCAGAGAGATAGAAAAGTGTTAGGAAGAAAAGAGTGAGGCAGAGGCAGAATGATATTTCAAAACCTCCCCCTGGTGTTCAAAGGCTCCCTGCTGTCAATTGCACACACAAACACACACACACACACACACACACACACACACACACACACTGAGTTTACACAGAATTGTGATGCTAACATAGCTTCCTGGATGATATGCTTATAGGAGAGTAACAAACAAGGACATTGACAAATAAATGGTTTTCTTCTTCTGGGCAATCTTTATACACCGTTCTTCTAAAGTTTATGCAAACCAAAAAGCTTGTATTTTTAACACCCTGTTGTCCATTCCAATATAAGAGGTCGGTGGTATCTCAACAAAGAACTCACTCATGAGTAATGATTTTACGGAGACAAGAGTGGGGAAACGAACTGTTTGAAATGAGTCTAATTCCTTTTGTGACGGCTAATAAAAAGAAACATCTGAACACAGTGCTTGAGAAGCATTTTTGTACTGTTCAACAGACTGAAAATAATAGCCTTTTTTCTGGTCTGCATTACCATTAATAACAGCCTTTCCTTCTGGTCATGTGTGTTTACAGAGGGAATAAAGATTGATACAAGAGCTTGCCTTTCTTCCATACCACCCAACTCGACACAGACTGTATAGGTGGGTTTTTAAAAACATAAAGCCAATTTTAATTTTAAAAAGTAAAACAAATCATAGTCCCTAAATGTGACTAAATGTGATGAAATGTGAGAAAGCCAGAGACTGTTTAGGATGTCTCACAGAAGGTTGTTTGCAAAGTAAAAGGGAGCACTCGCATCCACCTTTGCTCAAGGCATCTCTTGAACTCTCCTCAGAGGAGATCTTCTGTCTGTTCCATTTACTTCCTCCTGACCACACCCTGCAGACTGTCCAGAGCAGGAGACTGACTATATACTCGATAGAGTAATCCACACACTGCACACTGGCAGCTGTCTCAGTGAATTGAAGATGGAATTGCCTTCACACAATTTCAACATACTCACAGACATTGCATAAAGGAAGGTTTCCCTGTTCAATGAACCCTTTGTTCCAACCTATAAATAATAAGTGCTTTCATGAATTAATTTCCATTCTTCTCATCTCATATCCTTTGTCTCCCATGCATAGTGCTCAGCTCAGCTCTGCCATAACCAAAATCCCCTCTCATCTTGCCGTTCTACACAGACCCCATCTCTTGCTCTGGCTTCGAGGCCTTTCCACGTCACAGCAAAACTCTGTGTTTGGAAACTTACAGCTCCAAGGAAGCTACAGGGAGGCAATCAGAGACAATAGCAGGGACCAAGCCTCTGCCAATAAATCCTCCGGTCTGGAAAAGGCTTGTTCTCTAGGGGCGCTTCCTCCTTCCTACCAAAGAACAGTCAAAGTAAGCCTGACAGCTCCATAGGGCCCCGCCTATTATTAGAAACAGCTGTGTCTGGAATGTCCTTAACAGTCTATGTTACCAACACCCCTCACAAGAAAAGCTTGAGAAAAGGAATATTAACTATACAGTGACCTAATCTACACACCCTACAAAAGCACCCACAATTCCCTATGAGGTGAGTGAAAGATAATCATTCACTATTCAATAAATTTTTGCATCTTACAATTCCCTCAAATTCTAAAAAAATACTATGAATTTTGTATCTTCCAAAAAAAACCACACACACACACACACACACACACACATACACAAAACCAACAGGGTATTTGGTAAGTCACTCAACTGTTTGCTCATTAGAAACTCACAGCCTAATGTAACTGGTCCTCTCTTGTCCTTCATGTCAAGATCATTGGGCCATTGGCCAAAGCCTAGAGAAATAAGCTTCATCATGGTGAATTGGAATCTCTGGTGTCAGATATAGTCAGCCTGACTAATGGGAAGCACAGCTTGCCAAAATCTACAGTCTCCCTGTCTGATCCACCCATCAACTATGCTTAGAAGTCCCATGGCACAGGCCCAGAAGTCTACGGATCCCAATCAACTATCAATAGCTTTAAGTGTAAGTGATTGTGGATGAAGTACAAATCATATTTGTTTCCCCTTCAGTTGCAGGAAATCCAGTGCTATTACGGCACCCATAATGCTCCTACCTGATTTAGACAGACATTCAGAAGGGAAATGTCATGGGAGCCAGCGTGCATGCCATGATTACAGCACAGGACTAACAGGCACCCCAGTCTTAAGGTCCAGAGACAGGACATGGCAACATCGACAGACTTCCCTCGCCCTAGTTGAATCTGATAGAAGATGAAGGGAGCCCCATATGTCCCACTAGTACTCTAGAGTCATGTTTCTGCCTCTTCAGCCTCACACAACTAGTGAACAAAGGAATGCACATGTACATATCATCAATTAAAAATCTCGACTGAGTTTCTTATCACCCTTACATCCCAATATTGGATCAATAGTCATTTATTGCATGTTCTTCACCTTTTGATTAGTGAATACTTTTAACATGACCCAACTCAGTGATCTATAAACCTCGCTGTTCTTATCAATCCAGAGTTTTCCATATTATAAGAGAATATTTGAAATGAGCTGCTCAGGGAAATGGCTTCTCAATAGCCAGTTGTATGAGGAATGAAGATCACCGACTGAATTGCTCCTGAATGAAATAGAACCTTGGTGCATTGAAAACAGAATGTTTCATTTTCTTTCTTCATTAGGACCATATCCCAGCATTCCCATCCAGTGGGAAGCCAACGTCCTTTGTATTAGATATCAATAACCCTCTCCCAAACATAACCTAGAGAATCTTAAGCATCAAACAAAACCTGCTATCTATCTCATCAGAAATCTCATACTTTGGAGCTCAGGAATAGATATGGATATTTATCTCTTTTGAAGGACAGAATAATTAATAGGTTCCAGACTATTAAATTGAGCAGAGATGGCTTTGTAGGTCATTGTGGATTGTATGGAGACAAAGGAATTGTATGATCCACAATATTTGTATTTTATCATGGAAAAAAATCACAGGAACTTTCATAATAATAGTGCTAATATGTTAGAAGCCTTGAGCATTATTTACTATGCCTTATTTAAACAAATATCAAGAACAAGTTTGCTCCCAGATACTGTATAGGGCATCAATGTTGTTTTCCAATTGACAGGGTATTTCTCTGCCCTTGCTTTCAGTGCCCATGGAGAGAATCACCATGGAATATAAATGCAGCTACAATTTTCATAGGCATTTTACTGGATTTTTCTTGTCACGTTTAATATTTTATGCTTCCTTATTTTGCCCAATGTCTTCCATTTCTTTGTTTCTCATCACCATATCTTGAACATCATTGAGGATAAGATGTTGGATTTTCCTAACCCTTGACTAGTTCTCATCCCCTACTGATACGAAGCTATGAAACAGTATAATTAAGTCCAGCTGCCCCATCTTCACTCCTAACTCCAGGAGCTGAGCAAGCCAACCCCGCAGGGTGTGGACTGAAGTGGGTGGAAGAATGTCTGGCTCCATCCCAGCCACGACGCGCCTCTCCCAAATTGCGCTCCTTCCCCACTAGACAATACCTAAGTTCTGCAATCATGTTTACACAGCTGGAACTGTGCAGACCCTGAAACTCCTGCAAAGAAAACCAAGACTACTCCCTGCTTCATTCTGAATCTAATCTTATTTACTAAAAGAAGAATAAATGAATGCATGGAATTCCCAGTGTTGGGGTAAGGGCTACTGGGAAAGAAAGTGAATATTCCCTTTCTGAACAGAATGGGCATTAACCACGATTGCTGCAGCCACAGGTGTGATGTTTGGTCTGCTGGTGTGTAAGCAGCAGCCAAAACAAGCAGTACTAACAGGAAACATAGCCGTCCACCTCAGAAAAGAATTCCTTGAATCACTTAAAAATTGACTTCAGTCAAGATGCTGGCACTACCAGAAAGACGCAGGGTGTTTAGCCCTTCTGGTCCTTGGGAGAGGAAGTCTGCTCTTTCCCATCACCCCTGCCTTTGAGTCTCTCACGCTACTGCTCCCAACACTACAGACAACCATCGCTACATCCCTATCAGGTCCTAAAATAAGAGAAACATGGGATTGTAAGGAGTGTATGCTTGGTCTTTAGGTATTTAACCATCCTTACCAAAAACCCAAAGACACACAGACTGGGGAAGAAACTTTCTAGTCCTGATAACTTTTACAGTACAGAAAAATAGAGGGAACCCTTTCTGATACAGCACTGTGTCCAAAGATAAGCTTGTTTTCAGAAAGAAGAAAGCATAAAGCTGTATTTCTTGGAGCAACACAAGCCTTAATCTGCTTCTCACCAAAGAGAAACTCCCTAGCTTGTGGCATATGCAAAATCCAGCTCTTTTTAGTGCAGTGCACATGTGTTCAGGATACTAGGTCTCCCCAGAATACAGTAGAGCAAAGGGTCAGAGACTGCTCTGGAAAGCTTTAGAGTTTCAGCTCTAATGCTTAACAGCCCTGTTCTGTGAAACTTATGGACGGTTACTCTCTATGCCTTGTCGGTTTTGTTTCCATCCATCCATCCATAACATAGGACTAATAGCACTGATCTCACGAGACTATTGAGATGATTAAAAGAGGAAATGCATGTAACTGAGCTCAAAGTGTCTGGCACAAAGGAAGAATTCAATACACATTAGGTATCCTTACCCATCAGACAGCTCTAACTCTTTGTGATAGATGAAGTCCACGTTGGTCTTATCCTTAGGCCATATAACCAACCAAGGGCTTGCCTCTGCACACAACTTCTGAGAATGTGACTAATGCCCTTTCACTCTCTGCTTTCTTTTTCTAATTCAGTCTCTCTGTTGCAGATCTCATCATTTAAGAAGGAAAAAACCCACACATGCAAAATGCATTCCGATTTAGAAGATAGACCTCAGACGGGAAATATTGACAAGATGCCTACTATGCTAAGTATGAGGAATTAAATTGAATGAGGCACTTGGGGCGGGGAAGCAAAAAGAGGCGGCACCACATGCATTTGGAAAGGCAGTACTAAAACGACAGTGCAGAAAGCTGTGGGTTGATTAACAGTGAGCATAATGTGAGAGGGGAGTTGGAAATGAGTGGAGAAGCTGCCTTGATATTGTAAATGTAAGGAGAATGTATAAGAGGAAATCTCAACAATGAGCAATGGAAGCAGAATGATAAACTTAAAGGCCAGAGGGGTAAATTCAAAGCACTTAGGAAAAAAACAGCAATAACTTCCTTAAATACAAATACACAAGATGAATACAGGAAGATGAATCGGCAAGAGAAACTTTAGAAATCAAAGTGGAGAACCTCTGACTAATGAGGGCCATTTAGTTCAGGGACAAAATATATTTAGAAATTCTCATTCTCTATTTCTACATCAAAACCACATCAGAGACACCAGGCTAGGTTCTCCTCATAGATCAGTGAGTGTTTCAAAAGGCTGAACAACGAATTGCTGAAATAATAAAGTAAATGAATCTTTGAAAGATTGATAAGTCCCATATTTCATGTGAATTAGGCCCCCCAAAAAACTGAAAGAACCTAAAAGGAAATTGGGGCAAGTTCAACTGTAGGATGTGGTAGTCTAGTGCAGAAAATGGACTAGTAATTCTGAACTTATGGCCAGTTAAAAAATCAAAGGAAAGAGCTAATCCTAATCGTTCCAGTTTGGGAAAGGCAGAGGCAGCTGCCAAAGGCATCAGAAGGAAAACATCTGTGTTCTTCACTTAGGGGAAAGACCTAATTAAGTTGAAAATTGCAAACTATTTAGAAATGGATGATTCAGTAAGGGAGAAGGAATATGAGAGCGTGAATTGGGTGTACAAGAAAAAGAGGACCATTTTCATGAAAATACACACACTTGAAAGCAGAGTTAGGCTAAACATATGCAAACAAAAGCCAAAGAGGAGGAAGAAGCTCAGAATATTTAACACAAGCTAGCTTCACCAACTTTTCATCTTAATTTTCCTTCCACAATGGAAGGATTTTTACAACTCAAAGTCTCATGACTCAGAGTGAGATTTCCCACCCTGCCTTGTTCTTCAGAAATACAGAGGAAGATTCAGCCAAAATGCCTTCCACTTCCCCAGTACTCTCTCCTGCTAAAGGAGCAATGGTAGTAGAATACTAGCAATGCTCAGCCCCTAGAAATCAGCCCAAACTCTTCAATAAAGATGATGAAACTGGGGCTCAAAGAGAAGAAGTAGGGTGCTTAGATCACACACGGAGTCAGTGGCAGTTCCAGGAATAGAATCCAGATTCTTGATAGGGGATTTTTCCCCCTCCATATACAACAAAAATGCCAATGAAAAGAAATGGACAATAGGAAATACCTTAACTCTTGAGAAGTCAAGGGTGATCACAGTACCTTTTAGTGATATTAAAGCTATTTTTGATCATCATTGAGAAGCAAACATTTTCAAATGCCCATGTATACAGTACCCCATACAAATGCACGAGTCTCAGCAAATTTGGACTCCAATAAGCTAAAAAGAAGAGAGGCAGCTGATAAACTGCTTGAGATGTAATAAAAAACATCTAATACAAAACAACCCAGACAAGAGGAAATTGATTCGAGAAGCAGAAGCTAAAGACTTGACTTTCATCAGTCATTCTTTTTGAGAGAACAAGTTTTGAACACCAATATGAGCAAGAAACCAGCAAGGCCAGAAGGAAGCCAAGAAGATACAAGCTGGGACTCAACTGGCGTGGTGTGGTCACTGGAATTTCCAGTGACAAAGATAACATAGCAGGCCAACTCAGAAAAATGTTGAGAAACAAAGGGAAAGGCCAGGATCTGTTCAGACGTCAATGATGGAGACACTCCTAGTAGTGTCAAACATGGCATGCCCCTTGAGCTAGTTAGCCACACCGGTTCCTTCCTCTTATCTCACAGTAATGCTACTGACTCCCTGAGCTTTCTGGTTTCCTTATGTTCTACTGCAGTTTTTTTGAAGTGACATTTCTTCCAAACCAGAGGAGTCAGCTCTTTCATAGCAACAATGAAAACTTCCTGCCAGTCCAGTAGCCTTTGTGGTTTCAAATGGAAAAGCGACAATGCTCTATAGTCGCATGATATATGGAGGAAGAAAACTCTTTTCTGAACCATGCCCTGTCTTGGAGTAAATCATTTCACCTTTGGCATCTCTAAAATTGGGTAGATGAGAACTGCCCTAGGGAGCAGACATTGGTGGAAGACATCTGCTGTTTGGTAGGGTTCAGAGAAATAAATTGGTCGATACTTTGTTCATTGGGGAATCTTTCCCATTCGTGGCAACATGCTATGAGCTGTGTGGGGAAGGCAACCATGCCAAATAAAAGGAAACCATAAACAATCTTCAATAAAGGCAAAAGAGAACCATGATGACCAAATATTTTCACTCAGTCTCACTGGAAATATCTCTATGCTGTATAGGGATATAATAACTAATGAGAACTTGCCCTTAGAAGGAAAGAGGATAAAATTAGGGTGAGCTAAAAACAAAAGAGTTGGAGGAAGAACAAAATAAGATGTATCAAGAATAAAGTATAGAGAGAAAGGGGAAGAGGAAGGAAGAACGTTAAGAGACTGTAGTAAAATGAACAGTCTACAACTGGCCCCCACAGAGAAATGACATGAGATTCAGCTGAGAGAGTTAGCAATAAGAACAGAGAAACTGTGAGAGGAGTGAAATTTTGGCCAAAGAGGAGTCTTGTGAATCTTTGTTTAAGGCAAGTGGAGACAATTATCAATTAGGAATAGCCACCTTGCTTAGGAATAGAGGAATGAACAATTAAGTCCACTGTACCCTTAGGACTTATTTGCTTTCTAATATTAGGGTTAAAAGTCACTCTCTTGGTAGAACTTCACTAGCTCTTAGCTGAACTGTGATGTTTTGAGATAGACAAATGACCGGATGCTTTAGTTGGATTTTCACCCCAAGCTTTATGACACTGCCACTGAGCAGCTTCCAAGGAAGGAATGCCAAAGGGAGGAAATTAAGATGAAAGAGCACTTACCCCTCAAAGCAAGCACACCACACCATCTGTTGACTGGAGGATGGCACTCATTACAGAGCCATTGGCAAATGGCTTTGTGCTCAGGAATCGGAAAAGGTTGTGCCCAGAACCCAAAATCAGAATAAAAGGAGCTTAAGAGTTGAAGTGTTTTTAACAATTATCAACCGCCTCATTCTGCATTCAAAAAGTAGGCAATAAAAGTAAATTAGCATGATATAAGCTGTGTACAGAAATGTTGAAGAATACTGAGTAAGGAAGAGATCAGGACAAATTGTTAGTCAAGAAAGGCTACCTATATTCTTAAATGTTGTCTATGATTTTAAAGTATAGAGGAGACACGGATAAGTGAAGAAGGGAGAGGAAAAAAGCCAGAATAATGTTTCATCAGCATCATCTTATCAGTACCATCTTTGAGTGCATACTACAGAACAGTCACCATGCTGTTTTATATGCATTCTAGCATTTATTCCTAACCACCTCCCTATAAGGCAAATACTACCATCATCCCCAAGTCTGCAGATGAGAAACCAAAGGACTGCATGGCAACTATCTTGCTTATGGCCACACAGCTATTAATTTGTAGAACGTAATGAGAACCTGAAACCCCTGACTCTCAGGTCAGTCCCTTTGCTACTAAACTAGATCGTGCTGAGATGAAGGTGCTGAGGTCAACAGGCCAAGGTGTAGAAGGGCAGGCGAAAAAAAGAGCTGTCTGATTCACAATTGCATTGTACTGACATAGGTACTATACACGTGTAGATGTCGCTTTGGTTATTGATTCTAGCATCATTGCTCATCATCCCTCCTAAAATAGAGGAATTGAAACTTTAAGAGGTTAGTGACTTATCCAAGGCTGTTTTGTGAGCAGGTAATAAAGGATAAATTACAATTCTCAGTTCCCACTGGGCCACATTGCACTCAATTATTTTAGGGACTAAAACAATACTGGCATTTTGCCTACAGCATGTGGATTTAGATTTGGTGGAAGGCAAATGTTATGCACTTCCCATTTTGTTGATCACAGAATGTTACAATCAAGGTGTGAACAAAAAGAAATTGTATTTTCAAAATGAACCTACTTTTTTTTTTCAGGAACATGCGTTGTAAGTTCTTTTTGCATATCCCTAATGGCACGTGGTTGTGTGTGTCAACATCCCCTCCCTCTTTTCCATCTGGATGTTGACAAATATAAATGTGTCAGAAGGCCCCTCTCAAGCCACAATATTTAATGCCACAAAACCACAGCCTGGCAGGTAGAGTCAATACCCAGTAACCGGTGAAGATGAGCCATCTAACTTAGAAACATCTCTAAAGGCAGGGGTAGAGAACATTTTTTCATTTGCTACCTGTGTATCTGACTGGCTCTCTCCTGGAATTTATATAGAGAAATTTTATAAGGGGACATAGTTGTGGTTCCCGCCTCCCTCCAATCATTAACAAATTCATTTTTTCAACTACAAAAAGAAGCAGAAATCCAAAGGCACATAAATTCCCATCATTTCTCAGATGACACTGTCCCCATGGTAGGACAGAGAAGAATGCTGCTCCAACATCTTCATCACCCAAATGTGGTAGCCTGAATATTAGGTGGGCTGATTTGAGAACCTATCATTTTGAGTGAAACAGCACTTCAACTTAGAAGACATTTCCTCCAAGACAACACTCAGCCCTTGGCTCAACGACTCTCAGAGAGGAAGCAAAACACACCTCTAATCTCCTCAAGCAAGCAAGAGGAATTTGGTCCAAAGCAGAAGGCAGACAGGCACTCTGGCAAACAGAGCTACAGTCTGGGAATGGGTACCTTCAGACCGTCAACACATAACATTGGTGGGAACATCTGCCGCCCACTTAAGTACCACCAGAATCTGGAGAGCATTATAAATTATACCAACTGCAGAAGCAAGTTTTTCTGGCATTTTAATTACCAGAACACTACAGATTAATCATCCCAACTTTACTTAATTGTGAAGTCAGTCATTTTCCTTCATGAGGGGAGCTCTATACTAACAGAAACTTGAAGTGGAATGTGTTTCTTTGAAAATTATATTTTATTTTATGATTCTGGAGATTGAACTCAAGGACATTCTATTTCTGAGCCACACTCCCAGCCCTCTTTATTTCACTGTAAAATAGGGTCATTCTAAGTTGCTGAGGCTGGCCTCAAACCTGAGACCCTCCTGTCTTAGTCTCCCAAGTACTGGGATTATAGGCGTGTGCCACTTTATACAGCTAAAACTTGTATGTTATAATTGTTATTACTGTAATGAGGATGGAACCCAGGATATTCGACCTTAGAGCTACATCCCCTGCCCTTTATATCCTTTTTTTTTATTATTTTGAAACACTCTTGCTAAATTGCTGACACAGACCTCAAACCTGTGATTTTCCTGTCTCAGCCTTCCAAGTACTAGGATTACAGGTGTGTACCACTGTACCCATCCAAAATTGTACTTTTATTTTTCTATTCATTTTTTTTGTACTGAGGATTATACTCAGGGGCATCCTACCACCGAGCTCTACCCCCAGCCCTTTTTAATTTTATTTTGGTTTTGAAACATGGTCTTGCTAAATTGCTGAGGCTGGCCTGCATCTGCTGTCGTCTTATCAACTTCCTGAGTAGTGGGATTACAAACCTGCGCTACTGTGCCCAAGTGAAAATTGTATTTTAAACCAAAGATCCAGAGCAGATAGTTTTATGGGTCTCTAATTAACGTGAAAAAGGAAATAGGAAAAGGTTAATAAGAGATGGTTAGTTTGGAATGGCGGTTCCCTGGTGCCAGCTCCAGCCATTCAGAATGTTTGCAGACTCATTAGCTGCATGCATTGATTATTAGCTGAATTCAGGAAACGCTCACTCGCTGTGTTAGCAATGGGCTAGAGTGATTCGATAATACCCACCCTCCAGCTAACTAGGGCCCAACAGTAAGGTAATGTTTTCTACAATCAAAAAAGAAGCTTTGCCTGTCAATTTCACTTGACATCAATTATAAATCTGAAAGTTTTTGGTGAAGCTCAGAGAGGCATAATGAAACTTTCCAGGTTGACAGTTGGCACAAACAAAGGTCTGGCTCCCTATCTTTAAAATTCACTTTGTGCAGAGACACTATTGCTGAATGCTCATTTTGCCACTAAGCAAAATCATCCAGTGTCTGAAAATTCAAACTTAATAGAATACTCACAGATAATCGCTCAACTTTTCTGAAATGAACAGTTTGATAGGCAATGAGTCCAGCAAAAAGATTTGGCACTTTGGGCTTCACTCCAGATTTTGCCATCAATTTGTGTTCGGACATAAAAAAAAAAAAGTCCTTAAACCTTTGGTACATCAACTTTTCCTCCAGAGAAAAAATAATGGAACCGATATTTATATGCAGCATGTCTCTGAAATACAATGGCTTCTTGAATTAAAAGGATTAAATTTTCTGATTAGGGACAGGAAAAATAAAACTGCTCCAAGTTGCAAATAGTTTGCTTTTACATCTGAATGATGGCTCTTCAGCTTCTGCATCTGATTTGGTTTAACAACAGTGTACAACTTGACTCTTACGAGCTGGAGGCATTTTTTGTTTCAATAAGCTGATTTTTAAATTAAATTAAAATGAAAACCACTCTTTTGGTTCACCTCCCAGATTAAAGCAACTGACAGCCTCATTAATGATTAAACACAGCAGGTGGCAGTGCCTTGGAACAGTCCGATCAGTCTAAGTATCTTGGAACCTGCATCACTCTCCTTTCCCCTCTCTTTTGTGTATTAAAAGGGAAAGACACTGCTGTTCGTACAAGCTGGAAACTATGCAGACTGAAGAGGAGGGAAGAAAACAAGTTGTCCAACATCTATTAAAAAGAGAGTTAATATATAAGCTTAAAGATGGAGAGAGTGACTACACAAAAGTTAGAAAATACACTCTGACTCTGGATTTGAATTTGCAAACTCATGCTTGGGACAGTACCTTGCTCCAATCAATTGACACTACCAAGTTTTTCCAGGTAATAAGAGCGGTGGATGCTTACAGATTTCTATTTGAAAAGGCAGCATCATAAGTTATGCTTTGATTCAGACCAGATTACACTTATACTTCTGTGCGACTTAGAGTCTAGATACTAAACCACAATTTAGAAACCTCAAGGGCTTAGCTGACTGGGGTAGGGGCGGAAAACTTGTTTGGGCCAGGGTGAAAGTCTTCATTTTAAACTAAGACAGAAAACTGAACAGTCTTGTGTGCAATTAAAGAGGAGATTACTAAAGCTAAAAAGAACTAAACTTACCGTAAGACAATGTCTATTATTTCAGATTTTACAGCTAGCGTGTTTGTTGTCTAAACTAGTGTGAAGACTAACGGATAACAGAGTGGAACTATTATTTCTGATTACCACAGATCCTTAAAGAAAGTGTCTTTCAAGAGGCCACCTCGATGTGACGATGTGAATTCAGCCCCAGAGTTCATTTTCTGATACACTCCTTTGTCCTCTTCTGGATTCAGTGCCTTTCACATTGTCCCTTCTCTACATCATCTTGCACACGTTTGCAACTACATAGTTGATCTCTGACCTGCTTATTTTTATGTAAAGTCCTGTGCTCACCATAAACCCTAAAATCACACAGCAACCTTTTCACGTTGTCACCTGCACACACATGTCTAGCCCCAAAGGATTTGCTCCCAAACAACTCTGGAGACTATGTCATTGATAATCCCTTTAGCCCTAACCAGAAAAAAATTATTTGTATTCTAGTTAGATAACAGAATGATTGTTCTCTGGGATTCCATTCTGCTCAGCTGCAAAAGAGTCTGTTTTGTCCATCCCTGGCTCTTTTTTTCTTGTGGTACTGGGGATTGAATCCAGGGGCATTCTACCTCTGACCTACACCCCCAGCCCTACTTTTTTTTCTTTATTTTGGAACAGGGTCTCAATAAGTTGCTGAGAGCCTCATTAAGAAGCTGAGGCTGGCCACGAACCACAATCCTCCTGGCTCAGCCTCCTTGTAATACTGAGATTACAAGCATGCACCACCAAGCTCAGGTCCACGTTGCATTTTCAAGTTTAAGATAGAAGTCTGCGGGCGTGGTGGCACAAGCTTGTAATCTCCGCACTTGGGAGGCAGAGACAGGAGGATCGCGCAGGTTCGAAGCCAGCCGCTGGCTTAGGAGACACTGTTTCCAAATAAAAAATGTAAAAACAGGTCTGGGAGTGTAGCCCGAAGGTATAAGGGCTTCCAGGAACCCCAGTACCACCAAAAAAAAAAAAAAAAGATAGAAGTCTAAGTCGGGCGTGGCACATGCTTGTAATTCCAGCATTTGGAAGGCTGAGACAGGAGGATCAAGGTTTGCAGACAGCCTTAGCTTCTACTTAGTGAGCCCCTTTGCAACTCTTGAGACCCTGTTTCAAAATTAAAAAAAAAATTAGGGGCTGGGGGTGTAGCTTGGAGGTAGAATGTCCCTGAGTTCTATCTCCAATACCACAAGAAAAGTCTAGATTACGATTACGTGAGACCTTTTCAAACACTGCCAGCAGAACCTATGTATAAACCCCTAAAAAGCAACTTTTCTAGTGGCCCTTTAGGAGCCAGCCCCAACCTATCCTGATCTGGTGCTTGGTGTTTTTTTTCTAGCCTGGAGTTTTACTGGGGCAAGTCTTGTGGAAAGAGAAACTGAAAAGGCAGCCATTATGGAAAAAGAGTGGATGTCTCAAATAAGCTTTCCCTGGCTAAAGTCTACTGACAAAGAACCATCTGGTGAGAACAGAGATTACCCTGGATGACAAAAGGCGTCTATAGTAAAAGAAGAAAGCCATCGCCTAGGGATTTTGCCCATGCAATTAAAAATGATGGACAATATTGGTAGTCTTTAAATTGCTTCTTAAACTATGACTGGACTCAATTCCTCATGTTTATTTGATAATAAACGGCTTAAGAGGAAAAAATCAGAAAAATACTCTATATGAAATGTCATGTTTAGATTCCTATTTTCCCGTCTTGATGAAGTTTATTTACTATTCTTAACCATCTTACGACAGGACAGAGCAAAAATAAGATTACATAGAAAGAAAGAAAGAAAATAATGACCATGATATTTCCATGGGCTTTTTGAGCAGACCTGAAATCCTCCACATCTGTTATCATCTTGGCAGTATCTCTGTTTGTCACGGCCTATCGAACTTGCCTTTTCATGAAGCAACCGGAAAACATTCGCCCAGCAAATCACCCATGCTGGGGCCTGGCTTCCACTATTCCTTCAACGGGATCCCGTTACACCAAAGTGTTTTTTAAATGCATTCGGTTTTCCAGCTCAAATATTCTTAATTAATTTCTTCACTGATCCTATGTCATCTATTCCATACAGGACCATTTGTGCTATTGGGCCATAAACTCCCAGAGAATGAAATTCTTAATTGTTCAGTGCGCTCCCTTTATGCCTCCATCCTTCAATGCATTCCAAGTGCTGAGAAACAGAAATTCTTAGTGTCAACTAGTCAGGAGAGCCCCCGGCATTTATTCTCTTGATAAAGAATGAATCTCTTACCAAAGTTAATGGTACTAGTAACTTTTAAAATAATCTCGAGTATGATCCCAAGTGGATCAGAAAAACATTTAGGTATACAATGCGTGCGCGCGTGCGCGCACACACACACACACCACAAAATAGCATTTCTATTTGAAAGCAGATAAACAGTTGGCACTAGTTTTCATGTCCTGCATGGAAAAATTGACATTGAGTTGTCCTAAAAGAATTCCCTAACCAAAAGGTCCATACCTACACATAATGCTAGTGAATACTTGCTAACAGCATAGATGTTTCCATTAGTTAAGAACAACTGTTTATTTCAGAGGCTGTCTTGTCAATAAAATGTAAATAATGCTTTTGGAAGAAATCCAATTACCTGGTGCAACCATATAATTGAAGTAAATAAAAGCGCCACCTGTCACCTCTCTTCCTATCTACCCAACTATTGCTGAGACTGAGAAAAGAGAAAGTTTGGGGGCATCAAAGGAAGAAGGGAATTGGACACACAGTACCCCTGAGTGCCTCTAAAACAGAAAAGTAACTGGGCATACCAAAGATTAAGCCTACCATTCTATGGTGAAATTAAGTGAAAATCAGCAGGAAATTCAAAATTAAAGTAAAAGGATTTTTAGAAATGCCTGCTAATATGATATTCAAATTAGAATATCCAGGAAGAAATTTCACTATATTTTTATTGAAAATAAAATCTTGCTTATGAGAGTCCTCTCATATATATTCTCTTTATTGGTATAATATTAACAAAGTTTTAATATACCCAAACTCTATTCTTAGGGCTTTTTTTAAAATCAGAATGAATTGTTTATCACTTAGGTCACCTTGGTTATCTCAATAAAACCCAGATAAGCTAAAGTAAAAAGATGATAACTTTCACAGTTAATGACAGCAGTAGTTGGTATAGCCCATCTCCAGACCCAGACACAGAGTGGGCCCTCAAAAACATGGTTGAATGAAAAAAGTATATCTGTAAATATATTTATGCTGCCTGGTATTAGGATACTGTTATACCTGAGACAGGATGGAAGAAGCTGAAAGTCACATCTGCACAGACACCGTGGACACATCCCAGTGTTCAAGTAATTAAACATTTCACTGGGTATATTTGCAAGGGGATGAAGACATTTTTAAAGGACTTTATATGAGCAAAACTGGGGAAGAAATAACCACATGAATTGCAAAACAGTATATCTAGCCTCAAAGATGCTAATTTAGGTCCAGGGGGATCTAATCAACCTCTTTGTTGAAGTAAAGATAAAACTTTTTGACAGCAAATGCTATTCTGATAAAATGGAATTTTCAATTACTATGTGAACATCTGGTCCACGCTCGCATTTCTGGAGCCCAGCAGCACACTGCTTTGCAATGTCACAAAAGATCCTCCACTGAGAACTCCCTATTTTGCCAAGAGATTAATTGAAATGAGTGTTTGGAAATTTAGTGAGGTGAGAGGTGAGTCTGGGGGATAGGTAAGAGGATAAAGAAGGGGATGTTTAGTCACTGAATCATGATTTCCCTAAAAGGCTAGAGAAATGAAATTACACATTGCTAGTGGAGTGTTGAAAGTGCAAACCTCTTAATCCACCTGTGGTTGAAACTCGGCTAAGGGTAGAATGCAGACTACAAAACATGCCTGGAGCTAATTTGTAATAGCAGTCGCATTAGGCACAAAATTCCTGCAATCCGTGTTTTACACAGCAAATATGTTGAATGATATTTAGATGATGAGATGGGTCAATGAACAACTGTGCTGAATTTAGGTGATGAAACCAGTAAATAAACACGTTGAGAACAATGCCGAGGCATCTACACAGAGGGCTGGGGATGTTGTTGAGTGGAAGAATGCCTGGCATGCGTGGGGCCATGAGTTCAATCCCAGCACCACAAGGAGAAGAACCTACACTTTCAGAAATAAAGCAATCATTATATTGCATTTGGATGTGAAAAGCAGATAAATGTTACTCCAAATTTCTGTAGATTGCTTCCATTTGGTATCAATTAGCACAGGAGGGAAACCAATTCAGTGTTGTAGTGAACTCCAAATTGGGTGCATATTAGAGCAATTAGAGTCATCATCGCTGCTGATGAATTTATAATCAATAATTAAAATCATAAGGAAAGAGACTGAGTGTGATTTGAAATGAATTAGTTGGGTTTGAGACTAGTGTTCAGCTCTACAATCTGATCCCCATAAACCCTAATTTCATGGGAGGATTACATATTTAAGTAAGCATAATGGAGCCAGGTGTGGTGGCACATGTGTGTCTGTAATCCCAGTAATTGGGAGGCTGAAACAAGAGGATCACGGGTTCAAGGCCAGCCTCAGCAATTTAGCAAGAACTTGTTTTAAAATTAAAAAAATAAAAATTATGAATATGACATGATTAACCTGGACAACCACTGGTGGGAGGGGGGAAGGGAAAATGGGGGTGGGGGGGAGAGGGCACCAAATATAGTTTAAGTGTATACTATTTATGTTCAATAAAAAATTGTTAAATAAAAAAGGGATGGTGGTGTAGCTTAGAGGTAGAATGCCTCTGAGTTCAATCCCCACTATGACAAAAAGAAAGTAAGCATAATAGGATAGCTATGCCATCACAAATGGCCATGCAAAGAAGCAAGGATGAGCCAGAAGTTTAGGAACTCCAGACCTGTTCAACTCAGAGCCCCGATAGGAAGAGATTCAAACCCAGTGATACTTGCAAGCATGCAACAGACCCAGGAGCCTCTGGCACCTCTAACCATTGTATCTGTCAATTGCTCTTCTTACCAATTCACCCACAGGGATTGGATAACATAAAAGTCATATCTCCACAGAAAAATGGTAAATTTAGCAAATAATTTCAGAGAGGGAAGGCATTGGTTAAGAGATTTGATTGTGACTCCCAAGCTCAAGACCACATCTCATCTCATCTGGAACAAAATCACATGGTAAACCTGCCAAAAATGACAACAATGACTTGTTCTCAATGTACTCTGAGAGTTCTGAAGAAAGAGCCTTCAAAATAGTACTGCATGCTAACTAAAAGCACAGGTTACAACTTGCTATCACCTACTTTTCTAGGGAACCACAAGAGACACAGAACTAAGGACAAACTGAGACGCACTAATTCATAGGCACAGTGGATGACAAATTTGTCAGGTAGCTGGTAACCACAAAATTCAGTTCAGCCAGTTCATCAGTCTACTGACCTGGTGTTTGACATGTTAAGAGAGATACCAGGATTGAAAATATGCCACAAAGAGGAGATTCCTATCATTCCCTCTGATCTCACTATGCTCCAGCTCACAAATGTGTTTGGTTGGGGTAATCAAAACTCAATCCAAACTTACCATTGACTACACTCTTGACTTTTGCCCTTTGAGTTCAAAAGTCTTTTACATAGTCTCCTTCCTTCATTGAATCTAGTGATTCTGAGATCCATTGGCTAGGAGGGCACTCAGAAAAGAGTTTCTAAAAACAAAGATATCTGGACATTTACATAAGCCATGAAGCACCCTTGTCATTCACAGTGAGTATTCTTCTGCTATGGTAAAGTTATACGAACAAATTCTGAAGAAATTGTTGGCAGTATAAGAAAACAAGACCCAAGTGTCTCTCAGAAAACAAGGATCAAATACAGTTTGTATCTTTTCCTCAAACACTGGCAACACAACACCAGATCAGTGAACAAACCATCCCTGCTACATGAGAAAATTAATGGGTGCATACAATTATCTTGATTTTGAAAATCTTGAGCTTCGCTGTCAATCATGTTTTCACATCTGTGCAAAGAAAGATACAGTACTAATATTCAAATCAGAAATGTCATAAAGAGAGTGACAGTCATGAAATCCGAAGTAAGCCAAACTCCCCAAAACCTTGGTATAAGGTAAACTCAACTGGGTGCAAGTTGCCCAACACTAGAGCAGTTCTTACAGAACCCAAACAAATAATAGTATTAAAATTAGCTTAAGAAATTCAAGATCAGACATGCATGGTGGATTAACCCAGTGACTGCCTTTCAACCAGTGTGTGTTAGGATAAAATGAGACACACTTATATAAATGCAGGCTCAAAAGAGTAAATATAATAACATGTTAATTGTTGGAATAGCAGCGATTTTTTGAGTTAATAATAATGAACCCAAGTAAACTGGCGCACAATCCATGTGGCAAGCTTGGAGTTGATTTGTGATGCACAATTAAGCATCATTACAAAAAGCTTCACAAGGAGAGAGCTATCACATGGTAGAGACTGAGATGTAAACAAGACCTGAATTCCCTTTGTACATAAACTTTAGTCATCCACTTGAAAAGAATTAACCCAAGAGTTGGTTAAAGGTTTATTCATTGATGGGATAATGGGAAAAAAAAGGAAAATACATGCATGTGAATTAAATACTGGGCAACAAAATGTAAAAGCATTGCCAAAATGGAATAGCAAAAGTGTGTGTGTGTGTGTGTGTGTGTGTGTGTGTGTGTGTTTGTGTGTGTGTCTGAAATCATCATGTTATATGTAGGAAAGTCTCAGGATACATTTCCTTTAGAATACTCTATTATTTAATCTACACAGTATATAATACATCCTGTTTGTAAGAGACACTTAGAAAATCTAGCTACAGTCCACTGATACTGTTTTCCTAGGGAAATGTGGCAAAAATTAAAACAGATGTTGTTCTAACCAGGCATAAAGTGAGAATCAATTATGACTATTTCCTTTCCTGAAGTCATTTTATTTTAGAGAGCATCTAACTCAAGCCCTTTCTGATATAAATGAAAAAGCATTTCTTTGAGACACACACAACTAGTAAATGGTACATATCTGTCTGCATCCTGTGACACAGGCTAATCTTTCGAGAATTAAATTGCCTCTGTTTCGGTTACATAAATGTTTAATTTTTTTTCATTCTCAGTCGTAGTAAGGTTTCCCAGAAAGTATATTATCTCTGCAGATGTCACCACTCACCAATTAGAGAAGGCAGCAGTGCACAATTGCTAGTGACCTCTCTATATTATAGACTTTGACATTGGGGTCTGCTAGGGAGGGAATGGATTAGACAATTTAATAGAATCGTCAGTGACTAATTTTTTCCATGGAAAACATTTTGTTTTGTGAATCATGCATTTTTTGGATTCATTTACAAAACCAAAACAAAAGCATTTAATGATGTTTACAGTGAAATGAAACAGCTGAAGACCAGCACATAATCACCATATTTTGTTTTCTTATCTTTAAGACTCCTAGCAGTAGGGCTTCCAGCTGAGCTTGAGCCTAGCTTCTCTCCAGACACAGCCAAGTATTCTGAAGCTTCACTGAGCCTAAACACCAAGTTGAATTCATACTTCTTAATTGAAAAGGACAGGCTGTTTGCATTGTATGTTTGCGTGAGTAAAATATTGAAAATGACATCTGTGCCCAAGTCCATCTGAACACTGCCTTAGCTGAACTCTATTAATGCTTTTATACGCTGGCTTCTGCCTAGCACAGTTTGAAATAGTGCCTCTTGTGGATGCACGTGTGGCAGAGTTCACAAAAATAGAACTTCCTTCATACAACATGAGGCTGCCGCTCCTGGCATGTGCTTTGAGGTGCTTTGCACAGTAGGAGAATGGTTAACGTTGACTCAGCTGCATCCTTTTCCTCTGGTATCCCCTATGGCAAATGGCAAATGGCAAATGTGGTAGCTAGAGGGCTTTGGCATTGCATCCCCATAGACACAATGGAAAATTGAGTATTTTCAACCCTCAGTGAAGAGTGCATAATCTGTGGTCAGAGAATAATCTCTCTGGGTAAAGCTAAACATAGGGAATAAAACCCACCCCTCTAGTCTCATTAGAGCTGTGTTCTATGCAAGTCGACTGATCAGCTGAATTTGTCTAAAAAGCAAAAGGTGTTTATTCTTGGAGAGAATGCATCTGCTTGTTTCCAGTGTGCTAAGTGCCATTATTATTGAAGAGAATGCATGCAATGTATATACGCAGTCATCTTGTTAAATGCCAACCCATTATATAATCCTAGGGGACCATTGAGGGAGGAAGAAATGATGTGACTAGATGTCGTGGCAGCTCAAAGCCCTGTAGATGCTGGTGCTGTGTGAGCTCAGCACACACTCAGTACGAATACACTCAATGCAGTAGAGTAGTACAATGTGACAGCAAATAGTGTGGGTTCTTTGGAGTCTGCTGTTGCTACTTACAATCAGCCTGCTTACCATGGTCAGGCATCTGAGATCCCATGGAGGTCACACTGGTGTTCAGCACATCGTTGACGGCAGTATCACAATACAGGCTCCTCTGAACATCATGCTCACTGTCAGTCTGGTCACTCTCCTCATGGCCACTATCCTTCAGGCTGTTGCCCTCCAGATCCTTGAAGGTAGAGCTGCTGGGTTAAAGGAAGAATGATCACTTACAACTGTAATAGATCTGATTTTTCATCTCTCTAAGCCAAGATGATGTCAGCTTTGAAATGAGGCCAAACAGTGGCTGGACTGGCCCACAGGGTAGGAATCATGGAAAGAGACATTTCTGTATCAAGATAATAGAATTGAACATTGCAGACAGGTTCCACGATCGGATGCTGATGCAGCTAATATTTCCATTCACTTCTTTTCAGTGCATCCCTACGTGCAAGGTAGACAAAGCTACAAGTCTAAAACAGTCACCTCTAAAAATTATTGTCATTTCCAGTGTCCTCAGTTCTTACACAAAGTAAAATAATAATAGCTAATGTCTACGTCAGGGATTACTATGTATGAGGCCATCTTTCAAGTGCTTGACATTAATTAACTTTAAAATTATCACAACAGAAAGGTGCTACTAATATTCCCTTTTATAGACATGATAACAAAGATGCATAGAAGTAGCTTGCCCAATGTCACACAGATGGGAAAACACATAGCACATCGAATACCAAATGAAGGTAGTCTAGTTCCACAGCCTAGAACATTAACCACTATGTATAATGCTTCTACTAGTCAACTGTAAAAAGTAGGGGCAGAAATTGAAGTAGTAAAATTACCATTGAAATGATTAACAGTATTGGAGAACTCAGATCAGTTTTCACTGGAAAAGGCACAGGAATAGATTAAAAGAAAAAAGAGGAGAAGAAAGAGCTGAGAAGAGGAGACACTTGGTGGATAGAAGATATAATAGCTAATTTTAAGTGGTTAATTTGACTGGGACACAGGAAGCCCAGGTGGTACATTTTTCTGGATGTGGTTGTAAGGGTGTTTCCAGAGAGATTACCATTTGAATTGTGGAACTCAGAAAAGCATATGTCTCTCCCCAGTGTAGGTGTGTATCATCGAATCCATCAAATGCCTGAAGAGAATAAAAAGGCAGAAGGTTGAATTTGCTCTGTGCCAAATTGCTTGAGCTAGAACATTAATCTTCTCCTGCACTCAGCGCTCATGGTTCTTAGATCTTCAGACACAGACTGGAATGTATACTACTGGGGCTCTGGTTTTCAGGCCTTCGAACGACATCACCAGATTTCCTGGTTCCCCAGCTTGCAGATGGAAGATTGCAGGATTTCTGATTTCTCAGCCTCCATAATTGCATGACCCAAAACCTTATAATAAATGTCTTCTATATAATAATATAGAAATGCCTATTGTTTCTCTTTCTCTGGAGAGCCTTAATACAGAAGACAAAATAAAAGTGAGAGCCAGACAGTAAGCATTAACTGAATATAGGTAGACTAAGAATATGGAAACTTTCAGCTCAAGAGTGTGTGGGTAAAACGTCCCTTGCCTTTACTGAAGCAATCCACCACACAATGCACTAAGCATGCTATCTAGTAACTCCACAGCATTTCTTAAAGAATGCAGTATACTCATGGAGGACCCACCTCAACTTACAATGCTTCCTATATCTTGCCTAAATGTGCAATTGTGCTACACCATGGTTGATAAGTTATGCGTGTGAAGTAACTAGTGGTGGTGAATGCATCCCCCAGTCAGTGAGATGGAAGCAAAGGCACGCTCAAGCAAGTGTGTTGCTGTCTCGGCAAGAGAGAGGGGCACACTTGTAAATGAGGACAGGCCCTCAAAGCCCTACTGTAGCTCTGCAGGGGGAGCCCTATGGAGACAGTGCTGCAAACTCATTTGATCTGCTCAAATTTGAACTTTCACAGATATGGCTCCCTGAGTCTTTAATAAGAACATCAGTCCTCTATATGATGGAGAGCTCTGGGGTGGACACAGTGGCTATACTGTCACTCTTCATACATGGTCAAGAAGAATCACAGGTGATTTAACATACAACCCACCTAGGTGCCAAGTGCTGACTGACCTGAATTTGAAAAGGAAGAGCTCAATAAGGCAGCAATAATTAGAAGAAAATTTAGATAAAGAGTAGGATGGAGTGAAACACTGACCTGTTAGCTAATGATTTTCATAAAGGATAACTGAGAATTAGCATCATAAAAACTAAAATCACTCAATAGGACTTCCAAATGATGTCGCACAGGTAACTCAGCCCTATGAACCCACCAGGATGCAGTTCTATTAAAAAATCATCCTACAGTTCTTTCACAACCAAGAAGACCAACTGGAGACGCATGATGTGTTTTATCATTTCTAACTTTCTAGAGTACCAATACGAATCCCATAGTTTAAATGGATTCAAATTTTGTATTTTAGAAAAAAACAGGCAGCTCCATTTTTATAACCAATATGGACTTTTCAAACTGTATCATCTAGTATCTGAAATATAATAAAAAGTCCCTAATACCCAACATGAAACTGTCACTTTAAGCCAGAAAATTCAACCCTAAATTGACTGCATTTTAGCAGAAGAGTTGCTAAAACTTGTTTGAGATACATAATGGTGAGGGATATAGTATAAGGGCAATGGAGTTAACTATCCCTTAGAGCAGGGCATCTTGACCTTGACACTCTTGACATTGTTGGCCACTTAATTCTTTGTTGAGGCTGTCCCATGCATTGCTAGATGTTTTGAGCAGCATCTCTGGTCTTCATCCATGAGATGCCAGTAGTGATCCCCCCATCCAAGAGTAATAATCACTTCATCTCCAGAGAGACATTGCCAAATCATCCCCAGTTGACAACAACCACTCCGAGTTCTTTAAATTCTATTCTTGTAACAAACTGTAGAAAAAAAAAGCACTGGACTTGGAGTCATTAGGTCAGGTGGCCATCTGTAATGTGCCATTCCATCTATGTGACCCTGGGCTTGATATTCAATATGCTTGAGTCTCATTTCTCTTGTGTATAGGATGTATTTGCTGAATTCTTCCACAAGACATTTTGAGGACCGGCACCTGAGGTACCAGAAACATACAGATATTCAATAAATGTTTTCTAAACATGATCATTATTCTGTATGCTAATGTCTTCATTGACATATAATTAAATATATATCCATGGTATTTCATAGGATTCATATAGAAAGTTTATATTTGAAGAAAAATTTCATGCTTTCTGTTAAAAATAGATACTGTCCATTATGTTATCTCTCCTAAAATTCAGGGACAGAAAAAATTGTTTCCATTACCAAATGTATCCTTACTTTATTAAATAATGAGATACACTTGCTTTGTCTTGGCTTCTCAAAACCTTCAAGATAAATGTAATGTTTAATTACACTGAGTGACCACCCTGAATGTCAGGGATCTCTATCTGGCATCTTTTCCTAATAGGTTTTAGATCCACTCTTTTAAAATTTGATCATCCACTTAAAATGCTTCTAAATGTTATAAATCACCTCAGAGATTTTTATCTTTAGGTAGAAAATGTAGAAATAATAAAACCCCGAAGGATTAACTCCTAGGATCTGAGGACCTGGTAGTGCGAGCATAAAAAACTGTACATGCTAAGAAAGAAAAGACAAAGGTATAACCATTACCCTCTCCCAAACCTGAGAATGGTTAACTCTTTTAAAGATCAGTTTTCAAACCATTGACAAACTAAGTACCACTGACTCTAATCTTGTAAGGGCATTTAGTGGCTTAATGAATGGATCTGTGTACGGCAGTTTAAGACCCAGTGAGCAAGATGCTGCAAATTGTAAAGCAGCCTGGTAAATGGCTACTCACCCCAAACAAATAACAATTTATGACAGGCATTAAAAATGCTGATTTCACTTGCTTTATTACTTGTGTATCTCTTGGGAGATGAAATACTTGTAAAACAACTTTTGTAGAACAATAAATTAGGGATACCTGTTTGTGATGGTATTGTAAATGCAAATGTTTCTATTACTGCTCTTGTAGCCAACAGATACTCTCAGAAACACCCAGAACAGGGCTCTGCACTCAACCAATGCTTGGTGAACAAACATTGCTCAAATTCTGACCTGTATCTACCCTTCAATATTATAATTCTTTTCCAAAAGACAGAAGAAAGAAAACAGGCCGTATCTTCACATTAGGTGACACCATGTACTCAAGAAAGGCCAACTGAGACTAAGGAGGGAATGAGAGTCAAAAGAGTTTTGAAACTGTGTTTAAAGAACCTAAGGAAGATTTTCATGTGTTTCTGGCCCACTTGTATCACTAACACCTTGATGACCTTTTAAAACTGGAGATTTTCTAGGTATGGAGCTAGAGAATGCATTTTAACAAGTCTCTCAGTTGATTCCAATGCACGTGAAAGTTCAGAAATCACTGACTTAAAGGGAAGTTTATTGCCAGCTTTGAATGGAAAATACTGAGGTTTCCTTCAACTTCTTCCTTCTAGTCATTCGATACACACCAAACACTTACTATATACAAAGCACCATACCAGATGCTACAAAACCCCAGGACAGTTTTGGAAAGCGCTGTGCATGGTTTAGATTCCAATGTTCATTTTCCTTTTCACACTGCTTCATCACCTTGTTCATTTCTTATTCTGTTTTCTTTGAGCTACAGCCTCATGCCCTGATTGATATTACTCCAAACGCACAGCAGGAGTGGACATCAGACAGCAGCACAGAAAGCAGGCAGAAGGAGAGAGTGGTGCAGTAGGGACAAAGTGCCACTGCTGGCTTTCTTTGCAAGGAAACAAACATAGCAGGGAGGAAATCCATCCAAAACAACTCCCAAACTGTCCTTTCTTGTTAATCTGGGACTCTCTCATAAGCCTCCTTGGGATACCTCCAGGTGGAAGGTGATGATCTGGAAGAGAAATACTACAGAGATATAATGCTAGATTTTTCAGTGCCAAAAAATACGGGGAATGTGCCATGTATCTTTGTTTTCCATTTCAGATCTACTCTTCACCCTTCTCAACCTCTATTCATGCCTATGAAAATCTCTTTGCTGTCTGGCTTTCTATTTGGGATTAGCTCATGGAGGGCACCAGCAGGAAATCAGAGGGCAAGAGGAAAGTGATGTTGTGGTATTGATTGTGTCTGCTCCCTCCTGCAGGGTCACTTCATGATGACTTTATCCTTCCACTGATCAGAAGTCACTATTACCCCATAGTCAATCTTCCCTCCATGCTCTCTTCTTCGTTGTGTCGGAGGTATTTTTGATTCCGCTGTTCTGGTACCAGAATACTGCAGTATTCCCTGCCCAGTCCTTTGCAAATTGTCTTATTATCAAGTCATCCTCATTTGAGTGTGTCAACTACTTCATATAAGAACCCTCATTGATTCAGGAGAGAATCAAAGGAGAAAAATGGTAGTTCAACTGAGTTAGATGGATGTGAATGAGAAAACAATGCCTGTACGTGAATGAGAATGGTCTGCAAAAAACAAAAGCCAAATATAATGGGTTAAGAAACATCCGTGGATGAGAAGAAATTGAATAGAGGATAGGAAAATAGATTTTAAAAAAGTTTTCAAAGTGGGCCTGAAATTGTACTGGCATTTTAAAAATCAGGGATTTGACAGTCAAATTAAAATTAATAATCCAGTTCAGAATTTCTTAGCCAGAAGCTTTTTCCATGCATAGAAATGGATCTTCAAGATGCTGCATACAGCAAAACCCCTTTTAAATATGGCTGTGAGCTATTTTAACACTTTACATGGTTTTACCACCTGATTTTAGTCACCATTCTCTTTTAGCATTTTATACTTAATAATGGTTACTCTTCAGAAAAAAGCACAGCAAACAACTTACTCTGTATCTTTACATGTATTATGCTTTGTATAAACTCAACTGACCCCATATGAATTTTACGATATTTCAAAGCCTTTGCAGTTCCACAACAGAAAAAAAAAAACGTGTGCATCCCTGAGCTTTTAAATTTTTCTTCTTAATCAAGGTTATCCCTAGTAAAAACTATCTTTGATTTCAGGAAACATCAGGAGACACTTTCACCAAGACTCCTGCTGTGGTGTGTGTGTGTGTGTGTGTGTGTGTGTGTGTGTGTGTGTGTGTGTGATATAATCAAAATCATAGGTTCCCAGTGAGTCCCAAGGTTTCTGTGGAAGTGCATGTATCCCAAAACCTAAATGTTTGAACATAGGTTCATCTTATAAGTCTGCTTTGTAAACTGAGAGCTGACCTAAGACATGAGGGTCCATAGGAGTCTTAGCCTTTTGCCAGGCTATGAAAATCCAAATCATGTTATCACTTTAACTTGGTCATAGAATCCCCAAGTACCCAGAACTCACTAGCTCAAGGAACCTGTAGGGATAAAGCAAGTCACTGTTTTTACTAGAAGTTAAAAAAGAAGCTTTGGAATATAGCAATCTTAAAGTAGAAAACAAGGCATATTTCTTTTGCAAAGCTATTCTAATCATTTCATGTAAAGAGGTTTTTCTCTTGCCCTAAAACGAATTAGTGAGATAATTTTGAATTTCTTGCCTTTTGCTGTATTCTTTCTGTAGGGTGAGAAAATATTCTAAATGGATTCTTCCCAGCCCCTGAGTAAAATTTTAATCTATTTTATGACTGGTGATACAGGGCTATCCATTTTCAGATGACTAATGATCATCACTTAAGGTCATAGGCTATCCTGGGCTAGTACAGATAAACCTAGCATGTTTTAGAATTACCTTAGCATCATAAATTAAATTAGATATAAATTCAAGTTACTTGCACAACAAGCTAGTTTATTCCTCGAATCCTTATGGCTCCAGTAATAGAAATTCATGGGATTTGAGCCCGTAAATAATAAAAAATTTTTTCAGGTCTTCTCTACTGCAGTTCAAAAATACCCTTCTTGCCTCTCTATTTCATTTCCATTTTTTAACAAACATACTCAGTGTTCAATTTTAGCTGCAGAATAATCACTGAGCCAGTCAAGAAGCTATTTACATGAAACAGAAATGAAGGCATCATCTGAATTGTCAGTACTGAGTTTTTTGGTTCAAGAAGCTATCTCCTTTGCTTAATTCTCCCTCCTCAGAGGTTTTTCTTAACACCCTGTCTATCCCCATCTCCCAGAGGATGTCAAATCACCCTGCACCAACCAGGTAGAACCTTCATTGTCAGTATTCATCTCTGGACACTATACACTGTAGCTTCAAGAATAACTAATCATACAAATATCAACTTTGAATATTTCATTGGAAGCACTTCAAAATATATCGACAAGTAGTGAATTGGGGAAATTTCTTTTCCTCTCTTACCTCAAAATACTATATAGAGTTAATTCATCAGTCATTAAAATATACTTTAAATATTTCAAAGATGTCCAAATGCCAATCTCAGAACTCTATGGAAGTTCCATATGAGAAAAAATGTTAAGGCCTCCCTTTATTTAAAGTCAATAGCACCCTGATTTTTATATGAACATGATTTTGAAAATTTTCTAATATTTTCTACTAAATATGTTCTTCTAAATCATCAACAAAACTATATTTTAATATAACCCAAAGTTTAGTTTTAGTTGTGAATACTTAGGCATTTTGATGGACAGCTATATAATAAAATACCAAGAGTACCTTTGAGGATGGAATTACTGCTGATATTTATTTACTTCTTCTCTTTTTTGAATTTTCCAAACTGTCCATAATAAACATATAGGCATTCATCTTAAAATCCCAAAGAGCACTGCTTTATAAAAAACTTAACCAGTTTTTTCTTTGCATTAAATCAAGGTTAGGAGTAGAAACAGGCAGGCAAATTGGCATACCTTTTGATTAAATGGGCTCGGCTGTTCACGTAGTTGGAGTCAAAAGAATAGTTTTCAGTCTGCAAAAAGAAAGGAGATTTAAAAGGTTATACAGGTGATTCATAAGAGTAGTCCAAGTGCCCTACTTAAAAGGATATTTTTTATACTGGCAAGAAGCAATGAATGAATGGGAAACCCAGGCTGTACTGGGGCAGCAGCAGCCTGAGAGGTGCCTTCCGTGGGTCACAGAGGGGCTCTGTACAGGCAGAAGCTCACCCCTGCAGACCTGGGCGGACTAAGAGCACACATTTCCTAGAATATAGCTGGCTACTGACCATGCAACTACTTACAGAGAAGAGACAATATGACTCACAATCGTTACAGAAACTAATTGCTTCCCATTCCCCAGTGGAGGCCATTCTATGCCCATCAAATTGACTGGAAGTTCAAAGGTATTTTTATTAGTAGTAGATAATTAACATGTTAAAATATTTATTCCAAAGATATGGAAATGCAAGCAAGGTAATCCCCCACTGTGGATTTAAACTCTGCACTTCCTTTTGTTTTAAGACATTTGCTCCACACTGGTTATGCAGGAAGGCCTTCTTTTATCACAGATATAAAGGCAAACAAGTATCAAGCCTAAAACAGGGCGAAGGGCAGTCCACAGGGGGTGCCGAAGCCTTTCATGCCAGACATGAAATTTGCGAGCAAACCCCTGTGTCTGCGCCTATCATTAAAACACCACTGTCTCATCTGGTTAGAGTAGGCTGCCCAAGCAACGGCTTTACAAAAGCAAATACGGAATATCTGCCACATGAAAGGGACGGGAGAACAGTTTATGAGAACGCACAGGCTGGGCAGATTGAAGGGGCAAGTCTCGGGAGGGGTGGAAGCCAGGAAAGAGTTTACACTGAAGTCAATGTCCTGATAAATGTGGGTCATTTTTGGGGGGCGGGGCAGGTACCAGAGATTGAACCCCAGGGTAGTCTACCTCTAAGCTACAACCCCAGCCATATATATATGAACCTTTGATCCTCCTGTCTCAGCCTCCCAAGGACTGGAACTACAAGCTCACACCACCACACCCAGCTGGTAAATTGGTTCTTATACCCCCAATCCAAGTACAACTCTCTCACTGAGCCACTGTAGGAACTGAAAACGGCCCAAACACATCTCTACCCTCCTGCATTCGACCAGATATCCCCACCCTTCCTATCCTTTCTAAGGGGCGTTCTGCAATTGAGCCAACCAAGAGTGCCCAGAAAAGGAAACACAATAGCTGTCTAGTGAATAAAATAACGGATTCCTGTCAGAGGACTACCTGTCAGACATTAACTGCACTCTGCTCTTAGAGGCAGCCTTTGCTTTCAAGGAGTTCACAGTTTGATGGAGGAGACAATGAGACAGATAATAGCAGGCCCAGCTCCTGCTTGGGCTCTGAAGAGCCAACAGTCAGTCAGGATCCTAAATATCTAGAGTAAGAAGAAACGGAGAGAGTTCGGAGAAGCCAACTAAAAGCCAACAGCGCCTGCGCTTCCGCGGGTGTGCCCGTGTCTCCCCCTGGCCCCTCATCTGAAGACACTGTATGGAATATCCGCTCCTCCACTGCCTTGTCTATGCATTGATACCTACTTTAAACCACAAGTATTTTTGGTGCTACTGGAATAAGTGGCTTGGGAGAATAAGACTCAAAAGGACCGGTTCATTCCTAATTTGTTCTTAAGAAAATGAATGCTGAAATTGTTCCAAACATAACCACAATATATAACTTGTTAAGCTCCTTGCCCCTTAAAATCACACTACGGTTAAAACAAGAAACAGGTTAAGCACTCCGTAGTTCAGGTATCCCTCTCACTGTGCAAGCCTGGGTCAGTCACTTAATCTGGCACCTCACTTTCCTTCTTTGTCAAATGTGGATAGTTGAACATGAATCCGAAGGAGAATTGCAATTGCATTTATCATGAGTTATGATGCAAAAGATTGGGATCCTTATTCCTTGCTATCATCAGAACATGTAAACCCAAGTGGGACCAGGAATTTGACCTCACTTGGGAAATAAAGCGATAGCACATGCCTGTTCCATCTCAGCCTCCAAATGTACTGAATCAGTTTTGCAACAGACATGATATGTAGAAGCACAGATGGAAAAAAAAGGAGCCTAGAAGATCGTGGCTTTACAGAAAGAGCATGAGCAACACCCAAAGGTACAGTCATATTCTTTTCAGGTGGAAATTTTTATTTTTTTCAGTCTTTATTTATTATTTTTATATACTTTCATTGATGGATTGTAGTGTCCCATCATGATGCGGCTCACAGCGATAGTGACATCCATGCACACAGCCTTCTGTGAGTCCCAGCCCTTGGTCGCTCCTTCCCCACTCCCTCCCCTTCCCCATCAGGAATATTGAGAAGGGCAGTGGTGTTCTCACATACCTACCTAAGGTCACCGGAAGTGTTTCTTTCGTTGATTCTCCCACTCCAACTACCCACCTTCCCCTAGACCACCTCCCTCACTCCACTGCAGTTGCTCCTCCATTATCTCAAGTCCCTCTGGTACCTCCATTACGCCCTAGCTTCTGCATATAGGAGAAAACATATGACCCTTCACTTTCTGTGACTGGCTAATCTCAATTCACATAATGTTCTCCAAGTCAACCCATTCCATCTAACCTGTACGGACTGAGCAACAGATAAGGAGCTGGCAAAGAAGAAAAATCATGCAAATTTATCTCTGATGACTATACTATTTCCTGGTTCTAGTGGAATAAAGTATCTGACCATGAGAATTTATACTCCAAAGCAACTCATTAAAATAAGAGACAAGTCAAAAGCCCTTGCTTTTAGTGATCTTAGCAACCTCCACCCAGAAAAACCAGCTTATCTTAGGCAAATGCACCAGGCATGATCTCCAGTGTAGGTAGATGAATAATACTGAATGTTACCACCTTCCTTTCTTTCTCTTTTTCTTACCCTAAGAGCATACTACCTAGTCTTATGGCTCTGTCCTTCAAATGTAAATATTCCATTCCCCAAATCATCACAAACCATAGTGGATAGAGGAACCAGTCATGATCCCTACTGTAGGTAGAAGAGTTTCACTGAAATGTATTACGTTTCTGTATTTATCCTTTCTTACTCTAAAAAAGACTGATCTTTCTTGTAGGTTCTGGCCTTCAAATATAAAGAGTCCATTCCCCAAATCAGCACAAACCATAGAGTATAAGCCCTACACTGTATGATAGAATACTTAGCACCAGTTAGTAAGGCAGGTACCTAGAAGCAACTTTTCCAGATGAATGGAGTACACTGATTCACACATTGTCCTTTGCCTTTGGAATCGGTCTCGGGTCTCTTTAGGAGGCAGCTTGGTTGCAGTCATGGGTGCAACCGATGGAATGGATGTGTTCTAATTGGACAGAATACACTATTCTGGCCTCATTAATTCTATATCCTAAACAACTGAGTTCACTGGTCGGTCATAGATGGTGGGTTTTTGCAGGTCTACATTTACTGACATCAAGTATTCTACCTCATACTGGTTCCAGGTGTGTGTGTAAACTCAACTATTATGCATTGAAGGAATAGATTTTTCTCACTTCTGCTGGAGCAAAGGATGAGACTCAGTCCTCCTCAAAAAAGTAAACAAGTTTACCTTAAGGAATAATTTGCATGCCTTAAGCCAGTGGTCTTCAACCTTAACTGTGCATTAGAATCATCTCAGGTAGTTAAAAATACTGTCATCAAGGATCTACTCAAAAGATTCTAAGGTAACTGGCCTGGAGTTGGGCCTAGGCATTCATATTTTTAATAGTTTCCCTGATGATTCTATTGCATCTCAGGGCAAAGAACTGGCCACATGCTTTGAACTGATGTGCTGGGTCTTCTAAGGCAAGCCTAGCTGTTTAGAGAACAGCACTTCTATCAATTACCTGCCGAGGTCATTGCGATACAAGATGAAAAACCACAGCATGAATACACTTTTCAAGAAATAATACAAGAGCTTTTATTTTTTGCATGAATTCATTGGCTCCTGGTTAGCCTTATTTAATCAAAATTTGCTTGACATTATTCCAATGCCATCTCTAAGTATTCTAAATGGCAAATAACATGAAACATTTGAGAGAGGAAATTTTCTCTAAATGTCACATTAATTTCACTAGGAAATGTCCCCATCTCTAATGAGACAGCCAGGTTAACACAGAAACACAGCAAAGAGACGAGAACAACATTTGTTTCTGAAAAACATAATTTTGACATTAAAAAATGGGTCTAGAGCAAACTTTTATTTCCAGTCTTCACAGCAAAGAACAGTCACTTTTTATCACTTAATATACTTCTCCTACATCCTTCCTCTAATTGGAAGTCTTCTTCCTAGGAATTCATAGCGAGTAGGCTTCTCACATGGCCTCATTTTAATAAGTGCTGTGTGTGTATGAATGTCACTATCACTATGATTTACATGATTTGAGACTATAATGTACTAATAAAAGTATATAAAAATAAATGAAACCATCAAACAATAAATATGTCTGCATATCTGAGTTTTCGCAGATAGCTTAGGACCTTCTCCTTTAAGAACTGAAAACCCTCACCATTCTGCCTTTTTATGGAATGGATCCCAAAGTTGCTCCCCTTAATACAGATTTTAAAAGGCATAATTCAACCTCTTATCCATTCCTTAGGAGTAGCCTAAACATAAGCCTTACACCATACAATTTTTGCCTGTGCACTCACTGACCCCAAAGTATTGTGACTTTTTAATTCTGTCTTTAGTTTTCGACATCTATTCTCAGTGTATTTAACTGAGCAAAAGCGTGCTGTCTTCCACTTCGAGCCTGATGTTCCTACTCTACTTGTATAGGAGAAACGGTACAATTATATTTGTAAGACTAGTCTAGAAAACGAGGTAATAGGTTCTGTATAGTGAGCTGAAATGTTGTTGGACCTTAGTACACGATCTTGAATATATGGACTTTTGTGCAATGTTTGGGGTTTTGTTTGCTTCGTTTTTTACCTAATCAGGGGCCATCTTTACTCACTGCATTCTATATTCTCAGCTCCCTTCTGGATATGCAAGGTTTTTCGTGAGTCTTTAGGGTCGATGGTATTTTCTGATGTTTCTATGTTAATAAAGTCTGGCACATCAGAAGTCAAATACTTCCACTTTGTCAGGCCCCCAAGGTACCAGAGAATGCCCTACTTTAATTGTCATTTTGCATTACTTTTACAGTTCACTGGATTGTGCCCTAGTCTCTGGAAGAGTGACTGCAGTTCTCCCAGCACCACATTTATCACCAAGAGAGACTTCAACCCTGAAGAGAAAGAAGCCCAGTAAATGCAGATATCCAGGACTAGACTCTGCCCAGTGGCACCAATCCCCAGGTCAAGACACCAAGCTAAAAAAAAAGGCTGCAAATTCTGGGATTAAAAGAGATTTCTCAAACCAAAATGTTTTCATTTGAAAGTAAACACTCTTTTTAAACTATAGTTTAAAAGTCCTATCAAACCAAAAACATTATTACTGCAATTTGCTAATTATTTTTAATTTTTAACTCGTAAGTCATTTTAGCCATATACACAGCAAAAGTGGAATTCCAAACCAGATGCACAGCAAAGTGATTTTAAAGTGCTGGTTATTTTTTAATGGCTAACTTCCAATAATGATAATTGTGTCTATTGATCAATGATGAAAAGACCCATGGCCTTTCCCAAAAGCTATGGCTGTTTTAGATGTTCAAATGGCCATCTCCTCACAAAAGTGATTTGGGGAAATGAATCGACAAATTACTCTTTCCTACTTCCTATGCCTAACACATACAAATGAAAATGTAAATTCTCTATAAAGATAAAGCCAACATGCCTCCAGCTAGAATGTATATTCAAAGACTCATCCATCCAGACAGCAGCAGCTGAAGTAGGAATTAGGGAAGGTGGAATGAAAGGCCCACGCTTACCGTGGCTTGAAAGCTCGTATTTACCCTGAACTGGAAAACAAGCTAATTAAGCTCCTACTAACCACGTCTTGTCAGTCATATGCTCTCCCCACGCTACAGCCCTAATTCTCATACACAAGCACATGCGTGTTTGGCTACAGAGAGCAATACGGTGTAGTGGGGGGGCCTGGAGACCCACCACCCACGGGTAGTCACTGACTCACACGTGACCTTGGTTAAGTCACTTGATTCCTCCTGAGACAAATGTAGCCATCTTTAAAATGAGTTGGATAACCAAATGATCCCAATGCTTCCCTCCAAGCTCCAAACTGTCTAGGCTTTGAAAACAAAGTGGCTCCGACTAATGTATTCATTCCCTCATCCATTCAATAATCATCCACCAAACCCTGAGGATGAAAAAGAAATACACAGCCTACGCCTTCAAGGAGCTCACAAACTAATGAACGTCTTACCAGAGAGGATCAAGTCTTTAGCCACTTAGATAAATACACACAGAGACTGGCACGTAGCTACCTGCAGACACAGGCTTATACTTGTACACAGGCGCTTGGAATGAAAACTGAAGCGTCACACCAATCCTTTATAGTACTAAACAGCAGCCTAATGGCTTGATGACCATAGTGACTCACAAAAGAGAACTTGCCCTTTAGATGTGCTTCATGTACCTAAAGCACATCAGAAGATGAGAACTCTCCTCTCCTATTCTCCTAGTGAACAGATCTTAAAATTCTCACAGTTGTTAGAAGTAGCTCCTATGTCTTTCTGTTTGGTTCCATTCCACAGCCCCCATCATCATTTGCCTTTTGCTTCAGCCCATTCCACAGAATGTATTTGGATAATCTTCCTTGCCCACTATATATTTTTATCATATCACTTCCCTTTTCAAGACCTGCAGTGGCTCCTTATTGTGATTAGCTTCCAATCTAAATGAAACCCTTAGCTAAGCAGTCATCCAAAAGGGCCCTCTACAGCCTCATATACAATTTCCTTCTTTTTATTCTTTTACCTTCTGGTACTGAGAATTGAAGCCAGGACCGTTCTACCCCCAAGTTAAACTCCTAGCCCTATTTTATTTATTTTGAAACAGTATCTTGCTAAGTTTCAGAGAGCCTCACTAAGGTGCTGAGGTTGGCTTCAAACCTGCAATCTCTCATTTTCAACCACTGAAGTATTGGGTTTACAGGTGGGGAACAGGGCACCCAGTTCAGTTTCCCTCTTTTCTAACATATGGCCATCATTGACCTTCCCATTTGGTTAGCATTGTCTTAGCGCTTTGTATACAGACTGTACATGTAATTATTTTCTCTGGTTCTATGATTATTTTATATATAATACATCGATTCATCTCCTAACTAGATTGGAAGCTCTCTTTTGAAGCCCCTATGCCATCTGCCACAATCCTGAACACCTAGCAAGTATCCATGTAATGTATCAATGAATGACCAGAGAAAAAATGGAAGGAATAAAGGCTACTTATCATAATTAATGGAAGATGTCAATCCTATTAGACCAAGGTGGTCCTATTTCTTCAGAAAGGACCCATTCTTCATATTTTCTTCTGTAATTACAATTCATTCTCTGTTGTCACTCCCAACCACAACCATATAAATACATAGCATTCTGAATAAAACTGTCATGAATAAGATAACACATTTAAGTGTTTTCTGCCCATCATTCCCGCCATTTACTTTGGGAATGGCAGTGGAAAAATGTGATAATGCTTCTAAACCATGGTAGATAAAATATATGCAAGATAAAGATTCATCAGAATGTAGACCACTGAGATGTGATTTATAGTATGACAGCTACTATTCTATAGATGGCAGGGAGCTGTGGGATCTCTGTGGGTTTCAGGACAGGTCATCAGTGGGAATCACGTGCCACATGGTTACCATCCAACAAACCAATTGGCAAGAGTTCCTCTCTTGGTAGCCTTTCTTCGCCACTGAAGTTTCACTGGCACCACTGATGTGGTCAAAATACCTGCAAATGGTAAAGATGGCCTAGGAAAAATGATTTTCTCTGTTCACTCTCATCTTTGAGTCTATGCTGTGCCTTCAGACAATAAAACTAAGCTGGACATGTTGGCGCATGCCTGTAATCCCAGTATTTAAGAGGCAGGGACAGAAGAGTTGCCAGTTCGAGGCCAGCCTCAGCAATGTAGTGAGACTCTCAGTATCCTAGAGAGAAACTGTTTCAAAAACAAAAAATAGAAAAGGGCTAGGAGTATGGCTTGCAGGGAGAAGGACCCTGAGTTCAATCCCCAGTACCACACAGGCACAAAAGAAGATAACTCTAGTTGCAAATTTCACTACAAAGGCCTCCTTGAGAAACCTGGCAGCTTTCTGCAGAAACCCATGCAATTCAGAGAGGCAAGGATCCTCCTGACAGGCGAGGGTAAACAGAGAAACATTAAACAAACAAACACAGGCTTGTGAATAGGGCTGTTGGAGCCTTTTCTAAGTCCTTTGTGGGGCACACTGTACTTTGAAATAGTGTCCGCTCACAGAAAGCTCTCTGGAACCAGTTAATGCATATTGTATGTTCGAATGCAAAATCAACAAGGCCTCAGAGTGAGTGAAAGTAGCTTGAGAGTCAAGAAAATGAAGACTCTAGTAATGTAAGTCAAACCCTATCACCCCACACAAACCAAGCCCAACCCGAGGACTAAAGAGCTCAACCGCATCTGCCAGTGGAACAAACGCTGCAGCTCAGTCCCCATCCCGAATATGTAACTACAACACATTAAAGCTATTTGAGGCACCGAGTGCCTTTCATCCCCAAATAGCAAAGCTCTTTACAAGCAAGTACCAACTGTTATTCCTCCCTTTAAACAGCCAGGAAAACAAACATGCAGGTTAAGTGCTACAGCCACTGACTCAGCCATGGCAACACTGCTGACAAACACCCGGGAGCCCTGTTCTTGGCATTACCTCATCCCTTCTGCGCAGATGGGAAGGAAATGGAGGATGGTGGCCTCAGGAAAGTGATGAGGCCGCTCCATGCCTCTTTTGCTCACACAAGCACTCTCACCTCCTTCCAGTGAATGGAAGGGGTCAGGAGAGCACAGCTAGCAGCTACACAAGGGAACGTTTGGCATGCACTAACTGGAGATAGTTCTCAGACCTACCAGAAGGCCCAGTCACATAGCCCAAGGGATCCACGAATGAGCCACCCTGTCCCTGCACCATTTCAATTGCCCTTTAAGGGCACTGGCAACCATCTTTAGAAGGTGACCTAAGATGACTAATAATGACTTTTATAGTGCATTCAATTTCAGAAGCTATGATTTTATAAAGCTGGTCCTACTGACAATAAGAAACTCACAGAAGACCTCCCCAAAGCAATGAAATCAGGGAGCTACAGTCTGAGCTCTCCCGGATCCAGTCAATGTTTGAGCTCCTCTGGCTCAGAGTAGGCCCAGCACTCTCAGAACCTGAGCTGGTCCATTCTTTTCTACTAAATTCTATTTTATCAGCGCCTCAATTCTCTGCTATTTAGCAGCTTCAGAGCCCTGACTGCCTGCAGAGCGCAATTTCTATTGAGAGAGCCTCGGCAGATGAAAAGACTTTCAAAATATTTGGAGGGAAAGCAGCAGGTGGCCCTGTGCCTGTGGGCCAAAACAACACCCCCAAATTCAGTTCCAACCCCAACCCCATTATTTATATTATACATCACTTTAAACCCAGTTGCCTCCACAAGCTTATTTAAAAGTGAAAGAGTAACAGCCTTTGGCATATCAATCTAAATTCATTTCCCATGTACCAGCTTGTTGCTGAAGCCTATAATATGTGATCATGCTGGCAAGAAACAATGGAGTAATATACCATCTCAGAAATAGCAAATGCATTAGCTTCTAATATTGATGTTTCTAATTAGATACAATACAATAGATCATTTTCTTGTTTGTGGTCAATGAAACCCTCCAGAGTTCTTTCTGGTACAGATATTTTGAATACTGCCATGGCAAACAGTGTCTCAGTATGCTGGAATGAATGAAGTCACGGATGTGTACACACGGCATCCACTTATATCTACTGTTACAAAACACAAACACAAACAAATCCTTCATTTCTGCCCTTTTAAATATTAATTTCAAATTTAACGAAGCACAATATGCATTTCTCAAACTCGGGCTCCATGGTCGCTTAACACTGGCAACCCTCAAATTCTGACTGTAGTTTAAATAAAGGGCACTTGATTCAGTAGGAATTATAGCCTCCAGTATCTAGTGACAAAAACAAGCACCCCAGAAAATCGGTGTTGGAGGTGAGATAGAATTTTACGCTTTACTATCACTTTTTGAACCATAAATGAAAAGCAATACAAGGATCTGAGGATGCGATATAAATGTTTACTTGTTCTCTAAAACCCCCTACTCGTCTATCTCCCAAATTCTTTCTTATTGTATGCGGGTTAGAAGGATGAAAAGGAATGAGGGCAGATAAGAATTTGACCCTCTTGCAAACAGAGATTAACCAAAAGGCTACTATCTGACATGAGAGTGCCAGTGAGTAATTACATCTTGCACGAAGTGGCTAATATCAACAGCCTGAAATTGTCAGAGTATTAGCAATCCATAATGCATTCATGCAATGCACCAACAGAACAATTACTAATGCACCTTCTATTTAGATGGAACCTTTTATAACAAAGATTTCCAGAATGTTTAACAGGCTGTTCTAAAAGGAATCGTTTCCCCCACACATAGCTGAAACACAGTAGTCATTCTTCACCAGTATCAGTAAATATGAAGGATTGCATGAGAGAGATTACTAAACCTTAGAGAAACTATAAGGAAGAGGAATTGTTTTTATATGAGCAGAAATCGGGTACCCAAGTTGGAAACTAGGGCTAACAGTAGCTACATTCTCTACAGAGCCCATGGCATAGAATTGAAGAACTTTGCTTCTCATCCAGCCAGTAAAACTTTGGGGAGGTGACTGGGATAGAGCAGAGCCCCCTATTAGTAAGAATTAGCATCGGAAAATGGACACGATACCCAAAGCCTCTTCCTATCAGCCTGTTAGCTAACATCAACTAGTAATCCTCTTGCTACCATTGTGAGCTAAATAAATATCATTAACTCCATTAACAGCAGTATGGAAGAGGTTGAGACTAGAATCTGAGACTCCTCGTGCTAGGTCCTGGGCTCACACCACCAGACCACACCTCACTAGGATTTGGGAAAACTCAATGAAATGGAAGTAATTAGGACTGGCGGACTGAGTCCACTATTTGAGAGACCAAAATTCCCTAGCCTGTTTAAACATGACAGGCCCAAGGGTAGTGGACCAACTACAGCAATTTCTTCCTGCAGGAAGATTAAGAAATAATGAGGGGGAACTCCTTGCTCTCACTCCACCATCAGACTCCCAGCAGCAAACACCAGAAACAATTCCAAACTTAACTGTCAAAAACAAACAACAACAACAACAACAACAAAAACCACTGTCAGAAACACAGCGCACAGTCAGGCAGCTAGTCATTTATGTCTCCCTCCTTCGCCCATGCTCTTCTCAGCTTCCTCTCTCCCTCCCATGCCCCCAGCTCTTTCTTGGTCTATTTTCAAATAGATTTGGAGACAACTTTCTCTTCCTTCATCCTTCTATGCGCATACTAGTCTCTCAAAGCAAACCGGCACACATACTCCTCATCTTTGTCAGCTCAGTATTTATGTATACTTGAAAACAAAGGAACATTCTGTTTGAGATGTGAGTGAGCAGTCACTTTTAACTCTCTCTCTCTCTCTCTCTCTCTCTCTCTCTCTCTCTCTCACACACACACACACACACACACACACAATTTTTGTGAAGAATGAAGTATCTTTGTATTTCAATTTATGTGTGTGTGATACTGGGGACTGAACCTCCAAGCTATACCTCCAGCCCAATTTTATTTTTACTTTGAAATAGGGTCTCACTACTTGCTGTCCTTGAACCTGTGATCCTCCTGCCTTAGCCTCCCAAGTACTAGGATTATGGATTACAGATGTGCGCCACCACACCTGGTTGTGTTAAGTATTTAAACTTGCTTGTTCCTGATGAAGTTAGGGCCAAAAGTCACACTGGTGATTTGTTTTTGCACTTAGTTATAAGCTTGGAATAGGTCAAAAATATTAAAAGAAAATTTTAAGAAAGCCTACAAACTTGGATCTTTCAAGATAAAAACAGATCTCATTACCCACAATACACTGCAGACATCACAACCTCTCCAGTCCTCAATTGCCTAATCTAAAAATTAGGCCTGGTATGTGTCCTGTCTTATAGAGTTGTTACTAGGATAAATGTAGCGATGTATGTAAAAATGCTTTCTGAAATTTTGAATCACCAAATGCCATGTTTGCCTATTGTCAAGAACTGATTTCTCTTGCATATTCCTAGTTACAATGAAATTCCTATTGAAGACTGTACAGCTTGCTTTCTGTGTTTCCCTACTAGAATATTTTATCTCATTTTTTACCTAACTGTCCTATCAGAAAAAGGAACAATATGGTGAACAATCTTGTTTTTTGCATAGAGAATTACATGTTACATGTGTGTATGTACATGTATAACATATACAACAAATATATTTACATAAAATGTGAATTTTATATAAGTCCCCAAGTTCTTGATTTGTGTATTCAATAGTAATAGAAGTAGCAGCCCAGCCTCCTACAGCAGACATCTTAGCTGGAATGTGTGTGTGTGTGTGTGTGTGTGTGTGTGTGTGTGTGTGTGTTTGTGTGTGTGTGACAGAGAGAGAAAGAGATTGAGAGAGAAAAAACTAGATTTAAGAGAGTTGAAATGACCTCACACCAATTGAAATTATGTGAAAGGCAAGATTTGAGATCATTTAAAACCTTTTATAAACTAGATTTCTTTTGCACCATTTCCTTTCTTTGTTATGATTGAACTGTCACAGAATATCTTTTCTTAAAAAAAATAAAACCCCATCCCAGGGTTAAGTAAAGCACATTAGCATGCATAATTCAGAGTTGTCAGCTGGAAACGAGCCATTCCAAGGCTAGCGTAGTCTGTAGATAAGAAAACAGGACCGAAGGACCGGGCCGGCTGCCCTGGAGCCCACTCAGTACCAACTGCAGCCTGACTGTGCACCCTCATACCCTTCCCTTAGAACTATTCTCTCCATGAGTATATATCCAGTATACGAGCCACTTGGGGAAATTGAACGTAACAGAAGCATAATTAATTAAAATTTTAGATCTTCAATCACAGCCACATGTCAAGTACTCAATAGCCATGTGTAGCGGCTACCATCATGGACAGTGCAGACAGATACTATTTCCATCATCTAGAAAGTTCTACTGGACAGTGGCGCCTGAGAGGAAGATCATTATACTATGACTTAGCAGAGGGGACTGGCTTAGGTTCTTTTTCATTCACGTAAAGTATCACTTCTAAACCGAAAAATTTTGAATCCCATTTTTTATTAAGATGCCACTGTGTAATACTGTGTATTTTTATATAAGTTTTATATCAGAAATGATATAAGTTTTATATCAAACATGATATAGCCCTTCAAAGAGAGTGTTTTACAATGTAACACAAGGTGGAATATCTGATGGGCTATGTATCTCAATGGCCCAATTTTTTAAAACTACTTTCTCAAATAGTACCTTATATTATTGTGGTGAGTGTTTTTTAGAGAGCCTTAACCTGTGATCTCTTCCAATAATCATAATTCTTAAGAGGTATGTAGACAAGGTATTATTTTCCATTTTAAACAGATGGTAAAATCAAGGTCCAGAGAGTTTCTGAATCCATGGTCAAATAGGCAATTATTGGAAGTGTCAGAGCAAAAACCTAAGAGTCTGCTTATTAAACCAGGGACCTTCCCCCCAGACTAACTTCATAGATAGCAGGAAGTGGAAGCCCAGTTGGCTGATTTGCCACTATTGTTTTCAATCTATTGTTCCTTCTGAGAGCTAATCTTCATAAATTAAAAATGTATCTTTTTACATAATATTAATTATTTCTTCAGATCATGATATAGACTTCAGTTGTTTACTGCTAAATGTAGCCATTTATAAAGGTCCTTGAAAAGATTAGTGCAACCTAACAATGCTATGCTGCTATACTGTCTATTTCAGGCTTTGAAAAACTCCCTTTTGGGCTCATGACCATTATAAATATACCCATAAAGCATTAAAATTCAATATAAACTTAGAAGATACCTAATCTCTGAATCTCTCTCACTCTCGCTCTCACTCTTGATTTTCTGAGTCTGGCTTATCTCACTCAGCATGATGTTCTCCAGCTCCATCCATTTTCCTACAAAGGACATAATTTTGTTCTTCTTTATGGCTGAGTAAAATTCCAATGTGTTTATCTATACCACATTTTATTTATCCATTGATCTATTGACAAACACCTAGGTTGGTTTTATAATTTGGATATTTTGAATTGTACTACTATAAACATGGATAGACATGTATCACTATAGTATTTTAATTGTTACTATCTTTAGAAAGATACTCAAGAGTAATATACCTAGCTCATACAGTAGTTCCATTCCTAGGCTTTTGAAAAAGCTCCATTACTGATCTCCATAGTGGTTGTACTATTTACAATCTCCCCAACAATGGATGAGTGGTCCTTTTCCCCCATCTTTATCAGCATTTATCATTACTTGTATCTGTGGTTATTTTCATTCTAACTGCAGAGAGATGAAATTATAGTGTAGTTTTGATTTGTGTTTCCATGATTACTAAGCATGATGAACACTTTTTCATATATTTGTTGGCCATTTACATTTCTTCTTTTGATAAATATCTATTTAGCTACATTGCCCATTTGTTGACTGGGTTATTTGGTTTCCTGGCATTTTATGTTTAGTTCTTTATATATTCTGGATATTAGTCCCCTACTAGAAGATTAGCCAGCAAAGATTTCTCTTCCATTTTGTAGGTTCTCTCTTCACACTTGTTTTTTTGGTTTGGTTTTGTTTTGGTCTTTTGCCGACACACATACTATTTTGAAGACAAGCAAATGAGCACTGAGAATCTTACCACACCCCGAAAGGACACAGCTGGTATATTAGAAACCCAGCCTAATTCATCTATTCTTATATTCAGGTCACAGCTTATCCCTCTCCACTTGTCCCCCTTCCTGTTATTTCGCTTAAGTCCTGAAAAAAGAAAGCCTAATGCTTTAAAATTCTGTCAACTAAATTTCTCATGGGAAGAAAAAGTGAAATTTAGTACAAATGATATTTATAAATCATTTCTTGTCAATATCCCATCATTAAGAAAAGTAATATTTCTCAGTAATATTTCAGAAAGAGGGTGTATATTTTCCCCAAGGAAACAGCCTGTCTTTAGCTAAGTGATGAGGAGAAAGTTAAATGATAAAGCTCTATGAAACACGGCCCCATTCTAGCAAATGACTTGCTTTGCTGCCACGTGAACTGCTCATCTATAATTGCTAGCGATAAACTGCAATCAAAATCCAGGATTTTCTATCAGTTTTGCCCACTGGGAATTGCTCGGTCGTGGTGAAATTATTTAAAAGGTAAATTGTCTCATTTTTATAGCCTCTGTGGAAACTCTGGGATTAGACCACTACGAGTGTGGGGGCCGGGAGTGGGCAAAGAATGATGACAAGCTTTGCCTCCTAGTGAGGAAGCTCTTTTCTTCTCTCAACAGGACTCATAAACTAACTGTGAGTCCCAGCTTCTGAGACTAACAAGTAGGTAGGAAAGAGGACTCTGTTCTGCCCACTTCCTAAAAGAATCACCACCTCAGAAGCTTTGCTTCACTCCTTCATATTTGGTGATCAATCGGATAGAGCTAGGCTGCTGTATTTATTTTCAGAAAAGATTTCTGGGCAAATTATGGTGTAAACAAGATTACAAGTGAAGTGTTTAAGTGTTTACTTAAGAGAATAAATTGTTTTTAAGCACTTTAGAAGCAATTTACAAACAATAAATATGTTAATTGCACAAGATTCTTATTTATTCATTAAAACAGGTCCAAGGACTTCTACTTGGCAAAACTTCTTGGCAAGGGCTTTGTTACTCTACTTCTTATTACTCTACGAACTTGAAAGTAATAAAATTACATTTGTTTTCTATCTATAATTCCTACTGGCCTTCCCCCAAGTTAGTCTCAATTAATCAGATTTGACTGTACTATATAAAGGCTGAGTAAAACGACAAAGCCATCAGCCCTGGGTCGAAAGAGAAAAGTCACAGAAAATCCTGCCCCATGTTTAAGATCCTTCTTTGAATAAACTGTAGGTAACTACCAGTGGGAAAGTGCAGGTAGGAGCTATGGGAGCGGGTAGAAGGAAGAGCCAAAGCAGATCCAGGCCTCGCCCCAACAACTGAAAAGATTTACCTCCCTCATGCTCTCTGTCTGCCCTTGACCGACTGTTGCAGAAAAAAAATGGCAGCAAGGAGAGGTCAGGGCTCAAATAATTTGATTCAAGTCAACCGATTCCATGAAGACCAGGAACAGGCCCCGTGGTAGATGGTGGGAGTGTGAAAGGGAGCCCTCCACCCCTGCCCCCAGGGAGCTCACATCCCTAGTCCTGGGGGTGAGTAGATGAAGACATGATTATAATGCCACTCTGGAAGTGCTACCATGCTGGTATCTCACTCTGCTGCCCAAGCAACATACTTGAGGCTGCGTAATGTCTAAAGAACGGAAATGTATGTCTCAGAGCTGTGAAGGCCAGCAAGGCCAGGGGGTCCAAGACTGAGGTGCCAGGAGATGTGGTGTCCAGAGAGTGCTGCTTCCTGCTTGCACATGGCACCATCACTGCACTCCCTGATGGACACTGTCCTCACGTGGAGATAGTGAAAGGGCAAAAGGGAGTAGCTTGCCTTTCGAGCCTTTTTAAAGTAACCAATGTCATTCAGAAGGGAAGAGCCCTTATGACTTACTTCATCCCTTTCTGAAGGCTCCACCTTTAAAACTATCGCACTAAGTCTTAAGTTCAAACACGTGCACTGGGGGGAATGCGTATGTTCAGCACATAGCGAGTGGCTTATGAAGTGCGACAAGGGAGGTGGGTGACACGTGCCAGCAGGACTATCTTCAGAGGCATGCGTCTGCGGGGAGACTGAGCTGAGAAGAACAGGGAAAGCGTATGCTTCTCGAGAAGCGCGCGCTAATTCTTTTCTTTCCTCTTTTTTGCCTTGTTGGTATTGAGAATTGAATCCAGAGACATTCTACCTCAGAGTTACACCTCCAGCCCTATTGTGTTTGTATGCGTGTGTGTGCGCGCGTGTATGTGTTACTGTGGTACTGGAGACTGAACCCAGGGGCAATCTAGTTCCAAGCTTTACCTCCAGCCCTTTTCAGTTTGTGTTTCTCTGGTTTCTTTGGGTAGCTGAGTCTTGCTCATTCCTGAGGCTACCCTCCAACCTGCCATCTTCCTCTTTCAGCCTCTCAAGTGCTAAGATGATAGGAGTGAGCCACCATGGCCGGAGACTGGCTGGCTGATTTATTTCTATTTATTTATTTATTTATTTAGTGGTACTGGGGATGGAACCCAGGGGCTTTCTACCTCTGAGCTATACCCCAGCCCTATTTTTTCATTCTTTATTTTGAAACAGGATCTCACTGAGTTACAATGGGCCTCACTAAGTAGCTGAGACTATCCTCAAAACACAATCCTCCTGTCTCAGCCTCTCAAATGCTGGGATTACAAGCATGCACCACCATGCCCAGCATTTTTTTAAAACTGGGTCTCGAGAACTTTTTGAAAGCCTTGCTAAGTTGCTGAGGCTGGCCTTGAAACTGTGATAATACTGTCCTCAACCTCCCAAGTACTGGGATTACATATGAGTGCCACCACACCCGGCTTTCTGGCTCTAATTCTCGATTTTGCAAGTTACATGTGAGTGTCAGGGGAGAGGAAGACAGAGGAGAAGCCACACTTAGCAAACAAGTAACTTCCCTTACAGCCACAAATCCAGGCGGGTTGGGGTTGGCTCTTCTGTAACATTTGGAAAGTGAGTTCCCTTCCATCCTAGTGCAGAAAAATCAATGTCCTATGAGGTAGCTAATTAAACCACAGAGACTTATTTTTTGAGCCAGTAAATGTTTTCTCCTGTGGTCAGATGTACATGACTTTCAAAGTCTTTTTGCAGCTTTTACAGAAGAATGAGTCCCCAGACAAGTCAACTGTAGCTTGAATAGTCTCTGAAAACTTGCTCTAGCCCCCTTACCAGAAGTAGGAAAGGAAGACTGAGCTTTATTGAAGCACAGCAGGTCAAACCCCCTCCCAGTCCTCCAGATAGTGATTACCATAAAATTTGCAAAGCAAATTTCCCATAAAATATGGGAAGCAAAGAGAGTACTTTCCTCTCTATGTATTTTAAGGCCGTGGGTTTTATGTTTGTTCTTTTCCTCTCCTCATCAGTTGACTCACCCTTTTCTCCAATAGGAGATGAAAAGATATTGGGTGACCTGCCCTGCCTTCCAGGAGCTCTGTGTCTATGCAGCTAACTGATCTCATACAATGCCCCAAAGCGAGGGAGCATCACAAAGAGAAGCATGGGGAATCTTGGCTTGTTCAGAAACAGTCTCTACTCCGAGAGAACTGTGTTTCTGTGTCTTCTCTTCCTGAAGAGCAGCCTGGGGGACTCTACAGCCAAACTCTTTCTGTCCACTGCACGCCTCAGGCTAACAATGTACTCACTGTGTTGGTATGCAAGCAGGGATTACTTCTACCTCTTCCTTTCCAAAGTTTTTCTCTGCTGTGCTTTAAAAAGGCAGGAGAAGATAAAAAAGGAAGAAGGAAGAGTATGAAAGACCACACCCTAAACGAAAAACAAGAAGAATCCTATGGCAGTCAACCATTTCATGAAATTTGCCTTTTGAGATTTATTTTTGTAAGATAGTACTTCCTCTGTCATTTGGGCTGAGTAGTATTACTGTAAATGTCTTTTGGAAAGGCGCCTATAGCATCTGGAAATCTCCAGTTCATATTCTCCAAAGTTGTTAACCTTTTCCTAACCCAATTTAAAGCCTGCCACTACAGTGCTGCAGAGGGTGCTGCTGCCTTAGTCTGTTTGGTGCTGCTATCGCAGAATACCCCAGACTGGGTAATTTATAAGAACAAGAATTTATTTCCCCATAGTTCTGCAGACGGTGAATCACGTCCAAGGTCAAGATGTCGGCATCTGGTGAAGTCCTTCCTACTGCACCATCACGTGGCTGAAGATAACAAGGTGAGAGAGAGCAGGAGAGGCCCACACTTGTCCCTCATTTGCTTCTTTTTCTTTTCTTTTTCTTTTTTTTTTTTTTGGTACTGGGGATTGAACTCAGGGGCATTCTACCTTCAAGCTACACCCTCAGTCCATTTTATTTTTTATTTTGAAACAAGGTCTCACTAAATTACTCAGGGTCTTACTAATTTGATGAAGTTGGCCTCAAACCTGCAGTTCTCCTGTTTCAGCCTCCAAAGTATCCACTCCTGTGATAACAAAGCACTCCCATGATAATGGCATTACTCCACTCATGAGGACAGAACCTTAGCACCTGCTATGGTTGGAATGCATACCCCAAAGTTCATGTAGTAGCATGGGACAGTTGGTCGTGTAAGAGGCATTCAAATTACAAGGTCCACGCAGGTGTTAAGAAGGAAGACAGCATGCCAACCAGCAGCTCATCCTTTCTAGGACCCTTCTTCTCTTGGGCGAACACAGAATTTTTTTTAATAACAAGAAGATTAAAAACAAAAGAACACTTTGCATGGGGAAGGGAAATCCTCTGATCATAACACCAGGGTTCTGGCTTCGACCTATCCAAATGAGAATGGGTTGTCTTTCCCGAAAGCAGTTGTGCTGATCGATGAGTTTGCTGGTTCTAGGCCCAAGCACAGTACAAATTTACATTCAATATAACTAAGTCACGAGCCATGCTAGGTGTTGCGGCATATGCCTGTAATCCCAGCTACTGAGAAGTCAAGACAGGAGAAGTGCAAGTTCAAAGCCAGCCTGGGCAACTTAATGAGATCCTATCTCAAAAAAATTTAAGAAAGAACTGGAATTGTAGCTTAGTGGTAATTACTTGCCTGGCATGCACTATTTCCTAGGTTCCATCCCCAGAACTAGGAAGGGAGACCAAACATTAAGAATAATGTTTATAACTTTGTGACATTAATTTTACTTTTTTCATCTCAACACTTGCCCGGTGTACAGAATGAAAATGTTAGCTTCATGCAACTGACTTGCCTCTGGCATGATTCAGCAGCATGAATGTTGTTCTACGATGGCATGGTCTCCAGGTCTTTTATCTTGCTGGAAGCTTGTTCTGGCCTGTTAGTGTGCTCCACTTAAAAGAGGGCATCCAGAATTGAGCATCATTCTCCAGATACATCGTGAGCAGCCATGATTTCAGATGAGCTAATACCTCCCATAATCACAAAACTATACTTGCTTTATGAGACCTCAGATTACATTGTTCTGCAGTCCTCTTAACCACTCCGCTGCCCAAAGAGTCCTCCATTTTGGTATCACCAGCTCCACTTCAGATTGGCATTAAAGCAGGGCGTGGTGGCGCACACTTGTAATCCCCACGCTTGGGAGGCAGAGACAGGAGGATCGCGCTGGTTCGAAGCCAGTCTGGCTGGTTTAAGAGACCCTGTTTCCAAACAAAAATATAAAATGGGTCTGGGAGTGTAGCCCGGAGGTAGAAGGGCTTCCAGGAACCCCAGTACCACCAAAAAAATACAGATTGGCATTAAATTGCGACTACTAAAAAGACCTCCAGACATGCCACGGAAGCCACAAAAGAAAAAGTGGCCCAAAGTGAAAACAACAGAGCTCCCAAACAAAAGGAACTCTACTAAAATAGTAAAGGGAACTGAACATTCAACAGTGTTCCCAATGTACATGGATAGAGAGGGCAACTGGAGATGGCTAGATATCATGGTACGGAAGAAGATGTCAGGGCTGGGCGTACTACACTCCTCATTTGTAAACCACTAAATACCCCTGCTCACCAAAGTAACACTATCACACTAAAGGCAGAAATCAGCAAAATTACCCAGCTATTTTCTCCTTAAAAAACAGATGGAAAGGAAAAAAAGGGAGCTGAACTGAGCTGGGTGTGGTGGTGCACACCTGTAATCCCTAGTACTTGAGAGACTGAGACAGGAAGATCACAGGTTTAAGGCCAGCCTCAGCAATTTAGTGAGATCCCGTTTCAAATGTTTTAAAAATTGCAAAGGGTTGGGGTTGTCATTCGGAGGTAGAACACCCCTGAGTTCAACCCCCAATACCAAACAAACATACAAGAAAGAGTGAGTTAAACTGTCCACACCGTCCAGTTGGCTTGGAATCAAAGTTTGACTCTCCTAGACACACTCTCCTGAGCCTGCCCTCGCTTTCTGTTCTTTCATCCACCCTCACTCACCTCTCTGCACTATTAAGAATTTGGTAAGTATAGTCGATTATTCTAAAAGTGCCAAAAACTCTCATTTCAACTGGTTTTCCAGTTAATGTACCATAGCAAAGAATGAATTGCTATTACAAGGAACTAAAAATAAAAATGTTTCAGAGTCCATAATTGGCTTGTCTTGTTGGACTTCTTAGGGAGCCAAAGTACCAGTTCCAGGCTATTAGCCCTTGGTTTGTAGGAGAATAATAGAATATATTTCCTCATTAAAATACTTTACTCACTACAGTTTAAAAATAAAAAAAAAATGCATCTTGTCCTCCATCCTTTGATTTTCAGGGGTTTTGAAGATTTGGAAGCACAATGAAAGGACAAAGAAGACCAAATATGCACTCTGCTGTGGAAATCAGCCGTTAATTCATTAATGCTTTCGCTTTTACTAAGTCAGTTTTCTAGGAGCTCCAAAATTCACATCAAAAGGTCATTTCGGTTTTTTCATAAACAAGATGGCCATGTGTTTGTTTGTACATGCATCTGTTAAAAATCAAATAGCAGTAATTAGCTAGGTTAGAGGCCAAAGATATCTGTATGCAATTATGGCAATCAGGTAATTGAAATCACAAATACATGGATCCTTTGACATGACCTAATCTGAATGAGACTTGCTGCATTGTAATGACATTGACATGGTCCTTCCTCCTAGAATCCAGTGAACCCAAGTGTTCAGAGGTCTATCCATGACATTTTGCCTGATAGAATGATAGAGCCCGTAGCTGGGTGTTGGCCTCCATGAGTGGCACCTTGTGCTGCTTTTAATCACACTTACTATGATTGCAAGTAATTAACTGTGTCATGTGTGTGTGTGTGTGTGTGTGTGTGTGTGTGTGAGAGAGAGAGAGAGAGAGAGAGAGAGAGAGAGAGAGAAAGGAAGGAGATATATAGGGGACTTAACCCAAGGGCATTCTATTCCTGAGCTACAGCCACAGCCCAGTTTTTGTTGTTTTTCATTTTGAAACAGGGCCTCACTGAGTTTCTGGTATTGAATCTGTGATCCTCCTTTCTCAGCCTCCCAAGTACTGGGATTACAGACATGTGCCTTTTTCCACAGGGTGTGATGGCACACGCTTATAATCCCAGCATCTGGGAGGCTGAGACCAGAGGATCGTGGCTCGTGGCCAGCCTCAGCTACTTAGTGGGCCCTTTGCAAGTCAGTGAAACCTGTTTCAAAATAAAGAATACAAAATAGGATGCTAAGTGAGATTAGTCAGTCACAAAAATTAAGAAATTAGATGCTTTCCCTAATATGTAAAAGCTAGGGAGAAATGGGTAACAGGTGGAACTCCAGATGAAGAAGGAGATTCTATAGAGGAACAAATAAGGTGAGCTAACTGAGGGGAGGGAGGGGGGAAGAGGGAAACTCTCTAAAGCACAGGATGTACTTAAACATATCAGTCAATCACTAAGCCAAGCATGGAAAGGAGGGATGGGGAGGGAATGGGGTGGGGATTGGGTAAGGGCTAATGGGGTGATGTATGCATGTATGTCTCCTCAAGTCTTTATCCCATTAAGATTTATGACTATAATGCATCAATAAAAAATTTTAAATAGGGTTAGGGATGTAGCTTGAAGGTAGAATGCCCCTGGGTTCCATCCCCAGTACCAAAAGAAAAAAAATTGCCTGTCTCTGCTCTATAATCTGGACCTCAAAGGCTTAAGAGCAATGTCTGTTTTTGTTCTTAAATGTGCATGTCATGCTTAGTAGGCTACAAGGGGAGGTATGGTTGCACTGGGGAGTGAATGAACCATCAGCCTGGCTATGTGCAAATGATAAGTTGGTAAGTATGTAAGTGACATGAAATAAACTGCTCTCAATAAAGCCTTATCTAATCGCTCTGTTTAAATTCAGGCATGTCTTCAATCCTCACTATCACCCTTTTTTGCCTTATTTTTCCTCTATAACCTTTATTTATTATCTCTTCCCCCCACTAGAATGTTAATTCCATGATGTTAGGAGTTTTTTGTTTTGTTTTTGCAGTACTGGGGATGGAACCCAGGGACATTCAACCTCCGAGCTCCACCCCCAGCCCTATTTATTTTTCTTTCTTTTGAAACAGGGTCTCACTGAGCTGCAAAGGGCCTCACTAAGTAGCTGAGGCTGGCCGCAAACCACGATATCCTCCTGTCTCAGCCTCCCGAATGCTGGGATTACAAGCGTGCGCCACCACGCCTGGCTAGGAGTTTTTATCTATTTACTTCCCTGCTGCTCCTAGAAACCCTGGAAACAGCCCATAGCACAAAGGAGGTATTCAATAAATTAATATTAATCAAGTGAATGAATATTATTTATGGTCTAGGTGAATATGTGCAAAAATTTTTAAAATACTAAATGTATAATATCATTGCCCATTTTTATCATTATCATTACTATACTGGGGATTGAACCCAGGAAGACTCTACCTCAGAGCTTCACCCCCAGACCTTTTTATGTTTTGTTTTGAAACAGTATTTCACTAAGTTGTTCAGTCTGGCCTGAAACTTTTGCTCTTCCTGTCTTGGACTCCCAAGTACTGGGATTACAGGCATGTGTTGCCATTGGTCAGTTTAAATATAGCAATGGCACTTCAGAGAAATGGGCAGAGAATATCCCTTTTGCCAGTTTTCAGCTTCCTGAAATGCAAGAACATGGTCCTGCTTTCTGGTCTACTGGGACAGTGACAGCCGGAGAAGCCCAGCTGCCTCCATCACTGTAGCCCTCGCAGCCTCTGAGCACCATCAGGCCACTTCCGGCAACCCACACCCAATCTTTCCCAACAGAGCAACTGATTAAAAAATTGAGAAGAAGCTGCCGTAGACTCCAGCGTAACATTGGAAGAAAATGCTTTGGTCCATTTCTAAGGTATTAACCTAATGCCCTCTGCTAAAAGCTTTTTACCAAAATGGTTACCACACTTGAATTTTAAGGGTCAGCCCGAATGCTGGCTGGCCCCTGACCTAGAAGTTTCAATTGCCAAAGAGGTAGAGAATTAAGAAAACATGGATGCTTCTATTCTGTGGGAGGTCAAATGGTGAACAAGTCACCTGGAATTTGTAAAGTCGTAGAAGCATCACACTTCTGGGGGAACTCCTTTCTAGCTGGTGTGGAAGACAAGACTGAGGATCAGAGACTTGAATTAAAGTGCTAATTATATGTAAGCTCAGAAATTTACTTTAAGTTACATGTACTTTAGTTCTTCATTGGTAAATGATATTTCCAGTTTCATAGCAGTGCTGTGAGGATTCTGTTCTCTTCATTCTCCATGTCCCTTCTCCTTGTTTTATTCAATAAACAGGGGGAAATTAATTTGCTACTTAAAACCATTCCAAACAGTCTCAAACTCCTTTTGTGAATAATAGTATCTTGTGAAAGCAAAAATCTTATCTGGAAAACTGGATTCATTTTTAACCTCTGCCTTTCTCTCCTCTTCGCACTAGAATAAGGGAAATAGCTTAATATGCCGGGATACGAAGAAGAGACTTGACTTTACACTCTCCCTTTTTAGGGAAGAGAAAAAGAATGCTCTTTGGAGCTACCCCGTTTTCCTTTCTTTTCAGAAAACATAAAAGAGCATAACCACCATCAAACAATGTTAGACGATCCCCAAGGCATTAAATAAGAAAAAGGCCTCCAACAAAATTAAAACTTGGAAAACCTCAGAGGGGCAGAAACTCAGGTGAGAAAAACTTACGGCAAGGAATACAATGAATAGGCTGCAGAGCAAGGCCAGAAAGTGGGAGATGAGAGTGGAAGCCAGAGGGGCAGCCCCCCGGGAGCTCGCACGGGTGACTAACAGCCTCCGGGAACTGACTATTTAGCGCCTCTTCTTAACTACAATTTTTTTCATTGTGGCTTGTGCTTGCTGACTCTGAAACATCCAAAAATAGGAGAAGATCCCATAAAAATAAGGGTTTCTCTAGGGAAGCCATCGTTGGAGGGTGGGGAGCTTTCATTGATTTTAAAAGTAGCTTTCTTAGAAGGACTCAAACTTTTGCCTAAACTTTGCCTCCCCCATTTCGATAATGCTTCGGCAATACCTTGGGGAAAGGGGGCCAAATAACAATTATTAATTACCCTAATTAACCCAATTCATAAGACATATTTGCAGGGCTGTCATGACAACTGCTTTGACTAACTTGCCAAGAATAGCTTAGCTGTCCATTCAAATAAATCCCTGATAATTACCAGTCTAGTTTACTGGGCTTCTGTGATAATAATAATTAGTGCTACTATGCAAAAGGTCGCACTAAACAGTTTATGAATGATGCATTTTGCATGGTGATTACGTGAGTCATGGGCAATGTACAGAATGTTCACCATTATGCTATTAATGTGCAGGGGGTGGCTACACTGCAGGCGGTGACAGCCTCTGTGGTCTGTAGAGCTCAAAGTGCACAACGGGGGAAGAGGGAAATGAGGCCCCTCCGAAGAACGGCGGAGTTCACTGCAACTCACTGTTCCTTTGAACCCATAACTCAGAAGTTAGGGCCACAGACCTTGTGCTCTAAAAGGAAAAAATATGAAATATTTGAGGAGTGAAAGTACAGGCCTCAGTAGAGGCGTTGGTGAGCACGGGACGATACAGCATTCGACACAGGAGGAACTCAGTGCGAGTTTGGGGGCAGTGTTGGGGGAAAATAAATCCCCTCCCAGATGTGCTTTTTTAAGCTCAATGCAATCAGGCTAAGCCTCAGAAAAGAAAACCTCTGTCTACTGCTGATGACTTTTTGTCAAATAAGGAAGTAGGACATTTCAGTTGAAGAGCAATGTGTTACTCCAATGCAAATGATGTGGTCCCAATGCTCTGAATAGTAACACACCTTGCAGAAATAAATTCTGAATGTTGCTGTCACTCTTCTGTGCTGGCAAAATCTCTTCATAGTACACAATTAGATTAGGAAAGATGGATATCATGCTCTGGGTTTGGGACACGCGATACATCTAAGTAGCTTGAAAAAACTGACTAGATTGCAAAAGTGTTGTGCCTGTCACCTCATTCCACTTCACCTTACATTTGGATTCCTTCTTTCTGGGGATTGTGTTTAAATACCCAAGATTTTAAGGTCAGAGGAAAACAGAAACTTGAAACCAAGTCTTGGTTTTCCTTTCATTCCTCTAGCAAATAATTTTACTTATCATGGAGGTCATTTGCTAGACTATATTTCTTTTGAAACTGCTATTTGTCACGTCCAGCTTCAGACTGAGTGTGAGTACTCTTTCCATCAAATTAGAAATTTGGCATTAATGAAGCACCCTGGTCGCGTTGGCAGAAAGAGACACCAAACAGTCCCTTTGTTGCCAGTAAACTTGGTTTTATTTTTTTTAAGCTACAGCAAATGCAGAGAAAGAAGGCTCATTTCCGGTGAGTAACTGCTGGGGTGCCGGGCACATGGTAAGTGTTCAAGGCGCGGAATCTGCCCCCACGTTGATACTCTTGAGCACCGAGATCACATCTGTTGCCTGTGGGAAACCATGCCTCCCTCTATTTTGTATTACTGTGGTCCCCTCCATCCAGAAATGAATCGAATTACACAATATTTTGACATGAAAACAGAGATCGACCGTAGCGCACGGGTAATGTCAAGCCATAGAGAAGAGAGAGTACTGTACATGTGACTCTGTATTTCTCTGTGCCTACTACCTAGTTCTTAGAATCACAGGATTTCTCATACTATTCTAGGTCCATATGAAAGCAAAACCATTAAGAAAGTGTGTTAAGAGACCCAAGAGCTTTATTCTAACTCTCCCAATAACTGCAGTGGAACTGGGTAAAAGTGTTTTTACACAATTGTGCTTCTTAATTTCCTTTTCATTATGGGGCACAGGGGTGCCATTAGAATGAACAAGTCGCTTTCTAAGGTGCTTAATGCCAAATACAAAACTGTATGTAGAAAAGGAGTAAAAGGAACATTTATCTTTCTCGTGCATAATTCTTTATCTTAAATACTGCTCTGCTCAGGCCCACACCCAGGAGGCTGGAAAGTCCTTGCGGACAAAGATGATTCCGCATTCACTGTTGTGAACGAGCCCTGCAGATACTCAGGCACAGCCCCGGAGGCACAGGTTCTCAATTCTACGGGATCTCTGAGCAGATATGGTTGACCAAGGCACCAGAGCATGAGGTTAGAGGTGGTGGAAAGCTGAGCATCAAATACTGGGCAGGAAGCCTGGTGTGGTGGTACACAGCTGTGATCCTAGCATTTTGGAGGCGGAGGCAGGAGGATCACAGGTTCGAGGCCAGTCTCTGCAACTCAGTGAGGCCCTCTGCAACTTAGTGTGACCCTGTTTTCAAATAAAAATAAAATAAGGCTGGGGGTGTAGTTCAGAGGTAGAATGCACTGAGGCTCAATCCCTGGTAACACACACACACGTGCAGCACATGTGAGAGAAATGAATCTGCATGTGTGTAATTAACAACCCAGCAACTGCTGATGAGCAAGAGAATTCGATAGTACGCAGCACCAAACACAGCTTAAGAAGCAGCTACCCATGCAGGGAACCTAATACTGCGCACGGTCCTGCCAGGCAGTGAGGTGGAAGGGAATGTAATCTGCTGGGAATGGGAGGCGCCCGATAGGCTTTGATGTGATTGGAAAGCCAATGTGCTGGAGGAGAAGGAACCCGGTACAGAGTAGTAGTGAAGAGGGAATAGCTTTGCCGATTAACCGGACTGGTCACTGGACGTTTCCTTTGTTCCGAAAACACAAAAGCAAGCCAGATCAGCATGCGGCCCAGGACTGCAAGTTTCGGGAAGAAGGGCAGAAATGACCCTGACTCTACGAACACTTTCCTGAAGTGTTCATTTACACCGCACACACCCAGAAGCGGCCTGGGCCCGGCTCCCAGTCTCGCTCCCGTCCTCGTGCGGAGGAGCCGTCGAGGAGTGAGCAGGAAGCAGCGTTACTGTGTTACACGGCCTTAGTGATCACACATCCCTGTTGTGCTGGCACGGGAAGCACACTAGCATGCAACCCGCCCGCGTGGACCTCTCAGACAAGGGGGGCGCTCCAGAGCCCCAAAGGGAAAGCTTGAAAAGCGTTTTAGTGGGAAATCATTCTGCCTTTTCAAATGACCTCTTCTTCCATACAGCTCTTTTCCGAGCTTGCTAACAGTAAAGAAATTTCCATGAAAAATGGCCTTCAGGAGCCATCACGATTATTTATGAGAAGCTCTAACTGTGCCTGCTGCTTTCCAGTGGGCAGAATATGCTAAACTAGACCTTGCCGGTTCCCCCTGCCTGGTTATCATTAGAAGACTAGTTGGTTACAAAGCACTCGTATTAACATGCTCATCGCTACGGCCACCAGTGGCTGGCCAATTCGTCGTCGCGCCGAAATCCTTTGAGCAAACTCGAGTAAAAGTCAGGTTAAGATATCAGAAGGAGATTGGCACCAGGGGCAGGTGAACGTGAAGTGCGTGGGCTTTCGCACCTCCTCACTCCCTGCAGCTGAGCCCCGGGCTGTCTTCTCAGATTCTGTCATTGACACAAACAAGCATCCACTTTGGCCGGCACTGCCACGCCAAGCCAACTTTGGAGGAGCTTAAACTGGCTCTCCTCGGCCTCAGCATCACCCGCAGGACTGTCAAAGACAAATGTGGATCATCCTCTGCGGCCAGTGATATTGGAGGCAGACGGGCCACAGCTGGAGCCCCTGACCTTGGGCAGAGGGAAGAGGGCACACAGTTAGGAGGAGACAATCCTCTCTGGACTTGGTGAGGGGCATGCTCAAGGAAGAAATCAGATTGAAAAAGAAGCTGCATCTCCCCTCGGCCACATCATCCTCATTATTAGGACATGTCAGGAGGCAGGGCAGCTGGTAGCAGGACAACAGCCCGGGGAAAGCAGAGAAGGAGCCCAGACTGTCTGCTTTGCTATTGGCAAAACGAGTCCTTTCCAAAGGATCACGTAGGGTACCGGCAACTCAGATTTGTGGCACGCATGCACACACCCCTCACACACACACACACACACACACACACACACACACACACACACACACACACCACCACCACCACCACACCACACCATTTCTTCCAAGATCCTTTTCTTTTTTTATCTAGACGGTGGCTTTTGCCCACCTTTCTGAATAAGTGGGGAACTGTTGTCCTCCTTGATGGGAATATTGCAAAAAGAAGAGGCCAGAATGCATCCCTGTCTCTGAGGAATGTGAAGATGAGATAAAGACAATGAAATTACTGTGGCCAGAGGAATAAAGGCTAGATTTTGATCTGTGCGCCCTCTGCTGACTGTTAAGGAGAACTTCACAGGAAAAATACTGGAGCAGAAAGAGGGAAAAAGAAACTGACTGAAAGCAGGAAATAGGGAAGCAAAAAAGCTTTCTTCTCTGGGGCCTGCTGTCTGTGTATCCAGAGTGAAACAAAGAGAAGGAAATCCTGGTATCCCTACCTAGCAAGAGCATCCAAGAAGAAAAGTAGAATCATAAATCTCAAAGATGGCCTTGCCCTGCTCTGACTCCACATTGCGAGTGTGTAGTTCAGCCTCGCAAGTCCTACAAAGACCATCTTCCGGAGCCGTACCTGCACCCCTCCCATGAACTGCGTACAGAGGGGTGGGACCATGGCCATCTCACAGAGACTGGAGAATGGCTTTAAGCCACCGCCTATCTATCTGAAGCTAGCAGCAGGCGGCTCCATTCTTCATTTTGAAATAGATTCTTTCCCCAGCTGCTTTTCTGAAATGAACTTGCTTTATTCAGAAAGCACGGTACACGCTTGCACTACCACCACCGCCCTCCCGTCTCAGCCCCCTTTCACTTCTTTCACCAATGGTTGTGTGTTGGATTCAAAACTTCAGCACTCAGATTCAGATCATCTTGGGGAAAAAGAAGAGCTTCCTAAGACTAGGCCAAAGAACAAATTCCAGATCTTTCGCTCAGCAGCCGCAATGCCACTGCCTCTCAGCGTTCCAGTCCTCATTACTTTGGGCCTCCCAGCTCCTCCTCGCCCTTCAAAGGTCAGTTCAAATATTAGTTTCGCGGCCCCACAACAAGGTGAGATTGCCCCACTTTTCTTTTTTATAAGAATATGCTCTATGATCTTATACTGATAATTTTGCCTCCACACTCCATGAAGGTAGGGGTTTATGTTAGTTTTGCTGACATAATCTCTGTTGAACTGGTATCTGGAAGAATACCAAGAATAAGGTCGACACTGGAAAAACAGAGCATTAAATAAATGAATATATCCACACAAGAGCAAACTAATATGCTCTGGTCCTTATTCCTCCCCCAAACCCAGATATACTCAGTCGCTTTGAGAAATGCTCGCAGAAACCTTGTCCCACAGCCTGCGTTCTGCTTCAATCACCTTTAATTTTGTTTTTAGATCCAAAATCAAAACCCTTTTCCCTGCTACAACTTATCACCGCAAGTGCTTATACTATGCTTATTTAATCTTGCAAACCCAGGAATCAATAAACATTATACTGATAGCATAATTTTATTGTACCCTGCAAACAGACCATCAGCTGATACTGAACCAATTAATATTGAGCACTATGTATTCTCATTTAGTCTGACGGTCACATATGATATTTACAAAGTCCATCGTTCAGCAATAAAAAGATCCAGAATTATTTGATCTATTTCTGACCTTTATGGCTCTAAGCAATCTTCTTTCTTTTTTCACCCACTCTGAAATATTATCTATAAGGCATTTGACCAAACTGTACTCTGTGTGCAATATATAAAGTCTGAGGCCAAAGATAAATGTTGTTTTAAAATTCCCTTTCCTACCAGCAAGTAAGTAAATATGTAATATTGCCTAGCCTGGAAAATTGTAACACTGGTAAGAAAAAGCCAGAAGGTCTTAGCTTACCAGAACTTCATAGACCTGCCTTAAAGATCTAGGTGGATAACAATCTACCAACAGAGATATTTAAAGTCTTCCCCAGGGTATGTGCTTACCATCACAAGAGACAAGACAACATAATCTGACGCACTAAAACCCCTGTAAGACCAAGCCTGTTGTGGTCACTGATGACAGTTATTTTGTTCTCTGCTACTCAAAACAAAACCAAAAAAACTATCATTTCAAGTTAATGTTTACTTGCTATGCTCTGGAGCTTCTCCCCTCTTGTTTCTTTACTTGTACCATGGAACATTTTAGGCAGCCTGGCAAGACTCTGGAGCACGACAGGCTGATCCACTTCTCGCCACTACTCTGTTACCAGTTGCTGAATTACCTTTGGCCTGAACAAGAAAACACGAACCAATCAGGAGGATATGCTTAGTGAAGGAACCACTTCTAAAATCGCCTTAAAAGGAACCGTCCGCCCGAAAGAAACCATTAGATAAGCCTTGTATTCTGTACATTTCACCATAGTTAGGATGATGTAATATGAGCAATTACACACAGGCAACTAGAAAGTTGTCGTCCAAAATAGCTACAGCACAGCTGAGGTTTACTCTGAGTCTGTGGTTTATGGCAAAGCAACAACCTTCCCTATGCACAGAGCCACTACAGATTCAAAGGAAACCCTGAGCTGCATTAGGATATCATTTTAATTATACGTGCATGGATCACAACGCTATAAGCCAGAGAAGGGAAAACATCAGCCCATACTTCAGTGAACAGAAAGCAGTTGGTACTCAACTGCTGACACTAAGGGGAACAATAGCTAGTCATTTAAAAGCGCAAACTGATATATCGGGGCTCTGTACAACCTGATTAGGAAACAGTCACAAGCAGCTACCTATTATTGTGCTGGCAGTAATTCACTCATAGTGAGAATGCATTTGCCAGGGTTCACACATTTAATTCAGGTTAAAGAGTTGCCTAAAGAATCAAGCTTTTGTTCTCTCCCTTCGCCTTGCCCTTCCTGAAGCCATCCCTCCAAAAATATAAATTGATCCCCAAGTGGCCAAAGTAGAATTTGAGTCCCTGCTCTAGGTCTCTATATTTCATCCCCAAACTGAGAACAGTGGATGAAATACCCCTAGGTAAGCGACAGCAGGGGCTGGTTTCCTGGATGGGAGGAAGGGATGTCTGGAACAGACACAGTCCTGGGAACATGAGCTCAAGCGCTCTTCGCCATGAGCTAGCTATTGAAAATTCATCTGTAAGTCACTTGCATGAAAAAGAAGAAGAAAAGGCAGTGGCCCTGAAACAGAGCCCAGGTCCACGGAAGCAGCAGGTCACGGAAGAAGAAAGGCTGGGGGCAGTATTATTAAAGTGCAGGTCACAACCTCAAGCCAGTGGTCCATGAAATTGCCATCTCCAGAGCTTCCTAGCTAATAGAGATGCCCAGCACAGAGTCATGCAAGAGAAAGGTTGAAAAATGCCAGATTATGGCCTAAATTAATATCCACCGACTCGGGAAGGAAAACGCAAAGGGATAACATCAGAGAAGGGTTTGGGGCTCTCTTCGTCAGCACGGCTAGAAAACTGATTCCTGTAGGACCTACTCCAACTTCACAGTTGAACTGGAGATGGGTGTCACAGTAAAGAACAATGAAAAACCCTGGAGGAGCTGCTACTAAAAAAAATTTATAGTCATGTGAAAAGAATTTGTGTAGCTAAAAGCAGAAAAGAATAGTGCTGGGGTGAGATTTCTTTGCGACCATGAAACAGAGGCAAATGGAAGTTTTGCCTAATCTCATAATTGGACTGCATTGCCCTCTACAGTACATTGCGAGTGGACATAAGAGTCTGATTCTTCTTTCGGACTGAGAAGTACAAATCGGCTATCTTCCCTGGCAAAAAGAGAGGGTGACGAGAATAGCTGTGTCACACTTATGGAAGGCTTACCAGGTACCAGGCACTTCGCCACTCTTGGTGAAGGCTCACGAGAACCTCCGGGCTCGGTACCGTTGCTCTCATTTCACAAATGCTACTGATTCTAACTTCTCCAAACAAAGATGCAGTAAACCAAAATAGCCGTCACACGAACACCCAAAGGATGAGCCATGTCTGCAAGCGAGAAGGGCTCAAGACAAATGGACATGCAAAAGTCAATCGCTCTCCTGTAGAGTCGACCAGCTCTTTCTGCTTAGAAAAGTGTAAGGAAAACAGAGCTCAGTTAAAGCACTGGATAAACTATAAAAACAGCCAGAAATCATTTCAACGAGAAATATAAGGAGAACTACACAAATGTATTGATGGCATTAGAGTGAAATGTGACTAAACAGAAAGATGTCATATTCACAGAAAGAAAGACAAAACAGTATACACATGTCAATTTTTCCCAAATTTACAAGTTTGGCACATTTCCAATCAAAGTTCCAATGTAATGCTTTTTATGACTTAACGGTATTCCAAAGATTATTTGACAGAATAAACAGAAAACGATTTTAAAAAACAAAGGAGAAACTATCCCTGTCGTTCGTTAAAATCTATCATAAGACTGGCTGACTCCGAACACCAAGGGTCCTGCGATGACAGAGACTAGTAGAACAGTGGGAGGGGACTGGAGGAGGGAGGTGAGGAAGGGAAAAGGAGAAGCGACGGAGGAAATGGTTCAAATAATGCAACGGCCACACATGAGGGATGGCTCCCAATGTCAACAGCACGCATGGGGACCAGGCGCAGAGGAGGGCGTGCGATCTGGAGGGGAGCACAGCAAGTGCGCTGCGCGTGTCTGTCTGGATCACTGTGAGCAGAACTATGATGGATGATTACAATGCATCAGTAATTTTTAAATCGATAATAAGGCATCAGTAAATCAGTCAATGGAATTGTGAAACAAGAGCAGATAAACAGATTAGGGGAAAATACCTTTAAGAAGGACCAGGAAGGAGGTGAAATAAATAATAAATAGTATGAAGTAATTAATCATTTATAAAAAAGATTTTTTAATTTTAACTCAAACCATTAATTCCTAATGAATTAAAATTGAGTAAAGGGATGAATTCATACAAACATTCAAAGAAAGGCAGTTTGTATAATGTCTGGTTTGGGAGTTTCATAGCTCAAAAGCAGCAGAAGAAATCAGACTAAAAGACTGATACATTTTTCTGTATACTGATTCCAAAGTACTTTAAGGCAAAAATAAGCATATACCAAATTAAGTCATACAGCAAACTGAAAAAAGTCTTTACAAGAAATCAATGTACCTTAATATGATATAAATAATATGTGGTTCTTCATCAATGTGTTATTTAAAATAGCAAATAAAGCAAATTCTTAATAAAGAATACAAGCTGAAGTTGAAAAAACTAAAATTGAAACCAAAATTAGACAGACATTTTCATCTATGAAACAAATCATTTTTCTCCTAATCTGTCCCCTCTTCTCTCATTTGCCATTTTCCCAACAAGTACCCATTCTAATTAATTTCCTATTTATCTTACCATATAATTTCATGCATGTGTAGGCCAATAAAATAAATATTCTCTTTCCCATCTTTTTTCACAGAAATTATATTAGGCCCTGCACATTTTTTCTGTATCTTCCTTTTATGTAGTTAATATTTGTATATTTTCATATCAATATATAAACACTATTTTTAAATTTTTTATACTGCTGGATACATACAGCATTTTCATTTTTTGATATTTCAAATAACATGTAAATGAACAACCTTCCTCACTCTAAAATGAAGAAGCTTTTGTGGTCAAACATTGTTTATGATGAATTCCCTAAAAGTAGAATTGCTGGGCTAAAGGATATCTGTTTGTGACTTTGAGATTGTTAAATTGCCCTCCCCTGGAACTTGTACCAATTTATACCAAGAATGTATGAGATTGTTACCCTATTGCTTTACCGTAATGGTGGTAATATTTAATTTGTAACAATGAAGCTGAGGAGTAGCTCAGTGGTAGAGCATTAGCCTAGTATGCCCAAGGTCATAAGTTTGATCCCCAGAAGAGCAAAAAAAAAATGACAAAAATGTTTAATAAGTCTAGTAAAATGGGCTCTTACGCATTATTGGTGGATGTATACCTTAGTACAAATTTTCTTTGAAAAATACTTGCCAGAAGTTTTAAAAAAACATAAACTTTCAGATTAAACAATTTCACTTCTAGAGAACTCATTCTAAGGACAGAGAAAATGACAAAATTATATGTAATTATGTATCCTAATGTGCATATAAGAACAAAAATCTAGATAAGCTCAAAGTTCAACATCAGGAATTGAGTAAAAGTAAACCTCTGTCTACTGAACAAAATACAATTAAACTAAAAATGTTGCTTATAAATGTTTTCTAATAATGTAGAAAAATCATGATGTCATATATAGAAAAAGAAACAGAATAATCTCAACTAAAATTTTAAAACATTTCATTTATAAAGTGTTTCTCATTAATTCACCATATATTAAGTTTTTGTGCCAGGCACTGAGCAGAAATTTAAGGGTGCTTACCCTGGAATGGTAGAATCATAGATGATTTTCTAACTTCTTCCAATATACCATTGTAGGGTTTTCCACAGTGGACATTAATTTATTTTATTTATTTATTACTATTTTTTGTGGTACTAGGGATTGAATCCAGTGACATTCTACCTCTGAACTACACCTCCAGCCCTATTTTTATTCTTTATTTTTAAAACAAGGTCTCACTAAGTTGCAGAGAGCCTCGCTAAGTAGCTGAGGCTGGCCAGAAACCTGAGATCCTCCTGTCACAGCCTCCCAAGTACTGGGATTAAAAGGGTGTGCCACCACATCCAGCTATGAATTCATTTTATAATGGGGCAACCAATAAAAAATAATCACAAATGACACTAGAACCCAACCTACTTTTCCCCCAGATAGCAACTGATTTCTTAATATTTGTCAAATAAGATCTATTTATTACACTGCATTCACTCCATCCTGATACTAACAGGATATATCTTTAAAGCCAGAAACCCACTGAGATTTCCATTTATTGGAAGGGGCTTTATGTATTTCCCCATGTGGCTCTATCACCATCATACTGGTCCTGGAAAACCAAGAACATCTCAGCCACAACATCCAATCAATTGTGCTCTTGGGCAACAGCAGCCATGAGGAGGGAAGGGTGGAGGGTATTTCAAGCCATGAGGCCTCCCCAGGACCCATAAGTGAGTTCAGAATCAAGCCTTCAAACCCAGTCTCTACAAGAACATGGGTTTAATAGGGACTTCCGGAGACTCAGTCCCAAACTCAAACTAACTTGAAAATGCAAATAGAATCAAAATTCAGGAAACAAATTTCCACGCTTTTGATAGCTCACCTTCTGGAGTTTTATATTCACTTTAGTGGTGATAGGAATTTACATAATCTTATATAATTTTTACTACATTAACTTCTTCCAAATCCTGGCTTAAAAGCAATTAAATGTTTTAATTTCCTGGAAATTCTTTTCTAATCCAACAATCTAATCTTTAAGCCATACAAAGGAAAAATGTAAATCTTTTCTTAATTAAGTTGCCTCATAATCAAATTTCGAACATTCTCAATATTTTTTCCTTAAATGAAGGCTTTCACATTAAAGAACTTAGATTAAAGAAAAAGATAAAGAGGAGCTCCCCTCAATTTCTCATACCTTCTACGTCCTTATACCAAAAAAAGCAAAATAGAATTGTTTCTACCAAATGCTTTATGTTATAACACGAGCAAACTTAAAATCAGAAATCTAAACTCAACTAGTTAAATGGTTGCACATAAAAGTAATAGAGTCCTACAGAAGGCCATGGTCCCTACTAATCCAAGGGACGTACTGCAGAATTAGGCTGCAGAAGTCTTCCTGTAGCCATCACTTACCTACAATCAGGGCTGATGCTGCACAGGATTCTCATCTAATAGCTATAAGATAGAGATGGATGGTAGCATCTGTGTATGTGGCGTGAGAGTTTTCTCGACAATATCTAAATAGCACTGATTGTACTGATGCCTACCTACATTTTAGAATCAACTCCTGTGCTTAGTATGTGAGAAGTTTTAAAGAAACGTTTCAAAGGATGCAGTTTTGGCATGAAGCCTGTTCAGACCTAAGCTACTAGATGGGAAGACAATCAAAATAAATTTGCCTTTTCTAAAGGGACTGCTCCCATTTCATTTGATTGAGAACAAGGAAGAATACATGGTGTCAACATTGAATTTGAAATTTTCAGCATTTAATGACACCAACTCATTAACTCCCCCCTTTTTTGTTGGTACTGAATTATTAGGATTATCACATTTACATAATGTCTGTCTCAAAACCAAGAAGCAAGAATACAAAATCAAATATTGAAAAATATTAAAAAGGTTCTCCCCCAAATTGTCCATTTGGTCCAGAAAAAGACACTAAAAATTATTTTACCAAAATTAGCCATTAGATAAGGACTATATCATTTTATAATACTCAGGTTGCAGTTAAACGTTATTATATAAACCTTTTCTCCTAAAAATCAAACTCATAAACCAGATATCTAACACTGATAAGATAAATGTACTTTTATAAGAGTATATATGGTCAAAAATTATGGAGGATTAAAAATATTTTAACATTATTTCTTACATTTTACCGATGAACTTTAAAGAGGGATATTTTTCAGTATAAATCTTCATACAGAGGGACCTCCAAAACAGCAAAAATTGGTATGATCTGATTGAAAACTGAAAATATGAACAGATATTGTAAACTATTTTAAGTAATTTCTTTTCTGATATAAAAAATAATACATGTTCAATGCAGTAAATTCTAGAAATTAAGAAAAACATATTTTAAAAGTATAAGTAATCTGATTTTCTACAATGGGAGATAGCTGTTGTTTTAATTTTCCTTTCATCTTTTTTCTGTGTGTGTGTGTGTGTGTGTGTGTGTGTGTGTGTGTGTGTGTAGTGGGTATATATTTTAAACAACCGGAATCAATTGATATATGCTGCTTTTTCTGATTTTTTTTTTTTTTTGCAGTACTGGGAATGGAACCCAGGGGCATTCTACCTCTGAGCTACACCCTCAGCCGTATTTTTTATTCTTTATTTTGAATCAGGGTCTCACGGAGTTGCAGAAGGCCTCACTAAGTAGCTGAGGCTGGCTGCAAACTGGGATCCTCCTGTCTCAGCCTCCCAAATGCTGAGATTACGAGTGAGTGCCACCACAGCCGGCTTTTTTCTGATTTTTTAATTAATATATATCATGAGTATTTTCCTGTTATTAAATACTCAAGATATTCTTCTAGCATATGTGTATATATTTAACCATTCTGTAAATTTTACTGAGATAAACACCTCTGCACATAAATTACATGCAAATCTAAAATCATTTTCTTTAGATAAATTCCAGAATGTAGAAAAATTCCAAATATCCCTCTGGGTTTCCAGAGAAATTTTTTTTCTACATCTCTTAGGGCTGAGTACGATACTGGTCAGTAAAAGATGATCTACAAATATTTGTTAGATGCATAAAATACCAGAAATAGAAATGCTAAATATTTTAGGGGATTTAATGTGTTTTGCCAAATTGTCCCCAAGAAAAATTATATCAGTTCTATCAATTACATTCCATGTAGCAGTGTACTTTGGTCACACCCTTGCCACCACTGAGTACTTTTAATCTCTGCTAATTCGATAAGTAAAATATAATATCATGCATATCAAATTATTGTCGGTGAGTCCCTTAGGACAAGGTGATGGATTGGTGAGGACACAGTAGTGGAAACTTTAACTTCTATTTTATGCATGCCTGTATTGCTTGACTTTTTAGCAATAAGTTTGCATAGTTTTACAATTAGAAATAAATAATGACATTTCACTGCTACTATTTGATCACTAAGGTTCAAATTTTTCCATAGGTCCATTGGCTGTTTGTAGAGCTTCCCTGTGAATTACCTGTTTGGGGTTTATTTTACATGGTAATATTGTAGAGTTTGTCTTCTATTGATTTATATGAGTTCTTTATATATGGTTATTGCTTAGATGTTTTGGACTTTCCTGGAGTAATCCTCATTCTTGACAGAACATGAATGCTTCATACTTTCTTTTTTTTCCATATCACCATCTATGGTTTTATAAATCTATGTATTATTTGCCTCTGCCCATTAAAAAAAATCTAACTCTGATGGAAGCAAGGACTTTGTTTTGCTCACTGTTGCATCCCTACTATCATGAATAGTGACTAGCCTGTAGTAGGCATTCTATAAATGTTTGTAGAATTAATTTATAAGCATGGGTTCTTTCTAGAACCAGAGTGGTAGTTACCAGGAGCTGTGGGTGGGGAAAATAGGGAGACACTGGTCAACAGTTACAAAGCTGAAAGACAAAATGAATATGCTATCTCTCACTGCCATAGATTTAAAATATTTTCCCAGACTATGATTTCTTTTTAATTTAGCTAATGGTATTTGGGGATATAAAGGCATTTCCAAGTTGTATGTAGCCAGGTATTTCTGTGTACTCATTTCCACTGCTTTCATGCTAGTGAAATCTGTTTCAAAATTAGATGGATATTTATTTGTTTTCTTGTAATAATTTTTATCAAGTTTTCATCTTGAGCTCTTTAAATCATGTGGATTTTTGTCATATAATAAAAATATTTCTTCTCATTACTAACCAATTACATGGCACCATTTATTGAATAACCTTGTTTTCTCTCCATGCTGACTTAAAATATATATTTAAACTCGAACCATGTATCCCCCAGCGACAATATTAGCTTAGAGGATAAGTACTGCTTCTACTTTTTATTTCTCAAGGCTGAATATAAGACTGGTCAGTAAAGGAAGATATACAAATATTTGGTGGATGGGTGACGGGCAGATATTTTCAAGCCCAAAGAATTTTTCCAAAGGGCCTAACTACTAAACAGTAAGTGCATTCACTAAAATCTGGAAGCAAATCATCATAGAGGGCTAGGTTTTACCTAGAGTAGATGAATAAAGAGCCGGCCACTTTAGCCATTGTAGAGCTAAACCCAATCCGTAACAAGAAATTCATAATAAACACCCGATAGTATATAAAAGGAACTGCACAGAGAGGCACTGCCCTCAAAGAACTCCTGAAAATTTTCTTTAGGGGGCTTCCAGTAGAGTAGAGCTTCCCAAGCTTTCACTCGCTGGCATGCCCTTCCCCTCAAGTAGCAGCTGCGTCCCTGAAAGAAATAGATTGCCTTGTTGCAGACAGTGCCTCAAGTCCTGCTGGATGCAATCCACCAACCTCCAACATTCATTGGGCTTAATCATTCTGGAATCACATCTAGTTTAACAGAAAATATACCTTATTTTTGGCTCTCAAGTAAAACCCCCAAGCATCCCATATTGATTCCGTAAAGCTCAGCTAGTCTCCTCCTATGGCCTGAAATTAAAAATAACAACAACGAAAATACATTTTTTTGTTGCATTCTGGCTCTTTGCTGATAATCTATAGCAAACGGCAAAATGAGCAAAGCCATGCTGAACTGGCTCTTGTGCCAACAAATCCCACAAAGAGAATGACAATCAGTGAAATATATTGTTAAGCATGAATTGTAGCTAAAATATTTATCTCTGTTGCAAGGTATTAAAATGAGAAAACTTTCAGAGTAGAAGCCTCAAGCAATTGCATTAGAAGTTGCATAATTTCGTTAGACTGACCTTAGAATGGAATAAAAAGCTGCTTATTTCCATAATGTTGGCCTTCAGTGGTATAAAAGGTTAGATAATTTATCATGATACACAAAACAGTTCTCAAGAATACCTAACTTTAAAAGGAGATCTCGGTGACTTCCAGCTCTGTGAATTTTTAGAGAGTGTGATGACCAACATAATTTATACTTAAGTGAATTTGTGCACTCCTGAAGGTCTAGTTTGCCAGGCAAGAGGGGTGCACCTCCTGTTCATCCACAGAACAAGCACAGTCCAACGGACAAGGTTAATATACTCATTGCTGCTGTGCAAGAGAGCTCACATTGAACAGGAAGACATTTTTGAATGAAGAGACTACTGCATTTTGACATAGACATTCACAGCTCAGATTACACACAGAATACGTTGCCCTCATTTAAAAGCAAAAGGGCCGCACCTATTGTGTCACCTGCATAGCTAAGTCCCTTGCCGCAATACCACCTACAGATCAGCCATTATCATCACACCCTCAGACCTCAGTACAGCCAGCTATGAAGCCCTTCAAACCAACGCTTCAAAAATCCACAGAATTACACTCGGAGTTGGAAGAGAAATCTGAGATCCCTTGATCGAGTCCATTCACAATTGCAGGTGGGATGCATTTTGACATTTGTTTGGACATTTCCAAACACTCAGTCAGTGTCTTAGACTCCAATGTCCTTGGTAATAACAGGTAAACTAAAGCACCTCTTTTATGGAGTTTTACATTTCATTTCATTTGTTTTACCCAAAATGCCCTTCCTTACCCCAGAATTTCAAATTTCTCCATTATTATATTTGGGGATCTGGTAGCCCTAGGTCACTCATCTATCAGAGAGAGCTATTCCAATGGAGTGTTTGCAAGACTCAAGGGTAAGGAAGGCGAAGTGTCATTAAGCACCGAACGTCTGTTTGCTTTCATGCCTCCAAAGAGGACACCAGGCACAGCCACAAACCTTTGCAGTGCCGAATTTATCCAGTCTTCATATCACTTCTTGATGGATCCTCCTAACCAGATGTGGAAAAGCCAAGCCCCAGATGTCATTCCAGCAGTGCCCAGTGCCATGACATTGATGCTTTTGCTCTATCAGGTCACTAAACAATCTGTAGTTTGTGCAATGGCAGTTTTCTTTTCTTCCCATCTCAAGCATTTCTTGACTGTATTTCACTGCCTCAAAGAACACCCCTTTCCCATTTCTAAAGAATTACCAATGGAAGCAAACTTAGAGTGACCTACAAGTATAAGGACACACAGCCCATTAGCAAGCTCACAAGCCACACATAAAATTGGTATTTCATCTGTAGCATTTAAGATTTATTTCTAAAAGGCCATAACTATCATAAATTGTTTTGCAATTAAGAAGCAGGCAAAATTCCACTGTGACAAAACCATTATTTAATACTAATGTCATCGTGTTCCCTCTTCTAAGCTCTTAGGAACAAACATGACCATTAGCATGCTCTGTCATTCCAAAGTCTGCACTTGAGAAAAGATGGAAGTGCACTAATTCAAGAAATGACCAGTAGCAAGCTCACAGTTGGTGGCAGTCGTAGGAGTGTTCTGTGTCTTCACCATGGCCTCCACGCCTGGCAACACAGAGGAGGAACTGAAGCTTCCAGCGAGCCATGCAATGGCGCCTGTATCTCCAGAGCCCTGCACCTCCAGCATGTGTGTCAAGTTTCCAATGTGAATGTTAGATTACAGACCTTTTGATTTATTAAAAATGTGCTTCAGGTTTAAGTCAATCCCTCTGGATACAGTCTTACATAGTCTGTCTATTCAGCATCTCACTTGGAAATGGCTTTATAGTAAACAACCTATATGCCTAGGTAGCCCAAACCAAACTTCCTCAAGCCAAGTGAATTGATTAAAGAGGAAGAAGAAGGCTTAAAACCAATTGGGCCCAAAATAAATAAAAAGAGAAACCAATTCCCATAAAATATTTCCAAGAAATTAAAAATATTCATTATAATATATTCTTAGCCAAGTATAATGGCACATTCCCATAATCACAGTACTTGCAAAGCTGAGACAGGAGGCTCACAGGTTTGAAGCCAGCAGCATGCAGTAACTTGGAGAAACCCTGTTTCAAAAAAAGAGAAAGGTCTGGGGTGGGGGTTAGCTCAGAGATAGAACGCCCCTGGATCCAATCCCAATCTCTCTCTCTCTCTCTCTCTCTCTCTCTCTCTCTCTCACACACACACACACACACACACACACACACACACACACACACAAAGATATTCCTAAGTTTTATGCAGCAGTGATTAATTGGCTGCTACCTAATCAGATATTGCCATTAAAAAGTCAGGGAGAGGCCAGGAGTGGTGGCGCACACTTGTAATCCCAGTACTTGTGACACTGAGACAGGAGGATCGCATGGATTCAAAGCCAGCCTCAACTACTTACTGAGTCTCTCCGCACCTTAGTGAGACCCTGTTCCCAAGTAACTATCTAAAATAGGTCTAGGAGTGTATCTTGGCAGTAGAAGACCCTTGGGCTCCATCCCCCGTACCACACAAAAAAATGTCAGGGGGAGATCTATCCTGTGATACATCAAATCAGGATGCCCTGGCCTCGTATTTTGAGAATAGTACTAGGCTGTGATTAGACTTGTGAACATCTCCTCAGAGACTAAACCAGAAGGGTGGAGAAGGGGTCTCTGAGGCATTAAGATCATAGACATGTACAATTAACCCAGCCCATAAAGGCTTCATCATCATAAATGCAAGGAAATGAGTAAGAGCGCGCTCTCTCTCTCTCTCTCCCTCCCACCCGCTCACACACACACACACACACACACACACACACACACACACACACACGCATGCACTCTCCCTAAAGGGTGATCTAATCTTTGGGTTAAACTTTTCCTCCTATCAGTTTACGCAGGGAATCCATGTTATTCAAAAGAGCGAACTACACAATCTGAGAAGAGGTGCCCTTCATGCTCTGGAAATCAGATTCAGGAGCAAACATAATCCAGAAAGTAGAGCTGGCCAAGGCCAGTGCTGGTGGCAGTTAGAGAAAGCAGCTTGCCACAGAACAGCAGCCAGATGGGGCCCAGTGGGAGAAGCCGATAACTGGCCACCCTGGAACTCAGAGACTTAATGGGGCATCGGAAGACTGTGCATGAAGGCAGCACCTAAGCATCAAAGTTGCGAAGCCGGGGTGCCAGTCTACGAACACTGAGGCAAGGAGAACACGGCTCCATACGCAACTTCTTGCCTGCCTCCAATCAACACCGTCCAGGAGGCGGCTCTTAACACCTCACTGTCAATCTCTCCATCTCACCCTTACTTTCTCTCACTTTCGTTTCTTGGCTTGCTTGATTTGCTTATCAGAGGTAATTTTCTCAGCAGGCACAGTGGCACACATCTGTCATCCCTTTACTTGGCGGGCTGAGACAGTAGGATCTCAAATTTGAAGCTAGCCTCAGCAATTTAGCAAGACCCTGTCTCAAATCGTGCGCACGTGTGTGTGTATGTGAATGGTGTGGGGGCTGGCTCCTAGCTCAGAAGTAGAATGCTCCCTACGTTCAAGTCCCATTTAAAAAAATCTGAAAAGGAATTTTCTCCCTTTTTTTTGGGGGGGGGTGGTACTGGGGTTCCTGGAAACCCTTCTACCTCCGGGCTATGCTTCCAGACCTATTTTATATTTTTATTTGGAAACAGGGTCTCTTAAGCCAGCACTGCTGGCTCTGAACCAATGCGATCCTCCTGTCTCCGCCTCCCAAGCGCGGGGATTACAAGCGTGCGCCACCATGCCCGGCTTTCTCCCTTCTTAAACGCTGAATTTAAAGGAAAATGTTAAAAGAGTCCTTTCATTTTCCAAAGGAATTCCCAGGTTCCACCCAATCCAAAGAACACTCACTGGCTTAGGGAGCTTTCAGAACCTGGGACAGCAAAATAGGATTCAAAAAGAAATGAAAAGAATGAAAACAGGCCTGGTAAGCTTCTTCTTTCTTTCCTTCCTTCCTTCCTTCCTTCCTTCCAGTACTGGTATTGGGAATTGAACTTAAGAACTATACCCCCAGCCCTATTTTTTTTTTGTTTTGAAACAAGATCTTAGTAAGGAGGCATGTAGGTTGGGTTTCTGTTCTTTTAGCCTCAGGCTTACAAGAGTGGAGGACAAGAAACAGGATGGGACAGATAACTATTTTTTGTTAATCAGGAGCAAATATGAAATGTTAGTATTTTAAAATCTGAATGATACTCATCGTTTTGGACTCTGTGTATTTTAACTATCACATAATTTCATTTTTTTAATTAACTGAAATTCAACCAGAAATTAACCACTGAGAATTCAAGGGTCAGATGTCAGCTAAGGGAATACCACATTAGCCCACCTCTCAAAGGTTTTTTAAATCATATCCATGGAAAGATCATTACTTTAAGCAAACAACATATGGGAAAATAAAGACTTACAAAGGAAAGCAGTTAGGAGTTGAATGTTCACATTATGCAAGGACCTTTTCCTGTGTGAAAGAGGCGACCACAAGGTTTCTTTAAATACAGAATGCCACCACTGTGGTTAACATGGGGTCTAATTTACGAAACCAACACTCCCTGGCTGCACCACTTTTCCGAAACCAAAGGTGTACCTGCAGAACAACTGTCAAGCAACGCGGAGAGTGGTTTGGCCGCAGATGTTGTGTGCCCAGGCACAGCATTTGTCTCTTCTGTAGCTCTGTTTTCATGACTATGGAGCGGAAACACTGGTCCCTTCTGACAACTCTCCCAAGGATACTATGGAGCTGTGTGGTCCTTGCCAATATTCTTAAGCAAAATGCTGAACGCTAGCAGATGAGGTTTCTGTATGGGAGCCCAAGCCCCTGGACGTGGCCTGGCCACTCGCCCGATGCTCAAGGACCATCCTTGACGTTCCCCCAGGGAACACAGGGAGGTGCTAGCAGACTGGGTACATCCCCTAGAAGAGCAGAGTGGCCCCATGTGCAGCCCACACCAGAACCACTTCTAACTCCGCAACAGCCAAAGAGGAAATGCAGCTGGAAGCGCAGATCCCTCTGCAAATAACTGGTCCTCTGAGACTTTCACTTCAAGCCTCACAATTGTTCCAAGTAAATGGCGCTCCCATTAAAGGCCAGTCACCATCAAGAAATGAAGCCTCTTCTCGGTTGGGGAAAATGGCTGCTCCGGAGCCAGCCTCCTACATCATAAACCCAGGACTCCTTTACCTCTGTCTAAGACACTCGCTCTAGCCAAGTTCTGCCTTCCCCAAGCCCTGGAAGCAAGCGGAGCTGCATAGGCAGAGGGGTCAAAGTGTGAAACTCCATGCACAGGCCTCAGCTCCACTGCAGTGCCCTAAGTGAAAGACCCCAGCTTTGCCAGGAGGTGACTTCATCTTTGTTTAGTCTTCTAATCCCGAACAAGCATCCTCCCCCTAGAATCTCTACCCCCTTGCTCCAGCCTCTGGGCACAATATACAGAAGGCTGGGGCAGACCTGCACAGGGTTAGAGAAGGAAAAGCCTGCAGTTCCTCCCACCATGTGAGTCTGACTGCCAGTCAGAGAAAAGCCAGGCGGGGTCACCCAGACCCAAAACAGGAGGTCTTCAGATAAGAGGAATTCCAGTGCCTCTCTCTGAACCTCTCTGGAAAATGTCCTGCCTCCAGCTCCCTAGGGAGAGAAATCTCAGGATCATTAGTGAGTTCTCTGGCTGAGCTCAACCTTAGTGAAGGTGTACAGGGAGAGAGGTGATCTCTAAGGTAACCAGCTAATTGCCAATAAGGAATGATAATAATAAATTAGCAAATCCTAATGTCTTAACTCGGTTCTACAACAGTTGCATGGAGACGACGAAGGATCAGTTTATTCTGGAAAGGCCCTGCCTCTGGTAGATGTGTAGCAGGGCAAACAAGAGAGGATCCAGGCAAGAAGTGGCTGTAGAATGCCTGCTGGCAGATGTAGAGCCATTGGTCTTTGAAGAAACCCGGAGTGAGCATGCTTGGAAAGGTAGGCTGGATGATTTTCCATTGTTTCCTCCTCTGAAGTTTTTCACTTTATTTTTGAGCCTTAGAAATAAGGCTTTAATGATTCCAAGATAATAAGAAAAAGCCAGACATGGTGGCTCGTGCCTATAATCCCAGCACTTGGGAGGTTGGAAGAGGGGGATCACAGGCTCAAAGCTAGCCCCGGCAACTCACTGAGGCCATTGGCAACTTAAAGACCCTGTTTCAAAGTAAAAATGAAAATGGAGCTGGGATGTTATTTGGAGATAGAATGATCCTGGATTCAATCCCCAGTAACACAAAAAAGTAAGCTTGTAAGGTATGTTGGTTGGTTTCCACTGGAAGTGACGCTTCCTTTCTCTGCTATCCCAACAAGCCTCATCATGTCTATCAGTTTTCTAATGCTGTGAATATACCATCTGATAGGCTGTCCTTGACCCGGAGTTTTACTCAAGTCACTGCAAATCTCTAACTTTAAGACTCTGTTGTAAGGACCAAAGATTGCTGACAAACTTTTTTCTTTCTTCAAAGCCTTTATTGTCATTGTTTGCACTAAGATGACTTAAGACTTCTTGCGGGGTAACTGGAAGTTTTCAATTTTGCCGGCCACACATGTCCTTGCTTGACAATCTTTTCTACGGCTATGACATGACATCAGTACTTATAAAGCTGTCTTATGAGACCACCACAGAGCATGCACACTCATACCCTTCCGCATGTCTCCTATCTAAGATGATATACTTTGCCTGATTCAAGCTCTAGTACAGCACAGAGAGGGGGGGGAGGTTGGGCTTGAAGTCAAAAATCTAAGTGTCTATGTAGCTATGACTGGAATTCTGGAAAGTCTTGCCTACTATCACTCATTCCCTTAGACATGTCAGTCCAAAAACATTTAGCATCAGAAAACTGAAATTCTAAAAGTGCTTTCCACAAGAAACTAAGCATTTGGGCCATTTCACCCCTTCTGAGGGCAGGAAGAGACCCCACCCAATTCTCCATTCCCAGCAGAACAGTTATATTACATCCTAAGGAGCTCACAAAACAAGCTGAAATATTTTTAGAAAAAATTTTGCACAGTGAAAAAAACTACTAGCTTTCTTTTCCCTTCTTTTTTTTTTTTTTTTTTCATTGTGGTACTGGAGATTGAACCCAGGGATGCTCTGCCTCTCAGATCAACACTGGCCATATATTTTTTTTTACTTTGAAACAGGTCTTCACTATGTTGCTGAGGCTGTCTTGAAAATATGTCCTCCTTTTTCAACTCTCTTTCCTCTTTCTTCACATTTTCTACACACACGCACGCACGCACGCACACACACTTTCATTTATTATGAACTAAATAAACCAAGATGCCAAGTAACGCAAAGCTCACCCTCCAATTGAAAATTTCAAAAACACACCTGGCATTGCCAATTCTATGTCTTCCACGAACAACAAAGGCATCCTCCACTTTGCCTACTCAAATCCGTGTACAAAAAGCACAAAATCCCCACAGCTGACTTCCCACCCGCCACCAGAGGAATGAAATTCTACACAAGATTATTTGCAATAGGAGAAACTCAGTTCCAATTCTGGAGCTAGTTAGTGCTCCTCCTTTACCCGACCGACCCAGCTGCATTCAAAGTCATCCTCCCTACAGTTCCCAGAGCCAACAATGTTCAGACGTACACGGATACTGAGGGTACCGAGGATGCCCAGGCTGAGGGTAACTCAGTGTGGTACAGTGTTTGCCTGCTTGCCCTCCATGTGAGACCCACAGTACGGCACACAAAGAAGTCACCATCAATCCACCAAACCCTGACAACAACAGTAAATTTACATGTAAATAATGGAGTGGAGGGAAAGGGAATATGAGAAAGACTTGCAAAACAAAGCAACAGGTGAATAGAAACTATCCTGTACTTTACTGGTCTGGGAATGGGCAGTGCAGGTTTGTGATTGCAGAGACCCTCCATGGGAGGTTTGCAGAATCAAGGCTAGCCTAAGCAATGTAGGGAGAAAATATCTCAAAACAAAAATGACTGGGGATGTATCTCTGTGGTACAGGGCCCCTGGGTTCTATCCCCAGATCCGCAAAAAGAAAAAAAAGAAAGAAAAGGGAAAAAAGGAGAGCAAGGAAGGGAACTATCTTGTATTGTTTGCCCCTGTCAGCGAAGTCATGTGAATGAAGGGTCTTCCACAGCAGGCTAGACTGGGAACTTTCTGAGGGGAGAAGTCACATCTTACACTTAGGTACCTGAGCTGTGAGTACAGTGGATACTCTAAAATGCTTACTGGTTTGATCGAATGTCATGGTGATAAATTTCTTTTGAAATTAATTGTTTGAGGTACTGGGGATGGAACCCAGGGGCATTCTACCTCCAAGCTACACCCCCAGCCCTGTTTTTCATTCTTTATTTTGAAACAGGGTTTCACTGAGTTGCAGAGGGCCTCACGAAGTGATCCTCCTGTCTCAGCCTCCCGAATGCTGGGATGACAAGTGTGTGCCACTATGCCTGGCTGATAAAATTTCATAAAATCTTAGAATAGTACTTAAATGATATTTGGTACTATTATGGATTCAAAATGTTGTTTTTTTGGATGGATAAATTAATTATTTAAGGAGAAAATATAAAAAGTTAGGAAATATAGCAGGATATTAATATCCAAGGAATCCCAGTGCAGCCTCCAGTGAGCATTTAGCGTTCCATATTTCCAGTCACCTATTTACGTGTTCGTCTTCTCATTAGAATGTGCATTCATTTTCTTTTCATCCCCGCAACTTCAGAGCCAAAAGCAGTGCCTTACAAAGAGCAGACACTGAACAAATAGCCAGCAAACAAAGAAATCAATCATTCCTGCTGTTATATATTTCACTGGACCTGATCATTCTATCCAGTCCACATCATGGAATAAAAGGAAAAGTGTCACTTGCCCCAAGAAGGACTCTGTGACAGATCCAGGTTAAATGGCCTGGTCCACGCTCAGCTGAGAGCAGACCTCTCACCTTTCTGAATGGGTGTGCCAGATGAATGCTCTAGGATCACACATTGGTGCTATTTTGGACCCATTTAACCCTACACACCAGATCTGTGAGGTTTTGTGAAACAAGGAGAGCATCTGACTACACAAGTCAGGAATTGCATCACAACTGAGACTCTCTCTTTTTTTGAATAATTGAAGCAATACTTTGTTGCTTTTAGCCTATAGGAGAATCTTCGAAAGAACACCAAGATCTTAGGTACATCATGTAATCGTATGTATAGATCCCGTCTCCCCTGTGTATTGCATAGACACTGGGGCTGACATTTCTGGTGCCTTGAGGTGACTGAGTAAATGATCACCATGTCCTGAGGATTCAATACCCTTGTCCATCTCCCCAAGCAATAGCACTGTAATCAACCAGCATGAGTAGTCTGGCTATACCACTTTGCAGGTCTTATCTATATAGAACCAACTTAAATCCCTCTTTGGTTTTGAAATAAGTGCCTAGGGAGACACACTCAGGTGTACAGGCCATGGTCAGCAGTGACTCTCCAGCTTTCAAGGAAAGAGGTCTGCCATTTCCCAGGCACTTAGGAATCACACTCTTTATATTACACAATGCCATGACATTCCGTAGAACTACTTTGCAAGCTAGATGTACCCATTGTGTAGATGAAGAAACAGACTCAGAGAGGTGAGCCCTGGACTCACAATCATGGTCTGAGTGCACTACCCCTCATTCTTCTTCGCTGAACTATTATGGGTTTGTGAATAGTCCTCCAAGTAAGTAGCTTTGTCCCTACTGGTCTTCAGGGCATTGATAATTCTAGTTGAGTCTACCTAGCACAATACTTGGCTTTCAGTCAATGTTTACCTATAAAATTATGGCTTGAAAATAGAGGTGCTTTTATAGTCAGTAGGATACCATCCATTGCTCAGTAAAAGGGCTACTTTCTTAAGTCATTACTTCTAGTGGAAATTATTTTTGAGGAACTAGGAGAAGCAATGTAAGTGGTCCTAAGACCCCTTTGCCTTTACACAATTGATGTTAAGACTATAAGGCCATTTTATGTATGCACAATAGCCTAGGTATATCAGGCTGTCTTATTTCTGAGGCAGGAGATCACTGGAACATCACTCCCCAGGGAGCACAGAGCCCTGTGGTCCATCCCTCCCTCTCTTGATGGCCAACTCCAGGAGCATGAGCGAGTTCCTTTGCATCTCTAGACCTTTGCTTCACCACTACTGAAGGGCAATATATCAAGATATCCAGTTGTGAGTATCAGACGATAATAGTTGTGAAGATGCTTTGAAAGATGTGGAGGTGCTCTCTGAGTGTACACTATTCCTTTCATTAGTGGCCTAGAAGAAGGTATACGGCTGGCTCCCAGTGCATCAAATTTCCAACCAAAGAGTGACTTAAGCAATTCACAGAAAAAAAAAAAGAAACCAACTGAAAAACTGCTCCTTAGAGCCTTCCACCCAGGCACCCACCCATCACCATCCCTGTTATCACCCTACTATCCCAAAATATTTCAATAGCCGGCAAGCATCTGACCACACTGTTTTTTCTAAATGCTTGCATTTGAAAACATCCATTCACAGTAAAGGGAAACAGAATTAACTCAAATGCACAGCTAATTCCTTAAATGTTCATATTAGTGACCGATTCAACCTCCTCAACTGTCAAACGTTATTACCAGAACTGCTAAGAGATGGCAAAGTGGCTTTTTTACATTTTTTTCTTCTCTCCTATTTAACAGCTCATCCATGTTCTCCACAAGACGCTAGACAACCGTGTTGCAAGGGGGCAAAAGGAGGCTTTAAGAAGCCGAACCGCTCTCTCAGGAGGAGGAAAATAGCCCCCAGAGCATTAGAGGGTTTCATTCATTCGACATTACTTGGTGATTCTTCCTAAGCTGCTTCAGCTGGCACACTGGTACCACCAGCTGTCAAGCATGCCCTATTTGCAACAGGTGGAGCAAACTTGTTATCAGTCCAGGCCACTATATGGGGATTTCAAAGGCGCAGGCCCCTGGGGTTCCCAGGCCTACACGAAGCCTTGTAAATTAGGTTACCTTTTGCCCCCCCCCCCCCCAAGCAAGGGTAGCAAAGGCTAAGTATGCAAATGGCCTTGGGCCCAGAAGATCTCCCCACCCCTGCAGGGGATGCTCCAGCAGGGGGGCCCGTGGAGGGGGGAGAGCAGCTCCTAAGGGAGGTCTCTGGAGACCTCGGGGAGCCTCTCGGCCACACTCACCTCTGGCAGAGGCACACCGTTGATGATCAGATCTGGCTGCTGGGGGCCCTGGCTGTTGAAGGAGTGGTGGTAGATGTGGTTGGCGCTGGTATTGCGAGTATTCTGGTTCTCCACGTTCAGGAAAGTGCTCTCAGAGCGGCGGCAGCCCAGGGGCAGTGTCTGCTGGTGGTAGTCGAAGTAGTTGAGGGAGGAGGTCAGGGAGGAGCAACTGACAACGTTCATCTTGTCTGTCTCCTCCACATCCCGGGGTACCAGGCGGATGTCATTCTTACTGATTTTTTTCTTCTTGCTTGATTTCTTTTGATGCCCATAAGAGTACTCAGCGATTCTATGTGACAGAAAAGGCAGCATGAATCGATACCGCCCTCCTAAACCACGCACTGATTACTAAATAGTAAGCACCCCAGAGGGTTGCACCCCATCTCCACTCCAGCTCCTGATTCTGGCGCATTACATCATCGGGTTTCTCCCTGTGCTTTTCACATGCGAAAACAAGCTGAGGGCCTTGAAGTTTTTATAGTGAGCATAGTAACTTCCCACCGCACCGCCCAAAAGTTCCTAGCTTATGGATTTGGAATTTTCCTGGTGTGTGGCCAGTAAGCAGGGTTAGGACGATGGGGAAAGTTGAGCCTATGGGAGAAAACGCTTGCAAATGCTCAAAGCTGGAGCTTCTCTGGAACCTGAAAGAATTCCTGGTGAAGTAGGAAGCAAGTCCCAATTTAACAGAGGGTGGACAGAGGGAAATAAAAAACCACCACCTTCGCCATGTGGCAAACACCCTCCATCCATCCGCTCCTTTTACACTGGCCTGATCAGTGTTGGACTGGGGTGGAGGATCAGACCCTCCCCTCCGCCGCCGCCTCCTCCGCTGCTGCCTCACACCCTCCTCCCTGCCCTAGCCCAGCTCCCTTCCACTGTCCACCCAGCCCCTGCTCTCCTACAGAACTCTGAGAGCCAAACCCCTTGGAATGAGGGCAATGCCTTTTTACCTCTTTCCCCTTAGGCTCACTTTCTCCTCTGCCTTTTTGTCTTGCTCCTCGCTAATGGGAGAAACCGAGATGCAATGCAGACACTTGCTGTTTTGTCCTTTTATAAAACAGCCGAGGAGACAAGTGATGGTTAAACAATGACTGCAAAGGAATTTAAAGGTTAGTGCATTCAGCATCCTTCTCCACTCAGGTGTACCTACAAGCAGCTGTGCTGCCACTGGAACATAAAGAACTCAATTTAATTAACACTGACACAGACCCGGCAACGTGCACCAAAGACACCAAGCATTAAGACACTTGGCAAAAGAAATACCTCCAAATGGAGCCAGATTTTCAATGTCACTTTTTACTTTGCACATAATGATTTCACCTTATTGTTTGGAAATTCAATTTTTAGGCAATAATCAGCAAAACAATAGGGTTAATAAATAATACAGGTTGGTCTTTACCAGGGAAAGACTGTGCCTGTATTCTCACTAGACAAAGCTAATTGTCTGAATACAAAAAGGGAGCCCAATGCAAGCAGCAATTGCAGATCATCTTGCAAGTCTCATAAATGAATGCATTTCAGGAAGAGGCTCTGCAGAAGCTGAGAACAAGCAACCTCTCCCTAATCACATGGAAAGCCTGAACTCTAAGGGTTCTAAGAAGTTTGAGCAGATGGGGGCGAGTGCATAGCTCCAGGAGCCAGTGCTTGCTCTGTCACCTGGATGTACGTAGAGCTAAGCAGTTGAGTTGCCTCCTCCCCTTTTTTTACTCTGTGCCCAGGCACACGTGTGCCGATGGCCAGCTGATGCTACTGAGGCTTGGGAGCAGATGCAATCCCCCAATCCAGGGTTGGTTTTCTTTTCTGATCTGTTTACAGAATCCATGGGAAGTTCTAATCATTTTGTTTACCCATGATGGGTAAGTTTGGCAGTGCCTCGTCCAATTATTCAGTGAGGCATTCATTGCCCAGTCCTTTCTGTATTGACCAATTATTTAATTAAACTGTACTTCATTAATCCCAAGCCATCATAGGGAAGAGAGTGCTTTACAAAATACACATTTGGAGGAAGTTGGAGAGCACTGAGATTTGAGCTTTCTTTTTTCTTTTTGTTTTGTTTTGTTTTTGGTCTTAATTCAAATGCTCTCCTCCCTGTTTTAATGATTTCCCTGGCAAGCTCTCAGAAAGAGCTCTCACTTCTAGTTATACATCACCAAGAGGTGGCAAAGCCTTCCATATCTTTATTTCAAGCTGATTTCTTTTTCATCAAGGAAAGGGTCTTAGGCATTTACTTTATGCTGAGAAAATGGCTTTAAAAGAGTCCCCACTATCATTATCTCCACACAAATAAAATTCCATTGACCCTGCATTTTCTTTCTACAAAATTCGCCACCGGCAGTCACAGGTTTCAAAGGTAAGAGCAATATTAATTTCCATTTCACCCATCTGAAATGACTGGATGTTAAAGGAAAGAAAGTCATGGCCATTTCAGTAGTAACAGGATTGGAGCATTTCTGAGGCATTGCAGCTGCTCTTTTATGGCACCTGATTGATATTCATGTGTGGTTAGCATTTGTCTACGAACTTGTGTAATGCAGAGAATAGTAAAAGGGAAACAATAATTGCATGGCTGTTCCATATTCAGGGAGCTCTGATTCACAGAAGTGTGCATTTCAGATGGTGTCAAATACAAATCTGACCTACAGGAACATATTTTGACTGATTAACATGCAAGCACAGATGGCACAAAAGACACACTGGGTGTGTAGGTGTGTTGAAAACACACACACACACTCACGCACACCTTGGTGAGAAATAGCAGCATCATTCATTTTCAGCAAAGTAAAGAAACAACTTTTTCAACCGTTTCGATAAGACACTGCTGGAAAAAATGACATGTGTCATCATAAATTGGATTCTATAAATTTTTAGACTTATTTGCTCTATCCAATTGTCAATAAAGGACTTCAGCAAGGTCCTCTGATGTGTTGATCAGGAAGTATTTTTGTAACACACACACACACACACACACACACACACATCATTAGAGTTTCCACAATTCTTTCCTCTCCTCTCCAAACACACACATCCACATCCTGCACACACTTCAAGAGAAATTGTGACATCCACTGGTGGATCAGATTTTAGTGCCACATTAGAGGAAAGCACCATCAACTCCAAAGATTGCTATTTTCACTGAAACATCTGGATGCGAAGTCTTGTCCCTCATTGGGATGATTGGTCTCTACACACCAACCAACCTGATATTTGAAAACATACAGATGCCTGACAGAAATTCACTCTATCCAGCCAGATGTTTGGGGATTAGATACCAAACAAACCCAAAATAGACCTAAAACACTAATCACCTGCTTTCCCACACACTCTGGGGCTGTATCCCCCTACTCTCTCTCTCTCTCCCACCTTAGCTCTCTCCTGACTCTATCCCCCTAGCAGAATAGTGAAGCTGTCAGCATGCTTTTCAGTACCTGTCCCCCTGCACTGTGCCCCTGGAAACCAAGTTAATCAAGTTGTGGTACTTGGTGGTTTTACTGAAATTATAAACCAGTCTCTCCCTCCCTACTTCTCTCCCTCTTTTCCTCCCTCTCTTCCTTCCTCCTTCCCTCCCTCCCTCCTTTCTCTTTCCCATAACTTCCTGGAGACAGCTGTGCAAATTTTAAAATGATAATTGCTTTTCTGCTCATCATCATTATGTGACAGAATCCATTCAAACAGTAAATGATTGTCTTCCAGCAAATTGTCAGATCAAAAGAATTGATCAACTCGGACTGTCACAAACTTTTCACCCTCCACAAAGAAGCACTGTGAGTAAGCTGCATGCAATGGACCAGGAAACAACAACTGGAGTTCCCACACAGACACAGATACTCAGACCTTACTCATCCGAGACCAAGAGGGAGAGAAAGAAAATGGGCTCTACCTGCAGTTATAGGTTCGGATCTCCTTGTTGTCGCGCTTGCACTTGATTGCCACGAAGATCATAGTGACAAAGAGGATGCCCGCAATAGAGCCCAGGGCAATAATGAAAATCAGGGAGAGGTTCACCGAGCCCATGGACTCTTGGGCATCCAGAGCTGGGGACAGATAGATTAGCACAAGAGCAGAGGCCGAGAGGGACGTCTTGCCGTGGTCGTGGGCTACCACGATGAGCTCATAGGAAGCCTTGGAGCTCTCGCTAAAGGTGCGGGTGGTCCTCACTTCCCCGTTGATCTGGTCTATTTCAAAGAAGCCGCGGTCACCCTCTGTCATGTCGTAGGTGACTCGCCCATTTTCGCCCTCATCATAGTCGTCTGCCTTGACAATGGTCACCAGGTAGCCTATTCCGGAGTTTCGGGGGATGTAGACCTCAGCGGTGCCATTGATCAGGGGCGGGGCGGTGATGACCGGGGTATTGTCATTGACGTCGAGGATGATGACCCTCACAGTGGCGTTGCTCTGCAGCGAGGGCAGGCCACCATCCTTGGCTAGCACTTTGAACTCGAATGCCTTGGTCTGCTCATGGTTGAAAGATCGTAGCGCGTAGATATCACCCGAGTTGGGATTGATGGAGACATAGGTGAACACAGGCATGTCCCGCACCTGCGACGGCACGATCTGGTAGGAGACACTGCCGTTGAGCCCCAGGTCGGGATCGCGGGCCGACACTGAGAGCAGATAGGCGCCGGGGGTGTTGTTCTCCTGCACGATGACCTGGTAGTAGGGCTTAGAGAAGTGCGGGTGGTTGTCGTTTTCATCCGTGATGCGCACGGTAAAGGACTTGGCGCTTTGCAGCATGGGCACGCCGCCGTCGCGCGCCTGAATCGTCAGGTTGTACTGATCGTGCTGCTCGCGATCCAGCCGCCCGTCAACCAGAATAGTGGAGAAGCTCTCATACTCCTGCAGCCGAAATGGCACGTTGCCCAGTAAACGGCACTGCACACGTCCATTGAGGCCGGAGTCGCGATCAGACACCCGAACCAGGGCGATCACGTAGCCCGGGGGGGCGCTCTCGCTCACCTCCACTAGCTCGCTGTTGACCGACAGCAGGTTAATCACGGGCGGGTTGTCGTTGGTGTCCAGCACGCTGACGGTGACCTTGCAGTGTGCCGGGATGGAGTTGGGCCCCAGGTCTTTGGCTTGCACGTCCAGTTCGTACACGTGGCCCTCTTCGTAGTCTAGGGCACCGGTGACAGTGACCAGGCCACTGTGTGGGTCGATCTGGAAGAGCTCCCGCGTGCGGTCGTTAACGTACCCGTAGAAGGAGTACACCACCTGGCCATTGGTGCCTTCGTCGGGGTCGCTAGCATTGAGGCGGATTACGGGGGTGTTGGGAGGAGAATTCTCCGGCACGCTCACGGCGTAGGTGGACTCGCCAAATACCGGGTTGTTGTCGTTGGAGTCGGTCACCTTGATGCTGAGGCCCACCGTGCCCAGGTGCGGCGGGTCGCCGCCGTCGAGCGCAGTGATTCGAAAGCTGTAGTGCGACTGAGTCTCGCGGTCCAGGCTCTTCTCCACCACCAGTTCAGCAAAGCGCGAACCGTCGCCGCGCGTCTTGATCTCGAGGCCGAACAGCTCATTGGGCGTGAGCTCGTACGTCTGCACACCGAAGCTGCCCGAGTCGGGGTCGTAGGCGCTGTCCAGCGGGATTCGCGTGCCGGGGCTGGCCGCCTCGGAGATCTCCAGTTCAATCTGTGCTGCCGGGAAGCTGGGCGCATTGTCGTTCAAGTCCTTGATCTCCACCTTAATCACGCAGATCTCCATTGAGCTGGACATGACCTCGAGCGAGATGATGCACTTGGGACTCTGGCGGCACAGCAGGTCGCGATCGATCTTCTGCTTGGTGACCAGCAGGCCGGAGCTGGGGTTGATGTCCACCAGGTGCGGGGCTGAGTTGGACACCACGCGGAAGGCGGAGGCCTGCCGGGGATCCAGCGCGAAGCCGGCCTCCCGCGCGTCCTTGGCCACGTTGGCGATCACCGTCCCGGCGCGCTGCTCCTCTTCTACTGAGTACTTGAGGTTAATGAGGGCGGCCGCCTGCGTCCACAGTACGGCCAGCAGCAGCAGCACCGGCAGCAGGAGCGACTCCATAGCTGCGCGGGGCTCCGCTTGGCCTCGCCTCTCCACGCCCCTCCGAGGCCGACGCCGCCGGCGCTCCAGCTTCCCGCCGGCTCGGGCCGCCTGTTGCGCGCGCCCCGTGGCCCCGGAGGCCGCGGGAGGAGTCCCGCCCAGGGCGGCCCGGCGGCGCGGGGGGTATACCCGCGCCGGCTCCAATGCTGAGGTTGCGGTGGACTCGGTGGGGGCTTGCTGGGGGCCCGGGGGCTCCGAGGGGCCGAGGGAGCGCCGCGCGGCCCCGAGCCCCCTCCCTCCAGCCCGGCTACTCAGTTTTGCCCCTCCAAAGTTAGCCGGGCGCGACTGGCCGCAGCGGCGCAGGGCTGCGGATCGGATGGCGTTTGCACGGCCCAGACGACCCGCCGCCGAGTCCAGACAGCACTTGGGGCGAAGACCGGGCGGGCGGTGGGGGCGCAGCCTTTCAGGCGCTGCCGGACCCGCCGCAGCGCACCGGCACCGGGGCTGGCGAGCGCGGCGGCGGTGCACCTGGCATGCGCAGGGACCTCCCCCCAGCGCTCCGGGCTCACTGCAGAGACAGGACTCGCCTGGAATGCGTCCTCTGGGGTCCGGGGGGGCCACACTGGCCTCTTCGAGGCCTGTTGGGGAGAAAGGAGTATCGCAAGCGGAGTCTGAGTGGCTGGCAAGCGCTGCGGGTGCCCGGGGATCGGACCGAGCTGGGTGGCGGTCCCGGGGCCGACAGGGGAAGGGGGAGGGGAGAGAGACTGGCGAGGCGAGTACGTGTTCCCTCACGCTGAGGTTGGCGTCGCAAGGCTTAGGGGGCGCGTCTGTCCAGGATCCGAGGTGGGCGCGGAGTCTCCCCCACAGAGCGGTGGAGGGGCTGCGGTTGTTTGCGTCTCGGAAATCAAAGTTACCGGCGCAGCCCGAGCCTCCACGCCAAGTTTGTGAAAACCGGGAGATGGCGATGTGTCCGAGAAAACCAAAGTCCCAGTCTTTGCAATGGCCCGATGGGGGCAAGGAGGCGGGAGTGGGGGTAGAGGTAGGGAGGCTGCAACAGTACCGGCTTGGAGAGGCGGGGCTGCCGCCGCGGGCACCGGGGGCTTCTCCTCCTCCCTGGGTTTGGGCTGGGTGTCGATCCGAGGGCCGCCGCCGCCGCCGCCGCCGCCGCCGCCGCCACTGCGGGAGGAAGCCCTCCTAGATCAGTCGCATGTCGCTGGGGTCCGCCTCAACAGCTGCCACGGTCGACGGCTTCGTCGCCGCCAAAGTTTACTTGCGGGAGCGTCTTCGTTCCATCCTCCCGGAGAGGCGCTGGCCGCGCAGCCTTGCTCGCGCGCTGGGAAGGTCTGTCTCGCTCTCCGTCTGGGGATGTGTGTGAATGTGTGTGAGAGAGGATGAGTGAGTGTGCGCTGTGCGGGGTGTGAGTGGGGCGTATGAGCGGAAAGGAAGCGACGGGTTTGGGGCGGGAGGTTTCGGGTCTCAGATGAATCCGCTCAGATGGAATGCCGCGGAGAACGACGCGCCAAGGACCAGCGCCGGGCTATGGACGCGGATGCCGGCGCCCCTCGGGCAAGCCAGGCATGGTGCTCCGAAGCCGCGCTGCCGTCTGCGACCGCTCGTCCGTCTCCCTCCTGCGCCAGCCGCCGCCGCCACTGCTGCTGCTGCTCCTCCCGATGCCGCAAACTACTGGCCGCGAGTCTGGAGAGAGCCGGAGAGAGCCCGAGCAGCCGAGCCGGCTACGCCAGGCGCTGGCCAATCAGCGCGCCGCCCAGCGGGCTCCGGTTTGGGGGCGGGACCAAGGCGCCGGGGGCGGGGCGGGGCGGGGCCAGGCGGAAACTTCCACACCGGCGGGACCGAGCGGTACCCGGTCCTGCGGAGCCGGGGAGGGAGTCGGGGGAGGCCGGATGGGCGGGACGGGGAAAGAGCGCGGGGGAGGGGAGGAGGTGTGCGGGCGCTGCGGCTGAGTCTCCCCGGGAACTGCGCGCCTCTCCTGTTTGCAGAGATTGCAGAAAAAAATGGGGATTCGATTCTCTTGGCGTGTTTATCTCCCTCACATATCTTCATATGTCCAATATAATATTTTCTCTCTCTTTGTCTCATGGCTCTGGATATGTCTGCTTCTTGGCTTTTCTCTCTTCTCATTCTTGAGTACCGGAAGGAAGGAAGGAGGGAGCGTCCCCGGGGTGGTCATTTTAAGGCTCTTGGCCGGTGCGTCTTCACTTTAGTGGAGAGCTAGGGCCGCCATCGGCCCAGACCGTCACCCCCTCCCTCCTCCCAGGACACACGCCGCACTCCCCCACCAGCAGCAGGGCCCCCGACCGGGTTCGCGTCGCTCTTTTCTGTTGCTTGTTAAATTGCATCTGTGGCGCAAAGACTGAAGCTCAAAGGGGTCTGGATGTGTTTTGCTGCCCCTCACCCCACCTTCTCGGATAACTTAGCTCCCTATAAATAAACTATACGTTTGAGAAAAGCCGGTGGAGCGGACGCCGCCACGCCGCGCCGCGCCACCCCCAGCCAGGAAAACCGGAGCCAGGCTGGAGCTTGGGGTGGGCGCGCCGTCCGCGTAGGTCCGGGACAGCCCGGAGCCGGCAGTAGCGTGCAGGGCGCCCCAGCCTTCCCTTGGGGCCTCGGTCTTAAGGGGCTGCCAGTTCCCCTTGGGCGACTGCGGCGGCTGAGGTGTGTGTCGGCGCTAGGAAGCGGGAGGCCGGCCGGCGTGGCCAGGGCTGACATCAAGCTTAGCCTGCCTTCTGGACAGAAGGCGCCCTGGGGACAGAGGAGGACTCCTCCCGCCCCATCCAAGGCTCTTAATTAAGGTCACCGAAGAATCAAAAGCACCTCCGCTGAACAAGTCCTCCTCCTTTTTAAATCATAGACTGGGGGTAGGGGAACAGCTCCTGAATTCACAATTCTTGGAAGAGTAAACCTCTCTTCCGAGTGAGTCGTCTCGGATATTTGGAAGTCTTGGGTGAGCAAACTCAGCGTTAGCCAAGCGATATTGGCCCGAGACTGTGGGCTTCAAATGAGACTCACTTCTGCCCCTTAAAAAGCATTAAACAAGAAAAGGAAAAAGGCATTTGGACACATCATGGATTTTCTCAAACCTGCCATCTTCTTGCAGAGAGCAGCCCAGCTGCTTAAAAAAAAAAATTGTCTCCTTCCTTCCAAGAGGAGTTAGATTAGCAGCCTTTACCTTGGCGCTGGAAAGGGAGACCGACAACTTCCTCCTGCAGAGGAGTGTGGTTGCGACCCTCTGAATGTGTAGCCCAGGCCAAGCGGAGAGCGCGGGAGCCGGATGCGCTTTCCGCGCGGTGGTGGTGTGTGTTGGGGGAGGGTGGATCGTCTCACTCTTACTCTTTCACATTAGAATGCAATTCAGCCCACAGCGTCAAGAGAAAATCGAGGCGTCTGCAATGAGTCTCACTTAATTTTGATCCTGTCGCGATGCCGGTGGACTGCAGAAAGGGTCGCTCAGAAAGGGTCGGTGGAGGGAGCCCGGTGGCCGCCGGGTGGTCTGCAGACACCACTGGAGGGATGGGCAAACAGTGGAGGAGAATGAGAACATGGCAGGCAGCGCGGGCCCCTCGCGGCCCCACTAGCTATATCACAGTTATTTACCTTCGATGTCAGCGAGTGGGGATGAAGTGCATCTTGGTCTAATTAAAATGGCTTTGCCATCTGATCACGGGATGTGAGTTCGGCATTTGGCAGCTTTCGAAAATATTGCTTGGACTATTTAAACAGAACAATTAGCAGCATGCTAAAATGTTTGTGTGCTATGCTTAGAAGCTTTTAGCTGTAAACTTTAAGGCGATCTGTTCCCCTTTAAGTTAAAAAAGGATGATGCTGCTTCCTTGTGGCGAAGGCTGTCAGGAACCCGCTGATCAATAAAAGTAAACTGGCGCCTCCACGGCTTGATTGAGCGGGCGCAAAGAGTCTGAGAAGTAGTCTCGGCCATTAACAATCCCCCAGGTAACGAGAAATGGAAGAATTACTCAGGTAAAATGATTAACATTGCCGTGGCATCTGAAAAGATGCGCACGACGAGATGAGAAGACTGCGGGACCTCTTACCTTAGGGAGTGCTAATAGAATGTCTATATTCTGCTGTAGAATGTCATTACCTTTGTAATTGCGATCACACGGTAAAGACACGTTCTGCATTTGCGAAGACAAACGCTCTTCACTAAGGCCTGGCGCCCTTTGCCCTGCTTCTCGCAGAACGCTCATCCCAGGCGCCCCTCCTCTGCAAGCGGAGCACCCGAGTGCTCCAGCTACCAACCCGCATTCACAGAAGCCCGATGCAGAGGGAGGGGAGCCGGCGTCTGCGTCTGCTTTCCTTCTTTCCCAGTACCTCCCCACCCCCAAGCTCAAAGTGACAGTTACACCCCCCACACACACACACACACAATAGTTCTTCCATCCCCCAGTCTATTTCTACAGAGATAATCCTTACACCCTTTGCTCTTGATCATTATACTCCAACAATGCTATTGACTAAAAGAGTAGCCAAAGACACCTTCACGATCAGGAATTTATTAACTAACTGAATACAACCATTCTGCGATAAACACAAAAAGAAAGTTCTCTTCGTTTTAGCTTCCGTTTACTTCAGTCCTGAAGGAAAACTCCGCCTCCTCGATCTCTTTAGAGACACAAGAGGGCCATCTAGTGGCCATCGTCAGCATTTTTGATGCAACTGCAATGGAGAAGCGCTAAGCCCTGGCTACCCAGTACTATGATGCTGCCTCCGCTCTCCAGTCCACCGAGATCAGAGTGGAAATTGGTAGATTGTTTTTCATGCCAAATGCACGCCTGTAAGCTCAGCTATTCGGAAGACTGAGGCAAGAGAAGGGCAAGTTCCACCTAAGCCTGAGTAATTTAGGAATTCCCTGTGTCAAAATAGAATTTAAAAGGGATGGGGGCTATAGCTCAGCAGCAGAGTGCTTGCCTAGCATGCAGGAGACCCTTTGTGAAGTCCCCAGTGCTGCTAAGCAAAAGAAAAAGATTCTTTGTTTATCATTTCATCCATGCCAGAAAATTAGTGCTGCGTCTCAACAGAAAAAATCAAAATGGGGCAAATCTTTACTTTTAAATCAAGCCACTGTGTGAGAGTAATTCTTGCAGCCCCAAAATTAGTTTGGGTGGGCTTTGTTTAGAAAGGTCAATACCGATGGTAGAAACTAAGATGTCAGGATATAAAGAACTATAGAACTGACTAATTTAAGGGTACTTTCTCAGATGTGTTTTTAAAAGCATTTCAGCCTCCCAAAGAGAATATAGCCTTTTTAATAATTCCCAGTGCCAGGCATGGTGGCATATGCTTGAAAACCCAGCGCTCAGAAGGCTTAGATAGGAGGATCATGGTTCGTGGCCAGCCTCAGCTACTTAGTGAGGCCCTTTGCAACTCAGTGAGACCCTGTTTCAAACTAAAGAATAAAAATAGGCCTAGGGTGACGCTTGGAGGTCGAATGCCCCTGGGTTCCAACCCCAGTACTACAAAAATAAATAAATAAATAAATAAATAAATAAATAAATAAATAAAATAATTCCAAGTCTTCCTCTTTTTCTCTCTCTGTCCCTACCTCATCCTACCCTCCTGTTCTCTGTGGCCTTGCTGAAGAAACACAAATCATCTTCTAGTTTGCCTTTTGTTGCATCTTACGGGCACCCCATTTCACCCAAATAATTTGACCAGCTGCCTGGCAACATTCTCTTGGAAAGAATAGATTGATGTATGTTTTCTCTTAAATGTGAAAACTAGAGAGAAATTCAAGAATAAGGGTAACATCCGGTAGAAGAGCAGAAACTCCAACAGAGTGTGCAAGGGAGTTTAGGGGAGAGGAGGGGCAATCATCTGTGCAGCTGTTGTAATGATGCTCTAGATAAATACAAAATTACCCATTTCAATGGCACTTAGGTGGCGGTGGACTGGAAAGGAAGTGCTAAGAAAATAAAGTTCCAATGGATAGAAGTTCAAAATCCAGACAAAAAAGGCCTGAATCCAGGTATAGCGGTACATGCCTGTAATCCCTGAACTTGGGAGGCTGAGAAAGGAGGATCACAGTTTCAAGGCCAGCATGCAGTAACTTAGCAAGACCTTTTTCTTGTTTCAAAACACAATCAATAAAAAGGGTTGGGGTGTGTCTCTGTCATAGAGCGAGCACCCCTGGGTAAAATCACCAGACAAGCCTAGGTCAGTCCTCCTTTTCCAGTCTGCTTATCCAATCTCCTTACTGAGGTTACAGTGCCTAGGGTAAAGAGAATCAAAGAATAAAAAGGGAGTAAACAGCACAAAAGTGGAACGTATCATTATCGAAGGCATCCTTTTAGTTAGCCTTTACAATATCCCATGGGAGGCAAAGACCCTTTGCAGAGGTGGAAGCAATGATTTGCCAAGATGACCTCACTACCCAAAACTCAACGGCTTCCCTTGTGAGATCAACAAGTGCTGGCCGCGGGCCCAGCATTGTGTTAGGGACTAAGAATTCTTCTCAAGATGGACCTTGCCCTTGCAAAGACTAAAATTCCCTTGATTAATTTAATAACAGCATGTAACTCTATGTACTATAAATACTCCTTGAGAAGGAACTAAGCTGAAGTGTATCATGTTGACAGCTTCCTGAAATTTGAATCTCTTCTGCCCAACATGCCTGCCCGATTTCTAGTTAGTTCCCCCTCCCAGCCACTGGCCCAGGCATTAAGAGCAGGGTCAGGGATGTGGCCCCACTGGGCAGGGGTGGGTGTGGCCCTTCAGAAACAGCAGGAAGACTAGAGAAGAGGCCAAGTCTTTGAGGTGCTTTACACATTTGCCTCTCTTTTCCTGCCAAGTCCTGCCCCCCTGTCCCCTCCCCGTGACAGAGGATGATGGTGACAGCAGAAGCTAAAGCAGATAAACAAAGTAGAGAAAGTGTTTCTTAAGTGCTAAGGTTGTTCGAGGTGGCCCTGGTGCCTGCCCTTTCCAAGAAACACAAGACAGTTGGGGCCAGTGAGGGAAGAAAGGAGAATGGGAAGCCAGTGGTGAAGTGCTCCACAGCTGCCCTCTCCGACAGGGCCAGCAGCCCCGGACAAGTTTCGCCAAACCTCTTTTCATACCTCATCCCCTTGAGGAATTCAGTTTCCCACCAGTCAGAACTCCCGCGGATGCCAAACTCAGAGCTGTCCCCAAATAAACACACATCATGGGGACCATTTAATTAGCAGAGACTAAACCAGCAGATGAGTTTCAATAACGACGCTGCTCTCTCGCACCTTCTGCACTGCCCTGCAGTGACACCTGTGATGTTTTGACAGCGCCATTCGGGCTCTCCGCATTACTGCCTCAGTGTTTTCATGTGAAGTCTCTCCAACTGCATCCCAAATGCCAGTCTCCTAGGTGCAACCTCACGCCTGTTCCTAACAGCACCACTTTGGAAAAGAGACAGCTTTCCCTTCAAAGGCGCTCTGATCAGATCGCGCCCTGCCTTCCCACTGCTCCTCTCTCATCCCAAGGAGGATAAGAGTGCCATTCCTCAGCCCCCAAAGGAAGAGACTTTTGACAACTAGAAAAATAAAAATACCCGGATTAGAGATATCAAAAACCAATTCAAAGAGGAAATGCCCTGGATTCGCTCCTCAGCTCCACACACAGTAAGAGAGAAGGGCTATGTCCTTTTTGTTTCTTGCACCATTTATATGCTGCAACCTAGCTGGTGGATCCCAGGGATCCTGTATCTGACATCGCTCCCTCCAGTGGGAGCCAAGCTTTCCACTCTCAACCCAGACTTCCCTTGCAGTCTCTTCTGCTATGACTGCAGTGGTACCAGGACAGGAAACTAGGCAGTAATGTCAAAACGGTTGAGGGTGTGAAAGGCCCGAGCAAAATATCAGGGGCCTTTGATGGGTCCTGAAAATCAGCTTTCTAAATTAAAAGAACAACTACCTGGTTACCTGGTTTTATGGGCAGCTGAGCTCTTTTTGGAGATGCCCGAAGTGGGATGTCATGACTGGGGACATGGCTCCGATCTTTTAAAACCTCAAGATCGGCAGCACTGGAACTGGGGGCAGTGAGTGTGCAAACTCCACAGCACTGCGCCTTGTCCTAGCTCAAAGTCCCGAAGCATGAGTGAGGAGAAGAACACAAAAGTCCATCTGATGAGATGACATCCTAGACTTCACTAGGTACAGGGAGCAAAACGTGGTTTCCAAAGGCATTAGACCCTTTGGTATTCTCTTTACTTCTAGGTAGCCAAACTGGGCCTCGATTTCCTTTTATTTCCTTTGAAGGTTCCCCCACATCTCGGTGGGGGCCTTGTGTAGCTCCCTGGGAGTTCCAGCTGCCCCACCGACTGATTTTCCACTGAACTAGCAAACTTACTAGTTGGCTAATGTCGACTTAAGAGGGAAAGAAAGGAAACTAATAAACATGAAGAACTGGCAGCTTGACGGCTGCAGCGACATTACCGGGGCTAGCAGTGTAAGTACCAAAGGCATGTCAGGTATGCCACTAAGAGCACGAGGCACAGTATCTGTTCAGGTTGACAAGCCCTGGGGCAGTGGCGAGTAAACTGAAAGAGGGAGCTCCCACAAGGAGGCAGGGAGCAGGCAAAAGGGAGGGATGGAGCAGAAGTGACAGAAAAATCATTTTCGCAGCAGGAAAGTTATGCACCTTGTTTGAATGAGAAGAAAACAAGGATTTGCCAACTGGGAAAGCATCCTGATTCAGGGTCCAAGAGTTTGCATATTGGTGCACTGGGCTTGGGGAACAGCATATTAATTTGTGTCTGTTGCCTCCAGCTGGAGCCAGAATGGCCATAGAGGGCCAATGACCTTTCTTCTAAAAGCTGGGAGTGGGGAGGGGCAGGGCGAGTGTCCTATATCACAGGATTCACCAGCTGGGCTGTGCTTGGCTGGTCTCTTTTGGCAAAGATCACAAAATGCAACCACATCAGTACCAGGCAATAGCTTCTCAGAGACAGCAGCCTAGGCAACAGTGATCAAATGAAGTCTCATGCCTAATTATGGGCTGGTAAGAGAACCAACAGTCTTCAGGGAGCGGGCCCAGCTTGAAGCCTGTGCAACTCTGCATGTTCTCTGCCTTGGGAAGCAGTGAACTCCAGAAAGCCTTGCTGTCTGGCTGTGTACTTTCATTTGGGGGAACCGGCAATCAGTTCTGGAAGGCTGACCGAAAAGAGCGGACAGGATGATAGCTGAAAATGAGATCCATCGATGACTTCGCTGTGGCCTCTGCCAAACAATCAAAAGCAAATAGTCAGCTTCTAAAATCAATGCATCTTGCGATGAGGAGCCGGCCAGTGGAGGTCACAGGGGGATGGGATAGGAAGGAGCAGGGCGAGGGAGGGTAGAAAATTTCCCTTTCCAGCCACCCACCCAAGCCAGCAGCTGCATTTCCTTGAAACAGCAGATTTGGTTCCTAGCAGAATCAGAAGTGCAGTCTCCTAGCAGAACAAAACAAAGGAGCAGGGGGCTGAGCCATTTTTGAAAACAGGAAGGCGGTTTGGCAACAATCATGGGAGGGCTGGGAAGACATTGTGCTCTTGGGATCCATCTGCTGAGCTCCAGAACATCCTCCTCACGCTCCACCCCCACCCAGCTCTCAGATTGCAGGCCCGGGGTCAAGAGCAGGGTCATTCAGGAAGAGACAGTAAAGTGGAAAAGACAGACTCAGCCAGAAGATGAGATGTTAGAAAAGCCATGATTTCTTCCATGGAGAATGTGGTGAGGAAGAGAGGCAGGCCCTTCTGTTTCTTGATGCCACGAGTGGGCTTAATTAAATTAATGGAAGAGACATTTAAAAATTCAAATTGGTGTGCAGCTAATCAGCCTAGAATGTGCTGCTGCGAGAGACGGTTGAGGGGAAGATAGTGACTGTGCCTTTAAGGACCTGCATAATTTTATAGCTATTAATAATTTTGTTAGTCATGCAATATAAATGAACACTAGCAAGGTAATCAAATTGCATGCTCCATAGCAAAGATCAGGGCAATCTGGAAAAAAATTCAGAGAGTTTTTCTTCAATGCAACATATATGAAGATGTCTCCCAGACCTTCCTTCTGAATGTAGTGAGAACAGAATAATAAAGATAAATTTATACAAATTTTATATAATTTATATAAATTTTAACGCAGCAAAATACTTGATCTCATAATCTGTGAAACCACCAGATCAAAACCCCAGTCACGGGGTGGGGAACTGGGAAAGGGCTAAACGAGTGATGTGTCCATGTCTGCCTCTACCATCTTGTACCCCATTAAGATGGATGACTACAGTGCACCAATAAAATATTAAAAAAAGAGAATTCACAATGCCGAGTTTCACATCTGTTTTTGTACAGTCCAGGAGATTCACACACAGGCCTCACTTCCTTTATAAATCAAGGCTCTAAATATTACTTAGTGGACCATTAACCTGTTCCAATATAGCATTAGATTTTCCTAGCCAAGGAGAGTAAAATAAAGACGCTTAATTTAGTTCCCTTTTCCCTGAGAAATAAATAGCTGTCACACATCCAGAACAGCAGGGCTCATGAACAGCTTTGGAACTTGGAGATCAATGAAATCTGATCCTCTCTTGAGAAAAGGAGCTCTACATAGAGTTTAACCAAAGATTTCCTACAAGAGGCAGTCCCTGGTCACCAGGAAACCTTTGAAGACCAGCCCAGGTTTCCTGTGCGGTCTTGTTTGATCTGCCGTGGACATTAAAATGATGATATGGCAGTTTTATAAATGCAAAGTACTCCTCAAATGCAAAATAACTATGTCCAGTCTAGACAACTAATTCTTCATTTCTGAAGTTCTAGACAGTAGACACATAAAGATAAGTCAACCTCTGAAGCAGATTTATTTGTAAGAAAGATAGTTCTGGTGATAGTTCTTGTTTTCTTTCTTCTTACCTCAATTTCTCATTTTGGGAACTAATACTTGCACGTAAAAGGACTTTCATGTTTTGATCCATTTGCATGTAATGTAGATCTCTTATCAGTTGTACTTATTTATGAGCATAGGTATATTTTTAAATTTCCATTTCAAGCCAACATCATCAGGAAATATTAATTGCTTGCCTACACTTGATGCTTAAAGACTGAGAATATATGATCATGGGAGACATGCTGCCCTCCAAATGCTTAGGGGCTGGTTGGGGATATTATGAAAGGAAAACTACAAATACAAATATCTGTCAGGAGAGTAGTGCATGGCATTGGTATGACCCAAGTTACAGAGGGGTGGCTGATGGCCTAGACGCTATGGGAAAGTCTTTCTATGAGGGAAAGGGTATTTGTGAAGGCATATGAACAGCAGTAAGGGTTGTACATTTTTTCATAAGTGGAAGCTAGAGATAAAGAAGGAAAGAGAAGCAAACTCCTGAAAATATGAGAGAGATGAGTAGAGTAGTGGGAAGAGGGGGAGGAAGCAAAAGGGGGAGGAGAAGGAAAGGAACTGGAAAGGACAGAGTCAAATTATGCTATATGCATTTGGGAATATATCACTCTAAATCCCACTATTATGTCTAATTATAATGTACCAATCAAAAATTGAAGAAATAATATCACTTGGCTCAAGCATTCATTCTATAAACACTCGCAAATTACTGTGGCGTATTCGTTAAGGGCACAAGCTCTGGAGCTAAGCAGATCTAGATTGGAATTCTAGTTCTAACATTTCCCTAGTTGAGTGACCCTGGGAAAATGAATGCAGTATCCATTTCATAAAATTGTGGGATCCCGTGAGACGATGCCTGTAAAGGGAGATAATGCCTATAAAGCATTCATGTTTTACATGCTTTTTGCAGAGTATAGAATGCAATAATTTTACTTTATATTTATTGAGCACCACCATGTGATGTGCCCAATCCAATTCAAGGTACCAGGCTATTATTAAAGAAGAGAAAATCTCTGCCCTGAAGGATCTCACAAAAGGTTCATATAGCAGAATAATAAAGCTGAGGTTGTAAAGATAGGTAAAGGCTATTGTGCAGAACCTTGATTTCTAGAATGAAAGATTAGAACCTTATGAAGACCACTGGAATCATCAAAGGCTTTGTGCCGGGGAATAGCCACATCATTTTTATGATGTGTGGTTTTCTTCAAAATAATAAGATTTGCTTCTTCGACCTTGCTCCAGTTTGCCAACATTTTAGGTTAACTCATTAATTATTCCACAAACCAAATTCAAAGCTAACCTATTCCAAAGCAGCCTACTTTGCACAAGCTCAGGAGAAGGCTCCTGAGAATTGATAGCAACACTGAGACTGGGATAGCACACAGCACAGGGGGCTGATATGGGCGATGGCGGCTGGATGTCTGAGGCATAGTATCCAAGAAAGTCATTAAGTCTCAAAATGATGCATGGAAGTAGAGTACCAGATATCTCAGCGGAAGATGCCAGGTATCTAAAGCCTTGGGCCAGTTTCAAGAGATCTGGTCACCTGCAACAGAGAGAACAATGAGCAGACGCTATGGCTTAAAGGCTACAGAAACACACAGGGTTCTCTAACACACTTCATGTTGGGGTGAAGGGTCTTTATGGTTTGGCTAGCACACCTAAATGACTTAATATTTTGTATCTTTGTGATTTTTGTACTGCAGACTAAACTCTCAATCATCCTGCCTAGTTTCAGCTTAGATGATCAACTTGGGCTCTGGGCTTGGACCTAGAGACGGCTTTAATAAATATATCTAGCCAGAAATCACTGGAGAAGGCAAAGGTAATAGTCAAAAGGAAGGGCTGACATGAATGACCATCTCTAATGCGTTGCCCTCGCAGTTTTTAAAATGCTTTAGCCGGGCCGGGCGTGGTGGCGCACCTTGTAATCCCCGCGCTTGGGAGGCGGAGACAGGAGGATCGCGCAGGTTCGAAGCCAGCCGCGCTGGCGTAAGAGACCCTGTTTCAAAAATATAAAATAGGTCTGGGAGTGTAGCCCGGAGGTAGAAGGGCTTCCAGGAACCCCAGTACCACCACCCAATAAATAAATAAATAAATAAAATAAAATGCTTTTATGGGTGCATTATAGTCTTACATCATAATATAAATTATGTTGACAGTGATATACATGCACAGAGCACTTGGTGGGTCCCCCTTTCCTTCCCAAAACAGAGTACTGAGACTGCTGTTGGTATATTCACATATGTACACATAGTCAGTGGTAGTATTTCCATTAATGAACCTCAGTCTTCTCCCTCCCTTTCCCTTGGACCACCTCTCTGGCTCCACTGAGGTTTCTCTTCCACTGTCTAAAGTCCCTCTTGTATGCTTATTACTCTCTAATTTCCATATATGAGAGAAAATATTCAACCCTTCGTTTCCTGTGACTGGTTAATCTCACTTAACATAATGTTCTCTAGGTCCATCCATTTTCCTAAAAATTACATCAATTTTTTTCTACTTTGTTGTTGAGTAGAACTCCATTGTGTGTCTGTATCACAGTTCTGTGATCTGTTCATCTGTTGATGGACACCTGAGTCGGCTCCATAATTTGAGTACTGTGAATTGTACTGCTATAAACATAAACACACATATATTATTATAATATTCTGATTTTAGTCCCTTTGGAAAGGTACCCAGGAGTGGTATAGCTGGATCATATGGTGGCTCCATTCCCAGTTTTCTGAGGAATCTACCCACTGATCTCCATAGAAGCTGAACTAATTTGCACTTTGTTTATAGTGACTGCTCCTTGAAATAAAATGCCACATTGATTGAGATCTGGGAGCCTTTTCTACAAAGAGATTCCTTGGTAATGGGAGCGAAGAAGGATGAAATTTATAATATCTGAGTTGCTTAGGTAAGTTTCCTTAAATTATCTGCCACTGAGCTTTTATTATGTGCTAGGCACTGGAGAAAGCGAACGGGATGAGTGGTTTCTTTTTTATCTTCTTTTTTGTCTTGTTTTGTTTTGCAGTCATGAGGACTGAACATAGGGTTTCTTGGATGCTAGGCAAACACTCTTGACACTGAGCTACATCACTAGCCCTAGCAAGCAGTTTCTGCCCTACACTTTCAGATCAATGAGGGAAAAATCCAGAAAACAGACAACTGGCACATACAACAATTTTGAGTTCTAAGTGATTTGTAAGACACAAGCTCAAGTGATGATGATGATGATGGTGGTGATGGTGATGATGGCGGTGATGATGATGATGGTGATGAAAGCCAGGCACTGCCCTAAGGACTTTATGTCTATTTAACAGATAAGGAAACCGAGATGCAGAGAGGCCAAGTAACTTGCCTTAGTTAACACAGCCAGTGGTAGGCAGAGCCAGGAAATGGATATCGGTCTCGAGAGCATGTTTTCTTTACTATACTAGAAAAAGAGGCTGAAGAAACACATTTCGGAGCAGATGATGAAAGACTTCTCTGAGGAAGTGGTATTTAATATGAGATCTAAAGATTATTTAGGGAGCTGGGATTGTAGGTGAGTGGTAGGGCACCTGCATAGCATGCTTGAGGCCCGAGGTTGAACCCCCAGTACTGCCCAAAACCATCTAAGATGGTCTACATTGCTCTGGATTTGTTAAAGGCCTAGAGATTGATTGCCTGTCAAACAACACGTAATTTTCTTCAAGATATTTTCTAGAGATTAGACTAGTAATTTCTCGGGGAAAACAATCACAGCTTTGCCAAAAGGTTACACGGTTTAAAGAAAAGACCAGCAGAGGTTAGTATAACATTGAATGGTAAAAATGAAATGATTAATTCTGGAAATCCTGACGGCACATCTGTAAAGCATGTATTGGGGTGATTTGCATGATCTTGGGGACTAGAAGTCCTGGAATAGAGCTCTTGTGTGTACTTCCACAATTTCTACCTCTGGCAGATCTTCTGACTACACCACAGCTGTGGTATGTCCCCAGCCTATGACTTATCTTCCTTTAGGCCTTGCCTGGGCGTAATGCAAATCAAATATGTATATCAGATCAGCCAGATGACCGACCTAACAACCAACCTTTTCCATCCATGTAAATACAAAGTAAGTGTAACTTTAAGAGTGCATCTAGAAAACGTCAGTTCTAAAACACGGCACAATGGTGCATATCTACAATCCTAGTATTTAGGAGGCGGAAACAGGAGAGTTGCAGGGTTGAGATCCTCGGCAACTTAACGAGATCTTGTTACAAAATCAAACATCTGTGGGGCAGATGGCACACACCCGCAATCCCAGAACTTGGGAGGCTGTGACAAGGAGGCTCTCAGGTTAGAGGCTATTCTCAGAAACTTTGTAAAACTCTATTTCAAAATAAAAAATAAAATAGGGCTGGGAGTATAGCTCAGAGATAGAATGTCCCTGGGCTCAATCCCTAGTGCCACAATTTTTTAAAATAAAGAAAATAATGGCCAGGAGTGGTGGCACACACTTGTAATCCTAGGACTTGAGAGGCTGAGACAGGAAAATCATAGGTTCGCAGCCAATTTCAGCAACTTAGTGAGACCCTCTTTCAAATTTAAAAAAATAATAGGGCTAGGAGTGTAGCTCGGAGGTAGATTCCCCTGGATTTAATTCCTAGGAACACACATAAACAAAAAAAAAGAAACAAACAAACAAATAAATATAAAAATGGGAAATAATAACTCTCTTAATGTTATCCACATACTTACTTTAGGCATGACACGTGGGCCAACTCCAAAATTCAGAGGACCATTCCTTTCTATAAGACAGCTATGGTTTGAATGCACATATCTCTCTAAAATTCCTATGTTGGAATTTAAACTCCAGGATTATGGTATTAAGAAGTGGGGCCTTCAGGAAATGATTGAGTCATGAGAGCAAAGCCCTCATGAATGGGATTAGTAACTCTATAAAAGAGCTAGAGGGAACTATCTCATCTTTTTATTTATTTATTTAGCATTCCATGCCTTCTGCCATGTGCAGGAGCATTTGTCTCCTTTGGGGGATGCAGCAATAAGGCTCCAGCTAGGAAGTAGAGAACAGCCCTCCTCAGACACCATATCTACAGCGCTTTGATCTTGGCCTTCTCAGCACCGGAACTGTGAGGCAAACATTTCTGCTCTTTCTAAATTACACAAGCACATGTATTTTGTCATAGTAGCACCAAGGACCCCAAATAAAGACCTCCTTATTTTATACTAGGCTTCCTAAATCTATAAAAAGGTAATACCTAGTTTCTCCTTGAACATGAAGAATGCAGCAGACTAAATTCATTTTTATCTTCTGCCAAGTCACACAAACAAAGTCTGTCATGAAGACGGACTATGATGGCCCCACACCAGGAAGGAGTAGTTCAGATATAACCAAGGAGGCAAATAACAAGGCCCTGAGCATAGGGTGATGAAAGAAAGCTAGAGTAGCCAGTCATCTTTCCCATGCTTCCTAGGTCTAGTGTCCACCCACTGTGGATACCTAGTGTAATTAATAAGGAATCTCTTCATCTCTTCTGATACATACATGTTCTCAGATGAGAGGTGAATACAGAGGGCTGGAATGCAGTTCAGATACAAATTAATCATGTCCTAGCACTGATTGAACCTAGGTTAACTAATGCACTGTTTTATTAAAGGATAGCTGTGGCTGGCAAAGAGCACAAAAAGCCTAAGGATTCATTACTGTCAACCTTGTAAATTTTATTCAGTACCCCAGAAACCACATCCCATTCCATCATCAAGTACCTCCCCAAGAATTAGGAAAGAAACTTCCAGATAAAAGGATTTTCCCAGATAAGAGCATAAATTCAGCATTTCACTTGTGGGTGACTGGCTTCTGGGAGTGCCCCTGCTGAAATATCCCCAGGCCCAGGTAGGGAGATAGAAATCTAGTTCCGGAACCTGAGGCTAACCACTGAGGAAGGCTTGGCATGGCTCAAAAATTTCAAATGGCTAAGACAGCATGAGAAAAGGAAAGTCACAGCAGGTGGCTAAGATACACTTGGGGTTGTACCTGCAGCCCTTTCAAGCTTATTCCTGCTGGTGCAGTCACCAGTCCACCAAGGACCTTGGATTTCTGGCAAGAGCAGTCCAGCTAGCCACTCCGCAATGGCATCTGGGTTAAGTAGGCCCCATGACATTTTTATGTCACTTGGAAATCCAGACATGGATCTGATCTGTTATTTCGTGAGCTGCCTTTTCAAAAATTACTGTCTCCAGTGGAGATTGGAAAGCTAGGACAAGAGAGGAATGAAGAAGAGAAACAGAAATAGCATTCTTTCTCTTTGACTGGGCTCTATTCTTCCATGCCTAGTTCACAGTCTACATAAAATATTATAAAGCCTCCCAGAGTAGATTTGGCCTAGTCTAAGTGGTGGGCTGAAGTTGGACCTATATAAGGGCTGGGATGTTGTCTATTTCCTTTCCACCACCCAAAATAATGCCTAGAATATGCTACTTCATGCATGACTAGGAAAGAGAGATAGTTTATACTAGTGATGGATATTACTTTCTTTTTTTTTTTACTGCCAATTTCAATGTTGTGAGGTTTTATGACCCAGATTTACTTTCTTATAAATTGACTCTTTCCTTCAGTTTAGCATCAGAGTAGTCACAAAGAAAGGTATACAGGTACAGAGTGGTGATACATCCTCATGGACAGCTTGAGCAACATAGCAAGACTCTCAGAAAAAAACAAAGAAAAAAGAAAGAGGGAAAGAAGGGAAAGAAGAAGAGGGGGAGGAGGAAGAAAGAAGAGAATAAAGGAAGGAAGGAAGGAAGGAAGGAAGGAAGGAAGGAAGGAAGACAAAGCTGTGGAGGGTACACACCTCTAATCCCAGCACTTGGGAGGCCAAGACAGGAGGATAGCGGGTTCAAGGTCAGCCCCAGCAAATTAGCAAGGCCCTCAGGAACTTAGTGAGATCCTGTCTCAGAATAAAAAGTAAAATAGGGCTGGAAGTATAACTCAGAGGGAGAATGCCATGGGGCTCAATCCCTAGTATCACAAAAAAGAAAAAAAATAAAAATATACAAAAAGATCACAAGCAAAATGGATGTAATAAGTATGCAGGACTGAACCCAATTCCTTGAATGATATAGATGAACAATAATCTCCTGTATTCCTAGAAGTTTTCATTTTCTTGCATATTACTCTCACATATACAGTTATATCTGAGTATCCTAACAATTCTGCGAGATAAGTTTCAGAATAACCATTTTACAGAGGATGAAACTAAAGCCCAAATGATTAAGGGACCTGTCCAAGGAATACATGGAAATCAAGACTCAAAACCAGATCTGACTCCAAAGTCAGTTTTTTCTACCATATCTGTTGCTATGGCCTGAGTGTCTGTGTCCCCCTGACATCCATACACTGAAGCCCTAATCTCAATATGACTATATTTAGAAGTGGGGACATTGAGAGGTAATTGGGTTATGAGGGTAGGGTCTACATGATGATTGCTGTCTGAACTAAGATGCTGTGGTCCTCAAACTTCATGAATAATAAGGACTTCTTTATAGATGGAAATATTTCAGACACCCACAAAAGAGTGGTCATTCTTTGAGTAGCCACTGACTTGACAAGATGAATTGTGATGAGAAGCCACTCTTCATTGAATAATGCTTTTAATGGATTTATGTTTTATTTGTTCAAATGCTGCCAATATTAATTGAATAATATTAGTTGAGGACATTAATTTTAGTGTGAAGATAATACCTGGAGTGTGCACAGATTTATAGGCCCTGAACAATGATTGAAGAACACTTCATTAAACCACTAAAGCAGGAGAACTTGATTCATATCATACCTTTAACACCAAACAGTACAATGTGATGATTAAATGCTTAGGATTAGGAACAAGATTTTCCAGATTCACACTGGCATCTGTGCTAGATACAGATACCTAGTTCTGATAACTTACTAGCAGTAGTGCCTTGAGCAAATTACTTAATCTTCCTATTTCAGTTCTCTATTCTTTAAAATAGGATAATAATAGTACCTACCTCATATGATTGTTGTAGAAATTAAATATAATTTTACACATAAAATACTTGATAGTTTCTGACACATAGAAAGTACTCAAAATGTTGGATATTATCTCTTACTAATAAAATGTATTATCATTATTAGGTTGCTGTAATTTTCTTTGATTATTTCACCAAGAAAGTGGAAATAATAATAGTTTAGCTCCCTTAAGCAAGGAATTTACCAAGAGTTCTTGAAGTTCCTTCCAACTTTTAAGATGTATGGTTCTAAGACCATCACTGGCTCTTAACAGCAGTAATGCCACCAGCTTCAAGGAAACATAGCAAGAAAATCGAGAAGCAGAGAAATCTATGACATTTTCAACACTTCCGAACAACCAAAACAACATACTGAATCGGGTATAACCTCATCTTAATTTGATTACATTTGCAGAGTTTCTATTTCTAATAAAGTCAAATTTCCAGGTTCTGGGTGAACATGAATAGGAGGGAAATCATTCAACACACTGCACCAGGGAATGTCAATCTGTTCCTGGTGTATTTCCCTCAGTGATAATCTGGTAAGAAAAATGAGCTCAAGAGCCAGGCATGATGGCACATGCTTGTAATCCCAGTACTTTGGAGGCTGAGACAGGAGGATTGTAGGTTCACAGCAGGCCTCAGCTACTTAATGAGTCCCTCCTCCTCAACTTAGTGAGACCCTGTTCAAAATAAAGAATAAAAAATTGGGCTGGAGGTGTAGCTCAAAGGTAGAATGGCCCCAGGATCAATCCCCAGTACTGAAAAAAAAGAGCTCAATATTTTTTGATGATTATGATAATTCAAAATAATCTAGAGTCCATTCTTCCCATGGTCTCCAAGCCCAGTGCAATCATGGAAGACTACAACAGTAGAAGAGCTCAAAAGAGAAATGCATAAATATGTGGGATTATAGTCTGTTGTCCAAGCAGATCAGCTTAAAGTATTAACTGACCTGAAAGTGCCAGTTCCTACATTGTGCCAATACCATGGTTAACATTATGATAATGGGGATCAAGTCTTTTATGTATTTTGAGCAAGTAACACCTTGCACTGTGGGTGCTTAATAAATGTTTATCATCATCATTATCATAATTGTATCATAGGTTGCCAGCAGAGATAGCTAGTGCTCATTATAGCTCTGTTTTGAGACAGTCTCAGTGGGGGGAACCAGAGAGGAGGGATGTGTTCTCCGCATGACATAGATTGCCCAATACAGCACGTTTTGCCTCTGGACAGCATCTATGGGATTTTTATATTGCTACTCCTTAACATTCCAAGCAGTCACCTATCATCCTTATAATTACAATACCCTAAACCACAAAACGCCGTACATTCCAAAGATAATGGCTATTTTTTGTGGTACTAGGGATTTAAACCCAGGGGCATTCTACCTTTGAGCTACACCCCCAGCACTATTTTTCATTCTTTATTTTGAAAAAGGATCTCACTAAGTTGCAGGAGTCTCACTAAGCAGCTAAGGCTGGCCACGAGCCTACTATCCTCCTGTCTCAGCCTCCCAAGTATTGGGATTACAAGCACACACCATGCCCAGCTAAGATAATGATTTTTTTAAAATTATTTACTGGTAAAAGTGTGAATATATATTTTAAAAAGGACACACAGCCTGGAGTGATAGTGCATGCCTATAATCCCAGTACTGGGGAGACTGACACAAGAAGAGTGTACATTTGAAGCCAGTCTCAGCAACTTAGCCAGACCTTGCTTCAAAATAAAAATAAAAAAGGGATGGGAGTAGAGTTTAGAGGTAGAACACCCCTGGCTTCAATACCTAGAAAAAGGAAGAAGGAGGGAAGGAAGGAAGGAAGGAAGGAAGGAAGGAAGGAAGGAAGGAAGGAGAAGAAGGAGGAGGAGGAGGAGGAGGAGGAGGAGGAGGAGGAGGAGGAGAAAGAAGAAGAAGAAGAAGAAGAAGAAGAAGAAGAAGAAGAAGAAGAAGAAGAAGAAGAAGAAGAAGAAGAAGAAGAAATAAATAAATAGAGATGAGCATGGGGCTAATGCCTATCATCCCAGTACTTGGGAGGCTGAGACAGGAAGATCGCAGGTTCGCAGCCAGCCTCAGCTACTTAGTGAGGCCTTCTGCAATTTAGTGAGACCGTGTTTCAAAACAAAGAATAAAAGTAGGGCTGGGGGTGTAACTCAGAAGTAGAAAATCCCTGGTTTAATCTCCAGTACTTCAAAAATAAATACATAAATGCCATACCTAATGCATGGACTCTGTCTGTGAAATCCTGGTGGACTAGTTTCCAGGGCTTCCATAAAAATTTACTATGGACTGGGCAACTTGAGACAACAGTTTATTGTTTTACAGTTTAGGAAGCTACAAATCTGAAATCAAGTTTTCTAAGGAGTGATGGTCCAGGCAAAGGTTCTAGAGAAGGCTCTGTTCCATGCCATGGTGCTTCTGGGCGTCCTTGGTGTTCCTTGGATTATTGCTTCATGCAGAGCTCCAGTTCCTGGCTTGGCCTTCACATGGCCTTCTTCCCATCACACAGTCTCTGTGTCTCCAGACCTCTCTCCCTATAAAGACATGAGTCATTTGATTTAGGGCCTATCCTAATCTTCTGTGACTTTACTTAACTTGATTATGTCTGCAAAGATCTTATTTCCAAAAGAAACTAAATATGCTCTGGCTGAACATAAATGTTAAGGTGGTGAGGCACTATTCTATCCACTAAACAGAGAAGGTCACTTAATCCGTCCGTGCCTCCATTTCTTTACCAGGAAACCGGCAATCATACTTTTGGCTATGCCTATCACACAAGTATAAAATACCTCTTTGGGGAAGACAGTGTGTACCTGTGGAATTTTGCACTTGCATTTATGGTTCCAGGACCAGCATGAAGATGGGGAATTAGTTTATTTCTCCTTTCCAAATTAGAAGTCAAATTCACTAATGGTATATGTGGTTGGTCATTTGCTATAGGAATGACAGTTAAAAGAAAGCAAAAATATTATGTGCTATAAAACTACAGGCAGGGTTTCCATAAACCAACCTAACATATACACTTTGCATAATTTAATAGAGATAAGAGACATCTCAGAGGTCATCTCTTTTGAAAAATAAAATGTGCTACCCTTTAAATACAAACAGTCCTACTGAATCACAGTAATGACACATAGACTTTGAAGTATTTCTCCAGAACAGGAATTCTTACAAATACCATCCCCTCCTGATTTCCTATAACATAGACATAAACCTAAGGCCATGGTAAGATCAGTCTCTGGCTACTTCAAGTAGTCGCCTTTGTACTCAAGACTCATTTAATAATCGAGTAGAGAGTGTAGTGTGCCCTGTTCAAATTCCCTGAGTCATATGTAGAAGCAAGTATACCAATAAGTCCATCATTATTTAAGGCTAATGAACAGTGAGCTTTGAGGTTAAGTTGAATAAATGGAATGCTCTTGGATCTAGCTTCCTTCTGCTGGAGGCTTTATATCTTTTTACTTGGTTCAGTGAAGTTGGCTTTTAGTGTTTCACGTGGGAAGGTGTGTACCTCACATCAGCAATACTTTTACCTCCACTAAAATGAAAAGAAAAGCAACACGGAGAACAAATCAAGAAATACCCCTTTGGGCTAATTCTTGAGTGGTTTCCCTTGAGTCCTCTGTGTACTTAATGATGGATTGTTCTGCCACACTACAGGAATGAGAAAATCCATCCTATCTTCCAGCCCAAACCACCTACACTTCAGTAATGGCTTTGTTCAAAGGAAAGGGAAAATTGTTTCATATGAAAATTAGTAGCCAAGCCAAAAAAAAAAAAAAAATCTGGTAGCAGCTTTCCAAAAACACAGCTATGCGTTAAATCACACCTACAAGGAAAGATGTAAATTTGATGAATTTGGGATGTCAAAATGATCATCTTTTTTGATTAACTAGATTGACTTTGCTAATTAAGCATTAAGAGGGAACCAGGTAGCTCAGTCAATTTGGACCAGTCTTTGCAATAGGAATTTCTCTGATTCTTCCTAGAAAAGAGACAGCTAGTTTGAATTATGATATACGATTACCAGGGTCAGACTGAAGCACCTGGCAGGGGGATATTTGTTCAGAACCATTTCTAAAATATGTTGCAGAAGGAGATTATGAGCTTTGGAATCGCTACATATAGAGTTCAGGTGGCCTCTCTGCAGAAACAGCCTGTCTCCCATGATGTTGTTAAGGTCAACTTGGAGCAAGAATAAAATTATATAAATTTACCAAAAGATTTTTTAAATGTGTTGGTGCATTGGAATCATACATCGTGATGAGGTACAGGTTGGTAGAGGCATACATGCACACATCGCTCATTTAGCCTTCCCCAGGTCTCAGCCTATTTCCTCCCCCTCCCTCCTTTTGTGTTCAGCATACTGATTCACTTTGGTAAGTCGTGAATGCACATGATGTGCATTAGGGTGTCTCTCCCTTCTTCCCCTCCATCTTCCCCCAGTTAGGTTGCCTTCTTTATTCATCTAAAGTTTTTCCTCCTTTGTCTGGAGTCCCTCCTCTGTCCAAAAGATTTTTAGGTCTTTTCATAGTTGCTATTTTTATTTTTATGCTTTTATTAGTGCACTGTAATTATCCATCATAGTAAGACTCAAAGTGCTACAAATATGCATTCACACAGCTTGGTGGATTTCCTCCCATATCCCACCCGCTTCCCCTCCTCCCTCGGCCATGACATCATGTGAACTGTTTCTCTTCTCAAGCCGCCTTTTGCACCTCTCCTCCACCAGTCTCCCTCCATTTTCCTTCTGCTCTCTATCCTCATTTATATAAAGTCCCTTTCATTTCCTATTTTCTCTCCACGTATGAGAGAAAACACACAGCCCTTGACTTTCTCAGCCTTGCTGAACTAAGCATAATATTCTCTAGCTCCATCCATTTTCCTGAAAATGACATAATTGCGTTCCTCTTTGTATTTATTCGCTATTTAAAAAGTAAAGCAGTCGTGACATCAGAGTCAGAGTTTTTGAATTTCTACACTTATTTTCCAGCTTGGTATAATTTTTGAGCTACATATAAGGTGAAACAATCATTTCAATGCTTAAAACTCCTGGGTGTTAATTTGGCCAAAACTAGAGCACACAATAAAAAGATGCTTAGGAGCATTGTTAAAGATGTTGGAGGATAAAGCTATCAAATCTAGGGGCCTGGAGGTGAGTCACTCTTTCTACAGACAAAGCTCATTTTCCATTGATCCTACCAGGAACCTTGTGTCTGCCTGCAGCAGGTTAGCCAGGGGACTGAGGCGAGACTCGCAGACTAGTTTACAGAGAGCAGATGCCAGCTGGTGAGCCCTGTTTACCCGGCCACGGCAGATCTGCCGACCGGGACGACCCTGTGGAGAGCCTGTGGGTTGGAGACTCGTGACTGTAGCTGTTCTGAGATGGTCTAGGGCTCCAGAACTGCCAGGCAGGCACCTGCTCCCAGCATTAAGATTAGGAGAGAAAGCAAGCAAACAAACATTTCCATCGACCAGTATTTAACCTCCTGTTGCTCAGAGTTGAGATTCTTTGATTCACTGGGGATGCTGGGAAAAGTACAGAATCAGTAAGGCATGAGTTTTATACGGGCTCACACGAAAGAGTTCAAGTTCACCCCCTGAGAGTAAGTAGCTAGCACAAAGCCTAGTCCAACTCACAGGTGTGATTAGGGGTCACATTTCCGCCACTCGATCATGAAAATGAGGCTCATTGAAATTCTGCATGCCTCCTTAAACAAACAGATGCTTCGATCTTCAGCACAGGGTCATGCCTTAGTGTGTATTCGACAAATATGGAAATCCAGTTCAGAGTTTTACTTCTACTGTCCTGGGCCGAAGCATTAACTCAAAGACTTGGCCCAGCCAGACAACTCATCCCTACTTGGCCCTGGGGTGTTCACTTGAAATAATTTAGTAGCAGGGGCTTTATCCACCTCAGGCAAGCATAGGTAAATCCTGGATTAGCAGTCCTCGTCATTCTTCAATGGACCACACATCTCCTGCTGCTGGGCCTTCATTAACAAACCCCTGAATAAACCAAAGGGGAAATCAACAAGCCTCTTAACGTGTGCACATGCACTCACAGGCCCTCCACTTCTGTCTCTGACTTTTTCTCTGGCCTCCTGGGATTCTCACTTCATGCTGGGCTCTTTGAACACTATTTTGCTCAGAGCCTTTTTACTCCAATAACATGTCCACTTCTTTAAGCTCTCCTCTCTCCCACTCCTCTTCTTTTGCTCCCCAGCATCACAATGTCATCATGCCCCCGCGGATTTCTTTTTTGTTTGCTCTGCCTATGGTGATAATTCATGCTCAAAAATAGACCTTTCCCAGTCCCTACCTCTCATCCTCCCCTCCCAGCATGAACAGCCCTGAATCACAAAACACGCCATCCCAGACAAGGAGATAGAGCCAGTGAGTTTCCCAATACCATCACCAGATTCAAAGGCCTGGACAGCTTCATCTCAATCAGGAATGCAAAAAAGGCTCTGGTAATGGGAAGGTGGGCAAGAAGGAGTCTTGAGTGTGATGTCAACTGGTGACTGACTATTTTACCAAACGTCCCTATACTTTGCTGTGCTCATCTGTTCAAAAAAATATCTGGGCGTATTGAAATGCAAGCTACCTACACATTTCACAGGAGACTCATAAGTCATTTACCCAGTAGAAAAATCCTACCAAATGTATAATGAAGCCCATAAATCCCTCTCTGGGAAAGCAGGAATAGTCTAGAACATAAGAAGAGAAGGCTGCCAAATTGTACCTACATGAATTTGCCCTTGACTCTCTTCTCGCTTCATTCTCTCTGCATAAGTGCTATGGTCTAGGTCAGGGGTGATGATGCACACCTGTAATCACAGTACTTGGGAGGCTGAGAAAGGAGAATCCAAGGTTTGAGGCCAAGACAGCAGGATCCTAGGTTTGAGGCCAGCCTCAGTAACTTGGCAAAACTTTGTTTCAAAATTTAAAAAAAAGGGCTGGGAGCTTGGAGATAAAATACCCCTGAGCTCAACCCCCAGTATTCCTTCCCCCAAAAGTTCTGTGGTCTTAATGTTTATGTCACTCCCCCCAAATCTAGACATTATATTAAAATGTAATCCCCAGGTCAATCATATGAAGTACTGCAGCCTTTAGGAAGTGATTAAGCCCTGAGGGTGGAGCCCTCAGATGTGATTAGTGCCCTTATAAGAGAAAGCCAAGGACGCTTATTTGGCCATCTCACCTGATGACACTGCAGTAAGTCGCCATCTAATGAGACACCAAGTGCTGGCGCATTGATCTTGGACTCCCAGCCTCCAGAACTAGGAGGAAGCTCCTATTATTCCTGAGTTACCCAGTCGGAGGTATTTTGTGATGTCTTAGCTGAACAGATGGAAACAATGAGATATCTTAGGAGAACATGATGCTAAGTGAGATTAGTCAGTCACAAAAAGGAAAAAATCAGATGCTCTTCCTAATATGCGGAAGCTAGCAAGAAAAAGAGTCTTAGGAGGAACCATAGATGAGCAAATAAGGTGACATAACTGAGGGGGATAGAAGGGGGGAGAGAGGAATTCCCTCATGTGCATGATGTACATTCGCAAACATATCAAAGCCAATCACTAAGCCAAGCATGAGAAGGAGGGAGGGGCGGGGAGGGGGTGGGAATGGAGAAGGGCTGGCTGAGTCATGTGTGCATGTGTGCCTCCGCCATCTTGTATCCCACTAAGATGTATGACTACAATGCACCAATAAAAAAAGTCTTAGTCCTCACACTGATGTCTTCTAAGTCTGTATCTCAGAGTCTGAACTTTCTACTGAGCTCTGAATTTAGATACCCGATGGCATCCTTACTGGGCACCTCATACACACTTGACAATCCCATAGACATTTCATATTTAGTTTACTCCAAGTCCTCATTGTGTGCATGCGCACGCGTGCGTGTATGTGTGTGTGTGTGTGTGTGTGTGTGTGTGTGTGTGTGTCCCTGGAGATTGAAGACAGGGGCATTCTACCACCAATCTACACCTCCAGATCTTTTTTGTATATTTTGAAACAGGGTATTGCTAAGTGGCAACAGGCCCTGCGAAGTCGCCGAGGCCGTCTTTGAACCTGCGATTCTCCTGTTTTGGCCTCCCAAGTACCGGGACTAAAAGCATGTGCCACCGTGCCCCAGCTTTCAAATCCTCTTCTCTTACTTTTAAATTCATAAAAAGAACCATTATCCCCCCAATTCCCATAGTGAGAACAGAGAGCCCAGCCTCTCCTCCACTCCTGTATTCAGCCCACCATTGTCATATAAACCTTTGCCCCTTCGTCTCTGCCCCACTGCAGCACTCTCTCATTGGCTGCCATCATTTCTCCCTTCTGTCACTGTATCAGTCCCCTTCTGGGCCATGAATCCTCACCTTTGTTCATGGTTCTCCCTATACTATTTTCTCTACCACCACTATTCCACTCTTTGTTCCCACTGCAATTAAGTACCTACTAATGTCAGGCACGGAGCTGGGATCTCAGTATATATATATGCCTATTTCATCCTAACAACAATGCTTTGAAGTATGTATTATCATTATCACCATTTACAGGAGGAAACTAAGGCTCAAAGAAAAGAAGTAGTTTGTCCAAGAACAAATAGCTAATTTAAATTCAATTGCAGACCCAGCACACTTCAAAGCCCATGTCATTTCCACCACATTAGCCTGCCTCCCTTTTCCTATCATTACACCTAGGAGTCTTCATTAGATTTGTTTGGTCTTTCTCTATCTCCTAAACTAGGCTTTGTGCATAAATACCATCTTGTTCTCATTCACTAGTGTGTCTCTAAGACCAAGCATGATGTCTGTTGCCTAGTGGGTGCTCAAAGCATAATCACCGAATAAAAATACCGTCTCATTGAAATCCACCAAGAATTGTTCTCCACAAGCTCGCACATCTCAGTTCCCCACCCTGTGTCCTCGCTGTGACACCACATCACACACTGTGCCCCATATGAGGCCAGGTTTGGAACTCTACCCTGGGGAGAATGTGCCAGACTTATTCTTCTGATTCTCTTTGCACTTCCCTTGAGATGGCCCAAGATACTTTTCTACCTGCTGGGTTCTCTTACCACAAAACTTGTCCTCAGTTCCGGCACAGCCAGGAATGTGGCTGAGGTGGCATGAGTCCCGGTTATGAGTGACGGAGGGTGATTTACTTCGACCCTCTCCAGCTTACGAGGGCACAGCACTGCGCCCTTCGGAGCCAGTCAGAGAAAATCAGGCTTACCAAATATTATGCATTTTTAACCAAGAGAACCTGGCCAAGAGCCACGCACTTTGTTTAATGATGCAGCGCATGCTCTTGGCACTTGAACTCTAATAAGGACTGTGCAGGCACTTGGCAGCACGCGTTCTATCAAGAGGTTTTGACAACTAGAAAGCAAACAAAAGGACAATTTAAATGTAACATCACATCTACTCAGGCTGTCACTCAACTGCCTTCCAGTGATCTGACACCAAATCAATAGTATTATGGTTCATTGAAGTCAGATCAATGGCTTCACAAAGTTTCAGAGCAGCAGCAGCACAATAGCAAACTTCATGTCTCCTGTCTATTATTACAAAGAAGGTAATCACTGTCTGGCTACTCTGAGTGCCAAAGCCTCAGCACACTGCTCCTGATGACTCCAGGGCTCTGATTGAGTTGGCGGGGAATGTCGGGCCATTGTCTCCCCGCTCACCTCCTCTCTATATTCTGACTCCTCCTGCTCCAGAAACTAGCTCAGAAGGCAATTCCCCGACCTCCACCCCAGAGCCAGGCAGAATCTATCTTACAGAAGCACCATGAGGAGCCACGTCCAGAATGCAAATCCAAGGAAAACCCTACCCTGGGGTATTCTACCTCGGAGCTATGTCACCATCCCTATTTCATTTTTTTATTTTGGAAGATGGTCATGATAAGTTGATGAGGGCCTCACTAAACTGCCGAGGCTATCCTCCACCCTGAAACCCTCCTGTCTTAGCCTCCCAAGTACTGGGATTAGAGCTATATGCCCCCAGTCCAGGTAAAAGATTCCTCTTAAGTGCTATTTCAAGCCTGGAGGGCTTGACGTGTCCCTTGGTCTCTTTATTACTCGTGCATTCAAGTTTGCTTGACCTTGTGACCAGATGGGAACCATACCTTTTCTACTAGTGGAAGATCTTCCTCCACTAGCTAATTCCCACTTTTTTCCATTCCCTCCTGCTCCCAGAAGTTAACAGTGGAGAGTGCCAATTTTCCAGAAGTTTCTATGAAACAGTTTAATCATTTGGACAACTTAGTTAGGATTGGGCATATATAAATCCCCCCAGAAGTAAATGATGTAAAAGGACAATTTCCAAATGCCCCCAGTACCCTGGGAAGGGGTACTACAGACATCTAATTAAGTGGAAAAGCCTCCGATTGCAGACCAGATCACCTTTAGACAGGTGGGTCAGACAGGGGGTGCATTGATTTGAGGGCTCAAATGAATTTCTTGCCCGTGCCAGAGCACCTACTGCACTCACCAACCTAGCCGAAGCCTTGCACATCAATGAGATGAGGATGAATTATTGAAAAGCTTCTGTATAAAATGCTGCACTCTGCCATTTCCTACAAATCAAATTATCGAAGGAGATATTTGATTGTAAACATATTTAGAAAATGATTTCATTGTCGTTAGGTTGGTTTTACTTGCTTCCCCCCCTCCCTTAAATTTCGTTTGCGTTAAAGTGCTACAAAGTTAAAAAGGTCACACACACACCCACCCCCAACCAGGAGCTTGCACGCCAGCCTCAGAAGCAAATAAATTCAATCAGCAAAAATGAAAACCTATTATAAGCAATAGGAAACCCTTTAAATCATGCCTAACATCCTTAAAACAGAATTGCCTCCTCCTCACCCAGGCCACGAACACATAGTTATCCTGAAAACAAATGGCATTTTTTTCACGCGGAGAGACCCAAATTCTATTTATAGTTTGCAAACTGCAGACATAATAGGGTTAACCACGTTCCACTGCTAGTTCAAGAAAGTTCTCGATTTCGGTCACAGCTCACTTTTAGAGTCTACTGTTCTCTGGAGGCACAAGTGCGGCCCCACCCTGCTGGGTCTCAGTAGGCTGTACCCATGGGCACAAAAACTCTCTGAGCCAATGCCCAACAGATTCTGTTTCTTGCTGCCTTGGGCAGAACAATGTGCAAAAAAAAAAAAAAAAAATGAAGCATTAGATGACCCCAAGGCCAAATTGCTGTGTTGAGAGGCTTGTCTAATGACATTCAACTAGGATGCGGCTGCCTAAGCGAGCCTCTGGGCAATGCCTTTGGCTCTGAACACTTGAAAACCGAAGAGAGGATTTGGACTTCCCTGCTGCGACATGCGGTTCCAAGGAGAAGACTCGTACGAGTGAAGGGCACATTCATTCAGCATTCACTTTTGGCAGCAACTATGCATTGAGTACTTGCTATATGTCAGGCACTGAACTTACCCCAGAACCATGAAGCCCATCATCAATTTTCCAGTGCCCTCAGACTCAGTTCTCCTTTAAAGACTGACATGTATGCAGGTAGGAGTCATTAAAGGATCATAGAATCTTATCTATTACAAGTGAGCCTTTGGAGCCAGGCGTGGTGGCGCACACTTGTAATCCCCGCAGCTGGGAGGCGGAGACAGGAGGATCGCCCAGGTTCAAAGCCAGCTGTGCTGGTTTAAGAGACCCTGTTTCCAAATTTAAAAAGTATAAAATAGGTCTGGGAGTGTAGCCCGGAGGTAGAAGGGCATCCAGGAACCGCAGTACCACCAAAACCAAAACAAAAAAAAGGAAAGGAAAAAATGCGCCTTTGGCCAGTGTGGTGGCACACACCTGTAATCCTAGTACTTGGGAGGCTGAGACAGGAGGATCACAGGGCTGTAACCAGCCTCAACAACTTAGTAAGGTCCTGTTTCAAAAAAACTAAAAAGTTTACTAAATAGGACTAGGGATGTAGTTTATAGGTAAAATGCCCCTCAGTTCAATCACCAGTAACACACACACATACACACATGCACACACACACATACACACACACACACACATGCATGCACACCACTAAACAGGTGAATTAGTGATTGACTTAGCAAGCATTTATTGAATGCTCACTTTGTACAAAGAATTGAACTAAGCACATTGACCAATGAGAATACAGAGAGGAGTACTCAGACTTTCCTTCAGGAAGGAAATAGACCAAATACTATTACATGCATGTATGACGGCATCACAACAACCTTACTATCATGTATGGGGAGAGAGGAGGGGTTGACTGAATAGGGTCAGGAGGGGACCACACCAAGACATGTTGTGTACATATATGAATGCATCACTCTGAATTGCACAATGATGTACAATCATATTGCACCAATAAAACTCTAAAATCAAAATAAAAAGCGAAATAGAATTTGGAAGGGAAACGCTGCCATTTTACTTTCTTCATGGTTGTTATCATAGGCATAGGAGGCTCTATGGAAGAGTATTTCATACAAAGTAACAGCAAATGTTATGAAACTGAACATCCATTTTGAGTTTATGAAGTCTAACTACAAAATTCTTCCTTCTTTCTTTCACAGGTGTCAACCCGTAATTGATATATTGCAACCCAAACTCTGTCTCTGATTGCTTTACCATATCACAAACTCTTTTACATACTATCCTCAAAATAACTCTACACTACACAAATGAGGAAACTGAGGTTTAGTGAGGGTAGGTAACTTACCCAAATCTACACACCTAGGAAGGGTCAAGCCCGGAGAAAACAATTCATTGGCAGGAAAATTCTTCTCCCATGCACCATTCCTGTCGCAAGTTTATCTTTGATTACCAAAAGTTACATTACCATAAACCAGAAACTTCCTCCAACCCCAAACTTCCCCCATAAAGGAGACAAAGCCCAGAGAACTGTGGGCACTATTGATTTCTGAGAGTAACAAGTCAAATGTGCTCGCCTAGAGCAGTTCTTCTGTTTTGATTTAAAGTGGCCATCCCCTTAACAAGAAGAATTCCCAGTGTGGTGGCAAAATCCATCTTTAAGATTCTTGAAATGTGCCATTTAACAAACTATGGCTGGGAAGTGCCCCATTTGCACCTTCTCTTGAGGCAGCTGGTAAATACTATGGTATTGGAGAACACGGAATCATTTCCCAGAAGAAATTGACAATGAGCAACCACTGCCCAAAAAAGAAGAGCCAGCATCGTCCCTCCCCACGGATGCTGTTAGTTACTCTCAGTCAAAAGGATTGTAATGAACTGTACAGGTGTCACCAGAAAAATGTCTGAAAATAGGCCTGTAAATTCAAGAGATGTGAAAGGTGCCAGAAATAATAAAGAATCATCTTGGATATATATTTAGAAATGCTGAGGAGGTTTGAGGCTGGGGAAACAGCACACATGTTGAAGTTTTAGGAACTGATACCCCTCCAGCAGGAATAGTGGTTGAAGCAAAGGAGGGATATGAAAACCAAAGTCCCTCCTAGTTGTAAGCTACCATTGGCAGTGGGATGGTTGATGTTGCGATTGTTCATAACATCAGATCATTTTTAGGTCCAGCTAATAGAGACAGTAACATGGTGTAGAAGGAGGAATAATTCTTTGCATATGTTTACTTACAGCTGAAGGGCAGTCGTCGTTATTTTATTCCAAGTCAAAAGGCCTATACTTCTTTTGTTTGTTTTTTTTTTGCTGTAAGAGGTCAATGCGACATGGAATTCCTGTTATAAAATTCTACACTTAGAAAGCTTTGGCAAGAACAGAGCTATGCTAGGGTATGGGGTTTTAGGCCTGATGAAATGAAAGTCAGAGACAGATAAAAAGAGTCTAAATTCTTTTGCCTACAGCATAACAGAGCATGCTTTCGCTTCACGCCAGACCACTCCCCAGGTAACTTCTCCAGTTTCCTGAAATGAATTAGGCCACTTAATTAGTGCTCCAGTTGCCTCCAAAGCCTTTAAAAGGCCAACAAAACTATAACTAGTAATGTGCGTATAAGATGTGCATTGAATTAAAAAGGGAAAGCTTCAAGAAATTCGCTGTAAATAGCCCTCAGATTAGATTTTTCAAGGTGAAAACTTGTCTCATTCATAATTGTATCCACCACAGGGATTAAAAGAGTGCTTGGCACCTGGCAAATACTTGACTGAGTTTCTTATAATTGAATTGAAAAGGGTGTGTAAGTCAAGCTAAAAGGAATTAATGGAGGTGATCCATTATAAAGATATTTAACCACACAACTTACATCCTGACTATACCAAGGGCACCAAGCTGGTGATAATTTGTGTCTCTTTTTGAGAACTAAGGCCACTCATTTTTTCTTAGTACATAAAGGGTAACCGCACCAACGCCTATTGCCTACCATCTCCCATTACAGGGATTTCTATCACATAGTACAAATTCTTTTAATACAAACTCATTTAGAAAGCAGAAATCGGTTTATTTTTGTCAACAATTGGCTCATTTTAAATGAGAAAATCCTGTGTTTAGTCACATGGTCTACTGTTGCTCAGCTCATTTTTTTCTAACCTGAAAATGGCTCTAGAATTTCTGTCCCAGTTATAATAAACTATTCTGCTGAGCTCTATTTTAGAAAATACAATTTATCGAACAGTAAATACATCCCAGTATTGCCTCCCCAGTCCCAGTCTTTTCCTACTTTAAGTTTAAGGGCTGTGCTTCCAGTGAAATATTTGCAAGCCACAACTTTGGAGTGGAAGCATGTTTCTTTTTTATTTATTTATTTTAAAATTTGTGTTGGTTCATTGTAGTCTTATGCCTTAGTGGAGTATAAGATGGCGGAGGCATACATGCACATATCACCCAGTTAGTCCTTACCCAATTCCTGTCCCATTCACTCGCCCTCCCTCCTTCTCATGTTTGTCTTAGTGACTGACTTTGATGTGTTTGTGAATGTACAGCATTAGGGAATTTCCCTCTCCCCCCCTCCCATCTCCCTCAGTTAGGTCGCCTTATTTGCTCGTCTACAGTATCTTGTTCTTCGTCTAGAGTTCCTCCTATGACCCATTTTCTCCCTAGTTTCCATGTATTAGGGAGAGCATTTCTTATTTTATGTGCCTGACTAATCCCACTTAGCATAATGTCCTCCAGTTCCATCCATTTCCCTGTAAATGATGTAATTGAGTTTTTCTTTATGGCTGAGTAAAATTCCATTGTGTACATATCCCACAGTTTTGTAATCCATTCATCTGTTGATGGACATCTTGTCTTGTTCCATAGTTTGGCAGTGGTAAATTGTGCAGCTATGAATCATAGATACTCATGCATTAGTTTGGTAGTTTGGTTTTCATTCTTTTGGGTAAATACCCAGAAGTGGTATTGCTGGATCGTATGATAAGTTTGTTCCCATTCTTCTGAGGATCCTCCATACTGTTTTCCAAAGTGGTTGCACTAATTTGCAATCCCACCAACAATGTTTTAGAGGTCCCACTTCTCCACATCCTCGCCAGCATTTGTTGTTGTTTGTGTTTCGAATGATTGCCATTCTACTTGGAGTTAGGTGAAATCTCAGGATAGTTTTGATTTACATCTCTTTGATTGCAAATGATGTTGAGCATTTTTTTATATTTTCTTTTTTTTTCATAGTACTGGGGTTCCTGGAAACCCTTCTACCTCTAGGCTACACTCCCAGACCTATTTTAATATTTTTTTTAAATTTGGAAACAGGGTCAGCGAGGCTGGCCCTGTCTCTGCCTCCCAAGCGTGGGGATTACAATCATGCGCCACCACACCCGGCCTCATTTTTTATACTTTTAATATTTTATTTTTTATACTTTTATTGGCCATTTGAATTTCTCCTTTCATGGAGTGTCTATTTAATTCATTTGCCCATTTTTATTGGGTTGTTTTCTTAATGCCGAGGTTCTTGAGTTCTCTGTATATTCTAGATATTAGTTCTCTACCAGAGAAGTAGGTAGAAAAAAAATCTCCCATTCTGTTGGCTCTCCGTTGAGGTCCTTCATAATTTCCTTCAGTTTCATGCAATCCTTCGTATTGATCATTTCTTGGTAACATAAATTTACCCATCTGGACAGAATTGAGAACACCAAAAGGCATTCATCTACATTGGTCCAATATTTTGTGAGGAATTAAAAATTCTGGGTGATGGTGTGGTGGTACATACCAATAATCTCAATACTTGAGTGGCTGAGACAGAGATATCACAATTTCAAAGACAGCCTCAGCAACATAGCAAGACTTTTCACAACCTAGTGTGACCCTGTTTCAAAATTAAAAAAAAAATAAAAATGGCTAAGCAGGTAGCTTGGAGGTAAAATGCCCCAGGTTTAATTCCCAGTATCACATGCACACAAAAATAGTCCTGAATTGAGTATGTCCCCTAATAACAATTCAGGTGTTGGAAGTTTAGTTCCCAGTATAGTGATATGAGAGGTGGTAGAATATTTAAGGAGCAAAAGTTGGTTGACTCAAAGACGGTGCTCCAGTTGGGAAGGATTAAGGTAGTTTTCATAGGACTTTAGCTTCTCAGAAGAGTGACTAATTGTAAAAGAGCACTTCTCTGGTTTCCTGTCTTGTTACATGACCTCTCCCTCTTGCACCTGATCCAGCCATTGTGATGCAGTCCATCATGAAGCCTTCCCCAGAACTGAGTAAAGGCCTTGTTCTTAGACCTACAGAACGGTGAGATAAAGAAACTTAACTTATATAAACTTATGTAAATATAAAATTATAACTTACTTTATAAGTTTCTTGGCCTCAGTTATTTGTTATAGCATGGGAAAATTGACTAATACACTGGGCTGTTGATGTACAGGAGGTTATAACCTATAATCAGTTACTATAAAAACTACTAAACATACACTACTCTCCTATTATACCTGTATGAATAATGTAGACATAGCTATCTATATCTATGAAAAAATCCAAGGCTCACTAATACAGGATTTATTAAGAGTTTCTGTTATTATAAAATAATATACATTACTCTTAAAGACATTAATGGCTTAAATTGGAAAGCCAGACGACCACCAATATATCCCAGTTCCACCTTCCAGCAATAAGCACTATTAGCAACTGCTTAGGTATTGCTCCAGAAATTGTCTATAAATGTGCATGCAAATATATTGTATATGTGTAATAATTGTATTTTAAACAATTAATAATTGTATACAGTGTAATAATCATATTTTATACAAATAAATATTAAACATACTGAATTGCAACTGACTTTTTTAACTTAATAGTTCTTGAATATCTTTCTCAATAAGAACATAAATAGAACCTCGTTTAAGTAGCTGCATAGTACTCCATAATTTAAATTACCATTGTCTGAATGTATGCCATTTTCAAGATGATCCACATAAAAATAAAAAATTACCATAATTAATTTAATTGGTCCTCTATTATGTTTCTAGTTTTTGCTATTACAAATGATCATCTCTGTATATATTCTTCATACCTATATAATAATTATTAAATGAATAATAACATTCAGTAATGCAAAATGGGACAGTCACTTTGGAAAACAGTTTGGCATTTCCTCAAAAGGTTAATTGTAGAGTTACCATATAATCCAACAATTCCACTCCTAAATATATATCCAAGAAGAATGAAAATGTATTTTCAGGCAAAGACTCATACACAAATGTTCATACCAACATTATTCATAAAAGCCAAAATGCGGAAGCAACTGAAATGTCTATCAACTGAGAAACTGATAAACACAATATGGTGTACACATATAGTTTCATTATACATACGGTAAACTAGTCTTCAACCATAAAAAGGAATAAAGTTATACCTTGTACTGAAACATGGATGACGCATGAAGACATAATGAGTGAAAGCTCAGAAAAGCTCATATGTGATTACTTTTATAGGAAATGTCCATGGCAAGAAAATCTATAGACATAAAAAGTTGTTTCATGCTGGAGCTGGAGAAAAAGGAAAACCTAGAAGTGACTGCTAATGAATTTACGAGGGAGGTTGAAAATATTCTGCTATTAGACAGTGGTAATGGCTATATGTTCTTGTTAATATACCAAACAAATCTGACCTTTACACTTTACTTTTTTTACCTTTACACTTGAAATGAGTTAATTTTCTGGTATATAAATTATATCTCAATAAAGCAGAGTTTTAAAAAGGTAGCAAGAAGCTTTTCAAAGGAGGGTCAGTGTGGAATATATACATATATTCCAGTGGAAAATTTTGTATTGGGATATTCCACACATGCACCAGAAAAATTGCCCTTATCTAATTTCTCCCACTAGACAGTTAAAATGTTTTTCCTCATTTCTAAAGGAAATGGCTATGTTTAAATTTTAAGAGAAAAAAATTAAATCACAGATTAGCTTTCAGAAACAAGCTTAAATGTCTTTTTTAATAGTTTCTGTGTTGCTGTTGTTTTTTCTAATTATAAAAGTAGCACATATTCACTGTTTGAAATCTGGAAAAGACATAAAATCCTACAAAGAAGGAAGTTAAAGATTATCTGTCATCCCGCCACCCAGAGATAATCATTGTTAACATTCAAGTATATTTTCTTCCAGTCTTTTAATATACTTTATGAAATTGAACTCAGACTCTGTATGCACAGCTTCATATCTTACTTTCTTATTTTAATATTATGATAGCATGAGTGTCTTCTCATTTCAAAAACATAATTTTTTATTATTTTATTTTATTTTATTTTTTATTGGTGCACTGTATTCATACATCATAGTGGGATACAAACTTTTGTAGACATACATGCACACATCGCCCAGTCAGCCCCCACCCGATCCCCACCCCATACCCTCCCCATCCCTCCCTCCCATGCTTGGCTTAGTGGTTGACATCTAGTATTATAGCAATTTATCCAAAATTAACAATGATAATCTCACATAACAGTTTCATTTGTCTGATACCAAGCTTTTGATGACTTAAAGATAACATTTCAATATTTCTTTTTGCTTTCTTTCTTACCAGAGAATATTTTTTCTTTTTTTTTTTTAGGTGAAACTATCATACATTTATTTATTTATTTTTCAAAAAAATATATCCTGATATGGAATATGGACTCTAGATACACAAATCAATCTCAAAGAAGAACAAAGCTAGAAGTTGTATATTTTCTGATTTCAAACCATATAAAGCTACAATAATTGAAACAGTGTAGTACTGTTCTAAAGGCAGATATATAAACCATTGGAGTTAAATACAAGCCTAGAGCTAAACTCTTCCATATATTGTCAAGTTATTTTTGACAAGGTTTCCACGAACATTTGGTGGGGGAAATAATAATCTTTTAACTAAATATTGTTGAAAAATAATAATTACATGGAAAAGAATAAAATTGGACCCTTATGTAATCCCATATACAAGTATTAACTCAAAATAGATAAAAGACCTAAATATAAATCTTAAGACTATAAACTTTTAGGAGAAAATCTAGGTCATAAAACCTCACAACGTTGAAATAGGCAGTGATTTCTTGGATATGATTTCAATGGCACAGGCAACAGAAGAGTATACAAACTCCCTAAAAAATAAAAAAATATATATTGTATATCCAAAGACAATGAAAACAGAGTTAAAAGTTACTAATAGAATGGGATAAAATATTTCCAAATGCTATAACTGAAGGTATATTAAAATTCCAACTAGAAATCCTAAAAATTAACAACAATAAAGGCAAACAATACCATTTAGAGATAGGTAAAAGACTAACATAAGTAATGAATCTCCGCAGATAACCAATCTTAGTTGTCTGTTGGATGGAAACTCTTGTTTCTCTGGTTCTGGTGAGTGTTACCTATTTCTTCTTTGTAGTTAATCTCTTTGAGTATTTTCTCTAGCGCTGGTTTTGAAGACATAAATTCCTTCAGTTTCTGTTTGTCATGGAAGCTTCTTATTTCTCCATTTAATTCGATAGAAAGTTTTTCTGGGTAGGAAATTTTTGGCTGGAAGTTGTTTTCTTTCAGAGTTTGGAATATGTTACTCCAAGCCCATCTGGCTCTCATGACTTGGTTTGGGAAGTCTGGAGTGATTCTAATTGAAAAACATGATTTTTATTGGCTGCCTAATTTTCTATTCTGGGCCTATACCATAATTTATTTAACCAGCTTCCAATTTGGTGGCTACTTATTTGCTTCCAGTTTTTGCAACTACAATTTTCTTTTGTAGTTAAATCTTTTTGTTCATCCTTACTTATTTCCTTAGTATAAATAACTTAGAGTGAAAATCCTGGATCAATAGATATGTACATATTAAAGCTTTTGGTTTGTATTCTCAAATTGCCCTTCAGAAAGATTGGATAACTTGAAACTCCCATTTAAACAATATTACAGTGTCTGTTTCTGCCTCAACCTAGTCAACACTGGCTATAATCACTTGCTTTTATTTTTTAAACTCTGTCAATGTGTTAGGCATCAATGGAGCCCATGAAATCATTGTTATGTTAAATTATGTCTACTGGCTATTTTCATTTTGTTTGTCTTTTGTTCTGTAGAAATTATTTTTCCCTTTTTTTTGTCTGTAATAAATCTTCATATATCAACAAAACTATCAGTATTTGTCTGTCATATATACTTACCTTTTAAAGAGCAATGCCACACTTATTATTATACTTATCTTGTGTCTTTATATGTTCATCAGGACAAACTATTTTAAAATCCAAGGAGAAAAAAAGGACATAAATATTTCTTTCCCTTTCTTTCTACCACAATCTAGAAGATATAGGGAACTCACACATGATCTTAAAAATAAATGGACCACATTATTAGAGAAATAATTCAGTCTTCCCTATGGATTCATTAATGGCCCCTATAAACACCCTTTCCCCAAATCTCTCTGGGCACCTAATGCTTATTCTAAATCAACAGTCGTAGATGCTGAGGGTTTGCCCAAATCCTCCTTTTTTACTGACAACTCAAACCGTAGTTTTCTTTATAGTCCCCTGCAATTTAACATTTGCTGGCACTTAAAGAACAAACTCTAGAGATTATAATCACTAAGTCTAATTATAATGGAGGAAATATTTTCACTAAAAATTAATAGAAGAAAATGAAAGTTTGCATACAAAACTACCAATGACAATCTCAAAGGCATGCATGAGTAGGGTGAGGGAAAGTGGAGGGAGCTGGTGGGGAGGCCGCCAAGAGCTGTGTGCATGGGTTTTTCTGACACTCTTCATGTCAATATGATGGAAAATTACAATATACCAAATTAAAAAAAGAAAACAATTACCAAGTCAAATGAAACCCTGGCATCTTGATAAGGCCATGTCTCCAAAATCTGACTCCTGAACCACATCTCTGAGTATGAAGAAAATTCTCTTCTTCTTACTATACAGGATGGAAGGGCCTTTGGGCACTTTATAGAATATGTCCATGGTGAATCATATACAGACTTGGGACAGGGAGAGACTTGGCTTAAACAATAAGCTATGATTTTAGGAATAGCCAAAGGACCTGAGTTCCAAATAATCTTATCGCCTGCTATGGTCTAAATTGTGCCCTCTCCAATTCATTTATTGAAGCCCTAACTCCCAATGTGATGGTTCGGGAGATTAGGCCTGTGGGAGACAATTGGGTTCAGATGCGTTCATGAGGCCGGGCCCCTCATGATAGGATGAGCACTCTCTTAAGAAGGGGAAGAGGCCCTTTGGCCAAGTGAGGACATGGTAAGACTGCGGCCATCAACAAGGCAAGAAGAGAGTCCTCACTAGACATCAGATGGGGCAGCCCCTTGATCTTGAATTTTCCAGCCTCTAGAACTGGAACAGAATAAATTTCCATTGTATAAGCCGCCATATCCCTGGGATTTTATTGCAGTACTCCAAGATAAGATGGGCCCATAACTGATGCCTGAAATCCCACCATGAGTTTAGACTATATATCCTGTAGCTCCGTTCAAATTGAGGAAGTTTTATCAGTTAGAGAAACCTTAGTGAGAATTAGGGGAATTTGACTCTCTTCACAAGCTCAGTTGTAGACAAGACACAGGAACAGGAAAATAATTATACAAAATGTCCCAAGAAGGGTAGATGAAGGGAACACCACCTCAAAGCAGTCCTGACTGGTTTATAAATCTGCCTAAGGTCAAAACTGACAATGGATAGTTGTGAAACACCCCCCATGTTATTTTGATGGCTCAGATAAATAAGAGCTTTTTCTATCAGGCAATGATATTGTCATCCTCATGATTTATCTAAGCAAAAGAACTTTAACCTAAATAAGCCTCTTGCTCATCCACTGAGTCAAGGAAAGGACAATGTATTTATACTTCTCTTATACCTTCCTAAAAGAGCCCTTCTTAATGATATATATATATATATATATATATATATATATATATATATATATTCACTTATATTTCAGAAGCACCAATTAGGGTAGTTATTATCATTTTCACTTCACAAATAAGGAGATTGAGAGAGAAAGAGAATAGGCAAAGTTAAGATTTGATTCCAAGTTTGGGGGACCCCAAAGTTCATGTTCTAATGCATGCTTGAAAGCCAATTTTCCATTGCTAAAAAGCTAGCATTCAAACCAAAGGGTTGTTGTTGTTGCTATTCCATTTCTGCTTGTGTGTTACATCTTAGGCGTTCTTTTAGGAGCTATTGAAGTGGGGTTAGAGAACAGGGGAGGGGAGCTTTCCAAGAGGCTCATACCTGTTAGGAGCATGAGTGTCAAAAAGCAAGTGAATATGGCATCGTGCCTCAGCTCTGTGACCCACTAACTCTGTGGATTTTAGCAAGTTACCTAACACCTCTCAGCTTTGGTGTCTTCATCTGTAAAATGTATTTGAAAATAACAACCTCTACCTCATAGGGATGATGATTTCATGAGTTAATATATGTAAAGGGCTTATGATCACAGGACCTAGCACCTAGCAAATCCTCAAAGAAATGTTTCTTAGACATATTATAAAGCCGGAGTAGGCTTTAGGACCACTTTAGGGTTAAACTTCCATTTGATGCACCAAAACAAAAACAACAGAGGCACCAGCCCCACCATCCAGTGGGGGAAGCCTCCTCTTGAGAAAAGGAGCCAGGCAGCAGTCACCCACAGGGCCAGACTCAACAAATGACAGCTGTAATATCGACTTAGCAGCTCAGTCTGTGTGCAGAGGGGACTGGGGAAGGGAAGTGTGCTATGAGACAGTAGCTCAGTCTTCTCTATCACACCTAAGGAGTCTCCTCTTCAAAATTCAAGTACAAAGCTATCTTCATCTTCAGTCTGTTTATCTTATTCACCAGAAGTTTGCCTTAAAGCCTCGGGGAAATTCCAAATGCAAGCCTTGTTTTCCTCATCTTCAGAGGATCTGAAGGAGATAACCTAAATCATGTTTATATCCAGAGGCAAAAAATGAATTAACTCATTAACCCAAAGTTCAGTGTATTGTCACAAACAGATTCACACAGTGCTGAGTTTGAACATGGCTCTGTTAACTTTAGAGGCTGTTGGATCTTAGGCAAGTAGCTCACCTTCCATCAACATCATTTTTTATTAAATCAAGGATAGTAGTGGTGGCTACAAGTAGTAAATAAAATGTTGCATATGAAAGTGCTTTGCAAGCTCTAAGGGATATACAAATTGTGAGCATGCTAATATAGACAAACATATGCAAAATAACACAAAGAATCAAAATATCTACTGCAGGGGTTAAAATCCCTAACAGAGAAACGCCACTGAATTACAAACTGTATACCATTCGTTTATTATTACTATTATTTTGACTTCCAAGGTTGTAGGGGGAGGAATGATTTTAAACAAGCGAAGGAATAGAAACCTGTGAAGAAATTCTCAGGAGAACGTGCGGGCAGTTTTCAGGACTGTAGATGGCGCTAGTTCTTCAGAATGCCTCCTTTCTCTGTAAAATGAAGGGCATCCTGGTTTATTCATTTGGGATGGGATGGGATGCGATGGGGACACAGGATAACCCACTACGCCGGGTTCTCCAATACTTCAAAGTAAAGTGTATGTAGGTGTGTTCTCAGTTTAAGTGGATGAATGCCACAGCCTTCTAGACTCTCCCCAAACAAACGTCTTACCCCTCATCTCTTGCCCCAGCTGAGCCCAGGCAGCCAGGGCTGCATTGCTACCCTGTGGCCACCAGGGGCACTCTCCGTGTTGCATAAATTCATAGAAATTAGTGTTCTCAGAGAACACTCATTTATCTCTACTTTCCTAAACTCTAATTAGATAACTTGGCAGTTATCTACTAAATTTTACATGAGAATATTCTTCAGCCAACAACTCCCCTTCCAAGTCTCTATCCAAAGGAAGTCTTGCACATGAGCAGAAAGAGGCATTTATAATGCTCCTTACTACGGTGCTGTTTGTCACATCAAAAGAGGAGGAGAGGCAGGGAGAAAAGGAGGAGAGAGCACAAAAGGAACACTTACATCAACTGCTTTATCTAAGCAAAAGAATACAGGATGCTGCGCACCCATGTAAAAGGAGATAAATCTGTCTACGCTGACACATAAAGAGCAGTAGCACATATTATTGAAGTAAAAAGCAAACTATAAAACAATGCATGCAGTAGGATATTATTTATGTTTTAAAACCATGAGGCCCAATAATATTTTCAACACAGTTCACAAATAATAACGTATTTTTGAGGGGGTGCACATCAAACTGACAGTGGCAGGTAGATCAAAGAGAATATTTGCTTTATCTTTACTGTGTTTCAAACTGACAATATATTTCACATATTTATATTTTCCATTTTTTTTCATTTTAATTAAAAATGTAATTGTCAACTCTAGCCACAGATCAGGAAGCCAAGGGTAGCTGACAAACTGGCCGGTTTGACATGATCAAAATCTTTCCAACATCATCCTAAACTCATCTTCAACCCAGCTCTAGCAGGTTATGATGAGTCCAGACTGCATCCTGCTCCTGCTCCCAGCTGGCAGCCTCTGTAGTCGTTCTAGGTTCTTCCCTGGTCTTTGATTGCAATTTCTCTTTTGGCTGCTCTTAAAAGCATTTGGTAAGCCGAGCCTGATGGCGCACGCTTGTAATCCCAATATTTGGGAGGCTGAGACAGAAGGATTGGTAGATCAGGGCCGGCCTCAATTACTTAGTGAGGCCCTCTTCAACTTAGCGAGACCCTGCTTTAAAGAATAAGAAATAGGGCTGGAGGTACAGCTCAGTGGTAGAAAGCCCCTGGGTTGAACCCCCAGTACCGCAAAAAAAAGGAAAAAAAACAATTTATTCATACATCATTCATTTAAACCTGTCAACTATTTCTGTGGCACTGGGGATGGAACCCAGGGGCATTCTTCCACTCAGCAATACTTCCTGCCCTTTTAATTTTTTTAATTTTTGAAACAAGATCTTGCTAAGTTACCACACCCTGGCTTTGAACCTGCGATCCTACTGTGTCCGTTTCCCAAATACTGGGATTACAGGCATGCACCACCACGCGGGACTCCAACAATTTTTGAGTGCTCATCATTTACTAGGGGCTGAGGATAAAATTATCAAAACAGATATGGCCTCCCTGTGATCTGGAGCTTAGAGCTTTCTCTCTCAAGTGGAAAGAGCTTGGGCTCTGGCCTGGAGCTCAGTTTCATCTCTTCATGACTTGAAACAAGTACCTCATCATCCTCCTCTGTAAAGTGAGATTGTCCCTACCCGACACGGTTGTAGTGAGGGCTCCGTGAGGTAGTGCTAGGGACTCACAAGAGCGAAACACCTGAAATACAGCAACTGCCTCTATTTTCTTACACTAACCCTTTCAAAATAACAAAAGTTGTTATCTTTATGGCAGATATTTATATAGCATTTACTATGTGCGAGGCACTATTCTAAGGGCTTTATACCCTTCAATCTAATTCAATTCTATCAGTCAAATGAAATAGATACCATTATTATTCTCCTTTCCAGATGAGGAAATTGAGACAGACATCAACCAGCCCAAAGTCACATGAGATTTGAAGCTGGACAGTCTAGCGCCAGGGTCTGTGTTTTTGCTTCTCATAGGTAGCTCTAGGGCGATGGGCTTCTCTCTTGCCTCTTCTACGAACCATTTCTTTTTGTTTTCATTCATTCAACATATATTTACTGAAGACCCACCATGTGCCAGGCATTGTTCTAGGCATAGTGCCATAGCAGCAAACAAGATAAGGTCCTGCCCCCATGAGAAGTGCAGAGTGGGACACTGCTGATGAGGGGCGGTAAGAGGCAAAGATCAAAGGAGAGCGACATGCAGTCATATGTGTTTCACTGAAAACAAAGCAGAGATGCATCTTCCTCTCGCTTTCAGCAGCAGTCGCGAGCTATGTGATAGTTAAGGTGGTTTCTTCTTTTTGGAAAAAGACTTCTGTATGGGCTTTGTTCTTCAAGTCCTACCCTCTTGTTTTCTGAAATAGCAGGAAGCTGGTGCTTATTCTGTTTCATAAGCTCAAATTCCTGATCCTAGAGATGCTCAAATCTCTCAGTTCCTCCACATCTTCAGGGCTCTGCCCCTCCTGCCCCAGCAGATGATCTCACGATATTCTTACCAAGCCGGTTTGACATGACCAAAATCTTTCCAACATCAAGGGGCCACTCATCCCAACGCCTGGCGCTTTAAGCCAGGGCGGTCTGCTATGTGCCAAGTACCATATCCATAAAGACAAACCAAAGAAATCTATGCACTAAACCCAACCCATCCAAGAAAAGCCCACTCTAGGTAAAAGCAACTGTCTCTGGTGTGCTCCCAGATACTACTTCTTGTGAGACCATTCTAAATATTGTTTTTGAATTAGTAGACCAGGCAGTTTTTATTTATATGTGGGTTGTAGCATTTTAGGTACACTTATTTGGTGCACTGTAATCTTATATCACAATGAGGTATAGAGTGATAGGAACATACATGCACACAATCTTGGAGCGGCACTTTTTAAACATACACCTTTATTGATGCGTTGTATTTATACTTCATCATGATGCTCCTTTTAGAGCTCCCTCATCCAGCCAGCCATTCTGGAGCAAGCATCTTGTTCTGTCCCTACATACCTTCTCTCTCAGAATGGATGACGGATAAGAGGCCCTGCGGTCCCTCCTTACAGAGGCATCCTGCTAGAGCATAGCTTTTGCAGTCACAGAGCTTTGGTCAGATTGGCCAGCTCTGCCACTGATGGCTGTAAGCATAAACTGGGAATAACAAGACCTACTTCTTAGGGTTGTGAAGATTGGATGAGATAATGCCTGTAAAGTGCTTATTACATATTTACTACATTTTGTTATAAAATACTGATGATATACTTCAGGGTCCTGTTGTTGGCCTTTACCTCACTCTAAATGCTCTCTGGGAAAGCCTATCTACCCCGCAGTTTCAAATACTACAAATATGCCAATGACTCCTATATTTTCATTCTAGCCCAGAGCTGGTTCTGGAGGGATGGTCCAGCTATGGTGCTAAGGAGATTGGCCAGAATGATGTAAGTCAACACATCACATCCTTCCTTGAGAAAGTCTGTCTTAAGAGGCAGCTGAACTACAGTTTGCACAGTAAAATAGCTGATTTACAGTCTAGCCTCATACTCCTTACCTTGTCACACAACAGCAATTAAGTGTTTGTAGACACACATCGCATAGCGAAGTTATTTCTAGCCAGATATTCCACACAAAAGAAACGTCCCTCCAAGCTAGCAGAGAGCATCTAGCTTTTTATACAGGTACCACAGATGTGCTTACCACCACCTTCGCTGCGATACTTGGCCACGATTTTCTGACACTTCATGTTACAGCATAGGTTCCAGCTTCCTCAGTCAGTACGAAGGAGAAGTTCATAATCTGACTTGGAGCCTTTGGTGACTCTGCTGCCTTCCCCCTATCTTTGAAAATTTAGATTTTCTGCACATTTTTTCTTGTTGTTTGGTGACTCCATCTCTACCCTGGCTCCGTGGATCCCAATCCATCCTTCATCCAGAGTCCTTTTGGGAGACTGAGGGTTTGATAGCATCCGATTTCTTACTTTTTGTGACTGACTAATCTCATTTAGCATAATGTTCTCCAGTTTCATCCATTTCCTCGCAAATGACGTAATTTTGTTCTTCTTTATGACTGAGTAAAGTTCCACTGTAAAATGTCCCCTTTGGTTAGAGGTGGGGAGACAGGCTCAGAGGTGTATGCAATTTCCAATTTGTCTTCACTATTTTCTGCTCCATCTCCAGCTTCTCTTCCCTATCGTTGGTCATTCTGAGCAACAGCAACCTCAGGCCCTCCACCTAATGCTTCATGGCCACTTCGCAGAGGCAGGAGGACCATACGAAGCCAACAACCTTCCATAGCCTTCTACAATATCCTTCATCAACAGCCCAATTCAAGCAGCCTGACATGACGACCTTGCAGAATTCCATGTAAATTCCAACTCTTTCACCAGCTCCAGAGCCAGTTCATGATCTTTCTGTTGATTTTCAGACTTCTTTGAAAACCTGTTTCCCTCCCATAATGGGTTTCTCTCACAAATGTAAAAGGTCTGATTTATTTGTGTGTGTGTGTGTGTGTGTGTGTGTGTGTGTGTGTTACTAGGGGTAGAATCCAGAGGCTTTCTACCTCTGGGCTATACTCCCAGACCTATTTTCTATTTTATTTGGAAACAGGGCCTCACTAAGTTGCTGAGAGCCTCACTAAGTAGCTGAGGCTGGCTTTGAACCTATGCAATCCCCCTGTCTCAGCCTCCCAAGTGCAGAGTTTACAAGTGTGCACCACCACATCCAGCTAAAGGTCTGATTCTTATAACCTTTTTTTTTTTTTGCAGTACTGGGGATTAAACCCAGGTGCATTCTACCTCTGGGCTATACCCAACCCTATTTTTTATTCTTTATTTTGAAACAGGGTCTCACTAAGTTGCTGAGGGCCTCACTAGGTAGCTGAGGCTGTCCAAGAACCTGTGATTCTCCTGTCTCAGCCTCCCAAGTACTGGGATTACAAGCGTGCACCATCACACCCGGCATAACCAATGTTTTATATCACAAAACTACACTGCTGATTAAACTCTGATGCAAAAACCTGCACAAACTTCTGAATTGAGATTTTTTAAAAATATAAATACTGGTGAGTAGGTAGGGAAATAGGAACTCTTATACATTGTTGGGATTGCAAATTAGTACAACTACTATGGAGATCAGTATGGAGGTTTCTCAAAATACTAGAAATGGAAGCATACCAGATATATCAGTCCTTGGCATCATTCCAAGAGAATTAAAGTTAGGATACTATAGCGATACATACATATCCATGAGTGTAGTGGTAGAATTCCCAAATAGCCAAATTATAGAATCAACCTAGGTATCCATCAACAGATGAATAGATAGTGAAAATGTGTACACACAACAGAATTGTACTCAGACATAAAGAACAAAATTATGTCATTTTCATGAAAATAGATGGAACTAGAGAATATTATGCAAAGTGAAATGAACCAATCACAGAAAGTCAAGGGTCGGATGTTTTATCTCATATGTAGAAGCTAGAAAGAAAAGAAAAAAGAATTTAGATCAATGAGCAAAGGACAGTAAAAGAGCGGAAGGGGTCTAGGGGAGGAAACGGAAGGGAGAACGGAAAATTGACAAAGGAAACATTTAAACTAATTCTATGTATGTAAAGGTATTACTACCAGTGTCACTAACATGTACGGGAAGGGGTAGATAGTGGCTTAGGATCCAGAGCGGAATACCCTGTGCATGTATGCTTGTACCGCTTTGAACCTCACTATGATGTACACTTGCAATCCAGTAATAGAAGTGAAAACGATCTCATATTGCCTTGTTCTTACATCCAGTACTCTGGTATCTCCCCTCACGTTTTATTTCCCATATGTAAAGTTTTCAAATCCATCATCTTACCTCACTCTTTTAAAAATGCTCTATTATCTACTCCAATAATAAAGGAATGCATGCTCATTATAAAATATCGACCACAGGGAATTGTATAAAGTAAAAGTAAGAGCTTTTCTTCACCGTCAGTCTCCATTTGATACCACCCCTGGATATAACTCGAAAGCTACCAGTTCTGTGTATATCCTCCCCAAAAATTTCCTATGCACGTGCAAACACATACATAAAGTTTGGGGTGGATTTTTTAAATAAAAATTGCATCATATACTATGTTTTTATGCTACTTATATATTTCATCTAAAAATATGGCATGGAAATCTATGTTAAAGTACAGACAGGTCTATCTCATTTTATTTACAGCGGAAGAGTAGTGTTTTATAGCAAAGAGGTACGATAATTTATATAAATCTTTCCACTACAGATGGACCATTAGGTTGTTTACAATCTTTGGAAACTATAAACATCCTTGTACAAGTCCTCTTATGCAGATGTGCAAGCATTTTTGTAAGTGAATTACCCTATCAAAGCATATTTGCAATTTAAAACTTGATATAATAATGCCAAGTTACCCAAAAGAATGGTCCTATGGATTTACATTCCCACCAATAATGTGTGAGATTATACACATATATATGTACGTTTGTTTCCTTTTGCATTCCCCTGATTACTAGTGAAAGAGAGCATCTTTTCCTGTGCTTCATAAGCTTGCTGGCTGCTAGCATGTCTTTAATGAATCGCCTGTGTATAGCGTTCCTTATCTAATGAGTTATTTGCCACTTTATTAATTTGTAGAAGTACTTCATAGACTGTCAATGTTAACTATTAATTTTACATATGTTATAGTTATTTTTCCAGCTTGTTTCTTGACTTTTGTTTTGTTTCATGTGTCACAAATTCAAACAATTACAGGACCAGGAAGTGTGCTGTTCACCAGGTATAAGACAATAAAGGAAAAGGTAAAAACGTCTCTCTAAAGGTTTGAACATTTCAAATAATATTCAAAGCCCTGTACAGAACAAAGCATCTTGCATGTATGTGCCACCAATTTAAGAACTAACTTTAGTGAGTTTGTTCAGAGGCATTTTTTGATCTTGCTATTCTTTTTAACTTTTTCTATTTTATGTTTGAAAACTTGTAAATGTTTTCCATTCTGGCTTCTACATTTGCTTTGGTATCTAGCTTATGAAAGCCTTATTCTCTTGTATTTTAGTCTAACACACACACACACACACACACACACACACACACACACACACACGTGTTCATATTTGCCTAATTTCGCTGGCTAGTATTTCTCATATCACATTAAGTAGAAATGACATGAGTACACATAAAACAGACATCTTGACCAATAAAAGAGGATATAATGTTCAGAAATGACTCCACATATCAATTGGCCAATTGGTCTTCAACTTAGGTGCCAAGATCACATAATGGGAATGGGGTGATCTATTCAATAAATAGTACTGGGAAAATAAATATCTGTATGCAGAATAATGAAATTGAACCCTTATCTCACACCATATATAAAAATCAACTCAATATGGACTAAAAACTTAAGCATAAAACAAGAAATTGTAAAACGCCACATATGTGCATGGGCAATGATAGCTCAGTTGACCAAGAAAGCACAGTCAGCAAAAGCAAAAAAATATATAAGTGGGATTGTATTAAACTAAAAAGCTTCTGTACAAAAAATACTGCAAACCATGCCTGGGAAAGGGATGAATACTCAAAATATATAAGAAGCTAGATCAACTTAATAGCGGGAAGACAAATAACCTGGTTGAAAAGTAGACAAAAGACTTGAGACACTTCTCAAAGACATGAATAGCCAAAAGATATATGGAAAAAGTGGCCAACATCACTGATGATCAGAAAAGTGCAAATTAAAGCCACAGTACAATCTCACCTCACATCTGTTAGAATGCCATTATTAAAAAGATGAAAGATAACAAGTGTTAGAAAGAATACAGAAAAAAGTAACCCTTGTACACTGTTGATGGGAATACAAATTACTACGTCCATTATGGAAAACAGAATGAAGGCTTTTGGGCCTACCGGTGACAAAAGCTTTCTACTCTGGCTACACTGAGATGCCTCATGATATCATATGGGTTCCCTAACCCTGAGCAGAACTCTGTAAACAGTCTCATTATTCAATCATCCCTAGTTATCCCATTTGAATAGGCTGTCTCTTTCCTGTTATCACTCTAATCACTATATCCATGTTGGAATCACAGAGAGGAACAGAATTAGTCTCAAATCGTTTCAATGAGAAAAAAGGAACTGTGGAATTGAGGCTCCCTGGATAGAGCTATATTTCCAGAGGGATTCAGTTTTTGTCAGACACAAGATACAGCAGTAGAAAGTGAAGGCAGGCCTGGTGTCACATGCCTGTAATCCCAGTACATGGGAGACTGAGACAGGAGGATCACAGGTTCAAGGCCAGCCTTGGCAATTATCAAGGCCCTCAGCAACTTAATGGGATCTTGTTTTAAAATAAAAAATAAAACAGAGCTGTAGGTGTAGCTCGGTGGTAGAATGATGCCCTGGGTTCAATTTCTAGTACCGCAAAATAGTAAGAAGGAAGCAGATAAGAAATACCTCCTAACTTTCAATTACTCACTCACTGAAGGAAAAAAGTGGAAGCCAGCTGACAAGGGAGTCAGGACAAGGCAGTCTGAAGAAGTCAGTCTTTCAAGACCAAGAGCAGAGAGAGAGAATGGCTCAGCTTTGGAGAACAACAGAGAAAACCCAGTACAACCCACTAGTCTCTGCTATGGTGAGGACTTCATATATTGTATCCACATCTCTAGCATCAGCACCCATAGCAATTCTTGACCTATGTAGGTACTCAATGAGTATTTGTTTAATGAATGGAAGACAATGAGAAATATTAAGGGGAAGTTGGTTAGCAGATAATTGTATACTTAGAGAAAATGTTTTTCATATGTGAAGACACCAAAAATTGCTCAGATATGCAAGTACTGTGGAAATACATCAGTCTGGGGTCCTTCTCAGAGAAACTATTTAGGACATTCAGGTTGTGTAACAGATGAATAAAAAATAAGAGAGGAAGACCCCTAGATCTGTTTTCTTCCCCACACCTTCTCCCTCCTCTCTCCCCATACATGACAAAACTGTCTGTGGCAGAGATTGCTAGCTGTCTCCCAACATTTCTTTTATCCTCCCTCCACAGTAATAAACAGGCCAGGCATGTGGCTGCCCAGCTATGCTACAGGTTCAAGCTTCACTTCCTGTGTGTGACTGTATGACTAAGAAATGCAAGCAAATGTATGTTTGGCTCCCGAGCTAGAGCTCTGAAGAAGTAGGAATACCTGTACCCCGCTCCATTTCCTTTTCCTGTGAGTCTGAGCATGGATGTTGATTTGACACAGTTTCTAACAATTGAGTAAAAAAAGAAAAAAGGTAAATGTGTATTCTTGAATATTAGGTGGGGCCTGATAGTCCTCATCAGATAGAGCCATGGCCTGGCTAGGAATTCATTACATTACTTGAAAAAGCAACACATCTCCCTCTGATTTTAGCCATTATATTTTAGGCAGCCTATTTGTTATAGCACTTGATATTTTCTCAGTTAATACAATGTTTGTCATGGCATGGTTGGTATTAGGGAAATATCAAAACAATCTAACACTAAAGAACTTCCCTAAATGGAAAATGATATGATACTCATACAGTGTGTAACTTATACGGGCATAGTGAAATGCTCATTACATGATGTTAATAAATCAAAGCAGGATATATACATTTATAGTATAATTTTAATTATATAAAGAAAAAACACATTAGTTGTAAAAAGAACAGAAGAAAATAGGCCAATATGATTTTAATAGTTGCCACTGGATAGTGAAATTATAGATGACCTTTTCCTGATTATTTTTTTTCTGTTCTTTCCAAGGGTTTTATAATAATCATAATATTATAATAATCATAATAGCTATATGTTTAATAATCTTATAATCACAATCAAATGAAAATTTGAAAAAGACTGCAAAGGTTAGGTGGAGACATTGATAATGTTAAAGATATGGTACTATAAGAAAAAACACAAAATGAAAAGCCTATGCTAATTTTAATCGCAAGTATGTAAAAACATGTGTATGCATTTGGAAGCAGAATCCAAAGAGAAATGGCAAAGTGAAAATAGATGGTGTGCTTGTGTTTGAAAATTTTTTTCCAGCCAGGAATAATGGTGCATGCCTGTAATCCCGCTGATGGGGGAGGCTGAGGCAGGAGGATTGCAGGAGGATTGCAAGTTGAAAACCAGCCTGGGCAATTTAGCAAGACTTTGTCTCAAGATAAAATAATAGGAAGAGGTGGGCATATATCTCAGTGGTAGAGTGCCCCTGAGTTCCATTCCCAGTACTGGAAAACAAACCCCCAAAGCTCTTTTCCTTCAATATAATCAGTGTCATTTTATTCCATTAAGATCATGACATAATTTTAACCTAGTCATTCCCAAATGTTTACATATCCTAGTGTTTATTAAACGAATCACCAAGACTTGGGTCTAAGCTATGTATGAGACTTTTCTGGACCAGCTACCTCAGGTGCTATAATCCTGAATGCTCTGTGTGTGTGTGTGTGTGTGTGTGTGTGTGTGTGTGTGTTGAGTTTATTCTTCAATCCAATTTATCCTGAACCAATCATTTCATCAGATCGAAGGCAGGGTGACTTGAAGGACAAAGGGAAGCATTCCTGGGGATGAGTGTATATTTAACCTCACATCCTCCTGGCTATTTGCCTCCATGTCCTTTTTCTTGTTGCTACTCCAATTCCACTGACAGTTCAGGGCCGTTTACAAGTTAATAAAAGCAATGATGCAGGTGCTGGGTATCCACTGGGAGCTGGTGATGAGCTTTTGGCTAAGGAAGAGCCTCCTGCATTGCTGGCTGCTTAAAGCCTATTAGTGTGATGCCACATAGGCTGAGTGTTTTCCTTGTAAAGCATCACATACGTCTCACTGCTTTCAGCATATGTTCCTCCACACAAGCATTCTGCACAGTATAAAAATGCTACAAACACACCCTGATTCTCTCTGCATTCCTCTGAACTCTATGACCAGCCATCTGCTCTTCCCATACCTCTGGTTGTTGGTCCACCCCAACTCAGCTGAAAGAAAACCCTGACAAAACCTTTTTTGGCCAACCACTGGAAAGCTGATGATAGAGGGGGCTTCAGTGGCTACTGGAATGAGGAGAAACAAGACATCACTGTGGCTTGCATCGTGCTTCTGTAACTGCTGTTTGGCAGCAAAGGAAAGCCCAGCTGCAGCAGGGCGTCCCTTCACAAATACAGAGAAGCTCAGATGCCTGGCACCCAAGACATTCAACGTGGGTTGGACCCTTAACAGGAGATCAGTTGTCCTTTGTTGCAACCCTTTTCCCCTTCCAAGGGAATGCCAAGGCGTCTCTTTAATTAGAAAGTATATTGGATAGTCCAGGGTTATATGTTTTCTCTCCTACATGGAAGGTAGAAAGAAAACAGGCAACAACAAGGACTTTTTGTGGAGAGACTAGTACAATAGTGAAGGGGGTTGGGGGACGGAGGCATGAGGGGAAAAGGAAGGATTGAGAAAGGAAACAGTAAATGATGCTTTGGTACAATATAAAAATATTATTACCACTTTCATGAACATGTACAGGGAAGGAGGGGGGTTAGTGGGGTAGGATGTGGACGGGAGTACACCAAAAGCTCTGTGTGTGTGTGTGTGTGTGTGTGTGTGTGTCTTTGTGTGTGTGTATTTTTATCACATTGAACCTCACTCTGAGGTATGATTGCAATGCACTAAGAAAAGTATATAAAAATGAAAGCATTTTATGTACATCCCTAGCCAGTCCCCATCACGCACAAGAAAACTTATCCAGAATAGATTTTTAAGTAATCTATGGATAATTGGAAGTAATCTAGCAATTTGGAAAAACGAACATCTAATCGAACCAGACTGACTAGAGATAGGTATTTTTGAAGAAAAAAAGTATTCTATGGTTCACCAAGTTTGCAGAGAAGGTCAAAAGAACTGCTAAGTCAGAAATGCTATAACTTGCATGCAAAATATCAGCAACCCTTTAAGTACTTCCCAAAGGCACAATGCTGACACATCAGATAGCCGAGAGTATTAGCTGCTTTAAGAAGAGTCTTACCATCGCTTTGGAGTGAATTTTTCTCAAAATCCTACTTGAATAAGGCTAGTGATCCTTGGCAAACTAGAGTCAGTAATTTGGCTTTTGTGTGTTCAGTCTTTCCTCTTTCACCCTCCCAGTGCTTGACACTCCCCCTCCAAGCGGGCAGTACGCTTGTGCTCAATCCTTCCTTGCTGCGAAGAAAATCTGCTTTCCAAAGGATCCATGGCCAGTTACCTCTGGGTAACTGGCCATGTTAGAAAGGTTAGGAGACTCATAGGATTATGTAATGAAAGGCTCTGTCGCCTAAGATAATTTTAATCATCTGCCAGTAGATGGGAGAGGTGATGTATTTTGAAGACTGTGACCTCAAAACCCTGCCCCGTAGTCCTCTACTTTTCTGGCTTGGGTAGATTTTGAAGCCAAAGTTAATCCTTGAAGAACAAAACTCCCAGAGCCCAGATAATAGTTCCAGTAATATTTCATCACTCACTTCCTTTAGGGTGAGTCTCAAGCTCTGATGAAGTTCTGGAAAATCATGGTCAATTGTCCCTTGTGATCAGCAGTTTGAAACTGTTACATTGGCTCGTCCATTGATTATGACTTGGACTTAAGGTTGGCCAATAACCTGTCCTTACTATAAAGAATCTAACTCTAAACTTCAATTCCAGGCTGAGATCCATAAAAACTGATTGCCTAGCACTAAAAATATATTCTCTCTGGAAACTCAAAAGAAGGTAAAGTAATCACTGGCAGGGCGGGACTTGGTCAAGGTGAAGAGCAGACTTTGAGACAGATTTCACTATGATCGCAAATTTCCAGAGAGTCTAAAGAAGTTTACAAAAAAAGAGAAAAAATAGAATATTCCATCTTCAACTCCCACATAGGAAAGTAATTTTTCATGGTCACGTTTCTCTCTCGGGACTGCATGCTCTTCCAAGCACAGCACCACACCCCTGTACTATGAAGGCCAATAAGAGTTAACTTGAGATTCCTTTAAGGTCCCACGAGGGTCTGATCCTGCCAAGTTTTTCCAGTGGAAAGTTTCCGATGTTTGTATTTCTGATCTAATGCAAGGCCCCTCCGCCTTCCTTTCTGTTGCCCTTATGCACTTCTTTGCTTTTAGTTCTGGATGGTATAAAACACCAGAGGCTCCCTTCCTGCCCGCCTCCAGATACAAAGGAGGAATGGTGGTAAATGCTGAGGGCCTTCCTTGTCCTTCCTCCTGTGGCTCTTCGTCGTCTCACAGGCTGTTGTCTCTGCCCCGCCTTGGTGCTGAGAAGTTCTCTAGTAGCTTTCAAGACCTCTCTGCCTTCCCAGCCTCTTCATCAGGTGTGCAGAATGACTAGAACTGGTATTCTACTATGCCAGCATTGCAGGCCCTCCTAGAACTCATTCCTTTTGCTGCTGTCTTCCACACCAATAATGATTTTTTTCTACCGATGCTCGTGGATTCCATAATTCTACACAATAAAGAAAATACATGAAGAAAACTAGTCAGTGTTTGGGAGGAGCTCTTCAGCCCCCACAATGAGAGGCTCTAAATCCCTTGTGGCATGGCAAACACAAGTGAGGCCCTCAGCTCACTGAGGAGCACGGGGAGTACTTTGAATGTTCTGGGAATTCTCCATAAATTCAGCTCTGTGGATGCTCTCACTTAAAGCAACGCCGCGACCGCCTTAACTGAGCTCTCCAGGGAAGGCTCTTGTTGCCATGTTTTGAGAACGTCCGTGAGAAATAGTGAGAAGCATTTGTCAATCTCCTGCTGCGATCGTGCCATCTGCTCTCCTGAGCTTGAGAAAGAATCCCCAGCCTTACTTCCCTTGGAGGACTTGCCTTTCCTCAGCAGAGGGCAAGGGGAAGCTGTCTCTCCTAAGTCTTGTCCTATTGAGGCTGATACAAGCTGTTGTTCGCCCTCCCCATGAAGCACTGTTCAGGAGGACTCCATCTGGAAATGAGTTTCCTCTTGATGTATTCAGATGTCTTCCAACGTACCAGCAGAGATGAATCACACCCCTCCTAAGTACCACTGTGCCCTAAATAAGAAATCTCGACTAGAGTTTGCAGAGGGCTAATTACGGGCACCAGCCATGTGACCTGTCCTTACACTAAACTGCCTAGTAGGAATCATTAGCCTTGCTAGAGGGAGATTTAGCCTTCGGATACTATCTCTTGATTACTCAAGCATAGGAACAGTAGGGAAGGACTGCTGTACATCGGAATCGCCTAGTGCCAGAGCTCTTGAGTGGGTCATTCAGAAACGCCAGGAATCATGTCCTCTTTCTCACTCTGACTCAACCAGCCAAGAAAGTGGGAGCCATGGGACTAAGGAGAAAGCCTCTTATGTGACTTCTTCAATGACGTGGGAAAATATCTCCGGGAGAAAATGTCAAACCCAAGGAAATCAGACCGTGACTCCTCAAGACAAGACAATGAGCTAAAAGTCCAAAGAGAAACGCCAAACACATCCCATGGGAACTGAAGCCATCTAATGGCACATACCTAGCAGCATATGAAATTCATGGCCAAAAAGGCCAATTAGAGTGTTGAGGTTGACAAGGAAGGTAGTGGCGGGAGAAGAGAGCCATTTGAAGATGGTAAACATTAATAGGAAAGCAGCTGCTCTTGTGAGGACACCAGCAACCTAGATATTGATGAATCCAGTGGAAACCTCTCCACCCTCTTCGTGGCTCAAAAATATTTAACATGCATACAGATTTCCTTCCTATTGACATCCTTTACTCACTTGGCTGGCATGACACCAAACTCTGCTATTTTTTCTTATAGGTCTCCTTTGCTGGTTATTACTCTTCATGCCCTTTAGATGTGAGAGAGCCTCAGGGCTTGATTCTTGTGGGATGGCTCTCTCTCTCTCTCCTTCTCTATCTCCCCCTTTCCTGGGAATTGAACTCGGGAAATTATACCTCCAAGCTACCTACCACAATCATCTATCACCTATCTCTCCCTCCCTCCCTCCCTTCTTTCTTTCTTTCTTTCTTTCTTTCTTTCTTTCTTTCTTTCTTTCTTTCTTTTTCTTTTCTTTCAAAACAGTGTCCTGAAAGTTTGCTGAGAGTTTTGCTAAGTTGCTGAGGCTGGCCTTGACCCTGTGATCCTATTATCTTAGCCTCTCAAGTACTGAGATTCAGGTGTGTGCCAACATACTTTTCTGCATTATAACATTGTGTGTGTGTGTGCGTGTGTGTGTGTGTGTGCGTGCACGCGTGTGCATGCATGAGTGTATGATACTAGAGATTTAACCCAGGAACATTCTACCTCCAAGCTATACTGACTCCAGGAGCCAGTAGCATGTTGTCAGGCCTGAGAACTAAGAAGCTGTTGGTGTAATCCAGAACTGGAAGGCCCAAGAACCACCGGGTCTGCTGTTTGAGTGGAGAAGATGGGTATCCAAGCATTGGAAGAGAGAACTAATTCCCCCATCAGAATTCAAACCCAGCTTGCTGCTGCTGCTGCTGCTGCTGCTGCTGCTTATTATTATTATTATTATTATTATTATTATTATTTTATTGCTTTTTGTAGTACTAGGGATGAAATCCAGGAGCCTTCTGCCTCTGGACTATCACCCCCAGCCCTATTTTATTTTTATATAGAAACAGGGTCTCACTAAGTAGCTGAGAGTCTCGCTACATTTCTGAGGCTGCCCGGGCGTGGTGGGCACGCTCGTCATCCCCGCGCTTGGGAGGCAGACACAGGAGGATCGCGCAGGTTCGAAGCCAGCCGTGCTGGCTTAGGAGACCCTGTTTCAAAATTAAAAATATATATATATATATAAAATAGGTGTGGGAGTGTAGCCCGGAGGTAGAAGGGCTTCCAGGAACCCCAGTACCACCCAAAAAAAATTTTCTGAGGCTGGCTTTACACCTGGAATCTGCCTGCCTCAGCCTCCCAAGTACTGGGATTACAGGCATGTGCCACCAAACCCAGCTGAGGTTACTAATTCTAAAAACTGTATTTTGTACTTCATTATTTCATTTGTCGCTTTTTGAGCATCTAATTTCACCAAATGTCCTGGAAATACAAAAATGAATAAGACACTGTCCCTGCTCTGCATGGAGTTTATACTTTTAAATATACTTATTTGTACATTATAATTATGCATCATAGTAAAGTCTTAAGTCATACAACAAACATGTATACAGGTCCTGGTGTGTTCCCTTCAGGGTCCATCCTGGGATCCACCCTTTCCATACACAATGGTGATACTGGAAGTGATACCTTTACCCATGGGCATTGCATAATTTGAACTTGCTGGGTACAAGAAAGTAACTGGATCGTTCCACTAAAGGTAATCAATGCTACATGAGCTGTGTTAGGGAAGGGGGAGGCCATAGATTACAGGCTTTAGAACTTGAATGCCTGGGTTTGAATTCCAGTTTGCCACTTCCTAACGGTATAATTTTGGGCAAATTGCTTAAACTCATCAGTGCCCAGTAGCCTTCATCTGGATAATGGACATTCTAATTGAATGTCCATGTTATAGAATGATTATGAGGATTCAGTAAGTTATGAAGATTAAATAAGTTTTTGCCTGGCACAAACTTACTCCATTATTAGTGGTACATAGAGGACAAACACCTCCAGTCAAGTGGAGTTTACTGAAAAGTCCTCAGAGAAGGTGAGGCTATGTTGGCTGAGCTTTGCAGAAGTGGTAGACATAATGGTGAGCTGGTAGGAAGGGCAGAGGTCTGGGAATGGCGTCCAGCTCTAGGAAAACACATACAAAGGCCGTTTTCCTGCCAGCCTATTTCAGGCTCGTCAGCCTAATCACAGTTTATTCAGAAACCTGACCCTGTGAACCCTGTTCTTTCTTTAACATGAAATGCATTTCACATATGTCAGGTGTCTCCTGTGATGCTCCTGGACTCTCAAAGACATAAATAGGCGGGTGGGCACGGAGGAATGGCAGGATATGGAGCAGGGTAGCGCACGCGTAGTCTCCGTCCAAGTGACTTGTGACAGCAGAGTCCTGAGACAGGGAATCTGCTGCTGAATTCCAACAGGGGCCAGGGGAGAACGACGAAGAGAGCTCGAAGCAGACGGATAGAGAGCAAATGGAAGACTCTGAAGCATGTTCCCAGTTAAAGCAGCTTTAATGCAGCTTCTCAAAGTCCTAGAAATCATTTAAAGAGTTGAAAATTAGATTTGCCCTGAAGGTAGCCTATTGAGAAGAACAAATGGCTACGTTATAATTTTCGTAGAGGCACTTTTGGAGGAGGCCAGCAAACAGCCCCAATGGAAGATTGCTGGTAGGCCAAGGAGCCTGCTCCTGGCCCTGCCCCACATCAAAGAGTTGAAGGGGAAGAGAAGGGGCCAGTCAGCACCCCGGCTTGTAACCCTGGAGAGAGGCAAGCCTGATGTTTGGTGCTCTAAGCTTGCAAAGAGAATTTGTAATGTCTCCTGATGCCTCTTGCATGCCAACATCTGCAGGAATTGGCCAACACAATGTGACACTTCAGTGTCTAGAGTCAGGCTGTAATGCCTTCCTGGAGTCCTTGTTCTTTCTCCTTGGGATGTAGCAGGTTTTGAAGATGACAAGAACTGGTGTTTGGGGCCTGACTTGCTCTGTATGCATTCGTGATTAGAGTCGGTATGCAGACTTGCTAGCAGTCTCACCTTCTGCTGCGAGCAGCCCCGGGGGCCTAGGACCAACGTGGGGAGGAAGGAGGAAGCAGGCAAGCTTCCTGAGTAGACATGTAGAAATCCAAAGCAGGAACTTAGAAGGCATGTGCTCTCCTGACAAGAAAGCTTTGCTTGGAATGGCCATGTGACTTCCCAAAGTCTCACAATTAGTGAGAGGCCCTGATCTGGTTTCAACCAGTGTTTTACTCAATCCAAGAAAAGAATTGCCCTGAAACGTTTTCTTTGATATGCTTTTAGACAAAAATAATGCTACGTTGAGTTAATTCTCTTGATTGTACTGCAATATATTATTACCCTATCAGGAGGGTCCAGAGAAAAGGTGATTTCTCCTGCCAACAGGCTACTGACCTGCAGGATATCTGTGTGGCATAGATATTTCCAAGACAACTTAGAGTGAAAAATTGATATTTAAAAAAAACTCAGCTCCCGGGAAGGCGAGCATGGTGGCTCACAGTTTAAATCTCAGCATTGGAGAGGCTGAGACCAGAGGATTGTGGTTTGCAGACAGCCTCATCTACATAGCGAGTCCCTTCACAACTCAGTGAGACTGTTTCAAAAATGAGAAAGACTAGCCGGGCGTGGTGGCACACACTTGTAATCCCAGCATTTGGGAGGCTGAGATCGGAGGATCGCGGTTTGCGGACAGCCTCAGCTACTACTTAGTGAGGCCTTTCGCGACTCAGTAAGACCCTATTTCAAAATAAAGAATAAAAAATAGGGCAGGGGGTGTAGCTCAGAGTTAGAATGCTCCTGGGTTCCATCCTCAGTACCTCAAAATAAATTAAATAAATAAATAAAAATAAAACTCAGCTCCCTAACTACCAAACAAACAAGCCATTTCCTTGGCTTCTTAGGCCTTTCAGCATGAGGATGCTAAGGGCCTCTGAATAGCGCTTCGGTCCCTCAAGCAGTCGACGAAGCTGATTTGCTTCTCTCACCCCTTTGTGCTTTCTCTTTCCCTCCTCTTTCTAGTCTGTCCCTAGCCACCACTCAGTACCTCGGCCCGCCTCCAAACTGGCCTCCCTACCCACTACCCTATGCTTCCGACTTGTCCAGACACTGCTCCTCAATTGTTTTTGTAATTAAGCACTTCCTCCATGCCAGGTACTATACTAGGTGCTCAACACATGGTATGCCGCTTAATCCCCAAAGTTTCCTCTCGACCTCCTGTCCTCACCCCCTTCATCCAGGTGAGTTTTTCCTATGCCACGTCCCATACTGATGGACTCCCCTCAAATTGCCAATGTAACAGCTAGTTACTTGACAATTTAATCTGTGCAAAATGTTAATGACACCCATCAAATCACACCACAGAGACATCCATAACCCCTCCCTTGGCTGATTGGCAACCTATGATTTGTGCAAGGGTCTGATTCATCACTCTTCATAATAATAATAGCCTCTATTTCTACAAATGGTAAAAGCCCTTTCATGTAATTACCCAATATTGCTGAGGTGCTGGGGACTTCATCCATTCCCCCACCACACATGCAGCCATATTATCAAGAGTGATCCAGATTCAACACAATTCCTGTCAATAGACCAATAACATTCTTCATAGAAATAGAAATAACAGGCCTAAAATTGTTGCCCTAACTTGCTGTTGCTTCTCAGGTCCTGGCCCCGCTCTGATGAATCCTATTTGACTGCTGAAGGACGTCAGAGCAGCCAGGCAATCTAGGGTCTGAGGGAGAGGGGCAAATGCTTTACGAGGAAGGCCCAGAAAGACAGAAGTGCTGAGAAAACAATCTCTCCTCCCTGCCCCAGCCTCATCCCACAAGGCTCTGGACATCGGGCCAGACCTGTCGCTCAGTTCCTCCTGGCAGCTGCTGACGCTCAATAGCAACTCCGACCTTAAGCCCAGAAGCTCTGCTTCTGTCTTTCTCCCTCACCTGTTACTGACACAGTCCAGGTGGAGGCTGCTGCCTTACGTAGTGCCCCACCTCCGGGTTTTCTTAAGACACTAAAATATTGTGCTTTCCTTTTCATATTTTTATTTCCAAACGGGGTCTCATAAGTTGCTGAGGGACTCACTAAGTTGCTGAGGCTGGCCAAGAACCCGCAATCCTATTATGTCAGCCTCCAAGTCCTAAGATGACAGGCATGCCCCGCCATATCCGATGGAGTAGGAATTTTGCAGTCTGTGTCCTGGCACCGCCAATTCCTAGGCATGTGACCCAGGGTAGGTTACTCCATCTACGAAATGAAAGTAATAGTGGTAGATGTTTCCTGGAGTTATTGTGAGAATACAATTCGGCAACACATGAGAAAGCACACATGAATGAACATTTGGCCCTGTGCCTCACCAGAGTAAGTGCTCAGTAGACAGGAGTTTCTATGATCACAGCCCAAGTTGCTTTCGCTGTTGCCAAGGAAGTCTGGGGAAGACCCTTCCTCTTGCTTTCACGCTCCCAAGCATCCAGACATCCATGAGCAGCGCCAGCGGTCTTTTCATCCCTGCTCATCCTCCTCCTCAGGAGGAGGCAATTCTGACTGAGAGACTAGGAAGCAGGAGCAGAGCGGGCTTTGGAGAGCAGAGGCCCTCGTCTACTCACCCCTTTGACCTAAGACCTACAGTTGTCTTGCATTTCCTGTCCCTAGGTGGGCGTCTCTGCCTTATTCTGGGATTCAGAAGTAAGCAGCCACTGGGCATAGACAACTATGCCACTTTTCTGGCATTTCTCTCAGAAATAAAGCTCTCTTGATCTCTTAACCTCACAAGGTCTGCTGTGTTTGTCTCTATCAGCGCAGAACTAGAGTAAGAAAGGGACAGGTGTTACTGATTGGGCCACTTAACAAAATAGTGGGAAGGCCTATTCTGAACCTAAGTCTCCAAACTCCCACTCTGGTACTCAGACTGTCCTGGCTTTAGTACATTGGTACTGGGGATTGAATCCCGGGACATTCTGCATCTGACTAACAGCCTTTTGTCTTTCATATTTTGAAACAGCATCTTGCTAAGTTACCACCAGACCTTTTCAATAGAGGAAACCCTCCACCAGTGATCAAGTTATTTACATACCCAATCATCGCAGTCTTGGGTTGAATTTGGGAATCAAATTAGCCCTCTCAGTTTTCATCCGAATAAACAGTCTGCTCTTCACAAACTATGTGAGTGGAGCGGCATGTAAATGCCTCCAACATCATGTAAATATGGCCCGTGCATTTGCTGAAAATGCCTGTGTACGATTCAGATCCATGCAAACAAACGCCTTCCCTTCATTTGCACTGGAAGCTGCACTTCCTTCAGGAGTGACACAGCAGGTCGGTTAGAAAACAGCACAAAGGAAAAGGGACAGAGAGCCTTAAACTGGGACTGAACGAGATGGGGAGTGCTGGGGTTCCTTAGTAGTCCAAGCCACCGTCTTACCTTCCAGATCTTTCATTCATGCATACCATCCCTACCCAATACCACACCACACACACACACACACACACACACACACACACACACACACACACCTTTGCCCAGATGGATGGCAGCTGCCTAACTGGAGCCTTGTGCCATGAACAAATGCGCGTTCACTTACTGCTTTCATCATGAAGAATATCAATTATTTAAACTCCACTCAACTCAGAGGTGACTAACGTTACACACTGAGATCCTAACTCTCCAAGTTGATTCTTCATTTGACAAGTAGGTGGAGACAATAACTAAGGACACTAATAAATGGCTCACTGTCGCCCTTAAGAAAACAAAACCTTCATTCTGACTTTCAGAGATGTACAAGACCCACTCACAGACTCTACTAACCTGAGTCTCTCTCCCTCCCACCTCTTCCTCCCCTTCTTTCTCTTCTTCTTCTTGTTCTCTCTCTCTCTCTCTCTCTCTCTCTCTCTCTCTCTCTCTCTTTCACTCTCACTCTCTCTCGCTCTCCCTCTCGCTCTCGCTCTCGCTCTCTCTCCTTCCCTTCCCCCGGTTACACTGGCTTCCCTTTCATTCCTTGCACTTCTGTCTGAAATGTCCCTTCTGCCTAGTGCAACCTCCTGAGTTATCCTAGACTCAGGTTAGATGTCATTCTCCCAGAGAACCCACCTCTGATCACCTCTCAATCAACTTCTCTGTGTTTTATCTTCTTCACAGCACTTGATTAGCTGGGCGTGGTAGCACATGCCTGTAAACCTGGTACTTGGGAGGCTGAGACAGGAGGACTGCAGGTTTGACCAGCCTGAGCAAATTAGTGAGACTCTGTTTCAAAAATAAATAAATAAATAAAATAGGACTCAGTTATAGCTCAGAAGTAGAAAACCCCTGGGTTCTATCCACAAAAGATTAGATTTAGTACTTGTAGCTTGTTTACTATCCATCTCCCCAACTAGGAGGCATGTTCAATAATAGCAGTGATATACCTCACCCATTCTCCACTGTATCCCACTACATAGAACATTGCTGGGAATACAGCAGACACAGTTGTCTCTTGGTATCTGAAGGGTGATACCAATGGACAAACTCTGAGGATGCCAAGGACCCTTATATAAAATGGCATAATGTTTTCATGTCACCAACACACATCCTCTCATATCTGTGCATAGCATGTAAATCACCTCTACATTGCTTATAATCCCTAATATAATGCAAATGCTATGTAAATCACTGTTAGACTATATTGTCTGTAAGAAAAAAAGCTGTTTCCGTTCAGTATACATAAAACTTTTTCACATATTTTTGACCCACAGTTGGTTGAATTGGCAGGTGCAGAAGCCATGGATACAGTACGCTGATTCTATACAATAAATATTCTTGTATGAATGCATGAATGGCTTTAAGCTCTCTCTATGGTCAAAAATTAACAATGCAATCCATGGCACTACTCTTTAGCAATTTCTGGAAAGCATGAACTTTGACAGCAGATAAACCCAGGTTCAAACCACCTCACTACTAAAGCTGGATGGACGTGGGCACGTTTCTCAGCCACTCTGGACCCATTTCTTCTTCTGTGCAAGAATAAGTCTTTATCATTCTGTAGCTGCTGTGATGACTAAATTCTCAAACATATGGAAAGCAGACAGTGGAGTATAACCAGAGACCTCAGCCCACAGGCTCCTCCCTTCCTCCTACTCTGGCCCCTTGGTATTATGGTCTTCTCCACATCCCTTGGTGGTATTGGTTTCTGTGCAGATGTGTCTAGATATTCCTTTCCCTTTCTACTTTCCCCACTCTCATGAACTACCCAAAGCAAGCAAGCACAACAACAACCAAATGTTCTGAAACATGCCAAGACCGTGTGAAAAAACTCTCCATTTAAACTCCCATTCCTTCAGTGGTTGGTCTATTGCTTCCTGCCTAGCATCTGTCTCCTTCCATTGCCTCCTGCTGTTGTGAAGAAATCAAGCTGAAGTGCTGTACGTATGGACTTTAAGTCATAATAAATCATTCAGATGTCAAGAGCCTTAATCTGCCAATCTGAGGCCAAAGAGATTGATTGGAAGGTTCTAAAAGCTTCACTTATCATTTTAAAAGTTTGCTCACTCTCCTTCCCACCCCATTTTTTTTTACTAACTTTCTTAAGAAAGATTGGGAGATGCATCAGTCTCCTTTCCTGTAGCAAAAAAAGCTAAGCAAGTTAACATCAAAGGAATGTCTGCTAGAACTCTATAAGGGAAAATTTTAGTCACTACAGAGTAAGCACCAAAGGCACTGTGGAAGTCATCTAATTTCATCCTTCCATTTTTATACTTTTATTAATGCATTGCAATTACACATCGCAGTAAGGTTGAATGTGGTACAAACGCACACAGCACTTGATGTACTCTCCTGTGCATTTCATCCGACTACCCACTTCTCCCTCCCCATACATGCTACTAAAACCAGTAGCAACGCCTTTATATATTGCCAAAGCACTATGTGAACCACTTCCTTCCCCATTTCCCTCTTTAAACCTCCCCATCTTCCCCTCAGTCTCCACCTACTATTCTACCAGTGTTTTTCCCTGTTTATCGAAAGTACCTTACGTTTCCTATCTTCTCTGGATTCTACACATGAGAGAAAACAAATGGCCCTTGACTTTCTGAGTCTGCAAGTGACATAATTTTGTTCTCCTGTAGAGCTGAACAGAATCCCATTGTGTGTATATACCACATTTCCTTTATCCATTCATCTGTTGACAGACACCTGGGTTGGTTCCATCCTTTCATTTTCCAGAAGAACTGAGACCCACAGAGGAGCCATGCAACTTGCTCATGCAGAGTTGACGGCAGAAACAGAGCAAAGCCAATCTAATGACCCTTCCCATAGACTAAACTGAGCCCTCTTTGAAACTCAGCATCCCAAAGCAAGGTTCTGGACAGCTAATACAAGGCTTTAAAAAAGAACAAGTTAAATAAAGAGTGCATGTGGTAATGAGGGGGTTGTTCAATGGTTAGGGGGCTTGCCTTTTCAATCTCCAGCATTATGGTTACTTATTTTTTTTGTAAACTTAAGCAATTTTATTATTACAAAGGCAGAAAGATAAGACTGAAATTTACAAAGTACTGCATGAAAGAAAGAAATGCAGTGGAGTAACTTGAAAATAAGGTACTGAAACTTTTGGATATAGAACAATTTTTATAAAGAATTTTATCTCACATCATTGCTTAACCAATAGTCTTTCTGACCCAACTAGATCTGCCCCTCTTCTGGGGCAAGCCTTTTGATGTGGGAATTCACTATCTTAATTTAAAAAAGAGTACATGAGCTGCGTGTGGTGGTGCAGGCTTCTAATCTCAGTACTTGGGAGGCTGAAACAGGATGATTGCAGGTTCATAGCCATCCTCAGCTACCTAGCGAGGCCCCCTACAACTTAGTGAAAACCTTTTTCAAAATCAAGACTAAAAAAATAGGGCTGAGCGTGGAGCTCGGAGGTAGAATGCCCCTGGGTTCAATCCCCAGTACCACACACACACTCACACACGAGTACATGTAAGCCAGAAGCAATGGTGTATGCCTATAATCCAAGTACTTGGGAGGTTGAGACAAGAATCACAGGTTCAAGGCCAGCTGCTGTAACTTAGTGATACTGTCAGCAATCTTGTGAGACCCTGTTTCAAAATTTAAAAATAAGAAGAAGGACTGGGGGCATAATTTGGAAGTTAAATGGCCCTGGGTTCAACCTCCAATACCACACACACACACACACACACACACACACACACACACACACACACAAAAAAAAAAAAAGAAATGACACAATTAAAAATATATATACTTTCCTGGTATGGTGGTGCACATCAGTATTTCCAGTACTTGGGAAGCAGAAACATAGGATCACAGGTTCAAGGCCAGCCTCAACAACTTAGCAATACCCTGTTTCAAACAAAATACGCCTGGAAATATAGTTTAGAGATAGAATGTCCGTAGGCTCAACCCTCAGTATCAAAAAATAAAAGAGTGTATGTGTTTTCCTTCTATTTCTCATAGATAAGAGAATATATCTACCAATCAGAGTCCCAGCAGGACACATTATTAAATTAAGAGAATTTTTTTTTGCAGTACCGGGGATGGAACCCAGGGGCATTGGACCTCGGAGCCCAACTTTTTTATTCTTGATTTTGAAACAGGGTCTCACTGAGTTGCGAAGGGCGTCACTAAGTTGCTGAGGCTGTCTGTGAACCATAATACCCCTGTCTCAGCCTCCCAAATCCTGGGATTACAAGCATGCGCCACCACGCCCAGCAAGAGAATTTAATAAAGAAACTATTTACATGAATGTGCTCAACCACAAGAGATCCTGGAGTTCTGGGAGGAGGTGGAAGGGCAGTTAGCACCTGAGACCTAAAAGGATGCTGGGAGGGAGCTGCTGCTAGAAGAGAGTTTCATGGTGAGGGCTTTCAGGGTGCCTGGACTTTTCATGGAGGGACACAATGAGCCTAGGGCATCCTGCAGGGAAAGAGATGTTCTGGTTTTCTCTCCTCTCTCTAATCTCCCACTAGCACTCTCCATTGGCCTAATGCACTAGGAAGTGAGAGAACAAGAAAGCCCAGTGTAGTGTGCATGTAGGTTAGTCTTCCAGAAGGCAGAAATAGGGTAGCAAAGGGTAGAGAACAGGCCTGGAGGGGCAAAGGGAAACGCACAGTGCAGTTTGACAAGGGAGAGGAAAACAGGCACTATGGAACACCTATCACATTTTAGACACTCTTCCCTGGAAGTTTGTGCGTTGTATTTCTTTCTCACAACCAAACTTTGTGGTACATATTATTTTGCCCCTTTGAGGCCAAAATGAGTTAGGTCACCTTCTCAAGATCACACAGCTAGCATTTTGAATGGAGATGACAGAGCTTGTATTCAAGCTCAGGCCTGTCAGCCTGCAAAGACCATGCTCTTAAGTACCTAAGTAGCATTACCTTAAATACCAATAAGAAATGTAGAGCAGCCCCATCCTGATTGCAAGTAGGATAAAAACAGTGAAAATAACCATGAGATAATGTCCAAACAGCTCTAGATATGTAAAGAAAGTTGCATCCACTTCTTAATTCTTTTACCTCCTTCTCCATAATATTTAGTCATTATCTTCCTTTCCTGTAAATCCCTACTGAGGTGTTAATGGACAACTAATTTGTAAACTAATGACTTAGTGCTAACTGATACCATTTTAAGGTGTTACTCCCTCCAAGGGGAATCTGCATTCTAATAGAGGACTTCTCCCTTGTCATCTCACTCCCCTTCATATCTTTCCCAGAGTAAATATCTATGAGGACTTGCTAATGAATTGGAAAGGTTGATGGAGCCTTATCTTAGTCTATAAAGTATCAGGGGATACATTCATTGGAAGAAGTACAAATTTACACACTCTGACTCTGTTACAAAAAAATACAATGATTTTCTATATCTAACTTCATTTTCCTCTGGAAGCCCAATTCCTCAAAGATCTTGCAAGCTAATTCCTAATCAGTTGCATAGCCTCGTCTTGGCTGGAGAAGGAGCCTTTGTGCTGCATGGTGGTCTGTGGCTCCTCTCTATGGTGATCTGGAGTCCTGCACGATGCCCACTGCAGAGTGTTTCAGGTGCACCTGGTCTTTGGGGAACTATGCCAAAAGCCATCTCTAAGGACCAGGAGCCTTGCCATTACTCTGATTCCAAAGTGCCTGTACTCTGCTCTCTCCTTTTTCTGACCATTTGTTTCTCCTTATACCCCACCAGGGCTTGTGGAAACTTATTTTTTTTTTCAGTACTGGGGATGGAACCCAGGGGCATTCTACCTCTGAGCGACACCCCCAGCCCTAATTTTATTCTTTTTTGTTTGTTTGTTTGTTTGTTTTTTGGGTTTTTTTTTTTTTTTGGTGGTACTGGGGTTCCTGGAAGCCCTTCTATCTCCGGGCTACACTTCCAGACCTATTTTTACATTTTTATTTGGAAACAGGGTCTCCTAAACCAGCACGCGCGGCTGGCTTCGAACCTGCGCGATCCTCCTGTCTCTGCCTCCCAAGCGCGGGGATTACAAGCGTGCGCCACCACGCCCGGCTTTATTCTTTATTTTGAAACAGAGTCTCACTGAGTTGCAAAGGGTCTTACTAAGTAGCTGAGGCTGTCCTCGAACCTCCATCCGATCCTCCTGTCTCAGCCTCCCAAATGCTGGGATTACAAGCATGCGCCACCATGTCCAACTAAGATATTCTTTACTGCCCTTCAAGGCCAAGTACACAGTCCCCAGCCCTCTCTGTTTTATCCCGTCATCATGGTGCCACTTCTATTCAAATATGACTACTCTGTTGGTATTAGGTATCATGTGAGGTGGCCCTTTCCATGAGTTAGAAATAGAAAGAGCCAGAAGAGCAAGCCAGGGGCGATGGTACATGCCTGTCATCCCAGTACTTGGGAGACTAGACAGGAGGAGTGCAGGTTTGAAGCTAGCCTCAGCAACATAGCGAGACTCTTGGCAATTTAGTAAGACTCTGTTTCCAAACAAAAATAAAATAGGGTTTGGGGTATAGCTCGGAGGTAGAATGCCTCTGGGTTCAATCTCCAGAACCCTCCCCCACCAAAAAAAAGGAAAGAAAATTAGGAAGGGTAGTATGGGCCCTTTTATTTGCCCAGAGTGTTGGGTCAGCATCTTAAGAACATTCTTCTCCATCCAAATGGCTTTTGTTTTCCTAAGGGGCAGAAACTTTCCTTATGCTAGTACCCTTCATTCTCTATGCAATGCCTGCTAATGAAGCACTGCTTTCAGACCACCATGTTTTGTTCTTGGAAGATCTAAAGTGGATCTTCCCCTTCATCAAACCTGGGCTCTTGAAACTAGCTTCTCTTTACACACTCAAAAAAATCACAATTTGAGCCAGGCGTGGTGGCGCACGCTTGTAATCCCCGTGCTTGGGAGGCTGAGACAGGAAGATCATGCAGGTTCAAAGCCAGCCTCAGCTGGCTTAAGAGACCCTGTTTCCAAACAAAATATAAAATAGGTCTAGGAGTATAGCCCGGAGGTAGGAAGCCCCTGGTTTCCATCCCCAGTACCACCAAAAAACAAATTACAATTTGAAGCCAGACACAGTGGTTCACACCTGTAATCCCAGTACTTGGGAGGCTGAGACAGGAGGATCGCAGGTTTGAGGCCACCTTCTGCAACTTGGCTAGGCCTTCAGCAACTTAGCAAGACTCTGTTTCAAAATAAAAAGTAAAATAGGGCTGAGGGTATAGCTCAAAGGTAGAATGGCCATGGGCTCACTCTCCAGTACCACAATAAAATAAATAAATAATTATAATTTGAAACTCAGATCTGAGCAGTGACACACTCATGCTAGGTCATACCTGTCTTCCCCTGAAGCAATGATTGATTCATGGAGTAGGAATTGTTCAAGACAACAATGGAACAGAGATTATCAGGAACAAAGGGCAAACAAAATTTTTTAGTATCACAGAAATATACAGGACATCCTTTTATTCTCAGATTTAGACAAACAGCACCTGCTGTGTGCTAGGCACTATTTGAGGGGACTATATATAGTGAATAATAAGTTACCCCGGATAAATTTCTACTATCACAAATTTACTATAAAACAGTTTCCAAACCACAGGCACTCATTTTTGGCTACATTCAATACAGTGACACACCAACATGGCCAATCCTTTCTCTCTTTGGTCTGAGAATAAAATAGTGTTCCTACTTCTTTTTTTGGTCTGGTTAACTAAGAGTTAACTTTAAAACCCTATTATTTTTCAAAATTTCTGGCCCCAAATCCTATGAGTCCAATTTCCTGCCTTAGTGAGTACGATATAGTAAGTTACATTAGTGAACAAAATTCAATATTTGAAGATTAAAGATATTGCTGGGTCTTGGAGTCATCTTTCCAACCATCAATGGCATCAGCCCAGACTAGTAATGTAGTTGTAAAAGGCTTAAGAGATTGTGTTTAACCCACAGTGAACCTACAACACACTAGAAATTCTGTAAAAAACAAAAAACTCCAGAAGATGGTTGCCTTTTGATACACCTCTTTCTGCAAAAATACAATTCAAAATACAATTTAATAAAAGGTTTTGCAAATTAAGAGCCTTTGCTAAAAGGACACTTGGATACCTGTTTGAAGCTCATTATAGTGACAGCTTCAATTTTGTTATACAAAGTTTCGCTTCAAATAATACTGCAAACTTCTTAGGCATTCTAGTAAGCCCTCTTATTGAAAGATTTTTACGATTATTCACCATTACAATTTTGCTTTATTAAGCCTAGAATACAAGGGGTTTTTTATCTTTCCAGATATGCTTTTAATAAAGTGCTTATAAGCTCTTTATAGCCAAAAACTATTCATCATGTCAGTTTTAAGGATAAATTTCCTTAAAATTTCCTGATTTTCTAGTCCTGCCCTCATATTCAGAATCAGTGCGATTATCAGAGAGATAATTTGAGAGAAATCATCATTAGTTACAGGAACTTTTAAACAGGTCACTGGGAGTGTTTTGCCCTTGCTCTCTAGGAGAATAATTCCACCTCTACTTAATGAAAAGCTGTGATTCAAACGCATCGCAAGTTATAGCCAGACAAAAATATGAGAGTCACCTCTACGCACCTATATGCATATCTCATATCTCTTTGGTTTTAATTGCTAAACAAATTTTGCAGGCTTGAGAAGAGCTAGTTTGATAACCCTGGAGCAAAAGCCCTTCCTTACTAATGGTAATCGTTTTAACCTATTGAGAAGCAGTATGAGGGGAAAGGGCGGGAGCAACTGTGAGGTTTCTGAAGACTGTGAGGAGGAGGGCAGAGTTTCCTAACAAAAGGCCGGGCGTGGTGAGCACGCTCGACATCCCAGCACTCGGCAGGCTGAGACCGGAGGATCGAAGGTCACCGACAGCCTCAGCTACTTAGCGAGGCCCTTTGCAACTCAGTGAGACCCTATTTCAAAATAAAGAATAAAAAATAGGGCTGGGGGTGTAGATCGGAGGTAGAACACCCCTGGTTGCATCCCCGATACTGGAAAAATAAAGGCAAAGGAGACCGCACAGCACTCGGATTTCCCTTCCCACATCCTCCCTTAGCAAGAGGGGCTGACCTTGGGTTTGTAAACAATCAGGTTTGGAGACTAGGGCAGAAGTGTCTCCTAAACTGAGCCACAAGCCACAAACCCCTCCTCCCGGGTTTTCTTGGGGAAACAAGGAGCAATTTCTGTGTGGAAGGGTGGGCCATTCCCAGGTGATGATGAAGGAGGGTCCAAAGGCCTAAATGAGAATATCTGAACAGTAGTAGCTGCGCCATGTCGAGTAGCAGCAGAAGCAGGAAGAGCGTCTGGTGTATGAATGAATGGCAGCCTGCAGAAGCCAAGAACCCCAGCACGGGGCTCGTCTGCTAATCACATTCAAAGTTCCACCTTGCCAGAGAGCCCGTTCCTTCCACACTCGCCGAATGATGCTCACTTTGCTTCGGGGGTCAATTTTTCCAAGAGCTTTCTGTGCAGAGATTCTTAATGGAAACAGCTTTGTACGAACAGTCAGGGAAAAGAATGTAAATCTCTTCCCACCTCATTGTCCTCACTTGTCCTGCTGTGTTTTAGGTGCAAGAAAAACTCATCAGAAGTAACTCCAGAGCCAGACTCTGCCCTCCTTGGATCCTGCTCCCTCTAATCAGGCCACAGTTGACTGACAGGCAGGATATAACCCCTTCTTTGAAGGCACAGCCAAAGCAGGTTTACAGCGAATGACTAATATGATCTAATCTTCCAGCAATTTCAACAGTTTTCAATTCTGGAAGATTCATATATGTCTGTTTAACTTTCTGATTCTGTCCTGCGACCGCTCATTGAATTATCCTTCAAGATTCAATCTCAAATATTGCAACCTTTTTCATTATCAAACTCCAGTGTAATATCACCATCCACAATGTGTCCGAGTTCCACAATATGCACCTGGGAGACATTGCAAAGCCAAAGAAAAAGTCTCGCAGCCCAAGACTTCTTGGTAGGAGTTGATGGCCACTTATCCAATTAGCAAATCCTCACTGAACTGCGGTAAGTGGGTGTGATCGCCGCTGTGCTAAGTAATGTGGGTGTCAATTTTTCAGATGCCATTAAAGTCCACTTGGCCAAAAATGTGTCTCCCCCACAAGCTTACTGATGCCCCAAATCCCTTTAATAAGGAACAAAGTCCTTAATTCTATAATTGGAGATACAGCTTAAAAGAAAGTTCCCTCTGTGGGGGAAAAGATTGATTTAAATCCATACTGAGTCACAAATGACTAGGTTAAAGCCATTCCTCAGAGAAGATTTTAATAGGAAGAAAGAGAAGAAAGGAAATAAGTAGTGTTACGTGTCTGAAAGGAGAGAGGGTGGGATGGGGTAGGGCAGGGGGGAGATTGCACACAGAGAAGGGCAAAGTAATCCGGCCCGGAGCCTGAAGACCAGCTTGCCAACTGCACCATATTCCCAAGGCAGTTCAGCCTGAAACTTAGGGAAGCAGCGATGCGATCCGAAGGGGAAGACGCCAAGTGTACCTGGTGTAAGCCAGGCTTTGCAAGAGTCTTCACATTTTTGTTTGAATCCAGTAATAAAATATATATCCAAAGGATTACGATTAAAATAAAAATACTGCCTCAAGTATAAAGCAGAAGTACTAGTCTTAAAATTGCAAAGGGCATTTACATATAACTTAGGTATTCCTGAGAGATTTTCAGACTCACTGGTACATATGGCTCATTTTCTCTGGCCCACTTCAACCACCTTTACATGTGAAGCTCCATTTTACACCTCACTATCCGATCAGGTTTTGAATTTGTTTTGTTTACAATTTCCACGCCCGGTACTCTGAAATTTCCTGCCAGATCAGGCCTCACCCATCTGTATTTCTATTGGAATTTTCAGTAGGCTATGAAAGGGTTTATGCTTTCGTAGCGTGTGGGTTCTGTTGGAGAGAGACAGCCTGAGAAAAGGAGTGTGGGTACAGGGGTCTCCATATTCTCACCGAGTGTGTCTTGCAGGTGGAGGCACAAATGCAAGCATAGCTCCAAGTCTGGAGACTGTCACTGACGGAGTAGCTTCTCTGATGCTCTTCGCCCTGCCAAAGAGGAGATTAGCTAGAGGGCCGACATGCTGCTGCTCTCCTGATTCCGTTCCCTCCCACGAGGAGATCCCGGGTGTGTCACATTCAGTCCATTTTCGGAAATTATTATGCTCTTTTCGGTCTCTCACTAGGTGTTTAGAAGCTCAGGGTAGTTGCTCCTGTATAACCGACAGCATCAAAGTCTTTATGAGCTCCGTGGGGAAGAGGCACTTCATATTTAGAAAAGGAAAATTTAGAGGAGGGGTTTCTTCCTATCTGTCATTTCTATGACAGACAGAAATATCTCTCCTGCTGGTAGAATTCAGGGCAAGGAGGTATCTATGAGTTGCCATGACATTCATTATCATACATTTATGCTCTAAAAATGCAATTGAGCTACCCTTCATGTACGCTATATTTACAATAATTATCCCAATAAAACCTTATCCACATAAATGACTAAGAACCCCAAGAGAGAAAAGAGGTTTTTTCATTATTGGATCGTATCTCAGAGCTGAGGACAATCACGGTGCATAGCCAAGTATAACCGAATGTAGCCTTCTCCTGCGTGGCACAGTGAACGCTTTCCTTGAGATTGCCTTTCAAAGCAAGCTTCCATTTGACAAATCGGGTCACAATGCACCCAGCTTAATCAGGTTTTCATGCCGCTTCACCATGCTGAAGAAACAGCAGAAATGCCACAATTAGAAGCTTAGAGGAGTAGGTCCGGCTCTGACCCTGACCACTGGCATGCCCTCAGTAGGTTTCAGTTTGCTTGTCTACAACAAAGGAGAAAACACCGTGTGAACACAAGAGCACCTGAGCTGCCTGTCCCACGAAAGTTGAAAATGTGGCAATGGATGTGAAAGCAACCTAAAATGGATCAAATGCAATGCAAATGCAAGACGGAATGATTTTCTTCAGCCTCCAGAAGGAAATGGTGTTGCACTGGGGCAAAATAATGCCTGATTTTCTACCTGAAGGATATGATATATCCAAGACCTTTCATACCAGGAAATTCTGACTTCGGGGGCTCCCAGTCAATTAGCAATTCAATTCTTCCTCTAGGTTTTTTCCCTTCCAGTTTCCTTCTCTGCAAGACTCTCCTGCTCATCTACCCAAGGATATTCTGTTTTTATACATCCAATGTTGCTATTGAGAAGTCTGAGATCTACCTGGTTCAGTCCCTTTTTATATATACTGCTTGTTCTTTCAGGATGCTTTTAGAATTTTTTGCTTAATCCTCTTAATGTTTACTAGAAAATATTCATGATAGGCTTTCCTTCTCACTACTGTTTAGTACTGTCACTATTTTCATCACAAAGTCTTTATTAGTTTCTAATTCCAGAAAACTTATTCTTCATTAATTCTGATAATAACTTTTTCCTATTTCTTATTGTCTCTAATACTTAGATTCCTTTTTATATTGGAATGTTTGGTTCCACCTTCCACATCCTTTAGCTTTTCTTTTATTTTTCCTATCTTCTTATCCTTCCCTATTGCCTTCAAGGAAAGTTCTCCAATTTTATCTTTAGCTCATGTTTATTCTTCAGCTATAAACAACTTACTATTGAACCTGTCAATTATGTATGTGTGTGTGTATATATATATATATAGAGAGAGATATATAGATATAGATATATAATTTTTTTGCAGTACTGGGGATGGAACCCAGGGAGCAATCTCCCTCTAAGCTACACCCCAAGCTCTATTTTTTAGTCTTTTTTATTTTTGAAATAGAGTCTCACTGAGTTGCTAAGGGCCTCGCTAAGTAGCTGAGGCTGTCTATGAACCGTGATCCTCCAGTCTCAGCCTCCCAAATGCTGGGATTACAAGCCTGCAATACCACACCCAGATAACTATTATATTTTTATGACTAGAATCTCTACTTTCATCTGTGACAGAATAACTATCACAAGACTTACTCTCCTACTGTAAAAAACTAAAAAGCTGAACAAAATATATGAAACAACTGCATTCAGACAGTAGAACACAGGCAGTGCTAAACTGTGAACTTTGAGAAAATAGAAACAAATGTAATCACCAGGATTGCCCAGCTTGTTGTCTGGAGACAATTTCTGAACCATAGCATAAGGATAGAAAACACAAGTCAAGCATAGTGATATTTCTAATTTAGGAGATAAGAGACCAGCATTGAAATGGTCCGAGGCATCTATAATTCGTGGAATAGGGTATGAAAGAGAGCCATGCAAATGAAGAACTCCAGGTATTGGCATAGCAGTTCCCTTGAATCTTTGCTGAATCCCCAGCTGTGCATATATACAGGAACACTCCAATGCTGATAGGCAAACAACGGCCAGGGAGCTGTAAGCTGAATGATTCCTAGTCACTCAAGGCAGAGAAATGCAAAATACCTGACTCAGGCTACTTATAAAGACAAGGTTAATTAGCTCTCACTTTTGGAGGGTCAAGATCAGAAGGCCCCAGTGGGGGTGGCATATGGTGTCACATCATGGCCGGAGTGTGTATAAGAGTAAATGGTCATGTCTTGGATGAAGAACCAGAGAAAGAAGGGGTCGAGATTGGTCTTTTTATAACAACCCTCTTGCAAGAACCACCTTTTAGGGCAGTGTCCCTAATACCCAATGACATTCTACTAGACTCCACCTCTTAAAAGTTCCCTCCTCTCCTGGCACTGCCACACTGAAGACTAAGCTTCCATTCAGGGACCAACGGTGGACATTCAACCAAAATCCAACCATAGCACCAGAACTGTGGAAACAGATCCGAGGGTTAGGGTTAGGGTTAGGGTTAGGTAAAGGCTTCCCTAGACCTACTACAATAAAGCTAATAAACAAGCCTAGAACATTCAAAGCTAACATGGAAATGATTTAAGTGCCTGGTCAAACAAAATTTAGCATTCTCTTAAGTAAGACAGCAATATCCAGGCACTTGATAGAAAAACATTCACACTATCCAGTCTCAAAAAAATAACCTAGCATACAAGCAAAGAAGGAGTAGATTATGACCCATAACTATAAGAAATGGATGACAGAAAGAGACATCATGGTCCATCATATCAGTAACCAGAATCTCAGAAATAGAAGTTCAGAAAAAATATTTGAAGAAATAATGACTGAAAGTTTTCCAAATTTGATAACTATAAATCTATGGATGCGAAAACCCCAGCAAACCCAAAGCAGTATACATGCGCACACATCATAACCAAGTTAATGAAAACTATTGACAAAAGAGTACCAGCTACTCTACCCAATAATGTATAAGAAAAGACTAAAGGCCAGGCCCTAGTCTAGTCCTAGTGGGGATTTCCAGCATTGAAATCAATCTATTAACAAAGTTTCCCCTGGGGAGTGGAATTAAAAGGATGGTTGGTGGATGGGAGGGGGAAGAGAGAAATTCCCGATTGTACATGATATACATTCACAAACACATCAAAGTCAATCACCAAGCCAATCATTAGAAGGAGGGAGGGGAGGAAATGGGGTGGGAAGTGGGAAGGGTTAATGAGTGATATGTGCATGTCTGCCTCTACCATCTTGTACTCCATTAAGATGGATGGCTACAATGTACCAGTAAAAAAATTTTTTAAAGGATGGTGGAGTTTCACTCCTGTAATATGTGAATTTTTATCACAATGTAGGTGACTCCTTCATAATGTTTAAACATTCATATGTAGAAGCAAAGAAAGAAAAAGAAAAAAAGTAAGGAAGGAGGATTACCATTCACTTGGAATTGTCATTCAAATCAAGTAGAACCAAATTTGAAAAATAGCCAGGAATCAGAAGGCTTTGTTTAACTTTTTCTAAACCAGAGCTCACAGGAAAAGTGTCCATCGCATTTGAGCAGAAGGTTCCTGTGAAGAGCCCAATCCCTGCACAGAAAACGGGTGTGCTTTTAGCTTTCCGTGTCAGTGACTAGAACATCTCACAACTTTAGGGGACATAAGAAAGCCTACAGATTGTTCTTGCTCTTGAAAGAAAAATGCATTTAAGTGCCAAAGCCCTCACTTCTTCATACATTCTTGTATATATGCATATATGTGTATATGCATATATACCTATCAGCAGACAACCTCTTTCCTCAGCTGCACACAAGAGTGAACACCCTGGTTGTCAGAGGTTATTGAACATATCCCAGTGGCTAAGGTTAGGCAGATGAAAGGCCTTCCAAAGCAAAACTTAGAATCTGAGCAGATGGGAGAGTCAGACACTGAGAAAAGAGAAAGGCCAAGGTTCTGGTGGAGGGTCAAGTAGGCAGCCTCTTTCTGCATCCAGACTCTAGACTGTGTGAATCTTTTATTGTTAGACCTATGTTTCCTATAATGCATTTTGAGGTGAAAAATCTAATCTTACTCTAAAATTCCATCTTTCTTGATAATACTATAATTGTGCACTTGACCAGCACCCTAACCTTTCCCCCCTATTTCAGGGAAAATATGGCCCAGGGATAAAGTGTAGTTTACCAAAAACCAATTAATTTAGGCAAACATTTTCACTCATTTTCATTTTCATCATGGAGGTCATTTCTACCAATCCTCACCCCCACAATGATAGAAATTAATCTTATACAACTTTGCCTGCTCAACAAGGAAATTGATGAAATAAGCAAAAAGAATAGTTTTCGGAATAGCAGTAACTGGGGTTTGACCATACCTTGTATGACCTATTAGCCTGAGAGACACGGGCCTGTAATTATTTATGGGGAACAGGAATGGGATGTAGACAGAGGGGATGTTTAATCAATAAATAAGTCTAAATTTGGAGATGGAACTAGAGAATTATATGCTAAGTGAAATCGGGCAGTCTCAGGTTGTCTGATTTCCCTAAAATGTGAAATCTAGAGAGAAAATAAGAAACAACAGGGACTTCAGATAAATAAGGAAAGAAACTAGTAGAATACTGGAAAGAAATAGGGGAGGAAAGTGAGGAGGAGAAAAGCAGGACTGAGGAAAGAAATAGTCCAAATAATACTTTAATGATATATAACAGTATTATTGCCAGTGTTGCTAGCATATATGGGGAAAGAGGAGGGGGAGCGGGGTGAGATGCGGAGAAACACACCAAGAGCTGTGCACACGTTTGCATCACCTCCAACCTCACTATAATGGAGAATTGAAAAGCACTGGCAAAAGTATTTTTTAAAAAAAATCTATGGTTGTAAAGAGTTGAGGGGGAAAAACATTTTCAAAATAGACTAGATTGTACTGTGATTATAACTAGGTAGGCTCACACTCATCTAAGAATAGCAATAAATAAATAAATAAATAAATAAATAAATAAGGAAGGAAGGAAGGAAGGAAGGAAGGAAGGAAGGAAGGAAGGAAGGAAGGAAGGCTGGTTGTCCCAGATTGAAAGCCAACAGTCCAAATGCCTCTCAACAATTTTTGTGGCTGGAACTCTTCATGAGATGATATTTTATTTAAGTTGAGCATTCATCACCTACACTAAGTGAAGACTTATGACTTTTATCAAACCATTTAGGAGTCTGGAATGTGCAAAGCTCAATAAGTGAAGAGTGGAGGTCCTTTGAATCCTTGCTGCTCAGTGGGGAGTTCCCAGACTAGTCACATAAGCATCATCAGAGAGGTTATTCCAAATGCAGAATGGCAGAGCCCACCGCTGACCACTGGATCTGAGTTGCATGTCAACCTGTGATTCATATTTAAGGTCTGCGAACGGCTGTTCTGGATATTACTTAAGTATTGGCCTTGCCTGGTTTCAAGCACCAGAACCATATTTCTAGAAGCTAAGTCTCCTAAGTCTCAGCATCTACCCTCACTCTTACTTCTGAAAGCCAGACTCCTCAAAAACATCAGCACATAATGGCATTAGCTGATGATCTAATTGGCATCTATTAAGCTCCTGTTGTGTACCCAGAGAGAAACAGAGGATGGAGGCTCCCTATTCTCAAGAACAAATCCTTCCTTTGGAGAAAAGAGAGACATAGGTGCCAGTACATTCCCTTACACCTTCTCTCCCATTCTTTCCCCTAATTCTTTTCATACTCTGTTCACACCGGAATTAACTCTATTCTCTGCTTTTTCTGCCTTTGTTCTCAATGTTCTCTTTGCCTGGACTTTTTGTTCCATGTGGGTATCTCCATGATTCTCCAGTAACACTTGGCTTTGCACTAGACAAAGAGATTGATGAAGTTTTCTACAACAAATATCTCTCAAAGCATTTTAAAGCATAATCAGCTTTCTCCAAGCTAAACACAGTAACACCCTTCATTATTTGACTTAGGCTTATTCTTGGCCTTCCTCTTAATGTTTCAGTTCACTTCCAAAGCACTGTTGAGGTAAAGCATCACCAAAAGGTCTCTTCTAATTTGGAATTACATTTTATCACTTTGTCAGAAGTTGAAATGTTATATTTAGGAATCAAAATATTGGTCCCCAAACACTGAGCTGCACCAAGAATACCAGTCTCCCCTCTACATGGCTTACACAAAGCATCTAACTCACAACACACACACACACACACAGGCCCTCAACTAATCCCTGAGCCAGGGGCCTGGATGGCAAATACTGAATGTAGTTTTCAGTGGATACTCTAGATGGCAGCATTGTGCGTTTTATCTTTTTATTCTTTTTATTGGTTTTCTAAGTCCTTTCATACATCAGGAGAGGCATGTGTGTGGAGGGAAGATAGAAGGTCAAATATTAATTTCATATTCATAGGCATCTAAGGTGTACTCAAAATCACAGTATAAAAACTCCCGGACTCCTGTTGTTTCTCAGGCCAGCTTCCTGTCTCTTTCCTCCATTGCTCCGATTTTCAGTCCACATCAATTCCACAGCCTCAGCTTCTGCTTAGGGTCCAACTCTTTGCAATCTGATTTTGCCCTCCTCTCCACTAAACTGTTTTAAAATTATTATTTTATTAAGACCTCCAGTGATCTTCTAATCCCTAGATCCAACTGCCTCTTCCTGGGGTTCATCCTAATTCATTTCACTGCCACATTTTCAGTCTAATTACCCTTCATCGTTCCTTTTATCTCCAACTTCTTTATTTTGGATTTTTTCAAACATTTCACCATAGTTTCTCCCTCTTTCCTTTTCCCTTCCTCCCACTCCACTGCCGCCTTCTCACTCCAGACATTATGGCGTTCCCAGCACTTCAGCACTCATCCCCTAAGCGGCAGCATTACATTTGTACCTTAAGTCCTTGCATCAGCCCAAAATACGAACATCATCTTAGAAAACCCTTTTCTTTTTTTACTTTTATCTTGGATTTGGGGATTAAATCCAGAGATGTTCTGTCACCATGTTATACCCCCAGCCCTATTTTATTATTTCTTATTTGGAAAGAGTCTTACTAGGTTGCTGAGAACCTAAGTTGCTGAGGCTGGCTTCAAAGCTGTCATCCTTCTGCCTCAACCTCTCAAGTACTAGGATTACAAGCGTGAACCATCACACTCGGCTCACAAAGCCTTATTGAAACTCTTCACTCTCTTTACCTTCCTTAGATTCTTTTTATACTTTTAACCACACCTTTCTACAGGCACAAGGCAGAGGAGGTAGGGGAGGCAGTCGGGATCTGCTTCTGGTTTAGCCATAAACTAGCTCCTTGATTAGTAAACCATTTCTCTTCATTGTAAAATTAGCGCATCCTCATTGTGGAAAGAGGGAGTACACAAAGTTTAAAGACAGTAAAAAGCATCTAAACCTACCACCTAAAAATGGCCATTCTAAAAACGTGTCCCATCCAGAAATTTTCCTGATGCACAATCTGTTTTATGTAATTAGACGGGCTAGATAAACTACTCTGCTCTTTATTTAACATTGAAATTTTTATTGGCCCCATATTATCCAAATGGATTTAGTTTTGAAAAACAGATGAACATTTACATTTTAAAAATAAGCAAAGTGCTGGGCATGGTGGCGTATGCTTGTAATCCCAGCATTCGGGAGGCAGAGACTGTAGGATCCTGGTTCACAGCCAGCCTCCGATGGTTGGCGAGGCCCTTCACAACTCAGTGAGACCCTGTTTTAAAAATAAAAAGACTAAAATCTAGGGCTAGGGGTGTACCTCAGAGGTACGGTGCCCCTGGGTTCCATCCCCAGTACCACACAAGAAAAAATGAGCAAAGAGAGCCAGATATCGTGGCCAGTACTTGGGAGGCTGAGACAGGAGGATTGCAGGTTAGAGGCCAGCCTGGATAACTTAGCCAGACTCTCAGCAACTTAGTGATACCCTGTTTCAAAATTTAAAAAAAAATAGAAAAAGGGTTGGAGGTATAGCTTGGAGGTAAAATACCCCTGGGTTCAATCCTTACTTCAATAATTAATAATAATAATAATTATTATTATTATAATAGATAGCTAGAAAATGAGCAAAGTGGAGACACATATGGAAGTCAAATAAGACCTCCTGTAGAAGCATCGATTTGAACAGCTCTTCACACCTGAAAGCTACCTTCACAAGAGATAAGGAAATGTGAAGACAGATCACAGTACGTGTTCTTAGCAGACAGTAAAGTGTTCCAGGATTTGTAAACTTAGTACCCACTACCAGGCCACTATGATGAAACCCAGCACTAGGCAGAGTTCCATAATCCTATACGGCCAGCCCAGCTCAGCATAGAGAAAGACTCATTTCCTGGAGAAGAGGACAAGAGACTTTGAACCCAGTGCTGAGCCACTGTAAGCTTATCGCAGGAACAGGAGGATACCAACATCCCGTCTTCAGGCCTCTGGACGCACAACCCAGTGTCAGGGGAGACAGGTCCTGCCCCTGTGCCACACTGGTCTCGGCAGGCTGGGAGCTTCAGATACACCTCAGGGTCGTAGTATTGGTGGTAACGGGAGTGTGCAGTCCACCTCACCCCACATCTAGGCAGCATAGCACTATAAAGAGATGCTGGCCACTTAGGGGAAGGGGACGGAGGTAGGCATCCAGTCACTACATGGGGTCCTGGGGCTGGTCCCAGCACGGTGAGGCCCAGGCCGGGAAGAATCCTGCAACAGCAAACCACAGGCCAGGGACTGGGGAAGAGATGTGCAGGCTGTTCCCGGCCCCAGGCAGAGGCTTGTGGCTACAGACCACCCTTTTTAAGCACTCCTCTAGTCTGTCCGGAACGACAGGCTAGTCGCAGGACTGGGCCAACTTGGGCCCGGGCGCCCTCTAGTGCTTAACTATTGGCAGTGATGACCATCTGGGAGAAAATAACCAGCCTGCGTAGGATTTCTGGAAGGACACGCATGAGCAAACCTGAGTACGAAGACTGGGGTAAGTACCGCATCCTTGCATGTGCCGACGTTTTCTTTGTCATTGAGCAGCAAGCCCTTTCAGAGAACTAAGACTGCACCCAGCGGACAGAACAAGGCACCAGAAACTGACCATGTAACAGTTAATATGGACAAACTCTCAGATATAGAATTTGAAATAGCTGTTTTAATTAAGCTCAACAAGCTTTAAGAAAATAAGGAAACAACTCTGTACTTTATCCGAGCAATTCAACAGATGCAGGTGATTTTTAAAAAAAGCAAACAGAGCCGGGCGTGGTGGTGCACGCCTGCAATCCCCGCACTTGGGAGGCAGAGACGGGAGGATTGCACAGGTTCGAAGCCAGCTGCACTGGCTTAAGGACCCTGTTTCCAAATAAAAAATAGGTCTGGGAGCGTAGCCCGGAGGTAGAAGGGCTTCCAGGAACCCCAGTACCACCACACAAAAAAATCAAACAGAAAACTTTAAGCTGAAAATTACACTAAATGGAAACAAAACTATAATAGAAGGTATCAGTGAAGAGATCAAACAGAAGAAGGAATCAGTGAGGCTTAATAATAGGCTATTTGAAAATATACAGTCAGAGCCGGGCGTGGCGGTGCACACTGAGAATCCCAGTACTTGTGAGGCTGAGACAGGAGGATCACGCGGGTTCGAAGCCAGCCTCAGCTACTTAGTGAGGCTCTAAGCAACTTAGATCCTGTTTCCAAATAAAATAGAAAATAGGCCTGGGAGCATAGCCTGGAGGTAGAAGGCCCCTGAGTTCCATCCCCAGTACGAAAGAAAAAGAAAAAGAAAAAAGGAAACTATACATATAGTATACAGTCAGAGGAGAAAAAAGGGACTATAGAAAGTTTATGAGAATTTGGGGAGTACTTTAAAAAAAGAAATATTCAGGTTATTGGGATTCAAGAGTAACTTGAATAATGCCAAAGAGGTAGAAAACTCATTCAAAGAGATAAAAGAAAACTTCCTAAGCTAAACTAGGCATATAAATATCCATTGACACAATGGTCCAAGGTTAGCTCAACCAAGACTACCTCAAGGCATATTAAAAATCATTCTCTCAAAGATTGAAGACTAAGAGGATTCTCAAACATGGCAATCCATAAATATCTACATTTTCATGTGTCAACTAAAGAATTTAGAAAATGCACGCAGAAATGACCAAAAGGCTTAAATACACAATTCATTAAGGACTACAAGTGGCCAAAATTTCATGAAAAAGTATTCAGTATAATAAAAAGGAAAAAATAATCTCAAATTAAGATGACAACATTTTCATCTATCAAACTGGCAGAAATATTTTATGTAAAAGGAATATAACCAGGGTTAGAAAAAGAAGAGGGAAACCAATCCACAGAACTCTGGATAAAATAGAAGCTAGTACATTTTTTTTAGATAAACTGTATTGGTATATATTCTTAAACCTTGAAAATGCACATAAACTTTATCAAATATACTTGTAGAAATTAATCTGGAAAGATAATTGGACCATTGAACTACAATGCATGTACAAAGATATTCATAACTGTGATTTATTAGAGATTGTCTTCCATCTATTGCTAAATCAAAAATAAAACGTAATTGACTCAGGAAATCATGGCCCAGCCATACAACAGAATAGCAAGCAGCCACTGAACACATTGTTGAATAATAGATTTATGTGAAAGCTTTGATCTTCCAAGTTAGACATTTCTATATTTGAGAATTTTCCATATAAACATGCATTATTTTTGTAATTAATAGAAAATAAATATTTTTATTATTGTAGAAATGTACTGATTGGCACAAAATATAGTAACAGTAAGTTGATGGTTGAATAAAACAATTCATGGAAAACACATATTATAATAGTACTTTAGCCTCTATGATGCCAATAAAGTATAATTTATATAACATAAATATGGTCCATTCAAAGTGTATGATTCTGTGGTTGAGAGTATATTTTTAAAGCTGTGCAGCTTGTAGAACACTTGCCTAGAATTCGTGAGACCCTGAGTTCTATTCCCAGCACTGCAAACAAAACAAAAACAAAAACACAGAAAAGGAAAAAAGATATTTTCAGCTTCCCAAGGAAAGTCCTTTTTCATCTCTCCATCCCCATTCCTAGCCATAGGCTACCCACAATCTAAATTTTATCTGTATTGATTTGCTTGTTACAGAAATTTTATGTACAAAGGATCATACAGTATGTGGTATTTTGTGACTTGTTTTATTTAACAAAGTCTTTAGGTTCCACCAACGATGTAGCAAATATGAGCGATTTATTCCTTTCTGTGGCTAAATAATATTCCATCGTGTGGCTATTCTATATTATATTTATCTGTTCATCAGTTGACTATCGGCTTGTTTCCTCTTCTTAGTTATGTGAATAATGCTGCTAGGAATATTCTTGTGCAAGTTCTTGTGTGAACATATGTTTTCATTTTTCTTGTGTAGTAATTAGGAGTGGAATTTCTTGATCATATGACTACGATAGTTAACTGTTAGAGATATTACCATTTACCACTGAGGCCACAACATTTTACATACATAAAGCAACATATGAGGGTTCCAGATGCTCCAATTAGTCCTTCTATTATTGACATGTAAGAGCTCTTTACATATTCTGGCTCCCATCAATACGATATATATGAACACATGAATGCAATGCTTCCCCCCCAGGCTGTAGGCTTTCTTTTCATTTTTAATGATATCCTTTATGGCACAAAAGTTTTAAATGAAATTAATTTTTATTTTTTGGCTGGTGTTCTTCATCTCATTATTTTATAAAACATTGCTTAGCCCCAGGTTGAAAAGATTTACTCCTATCTCTCTGTAAATTTTGTACTTTTATCATTTACATTTCAGTTTATGATCCATTTTGAATTCGCTCTTTCATACGTGAATATCCCTTTGTCTCAGCACTATTTGTTGAAAATACTATTCTCTGCTCAGCAAAGTGTCTCAGGTCCTTTGACAAAAATTAATTGGTTATAAATATTACAGTGTATTTCTGTACTCTCAATTCTATTCCATTGATCTATATTATCTCTGTCCTATGCCAGAAAATGCTAACTTACTATTTATAAACCATAGGAACATATGAAAATAAAAATAATATGAAAAGAGATGCATCCGATTATTAAAATAGAATATTCCACTGTATCAATGTTCCACGTGCATTTAACCATTTCCCTTTTGAGGGGCAGTTTAAACTGCTTTCGCATTTTCACTCTAAGTCACACTGTTGCAGTTATTTAAACAAGCCTACCACCTCATCCCAAAGAACTAGCAGGTTCCCCAACCTCATGATGCTCCAAAGCTCGCCTCCCACTGTCCCTGGCTGTTAACTGGGCTCTTGAGTGCAACCCCATGTGGCCCTGTACGGTGCGCAGTGTCCTCTTCCCCTGGGGTGATACTATATGTGACTAATAAATCGTTGTGGATCTCACCTGTCCAGTTCGCACACTTTATGTGTGGCCATCTCTACAACCTTGGGGTAAGAATTTTCGGTTCATAAACCGGGTAAATACGAGGTGATCAGAGATTCTTCTGCCAGGATCCATGAAACTGGCATGCAGCTAGATACAATTCCATACTGTCATGGTTCTTGATACATTGTGCAGCCTGTTAACAATGCCTTACAACTGTATACTGAGTTTCTTTTCTTTATTAGTCAAATGTAAACACATTTTGTAATGGTTCTGAATAGAACCTGATGTGTTTCAGTTTGATTTTCAAGTTTTTCATCAGTCTGGTTCAGTAATAAGACTAGTATTGTTTCTCATGGATAATTGAGGCCTATGATATTGATATCTGCTGGTTTAAAATATTGTGAATGTAATCCCAGCACTTGGGAGGCTGAGACACATGGATTGCAGGTTTGAGGCCATCTTATGGTAACTTAGCAACACCCTGTTTCAAAAAAATAAAAAGCATAGATACCCAGAAGTGGTGTTGTTGGATCACATGGTAGGTTCAGCCCCACTCTTCTACGGATCCAGTGTGCTTGCCCTAATTTGCAATCCCAACAGCAATGTATTAGAGTTCCTAATTCGCACCCTCGTCAGCATTTGTTGTTGTTTGTATTTTTAATGATTAGCCAGTCACAAAAAGTGAAAAGTCAGATATTCTCCTAATATATGGAAGATAGGGAGAAAATGGGACAGAGAAGGAGAAACCTTAGGTGAATAAAGAAAGCAGCCTGAGAGATAAGTCAGTCACTAAGCTGAACATGGAAAGGAGGGAGAGAGGAGAGAATGGGCAAGGAATTGGGGAAGGGCTAAATGAGAGGTGTGCATGTATGCCTCTGCCATCTTGTACCCCATTAAGATGGATGACAATGTATCAATAAATTAAAAATAATAAAGGAGGAGGGGGGGAGAAGGAAAGGTATGTAGCTTAGGGGTTGAATGCCTCTGGTAGAATGCCTCCTTGGTACCACAAAAAAGCAAATAAATATATCATGACTACCACTGAAAAACCAAATAAGGGTGAATAAAAAAGAAAGAAAGAAGAAAAAAAAAGAAAGAAGTTGCTGAAATAATTGTTATCGATGGTAAGAGTTCTAATAAAATAAAGATAAATTTACTGGCACAAGGAGCAAAAATGGCCATAAACTTAAAAAAAATCCATCAATGAATTAGCCATAGTAAAATTAGACCTAAACTTCCCTCCTTGAATAACACTAGTGCCTATTTCTGACTATTTTGCAGCAATATTCTTTCTTTCTTGTAAATATCCAACAATGTACAATGTAAACTTTGCAAAGTGAAACTGAAAATTTTACAAAAGATGTAAAAATAATGATGGAAATAAAATATCTTGAAGAACTACTGAAATAATTTAAAAATTAATTGACAAATGGTGGCCTGGGAAAGTTAGTTAAGTTAGCAAACGAAGAGAAAATGGACAAGCAAAATCACATTGACACTTCAAAAGAGATTATTTGAATAATAAAAGTTTAATTGTGATTTATAAAAAATAACCCAGCTCTCAAACATCTTTGCAAATAGAAACCCTCTAATGGAAGTCAAAAGTGAAGTCAGGGCGTTGTAACTATGCTATCACATAAGTTGGTCAGAAAAGTATACTACAAAAAGCAACAATTTATTTTTTGATGCATTAAGATATTTACCGCCGAGCTATACCCCCAGCCCTGTTTTTTATTCTTTATTTTGAAACAGGGTCTCACTGAGTTGCAAAGGGCCTCAATAAGTAGCTGAGGCTGGCCTCAAACCACGATCCTCTGGTCTCAGACTCCCAAATGCTAGGATGACAAGCGTGCACCACCATGCCCGGCTTCTAAGTACCTTTTTTAGCTAACAATTTTTCCAGAATTGATGAGGCCTCCTCCGTGTGATTATATGTATCAAGCTTCTATATTCCATTATCATAATACCCATAGCACTGACAAACATTAAATAGCTTTAGATCTTTTGTGAATTATTATTTTAATGTTAGGCATTTATTTAACATGTATTTTAAAATATAACCATAATGATTAATCTGGATTATCAACTTGGGTGGACTGAAAGAATTGGGAGACTACAAGGTGTGTTGATGAGATGATTGGCATGTGGAGCAGCGAATGAGAAGGAAGCCCCACCCTGAGAATGTGGTACTATCCAATAGGCAGGGGCCTGGATAGAGAAGCGAGCACAAGAAAGAAGTGGCATGAAGGCTCCAGAATGACTTCAGTTAAGGAAGCCCAGCACTAGAGGCCAAGTATCAGGCATCAATTTTAGGCACTCTCAAATTTGCCGAGAGGAGCCAGCACATTTACTAACTTGTACACAGGAGGATACAAAGGCATTACACGCCAGCACTGCCATTCATTCACCTAGTGTGCGGTCTGGATGTGACTATGTGAAGAACGGGACCCTAGAACCCAAAGCAACATAGGACACGCCGCAAAGATGGGGGAACAAGGGAATGCTTATGTCAGTGTATCACTGAAGAATCTCAGAAGATAGCGCCATATTTTTTAAATGAATATGAATGTGTTCTCCAAGCAGAGGCCCTGAAAGAAAACAAAGCACCTATTCATCGTGATACCTCCAGGCAACTGCCCATAATCGATCCCTGAGTTCGATTTTTTTCATTGGTAAAATTTTATTTTTAGCATTTATTTATTTGGTTTGAAGAATTTGGGTTTTTTGTTTTCCTTTTAGTTCTTCCCCCATTATTTTAAATTGCCAACATTATTGCTTTACAATTCACTATGCTATGTAGGTATCATCTTGGCAACATTTGCAATACGAAGGGTATAAATTATGTAAAGAATTTTAAGGTTAAAATTATGTCATGTAGTTTTTGCAAGTCCGACTCTTCAAAAGTGCATTATCACAACAATGATTTTGTATGTAAGCATTGTGCATGGAAGTCAAAACTTGCAACTTCCTTAATGAGGGAAGAATAAATGTCTTTTTGTACATCTGCCCTTGTGGAATATAACGTGTGTCAAGATCTCAGCACTTTGGGTGGTGCGTATGTGGTTTAGGTTGCTCTCATCAAAAGACCTACCTAGGTTGTCCATCCTGCTTTCCAGATGACCACACTTCTAAAGCTGGGTATATACAATGACTAACCACAGTGATATGCATTTATATATTTCACTTTTTGATCTATTTGTTATGAATATAGGTCATCTGCTTATATCCACATGATGGTTATTAATGCATGCGAATGTATTAATTATATTTGCAAAACTCTTTGTATTATCATTGCCCATTGTAGTATATAAAGTGGCTTATGAAGTGTTCTATTGTTTTTGTCTCTCAAACCCCATTTTAAAATGTAAAATAAATTATTTTAAATCATTTTTATTATTTTTCCAGAATTTATTCTCTTTTTGCAGGATTTTAATGTTTGGGACCTTTAGGTTTCAAGGGTTTTGATCTTTTGAGATTTCAGCATTCGCTTCTGGAGTCAGGCATGGTGGCACACACTAGTACTTGGGAGGCTGGAACAGGAAGATCACAGGTTCAAGACCAGCCTGAGCAAATAAGTAAGGCCCTCAGCAACCTAGTAAGATTCTTTTTTAAAATAAAATAGAGAAAGGGAAATAAAATAGCTCAGAGGCAGAACACTTCTGGGTTCAATCCCCAGTACTAAAAAAAAAAAAAAAGAGATTGTCTTTCCAGTTATGGTCCAAATCCCCCCAAAATATCTATTCACTCTGAAGAACCCTCATAGGACCAGGGCTTATAGATACCAAAGGATTTCAAAAGAAGACTGCTGTGAGGCATGGGACGGTTAGTTGTGGAAAGTCTATTTATGAAATAGATGAATCACAATTTCAGGCCGTTCACCTACAACCAAAGTTTCAGTCTACAGAATAGTGGAATTAAAACAGAGACAGCAGAACGTAGGATGTGGAGCTTAAAACAGGTGGATGTAGTCAGTCTTTACACTAAATGTGGGATTCCTCGACTCCTATATCATTTCCTCTGCTTCTAAAAATCCCAGAAACCCACATCTGGCTCCCGGGAAGTTTAATTTTCCTTGTGAGGAATGGAAAGGCTTATAATAAGAATATATATCCTTCAGATTCTGGCATTTGGGAATGGTTCAGTAAAACAAGTGTAACAGCAGCTCGACAGGCAAATAAACAAAAGGAAACAGAGTTCAAGTGACACATTCTTAATTGTTATCATTAATTTCTCAACCAATAATCTATTTACATGGTTTAAAGGTCAAAACAATTTAAATAAGGATACAAGTTTCAATCATACCCCACCTACCTTCTCTCTACACATGCTCCACTACAGATAACCATCATATTAGACTTCATTTGTTTGTTTGTTTTGTGGTATTGGGAATGTAATCCAGAAACCATCTAACACTGGGCTACCTCCCTAGCCCTTTTCAAAATTATATTTTTAGACTGTGTCTTACTAAGTTACAGGCTGACCTCAAACTTGTGATCCTCTTGCCTCAGCCTCCCAAGTATGTGAGATTACAGGTGTGTGCCACCTTGTCTGGCTTAAAATATATTAGGTAAGTTCAAGAAAAAATTGTATGTGGTTTTACCTCCCTAATTTAGAGTACAAAATATCGTTTGTGTGTATCTATGGTTTCACCTTAATTTTGATTTCTTCACATCAGAACATGATGATCTTCATTTTTGTTGTCATTTGAAAGCTTCTGCATTAGGTTTTTGTTTGCTTGCCTAAAAGAGCCTACTGTGTATGCATGTCACGATCCATATGTAAGTTTGTGTACATGTATCTATGGGCTATCTAGAGGATGGATTTCCAAAAGTGAGACTGTTAAGCCAAAGAGAAATAGATATGGGATCGTGGTCTGTGTTCCCCTATTCCTCTCCATAGGGGCTGTTCTTTCCCCAAAGCCTCAGCAGCGGAGTAGATTGCCAACATTTTGGATTGTTTCTGGACTGGTAGGTAGGAATTAGTCCACAAAAGTTTTCACTTGAATTTTCTTCTTCTGAATGAAGTTGGATGTCTTTTTATATTTTAAGGGATGTTCTCAGTTTATCTTCCTTTTTTCACTTTGCTTATGACACTTTTTGCCATTTGAAAGGGTTTTTGTTTAATGGAACTAAATCTATCCATCTTTTTTCTTAATGGCTTCTGTATCTTGAATAGGCTTTCTTCCCCTCCAAGATTATAAAGGAATCCTCCTGTTTTCTTCCAGGTCTTTTGTAATTTCTTTTCTTTTTAAATTTTAATCGTTAATCTACTTAGAGTTTAGCCTGATATATGGTATGAGATACAGATTCAGTTTTTTATTTTGCCAGTACCATTGATTAAAAAGTCCATTTTTACCACATTTACTTGAGATGTCCTATACTAATTCCCAGTCTCTCTTTGGGTCTATTTATGGAAATTGTATTAGGTTCTATTAACTCAATAATACCATACTTTTAATTTTTGAGACTTTCTAATATAACATGTTATCTTTCTCTGTTAATATATTCTTTGTTCAAAGATTTCTGGATATTTTGATTGTTCATTTTTCATATAATTTTTTTTTGCGGCACTGGGGACAGAACTCAGGAGCATTTTATCTCTGAGCTACATCCCCAGACCTAGTCTTTTTTTTTAATTCTTTATTTTGAAATAGGGTCTCACCGAGTTGCAGAGGGCCTCGCTAAATAGCGGAGGCTGGCCACAAACCATAATCCTCCAGTCTCCACCTCCTGAATTATGGGATTACAAGAGTGTGCCACCACGCCCGGCCTTCCTATAAATTTAAGAATTCCTTCTTGGTTAAAAATAGTGACAGTTTATAGGGATTGCATTAAATTTGTAATTTAACATAGTTATCATCTTTATAATGTGAGTCATCCCTATACAAGAATAAAGTCTCCTTTTATTTATTCAAGTAAACTTTGTGTACTTTAAGTAGATAGATAATAGATAAATAGATAAATGCAAATATATGTGGTGTGAAGAAACAGAAAGAGTTTTCTAAAAAAGTCTTTTCAAAACCTACAAATAATATCCTTATAGGGTTGATAAAATTATTGAACTCATAAAATAAGGGCATAAAACACGGGCAAAATTCTATAGAGAAAAGAATAAGAACGCACTTTATTTTCAGATAATAACACTTTGTAATTTCACATGTCTTTCTGTTCATACAGTTTACCTATTTTTAAAAAATAGTACACTTTGAGTTTTACTATGAAAAGAGTGGGAAATTAGCTTTAAAAATGAATTTTAGGCCTAATTCTGTACTTATTATTTAAGTCATCTAAGGCAAGTGAACTATTATTTTTGGTTCTTATTCCCCCACCTACAAAGTAACAGCACTACTGTATTATCTAATTATTTTAGGGGACAGATACTAGGGATTAAACTCAAGCCACATTCCCAGCCCTCTTTTATTTTTATTTTGAAACAGGATCTCCACTACTTGCTGAGGTTGGCCCTGAACCTACAATCCTCCTATGTCAGTCTCCCAAGTACTGGGATTCCAGGCATGAGCCACCACACCTGGCTTGCATTATCTAATTCTATAAGGTCATTACGGGGTCAATATATGCATGAATGAATTGTTTGGCAAGCACTTTGTTTCTTTAATTTTCACATAATTTTCCCCGCTAACTATTATGACAAATTTGTGAGCAGAACCTGCCATTCTCATTAAAATTGAGTTTAAATAAAGAGATTTGGGGAAATTTGTAGCCTTTGGTATTTGTGGACTTGAAACCCTTACAAAGAAATAATGACGGACCTTTACAAGATGGCAGATTAGAGGCACCCAGCACTCACCTGCATCTCCTGGAGATAGAATTAAAACAACCAGAAGGTAGTTTCTTGTTGAGATAGATGACTATGGGAGAACGCTAGAGTTCAATATTGGACAGAGGCTTGGAGAAGCCCAGAAGCATTGAACAGTGGAGTCGAAAGTGAAAGAGAATACCCGGCACTGATTATAGGGAAGTGTGCCAGAAAAAAGGGGGTACCCTTTTTGTGTAAGTAGAGGAGAAAGAAGGTGAGTTCCAGTGAACACCACTAGCAAAGGATTCAGCACCCTGAAAAACATATATGCTAAACAAACAGTTTTGCTCACACTTAGCTGGTTCTGGTTCTGGAGAAGTTCTCTGAACTTCCCAATATATCCCCATGGTACTAGAACTGGGAACCATTTTTTAAAAAAGGCCTTATTGCCTGAGCTTACTGCTTTGAGTATTCACATGTGGAAGAACATAATATGTTTCTCTTTAAAATGAGCAGTTTGCTAAGCCAGCTATCAGAGTCACAAGCGTGAGGAGTTGCATGTGGGAGCCAGGACTGGAAGCACTGTGACAGTGGGTGACATATTTCATGTCTTCTGCCGCCATCCCCCCAGCACAGATCTTTGAGACTGCATAACTTCTTTCTACTCTCCAGGGCAAATGGGGCAATAACCCAGAGCCAGTGGCACCCTTGCCTTCCAAGGGCACAGCCCCAGAAAGCAGCTTTAGGAATTCTGTCTTCCCCACTAGCTCCTTGGCCTGCCATAGGCGGTGTCTATCTTGCTGTCTGAGTGTGTGACCCAAATAGCTCTGGAAAGAATTTGTTTCTAGGGAACGCTACATTCCACCCGAGCTCTTTCCAGAATGCAAAGCAGCTGAGAGGTATTCCAAATGACTCCAGCCACAAATCATTCCTCTTAGTCACCTGATGAGCACCACGAAGGAAAGAAGAGGGAGTGAGTAAGCTCCAGTCTTTGCTCTGTCCAGGGGCACACAGCCTAAGAAGACACAGTGAGAAGCTCTAAATGGCACAGGCTGTGAGTTTCCATTCTTGCCTGCTTATTTGAGCACCTTGGCTGAAAGGAAATTGTTATTTTTTTATTAATGCCTTTTTTGTTGTTGCTATTTGTGCTTGTTTGTTTTTCTCTCCTTTCCTCTTTCTAAATACTTTTCCTTTGATGTCTTTCTTTTGTTCCTTTTCCCACTTTCTTACTTTTGTATGAGTCCCTCTTTTCTACTCTTTAATGCTTAATATTTTTCTTTTTACTTTTCTCCTAGCCTTTTTTCTTTTCTTATTTTAAACTATTTTTCTCTATCATTTTCCCCACTTTTTTCTGTTATTCTTAGTGTTGCTGGTGTGGTGGCTTTTACTTTGTTTTTTCTCTCTCTCCTCTCTCCTCTCGCCTTTCTTCGCAATGCTGAGGATCAGGACTGACACTTCCCTTAAGTTGGGGAGATACTCTGCTGCAGGGTTACACACTTAGACCAACGAGAGGAACTGCATCTTGCTCTAGTCATGACCTAGTCCTACTCAAAATTTTTTAACTTTTAAAAGTATATTGAGAAAAACGAGACTTTTAAAAATATATATTTGTCCTTACCAAAAAGATATATTTTCAGGTAAAAATAATAAAAATCCCATGTGGGATAGATAATGCAGGTAGTTCTAGTAATCTGGTCAACAAGCAAAAAGCAAGCACTTAAGATCTTCAGCTCCAATCTTCTTATTGCTGGAATTTCATAATTAATTTCTGGTTGGATGACTAAACCAGATGATGGTAGAGATGGTAAGCCAGCATTTACTCAGACCCACCCTTCAACTTAAAGAATAGAGAAGATTGAACTGCCAGCCAAAGACCTGTCCCCAGACAGGAATGGCAAGCAGAGGAAGAGGGGGGTGAAGTTCCTAATACTCACTCCTACAGCAACATCAGGGAGAAATAACACAAATGTTCTGGGTGCCATCTTATGAGGAAACTCAGCATCACTAACTCCCATACCCTGAGTGCACAGAAGATTAAACACCATCCCTTTACCTCTCTCTGTGAAACAACGGGAGGTGCATCAGTATCTAAACAAAAGATAATTGTTAAAGGCCCATCACCATAATTTGAATAGCTAGTAGCAAAATTGCTTCCAAGGAACAAAGCCAATATACCAGAGAAAAATATAACTCTCAATACCTGATAGGGGCTTCCATTCCCACTGTATAACTACAAAAGGTGCACCCCCACATAATCTGTTGTCTATACTATACCTGTCTAAACTAGACAGAGACCCCACTCTTTGAAACCAACATGGTCGGTAGTCCCTCAGGCTTTGATACAGCACACATCATATTAAAATCTGCTAATCACAGACAAACCAAAGGGAACCTACACCATGAAGTTCAATTAGAATTAAACTTACTATTACACACCAAATTGTTAACCCAGGACACATTATCAAGAGAAGGCTGCTTACCTAAGAAAGCTCTCACATAAAAGTGGAAGTGATACCCGTCCCTATATATACATAAATCTCAACAAAGAAACATAAGAAATATGATAAAACAAAATAACATGACACCTGTCAAAGTTCTTAACACTCTAGTGACAGATGACAAAGACACTGAAGTGGACAGAATGCTTGACAAATTCAAAGAATGTTTAAAATAGGTCAGTAAAATCCAATAAAAAAAACTGCTTAATGAATTAAGAAAGACAATGTAGAACACAAATGAGCACTTTAATAAAGATACAGAGATTTTGAAAAAGAACCAAATAGAAATCTTGAAAGTAAAAAACTCAGTAAGTCTGATTTAAAAAAAAAACTCAGTTGAAAGCCTCAGTGACAAATTATATCAAGCAAAAGAAAATATTGGGGCTTGAAGATAACTTTACCAAAATAAACATTTTAACAACAACAAAGAAAAGTTAAGAATGAAAACATATAATATCTTCTGGGATACCACAAAAAGACCAAATATCCAAATAATTGGCATACCATGGGGAGAAGATCTATATGCTAAGGATGTGGAAAAGCTTTTCATTGAAATAATATAAAATTATTACCCATATCCTGGGAAAGACAAGGACAACCATATATAGGAGTTGTAAAAGAAAATAATTACCATTTAAGATTACTATACTCAGTAAGGAGAAATAAAGAACTTCCAAGATAAGTATAAACCTACATTATTTAAGGCCACTAGACCAGCATTACAGAAATTACTTAAGAAAATTTTTACATGCAGAAAAGGAAAAAATATTAATATAATCACAAGAGTAGAGGAAAAATAAATCTCACTAGAACAGTAGGCACACAAATGATAAAAATAAAAACACTATCAATATTGTAACCTATCAAAAGTCTAAAATCAGTAAGACAAGAAGAAATAGACATAGAACATTTAAAGCAGAACTTCCAGGAAGATGGTGACCAAGGGAAGCAGCACATACCAGTCCTGCTGACACTCAGTTTCCATTGCTATGAAAACAGTGTTCTGACAAAAGAAAGAAAGCAGCATAAATATTTTCAAAAAGGACAACAAGTAAGCTGGACATGGTGGAACACACTTGTAATCCCAGCATTCAGGAGGCTGAGACTGGAGGATTGTGGTTTGTGGACACTGAGTGAAGCACTCTGTAACTTAGTGAGACCCTGTTTCAAAATAGAGAATAAAATATAGGGCAGGGGATATAGCTCAGAGGTCAAACGCCCCTGGGTTCCATCCCCAGACCTCCCCACACACACAAGGAAAACAAGTGAAAGATGGCAGAAGAAAAAAAAAAGCTAGAAAGCCAATTAGAGAGCAGAAAAGGACCATGCCTGCCTCCAACAGCTGTGGCCGGGGGCGCCATGGTGACACCATATTGCCTCACTACATGGAACTGCCAGAGACTCACAGGGAAAAAATTAAAGACTTGAAACAAAGTAAGCGGCTGCAGCTCACCAAAATTGTAAGCTGTCAGTTCCTCCTGCATAAACACTGGCTACAACTTGAAGCAGTGGCGACCCAGCTCACTACTCCACACCCTCCAGAGATCCAGAGAGGTGCTCCCAAACACCATAAGTGAACCCACCATCCCCCTATGAGAACACCCAGCATGGCACTTGCAGGAACTCACGCAGCCATAATAAATTCATTGTATCTAAGACTTTGCAGTTCAACCCAGAAAAGGTGGGGCCAGAGTTGGACATAGCAGAGGGTCAGACAGACTCAGGCTCCACATCAGTGGAAAGTGTGCAGGGTGACCTATGCTTAACACTAGATCCATCCCCAGTGATACTGGCCATCTGCGTAAACTGAGAGAGACTCAGAGAACCAGGCTTGCAGCAGGAAAGGTGCTGGTGGCACTCAATGTCTGCACAGAGAGAGACTGCAGAGGCCAAGTCTGCTGAGTAGTCATATATTCATAGGGTTGCATTATTTTGTTGATTTTGTTGTTTTATTTTGTTTTGTTGTGTTGTATGTATGCTTGTTTGTTTGCTCTCTTCCCCATCCCTTCCACAAGCCTATTTTTGTACATAACTACTCTCCTCTCTCCATCCCCTTTTCTTTTTTTTCTTTTCTTTTCTCTTCTTTGTCTTGTATTAAATCCACTTCATATCACTATACTAAATACTCTACATTGGTTACTAGAATTCTACTCCATATTCACTATCTCTAATCTATACTATATACTACCTTACCAAACTCATACTCTTATTCTATTCAATCCTATCTGTAGCTTTTCCCTATTCTCGCATTTACAACTTTACTTTTCTCCTCACTCAACCTTGACCACTGCATACAACATAACTTGCCCTTGTATATACCAGCTGACACCTAGAGACTGAGAGAAGTCTATCAAAAGCAACAGATACACACTTCTAAAATCATGAGAAGGAAGAATAACAAGGAAGCAATGAGCTTCCACAACCTCACAATAATAGAACCCAACAACATAGAATTGCAGAGATTTGCCAGGACAAATGAGAAAAAAAGCCCAGGACCAGGTGGTTTCCCAAGTGAATTTTATAAAACCTTTATATAAGAGCTAATACTAGTACTCCTCAATCTATTTCATGAAATAGGAAAAAAACAGGACTTTCCCAAATACATTCTATGAAGCCAACATCACGTTAATACCAAAACCAAATAAAGGCAGTTCAAGGAGAGAAAACTACAGGCATATACCATTGATGAACTTGGACACAAAACTGCTAAACAAAATACTAGCAACATGCATTCAGATCCATGTCAAGAATATCATATACACCATGACCAAGTAGGATTCATCCCAGGGATGCAAGACTAGTTCAACATACAAAAATAAATCCATGTAATTTATAACATAAACAGAAACAAAGACAGAAATCCCATGATCATTTCAGTAGATGCTGAAAAACTATATGACATAATCCAACATTCATTTATGCTAAAAGCACTGCAGAGAATTGAAATAGAAGGAATGTACCTCAACATCATAATGGCAATAGAGCCATAGCCAACATCATATTAAATGGGGGAAAACTGTGAGAATTCCCCCTAAAAATAAGAACAAGACAAGGATGTCAATTATCACCACTTCTTTTCAATATAGTACTAGAGATTCTAGCCAGAGCAATAAGGCAAGAGAAGGAAATCAAAGGAGTACAAATAAGAAGAACTCAAACTTTCACTATTTGCAGATGACATGATACTATATTTAGAAAACCCAACAAACTCACCAAAAGGCTTAGAACTGATCAATAAATTCAGCAAAGTGTCTGGATACAAAATCAATCTTAAAAATCAGAAGCTTTCCTGTATGCCAACCATAAATCCACTGAAAAAGAAATCCAGAAAACACTTCCACTCAGGATATCCCACAAAAAAATAAAATACTTAGGAATAAACTTAACCAAGGAAGTAAAAGACCTCTACAAAGAAAATTATAAAACATTGAAAAAAGAAATCAAAGAAGACCTTGGGAGATGAAAAGATCTTACATATTCTTGATAAGTCAGAATAAATATCATCAAAATTGCCATATTTCCAAAAGTGATCTACAGATTCAATGCTATACCCATTACATTAACAAGGTCATTCCTCACAGACATAGAAAAATCAGTCCGTAAATTCATTTGGGACAACAAAAATCCCAGAATAGCCAAAGTAGTTCTCAGCAACAAAAACCATGCAGAAGAAATCACAATACCTGACTTTAAACTATACTACAAAGCCATAGTAATAAAAACAACATGCTACTGGAACAAAAACAGATACACATAGCAATGGATCAGAATAGAGGACTCAGAAAAAAATCCATACACTTACAGCCAATTGATTTTCGACAAAAGGGCCAAAAACATACACTGGAAAAAAGATAGCCTCTTTCACAAATGGTGTTGGAAAAACTGGTTAGTGGCATGCAGAAAACTGGAAATAAACCCCATTTTCTCACCCTGTACAAGAGTCAATTCAAGGTAGATCAAAGACTTGGAAATTAGACCAGAGAACTTAAAGTTTCTTGAAGAGGGCCATAGGTCCAACACTGCAACACTCAGGCACTAGTAAAAATCTTTCTCAACAAGACCTCAAAGGCACAAGAAACTAAAAGGTGGATCAATATATGGAATTGCAGTAAACTGAAGAACTTCTGTACAGCAAAGGAAACTATCAAGAACCTCAATAGAGAGATGACCATTTTGCCAACTATTTCTCAGATAGAGGACTAATATCTAGAATCTACAAGGAACTCAAGAAACTCAGTGCTAAGAATACAAATAACCCAATAAAAATGGGCAAGTGAACTAAATAGACACTTCGCAAGAGATTTCCAAATGGCCAATAAATGTATAAAAATGCTCAACATCATTAACAATCAGAGAGATGCAAATCAAAACTACTCTGAGATTTCACCTAATTCCAACTAGAATGGCAATCATTCAAAACACAAACAACAACAGATGCTGGAGACGATGTGGAGAAGTGGGAACACGAATACATTGTTGTTGGGATTGCAAATTACTGCAACCACTTTGGAAAACAGAATGGAGGATCCTCAGAAGAATGGGAATGAACTTACCATATGATCCAGCAATGCCACTTCTGGGTATTGCAAAATAATAGAAACCAAACTACCAATTGAATGCATGTGTATCTATGTTCATAGCTGCACAATTCACCATTGTCAAACTATGGGCAACCAACCAAGATGTTCATCAACAGATGAATATATTATAAAACTATGGGACATATACACAAAGGAATTTTACTCAGCCATAAAGAAAAACACAATTACATCCTTTAAAGGAAAATGGATAGAACTGGAAAATATTTTGCTAAATGAGATTTGTCAGTCACAAAAAATAAGAAACCAGATGCTCTCCCTAATTTGCAGAAGCTAGGGAGAAAATGGGTCATAGGAAGAACTCTAGACAAAGAAGGAGAAACTATAAATGAGCAAATAAGGTGACCTAACTGAGGGGGATGGGGGGAGAGAAATTTCCTAATGTACATTCACAAACATATCCGAGTCAATCACTAAGCCAAACACAAGAAGGAGGGAGGGGGAAGATTCGGAATGGGGTGGGAATTGGGGAAGGGCTAATTGAGTGGTGTGTGCATGTATGCCTCTGCCATCTTGTACTCCATTAAGATGTATGCCTTCAATGTATCAATAAAAATTAAAAAAATAAAGCAATCCCAAGAAAATTCACAAAAGACAGAAATAACTACATAGCCTTTAATTATAACCCTGAATATAAATGGTCTAAATTCTCCAGTTAAAGACACGCATTGGGTGATTGAATTAAAATCAAGACTGAATAATTAGCTATTCACAAAAAATGTGCTTCAACGGCAAAATATACAAAGACTAAAAGTGAAAAAATAGAATATGATATCCTAAACAAATTGAACCCCAAAACAAGCAGGATTAACTATACTATCTGACAAGATGGACTTTAAGCCAAAATCAGTTAGAAGAGTAAAGTAAGGGCTCTACATATTGACCAAAGGAACAATTCACCAGAACATAATGATTATAAATATGTATGCATCAAATGTCAGTGCACACAATTTTATACAATTACTACTACACAGAAATGGAGAGATAGGCCCAGTACTATAAAAGAGGATGATTTCAATATTCTACTCACACCAATAGATAAATCATCTAGAAAAAAATCAATAAAAAACAGAGTTGAATTAAACTACCAATCAAATGGACTTAACAGATATCTGTAGAATATTCTATTCAATAGCTATGGAATACACATTATTTTCATCAGCAGATGTAACTTTTTATATATTGGGCCATAAAGTAAGTCTTAATGAATTTTTAAACACTAAAATAATTTCTTATAGCTTATCATATTGCAGTGGATTGAAACTAGAAATCAGTAGCAAGATAAATGCAGGAATTACATAAAAAGATGGAAATTGAACATCACACTGTGGAAAGAACACTGGGTCACTGACAAAATTAGAGGGGAAATATAAGAATTCCCAGAATCAAATGAAAGTGAAAATGAAACATACCAGAATCTGTAGGATACAGAAAACCAGTACTAAGAAGGGCGTTTAAAACAAGTGCCTAGGGTGAATTCGTTCAACCCCCCCCCCCCATGCCACTCTTGAACAGCATGGGGCTGTAACTGTCTTCTGTATTTCTATCTTTTTAATAAACTCCTTTAAATCTTAAAAACTAAAACAAGTGCCTACATCAAAAACAGATCTAAAATAACTTGATGCATCTTAAGGTCTTAGAACAAAAAAAAATCAGTAGAAGGAAAGAATTAATAATAATCAGAGCAAATGAAATTGAGACTAAAAGGATAATATGAAGGATCAATGAAACAAAGGGCTGGTTCACTGAAAAGATGCACGAAATTAACAGAATTTTAGATAAAATAACAAAAAAGAAAGAAGACCCAAATAAAATCAGAAGTAAAGAAGGAAACATTTAAAAGATGCCACTAAAATTCAAAGCATTATTGCAGCCAGGCATGGTGGCCCATGCCTGTAATCTCAATACTTGGGAGGCTGTGATAGGGGTATCACCTCAGGTTCACGGCCAGCCTCAGCCATTTAGTGAGGCCCTCTGCAATTTAGTGAGACCCAGTTTCCAAATAAAGAATAAAATAGGGCTGAGTGTGTAGCTCAGAGGTAGAATGCCCCCGGTTTCCATCCCCAGTACTGCCAAAAAAAAAAAAAAGGAATTATTGGAACATCTTTTGAAAAAAACTAAATATCAATAAATTAGAAAACCTAGAAGAAATGAACCCAGCTGGAAAATCTAGAAGACCCACCAAAATTGAGCCAAGAATTTGTAAAAACCTAAGGAGATCAATAATGAAAAAGAGATTGAAGCAGTAACAAAAATCTTTCAATAAAGCAAGCCAAATCTGAATGGATACATTGTCACAAGTCTTTAAAAGTTCATTTATATTGTATATATTTAAGGCATGCAACATGATGTTTTAATACATACATATATATAAAATGATAATGACAGGTAAGCAAATTAAGATATTTATAACTTTCCAAGATAATCAATTTTAGTAAGAATTCTTAAAATCTACTTTCTCAGTAAAATTTTTATTTTACAATACAACTAAGTATAGTTTTTCTACTGTATATCACTAAGACTGATGCATCTTATGTAACTGTATGACCTACATCTTCCCATTTTCCATTTTTCTTGACCCTTGTTTGCCTTCAACTTTTTTAGATTTCACATACAAGTAAGATCGTGCAGTATTTACCTTTCTTTGCCTATCTTCACTTAGTTAGATGTCTTTCAGGTTCACTCATATTATAAAAGATGTTATCATTTCCCTCTTTGATGCACAGATATATGGAAATTAGAGAAGTGTGTAAATATATAGGACTGTTATAAAAATAACATATGATCTGCAAAGTCATCATATATATCACTGATAATATATAAATTAGATATCTATATAATTATATATACATTTCTTTATCCATCCATCCACAATTAGACACTTAGGGTTGTTTCCATGTTCCATATCTTGGCAATTTTGCATAACTATGCTGCTATGAACATAGGGATACATATATGTCTGCAAGGTGCTAATTTCATTTCCTTTGGTTAGATAGTAAACAGAAGGATTTCTAGTGGTTCTATTTTTAATATTTTGAATAGCCTCCATCCATATTGTTTTCCATAATGGCTACCAAGTTACACTCTTACCAACAGTAGATTCTAGTTTATATCAATTCAACCACTCTGTGTGTGTGTGTGTGTGTGTGTGTGTGTGTGTGTGTGTGTGTGTGTGTGTTTACTGCAAATTTAACTCAAGAACATTCTACCACTGGGCTATTCCCCTAGCCTTTTTTTTATTTTGAAATAGGGTCTTTCTAAGCTATCGCATATTAGCCTGGAACCTGTGATCCTCCTGTCTAAACTTCACAGACATTGGATTTATGGGCATAATCTATTTGCATTTAATTGATGATCACAAATTTGATGGTAACCTCAACAACTTAGTAAGGCCCTCAGCAACTTAGTGAGACCCTGTCTCCAAATAGGTAAAGAGGTATAGCACAGAGGTAGACTGCCTCTGGGCTCAACCCCTAGCACCACACACATACACACTCACACATGCATACGATAAGGAAGGATTTAATATTTTCATTTAGTAATTGTTTTTTGTGGGGAGGGGTTGTTTTGATACTGGGGATTATACCCAGAGCCTTGCACTTTTTACGAACTCATTCTACCACTGAACTATATCCGCAGCCCCAGTTGTTTTCTGTTTGGTAATTCTTTTGCCCCTCTTTCTCCCTCTCAATGTATTGATATGCTTAGATCATTTTCTCTTTTTATTTTATATAATTTCTATAGGTATTTTTATTGTTACCATGTTGCTTACACAAATATCTTATATCTTTAAGTCTATTTTAAGCTGATATCTTAAATCACATAAGAACTCTATACTTTTATTACTCCTTCACACAGCTTTTATTATTGATGTCACAGTGTACCTCCATTTATATTGTATATTTTAATATTTAATTATTCAATATTTTTGTCTTTTATACTAGAATTAAAAGTGATTTAACTACCACTATTACACTAATATAGCATTCTATATTTATGCATACCGATAAGTTTTATACATTCTTGGACAATTATGTTTTTGTATAGTTTCTTTTTATTTTAATTTGAACAACTCAAATTTCTTACAAAATATGACTAGCATTGATAAACTTCAGCTTTTGTTTGTCAGAGAAACCATCTCTCCTTCATTTTTGAATAACAGTTTTTCCAAGTACACTGTTTTTGCTTGACAATTTTTTCCTCTCAACATTTTTAATATATCATCCAACTCACCACTGGCCTACAAGGTTTCTGCTAAAACCTCTTAATATGGAGGTCCTGTGTGTGTAATAAGTGGCTTTTCTCTTATTGTTTCCAGTATCGTCTCTTTGCCTTTAACTTTAGCAATTATAATGTATCTTATTGTGGATTTCTTTGGATTCATTTCTTTGTGGCTCTTTGAGCTCTCTGGATCATCTGGATCTCCATTTGTTTCCAAGACTTGGAAAATATCCATCCACCATTACTTTGAGTATATGTATCCATCAGCATTCTTGTGGCTATAATCTAAAAGAGTAACCACATAACTTGAAGAAAGAAGATTTATTCTCACAGTTTCAGATTCAGACGATGTGAGGCCAGGGATCTCAGATTCCAGGGCATGGTGACAAGAAGCGGAGAAAGGGAGAGCACATGGGCTGTGCTTGTATCATGGAGGCCAGAAACAAGAGAGAAAGCTGGGGGAGAAGAAACCATGTATATAATCTCCAAGGGACCGCCTACTCCAGCCACACTCTACCGGACTACTGGGTACCACTCAGGTAAATCCATTACAGTGGATTTACCCACTTCTGGGATTACAACCCTCATGGCTCAATTATAACATCCCTGAATGAGCTCTTTAGGGGACATTTTATATCTAACCATAAGAGTATACTTTTGAATATTCTCTCTCACTCTCTCTCTCTTTCTCTCTCTCTCTCTCTCTCTCTCTCTCTCTCTCTCTCTCTCACACACACACACACACACACACACACACACACATTTTCTCTCCCTTCTATAATGTATTTTAGACTTCTCTGTTTCCGCATAAATCCTTTAACTTTCTTTATGTTTTCTCATTCCTGAATAACTTTCCCTTTGTTCTTCTGAAGAAATAATTTGAAATGACCTGTCTTTGAGGTCACTGATCACTTCTTAAGCTTGATCTAGTATGTTGTCAAATTCATCCAGTAAGTTCTTCCGTTCAGATAGAGTTTTCAACTCCATGATTTATGATCGGTATTTTTTTTGTGGGTCTGGGGATGGAACCCAGGTGATCAGTACTTTTAATATATATTTTCTATTCCTTTGTTGATTTCTCACATTGTTCACGCATTTTTCTCCTTGACCTAGGCGAACATCTTTACAATGGTTATCCAGAAAGAAAAACGAATTCATCAAGGAAAGAAAATTCACTGTGAGGTAAGTCGCATAACCCCATCTCATTAGAATTGGTTTTTGGAGGTTTACTTTGTTCCTTTGTTTGGAAAATATTTCCTTGTTTGTTCATTTTACTTAAATCTCTGTGCTTATGTCCATGCCTTATGAAAAATGGCCATCTCTATTATTTTTCACAGACTATTCTCATGTGAATAACCTAATGAATCAGCCCATCCATAAACCTTGAGCCCTTTCCAATCTTCATTGTAGTTGAATCTGTGTTCTTTGTTCTAGAGTATGCTGAGTTCCATCAGCACTCCAAAACAAGCAATACTAAAGCCAGTTGCTCAGGCAAGAACAGGAAATTTTGGATTATTGAAGTAAGAAGGAGGATCTGTGGCAACCAGCTGTGTACTAGACCACAACATCATTTCTGTTTTCATTGGCCCTTAATGCGGTTGCATTATGCCAAGTTTCTTAGTTCCCTGACACAGACTAAAGAAGTCAGTCCTCTGGGAAGCCTCTAGAAAAGTCAGAACATTAGACAAATGGTTCTTTCCCATCCCAGACATAAGCTGAAATAAGACTTTATCCTAAGCTGACAAGAGGTGCTATAGGCCTCTGGTGACTGCCAGCCCAAACTGCTATCTCGGTTTTTACTGGTCTTAGACAGCTAGATTATGCTTGGTTCTCTCAGGGCTCCAAGATGGAAAAGAGAAAATCCAGTCCTCTGAGAATTTCCCAAAGTAACTAGAATATTTGATATGCAATCCCTGTCATTCTCTAGCTAGAGAGAAGCTGAAACCTAAGGGTTTTCTCCCTAATCATATAACACTATTTCAAAGGCAAATATTATGGTGAGAGAGTATCTCAGTGTTCCAGTCAGCATTCTCAGAGCCATAATCCAAAGCCCTGATCACATACCTTAGAGGAAGGAAGATTTATTTCTTACAATTTGGGGCTCAGCCCATGTGAGGCCGGAGACCGCAGATCTCAGGCATGGTGACAGGAAGCAGTGAGAGGGAGAGGACATGGGCTGTGCTCCTCACATCATGGAGGCCCAAACAAGAAAGAACAGGGGAAGAAGAACCATATATAATTCCTAAGACTGCACCCCCAGGGATCCATTCCCTCTAGCCACACCCTGTTAGCCCAGGCCACCTCCCAGATAAATCTATTACTGTGGATTTATCCACTGCTGAATTTACAACCCTCAAGACTCAGTTACACCAACTCCAAACATTAATAAATGAGCTCTTTAGGGGACATTTTATATCTAATTATAAAACTCAGATTTCCCTTCTCACTGTATTATGGCTATTTTTGTTCCCACCTCGGGAGAAGGAACTTTCAACTAGTTTCTGAGTTTTCATAAAGGGAATCTGTCCATGAATTCCTATGTTTGTGTGGAGAAAGAAGTCCAGAGCTTATTATTCTGTCATCTTGTTGACATCAGTAAAGAACACACTTTAGAAATCTCTCTCTCTATATATATATACACATATATTATATATATTTATATATTTATATATATACAGGGAAATATATATGTACACATACATACATACACATACATATGTATATCTATATATATATTCATAAATATAGACAAGTAAGAAATGTAGCCAAAATATTTGAAGATAGATACGTGAAGGAAATCTTTAAAAATAAGCCAGGCATGGTGGCACATGCTTGTAATCCCAGAACGTAAGAGGCTGAAACAGGAGAATCACAGGTTATTGGCCAGCATCAGCTACTTAGTGAGGCTCTCAACAACTTAGTGAGACTCTGTTTCCAAACAAATAATAAAAGGCTGGGGGTGGTGGCGCACGCTTGTAATCCCCGCACTTAGGAGGTGGAGACAGTAGGATCACACAGCTTCGAAGCCAGCTGCACTGGTTTAAGAGGCCCTGTTTCCAAAATTATATATATATATATATATATATATATATATATATATATATATATATGTCTGGGAGTGTGGCCCGGAGGTAGAAGGGTTTCCAGGAACCCCAGTACCACCAAAACAAATAATAAAAAATAGGGCTGGGGATATAGCTTGGAGATAGAATGCTTCTGGGTTCAAGCCCTGGTACCATAAATAAATGAATAATTATAAAAAATCGTCAAAACTCTCACAAGATGAAATAGATGATTTGAGTAGGCCTATACCTATTAGAGAAATTGAGTTGATTATTAATAATCTTCCCAAACAGAATATATCAGGTCCAGCTAGGTTTGCTGGTGAATTCCACCCAAAATTTAGGGAAGAAATTATACCAAATCTTGGCAATTTCTTCGAAAAGATAGAAACAGAAGGAATATTTCCTAGTTCACTTCATGAGGCGAACATTATCCTAACAACAAAACAAGATAAAGGTATTATAGAACAAAGAAGCTACGTACCAGTCTTTCTCTTGAACACAGATATAAAATCTGGAACAAAATATTAGCAATTTGAACCCAACAGTATAAAAATAAGTATATGCCATGACTAAATGGAATTTATCCATAGTATGCATAAGGCTGATTCAACATAGAAAAAGCAAATAATAAAACCTATCATACCAACTGGCTAAAGAAGAAAAATCACATGATCACACCAATAGATATAGAAAAAACATTTGACAAAATCCACTACCCATTCATATATATATATGTATATATATATATATATATATATATATATATATATATATATATATCAGTAAACTTAGTATCTCAACTAGGTTTCTGAGGTCAATGAGAATTGGAAAGGCAGCTAATCTGGGCAGGCAGAAACCACAGTCCCATAGTCTCTCCCCCTGGCTTAGCACAGTCAGTGGACAAGATAAAGAGCATTTACAAAAAACCCCACAGCTAACATCACACTTAATGGTAAGAAAATAGAAGCTTTCCTGCTAAGATTGAACAAGAAAATTAAGTCCCCTCTCACCAATGCTTCTTTTTTCTTTCTTTCTTTCTTTTTCTTTTTTTTTTTTTTTTTTTTTTTTTTTGGTGGTACTGGGGTTCCTGGAAGTCCTTCTACCTCCAGGCTACACTCCCAGACCTACTTTATTTTTGGAAACAGGGTCTCTTAAACCAGCGCGGCTGGCTTCAAACCTCTGTGATCCTCCTGTTTCCGCCTCCCAAGCGCGGGGATTACAAGCGTGCGCCACCACGCCCGGCTCACCAATGCTTTTAAACCTTGTATTGGAAGTTCTGTATAATGTAATAAAATAAGAAAAGGAAACAAAAAATATGCTGAATTTGAAGAAAGTAATAAAACTGGCATTGTTCACAGATAGCATCACATGTAGAAAATACATTAACAAACATATAAAAGTCAATCACTTAGCCAAACATGAGAAAGAGAGAAAGGAAGGAAATAGGGCTGGAACTGGGTAAGGGCTAATTGGGTGATGTGTGCATGCATGCCTCCACCATCTTGTACTCCATTAAGATGGATAACTACAACGCACCAATAGAAAATTATAAAAAGAACAACAAAAACTCCTTGAAGTAATAAACAATCATAAAAAGAATGTAGTGTCCAAGATAAATATTCAAAACTCAATTGTTTTCATATATACCAGCCAAGTGTGGTTTGAAATTAAAAACACAATGCCAAGCCAGGCATGGTGGTGCACAGCTGTAATCCCAGATATTTAGGAGGGTGAGGCAGGAGAATCACAATTTTGAGGCCCGTGTAGGCAATGTATTGAGACCCTGAATCAGAAAAGGGAGGTTAGGAGGTAGCTCAGTGGTAGAGCAGTTGCCTACCATTTGCGAGGCTCTAGGTCCAGTCCCAGTAACACACACACACACACACACACACACACACACACACACACACACACATATATACTACCATTTACATAAGCATCAAAAATAAATATTTATACATCTAATAAAATATGTACAACATCTAAGGTATGGAAAACTATAAAACTTTGATGAAAAACCAAAGAAAAATAATTTCATATCAAGATGTCACTGCTTTCTAACTTGTTCTATAGATGCAATCCCAAAGTCCCTGTAAGTTGTTTTGTGGATATTGAAAAATTGATTCTAAAGTTTATATGTAAAGACCCAGAATAATAAACACAATATTGAAGAATAACAACAAAGTAAGAGGACTGACCATATTCAGTTTCAAGTCTTACTATAAAACTACAGTAACCAAGAATGTGGTATTGGTGAGAGATTAGACAAATAGATCAATGGAACATAATAGGAAACCCATATATAGACCCACATAAATACAGTCAACTTATTCTTCACATAGGAGCATAATGTTTTCAACAAACGGTGTATAAACAATCAAACATCCACATGCAAAATATGTAAAGAAAAATAGAGCTATTACTCCCTTCACAAAAATTAGCTCAAAATGGATCATATATGTAAATGTAAAATACAAACTACAATACCCTGTAGAATACTGCTGGAGAAAACCTAGCTGGCCAGGGGGATAGAAATGACATTTTAGTTTCAACAACAAAGGTGTGATTCATGAAAAAAAATGATAAGCTAGACTTCACAGAAATTTAAAACTTCTGCTCTGCATAAGACTGTCCAAGGAATATGAGGACAAGCCAAAGACTAGGAGAAAATATTTTCAAAAGACATATTTCATAGAAGGCTCTTATATAAAATATGCAAAGGACTCTTAAAATTCAACAATAAGAAAACAACTCAATCAAAAAAGGGAAAATATCCATACATCTCAACAAAACAGATATATCAGTAGAAAAATACTCATATTAAAAGATGCTTAATAAGCCGGGCATGGTGGTGCACACTTGTAATCCCTGCGCTTGGGAGGTGGAGACAAGAGGATCGCGCAGATTTGAAGCCAGCCTCACTGGCTTAAGAGACCCAGTTTCCAAATTTAAAAATAAAATATATATATAAAATAGGTCTGGGAGTGTAGCCCGGAGGTAGAAGGGTTTCCAGGAACCCCAGTACCACCAAGAAAAAAAAGATGCTTAATATCCTGTGTCATTAGAGAATTGCAAGTTAAAATAATGATGCATTATCACTATACAGCTTTTCCCACATTTGGCTAAAGACGTGGAACAATAATAACTCCTTCATTGCTAGTGGACACACAAAATGCTACAGCCACTTTGGATCAGCAATTTATTTCAGGATTAACATATTCTTACCATATGACCCCAAAATTGTGCTTTTTGGAATGTATCCAAATGCATTGAAAACTTACACAAAATCTATACGCAGATGTTTATAGAAGCTTTACTCATAGTCACCAGAAACTGGGAGCAACCATGATGTTCTTCAGTAGGTGAATGGATAAACTATGATTACATCCAGACAATGAAAAATTATTCAATGCTAAAAAATATGCTGTCAAGCCACAAAAAAGACATCATAGGTGCCCAGCAAAATACACAAAAAGAGATTGATCGCTCTGAAGTGATTTACTTATCATCCATGGAAACTGATCTAGAGTAAGCTCATGTTGCAAAAAAAAAAAAAAAAAAAAAAAGAGTTGTCCTTTTTCAGTAGCTCTAGTTTAAGGCTTAGGAATCCATCTCAACCACTTCAGTGGAGATTTCATTAGAACTAGTTGGCTGAGCCAGGGTGCTAATGAGGCCCCAGTCATGGATCCAACTCCTGGGTGGGCCATCCAATTTATTCTGTTCCTTGGCCAACCTCTTTGCATTAAATAAGAGGGAGGCGGGATGAGAAACTACATATGGGTTGATACATAAGCATCCCCAATGAAAGAAAAGCATTTTAAGTACCCGTCCTAGTGGAAGACCTGTGTCTAACCCATAAAAGGCAGCCTCTTCATTTTGAGTAACCGAAATGTTTACAAATTATTTTATATAGTAGGTTACTACCCACACCCTAGGCTGGATTTGGGCCTTGAAAGATTCTCTGGAAGAGGAAATGGTTGAGCTCTCTGTGTTTTTGGCGGATTCCCAGTCTTCTTTATTCACATAAAAATTCAAGCAAGGGCTCAAAAGTAATTTTTCAGGCCAGTATTTCCAGGCACACAAATTTTATATGCCAGTCAGATTTATTGTAATAGGAATAGAATGAATTAAGTCAGCTGCTTCTAGATGATGTTTGTGATTGATTTTCCAGAGCACCTTGGAGACTGTCCGTTTATCTCCTACCGTTCTCGGTTTCTGAAAATCCCTTTGGTTCAGCACATGCTCTTTCCCACCTATCCTCTTTGGCACCTGCCTGTGCACCAAGCCACATGTTCTGTTCAGGCAGATTGCTTGACTTTACCGCGTCTTACTGCATTTCCTCCTTTGGACAGTGTCTCTGAATAGTCGGTCTTTTCCTGTCTCACTTTGTGCTCACTTTCTAATGACTCTTGGTAATATCCAGAGGGCTCATTAGCAAGGTAAAAAAGATCGGTGGGAAGAGAATCATCCTCCCTTACTCCAGATTTCTTCTCCCATCTTAAAATATGATATTCTGTTCAACTTGGAGAACTTTTCAAGTTGTCCAAAGTGAATATTAATCATGCCACAGTGTGAGGCAATAAGGAATCCATTCACTTCTCAAGGCTTCAATTTTATCTTTTGTAGAACAGGCAGCTAATAAGTTGTCCTGTGCCGGTACACCTTGAATATAAGTAACTTCTTTTTTTAAAGCCACTGACTTCTCACTGGGCTCTGCCTAAGCACTCTGAGTAGAGTCATCTCTGCAAAATGAAAAAAACTAAGAGAAAGAGCCTGGGCAGGATTATATGAGGGTCACATGGCTGCTCAGTGGCGTTCAGAAATAGCCTGGTAAACTCAGTACACCAGACCGTCTTCCCACTCAATTGTAAATCATTTCAACTCAGATTTAAGTGTAATACCTTGCCTTGGTCTCCGAGCTGCAGTAGTCATTTTATTGTTTCTGGCAGAGAAGGGAGGAAAAAATGAAAGCTAATATAGTGATTGAAAGTTAAATCTCTTTAACAGACTAAGCTTTTTGAAAAAAAAAAAAACTCACTCTTCTTCTCCAGTTCCTTTCTTTTGCACCTCAGATTTGGTTCTGTTTGAAGAAAATATGAAAATTATTAGTTCGTCTTCTCTGGGGCTAATTATTCGTACTACAGTGGGAAGAACCCTGGAAGAAGAATTAGGAGACTCAAGCTCCTAGACGGGCCACAAACTAGCTGTGTTACTTTGGGCAAGTTGTTTCATGGGTCTGGCTTTCAGTATTCTTATCTGTAAAAACAAGAGGGTTGGAGGCAAAAGTCTCTATGGTCATTTTAGTTCCCTCTTTCCTTGATGTTATTATTAACAAAAGGAAACATAGACTGTGAGTGAAGAAAATGGCGAAGTAATAACAAGCTAACTGGCTGGCCAGGCAGAAGGCAAAGCACAAAGAAAACTCCAAAGAAACATGAAACAGTAAAGTATACGATGGTGTTAGTGGTTTAAGAATTGAATTAGATGTCATTTAATATAGGTCAGGCAATCTACAGAGAACCTAAGTACTTGGATTAGAATATCATTTTCTACTTCTAAGCTGTCCTTTTTTACAGGTTGATGCAGTTACCAGTCAAAAGGAATATAGGAGGGGATCTTATTTCAGGCTACTGTGACAAAATCCCATAGACTGAGGGGGCGACTTAGAGAGCACTTATTTCTCACAGTTTGGGAGTCTGGGAAGTCCCAGATCAAAGTGCTCACAGATTTGGTATCTGGTGAGATCCCTCTTCCTGGTTCATAGATGGCCATCTTCATATGGTGTGCACACATGGCAAAAGAGGTGAGAGTGTTCTTTTGGGGTTCTTTTCTAATAGCACTAATACCACTCATGAGAGCTCTTAACCCCAAATTTAATCACTTTCCATGAGCCCCACCTCCAAATACTATCACAATGGCAGTTAGGATTTCAACACATGAATTTCAGGAAACTCAAATGTTCAGTCGATTGCAGATTAGCTAAAAGCAAGGAGTCTTGAGCTTAAGAGGAAAAATTAGATGGAAAGACAGAGTCTGACCAGTGACATAGGAGGATAGACACCACGGCTTCAGCCAGGCACCAGTGATATTACTGGGTACTTTTATAAAAAGACTTAGCTAAAATTTGGCAAACATTCTATGAGGTTCTCCACCAGTACATAAATGTAGCCAATAAACTCATGATCTGTGTCCCCTTTGGATGGGTCTATTCTCTGTTCCCTCAATGAATAAACTTAACTTTTAGATGACAATTCTTCCAAAACCATGCTTCCTCAAATTAACTATGTGTAGGAATTAACTGTTTAAATTAATGCAGATTCCAGTGTATCAATACTAGAATTGTAATTCAGAGGTCTGAAATTATGACCATGAATCTGTATTTTATTTATTTATTATTTATTTATTTATTTATTTATTTATTTATTTATTTATTTTTGTGGTACTGGGGTTCCTAGAAGCCCTTATATGCCCGGGCTACACTCCCAAATCTATTTTATATTTTTTTATTTGGAAACAGGGTCTCTAAAGCCAGCGAGGCTGGCTCCGAACCAGTGCAATCCTCCTGTCTCCACCTCCCAAGCGTGGGGATTACAAGTGTGCGCCACCATGCCCAGCTTGTATTTTTATTTTTTACAGACACTTTTTTGTGCTATTAGGGATTGAACCTAGGGGCAATCTACCTCCAAACTACACCCCAGCCATATTTTTTATTCTTTTTTTTGTGGTACCTCTGAGCTGTACCCCTAGCCCTATTTTTATTCTTTATATTGAAACAGGGTCTCACTGAGTTGGAAAGGGCTTCACTAAGTAGCTGAGGCTGGCCACGAAGCCAGATCCTCCTGTCTCAGCCTCCCGAATGCTGGGATTACAAGCGTGCGCCACCACATCTGCCATATTATTATTTTTAACAGAATATTTCATCTGTAAGATCCAAATCACTCCCCCAGTTACGGAGCATGTCAGGAAGTCTGATCACTGAAGTTCCTTAAAAATTATTATTCAAATACCTGAAAATATTTAGATCAAATTCAGAATTCCACTGCAATTAACATATCTGTGCATTGTACCAGGGTAAAATTTTAAATAAAGCCCCCAGCCGGGCGTGGTGGCACACGCTTGTCATCCCCGCGCTTGGGAGGCAGAGACAGGAGGATCGCGCAGGTTCGAAGCCAGCTGCGCGCGCTGGCTTAGGAGACCCTGTTTCCAAATAAAAATGTAAAAATAGGTCTGGGAGTGTAGCCCGGAGGTAGAAGGGCTTCCGGGAACCCCAGTACCACCAAAATAAATAAATAAATAAAGCCCCCAAACTTTTCTCATCTTTCTTATTATATGAAGCTATATTTAAAACATATCTTTTTAAAATTTCCCCTAAGCTTTCAATCTGTATTTTTAAAAAAATGTTTGTGGTGACTTTAATTCAGTTCAGAGTATACTTTGAAAAAACATTGAGGTAGAGAAATTAGATCAGGAACCTTCTACCTGGAACCTGCATATATATGGCTCCTTAAAACAAATTTTCCCAAGCCAAAACAGTCCCTAAAGTTAATTTTAACTACATCAAAGAGAATAAACAATACATGAATATGATCCAAATCCAGAAAGAGTATGTATTTGATAACTAAAAAGACAGGCTATCGATTGTCGCTCTGTCCTGACCATCTTACCATCTCCTTTACTGGTTTTGTTCCGTGAGTATTTTAATATGCGCTAACATACCCCAGACATTACTTCACTGAGCTTCTCAGCAGCACCGACAGCCTTTCATTCCTCTCAGCCCCTGACCTTTCCCCCTTTCTTGAAACTCCTTTCTTTGCCTTCTATTACACCATGCTCGCGAGCTGGAGCTCCCACCATTCTGTCGGTGACGTCTCAGTTTCCTTTGTGAACTTCTCTTCCTATTCCCACTCCTTACTGGATATTGACTTCCAGGATTCTTTTCTAGGTCCTGTTCTCATTCTAAATACTCTTCCTGAGCAAGGTCATTTTTTCCTCAAGGGCTTAAGTTACCATCTTTATGTCAATATCTACTAACCCTGAATTTCCACACCACAGGGCTCTTGTGATGTGCTTGGCCAACCATCTACTTGACTGCATCTAAATGATGCCCAAGCACCTCTAACTCGGAATGTTCAAAACTGAACTGGGAAAACTCAGTAGACCTGCTGGGATATTTAGCCAGGACAACTAGGGCAATGAAGGAATGAAGGGAGAAAGGGAGGGGTGAAGGTAGGAATGAAGGGGGGCAGGAAGAGAAAAAGGAAGGGCATTGGGAATGGGAAAATATCTGTTTACATATGGCATGATACAATAGTGAAAACCCTAAAGAATCCACCACTGAAAAATAATGAAGCTATTAAATTTAGCAAGGTTTCAGGATATGATTGATGTAGATGCTCTTCACTTTGTCATAGATTTATGACCCAATAAACCCATTATACATAGAAAATCTCATAAATCAAGAGGGCATTTAATATGTGTAACCTGCCTAACATCACAGCTTAGCCAAGCCTGCCTTAAACATGCCAAGAACTCTTACATTAGACTACAGTTGGACAAAAATCATGAAACATGAAGTTTACTTAATAACCAAGTGTTGAATGTCTCATATAATTTATTATACCTGTATTTAAAATACACAGGCAACCAAGTAAACCATGGAGTATTGTTTTTTTAATTACATAGCTGGAGCTACAGCTTGCTGTCACTGCCCAGCATCATAAAAGAGTATATTACCACATATCATAGTCAAGGAAAAGCAAAAAATTCAGAATTTGAAGTGTATTTTGACTAAAAGTGCACTGATTTCACACCATCATAAAATAGAAATATCATAAATAAAATCATCATAAGTCAGGGTCATGTGTATACAAAACACTTGTATTCCTATACACTATCAATGAACGGTCCAAAATTTAAGACAATAATATTTATAACTATATGAAAATCATAAAATACTTAGAGATGTTCTGAATATAATCCAAGAAGTACAATATTTTTCTACTAGAAACTAGAAAGCATAAATAGAAAAGATTAAAGACCTAATATTATAAGGCAATATTCCCCAAAGTGATCTATAAATTGAAGGCAATTTCCGTCAAAATTCTAACTGCCACTTTTGCAGAAATTAATGGGCTGATCCTAAAATTCATATAAAGCAAGGGACATATAATATCCAAAACAATCTTGCAACAGAAGAATAATGTTAGAAAACTAACACTTTGTGAGTTTTTTTTATAAAAAAAAGCTATGCTCATCAAGATGGTATAGTACAAAAATAAAGGCAGACTTACAAAGCAATTGAATAGAGAGTCAAGAAATTAACCTTTATACATATGGTCAAATGATTTTGACAAGGGTACCAAGATTATTCAAACTAGAAAGGTGTCATTTCCATGCATAGGGAGGGGGAAGGAGAGGAAGGAAACCCAGTGGGGAGGGCGCCAAGAGCTGTGTACATGCTGACACTCCATTACCCAAAATGATACAAATTAAAATGCCCCAAATAAAAAAGGTGTAATTTCAATAGATGCTGCTATGAAAACTAAATATGCATATAAAATGTCTGTATATAAAGTATATTTATATATTTATATATTTGAAAGATATACATATGAATTATATATGCATATCCATCTGAAAGAATGAATTTGAATCCCTACCTCGTACTATATACAAAAACAAACTTAAAATGGATCAAATACTTGAATGTAAGAGTTAAAACTATAAAACTCAAAGAAACAACATTTAGATAAATATTGATGAACTTGAACTTGACAATGGAGTCTTAGATGTGATATTAAAATCAGAGACAAAAAGAATAGATGCATAATTGGAATTGACCAAAATCAAAACTTTGTGTACCAAAGGATGTTATCAAAAAAGTAAAAAGGTAACCCATAAAAATGGAAAAAATGTTTACAAATCAAGTGCCCAACAGGGGACTTTACCCAGAATATATAAGAAAAACTTAGAACTCAATAATAAAACAATTTTAAAATAGATAAAAATTTTGAGTAGATATTAAGAATATGCACAAATAACTAATAAGCACATGAAAAAATGTTCAACATCACCAGTGATTAGGAAAATATGAATTAAAGCTGTGAGGAGATAGCAATTCACACCCGCTAGGGTAGCCATAATATGAAAATAAATGAATGATAACAAATGTTGGCAAAGATGTAGAGAAACTAGAACCGTCATACATTGCTGATAGGAACATAAAATAATGCAGTCACTGTGAAAAATACTTTGGTGGTTCCTCAAAAAGTTAAACGTAGTTACCATATGTCCCAGAAATTCCACTCCTAGGTAAATACCCAAGAGAATTTAAAAACATATGTTCATACAAAAACTTGTACTTGAATGTACATAGCAGCATTAGTCATAATAACCAAGCAAGCTAATGTTCAACTTCAGTAGAATGATTAAACAAAATGTTATATATCCATACAATGGAATATTATTTGATAATAACAAGGAAATAAATAATTGTACATGATACAACCTGAGGAACCTTTAAAACATTATGCTAAGTGAAAGAAACCCAAACACAAAATATCACGTACCATGTAATCTCCTTTATGTAAAATATTCATACGAGGCAAGTCCATGGAGACAAAAAAATAGATTAGTTGTTGTCAGGAGCAGGAGAAAGGGGAAATGAGAGAGGGATTGCTGATTGATATTGAATTTCTTTTGGAGGCGATGAAGATGCTCTGGAATTAGCAATGATATTTGCACAGTTCTGTGAATATTCTAAGAACCACTGAATCATACATTTTTAAATGGTGAATTTTATTGTCTGTGAATTATATATCAATATGAAATTAAATGCAAAACAATATAATTGGATAAGGGATATTAACAGGAAATTCACAGAAAAAATATGAATAAGAGTGCAATGAAAATGAGACCATTTTTTCAGCGTCTTGGAGTACAAAAGGTATTAAAGATAAATAAAGACTGTTAACTCAACTGAAAAACAGCAAAATAGGCACAGAATTGCATCACTTAATGATATGGGTATGTTCTGAGAAATGCATCATTAGGCAATTCTGTCTTTGTGTGAACATCATAGAGTGCGCTTACACGAACTAGATGGTATAGGTCAATCATTCATTGTGGCTCCCTGATGCAATCAGGCGGCGCAGTAACACAAGATGCATGCTGGTTTAATATGACATACTGTTTTATGATAAAGTATTTTATATGCAGGAGTATACTCTAAAATAATAATAGAAAGTATAGTCTAATAAATACATAAGCCAGTAAGATAGTGGCTTCTTATCATTATTGAGTATTATGTATTATTCATAATTGTATGTGCTATACTTTTATACACTTGCCAGTGTGGGAGCTTTGTTTACATCAGTAAACATGTGTGTGATGCACTGAGCCAGGATGTTATGATGGCCATGAAGTCACTCGATGACAGGAACTTTTCAGCACCATCATAATTGGAATCGCTGTCATATATACCGAGCCATTAAATGGCACATAACTGTACTCTTGCTATATTTTTTAAATAAGTTTGCATTGTTACAACCTCTGGTGATACTTATCAAGGTTTCAACATGCACATTTAATGACTCAGACCTCCTCTATAAGGAGTTGAATGTGTCCCCAAAAAACTTATGTTGAAGACCTAACCCCCAGTACCTGGAATTGGGACTTTATTTGGAAATAATGTCTTGCCAATGTTATTAAGATGAGGTCATACTAGAATCCAATGATTTGTGTCCTTATCAATCCAAGAAGATCTGGAGATCCACAGATCCACACAGAGGGAAGAAAAGCACATAACGATGAAGGATAAAGTTTGAAGAACTGGAGCTACACATCAAGGGTTGCCAAGGATTCTTAGGAACCACACAAAGTTAGGGCAAGGAAGGCTTGTTTTCCTTAAGCCTTCACAGGTGGTATGACTTCACCCACACCTTCATCTAAGATTTCCAGCCTTCCAAACTGGAACAAAAGGCATTTATCTCAAGCCACCATGTTTGGGTAATTTATGGCAGCCCTAGAAAACTAATATACTCTTCTAAGAAGCTACCTTACAGAAATGCTTGTAAAAGTAGGCAAAATATTTCTAATGCTCCAGTGAGCTAATTTCAGAATTGTATAATGTCAAAAAAAACTAAAGATAACAAAATGTCATTGATGCTTAACTTAAGTAAATTACAGTACATCCCCTTGTATATGGAATGCCATTCTACTACCAAGAATGGGTTCTTATACTGATAAAGAAACGCATCTGTATTATATTTCCAATAGAAACCATCAAGTAGCAAAGAGCTAGATAAATATGTGTTATTACGCTCAGGCAGCTATAACAAAATACCTTAGACGGGATGATTTATAAACAATAGAAACTTATTTCTCACCGTTTTGGAAGCTTGAAAGCCCAAGACCAAGGCATTGCAGATTCTGTATCTAGTGAGGGCCTCTTTCCTGATTCACACTGGTGTCTTTTATCTGTGCGCTCAGAGGCTGGAAGAGCGAAGGATCTCTAGAGCCGGTGACATAGGGCACTAGTCTCACTCATGAGTTATACACCTGTGTGACCTTATCATCTCCCAAAGGCCCTACCTCCCAATACCATCACATTAGGGTTTCAACATATGAATGGAGGGGTAAAAACATTCAGATGATGGCAGAATATTTTTATAAAAGGATATAGTTTAAAAACTATATAAATACACACATGACATATATACGTGAGTGGATATTTTCATGAGAACAGAAAAGAACACAATCTAATACTTAACTATTAACAGCGATTAATACTAGGAATTTGTAGGGGTGGATACCAACTTTGATATGTTTACTTTCTGCTTTTAATAGATTATCTGTGAAGACATACTTCTTTTGTTTTGAGAAAAGTGCAAGCATCCTACCATGCTAAAATCTTGTCTATGGCTCAAGTATTCCCTTTTCTTTCACACTTCAAGAACTTACTTATCCCTGATTTTCCTTCTGCCTTCAACACCGTCTCTCTAACACCTTCTCCTGACTACTCATCTCAAAAGTCTTGGTTTCTTTATTAATTTCTCTCAGAGCCGGCCCCGATTATCCTTCCTCTCCTTAGAGCCTTGCAAAGCTGAATGGGATCCCCCAGTGCCCTATATTGCCCTAAGAGAGCATGCACTACACACTGAGCTCTGATCACTGATGTCCATGTGGCCCTCACCACACGGCCTATGCACTCGAATATGCCCAGGAATAGTCAATACTCACTGAATTTACTAATGGATTTATAGGCAGAACATTACTGAAAATGCTGTTCCTTTATTCCAAAGAAAATGGCAAAAGATGAAAGATGGTAAAGGGTGGAGAAAAGAAGGATAACTCGGAGATTTAAAGTTAGGTCATAATGCAGACAAGAATAACAGGGGAGCCTGAGAGCAAAAGGAGAGAGCTGAGCAACTTGGTCTGCCATAATTTTTCTCCTATACAATCAATATTCCACCACGCCATTTATTCCCCTACCCAAGTACATATTTATATACCCATATCACTTTGATATTATTTTTGGCAGAATTGTCCCCAGGCAAACACTCTGTCACTGAGCTACATCCACAGCCTGTTCCCTACTCACGTTGTTCTTGCAGTCCAGAATACTCTTTCAGGCCAGGTGTGGTAGCACAAGCTTGTAATCCCAGCATTTGGGAGGCTGAGACAGGAGGATCTGAATTCGCGGCCAGCCTCAGCTACTTAGTGAGGCCCTTGCAAGTCAGTGAGAAACTGTTTCAAAATAAAGAGTAAAACATAGGGCTGGGGGTATAGCTGAGAGGTGAATGCCCCTGGGTTCCATTCCTAGTACCACACACACAAAAATGAATAAATAAATAAATAAATAATCAGAGCCTGGCATGGTAGTGCACGCTTGTAATCCCCATGCTTGGGAGGCAGAGACAGGAGGATCACGCAGGTTCGAAGCCAGCTGCGCTGGCTTAAGAAACCCTGTTTCCAAATAAAAAGTATTTTTAAAAAATAGGTCTGGGAGTGTAGCCCGGAGGTAGAAGGGCTTCCATGAAGCCCAGTACCACCAAAAATAAATAAATAAGTAAATAAATAAATAATAAAAAATAAAAATCAGAATACTCTTTCACATATTCCCCACCCAAATCCTATTGTTATACCCTGTCAGCTTGACCCCCCTCCACTCTCCTCCACCTCCTCCTCCTCATCCTCATCCTCATCCTCATCCTCATCCTCATCCTCCTCCTCTTTTTTCTTCTTCTCTCATACTGGGTGTTGAACTCAGGGGCAGTCAACCTCTGAGCTACACCCCCAGCCCTATCTTATTTTTATTTTGAAATAAGGTCTTGCTAAGCAGCTCAGTGTCTCACTAAGTTACTGAAGTCCTCATGCCTCAGCCTCCCAAGTACTGGGATCACAAATGTGTGTGTGGGGCCACCATGCCCAGTTCTTGCTTAGCCATTTGTTAATCCTATATAATAAAAGTGATGCTCAGAATAATGTTCGTTAAACTGAAAGTAGCTACCATTTATTAAGTGTTCACTATCTTCCAGGTATCAGAAAATGTACTTTTTTGTGTGGTACTGGTGATTAAACCCAGGGGCTTTCTACCTCTGAGCTACATCCCCAGCCCTATTTTTATTCTTTATTTTGAAACGAGCTCTCACTAAGTTGCAGGGGGCCGCAATAAGTAGCTGAGGCTGGTGGCAAACTTGTGATTCTCCTGCCTCGGCCTCCCAAGTACTGGGATTCCAAGCATGTGCCACCATGCCTGGCAGAAAATGCACTTTAGATGAACTAGTTCATTAACTTATCACAGCTACCCTTTAAATAGGTAGTTTTTAATCCTCTTTTTATTTAGATTAGGAAACTAAGGCCCCGTAATGGTTATGTCTGGCTGGTGCAGATTTAGCAAGATTCTTCCTCTTTTTAAACTTTTCTATATTTGCAGATTATTTTATGAGTATGTAGCTTTTTTTTTAACAAAAATTTAAAACCATTATAAGAGCATTTTTTCTTTGTACTGAGGATTGAATCCAAGGGCATTCTACTTCTGAACTGTAACCCCAGCCGTATTTCTTTTTGAAACAGGATCTCACTAGGTTGCTGAGGTACTCTGTAAGTTTATGAGGCTGATCTCAAACCTGTAATCCTTCTGTCTCAGCCTCCTAAGTACTAGGATTACAGGTATGCATCACGACACCTAAATAAAAGAATTTTTTATTATTTTAATACACGTTTTTATTGAACATAAATGGTATACATTTAAACTATACTTGGTGCCCTTTCCCTTCCGCCCCCCATTTTCCCTCCCCCCTCCCACCAATGATTGTCCAGGGTAACCATGCCATATTCATAATTTTACACGTATTCAGATGTAGACCCTCATTAATCAAGTTCAACTTCCTCCTCTCCTATCTTTCCATTCAAACTTTGCTGGTATTGCCCCTCCATTATCTGGAGTCCCACTGGTATCCTCTGTGTTTCCTAGTTTGGGCATATTAGAGGAAACATATGTACCTTCTCCTTCTGTGCTTGGCTGATCTCACTTAACATAATGTTCTCCAGGGCTTTCCATCTTCTTGCAAATGATATAATTTTGTTCTTCTTTATGGCTGAATAGAATTCCATTGTGTGTATTTCCCACAGTTTTGCTATCCATTCATCTGTTGATGGTGGTCTGGGTTGGTTCCATATTTTGGCTATTATGAATTGTGCTGCTATGAACATAGGTATGCATATGTTACTGTAGTTCTCTGAATTCAACCCCTTTGGAAAGATACCCAGGAGTGGTATAACTGGATCGTATGGTGGATCTATTCCCACCTTTCTTAGGAATCTCCACACAGATCTCCATAGTGGCTGAACTAGTTTGTACTCCTAAAGAAGAAACCTACAGAATGGGAGAAGATCTTTACCAGCCACCATTCTGATAGGGGGCTAATTTCTACAAAGAGCTCAAAAGACTCTACACTAGCAAAACAAACAACCCGATCAAGAAATGGGCAAATGAACTAAATAGACACTTCACAAAAGAAGAGATACAAAGGGCCAATAGATACATGAAAAGATGTTCTTCATCACTGGCCGTCAGGGAGATGCAAATCAAAACTACGCTGAGATTCCATCTAACCCCAATCAGAGTGGCAAGCATAAAGAAATCAAATAGCAACAAATGCCGGTGAAGATGTGGGGAAAGAGGAACTCTTTTACCCTGTTGGTGGGAGTGCAAACTAAAAGAATATTTTTAAATAGAATTGTAAAGATTCCCTGGGACTGTCTTCAGCCCTCTTCTTTTGCTATTCTAAACTCTCTTCCTAAACTATGTTATCAACTCTCATGACTTCCCCAAAGGCAAATGGCTGTGAAGTCTATACTTTACCTCCAGGCCTTGTGTACTGAGTCCTGACATATATTCTAATTGAAAACTGCTCATATTCTCTTGGATGCTTCCTAGACTCGTCAAATTCAACGTGCCCACAAGCATACTGACCATTTACCCAAACTGGTCCTCCTTGGTACTTGCTAATCCCAAGGAATGGTGCCACTCTCCACCTAGAGAGCGTGCCAGAAATCGAGGAATCATTTTTTATTTCTTCCTAATCAGTTCACTTCTCTTCATCCCTGAAATCACTTCCCTAGTTCAAGCACCATCAAGCACTGTTGACCAGTAGTCGTGGAACTCCTTGACACTCCTCTTGTGACTTTTCATATTTATTTATTTACTTATGTATTCATTGCAATAGTGAGGATGGAATCCAGAGGTATTCTACCTCTGAGCGACACCCCCAGCCCTAATTTTAGTCTTTATTTTGAAACAGGATCTCACTGAGTTGCAAAGGGCCTCACCTGGTAGCTGATGCTCTCCTCAAACCACAATCCTCCTGTCTCAGCCTCCCAAATGCTGGGATTATAAGTGCGCCACCATGCCCAGCTTTCTTCTGACTTTTTAAAAAGCATGGCCAAGAGCAAGCCTAGAACTTATTTTTCTTTATTCGGTTTTAATGATGATTAACTGAGGACACATCAGTGTCCGTTCTCAAAGAACTTTTACATAATAAAGGAGGTCCTATCTTACTCATTCCTGAATCTCCAACACCAAGCACAGTGCCTGACATTTAATATCCCTGCAACAAATATTTGTTGAATTGAATGGAATTGAAATTAGAACTGCATTCCTGCTTTTGTTTTGTTTGCTTATTTCTGGAGTGTGCAGCATGTATTGCCACTGATATTTTAAGTTCATAGTGAAAAATCATTTCAACGTGTCCTAGGCTTGATCCCCTTCCAACCCAACCCCCAAGACAATAGTTTTCATTATAACCTTCTGTCTTTGCCATTCTGGATGGAATTCTGTGCACAGAAGTTATATACATATATGGGTATATCTATGTAACAAATCGTAGCACAGGAGCCCCCTGGGCTCCCTCAGGCTCTGGTATGACATATTTGAGCCATATAAATTCAGCTTCTCTTCTGGCATCTGTTCGCCGACTCGCTAGCAACTCCACCTCAGCAGTGGTCTCTCAGTCCTCTGAAAGCAGGGAAAGAGCACTGTGCGGAGAGACTATGGCAAAGAATCCTCCAGAGAACTGTGAGGACTGGCACATTCTAAATGTAAGTTGCTTCATATTTTTCCTTTTTGAGCCGAAGCATGGTTGCAGAGATTTATCGTATTGCAATGTGAACATTAGAAAGTGAAATCAAAGGAGACTTTGAATTATGGCTTGCTATTCTCGGGGTTATTGTGTATTGTTTCATTCTCTGTTCTTTGCTTAGGCAGAAACTTTTAAATCCAAGAAGATATGTAAATCACTTAAGATTTGTGGACTGCTGTTTGGTATCCTGGCCCTAACTCTAATTGTCCTGTTTTGGGGGAGCAAGCACTTCTGGCCAGAGGCACCCAAGAAAGTAAGTGCAAAATCATTGGGTCCCTTTTGTGTTTACTTTTCTGTTGCTATGAAAAAAACTGAATCAGGATTTTGCTCTTTTTCGTTATTTGGGTGAGGGAAAAATAGTCTTCTACATTTCAGTGAATAATGACAGGATGTAGATGTACCCATTCTTTTATAACACTTGGCTTTAAGGAGTTAAGTCTCCTCCTAGAAGCAAATTTTTTTACTGTAAGAAAAATACTTTCCATCTTTCTTTCAATTATCTGGGCAGAAACTGATGGAAAAGTAATTATCCCACCACATAAGGAGAAAGCACCAGAAATGGCAGTGAAGGATTTGCGGGGGTTCTCACTTAATGCATCTGCTGTGAGGACAGGCAACTAGCTCGTTTTCAGAAGAAGCAATTCGTATACCTGACCTCACATTTGTTTATGATGCAGGAAAAAAAAAAGTAGAGCTTCCTGGCTCCTGGCCGGCCACAATCAGCACTGTCCCACTGAGATAGTCATGCCACAAGGTAGTAGCAAGCTGCACCAAGTCATTAATCACAGATGTCTCGGAAGTCTTCTGATACTGGGGTCATTTGGTGAGGCTTGCTTGGCCATTGAACTTTGTGTTGTTTTTGTATTTCGAGGTATTGTTATCCCCAGGCTCACATGCCACAGGTAGGGTTAGGTACGACCCAAATAAAACCATCATCTTTTCATGCTGCCAATTTCCATTTGAAAGAGATTTAACAAGTATACACACGATGAGGTATGAAGATGCTTTTCCTCTTTGCCGCGTTTTTCTCTGTGTGTGGGGTGCTACTGCTGCTGCTGCCGCCGCCATGAGATGCTCATTTCTGTTTAGTAGCAGATGTAGGGAGGAAAAGGCACAGATCCAGGAGGGATGATGAGACAAAAAGAAAAAAGGGTTGGCATTGGACCATCAGGAGCCACGGGAGCCACGGGAGCAGTGAAGGAAGAGTCTGTGTTGATGGGGAAAGAGGGCCAGAAAGGGAGAAAGAGAAATCGGCTCAGTGTCCAAAAGAACACAGAAAAGTAAGACACAGCTACCTTAGGATCCCCACCTCTCCGGCCATGCCCACCTTCATTTAGTCTCAGAGGATACTTCAGCAAGTTGAAGCAGGAGGGAGAGCTCGTTTCTTGGCCTTTGCATTTATCCCTTGCTGCAGAAAGGATTTCAGGCATCACCCCCTGCCTGCAGTCAGCCCCGTCCCCAGCTTCTGAACTACGTACTGTTCAGGTGTCATAGTAGAGAAGCCACCGATGCTCAGGCTAGCAGAGCGCACAAAGGAGCCAAGATTGGGGAGGAAATTGCACAGAAATGTGATGCCAAAAGGCATCTGATAGAATTAGCTAATTCTCAAGGTGACATGCTGCCCCACAAATTGAATTTTGGAGCCTCTTAAAATTTGTACATGAGTTAGAGGACCATAAACCTTTTTGTTCTTCATGGCTTAAATGTACTTTATTGGATGTAAGAGGTAGCTAATCCTTTTCAACACCCATAGATGCTTGCCTAAATAAAGGGTTAGATGGCCTTCTTTGTTTTACTGTGGCCTTTTGTACTACTGAAGGAATTTGTGTGTTTTCTAAACTCAAAGTGTCAGTTGCCTCCGTGCAGCTATAAATGATGAGGTAGGGCCTTTACGTTTAGATTGTAAGGTTCTACATTCACTATCGAGGTTCATGGTTTCCTCTGCTTCCCTATTGTCTTTGTTTCTCATTATGGTTTTTGGTAATTAATTTTTTAAAAATTCTGTGAATATTCAAACCCAAAGCAAAACTTAGTACATAAGTAGAAAAGGTGAGGTATGCTACTGAATATACTTTATCAAAACTCAAATCTCTCATGAAGCAATCCATCTTGGGATGCAGTTTTCAACAAAGGGATTCTCAGAAATGAACAAAGGTATGAAGCAATCCAGATAAAAAGACAGTACGTATCTCCTAGAGCGAATTGTTCCACCATGAACAAAGGTAGTTTGTTCTCCATCCCAATGGGAGATACAATTTACCGTCTTTGATATCTAAGTCCTGGCTTCCACCACAACTTCAGGTTGGGTCCATTGTAAAGCAGGGGACCAGGTAGAGATGTTAATGTTTTACTCGGTCCACTCTTATCTTCAAAATCCAAAACAAGGAGCCCAGGAGACCATCCAGGTTCCCAATAGCTAAGACTACAATTAAGCCTGCCTTGAATCAGACCTGGGAATCCTGGGGAGGGATAAGAAGTCAGATTAGTTTTAGAAGAGGATCGGCAGAGAAAATGAGTCCAGGCCTCTTGCACAAATTTACAACTGTCACCTTATGAGTATGGTTTAGTAAGAAACCAACCATTAGCAAATTAAAACCCAGGCTCTTTCAGTCTTTCCTTTACAAGCCTGTGAGACGTGTGCAAACTGTGGGGCCTTTGACAGAACTATTAATGCTACTGTGCTTATTGATGGCAGCGAATTATTTGTTGTCCTGGGCTTCCTCCAAGCACTTAGTGTTCACTCCTCCAGCCCCCACCACATCTCCTTTTTATTTTGCTTTTCGACATCTGTTTATAATCAACAGTGTTTAACATCCTGCATCTGCTGTTGACATTTCCATTCTACTAAGTCCTTCCCCCCCCTCCCACCTTGGGGTCTACTAAAGATCCAGATTCCTGAGACAAAGGGAGAAGTAAGCCACACTTACTCTACCCATACCCCAGGCACACATATATGTGCAATGTGCACTTACGCACACATGCACACAAACACGCACAGGTACACACATACAAACGCGTGCATGCACACGCACATACACAGAAAGATATCCAAATAAAAAGAAATAAAGAGGACTAGCTCTGGCTGAGCTACCATACTTCTTTCCAGGCCCCAGGCCCCAGAAGGCCACAGGCACGTAGGCACACTTGAGCAGAATGACGGCCGGGTCCAGCGGGCTCTATGCTCAGCATTCCCAAGCAAGCAAGAGACCTGTTCAGTCCCAGTGATTTTGAGAGAGTATCACATTTAAGGCTTCACTCCCAGACAGTAGTTGCCTCAAAATTCTTGATGCTGATTCACTAGAGAAACATTCCTGCTGAAAGCTCCCTAGTCCACATTTAACTTGAAACAATTAGAAGGCAGCTCCCAGGATAATTAATAGCACATGGAGAAACAAGTCGGACAAAGCCCAGCCCTTAAACCAACAGTTTATAAACATGGCACAAAGTTTTCAGCCCATCCCTCCAATTCTCTCTGGAATGAAGCAGAAGAATAATATTAAATAACTGAAATCGGGCTCTTCCTGCCATCTGCTGGGGCTGCCCAGTGATCTTAGGGCTGTTTGGAAGCCATCAGGTGCACACATGGCCATCAACAGATCCTGGAGATGGCTGTTCAACTTCTACATTCTACCAGTCTGAGATGAGATGAGAAGTGGTGATGACAGGCAGGCATTTTCTGCCCTTTCCAGCCCCACCTCAACTGCAGATAACCATTATAATGGTCTCGCCCAGGATATTTTATGTGTGTGTGTGTGTGTGTGTGTGTGTGTGTGTGTGTGTGTGTGTTTTCTTTAATTGGTGTATTATAGTCTCACATCCTAATGTCATTCATGCTGACAAGGACATACATGCACATGCTCTTGGTTTCCCTCCCTCCGTGTACAAGATTTCAAGCCAAATATCATGCTCAACTGAAAATTTTGTGTTCAGAAAAAGCACTTCCTGACCGAGTCTGGGTCCAGCTTTCTTTGTACTCATTTTTCTAGTACTAGCATTAGCCCAAGACTAACTTCCTTCACTCATCTCTAGGCACAGAGGGGGGACACAGTTCCTCCTTAGGTTCCCGGGGCTTCCATGCACAATAGTCTGGTGGGTGAAATGTGGGTCTGGAGAAGCACTTATACCCTCAAGGAAAAAATGAGAGATGTAGCTGGAATCTCTTCAGCAGGGGAACTGAGCCTCACCAGACGCTGCCACATCAGCATTGTAGAAAAGACCTTGCTTCATTTTATTTTCCTATTTTTTTACCATTTTATACACTTATTGGTACACTGTCATTACACAGCATGCTGAGATTCCCAGCGATAGCGACAGAGACGCGCACAGCCCTCGCTGTATTTCCCTGTACACCCCGCCCTGCTCCCTCCACCCTCTCCCTCCCCATACCTTCAGTGCGGTGGGTGGCGATGCCGGCAACATGGACCCTACATTGCGAAAGCTGTCTCCTTCCTCCAGCCTCCTCCCCTCCGCCGCCCTCCCCAGCCTTCCTCTCTTCACCTCTCTCTCCTCACTCCTCTGAAGGGCCTTTTGTCTCCCGTTCTCTCTCTAGCTTCCTCATATGAGCGAGAACGTAGGACCCTTAGTCAAGGGTGTGACTGGAGACAGGCTGACCTCAGCGCAATCTTCTATAGTTCCATCCATGTTCTTCCTCAAATCCTTGCCGGATCCAAGTCCCCCCCTATACAGCTCTCACTCAGGGCAGCTCCCACCAGTTACATGCAATCTGGTTCCGGCTGTGATGGGCACATTCTCACTCCTTCATCCTCGTAATGTAGAATCTGCCAAGTATTTTACGTAGCACCAGCAAGGAAAGCCTGAGCCTTGAAAGGCAGTCTGTGAGTGAGTGGCTAAGAGTGGAAATGGAGCTCTAGGGAGAAGTAACCCAGGTAAGCAGCAGGTAGTTACAGTCCAATGATTGCCCTGACAGCTGATAGCCCAGATCTGAGCACACCCCATTCTGCCAAATATCCAGCATTGTAGGTCCAAAGGAATGAGGGATAGAAATAAGGAACTGACACCTCAGAGACATGCAATAACTTGCCCAAAGTCGCACAGCTCATAAGTGGTAGAGCTAAGATTAAAGCTAGAACCTGGCCTGGGGATTCTTTCTGCAAATTTTCAGCTGCATTTGAGAATCCAGGGTGGGGATTGTGGGTAGGGGAAAGCTTCCCAACTAGCTCAAGTCTGTAGCTGAAAGAAACATTTTTTTATTGTTGAAAAAGAGGAATGTCTGGCCGCTTATGCCAATTTTTTCAGGGCTGAAAACTGGTGATTGAAGATGCAAAAGTCCAACTTTGCATAAGAAACAATCTGTCTGCTCTGTGTTGGTCTAGAAACACCCAGAGGCCCTTTCATTCCCCCAGGCTAGGTCAGTAATAATATGGTACAATGCCTGCCTTTCCCTTCCTTCCAGTCTAACACCTGCTAGGCAGCTATTCTGAGCATGTATTTCACCTTTGGAGACTGTACCTCATAAACAGACAGTAAAGGATGAAGGCAGAGGGAAGAGCAGCGAGATTAATCACAGGCTTCAAAACCCAGACCTAAGCCAAATGCCCTCAAATCCCTGTCAGGACAAGCTAAGGCTCCTGGCCCCCAAACACATCCATGGCACTGAGGTCTGAGGCAGCTTCACTCTTTATAAAAAGCGTTCTTTCCTCATCTCAGAGACCACCGCAGAGGCCAGAACCCAGAGCAGACTGTGAAAGGGGATTGTTAGGCTTCATTTGCCACTTGAGTGGATGATTTAACTGAACTGAGAACAGAATTCCTGGGCAGGGAAGAGAAAGGGGGTTGTGTCTTCTCCATATTTTGCCAGTGTGGCCTCCTTACACACTACCTGGGTTCACACTTCTGCCTTGTGTTGCTTCTGATTCAGATTCCACTCCATTGTCTTGCGTGTGTATGGGTGGAGTAAGAATCCATTTGTGCTGTACTGGAAAACTGTCTTTGCAACCCTCCCCCCCAATAACCCCTATTCCTGGTGCCACAGTGCCTAAAATCCTCCATTCGTACTTTACTCTGCACCCAATTTGAAAGGAAGTACTAGGGATTGAATCCAAGGTCATTCTATCTGTGAGCTCCCCCATCTCCTACTCCATTTTTACAGCTTGAAACAGGGTCTCACTAAACTGCTGAGGGTCGCACTGAGTTGCTGAGGCTGGTTTCAAGCCTAGATCCTCCTGTCTTGGCCCTCAGGTACTGGGATTGCAGACATGTGCCACCATGCCCGGACGCACTCGATTTTTCAACAAATATCCACTGCTAATATCTAAATGTGAAATCATATGTCAGATTGATTTAGTCTCTTACCTAAGGTACTGAAGCATCATGAGATTTCTGGATGTCTAGACAGGAGACGAAGGGACAGATGGAGATAGGAAGAGCATGGAAAACGGCTGTGAGGGTATCGAGTGAAGAGGATACGAAAAGAGACCCGAAAAGTGAAGCACCAAAGATGAACTGTCCCTATTTGCCAATTTGGCAAGGATGTACCTCTCATCATATGCTCTCCTTGCTCTGTCCTTCCTGGAACAAAGCCGAATTGGGAGCAGAGTCTGAGATGAGCTGCTTGTAGCTCACTCACACTTCTCTCAGGCCAGCCAGGCCGTCTTTGTTTTAGTTTGTTCCTGGAGAGGACAAAGCCATCTATTCCTTCATCTCCGAAAGGACCCTTGATCACTGAGCCAGGGAGCTTAGTAGCAAGCAAAGGACTTCCGATGCCAAAGCCATGAGCTCAGTCTTCATATGGGCCAGTGAAGCTTGCATAGCCATTACCCAAGCAATGCACTCCACAGGGACCTGAGCGAGACAGTATGTCTGGATTTGCTCAAATCCATCCCCACATGGTCCAAAGTGAGTCACTGGCATCATCTTCCTAGACAAAAGACAGTTTGTTCCAAGAGGACACCTTTGATAGTAGAATTCCATCTGGGTAGATATATAGCTCCCTGCTCCTACCCTCAGCCAAGGAGTCACACACAGATGAGTCACTCTGATCCCACTCTATTTAGCTACCTAGCACCACTAACAAAACCAACAAGTTCATTAATGGATGGAATTGGGATAGGCCCCTTCTCCCTCACCAAAATAAAATAACAACAACAAAAACAACTCTTTACAGGAATGTTGAAAATAATCAACATCTGCTGAGCTTGGCAGTTTGCAATAGTTTTCGTCTAGCAAGGTGTCCAAGTAAAGTGCATTGCCAACAGTTCAGGAAAACTCATTCCACCGAAGCACACTGAAATGTTAAATGTCACCAGTATGGTTCCATGGTCTTCTACCCATGATTAAAAATGCAGCCCACATTTTCTCTTTTGCCCAGGTAGGCAGCAGTCCAACATCCCCTAGTCTCTAACCTATTTTTTCCATGCAATAATCCACCAGTGGTGCTACGGATGAAACAAACACTGCACCCCAGCCCCTGGTGGCTAGTGGTGTCAACATTTGTCTCAACAATGGATAGTATTTCTAAGGAAACTACCCCCTGTGGGGAGACCTGAGGAGACTGGCTCTGAAGTGGATGCCTCTGTCCTCTGCTTGGGTCAGGTGACTGAGAGCTCAATTTGTTGCCATAGGTAGAAGTTACTCTTCTCCAGCTGGCTGCAGAGCTGGAACTGAGGACATATTTATCAGCAGAAGCAAATAACAAGCCTAAAGGAATTTGCTACCTGTCACAAACCCAGCCAGATTTCTGAGTTAACTCCGCAGCTGCTGGGGGCTTCTAAATACCATTTTCCTTCCCCTTTAAAAGGATCTCTTAAAAGACTTGCCCATGTTCAAAATCTTTCTTTGGAAGTTAAGAATGTCCCACTGGTGTGAAATACTTATTCAACAAATACTCAGCTGCCAGCCATGTCCAAGACACTGCAGGGCTACAAAGAGATAAATGGCATTGCCTATGTTTTTCTATTCAGCAGCTACATTAGATTTTTCACGATTGAGGTAGCTCTTGTCTCTACAAACTCTTCCAACTTGTGTTTCAACTTGAGTCAGGGAAAATCTGACCAGGTTAAACTAACATGCTGTCACGGACATCAGGAGACACTGAAAAATAACCCAAGCCAGCGTAAGCTCTGCAAGGCTGCCGCGGAGAACCGTAAGGAAGCAGCACTGGCTCTGTGGACGAGTTGCGTCCTCAGGCTTTACGTTGTCCGTATTTTCATACAGATGAATGAATATGAAAACAATGTGATAGACAAAGGCCTCATAACAACAGGCCGAAGACAGGCTTCCTAAGGGTACCCTCAAACTTACCATTTGCTTCTAGCCAGAAATATGTCCAAAGTTCTAGGTTCTATGCTTTCCCCTCAATTGGTCTCCTTGGTCTTTAGAAAGAACACTGTCTCCTTTACAGCAGAAGTGAAAGACTTGCGTTTTGTTTGGGCCACTCAAGAGAGAAGTGATGAGCAGCCTTCCAAGGCGCTCTCCTTGGGAGAGCCCCTGGTATTCAATGCATGGCTCTTGATGCACTTGGTGAAATCTGTGAACACAGGAGCATCCAGCGAACATGAAGACAATGGAATAGGTTCAGAAAATAGAACCCAGGAATGAAAGGACTGGGCTTAGTTAGCCTATAAAATAGATGGCTGAGGGAAGGCAGTACAATGTTTCCTGAGGCTTAAGGGGCCAAGGAAGCAAGGAAGGATAGGGCAACCCTGTTACCTAATACTGGCCAAGAAGACAGGCTTTAGATTCTCAAAACTCTGATAGGGGGCTAATATCCAGAATATGCAAAGAGCTCAAAAGACTCTACTCTAGTAAAACAAACAACCCAATCAATAAATGGCCAACTGAAATGAATAGACATTTCACAAAAGAAGAGATACAAAGGGCCAATAGATACATGAAAAGATGTTCTTCATCACTGGCCATCAGGGAGATGCAAATCAAAACTATGCTGAGATTCCATTTAACCCCAATCAGAGTGGCAAACATAAAGAAATCAAACAACAATTGCTGGCGAGGATGTGAGGAAAGAGGAACTCTTTTACACTGTTGCTGGGAGTGCAGAGTAGTTCAGCCGCTATGGAGATCAGTATGGAGATTCCTTAGAAAACTAGGAATAGATCCACCATTTGATCCGGCTATTCCACTCCTGGGTATCTTTCCAAAGGGGTTGAAATCAGAGAACTACGTTAACATATACATACCCATGTTCATAGCAGCACAGTTTATAATAGCCAAAATATGGAACCAACCTAGATCTCCATCAACAGATGAATGGATTGCAAAATTATGGGAAATACACACAATGGAATTCTATTCAGCTATAAAGAAAAATAAAATAATAGCATTTCAAGAAGATGGAAGGAACTGGAGAACATTATGTTAAGTGAAGTTAGTCAAGCACAGAAAGAGAAGGGACATATGTTTTCTCTAATATGTTCAAGCTAGGGAGTAGTGGTAATACCAGAGGGACTCCAGATGATGGAGGGGAAATCTCAGCAAAGCTTGAACGGAAGGATAGGAGAGGAAGAAAGCTGAGGTTGTTCAACGGAGGAGCTACATACGAATATGTGTAATAGCATAAATACAACATGATTAACCTGGAAACTCTGTATTGGGGGGAGGGAAAGGAAGGGGGAAAGGCATGAAGCACAATGTAAATGTACACCACTCTCAATATGTTCCACTTATAAAAAATAAAAATTAAATTAAAAAAAAGATTCTCAAAAGGATAGACCCAAGACTGTTGAGACAACATTAAAGCCTGCACAGATATGGGGGAAGTAGGGCCTAGCCACTCTAAATGTGTTCAGATCTTTTTCTTGGCCCTAGCGAGTTGTTTGGAGGGGGAGGGGATCATGGAGCAGTTGGGAAAAGAAGTGGTAGCTTAAAGAAGCAGAATGGGTTTTAGGTGATCCCTCGGCTTAACACAAGGGGAAAATACTTTACAGGCTGGTTTGCAGAATATCATTAGCTATTTAGTCAAGGCTGCCAAGAAAACTGTTGGAATTCTTAGTAATTAGTTCAGCAACTTGGCTTGAATACAAAATACTGGCTCTGAAGGGATCCCCATCTCAGCCCAGTGCCAAAAAGCACCTCACTTTAATCTCAAGTTTCAGAGAATTCCCAATGGCAAGCTGCTGAGATGGCACCTCACTACAAAGGCTCTGGAGAAAGATGGTGCCCCAGATATTACCCAATTAAAGTATTTTATGAAGAAACACACAGAGTGTCTTAAAGCTGCTTTTCTTCTGCTCTCCCAGACCTATGACATGGAGCACACTTTCTATAGCAATGGAGAGAAGAAGAAGATTTATATGGAAATCGATCCTATGACCAGAACCGAAATATTCAGAAGTGGAAATGGTACTGATGAAACCCTGGAAGTACACGACTTTAAAAACGTAAGTTGGATGTTTTCCTCCTATACCTGGCTACTTAAAATATTAGAGTATTCGAGTCAAATTGAAAATAGCCTTCTAGCTCCATTTAATTTATAAAAGAAAGTTTTCCCTTGGGATTCAAATTTCACTAGTCTGACAGATCATGGAATGCATTCATTGTGGCTTTTTATTTTTGTCTGTTTCATAGGGTTACACTGGCATCTACTTTGTGGGTCTTCAAAAATGCTTTATCAAAACACAAATTAAAGTGATTCCTGAGTTTTCTGAACCAGAAGAGGAAATAGATGAGGTATGTAAGAATAAAAGTAGTGGTTGTAAGAGGCATTTATTGGGTGCTAATTATGTGCCAAACAGTGTACTAAGTGCTATACTTTCTTTCCTTGGATTCTCAAGCACCCCTATAGACAGGCATGATTACTATCCTCATTTTCAGATTTGGAAACTGGGGTTCAGAACCAAATTTTGACTTGCCCAAGTTCACACAGCTAGCCAGTAGGAGCAAATTGGGGTCTTGATTTCAGAACTTTCAAAAACCTCAAGTTCATGCTTTCTGTACAATACTATGATTTTACATCAACACCACATACACTTGCTCCAAACCAAAGGTTTCCAGGGAGAGGCAGTGGCCAAAGGAAGAAAAACAATGGTGCCCAAGATAAAACCTTTAAAAGCAGAAGTCCCAAGGCCACCTGGGGTCTTTAATGCTTCTGTCCCGCTTCAGCATTCAGCATTTCAGTTTATTCACCATTTTATGCCGGAGTAAATCGCATTGTTCCTCCCAAGGAAAGCAAAAGAAAGAAAGGTGAGAAAATCAGTGTGATAGGAATTCTCTAGAAACACTACAAGGCTACAGTGAAGCGACCAATCACCAAATGGCTTCCAAAAGCCTAACGGGAGAAGCAGCATTACTGCCAAATTCAAGCCACCATGAGAGCCCTTGAGGCTCTTGACTGTCCTATGGTATTCTGCCTGCAATTACAGTGACAGCTAGCAGTGGGGAGAGAACGGGATCTTAGCCACAGCCATGCTGTGATGGCGTAGCCCCACTATAGCAAAGACAGAGACAAGCATTGGTTTAGTCTGCCCTGGTTTGCTTAGGTTTAACATTTAACTGGCAACTCTAAAATGCGAGTATGGCCAGTATGGCTGCTCTATATACCACAAAACCTTTCTTCTCTGCTCTTTTTCATTTTTCTCCTATATAGCCCTCTACATTTTAATTCTCACCTCCCACTTATCTTTTTCTTTTTGGGGGGAGATGGGGGCTGGGGAGCACTCTTTCCTTTCCCTGACCTGAGTCTCAGAGTCTCATCAGTGCCCAGACTATTTGTTCATGTTACTGGTCTCCTCGTGGCCAGAGAAGTCACAGACCTTTGTTCCTAGAATTCCTGTGGAAAAACAAAAAGAAAAGCTCCTCAAAGATGACGCTCCGCTCCCAAAGTTGATAGTAGTGACAGATTTTGCAGGTTCATTTTTATCTTATTTTATATATTTATTAGAGCATTGCAATTCTACATGATAGATTAAAAGAGATACAATTCTACATGCACGCACTGCTTGGTGTATTATCTTCCACATCCCGCCATCCTCCCTATCCTCCATGCCTGTACATGCCACTGACATTAGTAGTTATACTTTTGTATATGGATATAATGTTATTTGAACTGTTCCCTCCCTCTATCCTCCTTTTCCCCTCCCCACCTCCCATTCCCAATCCCCTTCCACTACTCTACTGATCTCTCTCCACATTTATCCAAAGTCCCTTATGTTTCCTGTTTTCTCTCTAATTTTCATAAATGAAAAAATATATATAATCCTTTCTGGCTGAGTAGTATTTCATTGTGTATGCATGTACCACATTTTCTTTACCCATTTATCTATTGGTGCGCACCTGGATTGGTTCCATAATTTGTCTACTGTGAATTATGCTGCTATAAACATGGTATACACGTATTACTATAGTATTCTAACTTTTTAATTCCCTTTTGGGTTTATTTTTAAAACTAAGTTTAAGTTAGATGATCCCAAGAAACAAATCAACCATAGGAGGCACTGATAAGGTGAAAAGAGCATCACTTACTATTCAAAGCCTACCATATGCAACATCATAAGATGACTTTTATAGAAAATAACAAGCATTTGAGCGTGGACAGCTAGCTGAATTTACACAATGGGTCTCATGGTTTTGAAAGAGATGAAGGAAAAGAGCTGTAATGTCACATTTTGGCCCTCATTTGTCCTTCAGTTAATTTTGCTGAATCTTTTTAATAACACGAATATTCATCTTGTGATAATAAAAATCATTGCACCTCCATGAAAGTTCTATTTTTTATATCCACACTATAGATTTTTATAAGACAAATCTGTTGCCTGGAATGACAAAAGCCCTCTTATTCTATACTTCCCTCACCACTTGTACCCATAGCGTGTACACGTTAAACATGCAGAGCAGGTATATAAATAGCCCTGATTCTGCTAACAAAGCTGGTGAGCACATCAACCTCACTTTCCGCAGTCCCCTTCAATCCATCCCAAGGTCTTTACAGGATCCAGGGCAAGAGCCAGGACTTGAAAGCTGTGAATGGCTTGGGGGAAAGTTACACAGACACATATTTTAGAGAATAAATAAAACGCTGAAATCGTAAAGCTAGAAAGAAACAAAAGAGAAAAAGAAAAGGCCTTATTGAGAATGTGTGGGGGTAACAGGTGTAAAGGAACAGGAAGCGCGGTGGGGTCTGGAGGGAATGGCGCCAAGTGCTAGCCGTGTGCATGTTTGTATCACACCGAACTTCCCTGTGCTGTATAATGAAATGCACCAATAACAGCATGTTTGAAAAGAATGGGGGTACTGAAGCATTAATGACAAATAAGTTAGAATTGGAATATGACTATTTCCAAGACTAGGAATGAAGGGGGAAATCATTCTTTTTTTTTTTTTTCTTTTTCGTGGTACCAGGGATGGAACCCAGGGGCATGTACCTCTGAGCTACACTCCCAGCCCGATTTTTATTCTCCTTTTTTAGTTTTGAAACAGGGTTTCACTGAGTTGCGAAGAGCCTCTCTAAGTAGCTGAGGCTGTCTACGAACTACAATCCTCCGGGTCTCTGCCTCCCGAATGCTGGGATTACAAGCATGTGCCACCACGCCCGGCTGAGGGAATCATTCTTAACAAGAGTAGCCAGGCTCCATAAAGCAGAAACATATTCAGGGAAATAAACCCTAAGCATCTAGAACAAAAGGAATAAAATGGCGGGAAATCCAATGACGTCACAGACTGCAGACAAGACTTTAAAACATCAAAACACATCTTGTAATGAGTTAGCGTTAACACACCAAGCTCATAAAACCAAAATCTTAGGTTCAATTGCTACTGAGCTGATCTCAGGAGCTGGGATCATAGGAGTTTTTTTCAGCTTGAGATCAAATCCTGCCTGCAAACCTAGATGCAAGACTACGACGAGGCAGGCACTCATAAGAGGAGAAACCCAAAGTAAATCACGCAGGAGATGATGGAAAGCCTTGCAAACTTTAGGGGAAATGTTAGCAGAGCAGGCTCTTATTTCTGTGAGCAGCTGTACTGTTCCACTGAGGAGAGAGGGATCAGTTGGGAACTTCTCCCAGGCCACCTAATGTATGCACGCCACAGAGCCAGTTCACCGGCAGCCCTATGATTGGACTTGTTATTCAGACTTGGTTTTCAATATCTTGTAAGACCTCACTCATTTTATGAATTTCTCCACCGATCCCCAACCTGAACTTTCTTCTTTCAGAATGAAGAAATCACTACAACTTTCTTTGAACAGTCAGTGATTTGGGTTCCTGCAGAAAAGCCTATTGAAAACAGAGACTTTCTTAAAAATTCCAAAATTCTGGAGATCTGTGACAATGTGACCATGTATTGGATCAATCCCACTCTAATAGCAGGTATGGCATCCTATCCCATTTCTCCTTGCAAGGACCATAACAGGTTAATGTTTCCAGCACCGAGAGACTACATTTCTAGGAAAACAAATGACCGGCTTATATCTTCTTAGAGGAGATTGTATATGCTGACCGTCAGTGAGGAGGGAATTTTTACAGCCAAGTTATAAATCAGATAAATTAATGCTGACAGGCTTTTAAGTATCTCAGCAAAGGTAACACCACCCCAATGCTACTAGTGATAGCAAAAAGCTAATCTGTCTTTCTTGGCACATCTATATTCATTGCAGTCGGGATACCATACTATTTCTCAAACCACTGTGGGTCCAACCCACAAACAGAGGAGAGAAGAGGCAAAAATAATCCTCTGTTGTCTCAGAAGGATTCTCTATGTCAAATGTTGACATTCTCCCCAGAAAACAGAATGATCACTGCAGTGCATATTTCTTAGCAGCTATTTTAGGAACTACTATAAATGTAATTGAGGAGCCAACCACGGTGGCACATACCTATAATTCCAGTACTTGGGAGCCTGAGGTAGGAGGATCACAGGTTCAAGGCCAGCCTCAGCAACTTAGCAAGATCCTGTTTCAAAATAAAAATACAAGGGGCCACTGGGGCATTCGAAGGTAGAATGCTTAGTAGTATTATTAGAAGTAGTATTTTGGGAGAATTTTTTAAGTGACTAAATACAATGTGATATCCCGAACTGGATTCTATAACAGGGAAAAAAGTCATTAGTGCAGTCCAAGTGAAGTATATAGTTTAATCACAGTATAGAACTAGCTAGGTGCGGTGGCATATGCCTGTAATTCCAGTACATGGGAGCTGAAACAGAAGGATTGAAGTTTTGAGGCCAGTGTGCAGTAACTTAGTAAGATCCTATTTCAAAATAGAAAGTGCTTAGGGTATAGCTGAGTGGTAGAACCACCCTAAATTCAATCCTTCATATCATATAGTTCTGAACTGATACTAACTTCTTAGTTTTGATCATTGGGCTGTGGTTATGTAATATAACATTAGGAGAAACTGGGTGAAGAGTACATGAGAACTCTGTATTATCTTTGCACTTGTATAACCCAAGATTTTCCCAAATAGGGAGTATGAAAAGAAATTTAAGACAAGAAGAGAAAGGGGGAAAGGTAAGAGGCAGAGAATGCTAAATCAAATGAGGGACTGGTAATACAATATCTCCATGAGTGATACATAAAAACATATCAAAAACCAAGAAATAGATTTTGAGCACTTATGGATAATATCATCGTGAGAGACATAGAAGTTCCTTGTCCTCAGTTTTTAATTTAGTATACAAACAAGGTCAAATCAGTACATGCTTGATGCCAAATAAGCCAAAAGAAATATATCTGTGTGCACTGAAATAGTAAGGTTTGTTTCAAAAATACTCCTTAAAATATGAGCTGAAGAAGCTTGGGAAAGAGGCCCATTCATGTTTAAGTGATACCAAGCAGAAGACACAATGAGAATCTCTACCCACAACTGCTATTTTCCCAAGCGCTTCATTCAGAAATACTTGCAAAGCACTTGCATTATAGCCTTGTATTTATTATCTTAGTTTCGGAGTTACAAGACTTCGAGGAGGAGGGAGAAGACCTTCACTTCCCTGCCAATGAGAAAAAAGGAATTGAACAAAACGAGCAATGGGTGGTCCCTCAAGTAAAGGTGGAGAAGACTCGGCACACTAGACAAGCAAGTGAGGAAGAACTTCCAATAAATGACTATGTGAGTTATGTTCACAAGGCTCTTTGTCTCAAAAACTTACTATCCCTCAGATCACAATCATTGAAGGAATGATCATGGTATGAACAAATGTTTAAGAAACTTGGACTCTCCAGGAGATTCATTCCAGACCAATCTTGACTTCCATTGGTACATCTCTATGATCAGTCTTAAGAACAATTTCTCACGACCCCCCACCCCAGCTCATAGAGTCTTGTAGTCCTCCTCTGCTTGGTGAAACCTGTTCCCTCTAATACTCTCTTCTTCTTCTTCCAGACTGAAAATGGGATAGAATTTGACCCCATGCTGGATGAGAGAGGTTATTGTTGTATCTATTGCCGTCGAGGCAATCGCTACTGCCGCCGTGTTTGTGAACCTTTACTAGGTTACTACCCATATCCATACTGCTATCAAGGAGGACGGGTCATTTGTCGTGTCATCATGCCTTGCAACTGGTGGGTGGCCCGCATGTTGGGAAGGGTCTAATGGAAAGTTCAAGGTCAAATGCTTAAATCTTCTGGCAGCCAACATATAATAAATGCATGCTACTCTATGAATTTCTGCCTGTGAGGCATTTGGCTTCTGGTAGCCAGTACTGCAGAATTACTTGTAGGTAATTCCCCCCTTCATGTGCTAATAAACTTCTACATCATCCATATCATGGAAATATCTGTCTGAAATTGTCCATCAAAAAAGTGTTTTCAAATATAATCCTCGCCAAGATGTCTGTGGACAAGGAGTTGTGTTCCCCCATACAACAGCTGTGAAAACACAGAGAAACAGCTTTGCCAAAGGCTAAGTTAGATTGGCCAATCATGAATTGATAGTTAGCATACATGCTGTTCTTGGATTGGTAATTTCTACAAAGAGAATGAAAAAATATATCTAACAATGCATAACATTGAAAATCTTTTTTCTTTTTTATTGATGATTTAGAAAACAGCTGATTAAAGCCGGGCGTGGTGGCGCACGCTTGTAATCCCAGCATTCGGGAGGCTGAGACCTGGAGGATCGCGGTTCGCGGACAGCCTCAGCTACTTAGTGAGGCCCTCTGCAACTCAGTGAGACCCGGTTTCAAAATAAAGAATAAAAAATAGGGCAGGGGGTATAGCTCGGGGGTCAAAAGCCCCTGGGTTCCATCCCCAGACCCACAAAAAAAAAAGAAAACAGCTGATTATTTTAAAGTACTTTGATTATCACAATAGACATCAATTTATAGTTGAAATAGAAAAATGTCAAAGATGAGATGAATTTGAGGTTGTGTGCACTTTATGACGTTCTTTTAGCATTGTTTTAATAAATTATCATTCTAACATTGTTTTTTAAAATCAGCCAATAAGCCGGGCGTGGTGGCGCACGCTTGTAATCCCCGCGCTTGGGAGGCAGAGACAGGAGGATCACGCAGGTTCGAAGCTAGCCGTGCGCGCGCTGGCTTAGGAGACCCTGTTTCCAAATAAAAATGTAAAAATAGGTCTGGGAGTGTAGCCCGGAGATAGAAGGGCTTCCAGGAACCCCAGTACCACCAAAAAAAATCAGCCAATAATTTTAAGCTCCTAAGACATTCAAATTTATAGTCTGTTAATTAGTATCCTATAGAGGCCATTCTCTGTGGTGGATATAAATGAAGTAGAAGGTGTTTCCAAATAAAGATATGACACTCAAAATACATAAGCACAGTCTTAAATACAGGAACTTATACACAACTAACTACAGTTGTGTATGCAATGTACACATGCATGCACATGCACACACATACACACATATTAAGAAGCATAGATGGAGCCCGGCGTGATGGTGCACACCTATAGTACTAGTACTTGGGAGGCTGAGACAGGAGGATCACAGTTTCAAGGACAACCTCAGAAAATCGTGAGATTCTCATCAACCCAGTCAAATCCTGTTTCAAAATAAAAATAAAAATAAAAATAAAAATAAAAGAGCTGGGCATGGTGGCGCATGCTTGTAATCCCAGCGCTTGGGAGGCTGAGAGAGGAGGATCGTACAGATTCTAAGCCAGCCAGCTACTTAGTGAGGCTCTCAGCAACTTAGTGAGACCCTGTTTCCAAATAAAATATAAAATAGGTCTGGGAGTATAGCCCGGAGGTAGAAAGCCCCTGGGTTCCACCCCCAGTACCACAAAAAAATTAAAATTAAAATTAATAAAAATAAAAATAGGGCTGGGGTTGTAACTTAGAAGTTGAGTACCCCCATGGGTTCAATCCCCAATCTCACACACACACACACACACACACACACACACACACACACAAAGGGGTATAGATGGTTCCATATCACATATTGAGGCTCAGAGTTCCTGCTTATATTTTTAATTCAGAAAAAAATTCTTATTCAAAAAGTTCTCAATCTTCAATAATGTCATTGTAGGAAAGTATGATCCCTTTAATGAGACAGACCATATATGCATCTTAAGGGACCATTTGAAATCATTATGTTCTAAGGGAAAAACAACACGGAAAACAAACCCACTCTAGCCTGTCACTGCACCTTCGGCCTAGGACAGGTTGAAAACGAGAAGGCACTATCTCTACTGTCATAGATTTGGGGAGGACCCTCATTTGAGTTCCATGTAGACACTGGTAACATCATGCCTTATACATCCCTCAGATCAATTCCATTAAAGCTACAGGAGTTGAGCCTTAGAGAGGAGGCAATAGCCTCTCTACCTTCTACCTGTCTTCCCTAAGCCCAGCCTCCCATCACAAGACCCAACATGGACCCGGTTCTGACCTCCCAAGCCGGATACCTGGCAGGGATTCAAATGTATCCCTATCCTTTACTTCTATCTCTTGCCAGATAACCCCAACTTTCCCTCTTAAAGCATGCCTCAATTATCCATATGTTTCAGGACACAGTCCACTTCTTAGCCAAGCTATTACAACCTCCTCCGTGCTGAAGTCCCAAGTTATAGACTGAAACTAAAGAAAATGCTTTTATACAGAGCTTGTTTTCTACTTAGAGATTTGTATTAATGTCATTTCCTTTCCTGGGAGTCCAGAACAGCCATTTACTACAATAAGGATCAGGCCTCACTCACACGCAAAACACCCTTAATCAAAGCCTTACAAGGACCCCTTCCTAAGCCTGTCTACCCTCACTGCCCTCTCCACCCCCTTGGCTTTGCTCAGGCACCGTAACTTCATGTTATTTCTCCATTTGTCCCATTTCATGGACAGAGTTGTTTCTCACTCATTTGCCTAAATATGACATCTACATCTTTTCTACTTCATCCCACACTAATATCACTCAATGTACATACCCTTTCCCTATGATTTTAGTGTACAATTTCTTAAAATAGCAGAGGTCCCATATATACCCTCTCCCAGTTGGCTCTGTCAAGAACCTAGCAGAGTACTGAAAACACATGGGTGGCCTTTAAATATTTTTTTCTGATTGAAGGCAGTGAGAACAAAGAGGGGGAAGAAGGTAGAAGACAAGGAGGAGCGTGTAACTGAGCACAGTTCCAAAGCTGTCCAGACAATTATAAGGAAAAGTTGGCCTTGAGTTCTATTCCAATTGCAGATGGAATTTCTTCTCTCACTTAAATCCGCTTTCATTCCTCATCTTTTGACAATAGCTACAAGAGTGAGGAATCCCTTTAATCCCGGAATGATCAGAAGCATTGCTGATTGCCCACAGTTCAATGATCCATCTCCATTATAGAAATGCAGGCTTTTTGCATTTTCATCTCAATTTTCAGTGATTCTAGGTATAAAAAAGAAAAAAAGGCAAAAAGCGTATCCACTATGAAATCACAAGAAATATCATATTACTTCTCAGATTCTTTGGGGATCTAAATTCCAATCAAGAAAAGTCAGGTGAGGCGAAGCCATCCATTGCTCTCACTCAGCATAAGGCCACTCTGCATTAGTGTGCTCAGCGCCTTCCTGCACACCCAAAATGGCTCTTTGGCAGGACGAGGGGCAAAGGAAATCTATTTTGAGCCTTTATATATAAGGCTCACTGTCTGGCTGAGTCCAAAACTGTCACTTTGGCTCCTAAAGTCTAACGCTGAAAGCTTACTGAGATAAATATGGACCTTCTCATTCAGGCTGTCAGGAAATGCGTGGATCTATTTTATTTATACCCTTAAAAATGATTTCATTTTGGCTTTCCTTTTTTGAAAAAGTTTCATTCTGGGGCTTAATTTTGCTGACAGCATGCTGTTCCCTAACAAGAAAGAAAAGTGGCTCCATATTAAAAAGCAGGTATGAATGTACACACAAAATATTGCCTCCGGCATTTCAAAGCCCTGTTCCAAAGTCTCTTAGGGTATCTTTAATCAATTTGCACGAAAGCTACTTGACCCAGTGACTACACTGATAATTGATTTCGACCAATGTTCAGTTCTGGCCTTTGTATCCCAGTGAGCAAAGAGTCACTCTCCTACCTGCTGCTTTGCCACTCGGTTCCATTTCCTTCTTTTCCTCCCTGCTCTTACTTCATCCTCACATCTACTGCTTGCTAAAAGAGCTCAGAAAGAGAGGCAGATTGAGCCAAGGGAAACGGACCAAGCCACAGTAAATCCCACAACCCAAACAAACATATGAATAAACAATAACAGCAGCAACAAAAAGCCCCGGCAACTCCACAGTGCTGAGGTGCTCTCCGCCCGTGATATTAATATACTGTTTATATTTATCCTTCTCCACTTGATGCTGTCATTTGCCATTCTGAATTCACCACTGACAGCAGTATTTCTGCTGCTCTTACTTACAGAGATGCTGCCTACTAAAAGACAATTCAGGCTTACACCCATATCAGTCAGCTGTGAGCCAGGAACAAGACATCTGCCAAGGCCAAGGAATTGAGGGCACAGGCCCTAACCACGGCTGAGTTGCTCAAACTGAAAGTCAAATTCAGCAGAGTGACTCTCTAGAAATAGGTCTTGAAGAGTTGAGCTTATTTCTTTTGCAAAGGGGCCCCGTAGCATGCCTGCTGACCAATTCACTGTTTCCTGAAATCCATCCTGTGGGGTGTGGGCTGCCTCTTATACAACAGTGTTGTTCTAGCCACGTATAGCTAGAGAACCACCATGATGTAAATCCCTCTGTGGCAAATAATAGCTTTTGATGTTTGGGTTATGCTAAATCATATCATGCTAAAATCAGGATGGTTTGTGGTTGACCCTTTCCATTTCCTGTTTCTCTAAATTACTTCTATCTGAGCGTTTCTTCCTATAAGGGACTGCCAACCTAGAGATGCCTTGAAACTAAGATGGTCAACAAAATATGAAGCACCTAACCCTCTGCTAGATACTGTGACAGAGCAGACAGAAAATGAGTTTTCCTCCTTGTCGTCCACTCACTGACCAAATATTTGGTATGAAAAGATCTCTACTCTCTGGACAGCTAAAAAAGTAAGATTTGTTTCAGAAAAATGCAGGAGAGCAAGGATTCTTCCTATGTTCTCAGAGACCAAACACTTCATGCAAAAGCCCACGGTGATGGTTTTCACAGAATCAGCCTACCAGTTGTGCTGAGAGACCTACCAAGTCTGATTTCCCGAAGATACTTATTTTATTATAACATTAGGATCAAGTCTAGGAACATATAAAAGAAAAATCCCCAAATAGGTATCTGAAGTAAGGCAGAAGTAGATAGTCCACTCATGCAGTCAACTGGGCCAAGCATCTATCTTTCTGTTCCACCATTCTCATCCATGGTTCGCATCCTCAAGGCCATCTCATGACATGAAACAAGTCCAGTTGCCCACACTACATGCATGTTCTAGATTGGCATCAAAAAGAAGATGGACAGGTCAAAGGGCCATCCTTATCTTCCAGAGAGACTTCCACTTACCTATCAGAAGCTTGACTGTAGTCATATGATCGAATCCAGCTAGGAAGAAGAATGATAGTAGGCTTGCTCTGCATGCACTATTGCTTCAAATGTAATCAAGATTCTGCTAGTGAGCAAGATGAGAAGACACACTACAGGAGGCAAAATGACCATCTTGGTGATATATAATAACTTGCCACAGGATCTAGACTCCCTGCTATTAAAAGACATTCCTTTTATATTAGTTGCTGTCTCTCAAAATCTCTATTAAACGGAAACTTATTACCTGGAACATGGTCAAGCATTAACAAATTAAGACATGTTCTCCTATGGCGACGAACTAGTCTATGAGATGAACCTTTTCTCAGAAGAATGAAACCATAGGGGAACCAAAAACACTCATAAAGAAACAAACAAAGGCTATGTTAAGGGAAACTTCTAGAGGACTCAAGCCAAAGACTGAGGGTAAGAAAAGAACTAATAAACTTCTTTAAATCTTCAGCAAAAAAAAAAAAAAGAAGAAAAGAACGAAAACCAATTTTGCTGACATCACAGTTTTGCTGCCAACTCAGCCTACATGCCTTGGTTTAACACCATGGTAGGGAATTGCTATCGTTTACAGATTATATTCAAAGATAGTATATGACAGGCAAACAACTCCATCTAAATGAAATTCTTTTGCAACGTTTTCATTTGTTTTTCATTTTTACCAGCGGGGATGGGGGAAGTGGTACCAAAAGATTTAGAGTTGATTGGAAAAAGGAGAGAATAAAAACGTTTCAAACAACCACGCTCTTACTCTCAAATCAAAATAGAGCATCATTTTGAAGAAAAGTATGGGGACAAGATTTTCTTTTCTAAACTTCTCATTAGATTTTCGACCTTAATAAAAGTGATATTATTCATTAAAGGAGTTTTGTTTTGACAGATTTCAACTGACTAGAGAAAGTTCATGGTCTACATTGTGGGGATTCAAAATGTGTCCAGCAAAGCAGAGTAAATTTCACAGCACATCATACAGAGCAGATGTGCGAGTCTGAGGCCAGAAAAAACAAGTTTTATTTTAATGTCATGCAGGGAAATTTCCCTTTTCTTTCAATTAGCCAGTAATCCACACTTATATTTCTAAATTTCCATCCCTTACACCATCAGTGGATCCCATCAGTCATTCCAATGAATATGGCTTTGGGAATAGGAAAGGCCATAACCAATTTATAGACCAATCCCAAGAGCATAAACCTTTGTATTCAGAGAAACTCTGGTGACTATTTAGGCCACCGGGGGGGGGGATAAAGAAAAAAATTTATTAGTTTGAAACTTATTCAGTCTTCAGGCCAACTAACACAAGCTTATTGCCTACAGCACATTCGTTGTGGACACTCAATAAATATTAACCAACATTCCCCAGTGTTTTGACCCAGCATTACATTTAGACATCTTAAGAATGAAGCCTGCTTCAAGTACAGAGAGATTGCTTTGCAGAAATACTACTCGTCTTGATATTCAGTCCAACTTTTTTCATCCTTAAACTTGTTTTTTTCCAATGTCTACATTTTATTAATGAGCCAGTTCTTCTGAGATCATGGAAAGTTGTCCAGAAAACACTGAGATGGGTTTTCATTTGAAAGCATTACTATAGTGGTCTCAGGTATTTTGACTTTGGGGTGTTTGAGCAAGGGGATGGAAAGCTGATTCATGTTTTAGCTTTTACCAAAAGCCCCCAAACCTGTGTCCTTCCAGGGTTTTTAGATGATAATTAAGCATTCTGTAGGAGCTGAGGAAAAAAAAATACCTCCAACAACAGAAAATTTAACTTTATCTTTCATCAAGCATTCAAGTATTTCCCTCTAGGTGTCTAATTACATAGGCCAAAGCACATTCTTTTCAAAAGCAGACCATTTCAATATCTCATCATTTTTCTTACACATTTCTCTACTTTTCACACCCTATTCCAAAGTGCCCAATTGGGGCCCACGTTATAGGAAAGAACTGTTTCATTTCATGGAGTATCGCGTCTAGGCGATCCTATTTCTCCTGTGCAAATGTTTTAAATTTGTTTCATTCTATGTCATCACTGAAAAATAAGAAATCCCACCTGAATGTCACATTCTTACCCTGCACAGAAATAGCCTTTGTCTCTCAATATCCAGCGAGAAGGTTAAGATCCCCATACTATGAGAGAGAAAATACTATTTCAGAATTCTCTGCAATACAAGGCTTAAGATCAATAGACTGACTGTGCTCCCTACTGGCAAAATCAAGAGCTACAGCCAGCATCAAAAATTTACTTGGCCAAAGCCTTATAGAAGTAGGAATTTAAACATATCTTTACCATGCCCAGAAACAGGAAATCTTGCTTCTAGGGTTCAAAACTTATAGGAAAAAAAATTTCATTAGCTTGTCAGCAAAAGCAAGTGAAGTTGAGTTGCTGCAGTATTAAGCTGAACATGGATTCACTTATCAGTACCATCTGACATCGTTGTCGGTGTTACTGGCTGCTTCCTGTCTTCTGGCCAAACCATATCTAAACATACGCTGGTCCAGCACTTCACACACGGCGATCCGCAGCAGGAGGCCCCAGGGAGCCTATTTAAAGTGCAGAGTCTTGCATCCATGGTCTAGCAAGTCTGACTCTGCAGCTTTGGGATAAAGCTCTGAAATCCGCATTTTATCAATTTGAGCCTTCCCTGATGACTTTAATGCAAGTAGCCCGTGGAAACATGTTGGCTAATACTGATGTATTTTATAAAACAATACCCTGGTATATTGTCTTGACTATAGCCTGATAGTAGAGTCAGAAAAATTACCGTCAGTTATGTTAGCAACACTGTCGGCAGAACTCTGACCTCCTTGATGAGACTGGAGGAAAGCCTCTCATTCCCTTGTTCTCATTCTTGCCAGCTCTCTGCTGCCAACTGTTTAACTGGCTCCTGTTTGGTGTCTGAGCAAAAGAGGGCTTTTTTGTGTGTGTGTGGTACTGGGGGGTGGAACCCAGGGGCTTTCTACCTCCGGGCTACACTCCCAGACCTATTTTATACTTTATTTGGAAACAGGGTCTCACTAAGTTGCTGACAGACTCATTAAGTCGCCGAGGCTGGCTTCGAACCTGCGCGATCCTCCTGTCTCAGCCTCCCAAACACAGGGATTACAAGCCTGCGCCACCACGCCCGGCTAGAGAAAGGGCATTTTAATTAATCATAATAGCAATAATAGCTAACAAGTATTGAGTGCTTACTATTAGCCCAATTGTAAGTACTTTTCTTGTATTAACTATTTAATCCTTAAAATATCTAATCAGACTTTTAACCAGCTTCTCCTTAGAAACTACCAGCTTCTAAACTCGGAAGATGCCAATTCCCAGGGATGACTGACAGCATACAGAGATGGATCTCTTCGCGATGGAGACTTATGATACCAGCCGTCCTGGAAGGCAGCTGGATGATTCCTCCTATCCACCATCCTGACGACCGCCTCATGTCTTTGTGGGATCTGCATCTTCAGGGAACATTCGCCAACTTTTGCCCCGACGACATTTACTTTTTATGGCCTGGACTTGGGGGCTGCTTTCCCTACTCCTCCCGGCCACTCCCCATCGCCGCCCCCTCTCAGCAGGAAGTAGTCAGAACGATTATCCGATACCCCCTGCCCCTAAAAAACCAAAAAGGGAGGAAGGTTAGGATACACAGCCCAGTCATACCAAAGATGGCGCCTCTCTGGCTTCTCTTCGGATTGTGCTGGCTACCTCATAGCCCGCCAAAGGGCGCATGGGATGCCCAACAACCAGTCCCCCGATAACACACTCACTGGGGTATGAGCCACCCAATCAGTAAATGCCCTGTACTTCGTGCGATCTTCCGCTGTGAGCGGAAGCCTCCTCCTTTCAAAAAATCCCCAGCTGCCTGATATAAAAGGGAGCTGGGCTGTCTTAATAAAGCTTTTGCTTGCTTGCTTGCTTGCTTGCTTATCTTCGACGGCTGGCCTTGGGTTTTTTCTGCGCCGGACTTCCACTTTCAATCCTTATAGCAATTCCATAATGAAGCAGGAACTACTACATTGCTCAAGGTCATACACCCTGTGAAGTGGCAGAGCCTGTATACCAGGCAGGCAGTCTGGCTCCAGAACCCACATGCTTAACTGCAATACTGTCTACATTCCAAAGGGAAAATAGTAGGGTTTTTTTCTGAGTGATTATAACATTTTCACTAAACTCATTAAGGAACAAAATTACTGTAAGAAGAAATAAAGATCTAAAAGTATAGCCTCTATCAGCGGCTCACTTAATCCAATTCTGTTTCCCTAAAGAGTAAATACTCATGGTAAGGAGCACTAGGATGCTTTGCTAATGCTTTCCGTGATGCCTACTAATTCATTGCCTCACATAAGAGATTTACAAACTAAGACATGAAGGCAACTTTCACAAGGCCATCAAGGAGTCCGTGGTGGCAGAATAGAAGACCTTTGCTCATCCCTCATGCTACCCACCTCAATCCCTTATATGCTGGATTGAGTCCAGTGAGATACATGGCCATGTACAGAGTATGTAAAAGAACAAGCAGTGTATTAAGCCAACTTGGCATGGCCTTTTGGAAATAATGCTAGTGCTCAAAAGACAAACATAACTGAAGACATCAGGTTAAACAAGGTAGGTGTTTTCTTTACAGTTGTCATAATAAATCTCTCTCTGAACTTTACCTGGCATTTAGGCATAGCCGATCTTAAATGGCCACACTTCAATTTCTTCTATCTTTTTAAATCTCCTTTTAAACATCGCTATTTCGTCTTTCTATTCTTTTCATAAGATACTTTTAAAGCAACTCAGACATAATCGTTTTCTTCTGGTGACCTCTACAAACAATTCATGAACCCAAAGCATATGCAACTCATTGAAAGAAAGAAAAGGTCACCAGTACCTAGCTAAAATGTTAATGAACAACTCTAAGTTCCATTCCGAGTTTCTCAGAGCCCCAGAGCAATTTCTATGAGAGAGTTACATTTTAGACATAGCAAAATAAATTATGTTTCATCTAGACTCTAAAACTCTACATAAAATTATCATGACCTGATATAAAAAGACCTTCAAAGAGGAATTGTTACAGTTGGGGGGGGGGGTCCGGGAGCAAGCTGAGAAATGGCTTTTAAAATATAACAATAGCTAACTAGCTGGGACTTCTGGAAAGGCAGATTGGGACCTCTGTAAAGTCACTCCTCCATAAGAACAACAAAAAACGAGGCAAAATATACAAATTAACACTTTCAGAAAACTGAAAATTAACCAAAGACCTTTATTCAAGTAAACCTAGTGAACTTCTATAAGAACACTTTTTGGCATTTGTAACTTTGCCTACTCCACTAGCCCTCTCCCCAACTCCACAGTCACCTTGAAGACTAGCAAACTCATAGTCACAGCAGCTCTGAAAAACAGTCTTACAGCCACCAGAGTGAGCAGAGTGAGTTTGGAGCTCATGGAAAAAGCCCCGTTCTCAAAGTATTATCACTATTTGGCCTGTCCCAGAGCTCCCTGGAAACCCTACTTATACAGTGCTTTCATTATTTGACCTGATTCAGAGCTTTCTCCATGAGAAAAGCCCCATCTATAGAGCATTTGTCAAAAAACAATCGTCTGCAGTTGTTTACTATGACAGCTATTTGAGGTGGCGAAAAACTCAAGAAAGATCTATATGTACACAGTGGGCTTTAAAGAGTTCTAGCATATTTCTTTTTTGTGTGTGTGGTACTAGGGATGGAACCCAGGGGCATTCTACCTCCAAGTAACAGCCACATCCTGCTTTTTTATTCTTTATTTTGAAATAGGGTCTCACTGAGTTGCAGAGGGCCTCACTAAGTACCCGAGGCTGTCCTCGAACTACAATCCTCCTGTCTCAGCCTCCCAAATGCTGGGATTATAAGCGTGCGCCACTGTGCCTGGTTGCTCTAAAATATTTCTAAACATCTAGAAGACTATACACATGTGCAGAGCTGTGTGTGCATATCCGCAAAGGACCTGAGATTGCACTAATCTCTCATTTCTGGCTAATCTTGAGCTTCTGTGAAAGCCAAAGTAAGATTAAAAAAGAGTTGGAAACTTTCTGCCTGAATGTTGAAAATGTGCTCCAAATGACACCGAGTCCCCTCACCACTGGCAAGGAGTGGAAAAACTATGGTTTTGAGACATTTAAGGAAATATCTGACAAATCATTATTTTACCACTAGCCTAAATGAGCACTTACTTTGCCTTGTACTACAGGTAATATGTACCCATCTCCATCATCTTTCTCGCTGTTATCACCCAACAAGCCTGACCATACATAACTTAAGAAAGGAAGACTTATTTGCTCACAGTTCTGGGGATTTCACATGTTCAGTCCATAACACGCTGTGTCTGCAGAGCTCCAGCCAGGAAGCAGAAAGAGGAAGAAAGCACATCATGGAAGCCAAAAGCAAGCGAGGGGGACCATATATAATCCCTAAGGGCACAACCCATGAACCTCTCCTTGGCAAGCCCCACCTCCACATGGCTGCCTGCTTTCCATGATGGCTAGAGGGACATGTTTAAAGAATTAAAATAGTAAGGCAATGCCACACTAAATAATGGAGTATCAATAAAAACATGGAAGACTTTTAAAGATCCAATTAGAAATTCTAGAATTGAAGAGTGCAGTAATGAAATGAAGACTTCTCTTGAAGGGCTCAACAGTAGATTTGGGCTGGCAGGAGAAAAAAAATCAGAGAATCCAAAGAGAGGTCAAATTCAACAATCCAATCTGGAAAATGATGAGGAGATGAATAGAACCTCAGAGACCAGAAGAATACCACCACTAATTCCAATGTGTATACATTAGGAGTTCCAGAAAGAGAAGAGAGAGGTGCAGAGAGGATACGTGAAAAAATATCCTCAAGAATTTCTTGAGAAACTGGGCTCTACATAACCCCAAACTCAACAAACTCCAAACTCCAAACAGGGTATATCCAAAAATATCCACACCTAGGCAGATCGGAGTTGAACTGTGGAAAGACAAAGACAAAGACAGACTCTTTAAAGCAGCAAGAGTCAAACAACTCATCAGACACAAGGAATCCTCAGTATGATTAACAGTGTAGTTGTCATAGGAAACCATGGAGGCCAGAGTAGATTGAGATGACATACTCAAAGTGCTGAAAGGAAAAAGTACTGTCAATCAAGAATTCTATATTTGGCAAAACTTTTTCAAAACTGAGAAATTAACACATTTCCAGATGAACGAAACTGAAAGTATTATTCACTAGCAAACCTGATGTACAGAAATATTAAATGGAATCCTTCAGTCTGAAGTGAAAGGACTAAATGTAACTCAAATCTACAGAAAGAAATAGACATCAATAACGCTAAATACATAGATAAATATAAAAGACAGTATAAATACATTTTTAAGCTTTGTCTTCTCTTACCATATTTAAAGTACACTTGCATAAAGAAATAGTTAAGCTGGACCTGGTGGTGCATGCCTGTAATTTCAGTACTCGGGGAACTCAGACAGGAAGATTGCAGGTTCGATGCCAGCCTCAGCAATTTTAGTGAGTCTCTCAGAAACCTAGTGATATCCTTTTCCCAAATAAGAAAGAAAACCTGTCTGAGGGTAGAGCTCTGAGGTACAATGCAAGACGGTGTTTCAAAATTAAAAACAAAAGAGGGCTAGGGTGTAGCTCTGTGGCAGACATGCAAACAGTAACCAAAAGAAGGCTTGAGTAGCTATATTAATAGTGAACAAAATAAACTTTAAGACAAACATTGTAATTTAGAAACAAAGGGTTCATTTTATAAAGACAAAAGGGTCAATTTAGTAGGAAAAATAACTCAATACATATACACCTACCAAAAAAGCTTTAGAACACATAAAATTAAAATAAGAAAACTGAAGGCAGAAATAGATAATAACTCTAATAGTTGGACACTTTAATACCCCATATTCAACAATAGGCACAAAAACTAGGCGGTATATAAAACTGATATAAAAACTAGAAAATATATCAGCAAGCATATAGAAAACCTGAACAACACTGACCACCAAATCAATCTAGCAGAAATCTATACAATATTTCGCCTAATAGCAGTCAAATACACACTTTTCTAAAGTGCATATGCAACGTTTTCCAGAATAGACTTATGCTAACCATAGAGCAAGTATTAATAACTCTAAAAGGAGTAAAATTATATGAAATCTGTTAGGTGACTGAAATTAAAAGACTTCCGGGAAGATGGCGACCCAGGGAAGCAGCTGACACTCGATCTCTATCACCAGGAAAACAGCGTCTTGACAAGAGAAAGACACCAGCAGAAATTTAAACACGGCACTGAGAATTGAAAGGCAGCGAAAACAAAGCTAGAAGGCAGAAGAGAGCAGAAGAGCACCCCACTCGCCTCCAACTGCTGCAGGGGCTGCCTCGGTGCCATCTTGCCTCACCGCACCAGCACTGTGGCCTCCAGAGAGGCCAACCAGAACTTCTGGGAAGATGGCGACCCAGGAAAGCAGCACATATCAGTCCTGCTGACAGCTGTTCGCCATTGCCTTAAAAACAGCGTTCTTATAAAAGCAGGGAAACACCACAACTTTAAAAAGAACAGGATAAGTAAAAGGCAGAAGGAAAAAAAATGAGACCCATCAGAGAGCAAAGAAGAACCCACCCACCTTCAACCAGCTGAGGACGCCCTGGCGGTGCCGTTTTGCTTCACTGCGGCCCTCTCCAGAGACTCACAGCAGAACAACCAACGACTTGAAAATGAAGAACCCAACCAATGACTTGAAAAAGAACTCAGAACCCAATTAACTATGTTAATTTAATCAAATGTCAAAAGAAGAATTCATAGCGATCCTCTACAGATTCTTCCGAAATTAGAATGAGAGGGCGTATGTCACGAGGCATTCCATGAGGTCACTGTTACTCTGCTACAAAATCAAAGCCCTCATAGGGACATTACAGACCAGTACTGTTGGGCATGTCCATCATTTGGCAAAGAGATACACTACGGTATTATCTACACCAGGGAATACTACTCACCAATAAAAAGGAACAGACTACTAACATGTGCTACATCATGGATGAATCTCAAAAACACTCTGTGAAGTGGAAAAAGCCAAACACAAGAGACAAATCATTATATGATTCCATTTCTAGAAAATGTCTAGAAAAGAGAAAGATTAATGGTTGCCTATGTTGGGGGTAGAGACAGATTAATCATACATAAATATAGGGGATGTTATGGGGGCTAAAAACATTCAAAATTTGACTTATGCTGATTACTGTACCACTAAGAAATGTTACTAAAATCGCCAAATTGTATACTTGAAATGAGTGAATTTCATAACGTGTAAAATATAGTTCAATAAAGATCTTGAAAATTTTAGAACTGAAACTTACATAGTATTTCATACATTAAAGACATTGCATTAAGTACTTGGGATGTAGCAACTTATGTAATTCTTATCAGTCTTACATAGTTATTGTTGTTGTTAATATTAATTATTATACTGGAGATTGAACCCAAAGGCATTCTACATTGAGCTACATCTGTAGCCATTATTTTGTGTGTGTGTGTGTGTGTGTGTGTGTGTGTGTGTGTGTGATACTGGGGGTGGAACCCAGGGGCTTCCTACCTCCAGGCTATACTCCCAGACCTATCTTATACTTTATTTTGGAAACAGGGTCTCACTAAGTTGCTGAGAGCCTCACTCAGTAACTGAGGCTGGCTTCAAACCTGTGCGATCCTCCCACCTCAGCCTCCCAAGCGCTGAGATTACAAGCATGCGCCACCATGCCCAGCTCATCTGCAGCCATTTTTATCTATTGAGACAGGTTCTCACCAAATTTCCCAGGCTAACCTCCAACTTGCAATAAATAAATATCATAAATGAGCAAGCTGAGGCAGAGAGCGCTAGGTAACTTGCCACAGAGCCAAGGACCAGTAATTGGTTGAGATGGAATCTGAACAAGTGGCATAGGCCCTACAATCCATGGTTACAGGAGGAAACAAGGGTGTACAGACGTACTTGTACGCAGCACTGTGTACGAGGAGCTACAAGGCACTGTAAGCAGTGAGCTCTTCTGGGCCACAGGAATGAGCATAGGCAAAAGAGGGAACATTTCACGTCGTACTTTACCTCTTTGAACCCTGTGCTTAAAACACATTTTATAATAATTCCTGTAGTCATTTTGCAGACAGAAATCGCTATTTTTAGCAATTTTGTTGGATATCTTTGATTTGTTAGATTATATACTTTTAATTTTTCTTCAACTTTTTTTCTTTTTTTAATCTTTTTCCAAATTCCTTGGAGTATGTCTTCAGGTCACGCTCTCAAATAATTGCCATGATATGTTTTCTGCTCCATTTCATCCTGGCAACGTCGTAGCCCCAAGATTGAAATGAGGCCAAGAAGGGCCACTTGGGGAGGCTGCGGCACTTCAGGAAAGAAGGGCTTGTGTTGTTTGCTCCCCTGAGGAGGGATGCGCAGCTCTCAGCCCCAGGAATCCCCTGGTCACCCCAGGGGTGTGTGTGTGTGTGTGTGTGTGTGTGTGTGTGTGTGTGTGTTTTCACGCATGCGCAAACAAACCCATTTGACGAAAACATGAGTTCAGATCTGTGCCTACAGGCAAAGAGCAGTTCTGTCTCTGGCTTATGTGTGCCCATGCAGCGGAGGGTTATTTATTTGCTTTGGTTTTTCAACTTAATAAAGATATTCACGTGGCAATATGCCAAGAGAGCAACTTAGGCATTGCAAGGTCTCTTTACGAATATAGGAGATATCAGCTCTAAACTCTAGGAAGCATCAGACTGTGCATAAAAGTAAATGGAAGGGCTAATGTCTAAGCTGTTATTAACTCTTTGCAATTATTCATTTTGTTCAATAGTGTTGTGGGGCCCACAGTAACAACAGGGTGTTTTGTCGTTGTTTTTAAGAAGTACACAAATGACATGTTGTGAGAAAATAGGATCGTCTTTCACAAAGGTTTCCTTTATAAAAATTTCACATTTAGAGAGACCGATTTAAAGATATGCGGAGGAGAGGAAAAGCCACGTCTGGTTCACTTCTGCTCTCTGGCTATGGACGACGACACGTAATCGCCTTACTTTTAAGCAGCAGTAAAATCAGCTGGGGTCACATCTACTCGCCTAACACACTCCGGGGCCTGGATGTGATCCCCAGTGCCACAAGGTAAGTAAATCCAGCTGGATGGCATTGAGCAAGGTATTTAATTGTTGCTATTCTTCTGGGAAATGGGGCTAGCAGTATCTCCTTACATAGGGTAGTCCATTGGAGCAATTAGTAAGTGATAAACATTAGTGATAAACCAAGTTCGAAAAAGAGCCTTTGTACAAATGGGCTACCATCTCTTACACGCCATTTTTCTGCTGAGGATGTTTGCAGCCAATCCAGACTGAGTGAAAATGCATGCGCACCAGACTCACCTCTCAAAATCGCGTCTGCTTTCCCCTCGGTGTGTTGCCCTAACTATGCACATAACGTAGCTACAGTACCACAGTGATGAGTCCGAGTAGTCCTTTCACCTCCTGTACACTGCATACACCAATGTGTGAGTTGGCTGTGCATATCCATGCCGTGTGGAGTTGGTTCGCTTTCAGGATGTCAGTGCTCGATTTGTGTTTCCCCAGACAAGGTAGTAAGAAAGTTCTACAGCAAGAGGAAAGCTTTCCCAAGTCAAACACTTGAGTTTTCTAACTAAAACTTTGAGAATGTAGTAACGAGGCCGCCACCAAATCAAGTATAACAATCTAAGTCAAGAAACTCAGGTGTGCCTGAGAAAATGCTCGCCACAGAGCCACTAATGATAAATTCTTAGAGCAGCTGCCTCATTTTCCCAATTCCCAGAAATCGCATCACTCTGGTAAAGGAAGCAGCTCCATGAACATCAAATGAATGTCTACTCCTGTCTCTGTACCGGATGTTGTAGAAGGGACATTTGGAAAATGTGAGGTGTTCAGAAGGCCAAGCTTTTAGGTGTTGGAGGGGCCAAGCGCTTCCACCAACGCACAGCTGAGAGCAAGACCTTAGTTCTGTTGCTCATCTCCATTTAGTTCCTCAAAGTTGGCAATAATTTAAAAGCAGTGCTTTAGTTTCTACCACTGTGACCAAAATACCTGGCGTGAACAACATAGAGTAGGAAAAGCTTATTTGGCTCAGGGTCTCAGAGGTCCAGTTCACGGGCTGCTGGCTCCAAGGCTGACATCTTGGTGTAACTGCGTGTGGCAGAGGACAGCAGCTCATCTTATGGCAGCCAGAAAGCACAGAGAGAGAGAGAGAAAGACAGGAGGTGACCAGGCACAGAGAAAATCCCCAAGACCACACCCCAGTAACCTAGCTCCTCCAGTCACCCCAAACCTGCCCAAATTACCACCCTGGGAATCCATTCAAAGTATAATCCTTCCATGGATTTATCTACTGATGAGATTAAACCCTGATTCAATTATTTCACCCCTGAACATGTTTGCATTGCCAAATACATGAGCTTTTTCAGGGGACAGTCTTTATCGAAGCCATACTAACAGAAAGCCAAAGACAATCTCTTGGGGGCTGCCACCCTAGAAAAGGTGAACAAAATCCATATAGTAAAGTACACGAGAAAGAACATTACAGAGTCAAAAGAAAAAAAGAAAAACATTTCTCAGTGACATCGAAGGCAGCAAAGGAAACAAGAAAGAGAAGCAGTGAAAAGCGATTTGACCAGGAGGAAGTTATCGGTGGTTTCTGAGGTTAAGTGGTTTCTAACGGGGCATGTGGTTTCTATTATATCAACAGTGGCTTATGTAGAATGAGATATTTAGATCGACACCTTATTTCACGCAGAACATTAAAGAGCCATTATAATTAGACTCACTCATTCATTCATTTATTCCATGAGCATTTACTGTGTTCCTACAAGTGCCTAACTCCACTCAGCTCCACGGGGTAGGGATACCTAATAAAACAGCCATAATTAAACGACAACGGCTCCTCTCACAGGCAATCTGGGCCAAGTTTTGAGCCAATGCCCTAAGAATAAACGTCTCCTTCCCCCGTAGCTGTTTCAATTTATATTTCTCTCCCGATGTGTTAGCTTTTTGTTTCCCTTTTTTAATTAGAAAGGTTTGCTTTGCCAATCCAGAAGGGCAGCAAACTTAAAAACATAAAAATCTGAAAGCATCCTCTGCATGCTGTGAGGAAAGGGGATTGATGTCTGGTGGCAGATCTTTTTCTACAAACATAAAAGCCCACACAGAATACTCCAAAGGAGCCAAAGTTTCCTCAGTTACACACACACACACACACACACACACACACACACACACGCACACACGCACACACGCACACACACGCAAATGCTTATACTGCCTTGCATCTCCTAATTTAACAGGTTTGTTTGGCCACATCACTGGCAAAGTACCAACTTGGATTCTGACAGGCATTTAAAAGCAGCAGGTCTCAAAGAATCTTGTGTGAGCTCTGAGGAAAACAGAAATGATATTTATACCTTTTATTAGGTATTTATTTCCACAAAAGTTTGATGCCTACAACATAAACTCACATGGACTGGGCCGTGGAAAGCTACCAATGCTTTCCACATTTTCAGAAAATACACCTACAGATCTCTGCTTCTCAAAGCACAGTTCAGAGCTGCCTTGCAGTGAGAATCTGGTGCCTGGAAATAAGGCAGCCCACAGGATTAGGCTTGGCACATCAAAGAGAACTACTTTAAATTTCAACAGGGCTATATTGTGGAGTAAAATATAAAATTTGCCAGGTTTTTAGAAAACAAAACTTCAAAGGAATTTGTCACGAAGACCAAAGTCCAGGCCTGAGCCGCTGGCCTCTGCCATTAGAGATGTCACACAGTCCCACATCCCAAGAAGGCTGCTTGTGCCTCGTTTGCACCGAGAGACCCTCGAAGCAGCTATTCTAATTAGCAGACTTGTAAAGGCCACTGCACCAGTCACAGTCAGGTAAAAGCAACATGCACACTACCTTCAGAATTCAAGCTTACCACTGAGTAAGCACATACACGTCCATCAACTGTAAGGGACCCAAGATAACCCCCCATAAACACAAAGCACCCCTGTAACCACAGTACTTGGGAGGCTGAGACAGGAGGACCACAAGTCCATGGCCAGCCTCAGCAATTTAGCAAGGCCCTCGGCAAATTAGTAAGACCCTGTTTCAAAATAAAAGATAAAAAGGGCTAGGAGTATAGCTCAGGGGTAGAATGCCCCTGGGTTCAAACTCAATCAAAATTTGATGCGTGGCATTTTTTTCTAGTTTCCATATTTTAATTTTTTATATTTTTCTTTCTAATAATGAGGGATAATGGTAATGTAATCCAGTGGCTAGAGTGCCTATCATACATGAGGCCCTCAATTCGATCCACAGCACCACAAAAAAGAGGGAAATTTTTTAAAAATGGAAGAAAAATGTAAAAGGCCCTTCATTCAAGGCCATCCTAGTGAAAGTTGCCCTGATCATCCTTTAAATATTTGCTTCTTTACATAGAGTCACTAATCCCAGTTCCCAGAAACCTGACTTGCTCCATTTGGAAAGTCACTATTTTCCAACTTCCTTCCCACTCTCAAGTCAAAAGCCTCTTGTCAAATGTTCTAATGGAAATATTACTGAAATTTGAGTTGAAATGGAATTATTTCTATGCAAGAACTCCAACCATTTAAAAATATGTACCTAAAATCCCTTATCCTCATTTAACAAGTTGTGTGTGTGTGTGTGTGTGTGTGCGTGTGCGCGCGCTCGTGCGTGCGCATGCACACGTGCTGCTGAGATGGAACCCAGGGGCATTCTACCTCTGAGCTACACCTCCAGCCCTACTTTTTATTTTTTATTTTTGCAGTACTGGGCATGGAACCGGAGGCATTTTACCTCTGAACTACACCCCTAGTCTTGTTCTTTATTTTGAAACAGGGTCTCACTAAGTTGCGGAGGGCCTAAGTTGCTGAAGCCAGCCACAAGCCTGCCATCTTCCTGTCTCAACCTTCTAAGTACTGGGATTACAAGCATGTGCCACCACACATGGCTTAACTAGTAGTTTTTGCTTATTTTTTAATAACAGTAACTGACTCCCCCTTACCATCAGTTCAGGGACTGTGTGGCAATCAGAAATGAAATAGGTTTTACTAATGAATGTATAAAGACTCAAAACGAAAATAATTCCATTTCAACTCAAATTCCAGTAAATAATTTCTGTACTAACCTGAGGATACAGGTTATATCCTTTTAATGCAAACTATACAATCAAAAATACTTTATCTAGCTGGGAGTGATAGCTCACACCTATAATCCCAGTACTTGGGGGACTGAGACAGGAGGATTCCAGGTTTGATGCCAGACTCGGCAACTTAGCTAGACCCTGTTTCAAAATTTTAAAAAATGAAATTAAAAGAACTTAGGAGTATGGCTCACAGGTAGAATGCCTCTGGATTCAATCTCCAATACCACAAAAGTCTGATTTTAAGAGAATGCTAAGCGTATGCTATTTCACAACATGCAAAGAGATATTACAGGAAATAGCTTTGTGAATGCGGAGTACTCAGGAGTGTTGGACTTCTGAGCCCTTCTTTCATTTTTTTTTAAACAGGCTTTCACTGCTTGCTGAGGTCTTGCTGTTGCTGAAGCTGTCCTGATACCTACAATCCTCATGTTTCAGCTTCCCAAGTACTGGGATTACAGGCATGTGCCACCATCCCTGGCTAGGGAATAGTTTTGTAAACAAGAGACATTAAAATTGTGTGGTACTAGGGGTTGAAACCAACAGCATTCTACCTCCAAGCTACACCCCCAGCCCTTTTTATTTTTTGTTCTGAAATAAGAGTCTTGCTAGGTTGCTGACTGTCTCACTAAATTGCTGAGGCTGGTCTCAAACCTGTAATACATGCTCCTGTCTCAGGTTCCCAAGTACTGGGATTACAGGTGTGCACCATCCTGCCTGGCCAACGTTAAGTTTGTAATGAGCCAAGGACTTAGCCTTATATTTCACACCTAAAAACTACTCCAAATAGAAATATGGAATTTCACTCTCTGTTTGAAAACAACCACCATGGTACATTTTCTAAAAATGAAACCATTTTTGAGTGTAAAACAATATTTATTGGGTAAAAGATATGTATTTCTTAATCAAGGTTACAACCAAAACTAACAGTACTACAAGTCACATCAATTTACTAAAGAAATTCTAAAGTCCCATTAAAGAAATTCTAAAGTCCCACTAAATTCCTAAGGAAAATACAGTAATTCCAACACCATTAAAGTATTAATTAGAAGCTTTCAAACAACAGTAAAGTATAAACATCAGTAAATGTTTGAGTTTGGAGGCAGAGGAAGATAAATGGTATGCTAACACCCAACATATCCCCTAACATGGGTAGTGCCTTTAGACCCTCTGCTTTAGACCCAAGACCTTAGGCTGTTACCACCTGTCAGGAATTCCAATGATAGGTTCCATCCAATGACTAGCTAGAATTAAATTATAGTGTGACTCTCTGCCTGTCAGCAGAACAGACTAATGAAACATTTTATCTTCTTGGTGCAAATTATATAACCAACCCAGATAACCTTGGCTGGGAAAGGCCAGTTCAGAGAGGTCAATTTTCTTTTTTTAGGGGAATATAAGAGGTTTAGTTAGGGAAGTGGAACGTCGAGTTTGAGAGACGACTATGATAAAGGGTACATTCCAGAGAAACTCTGGAGTGGTCCATCTCCGGAAGTGGAAAATAGCCAAGAGATCAAAATCTTCTATCGTACCACATCAATAGCAAAATACAAGGGGCCAAGTTTCCACAAAAACACTGTATCAAAAGAGCATTATTCACGGAGAAAAATAAAAGTCAAGAGAATCAGAGTCTTACTTAATTTACAATTTACTAGCTCTTCCAGTATTTCAGAGAGAGAGATGGGGGGGTGTCAATGATCTTGAGCGAACAGGACAGTAAGTTGAACGGGACAAAAAGTGGACGTAGAACCTAAGGAACAAATAATGCGATTGACTCAATCTACTGCTGTGCGTTTTTCCAGTCTACTGCTGTGTTGGTCTTTCCGTCTACTGCTGATGTCGTTGATGTTATGCCATGTACTGCTGTAGTTGTGCCGTCTACTGGTGTGACTTTTTAACCTACGGTAACTAATCTTGACAGTATTCCAGCCAGGCGATCTAGGGGAACCTAAATGTCCTAAAATTAAAGAAAAAAAAGTTAATTTCCCTGTTACCAAAATTTCAATATCTGTAATTCTTTATTTCAAAATCTATTCCCACTAATGAAGACCTTCCCATGGGTTCTTAGTCAGCAGCTCAATTAAAATGTGAAGGGTGAGCCGGGCGTGGTGGTGCACGCTTGTAATCCCAGCATTTGGGAGGCTGAGACAGGACGATTGCGTAGGTTCAAAGCCAACATCAGCTGCTTAGCGAGGCCCTCTGCAACTCAGTGAGACCCTGTTTCAAAATAAAGAATAAAAAATAGGGCTGGGGGTGTCGCTCGGAGGTTGAACGCTCCTGGTTCCATCCCCAATACTGCAAATATAAAAAATATATATATAAAAAATAAAAAAATATAAAAAATAAAAAATATAAAAAATAATAAATTTTAAAAAATGTGAAGGGTGCCCTAGGGATTACTACAGCTAACAGTATTCACAATATTTTATTATTTCCCCCAAATCATCCCCAGATGAATTTATGGTTCCTAACAAGTCCACCCCAAATGTCTTTTTCCCAAGAAAGCAACACTCTTAAGCACTGATTAAGCCTGTAGTGAATGAAAACTAGGTGAAGAACAGGGAAAATACTGGTCACAGTGTACGTCCCTATTGGGATTATCTGTTTTCTAGGTAAAAATATATGAGAAAGGGGACAACCACATGATTTTTCAGTTGGTATTTGTACGTAAACACATACACCCAGAGAGGCTCTTCTGCTGCATAAATGGAGAACGCATACATGGAGAAGGGAAATTCTTTCTTTCTGGCCACACGTAGTACATAGAGATCTAACATGCATACGTAGGGCTTACACAGTACCAAGACTGAGTTGAAGTCAGCATTACGGGAAAAGGTTTTGATAAACTCAGCCCATGCAACGTATGCACAGGCAGGAGGAAATGTCAACACCGAGAGCAGAGGACCAAAATGAACTTACCTTAACATAGGATTAAAACCAGCCCTTGTTTGCGCTACACTATCTCATACTGGTTATTTGTTATGGCACGAGAGAGGCAGTAGGCTAGAAAGATTCCAATTAGCTGGAAAGAGAATACAAACAAAATGTAACGCACACATGCATGCACGCACGAGCCCGAAGGCATCAGATGTACGTGAGCTCTCTTTATACTTGTAATTCACCAGTCGTTTCCTTGAGTTTTTCTAGACAGTTATATTTGATGCTCTATAAACTGTCACGTTCAAAGAATATAAATGAAGTTTTACTAGCCCTGTGACCCAGAACATTACAACTAGTATTGAAAGAACGTGCTGGAGTCGTTTGGAGAGAGAGTGCTGGGATGATGTAAAAGTTCTAGAGTACCTGTGTTGTCCAAAGCAGTACGCGGCTATGGGGCCTTTCAAATGGGCTAGGGCAAATGAGCTTTTACTTTTATTTAATAACTCGACTGTTCAAAGGGGGTTAGTGGCCATTGCATTACTTTTATAAATATTTTTATAAATAGATTAGGACTGGCCTCAGATTAGTCTTATGTCTACAATGCTGAATACAAGAGAAAAAAATCTATGCCCTGGAAAATTACTTAGAGCCATAATATACACTTGTCATGCTACAGTGAGCACACCTGGGGAAGACGATTCAACCTATGGTATAACATCTTTGCAAAGTAGGCACACACTGATGTGAGATTGCATGATCTAAATTTTAATAGGCTGGAACTTATAAACAACTCACCTGGCAGTTGCAGCTCCTATAATAATGTTTTAGAACCTTAGTTGCAGAGTAAAACAAGGTTCTTATCTATCTCGTGTTTTATTTGATTAAAACTAAGATGACACTATATCTTCCACTTTTGAAAGACGTGTATGGCAAGTATAGTTTCAAGGTATAAAATGAATGAAAAGGTAGAGAACTCCGTAGTTGGGGAAATGGTGTAAGAGAACACAAGACCCAAAATAACCGCCCTCCTTAAAGAAAACAAGCCTAAAGAGTGGCCCAATCATGCCACCATTGGAAGGGTCAAAGTATTCCTATACTGCGATTAATGAAAGCTTTGTGGAAATGTGACAAATTTCTACATTATACTTACAAGAGGAATGAAATATGTCCTAGGGAACGAAGAGGACTTACCTGAAAACAAGCAACTCCAAAGGAAATTCCTGCCACGACTCCCATTTCTGATTCTATAATGGTCATCACCTTTATAAAACAACCCTAATGGGAGTAGAACAATAACCATAAGTACAGCTCAAGCAATCGATGCGTTTCTGTACGGTAATACTTTAATCACACGCCTCAGCAGACAGATGAGCTTGAGTTACCATGGTCATTTTTTGAAATGTATTTCCTTTCACATGTTCTAAATTCCAACTATTTCCACCTTTTCAATTATGCATTCGAAAGTGTTACTAGCTAGCTGTCTGAAATCAAGTCCCACCTGCTGGGCCTACTTTGGATTATGTGTTGTGAGAGCGGAAAGTAAATACCGAGTCAATTCTGCATTCAGCAAAGTCCTAGAATAGCGATAATACACTAAGGTGTAAAAGGTCCCTTACCTCAGTGTTTACTTTATCTGCATCTCTCTGTGGAGAACAAGCTTCGAGTTTACAGCAACTCTTGGGGAATCCTGATTCGGAGTAATACTTGGTACCTTCCCAATCTTTATAATCAGTAACACCGCAACAATGCAACTGAAAAATGGAACGCAAGTGTTTAGAGTTCATATGTAGTCAAACATTTCCCCGGCATCACCATCTCCTGCGACCTGCACTCAACACAACACTAACCGTCCTTCATGAACCGTCCCCTCCCCTCCATTCGAGAGACCTGCACTTGGTCCCAACACGAGTTAGTTTTGCTGGCCTTCCTTCCCGGTTGGCCCTAACGTATGTATGTATGGTGTAACGGGAGGGAAGAGAAGAGGGACACGTGCTAGGAGAATCCACACTGCTTCCCCACACAAGTGGAGCCCGTCTGTGGCCTGCTCTTGCTCTCTTCTCCAAGGCCACGGGGCATGTGCCCCCTTGAGATGCCGCCACCTGCCACCTGCCACGGCTTACCGTACTTTGGATCTTGTCTACTGCTTCGCTCCTATAATCTCCTGTAGAGTTGTACTGCTTCAAAGCATTCTCATAATTACTCTTAAAGCTGTTCTTAATCTACAGCAAAGAACACAAGGACAGTAAGCCAACACTCTAGAAAGTTCTAAGTCAAATAAGAAATCCTCACACCTGGTCAATGGGTATATCTGTGACATGTGGTTATTAACTTCAGGGTCCAATCCTGTCCTCTCCGGGATACAGTGTAGCTGAGGGGGCTACCAAGCAAAATATCACAATGGAAGATGATAACCGCAGGTTCGGGGTGCTGCAGGGGTACATATTCACCCAAGTGGCAGCTCTGGACTGCTTGTCCCCCCCACCAATCTCTACTTTAAACTGAGTCCAGACTTGATGACTACAGGATTGAGCTACAAAACCTTACTCTGGAGACTGCACTAACAGTCTGTAAAACATACATGACTAATGAGCCTTCTCTATTCACAGAACGCTTTCCTAAAAACCCGGCTTACCAGACTTTTAATTCAGTATACAGCTTTTGATTTGTGTTAAGTATATCCAATCTTGTTAAGATGCGTGGAGTACACGGATTTTGTGTTACCAGCTTTGTACTTTATTTTCCTATCAGTAAAGTTATAAACTGTACTATCCTCACAAGAAAATAACTGGAAATATATGTTGCTAGTTTGCTTCTGGTGACCTGTCATTTCTGATTTTTTGTTTAAAGGTGGGCCTAAACTTTTACTAGAACACTGTTAAAAAGTAAGCTTTAAATACAGCTGTGGGTTTTTTTCTCTTTTCGTCCTGAACTCAGGGGCATTCGACCTCTGAGCTAGCCCTCCGGCCCAATTTTATTTTGAAACAGGGTCTCATTAAGTTGCTGAGACTGCATTTGAACCCAAGATCCTCCTGACTCAGCCTCTGAAGTACTGGGATTACAGCTTCTAAGTGATGTGTGTGTGTGTGTGTGTGTGTGTGTGTGTGTGTGTGTGTGGTACTGGGGATGGAGCCTAGGGGCATTCTACCTTCAAGCTACAGCCTCAGCCCTATTTTTTATTCTTTATTTTGAAACAGGGTCTCACTGAGTTGCAAAGGACCTCACTAAGGAGCTGAGACTGTCCTCGAACCTCAATCCTCCTGTCTCAGCCTCCCAAATGCTGGGATTACAAGCACGCCTGGCTTTAAATGATTTTTAACTATTAAGACTTATCTAAAATGCTACTTAAATCAATCTTTTTATCTAATAAAGGATACATTTTAACTTTTTTTTTTTTTGGTGGTACTGGGGGTGGAACCCAGAGGCTTTCTACCTCCGGGCTATACTCCCAGACCTATTTTATATTTTATTTGGAAACAGGGTCTCACTAAGTTGCTGAGAGCCTTACTAAGTAGCCGAGGCTGGCTTCGAACCTGCGTGATCCTCCTGTCTCAGCCTCCCAAGCGCTGGGATTACAAGCGTGCGCCACCACGCCAGGCTAAAGGATACATTTTAATGTATGAAGGTTCCCTAATTCACTCTTACCTCATGTCTGAAAACAAATCCTACAATGGCAGCAACCAGTTCGACCAAGAAAATGAGAGTCAGAAACATTGCATACTGTGGAATTTAAAAGAAACGTGTGAGTCAGCATAAATGAGATATATCACAGCTGGAAAGGGGGGGGCGGCTCAAGCAGTTCAGCATATTTTTATTGAAAGAGGCAGGGGAAATATCAAAATGTCTACTTTAAAAGCGGAAATTGGCAGCTGAACTGGCACTTGGTAGGTTTTCATAAGGTACAGGAAAAACTGTAAAGGGCTGTGGCTAGTTCCATGAAACAAAGCTTGGGGCATAATTAGACGCTTCTAAGCTCCAGAATCCATTTTGAAGCACACAAGTACTCACGAGTTTTAGCATCCACGCAGAAGCTCGGCAGGTGGCAAAACAGCCAAAGGTGCCCAAAAGAACGATGACAGTGCCCGTGCCGATGAGCACGAAGGGGACATTGGTGGCCTTCTCGTTTAAGAGGGAAAAGAAATTTTCCAGGCTCACCTTGCCCCAAATGCCAACGGCAAGAAGGATGACGCCAGTGATCTATGGGAGAAAGAGAACGGAGTGAGCGAGGCACCGCACACACCCCAAACCAGGAAGCATTGAGGTGCAACCTGTGACAATCAGCGTAGCAGTCTGGCGGCCACCCAGCTGTGGCCGGAGTCTGGCAGGCGGGCGGAGGGGCGATCGAGGGTAAGAAGGGGACCCTGCGCAAATGGAGGTGGCGAAGGAGACATCTTTCCAACACTTGGGCGAACCCATCTGTTTTATTGTGTCCTAGGGACCAAAACTTCCTTTAACCGCTTTACTATCATTTTTAAGAGAAAACCCTTCCTGGAACCGGGAAAAAATGTTTCTGAGTTCTAGAAACCTCCCCCCTCTCCCCTCCTGGTTTAGGGGTGAATACAGCATACTAGGAGACGTAGACAAAAGCAAGCCCAGGGAGGATTGGCAGGAGCGGAGCCACCCCACACTCACCTGCGAAACACCCCCCTCCCGCGAAGCCGTGAAAAGAAGGAGCCCTCCAGCGGCCGGGCAAGCCTTGCCTCTGGGCTCACGCCTCGGGCGGGCTCGGGGCTTGCCTGCTGCCCGGCCTCCCTGGAGCTCACTGCAAGGCCAGGGGCCTGGCCCAGACCTGCTCCCGCCGGCGGCCCGCGGCCTCCGGGCCCAGCCAGCGCCGGCCACACCCCCGCCGGATCGGGCCTCCTCGCTCACCCAGAAGATGAAAGTGTAGATCAAGAGGACGCTCTTGAAACACGTAATGACCGGTTTAGTCTGCAGCCTCCGAGATGGGGACGCCATGGCCAACCAGAGACCCGCACCAGCACCACCGCGCGGGGCCAGGTCTAACCAGGGCCAGACGAGTTTCCCCGGAAACTGCCGAAAACTTACGAGGCGTCCGCAACTGAGAAGAGCCGGAAACACTGCACGGTTTTCTAGAGCGGAAAGTGCGGGAGGCTGTCCGGAAAGCCGCGGCAATTCCGAGCGCCCCCTGCCGAAGCTTGCTGCGGACTCTACGCGAAGGTTCTCCTAGGAAATTCCGCAGATCTTCTAGCGGAGCTGCAGGGCTCTTCTCCCCAGGAATCTTTCCCGCCTCCCTGCCCCTCCCGGCCTTACAACTTCATTATATAGCTTCTACTAGCACCGCTCTAAGCTTCGGCCTCCCGGCCGGTGCCCTGGAACGAAAAGAATGGAAAAGGTTGGACGTGACCTGACCATGTTACATGGGAAAATACCCACAGGAAATATATTTCCAAAGAAAAAGCTTTCGAGGCGATCCATACCCTCTGCGTGGGTTTAGACAAAAACGGAAAAGCGAAATTTACCTCTGAGTGATGGGATCAGGCGGATTTTTTCTTATTCCTTTGTTTTGTGAACAGTGTTTTATGGGGTGGGAGGGGCGTTTAAGAAGAAATGAATGGAGGGAAATAATCACCTGCTGGAAGAAGTCCAAAGGTGGGTATTAAAGATAATGGACTTTAGAATTTCCTTCAGGAGTTTCCCCAACCCCATTATCCCTCTCCTTTCTTATGCCCTAAGTAATTGGAAAGTTGAAGTGAGCCATTCACTTAATTAAGTTCAGCAATTAGCTGCGAACTTATAATAAGGGACAGTGTTACAGAGGATGCCGGGTAAATGTGACTCCCCCACATGTTAAAGGCGCCGTACATTCCAACTTTTTCCCATATGAACTAGCTGATCGCAGAGAGGTTAAGACCACAGGTCCCTCACAAGTTTCCCCGCCCATACGTCCAGAGGCTTACCGAGCCAACCTGACCATTAAAAAATCTACCCTCTTCACCTACTCGTAAACGACGCTAGACAAAAACCGAAGTCTTTTTTGTCTTGACTTCAAGAATAAATAAATGTAAAGACACGTCCCCAGCCTAGCCTTGGAGGGTATTTAAAATGATTATCTCTAAAATGAAGATAAATCTATTAAGTGATGTAGGTGGAATAGCTAGCCTAATATGCTGAAATAAAATCACATATTGATCAAGAAATACATATAATGAGTTAATTCTATGCCTTTCATTAAAGGGGGAAATTAGCCTAGACGTTACAGATCCCCACCGTTTCCTGCTTTCTGGCACCTTTTAGGCTTCAAGAGTGACCAAATGACCATTGAGATTGCCTCAGTTTAACTAGGTTCTTTACTTCTCATGGGAACTTTAAGGTAGGGATGTCTTTTTCCAGTAGTCAGGTTAAAAACATTTACAAAAGTATTCAAATACAAGTGAATTAATGAAGTGGTATAATCTTCCTGGTCTCTCTTTTTACTCAGGAGTTCAATGCCTAGCTTTCACCGTCCTAGACGTGAAGGAAAGGAATAAGAAATAAGAAAAAAAGACCATTATTGGCTATCAATTCGATTTTCAGTCGAGTGGAAAACACATTTTGTAAACTTTATACCTTCCTGTTTCCTCCATGAAAATATATCCTTATAAGGAAAAGTACTTTCATGTAGGAAATATGAGTTGAAAGTAACACTGATAGTATAGGTTTATGTGTTCCTTCATCTCTACAGTGAGCCACAGTACTGAGGTTGATATTTGGACATTACTAATACAGTATACATGGCATGTGATGTATGAAAGTGAAATATAGCTTTTCCCTCTTAAATCATATATGTAGGTCCATGTTTCAATGTTATGTGCTGTGAACACATTGGTCTATAATGTTACAACAGCACGTGTGCTAACGGTTTCTCAACCAAAGTGTAAGCTCATTGAGGACAGAGACTGTCAGGTAAGTTCGTGCTAACTCAGAGGCATGGGGTTAGAAGGCAGTGCCATTTCCCTACCCAACCCCTCTAGTCACCTTTGATGCGAGCTTAACATCACAAGGGGCCTTTTACTCTGATGCTGTTGCCCCAAATCCTGTTTTCATGGAACACAGATGGATGCCCAAATTTTTCTGCTTGAGTCTTTGATGCACCAATAAAATTTTGAGAGAAAGAAAAAGAAACATATACCACAGACCCAGAAAACGGGAAAGTTCCATTGACTGGGTCACACAGAGCTTCTCTGTGCTTCCAGTATTGACCTAGGACCAGTTCCTATAACATCGTACCAGACATCTGAGGTACAAGGGAACACTCCTGAAGAATAAATTATTGCACTGCCAAACTTTATTCTAAAATTTTATCCAAAAATAGAAAGACCTAACACAAAATACGTGAAAAGAATGTATAAATTATATACAACATATACTATACTCCTGTAAACACTTTAAGGCTAAGCCATCAGGAAATGGCAGACATTCAACTTTTAAAATACCACATATGCGACAGCTACAGAAGAGGAAGCTGCGGAGAGAAGAATCTATGTGTACGTGAAGCTTCTCCTGGGCTAAATGACCCTATCTGAGGGGCCTCATACTACAAGCAAGCATCCAGAGAGGTCTTACTGCTCGTCATCTTAAATAGAAAGGCGTTTCTGAAGCTTTGGTGTGTACCATGTCTTAGAAGGGATCGTCATTGAGAGACTGAGAGCGGCTGAAGGAAAAACAAAATAGCTAAAGTAAAGCCACATCTCATTTCCAAGAATATGTTGACTTTCCTCCTCTCCCTTCCTCGGCCACTCACAACGCGGCTTTGTTGGAACACCAGTCAGTGCCAAATTAAACCCAAGGCTGACATGGGGATGAATATTCCTCAAGCCATGACACCTTTCACCGATGCCTCCGTGCCACCACGCCCATTCCCCCTTGCCCTCTGCCACACCACCTGACCCAGGAGTTTAGCTCACATCTAGGCCCCAACTTAAGCCAAAGAAACATCTAATCTAAGGGAATTTAAGAAATGGTTCCCTGGGCCTATGGATGAATGTATTCTTTGAATATTAGTAATGAGTGTGATCGTGAGCACTAACCATGTACCAAGCACTGTTGCTAAGCAACAGATACGTTGTTACCTCACGCATCTGTCACAAGAGCCCCATTATGAGGTCAACGCTACTAGGCCGCTCTCGCTCTGCAGCTGAAGAAACAGGTTCAGAAAGGCTAAGTAACTGGCCCAAGACTAAGCCCAGCCTACCTCTGATCAAAGAAACACCTTTATCAGAAGCAGGGCCCACACTTCTGACAGAGATGAGACACATGATGAGACATGGCTGCCACGGTACAGCTCTCTTGCTCGGAATAACACGAGCCAAGATGGCTGCTACACAGACATGTGGCCACCCGCGAGGGCTCTTGGGAGCTGGACGACCACCCCAATTCAACCTCCGTCACGGGAGTTTGGGTTGAGATTTCATTTTACCTTCATGCCAATAGCCCAGTCACCTATGGAATAAGCCCCACCCTGTCTCACAGTGGCAAGAAAGAGCGTTTGATCATTTTTCAGGTTAAACCTCTTAATTTCTCCCCTTCCTAAGTACAAAAACACATTTGAGCCTATGAAACTAGGAAAATACTTAAATATCGTTACTACTTATTTTACATTCAACATTTAGTAGAGACTTGGTTTCCTTTCTTCTTACCTTCCTTTAACCTAAAAGAAGTTTAGGTTAAACTTCTAAATGGTTTTCTTTGGCAGACATTAGACAAGAGAAATGACATTGAATAAGAATTCACCTTGAAATTAGACTTCACCTGGCCCGCCTCGCACTCCTCCAACCCCCAGCAGCATCTCTATTTCCCACTGCTTTTTATTTCTGCGGTTCCTTAGCAGTACCTTCCCTTAAGCAAGGCCCATTCCCTCCTCCTTGCCCACCCTCCAATCTCCAGACTTCTTCCCCCAAACTCAATGAGATTACTCCCCTTCCCCCACCTGATTCTCTAACCTCAGCCACATAGTCTGGCCATACACTTACCGTGAACCCTTAACAATACACTTACCTTATTAACCCTTAACACAGACCCTTAACCAATTACTACAGGACCTGCCTTACATACCTACTCTACATCCTGCTGTCTAGATGTTAACCTACAGAAGAGCTAGCTTGGCAGGGCTCCGGCGCCCCTTTTATGCTCTCCTGAACACCCTAGGACATAATGCTCAATTGATGAGCTCACGGGTGCTCGGCCAATCCCTGTTGGACACGTGGCTCACTAAGGTCCTGCCTGGTCCCTAGAGATAACTGCCTGGTAGCTACTCACAGCCTGATTATTTAAATCAAATAAACCCAAATGTGGAAGCCATCCCAGTATTACACTGTCATAAAACAGAAAAGTTGAGCTGCTAGATAATTCTCGAGAGACATCATCTGTTGTGCATATCAGTAGAAAGACACAAACCATTTCAGACTGCATTTTCTCTTTTATTCACATAAAAACCATACCATTTTCATTTTAACCCCCTCTTTTTTGGTACTGGGGATTGAGCCCAGGGGCATTCTACCTCTGAGCTACACTCCTAGCCCTGTTTTGTTTTGTTTTGTTTTGTTTTGTTTAAACAGGGTCTCACTAAGTTCCAGGGGGCCTTGCTAAGTTGTTGAGGCTGGCCTCAAAGGGCTCTCCTCCCAGTATTTCACAGAATGCTGTTCCTCTGATCTCCCCCCGCCCATTTCCCCTATTCTCCCAGCTTTGTGCTGGGCTTTGACCTGTCTCCCCCAGCCCCCTTTCATTTGTTCTAGCTGGAAGTGAACTTGAGGAGGAGAGGCGTTATGAAGCATTATGTGCCTTAGGCTCTGTGTTGGGTGCAGGGTGTATAAAAACAACCGAGAAAAAGTTCCTGTTCTCCAACCACTCAGCCTACTAAGGGTCAGAGAGAAAGAACAGATGACCCTAAGTGTGCTAAGTCCTACAGTGGGGGTGTGAGAAAAAATGAAGGCCGCAGAAACCACCTCTGAGCCTGCCTAGTGGGGAAGCTTCTTAGCGGAAAAGATAGATACAGTTTCAGCCTCGCTTGTAATCCAGGTGCTCAGGAGGCTAAGACAGGAAGATCAGCAGGTTAGAAGCCAGCCTCAGCTACTTAGTGAGGCTCCCAGCAACTTAGTGACAATCTGTCTTAAAATAAAGACTAAGCCGGGAGTGGTGGCGCACCCTTGTAATCCCCGCCAGAGACAGGAGGGAGACCCTGTTTCCAAATAAAAATATAAAAAGTATAGGTCTGGGGGTGTAGCCCAGGGGTAGAATGGCTTCCAGGAACTCCAGTACCACCAATAATAATAATAATAATAAAGACTAAAAAGTAGGTCTGGGAGGTAGAAAACCCCTGGGGTCCATCCCCAGTATCTCTCTCCTCTCTCTCTCTGTCTCTGTCTCTCTCTGTCTCTCTCTCTCTCTCTCTCTCTCTCTCTCTCTCTCTCTCTCACTCACACACACACACACACACACACACACACACACACACACACACACACAGATACAGTTTCAGCAAGAAAGGAAGGGAGGGAGGACAGGGTGGAGTAAATATGTCTGGGCAGAGGCAGACACCTGTGAATGGAAGAGCAAGAGCTACAGTGTGTCCAGAATGAATGTTTCAATCTAGGCTGAGGACTGGTGGGCTTGGCTTGCGAAGGAGGGGTATGGCTGCTGGGGAGGGCACACTATCCGAATATACGCCTCCAGAAGGAAAAGAAAACAACCCTGGTGCACACTCTCTCCCTCTTCTCTCTTCCCTTCTCTCTCCCTCTCCTCCCTCTCCCTCTTCTCTTTCTCCTTCTTCCTCTCCTCCCTCTCCCTCTTTGTCTCCCTCTCCTCTTTCCCTCTCCTCTCTCTTTCTGTCTCTCCCCCTCCTCTCTCTCCCCTTCTCTCTCTCTTTGTCTCCTCACTTCCTCTCCTCCCTTTCCTCTCCCTACTCTCCTCTCTCTCCTCCTCTCTCCTCCCTCCCTGTCCTCCCTCTCCTTTCTTTTTCTCTCTCCCTCTTTCTCCTCCCTCTCCCTCTTCTATCTCCTCTCCTTCTTCCTCTCCCTCTGTCTACCTCTCCTCTCTTTCTCTCCCTCTCCTCTTTCTCTCCCTCCCTCTCCTCCTTTCTCTTTCTCCCTTTCCCTCTACCTTTTCTCTCTCACACACAGACACACACATACACACACACACACACTCAGAGTCATTTAATATATTCACTATTTCCTAACACAGTTTAGAAAAAAACACCTTCGTTGAATCTCCTGGCCCCGCCCTACTGGTTCACTTTATTTCCTATCACTGCCCTGAACCATCTCGCCAGCCGGCCCCTCCCCCTCAGACCTAACAGTGAGCTCCTTTATCTTACATCACCAAAGCCAGCCTGGGCCTGGGCGCCTCCACTGGCCTCCTCCTAGAGTCCTCAGAGTTTATACTGTAGCTGTGGGCACTTTATCACTGTACAATGTTGCACATTTCCTAATGGTCTGGCCTGCTTTTCACCCCTACTAGACACAAACTCTCTGGGAGCTCCAGAGTAAGCTGTCTAAGATGAAGGATCAAGCCGAGCCTGGCGGCACATGCCAGTGATCCCAGTATTTGGGGGCTGAGACGGGAGCACATGTCCATGGGTTCAGTCCACAGGACAAGAAAATGAAGACTAAGGATCACACATCTCTTTTTCTCTACGTTGCCTTATAGTAGATGACCAGTAAAGACTCCCTGAACACACACTTGTAACTAAACATTTTGGGGGTGGTATGGGGAAGATAGAAAGGAAATAGGCAGATAGGGAAAAGGCCTCGGTAGAAAAAGTTGTTTTTTTTTTCAACAAATGCATTTATTTAATTTATAAAGAATAAAGGTTTATGGGTCTGAAGGTTGGGAAGTCCAAAAGATAATGCCAACATCTGGCAAGAGGCTTCTTAGTACAACATAACATGATGGAAGAGATCACATGATGGGGCAGGTATGACAGCTCAGGGCTATCTTAGTTTCTTTTTTCTTTACTAAATTTTTCTTTCTTTCTTTTTTTTTTTTTTTTTGGTGGTGGTATTGGAACCCTTCTACCTCTAGGCTACACTCCCAGACCTATTTTATATTTTTTATTTGGAAACAGTGTCTCTTAATCCAGAGAGGCTGGCTCCGAACCTGTGCGATCCTCCCGTCTCCACCTCCCAAGCACAGGGATTACAAGCGTGCGCCACCATGCCCGGCATGCCGTTTTAGTTTCTTAAAAAGCCACTAATGCTGCCAGGTGTGGTTGCTCACTCCTATAATCCCAGTACTTGGGAAGCTAAGACAGGAGGACCACAGGTTCAAGACCAACCTCAGCAATTTAGCAAGGCTCTCAGCAACTTAGTGAGACCCTGTTTCAAAATAAAAAATAAAATAGGGCTGGGGGTGCAGCTCAGAGGTGTAGAATGTAGCTGGTTACAGGCGGCACACACAGCTATAATCCCAGCTATTGGAAGTTCCTGGGAAAGCAGCGAACAAACGGCTTATTCTTGTTCTGATTCTATTATTCCATAAAAATAAACTTGTGTATGTATATATGAATGATATTGAATCCAGGAGCATTCTACCTCTGAGCTATACCCACAGGCCTATTTCTTTATTAATTTATTTTTTAAATTGGTGCATTGTAGTCATAAATCAATCACATTGGAGTACAAGACTTGAGAGGATATACCAGCACACATCATCCAATTAGCCCTCCTCCAGCCCCCATCCCATTCCCTCCCCCTCCCTCCATCCCACACTTCTTTGGTGATTTACTTTGATACATTTGTTTATGTACCTCCTGCGTTTTAAAGAGGCTCCGTCCTCCGGTATTACATACCCTCTGATTGGTCACATTAGTTGCTTCACTATACGGCCCTTTCTATAGCTCAACCTCTTCCTGTTGCCCTTTTCCTCCTAGTTATTGCTGATTAAGAGAAGCGTCTGATTTATATTTTCTGCGATATTTCTCTGTGCATGCTGCGTTGCAAGTACCGATCCCACTCTTGATGGTCCCAGTAGTGGCCTGGCTACTCAGTGGACTGATCCAGACCTCGCTGGCTCAAGCAGCGGCCTTGCCTCATGGGAGGCCCCAGTTCTGGTCTCGCTGGCCCCTGCACCGGTCTAACCCCTAAGCTGGCTTTGGTCCCGGCCTTGGAGGCCTCAGGAGTGAACTTGCCTCACGCCAGGCTCCGATGCTGGCCATTGGCCCCTGCACCGGACTAACCCCTCGGCAGGCTCTTATCCTGGCCTCGAGGCCCCAGTACCGGCCTTGCCTCACGGCAGGCTCAGATGCCGGCCTCACTGGCCCCATAACCAGCCTAACCCCGCGGCAGGCTCCGATCCCGGCCTCGGAGGCCCCAGCACTGGTCATGCCTCACGGCAGGCTCCAATGCCGGCCTCGCTGGCCCCAGCACCGGCCTAACCCCTCGGCAGGCTCTTATCCTGGCCTCGAGGCCCCAGTACCGGCCTTGCCTCAAGGCAGGCTCCAATGCCGGCCTCACTGGCCCCAGCACCGGCCTAACCCCTCGGCAGGCTCTTATCCTGGCCTCGAGGCCCCAGTACCGGCCTTGCCTCAAGGCAGGCTCCGATGCCAGCCTCACTGGCCCCAGCACCGGCCTAACCCCTCGGCAGGCTCTTATCCTGGCCTCGAGGCCCCAGTACCGGCCTTGCCTCGAGGCAGGCTCCGATGCCGGCCTTGCTGGCCCCAGCACCTTCCTAACCTCTCGGCAGGCTCTTATCCTGGCCTCGGAGGCCCCAGTACCGGCCTTGTCTCAAGGCAGGCTCCGATGCCGGCCTCACTGGCCCCAGCACCGGCCTAACCCCTCGGCAGTCTCCGATCCCAGCCTCGGAGGCCCCAGCACTGGTCATGCCTCAAGGCAGGCTTCGATGCCGACCTCGCTGGCTCCAGCACCGGCCTAACCCCTCGGCAGGCTCTTATCCTGGCCTCGGAGGCCCCAGTACCGGCCTTGCCTCACGGCAGGCTCCAATGCCAGCCTCACTGGCCCCAGCACCGGCCTAACCCCTCGGCAGGCTCTTATCCTGGCCTCGGAGGCCTCAGCACCGGCCTTGCCTCACGGCAGGCTCCGATGCCGGCCTCACTGGTCCCAGCACCGGCCTAACCCCTCGGCAGGCTCCAATCCCGGCCTCAGAGACCCCAGCACTGGTCATGCCTCACGGCAGGCTCCGATGCCAGCCTCGCTGGCCCCAGCACCGGCCTAACCCCTCGGCAGGCTCTTATCCTGGCCTCGGAGGCCCCAGTACCGGCCTTGCCTCAAGGCAGACTCCGATGCCGGCCTCGCTGGCCCCAGCACCGGCCTAACCCCTCGGCAGGCTCCGATACCGGCCTTGGAGGCCCCAGCACTGGTCATGCCTCAAGGCAGGCTCCGGTGCCGGCCTCGCTGGCCCCAGCACTGGCCTAACCCCTCGGCAGGCTCTTATCCTGGCCTCGGAGGCCCCAGTACCGACCTTGCCTCACGGCAGGCTCCGATGCCAGCCTCGCTGGCCCCAGCACTGGCCTAACCCCTCGGCAGTCTCTTTTCCTGGCCTCGGAGGCCCTAGCACAAGCCTTGCCTCATGGCAGGCTCCAATGCCAGCCTCGCTGGCCCCAGCATCGGTCTAACCCCTCTGCAGGTTCCAATCCCGGCCACAGAGGTCTCAGTAGTGGCCTTGCCTCACAGCAAGCTCCGATGTCGGCCACTGGCCCCGGCGCCCGCCTAACCCCTCAGCAGGTTCCGATCACTGTCTCTGTGGTTATTATTTCAAAGGTTCCAGGTGTAATGTATCAGATCTCTGCCTCCCCTGAGTATTGGCCACTGGCATTGCCACTGCCTCCACCGTTTCAAATCCTTCCCAGGCTCTTTTTCCACTCTGAATGTTGTCCAGTGTTCCTAAGCATGCGTGATGGTAGCATTCGACATTTGGTGTAATTTCTCCAAAAAAATAAAGTTGGTAAGATCCGGTTTCTGCTTCTCCTGAATACAAGTCTCCACCACCATCGCGGAGAACTCTTTCAACACCGCATTTCTCCTTGGTCTCCGCTAAACTCTCTCCTTATATGTGATGTCTGAGATTCTTAACAATATAGAGAAATAGCAGTCCTCTTTCACGGCGAATTTTTCCATAAGATCCAGTGCGTTTAGATAAGTTTTGTCTGCATCTCCAGTGTCCTGGCATCCATAACGGCTTTCTTACCTCCTCTCCGATATTTTTCTTTATCTTTTTCTGTTCTGGGCCCGGTTTCTCCAGGGGTCTGGCGTGCTACGCACAGTTCAGCCCGGGGCCCAGGGTCCCGCGACCCGGGCCCGGCTTTTGTGCGCCGCGCGCGACCCCCGCCCAGAACCCAGCGTCTTACTGGGCCTGGTTTCTCCAGGGGCCTGGCGTGCTACGCGCAGTTCGGCCCGGGGCCCAGGGTCCCGCGACCCGGGCCCTGCTGGTGTGCGCCGCGCGCGACCCCCGCCCAGAACCCAGCGTCTTACTGGGCCTGGTTTCTCCAGGGGCCTGGCGTGCTACTCCAAGTTAATTGTTAATTTCCTGATTTTCCTGAGGGGCAACAAATGCCTGAAACTCCAAAGGCTCAGAGATAAGAAGGCCAGAGCTTCACAAAGCCATCTGTTTACTAATCAACAAACCCACCTAGCAAGTCTGGCATTCCTGAAAGGAGACCCTTCAAAGGACTTGCAAATACCCTATGCAAATTCTCCTTGGAATCCCAAAGTCACCCTAACCAAAAATGGACTTGCAAACAGTCAGGCCTTGCCTAACTGGACGAACACACTCCTATGGGGTGTTTGGCCACTTTTCTCTATTCTCTTCTGGCAGATCGTGTGGAGTCTGGAAGAAAGAAGCCTGCACCTGAAGGCAATTTGGCTTGGGCTACTCTCAAGCATTGTCCTGAAGGCAGCTGCTGGACCCAGAGTTCCAGCCCCTTTGGGGGTGTTCAGCCACCCTTTCCCCATTCCCTGCTGCTTCCAATAAACCTTTTACTCCTCTTCCTGAAGTCTGCGGGTGTCATTCTTCGCTCACTGTAGACAAGAACTCGCCGGGTTTTCTCTCAAGAAACCCCCGTTTCAGTATCTGTCTCCTTCATTCCAATGAATGCACAACAAATATTTATTGAGTTCATTATAGATTAGGATATCAGAGATTCTATGTCTTATTCACTACATCTACCATCTTTGACAATATAGAACTTTGATACACTTATTGAATGAATGATGCCAAGATCACAATTACATCTTCTGCTCTTTCATGTTGTGGCCACACTTTTGAGCACATGAATTCAGTACATATTTGTGATTCATAGGCTGAGAGTGAAACAGATCCAGGCTGGCTACTGAACATTGTAAGCATGATTCTTTCCTTGTTAACTGCTTACCAATTTGCTTGTCTACACACAGGATAACCCCTTTCCACAACAGTTAACCTTTGTTCATCTACAATCACTGATTTTTCAAGAGATAGAAATATCAACAATGAGGAGAGACAGAATGGAAGGAGCTAGTCTGTTGTTTCAGCCAGCATTCTCACCGCTGTGACTCAAACACCTGACATGCAAATAGAAGAAGAAGTAGAAGAAGAAAGTAGAAGAAGAAAGGCTTCCTTTGCTAACTCATCTGGAAGTTTCTGTCCATACATAGATAGTCCACACTGTGTCAACTCCATGCCTGAGCTGGGGTTGGAGCCCTTTATGGCATCATGGCTGGGAGTAGATAGCCAGAGGGGTCACAGACAGAAAACGCAGCAAGTGGGCAGCTCTACTCTTAATGTGCTCAGCCATGCCTCCAGGGACCCTTTCCCAGCCACCAAGTTCGGCCTCCATCATGGCTTCCTCCAGGGCATGAGATGTGGGGGGACATTTGAAATCCAACTATCTCCTCTGTAGTATGCAAAAATAATCTCATTACTAATACTAAGACAAAAAAAAAGCTTCCTTAGCAACTCTCCATCACTAATCACTGGGAAAGAGCTTAGCAACGGCTATCACCTTGACATGCTCATAGCATTTTTTTTAAATTTATTTTTATTGGTGCATTGTAATCATATACCACATTGGAATACAAGACTTGAGAACATATACAAGCACACATCATCCAATTAGCCCTCATCCAGCCCCCATCCCATTCCCTCCCCCTCCCTCGATTCCATGCTTGTTTGGTGATTAACTTTGATACATTTATTTATGTACCTCCTGTGTTTTAAAGAGGCTCCATCCTCCCCTATTCCATACCCTCTGATTGGTCACCTTAGTTGCTTCACTATAGGGCCCTTTCTATAGCTCGACCTCTTCCTGTTGCCCCTTTCCTCCTAGTTATTGCTGATTAGGGGAAGCATCTGGTTTTTATTTTCTGCGATATTTCTCTGTGCATGCCACGTTGCAAGTACCGATCCCACTCTTGACGGCCTCAGTAGTGGCCTGGCTACCCGGTGGACTGATCCAGACCTTGCTGGCTCAAGCAGCATCCTTGCCTCATGGGAGGCCCCGATTCTGGTCTTGCTGGCCCCAACACTGGCCTAACCCCTCAGCTGGCTCCAATCCTGGCCTCGGTACCCCAGCACCGGCCTAGACTCAAGGCAGGCTCCAATCCCAGCCTCGGAGGCCTCAGTAGCGGCCTTGCTTCATGGCAGGCTCTGATGTCGACCGCTGGCCCTGGCACTGGCCTAACCCCTCAGCAGGCTCTGATCCTGGCCTCGGAGGCCCCAGCACTGGCCTTGCCTCACGACAGGCTCCAATCCCGGCCTCGCTGGCCCCGGCACTGGCCTAACCCTTCGGCAGGCTCTGATCCTGGCCTCGGAAGCCCCAGCACCGGCCTTGCCTCACGGCAGGCTTCAATGCTGGCCGCTGGCCCAGACATCGGCCTAACCCCTTGGCAGGCTCCAATCCCAGCCTTGGAGGCCCCAGTAGCCGCCTTGCCTCAGGGCAGGCTCCAGTGCTGGCCATTGGCCCCGGCACTGGCCTAACCCCTCGGCAGGCTCCAATCCCGGCTTTGGAGGCCCCAGCACCGGCCTTCCCTCACAGCAGGCTCCAATCCCGGTCTCGCTGGCCCCGGCACCGGCCTAACCCCTCAGCAGGCTCCGATGCCAGCCTCGCTGACCCCAGCACTGGCCTAGCCTCTTGGCAGACTCTGATCCTGGCCTCAGAAGCCTCAGTAGCGGCCTTGCCTCACGGCAGGCTCCGATGCCAGCCGCTGGCCCCGGCACTGGCCTAACCCCTCGGCAGGCTCCGATCCTGGCCTCGGAGGCCCCAGCACCAGCCTTGCCTCACAGCAGGCTCTGATGCTGGCCACTGGCCCGGGCACTGGCCTAACCCCTCAGCAGGCTCCAATCCTGGCCTCAGAGGCCCCAGCACCGGCCTTGCCCCACGGTGAGCTCCGATCCCAGCCTTGCTGCCCCCAGCAATGGCCTAACCCCTTGGCAGGCTTCAATCTCAGCCTCGAAGGCCCCAGCACCAGCCTTGCCTCACGGCAGGGTCCGATCCCGGCCTCACTGGCTCCAGCACCGGCCTAACCCCTTGGCAGGCTCCGATTCTGGCCTCGGAGGCTCCAGCACCAGCCTTGCCTCATGGCAGGCTCCAATCCTAGCTTTGCTGTGATCGTCGCCAGCCTCACCCCTCGGCAGGCTCCAATCCGAGCACCCTCTTTGCCCAACCATTTGTCCCACATTCTTGAGGATGCGTGGTGCTAGCATTCTGCCCCTGGGGTCATTACTTCAAAGGTTCCAGGTGTAATGCATCAGATCTCTGCCTCCCCTGAGTACTGGCCACTGCCATTGCCACTGCCTCCACCATTTTAAATCTTTCCCAAGCTCTTTTTCCACTCTGAATGTTGTCCAGTGTTCCTAAGCATGCGCGGCGGTAGCATTCACCATTTGGTGTAATTTCTCCAAAAAAAAATAAGGTTGGTAGGATCCGATTTCTGCTTCTCCTGAATACAAGTCTCCACTGCCATAGCAGAGACCGCTTTCAACACCACCTTTCTCCTTGGTCTCTGCTAAACTCTCTCCTTACAGGTGATGTCCAAGATTCTTAACAATGTAGAGAACAAGCAGTCCTCCTTCACGGGGAATTTTTCCAAAAGTTCCAGTTCATTTGGATAAGTTTTGTCTGCATCTCCAATATCTGGGCATCCACCACGGCCTTCTTGACCCCTCTCTGATATTTTTCTTTTTTCTTTTTCTTTTCATTTTTTTTAATAAGAGAAGACAGTATGTGTGGTTTGAGGATGTAGTGGGATCAGGCACTCAGTAGCACTGTGACCTGGCCCGGTTTCCCCATGGGTCCAGCGTGCTCCGCACTACTCCACCTGGGGCCCAGAGTCCTGCGACCTGGCCCCGGCTGTTCTGGGGTCCGGTGTGCCCTGCCCGACCCCTGCTCGGGACCCATGGTCTTATGACCGGGCCCGGTTTCTCCAGGGGTCTGGCGTGCTCTGCGCGGTCCGGCCCGGGGCCCAGAGTCCTGCGACCCGGGTGCTCATAGCATTTAGATTGGCTTAAACAACCTCCCAGGAAAGCCTCTCTAAGTCCCTCATGAAAGCTTCTCTAGCATGTCATTCCTCCACTCATTTAAAAATTGTCTTCATTTATTTATATATGTATTTATTTTGACACTGGGGATTGAATTCAGGGTCCTTCTACCTCTGAGCTACACAGTCCGTTTTTAAAATTTTTTTTTTTTGGTTTTGAAACAGGGTTTCACTAGGTTGCTGAAGGTACTTAGGATGGAACCCAGGGACATTCTACCTCTGAGCTACAGCCCCAGCCCTATTTTTTTATTCTTTATTTTGAAACAGGGTCTCACTGAGTTGCAGAGGGCCTCACTAAGTAGCTGAGGCTGGCCGAGAACCGCGATCCTCTGGTCTCAGCCTCCCCAATGCTGAGATTACAAGCGTGTGCCACCATGCTCGGCTAGCTTTTCCATTCTTCATAAGGGAATCAGTCTTGATTCTTCAGGCAAAAAGTGCACAGGAAGGCTAGCAGCATAGGTCACTGGTAGAATGTTTGCCTGTCACGTGCAAGGCCTGGGTTTGATCCGCAGTCTGAGCACACACGTACATACTCAAAGTGCACGATATATTTGGTAAACATAATCTTATCAGAAACTGAAGTCCAGAGAAGTGAGGTCATCAGTGCAAAGGTTTCAAAGTGTGTCTGACCCTGGACCACACGGATGGCAAAACCACTGCAAGTCTGAAGTAATAAGCAATTAGAGTAGCCATGGCCGGGACTGTCGAAGTTAGCTACGCTCTTCCCCACGCCTTGCAGTCGGTGAAATTCCTTTTCATGCAATCCTGAAGTCATGCTGAGTCATAAAAAGTAGTGTTCTTCGGCAGAACACATGTCTGGAAGCCCTTGAGCCAGCCTCTCTTAGTCATCACTACACTCACGGGCTTGAGGCCAGTGCCATTCACACTCCCCTGCTCTGCAGCAGCCGGACAGGGACGGACGGACTTCCTCTAATCCTCCTGCTTCTTCTCCCCCAGCCCTCTTCAACTCTTCACTTCAGGAGGAACAGCTATAGCTTTAGGGTTAATATAGCTTTAAGGCAACTTTTGGCAGATGCAAACGTCCTAACATCTGGGCAGTGTTAACTGAATCCCGGAGGCCCGGACAGACCAGGAGCCACTGGTTCTAGGAATGTTCAAGTAGAAGGGGTTGTTTTTTTTTTTTTTTTTCCAACTGATGAGAGTTGCAGAAAGGAAGGAGAAAGAGGAAGAGAGAGGAGGAAAGCACCGACAAGACCTATCAAACAGGTAAGCTCTGGAATCAACTCCTCACATTACATTACCCTGTTTCACAGTGATGGAGGGGAAAAGGGACCCAGGACTTGGACAACTTGGCTGGGGTTGGGAGGGGAAGAGGATCTTTTATCCAATCGGGTCGTATGATCCAGGGCCATGACCTGGCTGGAGACACTTGTTCCCACTGCCTCTCAGCTCGGCGGGGCTCCACTGTGCTCACAGCAGAGGGACTGCCGACTCCAGACTCCCGGAGCCAAGCTTTCAGTCTGAGACCGGGGAGGAAGTAGTCAGGTAAGAGGTCACAGACTCAGAGCATCGGCCTGCGGAAGGCAAACTTCTGCTTGGGGACAAAGGCTGACCGGGGGAGCAGGGTCACTAATCATCTAGATAGCTGCTCATTTTCCTGGCTCTTTGGCTAATCTCCCTTCTTTGGTTTCCTGGTTTCTGCTTTAATTCATCCTTTTCCTTCAGTGATTGTCAGACCCTCTTTTCTCTCTAGCATCCTCTCCACATCTTTGTACTTTTCTTAGCTCCCCGGCGTGCTCTCACTCTTTCTCCATCCTACTTAACTGCACTTTCTAGGTAAACTCTGAAGCCAGCAATGAACAGGAAAATGAATCTTTGCCTTTCTCGGGTTTTGCATGTCCTAAAAGGGACTCTGGCCAGAATCTGCCACCTTTTTGCAGTCTCCATTTCTGAAACTCACCCCTCCAGTGAGTGGCATTTCACGGAAAGCGTGTGGGTGAAAGGTCCGGTGGCCAGTTTATACCAATGGGCAGCAAGTTTTAATGCTATCATTTATAAGCCACTTGCTCACGGGGAACCACCAAATGCTCTTATCCCATTAGAGTGAGACAGGATAGGTCCTCCTCCCCAACCTTTCTGACTTCCTGCTGGCTCCACAGAGTAAAACCAGAAGGTGAGGCTGGACTTGAGAATCAGAAGCCACTACCAAACCACCAAGCCAGGGACAGAGCCAAGTTCTAGTTACCACCTGAGACACCAGAGAAGGGAGACCTCCTGTCATGTCCAGTATGTAGTTGGTAATAAAACATAGATGTTTATGAATTGCTTCCATATGTGCAGGTAACTGGATATTCTATAAGGGAGCTATTATTATTATTATTATTATTATTATCATCATCATCATCATCATCACCACTTCATAGATGAGGAAACAGGGTCTCTGAGAAGTTAAGGGATTTGTCTAAGGCTCTGGGGCTAATAGGCAACAGAACTGGATTCACTCCAGTGTTTAATGCTAATGCTGCCGAGTAGTTTCATCCATCGTTCCTCCTGGCTCTATGTGAGTTTAATTAGGCTGTTCCTGGTCTTGATATGTCAGTGTCCATCTTGGGCCACGGAATCAGTGGCAGATAGACCCTGTCATCGTCATCCTTCTCCTCCCGCTGGGAGGAGAGGGGAGCACGGATAAAAGAGTGTGGTTATTTTATGAAGTGGGGATATTAAAGAGGGAGCTGATATAATTCTGACTCATTTCCACGTCTTCCCTCTTTCTCACAGGCCCCGTGTTTCCGCGTTCTCTCGTTCTGTGAAGCTCACAGAGGACTGCACTTGGAAAGCCATTTTCTCCTGGTATTTTTGTCTCCCTGACCCTCCCTTTCAAAGATGGCTGGTCAAGGAACTCAAAAAGGAGCTCTCTCCCTGCTGCTCTTCCTAACTCGAGCAGTGGCAGCAACTTGGTATGCAGGTAAGCTCTGGGAGCTGCTGTCTCTTACTCCCGGGGCGGGCGGGGCCTAGACCAAGCCATGGGGAGGAAAGAGTACACTGCAAGGGGCCTCCTTACAGATACACGGAAAACCATGCCAAGACAGTAAAGATGGCCACACTGGAGCGGGCTGCCAAGGGTGGCCTTGGAGGCGCCCTACCAAGAGCTAGCTGAAGCCGGCCTTGGTGGCACACGTCTGGAATCCCAGGACATAGAAAACTGACCTAGGGGGCCTGATGGTTCGAAGCCTCCCTCAGCAACTTAGCCAGACCCTGGTTCAAAATAAAAAAGGCCGTGGGTGTAGCATGAAAGCAGAGTGCCTCTGGCTAAATCCCCACTACCCCCAAACAAAGAGCTATTTGAAAATGGGCTGCACTGAACCTGAGTGAGAGCAGGTTGGACAACAGGGCCTCTGAAGTAACTATCTTACCTGCTTTAGCGCCTAGCTTCCTGAAAACCATTTTCTAACCATTCCTTTCCGAGTCAAATATGTCTTCATATTAATTCCTTTATGAGTCGAATGCCATTGTCAAGACCACAAAATTGGTACTTAGACCACGTACCTCACTCAGGAAAAATAAGAGAGAAAGGGCAATGTGTTCAAAGGAAACCAGGAGCCATCAGACTTCTCTCTCCTCCTCCCTCTCAGGCCTTATTTATGAGATGCTTTTAGCCCCTTTCTGCTAAAGTTGTTAATGACAAGCACATATTCCCCCCCCCTCTCTCTCTCTCTCTCTCTCTCAGTACTGTGGTACTGAAGGCTGAACCCACAGGCATTCTACCTCCAAGCTGCACCCGCTGCCCTATTTTATACTGTTTTCATTTTGAAACAGGGTCTTACTAAGCTGCTAAGGGCCTTGCTAAGTAGCTGAGGCTGGCCTCAAACCTGCAGTCCTGCTGTGTTGGCCTCCAAGTCCTGGGATTGCGGGCGTGGGCTTGAGTGGCATTCCCTTAATCAAGGACTCTCTAGTTTATTCTGGCATGTTTCTTACATGAGAAAGGATAGAGATTTCTGAATATGTCCCTCCTCACCAGACACAGGCAGCCCACAAGAAAGGTTTCAATGAGGAGAGGGAAAGGGGGCGAAGGAAGCATGAGAGAAGTATACGGAGCTGGCATGCCGAGGTTTTTGATGGGGCCCAGCTGGCATTCCGAGCGCTAAGAATATTCTGTGGTCCGCAGCGCCTTCCCTCACGGGGGCCGGGCAGAGTGGGGGAATGAGGCCGGCGCAACCAGTAGGGTTAGGAAAATATCCAGAGATGAGTAAATAACAAACTGCTCCCATCTCAGCCACAATCCTCGCAGCTAAAATTTTCCACATGCCCTTAGCTCCTGGTGGAGGCCCTTGGCAGTGAGCTCTGTTTGTCTGGGACAGCTGCATCAAGCTTTCAAATAAATATGCAAACTCCTTCCCCTCTTTGGCTTAACCTGGCTTTGTAGGGGGTGGAAGCACAGGGGCTGACACTGAGATGAAGAAATTCAAATCAAGCCCTTGGCAGAACACACACCATTTGGGGCTAAAGGAGCCCCAAGTCTCCAGGAAAGAAAGATGCAGCTGCTTTCCCCAACCTCCCCCTAGCTTCAGTTCAAGCCCCAAAGACCAAATTCCAGCCAAAGACCACAGAACTAAGGCGATGGATATCTGATGGCTCAAACTCCAATTCTGAACGCTCGTATAAATGAAACCTCAGTGTGGGCGAAGGCCTCTACCTTCCGCGGGATGAAAAGTCCGAGCCCTCGGAGTTCTGAGAATGGGGCACTTTTGCAAACCTTCCGTCCCTCTGAGGCTCTCGAAGGGCTCCTTTGCAAAGGCGACACGGCACGCCCTGCTCCCGTTTTCACCAGCACTCCTCCCGACGGCCTTGAGGGCCAGCAAGCCTTCTCAGGAGGCCAGGCGAGGAGAGACATTTGGGGTTCCTCTGATTGCCTCTTCTGTGCTCAGCTCTGCCCCTGGGCTTGCCCCCGTTCCACTTTCATTCCACAAATACTTACTGCACACCCCCTATGCATCCAGGGCCGCTTTGCTATCTTGTCCGAAGTCAAACATTAATGAGGCTCTGAAAATAGACTCCAACTATTAATTACATTTGGAACTATACTGTACGAAGAGCAGTGCTTGGAGGGGCTCACTGTACTGTGGCTAGGGGAGGAACCCAGTCACCAACCACCGACCTAAAATAGATTCCCAAACATATCGGCTTACCATCCACTTTTGTTTTCTTTTTGGCGGTACTGGGGATGGATCCCAGGGGCATTCTACCTCTGAGGTATACCCCAGCACTACTTTTTAGTCTTTTTATTTTTTTGAAACAGGGTCTCACTGAGTTGGGAAGGGCCTCACTAAGTAGCTGAGGCTATCAGAGAACCGTGATCCTCCACTCTCCACCTCCCGAATGCTGGGATTACAAGTGTGCCACCACACCTGGCATGGCTTACCATCCACTTTTCAGAGGGATAAACAATTACCCGGCCTCCCTCTGGATGTTTCTATCACCCTCCCCACCTTGCATTCGCACCCAAGGCTAACACCACCCCTGGTCATTCCAGCACCCCTCCACCAGGGGGCAGCATTGCCAACTTTGGGAATCTGGAAATCCTTATGCTAAAGGAACTGAGAAATGTCCAATCCCCTCCCCACAGTGTCAAAGAGAGACAAGGAGATGGTATCACGTGGAATGTGCCCCTCCAGTTTCATTCTTATCCCAGCCTATGCATAAAAATACTCAAAGGCGAACAGAGGATGAACCAGAAGGCTTAGAGTAGTAAGGTTGCCAGAGCCCATTCCTGGCACAAAGGAAACTTGGCACTGATGGAGCTACCTCCGCACCCTAGTGGAGACTGTAATTATCCGATCGAGTCTCCCCCTCTGTTTTCCACATCCCCTGTAATTCAGGGTTGATGTAAGATACCTAGTGGCCTCCAACCGCCCCCCCCCCGAACTAGGTTTCAAGAAAGATTTAGGGTTTTATTTTATCCCTACCAGACATCATCCAAACCTCTACCCCACTGCCCTTTTCTTCCTGGTGTGTATGGGCCTGGTGGAGAGGGTCAAACAGACCTTGGGAACTCCAGCCTCTGAGCCTGCTCCTTCATCTGCATAGCAGAGAGCGCTCAGAGTGTGGACTGTTGAGTTGCTATGGCAACACATGCCTAACACCACACAGCGTAGGGCCGAGTGATGGCGGTAGTCCTTACTGTCACTGTCGGTGTTCCCACCTAGCCACAGGCCCTGCCACTCCTCTTTGCTCTCTGGTAAACAGCTGTCTGCTGAGCAGTTCTTCCCAAGCTCCCCGTGGAGCGAGAGTGGGGAGACCTAATACTGCCGGGAACCACCACATCTGCTCTCCTGTTTACAGGAGCTGTGTGGCTTTAAGGCTAATACTAAACTGAACCAGCTGACAAGTGTTCTGCGCCTCACAAAGAAGCCTCCCGTGTGGGCCAAGAGAGAGCGAGGGAGCGAGGCCGAGGGAGAAATAAAGGGAGCCAGAAGAAACGAAAGGGGAAACCGCAAGGAAAAAGGAAAGAAAGGGGAAGAGTAAACGATGAACTCTCCTCTGGAATGAGGGCAGCCCGACAAGGGCATGATTTCATAAGGCACTTTCAACTTGATTCATTCCCTTGTTCACCGAGTTGGACTGGTTTCCAGCCTCCCCCAGCCTGTCCCCAGCCTGAGCCTGTGGGGAGTAGAGGAGCTTTATGATCCAGCCCAGGGCTCCACCCTGGAGTGCAGAGGGGAGGCCACCACATGCGGCCTGTTTACCCCGCACTGTGCTGGAAGCGCACTCTCTCCTGGAAAAGGCGGAGTTTTCTCAGACTGCAGCACGCCTGGTGGCCCTGTGCCCCAGCCTGTGTGTGCCTTGAAGCTCTGGGGGGCTGGAGGCAGAGTTTCCGGAAACCTCACTCCGGAAGAACCAAGTTGCTTTCCACTTAGTCCGCATTCATGGCCAATTTTCCTGCTGTCTGGTGGAACATACTGTTTAGTCTCCCAGCCAGCCGGCCGCAGACCTGCCGCCACAGGGACAGGGTCACTCGGCTGGCCTGAGGTAGATGAGGAATGCTGTATAGCTCAGCGCTTCCTACAGAAACTTCTGCTAATTAGAGAACAGGAAATGGGTCCAAAGGACTCTGCCTTGGGCTGGGGGTGTAGCCAAGTGGTGAAGGGCCTCTCTAATATACATGAGACCCTGGGCCTGCTCCCCAGCAATGCAAAAGAAAACAAAACCCAGCTACGATAACATACACTTAGGATCCCAGTATTCAGGAGGCTCAGTGGGAGGATCGAGGCTCAAGGCCAGCTTCAGAACTCAGCCAAAGTTTAAAAGTAGAAATGGCGGGGGTGTGGCTGGGGGTATCTGATGCAGAATTCCCCTGGGTTCAATCCCCAAGACCACATACAGAGAGAGAGAGAGAGAGAGAGAGAGAGAGAGAGAGAGAGGCAGGCAAGGTTGCCTACGCTTGTAAATCCCGTACTTGGGAGGCTGAGACAGGAGGATCGCAGGTTTACAGCCAGCCTCAGCTACTTAGCAAGACCCTTTTTCAAAATAAAAAGTAAAATTGTGCTGGGAGTATAGTTCAGAGGTAAAACACCCCTGAGTTCAATCCCCAATAACATACAACACACACACACACACACACACACACACACACACACACACACGTGTGCACACACACCCTTTTGAGCCATCTATCTCTGCCTTGGTATGCCACCCTCAAACACGGCGATCAAGCGGCCAGATGCTCGAGCTCTGGGAGCTAAACTTTGAGTGAAGGCCTTCCTCTGAGGGTTCTGAACAGGCACTAGAGAAGACATTAGTCTCAAATCCTTTCCCTCCTACCTGGGACAGCGGTCCACCCTCAGAGCTTGGTTTCACAAGGACGTGTATGTCTCAGCCTTCTAAATACTGGGATCACAAGTGTTTGTCATCATACCTGGGCCAGACTTTTTTTTTCCTTTTGCAGTACTGGGGACCAGGCCCAGAGTCTCATGCATCAAGGAAATGGGTCATTTAGAGTCCAGATTCATAGGGTTGATCAATGGTCAAAAAGTTCACTTATTTTGAATTCGAAAGGAGCCTTCTGAGCTGGGTGTGGTACCACACACTTGTAATCCCAGTACTCAGGAGGCTGAGATGAGAGGGTCACTGGTTCAAGGACAACCTCAGCAACTTGGTGAGGCTCTGTTTCAAAGTCAAAAGTCAAAAAAGAGCTGGGGCTCTAGCTGGGATTTAGAATGCCCCCCCTGGGTTAATCCCCAATTAAAAAAAAAAAAAAGGAGCCTTCTGGTGCAACCAGCGAACTGCCTGGCCGTGAGCTTGCCGTCTGTGCACCTGATATGCTGCCGTTCACCCACAGCAGAATGAGATGGGCCTCCCTGCCCATGGGGTGCCATGTCCTCAGGGAAGGCCAAGGGTGAGGGCAGGGAGGGCTTGAGGAAGCCCCTCCAGCAACCTGCGCTGTCTTCTTCATGCTAGGTTCCGGCTACTATCCAGAGGAAAGCTACAATGAAGTCCATGCAGAGGAGGTCCCCCGGGCCCCTGCCCTGGACTACCGAGGTAATCCCCCTGCTTCTCCGGCCACCACAAGGCTCTTCTCTGCCCCAAGGCCTAGGCATCTTCGTCCAGGTTTGGCTGCTAGGTGCCCAAACTGCAGCACAAGGAATGGGCAGGGGCTGCGATTTCTACTCTTGAACCTGGCTACTGACTTGCCTGTGACTCATCTTATCACTAAGTATTGACCGGGACCTACTTTAGCCCTAGTCCTTGCAAAGGAAGCCAATGGGCGATCCAAAATCCCCCTCAAAGGAGCCTGTGCTCCACTGGGGGCGAGAGGAAGGTAAAAGTAGCAGGAGTAAGGCAAGTGAACGCACAACTACAGGGCAGCAGTAAGGTAACGGGGACCGAGACAACACGAAGCAAGGAAAGAGGCCACGAGAGATGACACGTGTGCTGAGCCTGGCAGGATGAATGGCACTGAGGGCTGGGTGACATTGGCAAAACAGATATGGGGTGAGAAGGCCTGTCACCACTGGAGGGAACTAAGAAAAACAGTCTAAAGCCCGGCGCAGGCCTATACTCCTGGTACTTGGGAGGCGGAGACAAGAGAATCAGGGGTTCCAGGCGAGCCTCAGCACCCTAGATCCTGTTTCAAAAGAAAAAATAAAAATAGTTAGGGATGGAGCTCAGAGGTAGAATGCCCCTGGGTTCAATCCCTACCACAAAAAGAAGCAGTGCGGGTGTAGGCGATGGGACGCGGAGGCAGTAGCAGAGAGCAGGTTGAAGGGGAAGCTCTGTGATCCAGGGGCCCGGAAGGACAGGCAGGAGGGCTCCCTGGGAAGACGTGCCAAATAGTGATTCCTGGTTCGCAGGAAAGCCAGGCGGTAGCTGATCTCCCTGTCCTTACTGATCATCTTTCTCTACTTAGAAAGCCACGCAGAAGAGCCTTTGTGCTAGGAGTCATGCCGGCCAGCCGAAGCTTTTGCTGAGGGGAGTGGCATTGTGAATAACTTCAGAACACCCGCCTGGTTAATCTAGTCAAACAGTAGGGGCTTGGTGGAGTAGAGCGGGATCTAGGAGTCTCCGGGAAATGTGAGCTAGAGGGGACTAAGGGCAGTGGCAAGGACGCGAGCGTCGAGGCGCACCCAACGGCTGGAGTACATCTCAGTGGCACAGCGCTCGCGCAGCACGTGCAGATCTGGGTTTGATCCCTGGCACTGGAATAAGAAAATAGGAGGTATCCAGAGATGGCAAGAATTGGCACAGACTCGATATGCCAAGAAAGACATCAACTATTCTAAATGCCTGGAGAACTGCAAGACTCTTCTCAGAAAAACAAGGTTATAAAAGAAAACTGGTTTGATAGGGATGCCCTATAGGAGGCTGGGCGTGGGGGGCGCACGCCTGGAATCCCAGCATTGGGGAGGCAGAGACAGGAGGATCGCGCTTCACGGCCAGCCTCAGCTACTTAGTGCGGCCCTCCGCAACTCTGCGAGACCCTGTTTCAAAATATAGAATAAAAAATGGGGCTGGGGTGGAGCTCAGAGGGAGAACGCCCCTGGGTTCCACCCCCAGGATCGAAACAAGAAAAGATCGTATATAGGCAGCTGAAGGTGGAAAGATGGAGTCTTGTGCGTCGCCGACTTAGGCGGATGACTGTGCGAGGACGCAGAGGCCAGGTCAGCAACTTAGAAATGATTCGCAGATACGGATAGCAAAGTAGGAAGAGAGGGCCAGTGGTCAGCCTCGACGAAGGAGGTCAGGCCAGGGTCCATCATCCTGCGAAAGCCACAGAGGAACAGTTGGAAGAGAGCAACTGTGTCACGGACGGCCAAGAAATCCAAGCGAAAGCACAGGAAACCTTTTGTCTCTCCATCCCCCAAACCTAGCAGCCCACTGTGACATTCCACCTCTACACCCCAGTCCTACTTTTTATTCTTTATTTTCAAACAGGGTCTCACTCAGTTGCAAAGGGCCTCACTGAGTAGCTCACTGAGTAGCTGAGGCTGTCTGCAAACTGCGATCCTCCGGCCTCAGCCTTCCCAATGCTGGGATTACAAGCGTGTAGCACCATGCCTGGCTTTTAATTTCATTTTTTATATTAACCGCTCTGAATTTTTTGTGCTTGTGGGTGTGGTACTGGAGATTGAACCTAGGAGCATTCTTCCTCCAAGCTACAACCCCAACCCTTTTATTTTTTCATATTAAACAGAGTCTCACTAAATTGCTAAAGCTGGCCTCAAACTTAGCATTCTCCTGTCTTCGCCTCCCAAGAACTGGGGTTACAGGCATGCTCCACCACACCTGGCACTCCCAACCCTTTTTGTTCTATTTTTAATTTTGGAAACAGGATCTCGGTAAGTGGCAGAGGCTGGCCTCGAGCCTGCAATCCTCCGGTTTCTGCCTCCTGAGAACTGGGATTAGAGGTGTATGCCACAACTGACGACCACTCTGACCATTTTAATCTCCAACTTGGCCCCGAACTAACATCCCTGTCTGACAGTCTTACCTCTTCTTCCCCCATGCAATCTGCGCTTCAGCCCGGGCGCTCTACTTTCTGCCTAGAGCACTCTTCTTTGTATTACTCTCAACAAAATGATTATCCGTTTGACAGAAAGAGCCATGTATTGCCGGGCGTGGCGGCGCGCGCTTGTCATCCCAGCATTCGGGAGGCTGAGCCAGGAGGATGGCGGTTCGTGGACAGCCACAGCTACTTAGTGAAGCCCTCTACAACTCCCTGAGACCCGGTTTCAGAATAAAGGATAAAATATAGGACTGGGACGCCGGGCGTGGTGGCGCACGCTTGTAATCCCCACGCTTCAGCCCCGCTGGTTTAAGAGACCCTGTTTCCAAAAATAAAAAAGTATAAAATAGGTCTGGGAGTGTAGCCCGGAGGTAGAAGGGCTTCCAGGAACCCCAGTACCACCAAAATAAATAAATAAATAAATAAATAAATAAATAAATAAATAGGCCTGGGGGTGTGGCTTGGAGGTAGAACCCTCTGGGTTCCATCCCCAGTACCGCAAAAAAATTAAAAATTAAAAAAGAGTCCTGTACTGCTCCCACAGAGCCCTGGAAAGGTCACTGCTGGTTGTCGGCATCCCAGAATTGGAAGCCAGATAGTAAGAGACTGTGAATGGGCAAAGTTTCCAAATAAAAGATCAAAAGGGCTGGAAGGGCTGGTGGTGTAGCTCAGAGGTAGAACATCCCTGGTTCTACCAGCACCACACACACGCGCGCGCGCACACACACACATGCGCACACACGCACACGCACACCAGCAGCAACTGCAGCGGCTGATTTTGTGCTTAGAAAGAATATGGGTTTTGTAGCAGGCAAAGCTTGCGTTCACGTCCCAGCCTTGTTTCTTACTGGCTGAAGGACCCTGGGCAGGTTACTGCCTTGTCTGCAAAATAAGGGTAAATATCCACCTAGTGTCATGGGGCTGTTGGGAGAAGTATATGAGATGATGTATATGGAAAGAAATGAGTAGCATGGCGCCTGGACACTCCATACAGACATTTCCTAGCAGAGATTTGGGCCAGGCAGTATTTAATGACATCCGGAGGCACGTCGTTTAGTTTCCCATTGGCATTCTTTTGGTACAGTTGTCCAGCCAGTTATGAATCTCTTTAACCGTATGGCGCCTCTCCTGCCTTCTTCACCTTGCCCACGTCACCGGCATGGCAGTACGGTCGCGGGCCTCATTATTTCCATATGCCTCCTCTTCCCCGCTCCCCCCACCTGGCGGCCCTACCCAAAAAGGAAATGAGGTCGCGGCAGCCCTTGAAATACGCACCGGCGTCACCAGGCTGCGAGTCCCAGAAGCTACCTTCTTCCTAACTGGAAAACCGGGACTGCTGTTTTGTGCTTCTCCAGCCGTCGAACATTTTATCTGTACGCCACGATTTATTTTGAAACAGGGTCAGCAAATGTGAACGTATCTCTAATAGCTGGAGCCCCCTTACTGTCTCAGCAGGAATCCTGGGCTTCCTATTTCCCCGCACCGGTCCCGTTTCTCCTGCCAGTTTCCGTCTGATGTGTATTTTCCTTGACAGAATCCAGGAGAGACATGGAACGGAAGTGACTGTCGAGGTCCCAGCCTCCCACGCGAGGGCTTCGTGGCATGCGCGGTAGCCTCATAATCAACAGCTCTGCAACTGGAGTGCTTAAGAGACTTCCCATAAATTGGAGAGAAGGTCTCGAGTGTCTCCAGAGCAGCCCTGTCACTGCCACTGGCTTCAAACGAATGCTAGGAGCCCCGAGCGTGCTGTGGGTTGAAGACCAGCTTCCCGGGGCGTCTGCCTTCTCCCGCAGCACTCAGGCAGAGGCTTCAGCCTTTCTTGGTTCCTCCAGCTCCGGAGAGGCTTTGCTCAGAAGTGTCCTCAGGGCTTGTGTCCCTCGGGTTCAGGCTCGAATCAGCTCCGGCGCGCTTTAGCCTTCCCGGCCTTGGGTGACAGATCCGCGCCTGGCTGTGGAAGCAGGCTTGGCCACGTGGCCCCGTTGCTTACACGTGTCCCTTTAACATCGCAAGCACTGACATTTATTTTGTACAGCCAGCGAGGCATCCTGTGTGGTGTGTGTGTGTGTGTGTGTGTGTGTGTGTGTGTGTGTGTTGCTGGGGATGGAACTCAGGGACATTCTACCTCTGACCAATTTTATTTTTATTTTCAAATTTTATTCTATAGCCAGGCATGGTGGCACATGCTTGTAATCCCAGGATTCGGGAGGCTGAGACTGGAGGATAGTGATTCGCGGATAACCTCAGCTACTACTCAGTGAGGCCCTTTGCAACTCAGTGAGACCCTGTTTCAAAATAGAGAATAAACAGTCGGGCGTGGTGGCGCACGCTTGTAATCCCCACGCTTGGGAGGCAGAGATGACAGGATCACACAGGTTCGAAGGCAGCCTCAGCTACTGAGTGAGGCTCTCAGCAACTCAGTGAGACCCTGTTGCCAAATAAAGCATAAAATAGGTCTGGGGGTATAGCCCAGAAGTAGAAAAGCCCCTGGGTTCCATCCCAAGTTCCACCAAGGAAGGAAGGAAGGAAGGAAGGAAGGAAGGAAGGAAGGAAGGAAGGAAGAAGGAAAGAAAGAAAGAACAAAAACTAGGGCTGGGGTGTAGCTCGGAAGTAGACTGCTCCTGGGTTCCATCCCCAGTATTGCAAAAGAAAAAGAACTGTTGCTGAGATCCCGCTAAGTGGCCGAGGCTGCCTTCCAACCTGTAGCCCTCCTGTTTTGGCTTCCCACGTACTGTAATGACAGGACTAAGCCACCATGCCTGGCTTTGCCTATGTATTGTTATCCTATGTCTCTGTTATAGAAAGAGAACGCTGTAGAGCGCGGTGGGTATCAGCACTCCCTTCTGTTTCTTTTTTTGCCTTATGGACATTGATGTCCACGTTTTTAAATTCTTTTTACTGGTGCACTGTAATCAAACGTCTCAATAGCACTCCATTCTTTCCTACGGATAAACCAAAGCTGGTCACAGAAAGACATTTAAGCTGTTTCCAGCTTGGGGCAATTATGAGCAGCGTTCTTTTAGACATATGTCTCTAGAATTTTGTGTGGAGCCAGCTTTTCATTTCCTTTGGGGAAATACCCTAGCGTGGAATCGGTGAACGTACTTGCCTTTCTTTTGCTTCCCTGGGGCATCGTAACTGTACGTGGTAGTGAGATGCGAAGGGTTCTATTCATACGTGCTTCCCCCCCCCCCCCGTGCACGCTGGTCCGCTCGACGGTGATGCACTCATATACCAAAATGCTTGAACTCTTTCCTTCCTCGGCCTCTCTGTCCCCTCCTCTCCTCCCTCCCTGAGAAAATACGCCGCCTGGCTGAGCCTGGCTGCTCTCACCTGGCATGAAGTTCTTGGGCTCCGTCCTTTGCCTGCAAAGGACATTGTCCCCTCTTCTTCACGGCGGAGGAAAACTCCATTCTGTGTATATAGCACGTGTGAGTCATCCACCTGCTCACACACCCAGGTTGGTCCGTGACTTAGCCGTTGTGAATCGCGCTGCTAGAAACACGTGCACGCTAACTCAGATGATTTGGGGAAGACAGAAAGGACTGGGATAGCTTCTTGACAAGAAGGAATGATGTTACCTTTATGAGAAACTACCAAACTTCTTTCCAAAATGTCTCTGTTTCTCCATTTCCAACAACAACATATCAGCGTTCCAATCTCTTGTTCCGTCGTCATCAGCACTGGGTATTGATTGCCACTTTTAAAAAATGTAGACCTTCTAGTGGGTGTATTAATGGTATCTGGTTTTAACTTGCATTTGATTACTAACATCTTTCCGTGTGCTTATTTGCCATTGGTATAGATCCTTGTTAGCAACATGTCTGTTCGTATCTTTCAGATCTTGTGTGCAAGTCCTAATTGTTCACTTCTCTTTTTCTTGCGGAACTGGGGGTGGGACCCGGGGCACTGTACCCCCAAGCCCCACCCCCAGCCCTATTTTTATTCTTTATTTTGAAACAGGGCTTCACAATTTGCTGAGGCTGGCCTCAAGCCTGCAATCCTCCTGTCTCAGCCTCCCAAGTGCTGGGATTACAAGCGTGCGCCACCACGCCCAGCAATTGTTCACTTCCTTATTGTTAAGTTTTGATAGTTCTTTCTATATTCTAAGTAGAATATAGAGAAGTACAGTTTTTATTTATTTATAAAATTTTTATATTTATTTAAAATAAAATAGTTTATTTTATTTAAATATAATAAATATTTATTATATTTTCTATAATTTTTCTCCCATCTTTGCTCTCCTAACACTGCATTTCACAGCGTAGAAGATGGAAAGTTTGACAAGCTCACACTTACTGATCTTTCTTTTCTGAATCATGTTTTTGGTGTCATAGCTGAGACGCCTTTGCCTACCCCCAGTTTCTGGAGGTTTTCTCCCTTTTTAAAAATTTTTTATGTTTTCCTTTTTACATTTAAGTCCACCATTCATTCTGAGTTAGTTTGTATATAAGATGCCAGATTTGGTTGTATTTCTTTCCTGTGTTCTGTTTTTTTTTTTTTTTTAGGGGAGGTACATATGAAAGTTCAATTGCTCCAATTCTGTTTGTTGAAAGGCTATTATTACTCTTCCACTAAATAATTTTTTCATCTTTGTCAAAAAAAGCCTCTGGACATACTTGCATGGGTCCATTTCTGGGATCTCTATTCTTTTATTTTTTCTTTTTTATTTATTTTATTTTTATGTTAATCATATTGGGAAATGTCACTGTGTGACATTCACACAGCGCTTGGTGCCCTCCCAACAATGAGCGTCCAGATTGACCACGCTACATTCCCACTTATGCACCTATTCAAATGTAGCTCCTCTCTTTATCAACCTCAGCCTTCTTCCTTTCCTACCCTTCCTTTCTAGCTTTGCTGAGGTCTCCCCTCCATTATCTGGAGTCCCTCTGATATCCCTAATACTCCCTAGTTTGGGCATATTCGAGAAAACATATGTCCCTTCTCTTTCTGTGCTTGGCTGATCTCAATTAACATAATATTCTCCGGGTCTTTCCATCTTCTTGAGAATTACATGATTTTGTTCTTCCTTATTGCTGAGTAGAATTCCATTGTGTGTATTTCCCATAATTTTGCGATCCATTCATCTGTTGATGGAGACCTAGGTTGGTTCCATATTTTGGCTATTACGACTTGTGCTGCTATGAACATGGGTATGCATACGTTACTGTAGTTCTCTGATTTCAACCCCTTTGGAAAGATCCCGGGCTTGCTATTCTATTCCGTGGATTTGTGTGTCTGCCTTTCGCTGACACCACACTCTTGATTACTGTGCTTTGAGTTTCCTTTTCTTCTTTTGCCCTAGTCCCCCGATGGTGCTATACATTAAATATCCAGGATGGAGAAGCCACATGCTACTCGCCGAGGGGAGGAAATTATCACAGCAGCCTAGGAACACGTTGTGAGCTCTCTTGTGATCGGGGCTTTCGGCTGATTGGACGGAGGTCGGTGCAATGCCTGCCAAGCCGCCGCTGGTCTGGAACTGCCTACTGCAGGCGTAAGTTGTACGTGTGCATGTGTGTGTACGGAAGAACGTAGCGCCGCACACCTGCGGGTGTTACGGTGTTCTTCCTTCCAACGCAATTTGGAAATGTTCCACAGGTCTCCAAGAGGGCCTTTCCTCATTCCCGCATTCCACTTCCTTTGTTCTCCCTGTGATTATTGTCAAAACAATATGGCTATTTAAGAGTGGCCAGGCCTTCTTCCTCAGGGAAGCCAGGAGTACCAAAGGAGGCTGAGGCTTGGCCCTGAGGCCTGATGTGGCCCCGGGCCTCCTTCTGAGCTCCAAGTTTGTGTAGTCTCAAACTTCCCATTCATGCGAAGTGCTGTACTTCCTGGCCTGTAGCCTTAGAAGGCCTTGCTAGTGAAGCTATGAACTATCTGCTAGCCTTCATTTTCTTTTGAAAGTCAAAAAGAAGGAGCCCTAATGCTAAAATATGGCTAATAGACACACATTCAGGTTATGTCCCCTTTATCCTCCATATTCCTACTTCTTTTTCAAGGCCCACAGCCTGCCCCCTTTTAGCAGACGGGCTTTGTCCGCAGGTCCATCACTGAATACCATTTGTAGGGCATCTATGTGTGCAGGGCCCTGTACTGGTCCCCTCAGTAGCTTATTCGATTTCTCAGAGTAATGGAATCGAAACCCACATGCGTGCACGTCAATGCTAGGTACCTGGACACAGAAAAAATGAGCATTCGAAGAGGAGTGAGGTGGTCAGAGAAAATGATACAGAGGAGAGGAGAAGCCAGATAGCCAGGAAGAAGGAAGTCGGCACAGCACTGAGGGCAACTGTAAGGAAGTTGTTTTACAAATGAAACCCTAACATTTGCAAAAATGAACTGGTATTAATTTGACAAAATTGAAGTATATAAAGCTATAAATTAAGCCGGGCGTGGTGGTGCACGCTTATAAGCCCAGTGTCTGGGAGGCTGAGACAGGAGGATTGTGGTCCGAGGACAGCCTCAGCTACTTAGTGAGGCCCTCTGCAATTTAGTGAGACCCCGTTTCAAAATAAAGAATAAAAAAATAGCACTAGGAGTGTAGCTCAGAGGTAGAATGGCCCTGGGTTCCATCCCAAGTACCACTCAATAAATAAATAAAGCTATAAATCAGAAATGGAAAGAAAACCAGTTGAGATTTTGAGACGTATATTTCCAGGTGTCTAAAGCGAGTTGTTGCCTCTGAGCTTTAAATCGACCTTTCTTCTTTTTTTGGCGTTAAATCTGTCTTTGACCTTCCTCATAGGAGGCAAGAGGGCAAGCACTTTGGACCTGTCGTTTTTATTGTCATATAATACTAAGCAAACAAGTGCATCTGAAGAGAGAATTCTTTTCTCTTGGCCTTGATTTCCAGGAGATCATTTTTGCATAGGTCTCCACATAACAGATACTGGAAAGCAGAAGGAGAATAATCTTCAAGTCTATTTGACCACGAAACAAATGAACATATCCCAGATAGGCTCTTTATTCAAAACTCCCAACAACTGAACTTATTTAGGATCTGAACACAGACAATCTAAAGAAACATATGGCCTCCTTCTCTCAAGTGTCAGCTTTCTCAGGCCAGGCTTTGGCAAGCACAGGCTCACAATTAATCCACGGTGGCAGTTCCTGGCATACGCGGCGTGTAACGCACACGGATTCTTTCTTTATCAAATACCACCACACCCGCTTTTCCAGGCACTGGACTGACTTGTATTGTCACACACATACACATGGACAGAAAGCCATTCCACTCTGGCGCGTAAGTGAGCCTCAGCACCAAAATGCTACCCGAAAAGGAACCGTGGACACGCTCAGGGCATATCCAAAGCATCTGAGGAGCGGGAGAAGAAACCAGTGACCGCCGAGGCTCGAGAGGAGCCCGGAGGCCTCGATGCATTGTCCCTTTACTCTGCACAAAAACTCTGTGAGGCACTCGCATTTTGCGAAGGAAAACACTGAGACTCAGAGATGAGGCAACTGCTTCAAGCGACAGAGCAAGCGAGACGCAGAGCTGGCAGCACACCCAGGTCTGACTCTTAAGTCCATGCCCTTCAACAAGTAATTATGTGTCTTTGATTTGAGACCCCTACACCCCAAGGGCGCTTCTGTTCTTTATAATATGAAAAGGAGAAGACATGGGCAAAGGCAGTGTTAGGGTTTGGATTTGCAGTACTCCCCCTACAAGCTCCTGAGTTGAAAGCCTGGTCCCCAGTGTGGGAAGATTGAGAGGTGGCATGTGGCTGGCGGGTGGGTCACTGCGGGCATGGCCTGTGAGGGCTCTGTCTGTCCCTGAGCCCCTCCTCTGGCTTTCTGTTTCTGGGCAGCAATGAACTGAGCAGCTTTCTTACACAATCCCCCGCTACCACAAGGTTTCAGCCTTGGCACTGTTCACCCTTGGACCGAACCTCTGAAGCCATGAGCCCAAATGAGCCTTTCTTCCTCTAAGTGCTTCTTATCAGGTACTTTGGTCACAGCAACAACACCCACACAGCTGACTGCTACAGGCCCCCAAATGTCAGGGTAGCACTTTGTGTTGGCTTTCTGTGTTTCCCTGTATGTCTCTGATAGGGTTCTCCCTGTACTAGTTGCCCGGGTATCAGCTCCAGCTACTCTCACAGACCACCGAGCTTGCCACTTGGTTCTCTCTTAGAGATGCGATGCCATGCTCTGCCGTTCATCACCAGCGGCACCTACACCTGCACAAATGGGGTGCTTCTTGACTCCCGCTGTGACTACAGTTGCTCCCCTGGCTACCACCTAGAAGGTGACCGCAGCCGAATCTGCATGGAAGATGGACGGTGGAGTGGAGGCGAGCCTGTGTGCGTAGGTAAATGCTGGCCGCTCCCAGCTCTCCTGCTGCAAAGAGCCATCCTCACACTATGTCCAAAAAAGGCGCACGATGTAGTCACAGAAGGCAATCCTGTTGGCCGCGGGGGCCGTGCAGGAGCATGAGCTTAACAGAGTACCTACTTCCCCTGGGGTCAGGCTTCTTCCCTCGGTTTCTTGAAAGCCTCGAACACTTTCCCCACTCAGCTCGGCGTGCTGTTGTTTCCAGGGAACACTTGATTTTTAACCTCCACAGACATAGATCCTCCCAAGATCCGCTGTCCCCACTCACGTGAAAAGATGGCAGAGCCAGAGAAACTGACTGCTCGGGTTTACTGGGACCCGCCCTTGGTGAAAGATTCTGCTGATGGAACGATCACCAGGTGAGCTCGAGTCATGCATACCCCTGGTGCTTTCTAGAAGCTTCCCTCAGGCCTCAGGCTGCTCGCGTGGAAAGCACGCCGGCTGAGGCTAAGTGATCGTGTGCCTCACATGTCGAGTCTAAGAACCATTTTTGTCAGTAACTCCGTCACCCTTATTCCTGCAGGGTGACGCTCCGGGGCCCAGAGCCTGGTTCCAGCTTTCCTGAGGGAGAGCATGTGATTCGTTACACTGCCTACGACCAGGCCTACAACAGGGCGAGCTGCAAGTTCATTGTGAAAGTACAAGGTCAGATCGCAGTTGGGTTCTTATCCTGGCTCCACCCAGAGCTGCTAGAGGCCCCACTCCAAGCTTCTCCTCTGCGGCCCGGCAGAGGGGAAACCGAGTCCCCAAGCAGGCTCGTCCCAGGAGCCTCCGTTACCTGTGCGCGCACATGATACACAAGCCTCGACTCATGATACAGAAGCCTCGGCTCTTCAACAGGGCTCTCTCCTCCTACATCCAGATAAAATTCTCAGAGACACTCTAGCCATTTCTTTTCTTGGCCTTCAAAATGATCAAATCAGCTGGGCGTGGTGGGCACGCTTGTCATCCCAGCATTTGGGAGGCGGAGACAGGAGGATCATGGTTCGCAGCCAGCCTCAGTTACTTAGTGAGGCCCTCCGCAACTCAGCGAGACCCTGTTTCAAAATAAAGAATAAAAAATAGGGCAGGGGGTGTAGCTCAGAGGTAGAATGCCCCTGGGTTCCATCCCCAGACCCCAAAAAAAGATCAAATTGAATCCGTTTTCATGCTCAGTACTTTCCCTCTACCAAAACAAAAACTGGGTTGGTAAGTACCCGATTCTTCCTCTTTGCTTTGTGCCCCACTGTTTCGCTTTGCTTTTCCCATTATAAAAATAATTCCCACTCATTTTTGGACATTTGAAAAATAACAAAGGTTATCCTTCTGCATTAAAATACAAGTTAATTTCTCTATGTTCTTTAAAATTTCCTTAGACATATTTTCAATGACAATAATAATTCAAGGCTAGCAGGATGCAGTAATGATATAATAATAATAATGCAATAATATGAGACCCAGTTACAAAATAAAAATAAAAAAGGGCCTGAGGCATAGCTCAAAGGTAGAGTGCCTCTTGATTCAGTTTCCAGTACTACATTAGAAAAAAGAGCTATGGGTTCAAGGCCAGCTTCAACAACTTAGACCCTGTTTCAAAATAAAAGTTAAAAGGCCTTGGAGTGTAGCTATGAGGTAGAACAGCCCTGGGTTTAGTCCCCAGTAACAACACCAAAACATCTCCTCCAACTTATCTGTGCGACTGAAAGTCATTCTTTAAGGTGGCCGTTTTAATACAGCGGCTCCATTAAGTCTGAAAGTAGATGACAATATTTTCTTTGATAGGTTGATAGTCTTTTGATGCCAATATGTATATTCACCTGTATCTCCAACCTCTGTTTGAATATCAAATTTAATTCCCTACAAAAGGAACTTCCGGCTTCATCCTTGAGCACGGGAAACATAGAAAAGGCATTTGTTCTGATGAGCCCAGCCCTGTGCTCTGGGCATCGCCGCGTGGGCCCCGGCTTAGCCTTTCCTCCCCGGAAGAGACACAGACCGCTAACTAGCACCCCTCCCCAACAGTGAGACGCTGCCCAGCTCTGAAGGCGCCACCGCACGGCTACCTCAGCTGCACCTCAGCGGGGGATAACTATGGCGCCACTTGTGAATACCATTGCGACGGCGGCTACGAGCGCCAGGGCACCCCCTCCCGGGTCTGCCAGTCCAGTCGCCAGTGGTCAGGATCGCCGCCCCTCTGTACCCGTGAGTGAAACGGGGAGTTTGGATGATCCCCGTGGCGTGGGGGTCCCATGGCTATGTGTAAATAGGGGGCTTCTGAGATGTCTCCATTTCAAGAGCCCCAAGGAATACCTCTGCCCCGAGAAGGCGGCTTTAAAGTCCCCAAGTTTCTTTCAGGATTTCTCTCCAGGGAAGGGAGAAATAACCAGAAGGCTAACCCCAAAGAGTGGAAGTCCCCAAGAAGTGAGGCGCTCAGTGAGGGTGCCGGAGACAGCGGCCCTCTGCTTCTGCCCTAGCTCTGAAGATCAGTGTCAACGTGAACTCGGCTGCTGGCCTCCTGGACCAGTTCTACGAGAAGCAGCGGCTGCTCATTGTCTCGGCTCCCGACCCCTCCGACCGGTATTATAAAATGCAGCTGTCTATGCTCCAGGTGAGACCGCCCCTGCTGAGGGCGCAGGCCCCGGACCTTGCCCATCCCTCTTCCAGCTCCAGTACGTGCCCTCTGCAGTAAACCCTATCTGCCACGTGATCGGCTGGGAGCATTTGATCAGTTTAGCACGGGCGTATTTAGTACATTGTTAAAAAGAAGTCTACATTTGGGGCTGAAAAAGCAATACGCCACTGGCACAATAGGCGTGCCTTGCAGGACCCGGGGAATCGGGCAGGGAGTGTGGCGAAGCGCCATGGGGAGACCTGCCAGGCTCTGCGCCTGCCCCCTTGTGTCTGCAAGGAACGGTAGCACTAACGCCTCTGCACTAAGCGCCGCGTGAGCGCCAGGAACTGACCTACTCGCTTTACACATACGTGTCGAGTTCTCACAAGAACCTGTATGAGGCAGGTTCTATTATAATTCCCACTGAGTAGGAGAGAAAACTCAGGCACGGACGGTGGTTTTTCCAGAGCTTTAGCTAGTAAGAAGCAGCGTGGTCTTGAACCCTGGAGGTCCAGCTCGAGGACCTGTGCGCTCCGCCACTGCCAGTAGGAAAAGGACGGTGATGGCAGAGAAAAACGAGGAAGCTGCGTGATGGCTTTCTTGGTAGCGTGCATTGGACAAAGGGGTGTTCTCCCTCTGAGCTCCAGCGCTAGCCCTATTTTCTTTTCTATTTGGAAACCAAGTCTCACTAGGTTGCTGAGAGGCTCACTAAGTTGCTAAAACTGGGCTCAAATCTGTGATCCTCTTGTCTCAACCTCCCAAGTACTGGGATTGCGGGTGTGTGCCACTGCAGCCGGCTAATGACTTTTAATGTACTAAGAGATTGCCAGCCAAAGCCACTGGGGGATGAGAGAGAGGTAGGACAGAAGAGATATGACCATGAGGACCTGTAAAAAGAACGGACTCGGCGGGCGTGGTGGCGCACGCTTGTAATCCCAGTCCTTGGGAGGCTGAGACGGGAGGATCGCGGTTCGCGGCCACCCTCAGCTACTCAGTGAGGCCCTCTGCAACTCAGTGAGACCCTGACTCAAAATAAAGAATAAAACATAGGGCTGGGGGTGGAGCTCTGGGGTAGAATGCCCTGGGTTCCACCTCCAGTACCGCACACACACAAGAGCACAGCCAAGTTCCTCACAAGAACCCAGACTGTGCTGACAGAGCCGCGTGGGGTGCACACCTGTGACCCGCTACCTGGGAGGCTGAGACCGGGGGTCACAAGTCTGAGGCTAGCCTCAGCATGTTTGAAAGACCTCAACAACTTAGTGAAATCGTATTTCAAAATAAAAAGGGAAATGTGCTGGGGGTTAGCTCAGTGGTAGAATGCCCCTGGGTTCTACCCCCCAATACCCAAAATAAATAAATAAACAAATAAATGAAACACTAAAAGAAGCACCTCCAGAGAGCCGACAGGTGCCCAAGTAAAAGAAGCAGCTGCTTAGAAGCTTTCTAAAAACGGAATCACAGAACTTCCCAGTTCCATGTTCAGCAGCCCATGATGGCAGCGCTTTTGCCAACAGCACGAACCCGTAGGTCTTGATCAAAAAGGACCTTGTTCCTCCGGGAATCCAAAAAGGCAGACACAGAGGAGGAGTGTGCAGGGATGCCGAGCCCGAGGCTCAGGGATGAGGACAGCATCAAGGGTGAAAGGAGGGCCACCAGGGAAGGATTCCGGCAACACTGCCAGAACACCTGCAGGACGACCAGGGAGGAAGGCAACAAGGGGGACGCAGAGAGCACGGGCCCTGCACGGTGTACACTGCCATCCTCCTACTTGGGAGGCTGAAGTAGGAGGTTTGTAGGTTCGAGGTCAGCCTCCGTGATATCTAATTTAGTGATGTTCCGTTGCAAAATCAAAAGAAATGGGGGCCTAGCTCAGTGATAGAATGCCCTGAGCTCAATCTTCACAGAGCGAGATTGAGAGCGCGAGAGCGAGCGAGAGTGAGAGCGAGAAAGCAGCAGCACTGGGCCCTATTTGAATAAATCCTGGAAACCCAGAGAAGGCCCTGGGGCCTGGGGATGTGGTCTGGTGGCAAAAGCACATCTTTGACCTTGGGCATCAGCTGAGACTCAGCGCCTTACGGTCTTACAAATGCGGGCAGCTTCCGTTCTTTCCTATGGAGTAAGAATGCCACCACGTCCCTTGTTTCCCGTTTGGGGCCTTAAGAGGATTCGGCTGTTTCCGCACAGCATCAGGTCCGGGTCAATAAACAAAAAACAATAGCCATTATCACAACAGTCATCTGTTCAGAACCATGGGCTGAGCGGCGGTTGTTCCTGCAGGTCGGTGATTGTTCCTCTTTCCTACTCTCCTCTGTGAGCCCGGTTGCATGCAGTTCAGTGGAACCAAGGGAAGCCTCTGGCAGCCCTTCAGAAATGCCAGGGGGAAGCTGTGTCCTCCGGAGATCTCCGGGGGACCGTGTGATCACTGCAGGAGCCCCTCCCTTCCTACACTGCCCCCCCGTGGCCAGCAGGGTCAGCCAAGGGGCCTTAGTTTGAGAAGAAACTAACTGCTCTCTCCCCTCGCAGCAATCCACCTGTGGTCTGGACCTGCGGCACGTGGCCATCATGGAGCTGGTGGGGCAGCCACCGCAGGAGGTGGGGCGCATCCGAGAGCAGCAGCTGCCGGCCGACATCATTGAGGAGCTCAGGTGCCGGCTGGGGGGCTGCAGGGTTGGTGGGCAGGACACTGGCGGCGGGGTTTGTGGCTGACCCAGCAGACACTACTCTCTTGGGACACTTTTTATTTTTTATTCTTGGTACTGGGGATGAAACCCCAAGGGAATTCTACCTCTGAGATCCACCTACAAACCCTTTTTAAAACTTATTTCAAAACAAGACCTCACTAAGTTCCTGAAGGCCTTCCTAAGTTACCAAGGTTCGCCTCCAGCCTGTGATCGTCCTGTTTCAGCCTCCCAAGCACCGGGATCATAGGTCTGCACCACCATGCCCAGCTTCCTGGGACATTTTTTATGTTTGAACTTTCGTGGATGTGTTAGGTAAGACTGGAGAGTGATTCTTAACTGTGGCAAGAGAATCAAATGAGGGCTTAAATCCAGCCGGGTGTGGTGGTGCACACTTGTAGTCCCAGTATTTGGGAGGCTGAGAGAGGGGGATCGCGGTTCGAGCCGGCCTCAGCTACTCAGTGAGGCCCTTTGCAACTCATGGAGACTGTTTCAAAAGAAATAGGGCTGGGTGGAGCTCAGAAGTTGAATGCGCCTCCGTTCCATCCTTAGTGCTGCAAAAACGCAGGTTGCCAAGCCTTGTCCCCAAACAGGTGACGCGCCTGAGACATTTAACCCTAACTTGACTGACATGAGCCTCCGACCCTGCTGTCCTGTCCTCCTCTCTCACCTCTGAAGGAGCAAAATGCCTCCCTAGGCCCTGGCACTTGAATGCTGCCCACCAGCCCCCAGGGAAAGCGAAGGCTGAGTAGCAGAACCTGACTTCTCGGCATCTCTGCCCATCCGCCTCCGCACATAGCAGGGCCAATAAAGTCATCGGGGCTCTGTGTTCTAGAGACAGTACCTACCCCTACGGCCCAGACTCCGTGGGGACGGAAAGATTCAAGTCCTGGTGACAGAGGGAGGAGGCTGCCGACTTGCAGCTGCGGACAGAGGAGTTAACTAGGCGTTGTTTCTCGCCTGCGCTAAAAGGCGCACAGACGCTCCAGGGCCCCGTAGCGAGCGCCCCTAGAGTTGGTCCAGGAAGACGCGGCATGCAGTCATACGTAGCCTGCCTAAAGGAACGGACCACGAAGGCGCGAAGCTGGTGCTAATGAAGCTGCCCCAGGAGGGTGAGGGCGGGAACAGCTTAGTAGAGCTAGCGCGGTGGGGCGGGAAGACTGCAGAGACTCGAGATGCATGGGACCAAGGATGTGGTGTGGAAGGGCTCCATCCATCGGCGCATCAGCAGGGTAAGAAGAGCCCTGCGGGACCACTGCCCAGGCCAGGTCTCACATCTCCTGGGGTGCTCTCTCTAGGCAATTTCAGCGCCTCACTCGCTCCTACTTCAACATGGTGTTGATTGACAAGCAGGGGATCGACCGAGAGCGCTACATGGAACCTGTCACCCCGGAGGAGATCTTCACATTCATTGACGACTATCTGCTGAGCGACCAGGAGCTGGCGCGGCGCCGGGAGCAGAGGGATGTGTGCGAGTGACCTGGGGGCGGGGCGGGCAGAGGGCCTGCGCACCGGGCTCCCCTGGCTAGCTAAAACGGAGGCCTCTGGGAAGGGGACTCCAAGCAAGCTTGGCCAGTGCTGGGATACCTGCAGGGACCATTTGGGGGCGGTGCAATGGCTTCCCTGGGGGCGTAAGCAGCTAGGTAGGGGCTGAGAACAGGCCCTGCACAGTGGGCTGGGGCTAGTCTTCCTTTCCTAACCCGGGCCTCTGCCCAGCCCTCAAAGCCTTTTAGCGAAGTAAAACCTAACTTTATTCACCTGCTGGCCCTGTTTGCAGTGGTTCCTCTACCCTGAGGTGCCAGCAGAGGGCAGCACCATCACATCAGAGGGTTGAGAAACTCGTTAAGCAAGCCATGTTGCATTTTCCTCCCAGTTTAAGAATATGGGGGTGGGGAGCTCTGCAAAACTTCTGGAAACTGCTCGTCATTTCCCCTTCTAGGGCACTGGGTTAAAAATGTTGTCTGAACCATTGTTTCATCAAGAGTTAGCAAAACATGCTGGGCACCGAGGTGCAGGCCTGTAATCATAGTAGATAAGAGGCCGAAACAGGAGGGTGGCAGGTTCAAGGACAAGACCCTCAGCAACTCAGTGAGACCCTGCTTCAAAAAAAATAAAAAGGACTGGAGGTGTAGCCCAGTGGTAGTGCACCCCTGGGCTCAATCCCAGTACCAAAAAGAAAATACATACACCCCTGAAAGTAAATTTGAGGTCAAGCTATTGGGAAATGGAGCTACAAGCAGATCCCTGGTGAGTGTGTGTGTGTGTGTGTGTGTGTGTGTGTGTGTGTGTGTGTGTGTGTGTGTATGTGTGTGTGTGTGTCCCCCCGTCCGGTCCTGGGGATCATCCCCACAGCTTGACACATGCTAAACAGGCTACACCCCAGGCCCCAATCCCTGCTCTGACCTCAGCCACCCACCGGTGGCAGTGATGGAAGTTCCCCTTGCTGCTCACAACCTACTCTTGTACATTCGTAGAACGCAGAGCCCGAGTTGAGGCTGTGCAGCGCTGTCCTTCATTGTTACCCATGGAAAACCAGAGGGGAAGAGCCTGATGGTGCCGTGTGCTCACTGAGCCAGGCATCCCTCTAAACCCCACCGAAAGCCTCACAACGACTCCCCAAGTGAGAGCTGTTATTAGCTCCCCCACAGATGAGGGTTTCAAAGCTCAGTGAGCAAAGCAGAGTGGCACACACCTGTAAGTCCCCTTCGTGGGAGGCGGGGGCAGGAGGATCACGGGTTCCAGGCCAGTCTCATCAATTTAGTGAGACCTGCAGCAACTTAGCGAGACCCTGTTTCAAAATAAAAAATAAAAAATAGGGCTGGGGTATAGTTCGGAGGTAGACGGCACTGGGTTCAATCCCCATACCAAAAATAAATAAATGAAAATAAAAATAAATTTAAAAAGCGCTGGGGATGTAGCCCAGAAAGAATGAGAATGCCCCTGGGTATAATCCCCAGGATATCCCCCCCCCTCTCTCTCACACACACACACACACACACACACACACACACACAATTCAACAAAGTCTGCCAATCTGCCTAAAATCAGACACCTAATAAGTGGCAATATCGGGAATTGGACAGCAGCAGCAGCTTCCAGAGCCAGTGTTCCTAAATACTATGCCATCTGGCTTCTACTTCCTTTTCCACTTCCCATTTAAAGATAGCTGAAAACTCTAAGCAGGGCGAAAGCTTCTCTCCTCTCTATTCCTACTCAGACATGAGCCTCAGCACGCTCCTTGGAGGAGAGAGAGAACTGAAAGGCTCTTGACCCAAGAAAATCCACCTGTGTGTGCTGCTGGGGATCAAACCCAGAGGCGGTCTACCTTGACACATACCAACAGCTCTTTTATTTTTTGAATTTGAGACAGGGTCTCATTAAGTTGCTGAGGGACTCGCTAAGTCATTGAGGTTGGCTTCAAGCCTGCAACCCTCATGTCTTAGCCTCCCAAGTACTAGGATTATAGGCTTGTGCCACCATGCCCAGTAAAACTTGAGTCTTTAAAGCAGAGTGATGGGATATAAATTCTGCGGCCAGAACATATGGGGGTGGCAGGGAGTCAGAAGCGTATTCCCACGGGGGGTTTAGTGGCAATCTCATTTTCGTAATGCAAAACAAAAAGGCAGTTGCTGGGTGGGATGGAATGATAGAAGACATGACCGAACTTGGAGCAAAGATGGACCCTTCTCCACCTTCCCTGCTGGGAAATACAGGAGCTTTTAAAGGCCGAGGACATGTTAGGGGTAGAAGGAAACATACAATTAGTTCCTGTGGGAAAGCTCTTGTCAGACAAGGTGCGTGGCCCCAAAGGCAGATTGCTCATTGGGAAAGAAACCCTGGTTGGGTGGCGCACACCTGTAATCCCGCTACTGGGGAGGCCGAGACAGGAGGACCACAGGCTCACAATGACTCAGCAGCATAGTGAGCTCAGACACTTACTGAGACCCCATTTCAAAACAAATAATTTTTCAAAAGGGCTGGGGGTGCGGCTCAGAGGCAGAAATGCCCTGGGCTTAATCTCCAACACCAAGAGAAAAAGGGGGGGGGGGAGAGAAAAAAGAAATCCCAACTCCTAAAAAGGAAAACAAAAAGCCCATCTCTTTTCCTGGAGGGAAAGAGGTGGCCTCAGAATCTGGCCCACAGCCACACCCTAAGGAGTTAACATGACCCCAACGTATGCCCCCAAAAATATATATATATTAAATATATATATTAAACGTATGCATACTTTCTCTCTCTGAACCTCTCTGGCTCCGCTCTCTCTCTCTCTCTCCCTCTTCTTCCCTCCCTTCCTCATTTCCTCCCTTTCCTCTCCTTCCTGCCGTCCTTCCTCCCGCCCCCCCCCAACACACGTAGCTCTGCGGTCACCGAACTGCCTGGCTAACGTGCAGAGCACTGTGGTGAGCCACTCTCTGGGTCTTAGCGATGAGCTGCCCTGCCTGCGACCGCCCGTGACACCTATGTCCTTCTCATAGGTACGCGAGGGTCGAGTCAGGCCTGAATTCAAATCTGAATTGTCACGGGACAGTGGGCTTGAGTTTCCTCATCGGTAGGAAGAGGAGAGTTCCTACTTCATAGGGTGGTTGGAAAGATTAGGGGAATAGTATTTAAAGGCTTATACACACAATGTACTTGATATCTATTAATGCCCTTTTGCACAGAGGTCAAGAACCACTCAGGCTCTCCTTAGACACCCAGAGCCTTATTTCGGAGATGGGTTGCTTAGGGCCCTGGTTATTTATTTCTGAAAACTAAATGATGGTATTAGATGTGAAAGACTCCAGAAGCCCTTGTCAGGGGACATCCCCCCTCGCACCGGTGTGAAGGGCCCTGTCCTCCGTGAGCTAGCAGCAGGGCCACTGGATGCAGGAGCGAGATGGGCACCGCTGCTCAGAGGCCTCCGTTCTCTCCTTGGGCGCCATGGGAAAGGAGGCTTCCCTGCAGGTTAGGGTGGGACAGTGGCGCCATCGCCACTCCGCTCCTTGCTCCTCGAGCCAAGCGGAGAAGGAACTGCAGAAAGTCAGGCCCCGAGGCAGGGCAGCCTGAGAAGCAATGAATGCAGCCTGTACCAAGCGAGCAAGCTTTATTGAAACACATTCGTGTGAGGGGTGGGAAACAAGAGAGCGAGCGTTACAGCCCAGGAGCCCAGGAGCGGGGTGGGCTTCACGTTACAGTCCCAGCCCCGCCCGAAGAGTCTTCCCAAACACTGCTTCATCTCATTCCCGAATACCCCAGAAAGCAGCCTCGGTGCCTCGATTGCGCGTGGAAGTCCGCTAGTGCCACTCTAGTGAAAGGGATTGCTTCTCGGAAGCCGACTCCCTCCACACGACTTTGGGCAGAGTACGCTGGTAAGAATAAAAAGGTCTGATGGGAAGAGGGAATGAATACCAAGACATGACAGCTCACCAGAACTCTCTCTGGAGAGCCTGCCACACAGTGCAGCTGCGACGCACAGGTCAAATTTAGGAAAGAAGAGAACAAATGGGAACGAAGCATTCCGTAGGAAGGTCGAAGGCCTGGGGGAGCCTCTGTCCACGGTGCCTCGGGGCACTAAGAGCCCCGGCCTGGGGAAACGCTGCCCGGCAGGTGCAGGCGATCCTTGACTCTTCGGGCGAACACAGAGGTATCTGGACCATACTGTATGTGGCAGCGCACCCTGTCACCCACACTGAGAAAGCTGTGCTACACCAGAGTGAAGACCGCGGTCTGTCATTAGGGAAGCGAGGCGCTCTCTCTCCAACACCACCGTGCCCATTTGAAAATGCAGGGGACCGGCCTGGGCTGGGAGACACTTCAGCCTTGGTCCCTCGGGTCCTCCGGGGTCAGCCAGGGCTCCCTGGGCATGTTCATGACTCCGGCAAAAGGTCTGTAGCTAGTTCAAGTGCTTTCCCAATGCACCTCCATTAGGAGGGCTCCCCGGGGGTCTAGTAAAGGGTCTGGAACTGAAAGGAGCTGGGGACTTTTCTTAGCAGGTCAAGGGAAACCATCACACTCGAGCCAAGGGGGAACTCCGTTAAATGAAGGCAAGTTAAAAGCTAAGTTTTAGGAATTTGTCAAGGTGAGATGAGCTAACGGTGTAACTTGGAGAGGAAGGAGAGGGCCTCCCCTGTTTTGTGACCCAGCTCTGCTTCCCAGAGCCGTGGCCTCAGCTGGGGCACACCTTGAGCTACAGACTGAAACCGAAGGCACGGGTAGCCAGCGCTCCCCGGGGAAGGACGGGCAAGGCTAGCGAGGCGGCAGAAAGCTCTTTTAAAGGACTTTTCAAAGTTAGCGAACCCTCATACAGATACAAGCCCGAACAGACTTGAACACACACTGGATTATGCACGAATCAAACCACTTTGAGGAGACTCTGATTCTTGAGCTGCTTTTACAAAGGGGAGAAGCCTGCATCAGTCTAGCTAGCCTAGTGAGATTTGCAGAAACACGTTTGCACACACAACCCCCCCACACACACACACAAGTGTTAAATTAGGAATCTCGCTGCTTCCTCTGATGCGCCCTGGCCAGGGCTGGGCGCACACGACCGACCGCGGACTCAGGAGCCCGCTTTCTGCTTGGCCATGGAGGGGCGGAGCTGCAGCGTCCCTTCAGCCCAGGACCCCGGGTACTGTCGCATCTTCTGCCACAGGCTGACTTCTTCTCCGGTGGAATCCATCCAGTCCACAGCTTCTCCGTGGCTGATCCCTGAGGAGAGCGCCAGAGCACCAGGCTGAGCCGGGGGGGGGGGGGCTACGTGGGGAGGGGCTGTGCCCAAGACAGTGCGCTGTAGGTGCTCCCGGGATCCTGCACAGATACTTCTGTGCTCCTGAGAGTATCAGGACACCGGGCCGATGAAACGGGACTCCATATGGCGCCTACGCACTAGGGACTTTTGATTCAGGGGCCATTATTACAGGGCTCTGGTGTCTGGCGCCTCATGCCACACCTACTGCCCTTCTGTTATCACCAAATTATATATATATTGGTGGTACTGGGGATGGAACCCTTCTACCTCCGGGCTATACTCCCAGACCTATGTTTTTATATTTTATTTGGAAACAGGGTCTCAAGCCAGCGAGGCTGGCTTCAAACCTGCATGATCCTCCTGTCTCCACCTCCCAAGCGTGGAGATTACAAGTGTGCGCCACCACGCCCAGCTATATATATATATATTTTTTTTTTTTAATTGAACGCTGGTCAGGCGTGGTGACACATGCCTACAATCTCAGTACTTGGGAGGAGTATGGGTAACTTAGCAACACCGTCAGCAACTTAATAGTACTGGGATGGAGCCCAGGGCGCTCTACCTCCGAGCTATGCCCCAGCCCTATGCTTTTATTCTTTATTTTGAAACAGGGTCTCACTGAGTTGCAAAGGGCATAAGTAGCTGAGGCTGTCAGCCAACCGAGATTCTCCTGTCTCAGCCTCCCAAGGACTGGGATCACAGGTTTGTACCACCACGCCTGGCTGACCCTCAGCAACTTAGCGAGACCTTGTTTCCGAAGAAAAAATTAGAAAGGAGCTGGGCATGGTGGCACATGCATGTACTCATAACTTGGGAGGCTGAGACGGGAGGACTACAGGTTGGAGGCCAGCCTCAGCCATTTAGCAAGACCCTCACCAACTGAGCGAGACCTTGTTTCAAAATGAAAAATAAAAAGGGCGAGGGGTACAGCTCAGAGGTAGAATGTCCCCGGGTTCAATCTCTACTACCCAGAAGAAAAAAAAAAGACAAGGCAGGATGGAGGGGCGCCCTCACCGGTGCCGACGCCCAGCCTGACCCCTCCCAGGAAGTCGTTGCTGGCCAGGGGCTCCCGGTCCCACACGGTCAGTTCCAGGCACACGTGCTGCAGCTCCTCCGGCCTCACCCCGCTGTACACGAACGTATGGTTGTAGTGGGGGTTCAGGGTCTTCTTCATCACCGGCGTTTTCCGCTTACTGGCCTTGTTCCTCATGGGAAGGAGGTATCTGGCCAAGGGCAGAGAGGAATGAGCCTTTTGGGGCCGCCAGCACCTGTGTGCAGTCCCCTTCCCTTGCCCTGCGCCTCGAAGGCGAGTCGGCACCAGCCCCGCGCGCGCACGCCCTCCTCCCGCCGCTCACTCGACAATTCACCTCCTTCAATTCCTCCAACCTGGAGAGAAAATGAATACAGGATTAGTCGGGCTGTCGTCTGTGTCTATCAAAGGTGCATTTTAAAGATTTGGTTCTACTGGTCTTGTGTCAGGTAAACAAAACACTATCTACAGGCTTGGCCGGACGTGATTTGCTTGCAAGCTCAAGTCCGTGAGTGATGTATGATACGAGGAAGGCCAGCACTGCTTAAAACTGACGGGGAGTCCAGCGTGGTGGCGCACGCTTGTGATCCCAGCATTCGGGAGGCCGAGACTGGAGGATCATGGTTTGTGGCCAGCCTCGGCTACTTAAGCCTTTGGCAACTCGGTGACACCCTGTTTCAAAATAAAGACTAAACAACTGGGCTGGGGTGGAGCTCAGAGGTCGAGTGCCCCTGGGTTCCATCCCCAGACTCCCCCACACACAAAAAAGCGCTGACAGGGAATCAAGTAATTAAAGTTAGAATACCAGAGCGACACGGCCATGGCCGTGTTTACACAATTCTCAGTTATGGAATCAGCTGCCCCTTGACGGGGATGGGTAAAGAAAACGCAGTATGTACACAACGAACTCCTCAACATAAAGATCAGAACGCTGTCCTCTGCGGGAAAACGGCTGCTAGGGAACTGCACGCTAAACGAGGCCGGCCAGGCTTAGACAGTCAAGGCGCCCGCGTTTCCTCTCAGGTGCGGAAACCAGAGAGAAAGAGGAAACACGGGGGGCTTGCGATGCAGGGAGAGGGCAGAGCGGTAGAGCAGCGGAGCGAGGGGAGCGCGAGGAAGGAGCCGCTGGGACGCGCACATCCAAGATGGAGGCCAACCTCGAAGATGGAGGCCAACCTCGCCGAGCGGGGCAGCAAGGGAGGAGGAGGACAGAGCGGGATCCAGAGGGAGGCGCTGTGTGCGCATGTTGTTATCACTTTGACCCTCGCTCTGATAGCTAATCGCAGTGCACTAACAAAGTATTTGACAAATTATGGGCAAGAGAGCGCCAAGTCCCCAGAGTCCACCCGGTCGGGAGGCGCAAGCTTAATTGCGAGCAGGAGCCTCGTGTTCGAGTCACAGCCCAGTTGCAACTGAGTTCAGGCCCAGGGCGAAGGTGGCGGTGGGTTCTCCCAGCAGCCAATTTCAGGAACAAAGTTGTTGCTGGGATCGGTAGGTGCACAAGGATGGTACCCACAGAGAAAGGGGAAACTGGGTCCCTCTCTTCTGGGACGCTTCGGTTGGCGCCAGTCCAGGGACTCACCCTTTGACAAAGCTGTCTGAAGTCCCTCCTGATTTGGCAGCCGTCAGGTTCTTGGCTTCTTTGATCCACACCTGGAGCTCTCCCCCTTCCCCGCCTTTACCTGCAAGGGAGGCCGGCGCAGTGAGTGGGCCGCACGGCTCAGGCAAGCGCTCCCCCCGCACTCTGCTCAAGACCTGGGTCTCTCAAACCGGTGCTCCGTCTGTCTGTCTCAGCTTCCCAAGCGTGTGCCACGTGCCCGGCCACCATTCTTCGCTGCATCCTTTAAACGGTGACTGCGCCCTGAGGTCAGATCCTCCCCTCTCTTCTCCAGGCACTCTACACCCCCCTTGAGCTGCTCGCTCATCCCAAATCTTCTTGCTCAAAGTTTTTTTTTTGTTTTGTTTTGTTTTGTTTTTGTTTTTGTTTTTTTTTGCAGTACAGGGAATGGAACCCAGGGGCATTCTACCTCCGAGCTACACCCCCAGCCCTACTTTTTATTCTTTATTGTGAAACCGGGTCTCACTGAATTGCAGAGGGCCTAAGTAGCTGAGGCTGTCCTCGAACTGTGATCCTCCTGTCTCAGCCTCCCAAACGCTGGGATTACAAGCGTGCGCCACCACGCCGGCTTCAAAGTATCTTTAAAACCCTGTTTTCCCATGGCTGCCGATCTGGCTGAACTTCTTCCATTCAAGGGCAGTTGGCCTCAGCCTCATCTCTAATCCCCGCCCTGTTCCTACATAAGCAAACGTACCCTGCGCCAGCCCCGCTGAAATAAGGGTCTCACTCCCACGCGCGCACAGCTCCATGTTTACCAGGCCGTTTTTACCCTGTGCTCGCGCTGTGTCCACCTCGGGGTACATTCTCCTCCCCTGCTTGCCTTCTTTCTCTCTCTGGTCAAACCTGAAGGTCCAGTTTCTACAGTAATTCCCCTACCGGTGCTCTCAAGTGTATCGCATAAAACCGATCACTCCTGTATCTGGTCCCCTTAGCACACGACTGCCTTTCTTGGTAAACTAGCGTCCTCACTAGCGTGCAAAGGCCACGTCCTTCACACCTCTGCAGTCACCAGCCAGCGTCCGGCACGCTGACCGACTCCGCCTCAGCCTCCGACGTCCAGTCTCACTTCGCACCCTTTCCAAAGACCACTCAGCCTCAAAATAGCCGTTCTCCTTTGCCCGCCTACTGGCTCGCCACAGCGACCCGGCTCGGCAGCCTGAAGTAACGCTCTTTAAGAGGGCCGCCGCGAGAGAGGGCGCGCACAGAGGGACCATCGCTGGGATCTCACTCCAATGGACAGTCGTGTTGCACTGACAGAACCAGCCACACAGAGCCGCTGCATAAGTGCGGGTATCACTTTGAACCATGTGTTTAAAATGTTTTGCGGTACTGGGAATTGAACCCAGAGGCATTCTACCTTCGAGCTACAACCCCAGCCCAATTTTATTCCTTATTTGGTAACAGAGTCTCACTAGGTTGCCGAGTCTCACTACTTGCTGAGGCTGTTCTTGAGCCTGTGATCCTCCCATCTTAGCCTCCCAAGTACTGGGATTACAGGGGTGCACCACCATGTCTGGCAGTGTGTGTGTGTGTGTGTGTGTGTGTGTGTGGGGTACTAAAAATTGAACTCGGAAGCTATACCCCTAACCCTATTTTTATTCCTCATTTTGAAAAAGGGCCTCACCAAATTGCAGAGGGCCTCGCTAAGTAGCTGCAGACTTGCCTCAAACCTGTCATCTTCCTGTGATCTCAGCCTCCCAAGTACTGGGGTTACAAGGGTGTGCCATCACGCCCGGTTCATATCGGGCTTTTGAGTCATATTATGATGCATAATAATAGTGCACCAATAAATCCTAAAAAAGAATGCCAAAACGAAGGCATCCCCTTCTAGTTGAATGCAGAGAAGGCTTGCTCAGTAAAGGAACATTGCCTAGAAGGTCCAAGAACATCCTGGTCTGGTGTCTTCAATCGTGCCAATACCACCCTCACTTACCCAGCTCCTAGACGGAAGACTGAGCAAAGATCCAGGCCCCCCAAAACTCACTCTGTTTCCGATCACTTCCAACGGGGAGTTTGGAGGCTGGGACGTACTTCAGGGAAACCACCAGGTCTCCCTTGTGTGCCGGGCCGCCGCTTGGGGACTCGGCGCTGACCTGAAACACAGGGGGAGCCGACAGGGCAGGGCAGGCTTCTCAGCGATTGTAGGGACCTCTCCTTAAAGGCCGAAAGTGACTGTCAGGAAGGATCCTTCTCCCACACATACCATCCAGGGTCCCTAGACCATCTAGGTCATGGCAGCCATGAGCTTCCTTTTAATTCACTGGGGACTGAACCCTGGGATAGTTGACCTCTGAGCTACACCCTTAGCTCCATTTCAGGGTGTTTTTTGTGGTACTGGAAATGGAACCCAGGGCCATTCTACCTCCGAGCTCTATGTATCCCCAGCCCTGTTTTTTATTCTTTATTTTGAAACAGGGTCTCACTGAGTTGTAAAAGGCCTCACTAAGTAGCTGAGGCTGGCCATGAACCCAGATCCTTCTGTCTCAGCCTCCCGAATGCTGGGATTACAAGCGTGTGCCACCACGCCCGGCTGGATCAATTTCGTTTTTTATTCTGAAACCAAGCCTAGTCACTAGGTTGCTGACGGCCTCACTAAGTTGCAGAGGTAGCAAGAACCCACAATCCTTCCGTCTCGGCCTCCCAAGCACTGGGATTACAGATGTGCGCCATCTATAATGTGGCCCAGCCACAGGCTTCTACGGCAGTTTCTTCCAGAGCAGATATGGAAGAACCCACGAAGGTGCTTCTGCAATCCCCATTACTGTGCCGTTAGTGGCTACACTTACCAGATGCCAATACACAAACCCACAAAGCGCTGCCCCTTGGTGAGGAGTCTGGCTAGCAGTATTGTTAGGAATCGGCCCGAAGGGGCAAGGCTCTGAGTGCCAGTCCACATAGGGAGGCTTACGGAGTGCTTAGAAGGCCTCCGCGTGCATAGGGCACCAGTGAGCAGGAGCTCAGCCTTGGGGGTGGCTTCCATCTCTGATGACCAGGTGTACGGAAGGACAGGTAGACAGCCACGGCAGAAAGGAAAACTCAGTTGTGCTTTCTCCGATAGCACCTGGCAGACAGCCATCCTGAGACAATGTGACAGGTCAAACAGGAACTGTTCAGCTGGGCGTGGTGGTGCACGCTTGCAATCCTAGTACTTGGGAGGCGGAGACCAGAGGATCACAGGTTCGAGGCCAGCCTCAGCTACTTAGTGAGGCCCTCTGCAACTCAGTGAGACCCTGTTTCAAAATAAAGAATAAAATAATAGGGCTGGAGGTGGAGCTCAGAGGTAGAATGCCCCTGGTGGAGAAAGAGAGAAGAGGAGAGACAGAAGGAAAGGGGTGAGGGACAGAGAAGGAAAGAGAGAGAAAGAGGGAGGAAAGGAGGAGGAGGAGAAAGAACCAGCAAGAGATTGCTGAAATTCCTGTCACGCTCACGCACGCCCGCAGGGGGCGACAGAACTCTGCAGACGACTGTATCGGAAGCCGCTACCGACAGACTGCAGACAATTCTGCTTTAGATCCAAGCTGCAGGCCGAGCTGTTAAAGCAGACTACCTTTCCATGTAAAGGGAGACAATGATCCAGTTTCTTGTCGAGCTTCCAGGAATCCATCTGGACCTCCGCCTCTCCAAGGAAAGTGTTTCTGCCAAAACGACCGTGGTGCCAAACTGAGAACTGCAAGGTCCTCTGGGCCAGCAGGGATTCCGGGATCTCATACTGTGGGGCAGGAGTTCCAGGTGACGCGTTTGTAGTAAACACACACACACGCACACACACACACGATTTTCCAACCCCTACATAACCCAGACTGAGGCTCAGAGTCCTAAACAGCCAGCGACTTGTCTAAGCACGGAGTCTCCTCTCTCAAAGCCTTTATTTATCCCATTTCCCTAACTACCCCGTGCCCTGGGGACACCTGGAGAAGTCATCAAAATCTCGTGGAAAACGTTGTCAAGTGCCGAGTACGATTTGTGGCCACGTGACTGTTTAACTTCGTAACCTCACTTTCTTTACCGGGCCACTGGGATGTGAAGCGATGCCCCGGGACACCTCCAACACGTGCTCCCTGTCCCTGAGGCCGGGCCACCCGCCCCGCTGCGGAGGCAGAGCCACAGGGGCCCGGGATGGCGCCAGCTCTTCGCCCTCCATGCTTACCCTGAGGGTTTCATCATACAGAGGGTTGACGGTGCCCCTTTTGATGCTAGTTTTTCTTTTCCCTTGGCGGGACTTATCAGGCAGAAGGTAGGTCTTCACGTAGCTAGCGAAAACGAGAGTCGCGGTAAGTGCTTTGCTGCCCCGTCTCAGGCCCCCTCTTCCCTGCTCTCCTCCAAGCAGGCCACGAGGAAATGCAGCGTCAAGGATGGCACGTTGCAGCCTCCTGGCTACGCCACTCCTCCTTCCCCGTCCTCCACCTGCGCCCTGCGCCCCGCTAAGCCCAGTGGGAAAGCGCCCGCAGCGCACTCACGGGTTGGAGCGCTTCTTGTTCTCGTCGGCGTAGGCCAGCCGGTGGCACTCCTTCACGTGGATCACCAGCGTCTGCGTTTGCTGCTCAAACTTCAGCGAAAAGGCGATTTTGCCGGTCACCAAGATGTTGCCGAAGTCTCCGGCCTCGCTGTAGATGCTCATCATGCTGCCGATCGTACTCTGAGAGGACGCAGCGCAGGTGTGAGCACGGCCCGGCCCGCAAAGGCAGCAGAGGGACAAAGCCCCCCCCCCCCCCCCCCCGCCGCCGCACTCCTTTCCCCACAGCGCCGCTGCTCCCCATCAGCGCGTGTCTCGCCCGGGCTCTTCGCTGCTTCTCTTTTTCTCCTCCTGGACACACTTTATTGTGAATTTTCATGTGCCCCAAAGGTGGGCAAGGTCTAGAGGCCTTAGCTAAGGCCATTCATGATATAGAATGGAAGCTTAAACATTGGCTAGAAGGGTTTAGCCTTTATTAACGCCCTTATCTCTATCAAAACCTATAGCAAAACCAGGGATGCCTGCAATCTCAATGCCTGGGAGACTGAGATGGGAGGTCACAGGCTTGAGGCCAGCCTCAGCAACCTAGCAAGACTGTTTCAAAATAAGAAAGGGGCGGGGGGGGTAGCTTGGGAGGACGAGAGCTTACCATGGAGGAACTACTCTGCCTGCTACTTCTGGCCAGTTTCTGGCGATGTAACTTCACCAAGTGGTCGATATCCTCCTCCTCTTCTTCCTCCTCCTCCTCCTCCTCTTCTTCCTGGAACGACAAAGAGAAGCTCCGAATGAACAAAAATGGGAAAAGCTTCCATGCTCCTATCTTCTCATATCCAATTCCTTTAGTAGGAACCACAGTTGCTCTGAGGTTTCGTGTGAATAGGTACGCAGAGTATCACTGTTAGATGTCTGCTCACTCCCGGCTTCCTGGCCAGGCCAGAAAGTCCTCTTCCCAATATTGCTATTACTAGCAATGTCACTAAAGTGTACAGGGAAGGGAGGACGGGAACGGCAGGGAAGGAAACCATCAAGAGTGGGTGCGTGTGTGCTGGCATCACACTGAACCTCACTACAACGAAGAATTACGAGGTACTAATAAAATTTTTCAAAAATAAAAGTAGACTAAAGGTATGTCATATTTTACAGGAACTATAACTTTTTCCATTGACTGTCCAATCCAGACATTCCTTTAATCAAAATATGTGTTTATTTGCGCACCCAACCATATATCCGTCAAGGCATTAGAAGGTAAGAGAGCACACAGTGGTTTCCTTTAAGCAAAACAGGAATTGGATTTACTTCCGAAATTTGGGAAATTAAAGATCCATGTTGCCTTTTCCTAAATAATTAAACAGGTTGATTGGAAGTATCAGGTGCCGAGCCGGGCGTGGTGGCGCACGCTTGTAATCCCAGCATTTGGGGGGCTGAGACAGGAGGATCGCGGCTCACGGACAGCCTCAGCTACTTAGTGAGGCCCTCTGCAACTCAGTGAGACCCTGTTTCAATAGAAAGAATAAAAAATAGGGCTGGGGGTGCAGCTCGGAGGTAGAGTGCCCCTGGGTTCCACCCCCAGTACTGCAAAAAAGAAAATATATATATATTAAAAAGTATTCAGTACTGATGCTGATTCTCAACTTAAAGCAAGAAAGCACAGTGAGCAGATGGAACACACGAGCACTCGCCATGTCCACACTGAGGCCGGGGACAGATCTGCTTCTATCTCCCAAGGACCCACTTTCATGATCCGCATCTTCTGGGCGAAGATCCATCACAGATTTCGTGTATTCTGAGAGAAAGACCAAATAGCCAGGTCAAGAGACCTCCTCCTCCCCACACCAGGGGCCCGGGAAGGGGGCTTGGGGCCTCTGCCCTGAGGCACGGGAAGCTACCTGAAGGCCTGAGGAGTTTCCGGGTGTTCTTCTTGAAGAGCATCTCCCCCTCATCAACAGAGCCCACATCCTCACCCCCTGGCTGCGCTTCCTAGGAAGAGATAAGGGGGAGCTCTCAGCAGAGCCGTAGAAAGGAGGGAGAGAGAAAGCGTGAGGAAGGAAACACCTCAGATAGTGCTCTGTCTAAACATGAAGGTATGGTAACACGCATGTGCAGAGAGGGAGGGAAGGGGGGTGGTGCGGGGTGTGGAGGAAGACGCACCCCTTGCCGTGCGTGTGTCTGTTTGTGTCACTTTTAACCTCACCATGATGGATAATTTCAATGCACCGATAAAGTAACAAAGAAGAAATATAATTTTAAAACTATGTGAGCAGGGTGTGATGGCGCACACTGTAATCCCAGTACTTGGGAGGCCGAGACGGGAGGATCATAGGGTCAAGGCCAGCCTCAGCTACTTAGCAAGGCCCTTTGCAACCTAGTGAGACTCTGTTTCAAAATAAAGAATAAAAGATGGGGCTGGGGGTGTGGCTCAGAAGGGGAATGCCCCTGGGTTCCAGCCCCAGCACCGCACACACGCATAAAAGTAGCACAAAGCTGAGTCTTCACATATTACACCAAAAACTTTAGAAAACACTCCCCAGTGAATTGGAAGTAAAATTTGTTTCATTGAATTACTGACTTAAAATTTTCCTGAGCAAAGAAAGAAAGAAGGAAGGAAAGAAGGAATGAAGGAAGAATAGGAGGGAGGGAGGGGGAGGAGGGGCGGGGAGGGGAGGAGAGAGGAAAAGGGAGAAAGAAAGGAAAAATATGAAGGAAGAGAGAAAGGGAAGGGAGGAAGGGGAGGGAGAAAAGAAAATGCCAATAACCTGAAATTTACCTTCCCCTTTTCTGCTTGCGATTTGGGGGCAGACATCTTCTTCCATTCTGGAAAGAGGCCAGATTCACCCAGAGAGTCTCTCCTGGAAGCACATCGACAAGTTATCACCGAGTCTCCCGCTCCTCCTCCTCCTCCACTTGGGACACAAAGCTCTGGCTAGGAAGCAGAGTCGCCTGTTTGGGGTCAGCATAGTAACCAATTCTAGAAGGTTCTTTCACATCTGATTTGCCTCAAAGGCACTGGAAATGAACACAAACACTCACACCCCCGTTGGAATGGGACAGCCGGGCTGGGCTAGGAGGAAGCCTCCAAGCTGTGCGCATGCCCAGAGCCAACCCAACAGAAGTACTACTGAAAGCTTTCTATTGAGAGCCAGCGGCGCACACCTGTAATCCCGGGAGACAGGAGGATCGCAGGTTCAAGACCGGCCTCAGCAACTTAGCAAGACCCTGTCTGAGATTAGAGAATATAAAAATAAAAAGACGCAGTGATAGAATGCCCCTGGGCTCAATCCCCAGTACTACAAAAAAGGGTAAAAAAAAAAAAAAAAAGACTGGGTGAGGTCAGAAGAAACACTGCATTCGACTTCCTGAGGACAGAAACCAAGAATACTTAAGGGATAGGAGACCTGCATCCAGATGCCAGAGAAGACAATGGGGACGGTGGCTGGGCAGAGCGGGGCGGACTGAAATGGGGGTGTGGGGCTCACCTCGAGGTGCTGTCCGAGTCGGCCGTGTAGCTCTCCAGACTCTCGCTCTCGGCCTCCAGCACACTCTTTCCGCTTTTCAGCTTTGGCACCTCAAAGGGCACACTGGAATAAAAACCCAAAGCTGACATTAGAAGGAAGCAGTTCCTAGCTGCTGGTGGCCCACGTCTTCATTCCTCGTACTTGGGAGGCTGAGACAGAAGGATCGCAAGTTTGAGGCTGCTGTGTACTAATGTAGGGAACCAAGTTTTGAAACAAAAAGTGCTGGAGGTGTAGTTCAGAGGTAGAGCACCTTGGGTTTAAACCCCAGTATCACAAAAAAGGAAGGAAGGAAGAAAGAAAAGAAGGAAGGAAGGGAGAGAGGGAGGGAGGGAAGGAGGGGGGGGAGGGAAAAGTCCTCCTACCTCCAGTCAGGCCTCCTTCCAACCCTTCACAAAGGCAACCTGAGTGCTTTTCCTAAAATAAGCATGAGCTGACTTGAAAAATTCTTCAGTGGTTGCCCATTGCTGCTGGGACTCAATTTCAGTTTCTTAGCATGGCACGAAGATCCTTATGATCTGAACTCCACTCGCATCTCCTGCCTTCTCGCTCATCTCCCACTCCAACTCATACTTTATATTCCAGAAAGATGAAGTTCTTGTTCCCCAGAGAGCCCAAAGAGCTCCCTCTTCCCTCTTTTCTCTTCCTAGGATGTTCTTTTCACAATGACCATTTTTACCTACCCCTTCTTGAGGCCAATCCTTGCGTGTCAATTCCTCCAGATCTCTCTCAACACACCCCAAGTCTGGATTAATAACCTTGCTCTCAAAGTACCCTGGTGTGTGTGTGTGTGTGTGTGTGTGTGTGTGTGTGTGTGCATGCGTGTACTAGTAGAGATTGAACTCAGGGGTATTTTACCTTTGAGCTATACCTCCAGCTCTATTCTCTTATTTTATTTTTGTGGTACTGGGAATGGAACCCAGGGACTTTTCTACCTCTGGGCTATACTCCCAGACCTTTTTTATATTTTATTTGGAAACAGGGTCTCACTAAGTTGCTGAGAGCCTCACTAAGTAGCTGAGGCTGGCTTTGAAGCTGCGCCATGCTCCTGTCTCAGCCTCCCAAGCGCGGGGATTACAGGCGTGCCCACCACGCCTGACTCTATTTCTTATTTTGAAACTTGGTCTCGCTGAGTCACCAAGGCTGGCCTTGAACCTGTGAACTTCCTGTCTCAAACTCCCAAGTGCCAGGATTACAGGCGTGCACCAGCATACCCAGGAAGCAGTATGTCTTAAAGATAGCATTGAGAAGACCAGAGTTGTTTTTCAGCTGAATTACTTTAAAGAAGATGAACCTGGGCATGCAGAATGGTGACCCTCACCTCCGACAGTTAGAACACCATTCCTGGGTTCTATGTCAAAGAACTACTGAGAAGCAGAAAAAAGAAAGTGTTCATTCCTCCTTCAATACCTCAAGTACCTTCCCTGGGCCCCCAAGGCCCTGCGCTCCCCTCGTTTCCTCCTCCGACCTCCCTGGCTGCCCCTTCTCAGTCTCCCTCACAGTCCCTCCTCTCTCCCACAACTCAAATATTTGGGATTGTTTCCAGACTCCTTCCCCTAAATGATCTCGTCGAGACTCATGACTTTAAATACCATCCATAAACTGATATGTCCAATGTATCTCTACAGTGCGGACTTGCTTTGCCCACAGCCTCGTCGACATTTCCAACCTAAATGTCTCAACCGTGACAAGTCTAAACCAAAGCCCTGGTCTTACCCCGAACCCACTGTTCCTTCAACCTCACCAAGTGGAAACTCCCTTCTCTCATGTCTCGGGTCAAAAATCTATCAGCAACCCCCCTAGGTCTGTCTCCAAGGATATCCTGGCATCTGTTCAGTTCTATGCCTTCCGCTGACATTGCTCTGGTCCCAACCACAGTCTAACAACTGGGTGGTTATAATAGTTTCCTAATGAACGTCTCCGCTTCTTCCCTTGTCCCGAGACAATCTACCCACCACACAACAGCCAAAATGAGCCCTGACAATACAAAGCCAACACTGAGTTACCATGTGACCCAGCAATTCCACTCCTAACATATACCCCAAAGCACTAAAAAACGCGTTTGTGCAAAAACTTCTACATAAAGATTCATTGGAAATAATGCAAATGTTCATTATAGAGGACTGTATTTAAAATGTTATAGTTGGGTGTGGTGGTACACGTCTGGAATCCCAGTATTTAGGAAGCCGGGACGGAAGGATCACAGGTTTGAGGTCAGCCTCGGCAACTGCAGGAGAACGTGAGCAACTTAATGAGACCCTATTTCAAAATAAACAAAGATTTACAAAGGTCTGGGGATGTATGCCCTGTGGCTCTATCGCCAGAACCCCGAATGCTTTATATCCACTCATGAAATATTATTCATCCATAAAAGAATATGAAGTTCTGATACATGCTGCAGCATAGATGAATCTTGAAAACATTATGTTAACTGACAGAAGTCAAACAAAAATGACCACATGTTGTATGACTCCGTTTGTATGAAACAGAATACAGACTAGGAAAATCCATAGAAATTGAAAGCAAACACAGGGTTGGGGAAATGGTTGCTTAATGGATACAGGGTTTCTTTTAGAGGTGATTAAAATGGTCCAAAATTAAATAGCTGCAGTGATGGCACAGTGTTGAGAAAGTGGCACGCGCCTGCAGTCCCAGCACTTGGGAGGCTGAAACAGGAAGATCGCGGATTCCATGCCCGTCTCAGCGACTTGGTGAGACCCCTTTTCAAAATAAAAATAACAAGGGCTGGAGGTGTAGCTCAGTGGTAGAACACCCCTGGGTTCAATCGCCAGTGCTGCAAAAATAAAGTCTTAACGTACTAACAACTACAGTAGTGAACACTTTAAAACTGTTAAAAGATGACTTGCATTATGCGAATTTTACTTCAGTTTTTAAAAAGAAGAAAACTACGATCACGGCACTGGTCCAGAGCCGTCCTTCTCTTTGGGAGTGAAAGATGGTCCTTCCGGTGTAAACATTTTATATGATCTGTCCCAGCTCCGTCTTCATCTCCTCCCGTGCAGCCACCTGGCAACACTCCCGCAACTCCATTCTTGATTAACCAAAAGTGTCAAACACAAACTTGGGATCTTGATACCTGCCTACAGGATCCTCCCCTAGATATTCGGAAGGTCTGCACCTTTACTGGCTTCGTGACTTTGCGCAAATGTCTCTTTAATAAGACCTGCCCCAGCTATCCCAAGGAAAACAGCACATGTACACAGATATTCCTGCACTCCCTGCCCTTTTGGTCTGCTTCATTTTCTCCATCGCATTTCTCAACATCTGATACGCTGTACGTTTACTTAATCGATTGGGTTTCATGTCCCCTACCCCCAAATCTAAGCTCTCTTTGTATCCACTGGTGTACCCCAGCGCCGGGAACGTTGCCTGCCTCCCAGTAGGCATACGTACCACGCACTAAGTAAATCAACAGACTGATCAATGGACAGGGTGGCAACCAAGTCCATATGGTCTCAGCCGGTAAGGAATGAACTTTTCAAGATGTTACATGATATTTAAGATAGTTCTGTGAAAACAGGCAGCAGGGGTTGAAATTCTAGTGCTCGCAAGAGGGAAAACAGTTGTCATTCCTCGAAAAATGTATTTGCATTGCAGTATCCTTCGCGACAGGGGGCTTGATTTGATTTTTTAAAATTTAACATCATTCTTTCCCCCCTTTACTCCAAAGAAAAAAGAACTCCAAACAGAGTCGTTCCTTTAGAGAGGTCGTTTGGCAATGGCCCGTGGAGAGTGGTTTTTGCTTGTGTGTTTTGCCTACAGATTAATACGTACTGGTCCAGAGCTGATACAAACAACCCCAGGGCAAAAAAGCAATTATTTGACATCTGTGCAATAAAAACTAAACCAGGGCTGGGAGACCTGGCTCTAACTATCTGTATATCTCAGGGAAATCACTTACCCTGCTTCCTTTTCTGTAAAGTGAAGGGTTGAATTAGATTATCTCTGGGGCGCCATCATTATGGAAGAGATCATTTATGGTCACTTAATTTCTTTCCACGTTTAGAATAAATGGCAGTCATCTTGGTCCAATTAGACAAGAGGCCATGCACAGCCAGAAGCAGGAGGTTTCAGAAATTACATTCTGACCAGTGATGTCAGATGTGTTCATCAGTTTCAGCAAATAAAAGCCGTTATTATCCTTATCCACAAAGCAAAAGGGGGCCTCCTAACCTAGAACAGATGGATCACCCACCCAAGGCTGTGTAGATACGATCACGGTACGTACATGCAATGAAACACCAGACAGATATCAAAAGGAACGATGCTTGGTGCCAACATGGGAAGATGCCCATATATTTTTCTATACTTTTTTCTCTTACTCCTTAACTTTAACTGACATAAGTGAGTTGTGTGCTACCTGATGGGTTTTGATGTGTGTGTGTGTGTGTGTGTGTGTGTGTGTGTGTGTAGCCATCACCACACTTATGGAACACATCTATCACTTCCAAAATTTCCTCATGCCCCTTTATAATAATCCTTCCTCCTTACCCCCGTCCCTAGGAAAAGACGGATCTGATTTCTGTCACTAATAGTTTACATTTTCTACATTTTTTATTTTTTGAAGGTATTGAGTATTAAACCCAGGGGAAGTATACTTCTTTTTTTCTGTGTGGTGCTGGGGACGGAACCCAGTGGCGTTTGACCTCCAACCTACACTCCTAGCCCAATTTTTTATTCTTTATTTTGAAACGGTCTCACTGAGTTGCCGAGGGCCTCACTAAGTAGCTGAGGCTGTCCGCGAACCGCGATCCTCTGCTCTCAGCCTCCCAAATGCTGGGATTCCAAGTGTGCGCCACCACGCCAGTATACTTCTGAGCTACACTCCCAGCCCTTTTTTGGTTTTTTATTCTGAAACAGGGTCTTGCTAAGTTGCTGAGGCACTCACTAAGTTTCCGAGGCTGACTTTGAACCTGCGATCCTCCTGTCTCAGCCTCCCAAGTGCTGAGATTCCAGGCATGCACCACCATCCCCAGCTGCATTTTCTAGAATTTTATATAAATGAAAGCATACAGTAGGTACTGTTTGTGTTTGGTGTCGCTGTTCTTCATTACTGTTTTATGATTCATCTGCGCTGCTGCACATATCGATGATTCATTGCATCCCACCGTATAAATGAGCCGCAGTTCATCCGTTTACCTTTGAATGGATGTTTGGGTTGCTTCCAGGTTTAGCTATCACAAATAAAACTGCTGTGAATATTCATGTCCAAGTCTTTGAATGAACATATATTTTTGTTTTTCTTGAGTAAGTACCTAGGAATGGGATGCTGAATCACAAAATAAATACACACTGAATTTTTTAGACCATTGTTCAACTTTTTTTCAAAATGGCTATCTTAGCTGGGTGTGGTGGTGCACACCTGTAATCTCTGTTCTTAGGAGGCTAAGACAGGAGGAATGCAAATTCGAGATCAGCCTCAGTAACTTAGCTAGACCCTGTTTCAAAATTTAAAACAAATTAATAATAAAAGGGCTAGAGTGTAGTTTGGGGGTCAAATGCCCCTGGGTTCAATCCCCATCACCAAAAAAAGGCTATATGATGTTACACTCCCATAAGTAATTTATAAGAATTGATTGTTCTATATCCCTGCCAATGATTGGTATGGTCAAGCTTTTGAATTTTAGCCATTTCACCAGGCATAAAATAGTATTTTATGTGATTTTAATTTGCATTTATCTAATGACTAATAATGTTGAACATCTTTTCATATGCTTATTTGACATCTGTATATTTTCACTGGTGAAATGTCTATTCGAATATTTCCCATTTTCTATGTGATTGTATTATTGTCTTTCATACTTTTTTACTTTACCCATAGATATTTTTTAAAAGAAGCAAAAATTTTAGGGATTTAGCCCACATGTGTTTCATAATTCACATGCCAAAACTAATACCAATAATTTTGGCAGAGCAGTGAGGTTGCTGGAGGACTTAACTTATATATTTCTATACAGTCTTTTTAATATTTTTATGGGTACACTGTAATCATACAGCTTTGTGAGGTTCAAAGTCATACAGACAAACATGCACATAGGTCGTGGTATGTTTGCCTTCAGGCTCTACCCTCCCGTACATAATAGTGGCATAGGTGATAGTGATAATTGGTCAAATTATACTATGCCATATGTGAATATATGTGTATTGTCTTTTAACAATCACATCAGCCACTTGTCATCCCAATCCTTGGGAGGCTCAGCTACTTAGGCCCTCTAAGCAATATATACAAACTGCATGTCCATAATTGATGGGTGGATAAAGAAAATATGGTACATATACACAATAGAACACTATTCAGCCAGAAAACAAATGGAATCCTAGCATTTGTTACAATATGGATAGAACTGAAGACCACTGTGTTAAGGCACAGAAAGACAAATGCCACGTTATCTATAATTTTAGAAAAACCAAAAGAGCTGGGTGTGGTGGCACACATTTGTAATCCCAGTACTTAGAAGGCTGAGACAGGAGGATCACAGGTTCGTAGCCAACCTCAGCTATGAAGTGAAGCCCTCTACAATTTAGTGAGATCCTGTTTCAAAATAAAGAATAAAAAATTGGGCTGGGGGTATAGCTCAGAGGTAGAACACCCCTGGGTTCCATCTCCAGTACTGAAAAAAATATAGAAGAACTGGGTTTGGTGGGACACACTTGTAATCCAAGTACTTGGGAGACCGAGACAAGAGGATCACAGGTTCAAGGACAGCGTCAGCTACTTAGTGAGGCCCTCTGCAATTTAGTGAGATCCTGTTTCAAAAAATAAAGAATAAAAAATAGGGCTGGGGGCGTAGCTGGGTGGTAGAATGCCCCGATTTCAATCCCCATTATTGAAAAAATGCATAAGAAAGGATTTTTTGATGATTTCACCATAAAGAGGCGATATTTTTTTAGGAGTTAGATATGTTTACCCTAATTTGAACATTACACAATGTACACACTTATTGCAATATAACATTGCATCCTATAAATATGTACAATTTTATATATTAGTTATTTAAAACAAAACTGAAATAGAGAGTGAAGAAAAAAGGACACAAGTCCTAGGCTCAGTGTGCATGCAGGAAAAGCCTATAGATTAGGTTGTAAGAGAAGAAAACAGAAGCCATGTTCCGAAGGCCTGCAATGCGGGCCTTCGTGAGTGTGTAAGACACAAACCCAAACTAGCCAGCAGTTTGGTTCTTGAAATGTCTCTGAATCATGTGCAGTTAGTGGGCGAGTGGGCCAGGACCTGTCAAGACACAGGCAGAAGGAAAGAAAATCCAGTCACAATATTTTCTGTAGCAACAAATGAGATGTGGCGATCAGGGGACAGTGGAGTGTACCAAATGGGTACCGAGTCAAAAGACAACATGGCACAGAGTGTCGGTGTTCCAGCCAGGCCTTAGCGATTGGCATATCAGTAGGTGAAATGTGAAAAGGGATCTTGAACTCACGTGGAAGGGAAAGTAGACGGTGGTGAATCCACGGATGAAAACAACGTGAGGTGTCAGGCAACCATGATCATTGCTAACACTGTATTTCCAAGTGACCAGACCCCCCAAAAAGACATAGAATGGATGATTCTTCTTTGGCCACTGTTTGGTACAGTCCCATTTTCAAGTCATGCATATGATCTTTATAGTTTCTAAGGACAAGAATGAAAATGCTCTTTTCTATTAAAAAAAGTAAAATAACATTTAAAAAGAAGTGTATTCAGATACTACATAATGTATTTCAGTCAATGATAGACTGGTGATCCCATAAAATGATCTCGCTTAGTGACATCAGAGCTGTATTCATTTGTACAAGCATGCTCTATGCTGTTCGCCCAGCTGTGAGCCTCCTAACGATCCACTGCTCAGCTGTGTCCCCGTCAACAGACAATGCACGACTGTGCTCGGAGAGCGATACTCAGTCCTTAGACTAAAGTGTAGCCAAGTGTGGGGGTGAGATCAATTGCTTCAAATTAAGATGAGGAAACTGTCCAGAAGAATAACATAACCTATATAAGAGCAAACAAAAGACATGGGTGAATCTTGCCCTACTGAACTGAGCAAGGGGAAATGAAATGAGCTGGCATACAAACAGCCACAGAGGGCAAAGGATGCAAACTCACGACCTGGCCAAAGAAGATTGTCTGGAGCAAAATACAACCCTGAAAAATAAGGAGGTCTCTCATAACTGCTTTCCTCTACAGGGGAGTGTAATATATGGATTTAATATATGGATTTGATACAGAGCAAGAGCTCAAATACAAGATGATAAAATGACAAAATAGGAGAAAAAGAAGATTGAGAAGGAAGAACACTTAATATTGAAGTAAGGTAATTCAAAGTGCTGTATGCATTTATGTCCCTACCACTATTAACGTCACTATGATATGTGATGATAATGCACCAATAAAAGTGTATTTTTAGAAACAGCAAAAGAAGAAGAGGTGGAAGAGGAAAAGAAACAAAATGGTCAAAAAGTAAGTTAACCGCATAGAGAAATGAGTCAGGCTAATCATGGCTAACTGCTTTCATTTCACTTTCTTCTGCATTCTACAGTTTTAAAAAGGACATAAGTGGAGGATAAAAACCCCAATATCCCTGAGGTGGTGCACTTTGTTAATAGAACAGAAAAAATGAGTTCAGCGATATGGTACGGGGAGAAGTTTTCAAGAATGAAAGAACTAGTCACGGTTATACCACCTATCCGGAAAAATGATACAGAAAGACCAGCATTGAGTTATATATTCTTGTTAAGTTGCTGAATTTCAAGGAAAAGAAAAGGAAATATTTGGGCAAATCCAATCACAGGCACAAAAATACACACACCCCCACGCATGCACGTGTGCACACGTGTACAAACACACAGTTACCTACAAGGGAGAAAAACGAGTCAAGCTGGTCCTAGATTTCACAGTTACATTCAGTGGCAGAAGACAATGGAGCAATGTCTACAATATTCTGAGGGAAAGAAAATGTGAACCAAAAATACAATATGCAGCTAAGATGCTGGTCGAGCACACCGGCACTTAGCAGATATTGTTAACATGAAAGAATGCAATCAGTTGCACGCCTGAAGGGACTTTTCATTGACGACATGCAGACGACGAAGAAAAAAACTGAAGAATTCAGGAAGAGAAAAGCCACGGTACACGCGTGGTTGTAAATAGAGTCCTTCAAAGTCTGAAACTAAAACTACACAAACACTTTTTAAAGCTGATGACTTATGATCATGTAACGAAATGTAAATGCTATAAACCCACAGCACAATTCATGGCTGCCAAATTATGGAATCAACCCAGGTGTCCATCAACTGACGAGGAGATAAGGGAAGCGTGGTGTAAATGCACAAGAAAATTGTACTCAGCCACAATGAAGAACGAAATGATGTCGTCTGCAGGAAAATGGATGGAACTAGACAGCGTTGTGCTGAGACCACGCGGTCTCAGAAAGTCAGGGATCATGTGTATTTTTTCATATGCGGAAGCTAGAGAGAAAGTGGGTAACCGAGGGACTTTAGCTAAATGAGGAGAGAGGGCAACGGAAGAGTGGAAGGGGTTGAGGGGGAGAGGTGGGGAGGGGGAAGCGCGAGTGGATGGAGGAAACAGTTCACATAATGCTATGTCCGTACACGAAGGCATCAACACCAATCACTAGCACATACAGGGTGCGGGGGAAAGGGGCCAGGGTGGAGATGGATCTGCAGGGACGCACACCAAGTGCTCTGTGCATGTGCGCTTGTATGGCTCTGAACCTCATTATGATGGGTAACTACAACGTGCCAACCAAAGTATAAAACAAACAGGTGAATGTTATAAACCCTTATAAAAGTGCGTGACAAATCATGGGAATAGGGGAAAGAATTGGGGGCAGAATAAGAAAGCTAATCTCTTCCTCTTTCACAGGAGAGTCCACTGATAATGTATAATATCGCAGCAGACAGATTTAAAAACTGACTGACCACTAACTCCACTCCTAGGTTTCTACCTAAAATAAAAGAAAACATACATACATAAAACTTATAGCAAATGTTCATAGAGTATTCTTAAGGGCAAAAAACTGGAAATAACCCAAGTGTCTATAAACAAATGAAGAGATAAATGTGGAATATACATAATGGGATATTATTTAACAACAAAAAAGAATGACGTACCAATAAATGCTATAACATGGATGAACCTTAAAAACATTATGTTAAAGAAAGAATTCATGGCCAGCCTCAGCTACTTAGTGAGGCCCTTTACAACTCAGTGAGACCCTGTGTTTCAAAATAAAGAATAAAAAATAGGGCTGGGGGTGTGGCTCAGAGGTAGAATGCCCCTGGGTTCCATTCCCAGTATGAAAGAAAGAAAGAAAGAAGAAAGAAAGAAAGAAAGAAAGAAAGAAAGAAAGAAAGAAGGAAAGAATTTAGCCACAAAGAACCAAATATATGTAGTTCCCTTTATGTGGATTGGTAAAGACAGAATGACAGTAAGTAGATTAATGATTGTTTAAGGACAGATAAGATAGAGAGATTGGGGGAGGGTAATAGCAACAGGGCATAGGGTTTCTTTTTAAGGTGATGACGATGTTCAAAAATCAGTTGAGGTTATGATCATACAACTCTGTGCATATACTAAAAACCATTACATTCTACACCATAAATTATAACCATGTGGCTCCGTGTATTTACTAGAAACCATTGCATTGTACATCATAAATTCGTGAATTATGATTTATGAATTCTATCTCAATAAACTTGTTAGAAGAACACTAAAAAGTAACTATTCAATGGTTTTCACAGTATTTTTCTTAAGCTTAGAGTGCTGTTAATGACTAGTATCTTTTACAGAAAGAGACAGTTCTCTGAATATTTGCAATTGCACTTATTTCAATTTTTTTATTAAATTCAAGTAAACTAAATGAAATTGTTTTAATTTATTATATCATTGTCTGATGTTCTAGACTTTATTCAATCCCTGTATACAGAGACCGCTGAAATGATTTCACAGTGTGAAAATGCAGTCATAGGGATAGAAGCGCTTTGTAGCTTTCTTCTTCTTTTCTACACTGCTTCAGTTTTTACTAATGTATGGATGTTATTCATTTGTCTTCCAATTGTTCTTAGGAAGTACATGTGCCAAAATGTTACTGTTTCTATGTGGGTGGTGGGATTAGTGTTGAGTTTTTCTTTCTTTATTCTTGTTCTTTTCTGCACTTTCCAAAATGTTCCGTGATGAACATCTATTATTTGGGGAGCCAAGGAAAGTCAAAAGAATAATAAAAGAATAGGCCGAGACTGGAGGACGGCGGTTCGCGGCCGGCCTCAGCTGCTTGCCCTCCACAACTCAGTGAGACCCTGGTTCAAAATAAAGAAAAATAATTGGGGAGGGGGTGTAGCTCGGAGGTCAAATGCCCCTGGGCTCCATCCCCAGACCTGTAATAATAATAATAATAATAATAATAATAGAATTAAAGGCTGTTGTAGCATTTCTTAAGTCACTACGGGGTTCTCACCTGGACTCCTTCTGTTGCTCCTGAATGATCTTTCTTCCTGGCCAGATATCGCCCATCTGTGTCTGATGGACAGACTGCCCCAGGGTCTCTCTCTTATTAACTTCAAGACAAACAAAAGCATGTCAGGGTGATGATGAAGAGGGCAGGAAAGGGCAACAACCCTCACAGCCTCTCCCCCAACGCGCCACCACTGCAGAAGGCCTGGAGACGCCATCTTTTGCAGTCCCTCAAAGTAGCTGAGCCCGTGAAGGTAAGACACCACCAGTGGGTCTGTATGAGGTTAAGGCCTGCTGGGGACCATCTGCAGAGGCCCAGTACCTGGAGGCTGGCGACGCAGGGACATCCTGATTATCTCACTGCCTGTGCGGTAAGTGAAGCGATTCACTTTCTGGTCATAAAACCAGTCTCCAGTTGCTTTCTTCAGCTCTCTGGGAAGGAATAAAAGTGAACAACAGATGGGTTGTAGGGCATATCCCTGTAATCCCAACAAGTCCTGAGGCTGTGACAGGAGGGAGGATCACCAATTCCAGGCCAGCCTGAACAGCTTAGAGAGACCTTGTCTCATAATAAAATTAAATGGGGCTGGGGTATAGCTCACGTGCCAGAGTGCTTGCTATCATATGGAAGACCCTGAGTTCAATCCCTAACACCCCAGAAAAAGAAAGAAAAAGGGGGAGGGGAGAGGGAGAGGAGAGAACATTATGGAAAAAGAATGACTCTTGCCAGGTGCGGTGGCATGTACTTGGGAAGGTGAGACAGGAGGATCACAGGTTGAAGGCCAGCCTCAGCAACGTAGTGCGACTCTCAGCAGCCCAGTGAGAACCAGCCCCAAAGTAAGAACATAAAAAGGGCTGGAGGTAGAATGCCCCTGGGTTCAATCCCCAGGTGTACATGCGCACGTGCACACACACACACACACACACACACACACACACACACACGGGCTGGGGGTGTAGGTTGGAGGTAAAATATTTCTGATTTCTGGTCCAATCTCCAGTCGTCGTCGTCGTCGTCGTCGTCGTCGTCTTCTTCTTCTTCTTCTTCTTCTTCTTCTTCTTCTTCTTCTTCTTCTCTCTCTCTCTCTCTCTCGCTCTCTCTCTCTCTCTCTCTCTCACACACACACACACACACACACACACACACACACACACACACACACAGAATGACTCTTATTCAAACAACAAAAGCCAAGAAGAGCCATGTGCCGCGCAGCCAGCCCCCTGGTTTCTTGGCCGCAGGTGGCACTCACATTTCCTTGGCGCACACCTTGCACCTCCAGGTGCCATTGCTCTCTTGGATGCGGCAGTCCCGACACACCAGGTGGTTGCAGCCCCGGCACGTGTTGGTCTTGGGAGCTAAGCGGCCCAGACTCTCCAGGCAGCGGGCACAAGTGCGATCGCTGTAGTGCTGGCTGCCCCTCTTGGCCCCTTTCCGTTTGATCTCCAGCAGCTCATTCTTCAGTCTCCTGCCAAGACCCCAAAGAAAAGCCCAGGTGAAGGCGGCCTGCGCAGAGCCGACTCCCCAAGGGAACTCCAACAGCCTGCATGCGGGCTCCTGGGAAAGTCAGAGGAGGCTCAGAAGGCAAGGCCTAGAAACCTGGGCGGAAAGCCCGGACCCCGCTCTCTGGAACGCTTACCTAATCCTTTTTTCATCAGCCTTCCGGAGCTCCTCATCGCGCTGGAGAACACTGAGGATCAAATCCCTCTCTACCTCCGACAGAAAAGAGAGGTCTAGTATCTCCGACATGATGATGCCTCCTTCCTCCTCTCCTCTTCTTTCCTCACAGCAGCCCAACAAGGAGAGCTATCGGAGCTGCCTGAAATCAAGGAGCAGTTTTCACACATATGATTTCTTCCAGACAACTCTTTCAATAGGCTACTTCTGCCTTCAGCAAGGCTAAAGAGACAAAGTGTCTGACCTATTTACTATGCCACTCCCACTTGAATCGTGCCCTGAAAGGAAGAGGCTTTGATTTTCTAAGAAGTTATTCCTAACTCCGCCAAAGGGTTGAGTCTTTCAGCATAAACGTCTTAGTCTGCTGTGATGGCGCATGCCTGTGATCCCGGTACACTGGAGGCGGAGACAGGAGGACCGTGGGTTCCCAGCCAGCCTCAGCAACTTAGCGAGACTCAGCAGCCTAGCAGGACCCTGTTACAAATTAAAACATAAAAAGGGCCGGGATGTAGCTCCGCAGTAGAATGCCTCTGGGTTCAATTCACAGTACCAGAACCAGAAGCATTTTAGTCTGGAAAGAATAGAGAAGAGATAGTATGGTTGGAAAGTCAAATGTCCCTTGGACCTCCACTCTGCAGGCCACCATGCTCAGTGGGGAATCCCTGAGTGAAGGGAGCCTCGGAAGGTAGGGCCTGGCTGCCAGTGGGACCCTCGAAGTAGGCCTTGGGAGCGACATATGTCCCTCACCTGAGCTTCCTCCCACCAAGCCCTAGGGTGCCCGTGTAAATGGACTGAAATCTGCAGACACTCCAGCAAATGGGCCTTTCTTCCTCGAGGGTCCCTGGCCGGTGTTTAGATCATAGTAGTGATCTCCGGCTGAAACAGCAGCGGAGGGAAACTCTCCCTCCATCGTCAATTCTCAAGCCTCTCAAGTGTTTTCAAGTCCCAGAACCATTCACCTGGAGCAGCAGGCGGCTGAGCTCTGGAGTGGAGGGATGCCAGGAGGCCCCTTTAGCTCCATTTCTCCATTCCTGACGAGCTTCCGTGTTCCTGGGATTCAGGAAGCCCTCACTCTATCTTCAACAACTCCGCCACCCACTCTACCTTCCAAAGTTCGAGCTGCACTATCACTACACCTCAAGAACACCTCGCCCCATCCCCCATCCCAGGAGGATCTATTGAGCACATGTCTGGGCACTGTGCAACGTGCTGGCCATACAGAGATGCGGAAGACTCAGTTCCTGCTCTAAGTTTGCCGAGTAGCGGGAGAGACAGTCACATAGAAGCACCGTACAATGGAGTATATTTATTCAAAGTATAAATCGAAAGCCAATTTGGTGGTATATAGCATATTCTAAAATGAGCATATTCGCCACTTATAAGTATCTACCTAATAGAAATAAATACACACAAACGTGCAAATAAAGGCATATGTATAAGAACATTATCGAAACATTGTTAGAACAAAAAAACTTAACAGAGGAATCATTAAACAAAGTAATTCTTCTATATCAAGTAATAATAGGCAGCCCCTTAAAAACGTGGTAGATCTGCACGCGGTGATGTGAAAATGTGTCTATGAATGCCAAAAACATGTCCACGAAGGACAAGACTGAAGGATCTCTCTCACAAGGGATTTATCTAAACATCTGAATACCCAAAGAAAAAAGGCTAGAGCAAAAGAAAACAGGATCATTGGTTTCTCTTGGGGAGTAACGAGAGGAGACGCTTTTCACATTTGACTTTATGGAGTTCAAACGTGTTTTTATATATGTCCTCCTTTTACATTTTAAGAAGAAAACAATTCAGAGAAAGCAGAGAGATTATCGCAATGGCCCAGGCAAAACAGCATAGGTTTACTAAGTGTACCTCTAACCAATTGGACGCATGGTTTGATTTCTGCAATCCTCTGGTTTCTCATCCCCAAACTGCCTACCTCACGAGGTTGTGAAGGAGATGACGATGTCAAAGGGCCAGTTATGCCCAGGACCCAAGTGTGCAGTCCAAATGCTTACTGAATCTTCTAAAATGCTAAAGACCGGGGCCAGGGAGCAACGAGGAACCGAGGACATGTTTGAGGAGGACAGCTGGTGGGATGAAGCGAGTGAACGGCTGGCTTGTGACCACCGGCACAGGGACAGGAGACAAAGAAAGATATACAGAAGCAGCTGGAGACTTCTGGGCTGAGCCTCAGAAGGAAATAATGTTCTGAAAATGCAGCTTTGATGATCACAGAAGTCAGAGTGTCCAGAGGACACATAGAGATGGAGAAAAGAAATGAGGATCATACTTACCTTCTCTGCTGTCCTCTCAAGCTAGGCAACAAGCCCCTTTCACTTTATTACTATCTTTTACTAATTACCCACCAACAATAGAGTGCATAAACAATACAGGAATAAGAAAAATATAGAGTCTTCATGTAAGCAGGGACTTTTTAAACATCATTATCACCCCAACAGTTCCATTTATTGAAAATTTACTCCGTGCCAAATAAATACTTGGTATATGTGTTAACTAATTTAATTCTCACAGCACCAAGGGTGAGTGGTTATTATTATCCTGACTATATAGATGAGGATTTGACATTAGTTTAACTTGTCTAAGAATAAAGAGCAGGTAAATGAAATTGCTGGGCTTCAAGCCCAGATGATCAAATTCAAGACTTGGAACTCTCTTGACTCTTCCCAGAAAGAACCATGGCCAAAGCAATTATACAAAACTGAACAGAGCAATCAAAAGCATCGTGGAAATAAATTGTTATATGTATAATTACGGCTGAAGTACTCGCCAAAATCAGTGATTTGGGAATAATACCAGTTGCCTTGCAGCTATGTACCAAGGATAGCATAGACACGCTGGAAATATAAACATGCCAGGTTTATTAGAAAGCTGGTGCTTATGGAAAGGCAGAAGGGTTCTGTAACGAGAAAAGCACATTGGCACCAGAATGAGACCAAATAATATCAAAAGACAGGGAAGTAGGGGCCTCCTTGAGGAAATAAATATAGCACCATTAAAAACGCAACTGCTAACACTACACGTCTCCCCTTCATTCCTTCATTATTCATTCATGGACCTGATCAACCAGACTTGCCTCTTTATGGAATCTTAAATTCAAGAATCCCCACTTTCCATGTTAGTCAGCTTTGTGTCACTATGACAAACTCTTAAGAAGAACTCAGAGGAGGAAAAATTGACTTCTTTTGGGCTCATGGTTTTCAAGGTTTCTGTCCATAGTGGGCCAGCTCCATTGCTCCAGGCCTGAGGTGAGACAGAGCAGAGCATTATGGTGGAATGGTATGGCAGAGAAAGGCTGCTTCACTCATGGCAGCCAGGAAGGAGAGAGAGAGACAGAGACAGAGACAGAGAGAGAACGAAGGAGAATGCAAGCAAGCGTAAGCAAGCTAAGACGAGATCTAGTTCCCAAGGGCACACTTTTAGTGACCTGCTTCCTCTAACCATGCCCCACCTACTTCCAGTAACCACACAGTGCTCCATTCAGCTATCCACGGATTCCTCCACTGATGAGGTCAGAGCCCTCAGGGTCCCATAACTTCCCAAACACCCCACCTTGAAACATTCCCATCTTGGGGACCAGCCTTTAACACATGAGCCTTTGAGGGATTACAGATGTAAACCTTAATACTCCATCCTGGCCCAGTGGTACATGTTAGGTCACTGGAGGCATTCCCTCAAAGGGGACTGTGGGAACTCGGTCGCTTCTGTGTGTATGTGTGTGTGCATGTGTGTGCATGCATGCACAACTGGGAGGTGATCAGACTTTCTCTGCTGCACAAGGAGAGATGTACTGTACAACCACTGGCCAGAAACAAGGGGGCCAATTGGCAAAAAAAATGAGATAAAACAAACCTTTCCTCTTTATAAGTTATCTAGAGTTACTTCATTACAGGAAAGGCAGGCTGGCTAACACAACCTTCATCCTTCTGCCGCAACTACCCAAGAAAATGCCAAACGTACCTGCCTGCTCCCATACCCAGGTGATATGCAATGTCTGCTCAACAGCCTCAGCTTCATCCTCATCGTCACCCGCAAATCCTTTACTTGCACACATTCAGTTCACTTGCACAGTCCCTTTAGGTTCCGCCTTAAACTTGCACTCATCTTACATGCCCACTTTTTTCCCTCGAATATGATCAGACATTCTTATCTCATACTCCCAAAATAATTGTAAGTCTACCAGCCACACACAGTATCAGCCCTCTGCTTCCTCTTCTCCCATCGCTTCCCATCTGACTCCTTTCAAAGAAGCCATATCCTTAGCCAAGTGCAGTGGTCCATGCCTGTAATCCCAGTACTTGGGAGGCTGAGAAAGGAGGATCACAGGTTCGAGGCCATCATTAGGATTCAGCAAGACACTCGGAAACTTAAAGAGACCTTGTTTCAATTAAAAAAAAAAAAGACTCGGGGGGTAGCTCTAAGGTAGAATGCCCCTGGGATCAGTCCCCAGGTCATAAAAAAAGGAAAAATACCTCCTACCTCAGCCCTACCTTTGAGCGTGGGATACTGCTGTTTTCAATATTGACTCTGTTACTAGCCAGCTCACTTGAGATGGGATCTTGCAGAATAAGTAGTGGGAGAAAAAATGGAATAATGACTATAATTAACAGGCAAGGAGAAGGAGGAATGCATAGGAAAACAAGACACGGAAAACCAAAGGCAAGATGACTGTTAAAAAGATCAGTATGTCAACAAATACAGAACACACACAGCAGCGAAACTCAGCCTTTAAAACACAGAGATTAAGACATTATTTTTATATATTGACTAATTTTTGTTAGTTGTTAATAATTGGCATGTTATCCTACCATTTTGATGGTCATTTTTTTTATTTCCCTCTGCAGTTGTACTTAATCTTTTCTATACATTTTAAGATATTTTGTTAATATTTTTGCAGTCCCATGTGTGTATGTAGGCACTCTACCACCCTTTTCCATATACATTAGCTATGGAACTTTCTAAACTGGCATTGTAACATTACAATAATGTTTTGTCGCACCAATGTTTTAAATTTTACAGTGCAATACGTGTTATTTTCTGAGGCAAACCAAAGGTATATTTCTCAAGGTTCTTGCTGCCATCTTTAGCAGCATTTGATGGAGGATCTTTTATATACATTTGTAATAGAACAGATTACGGATCCTTTTTAAATCGTAAACCACATACTAAGATTTTGGTTGAAATTGTGTAGGATAAGTTAAATGCGTTCCATTAACCAATATGAATATATTTCTATAAGCATAGTTATGTTGAAATAAAGTTTTAAAAAGCAAAAAAGAAAAAGAAGAACTGTGCTCACTAGAATACTCCAAATCTACGGAGAGGAGAGTTTAATACAGAAACCAAGCCCAAGAAAGAAAACTTGTTACAGCCCCGTATTTACATTCAGCTGCTGGTGTGGAGTCAAAAAGGAAAGGATAATCTAGTGAGAAGATCAGGGCTCAGATGGACAGTTTGTTCCTGTTAGTCCCGGAGCATCAAAACTCCACTGAAATACCTTAATACAGCATCCTTGTGAGACCCATGCCCACAAGGAGATACTTTAGAAAATTTGGCTTATTTACTCAGCAATTATATACACTATTAATGGAAAATCAGATACTTTAATGTGAATATTTCCAAAAGCAAGGGAGGGAAGTCTATCTTCAGAATGAGAAGTTAATATATCTCTTTCAATTACTGGTAATATGAGCAGATAAAAAAATCACTAAATATATAAATAAACTATGCTAACAACCTTATAGATGACAGAAGAATTTCTGAAAAATTGACCCATGCCCAAGGGCTAAAATTTGAATGGATGTGCTGTTATTCCTCTAAACTTATAAGTAGTAATTATATGTTGATTTTACATATAAACTCTAAAGGATTATCATTTATGTTCCACCAAAGTGATATGATATGAAATATTTTGCTGTTTGGACTAAGGATAGCAAATGGTTTTGGTAAAACTTATACTTTACTGGGTGTGAAAAAGTGAACCAGTTTTTCAAAGGATGTTAGTTTAACCAAGATGCCCTAAATTAAACTGCTCATGTTAAACAAATGATAGTGTGTCTTACAGAAACAAATTCACGATGTACCTCTGCATGTTGGATTCTGTATACATGTGAGCAGTTGTTTTGAACTGATTTTGCTATGTCAAACAAAGAATGTGATGGTGTCTACAGTTCTGAAAGATGATAATTAAATTTGGGCTAAGATTATAATTGGTCTCAATAGCAGATTATAAAATGTCAGGGGACTTCTACTTCTGCACAAGATGGAGCCACAAAGAATAAGTTTATGAAATAATGGTTTCCTTCCTTCCTTCCTTCCTTTTTTGCCCTCTGGTACTGGGGATTGAACCAAGGGCAGTTCTACCTCTGAGCTACACCTTCAGCCATTTTTATTTTTATTTTGAAATAGGGTCTCACTAAGTTGCCGAGGGTCTTGCTAAGCTATTGAGGCTGACTTCAAATCCCTGATCCTCCTGTCTCAGCTTCCCAAATGCTGGGATCGCAGGCATGTGCCACCATGCCCAGCTGAAACGATTGTTTTTAAGACACTGGACCTCAGGCAGTTCCAGACTATGATCTCTGAGAGACGGGAAGCAACGAGGTAAACCTTTTGATTTCCCCAACTTGCTGTCTGGATAGAGTTTTCTATCAGTTGAACAGGGAGAGCCTGGTGAAGTTCTCAAGTTGAGGAGATAGGGCTGAGAGTCTGAGCAAAACAAGTGGCTAGAGTTCAAAAGATAGAGTATCTGAGAACTGCAGAGAGAGAGAGAGAGAGAGAGAGAGAGAGAGAGAGAGAGAGAGAAGAGACAGAGGGAGAATGAGAGAGGGAAGTAGAGAGAAAGAAGAGGGAGAGGGAGAGGGAGAGGGAGAGGGAGAGGGAGGAAGGGGGAGAGAGAGAGAGAGAGAGAGAGAGACAGACAGACAGACAGACAGACAGACCAAGACCTGCACAAGGTCCCCCACAAGTATTCAGCAGAAGACTGATCAGTGTATGGCATACTAGTTAGGAAACTAGTTCAAGGCCAAGGAAAAAATCATCCCAAAGCATTCAGAAGCCTTGTGCCTGTCACTCACAAAGGGCCAGGAACAGTGCTGGTGCCACCAGTCACGCCTCATGATTCACAACGGCTAGAGTACCAAGAATGCCCCCCAATAACCCTAGACTGCGCAAGGCTCCGGCCCTGCCCACCAAATGGAGAGAGAGCTTAAGAAGAGTTACAGTAACAGAAGAGCACGCAGCACGAAACGATCTGGTACGGGAAAACACAGGCATGCAAAAATAAAAGAAACAGCAAAATAGAATCCGTAATGAGAAAATCAATTAAAACGACCAATTGACATAAATGGTAGAGTTAGCAAAATCATTAAAATAGTTATTATAACCACATCGAATGTGTTCAGAAAGTGAAGTCGAGACATGGGAGACAGAAAAACAACTCATCAAACCTAGAGATCAAAACTCCAATGTCTGAGATGAGAAATACAATGAAGGGGGTTAATAGCAGATTTGGTAATACAGGGAACTTGAAGATAAAAATGATTCCAAATAAACACAGAAATAAAAAAATTAAATAAAACAACAGAACTAATGAGCAGTGAGACAACATCGAGCTGCCTAATATAAATGTGACCCAAGTCATCAAAGGAAGAGGGAGCACTGGAAAATAAAGAAATAATGACGTAAATTTGATGGGCACTATAAATTCATAGGTCCAAGAAGCTCAACGAACTTCAAGCACGAGAGAAAGATCACAGGTTCTCGGCCAGCCTCAGCTACTGAGGCCCTCCACAACTCAGTGAGACACTGTTTCAAAAAAAATTAAGAATAAAAAAATGGGGCTGGGGGTGTAGTTCGGAGGTCCAGTAGCACAAAAAAGAGGGGAAAAAGAAATTTTTCAGACATGCAAAAGTTGAAAAAATTAATCAGCAGCAGACCTGCTCTATTAAAAATGCTAAAGGAAGTGTTTAGGCAGAAGGACAATGATATCACAAGGAAATATGGGCCAACAAGCGACACTTGTAAATAAAGCAAATGAAAACACTCTGGAGGTGGACCTCAGGAGGTGGGGATAAGGACAAAAGGGGCCCAAGTTACTTTTATAACAAACCCACTCACACAATGATAAGTCATACATGAGGGCAGAATTCTCTAACGAAAATATTTCCCGTTGGGCCCTACCCCAGTGCCCAGCACTGGGAATTAAGTTTCCAACATATTATCTATGAGGAACACATTCAGACCAGAGTAGGAGGTATATGTTCATTATCTTGATTCTGGAATTGGTTTCATGAATATAAATAGATGGAAAAATTTATCCAGTTTTATATTTTATTTATTTATTTATTTGGTGGTACTGGGGTTCCCGGAAGCCCTTCTACCTCCAGGCTACACTCCCAGATCTATTTTATACTTTTTTTTATTTGGAAACAGGGTCTCTTAAGCCAGTGGCTGGCTTCGAACCTGCGTGATCGTCCTGTCTCCACCTCCCCAGCGCAGGGATTACAAACGTGTGCCACCAGGCCCGGCCAATTTTATATTTTAAAACATGCATAATTCATGGTATGTCAATTATGACTTGACAAAATTGTTTAAAAATTTTTAAACACCAAATGTTCATGGAAACCTTGTCAAAAATAACTTGACAATATAGGGAAGAATTTAGCTCTAGGCTTTTATTTAACTCCAATGGTTTATATATCTGCCTTTAGAATAGTACTACACTGTTTCAATTATTGTAGCTTTATATGGTTTGAAATCAGAAAATATATATCTTCTAGCTTTGTTCTTTTTCAAGATCGTTTTGGGTATCTAGAGTCCATATTCCATATTAGGATAGAGTTTTTTTCTGAAAAATAAATATAAAAATATATGATAGTTTCACCTAAAAAAATAGAAAAAAATATTCTCTGGTAAGAAAGAAAGTAAAAAGAAATATTGAAATGTTATCTTTAAGTCATCAAAAGCTTGGTATCAGACAAATGAAACTGTTATGTGAGATTATCATTTTTAATTTTGGATAAATTGCTATAATACTAGATGTCAACCACTAAGTCAAGCATGGGAGGGAGGGATGGGGAGAGAATGGGGTGGGGATCGGGTGGGGGCTGACTGGGCGATGTGTGCATGTATGTCTACAAAAGTTTGTATCCCACTATGATGTATGAATACAGTGCACCAATAAAAAAAAAATAAATAAATAAATAAAATTTTAAACATGAAATGTAACTAAATTTTCCTCTCATAGTCATACATTTTACAATCCCAGAATAAGTACATAAAGGGCATTAGGAATATTTTAATTAATTAAACAGTAAGATATTCTGTGTCAAGGGTTTTTAAATAGAGAATAAATAATACAAAGCAGATTTGAAATATTTTCATTATTATATAATATTATTGCCTAAAAGATGTGCTTTGCCTTGTAACTCTTTCGTAGAAAGGCTTTCAGTGGATTTTGAACAATTTGTTAAAAATGTAAAGTGTGACAAGCTCAAAGAAGGGAAAGTGGAATAGCAACACAACATTCGTAAGACTGGCGCCTGGAGCTGTAAGAGAAGACTATTTAGGAACTGCACCCAAGAATGCAATTCTTTTAGTTGGAGATTTATAAATTTTGGCAAGTACTAGTCATTAAAATCAAGTATAAAAACAAACAGAAGTTAGCTTTATCATAAATCAAGATTTTGTTTAAATGAAGCACATTTAGTGTCATTGTTCTCATTGATGAGAGCCAAGGTATTATACAATAATAAATATTAAAACTGATCTAGTCATGGCAACACACCTCTGGAATCCCAGTACTTGGCAAGCTGAGACAGGAGGTTTCAGGTTCAAGGCCAGGCTCAGCTATTTGGTGAGGTCCTCATTGGAACTTGTTTCAAAATAAAAAATAAAATAGGGCTGGGGGTATAGCTCAGAGTGTAAACACCCCTGAGTACAATCCCCAATATCACAAAAATATAAGTAAATAAATATTAAAATTAATAGTAAATGGCGTTCATCTTTTACCTTCTTTATTTCTGGTTTTATGTATGCTTTATAATACACCATTAGTATAGTATCAAATATATAATTTCTAAATAAATATATATTTTAAAGGTGATCAAAAACATTTTTTGGTGGTACTGGGGTTCCTGGAAGCCCTTCTACCTCCGGGCTACACTCCCAGACCTATTTTATATTTTTTTATTTTTGGAAACAAGGTCTCTTAAGCCAGCATGGCTGGCTTCGAAACCGCGCGATCCTCCTGTCTCTGCCTCCCAAGCGCGGGGATGACAAGCGTGCACCACCACGTCCGGTGTGATAAAAATTTGGATGCTCAAAAAAGTGAGAAAGTTATCCAGGCACAGTGGCACATGCCTGTGATCCTAGCACCTGAGAGGCAGACTGAGACAGGAGGATCATGGGTTCAAGGTCAGCAGCACACAGTAACTTAGTGAAACCCTATTTCCAAGTTAAAGATGAAATAGGGCAAGGAGTGTAGCTCAGAAGTAGAATGCTCCTGAGTTCAATTTCCAGTACCATGAAAAAGCAAGAAACTCTGCTTAAAGAAAAGGTGAGGGAAACCATTCTTACAATTGCCATACGTTTTCATGATCCTGCTTACATATAGATAAAATCATGTTAATTGGGAAAGAATAAACGATTCTGATTACTGTATTTTGTGCAGCCATAAGGTGGACTACGTGGACTGTCACCAGGCAATGACGATACCCAAGGCGGGCCAGCCTAAAGTACTGTCACAATTGTCTTTGGTCTGTCACAATTAATGTGGAGTGTATGCATGAGTTTCTAAAACATGGGTGAAACGTTAGCCCTACAGGTAAGTAAAATCCAGCACCTACTGGGGAGGGATGCCTTATGTGGTAACCTAAAGGTAAGACAGAGTCAATTTTAGAGTGAGGAAAATGAGAACAAATCCAGTGGATGTGATGAGTCTATAGAATTTAGAGGGCAAACGACTCCATGTAAAGAAGGCTTCTGGCGACCTGACACTTCCCCAGATCCCTTGGTCTGAGGCAGCCACCTACGCACAAAGACACGAGTTGATAACATCTTACTGGTGACATCTGACTGAGGGCAGGACATTGCTTACAGTTAACAGATATAATGTTTACATTAGGACACTGTGTTAATCACTGTGTGAACTTCGATTTTAGGGTGATGCGCCTCCTAGAAGATTCTAACATGCTTATGCAAATATATGTGTTTGGGCTACCTAGTCTAGCCTTCTCAGGCAAACTCAGAGTAGATTCAAATTACAGAGCATCTATGCCCAGTTTCTCAGAAGCTTCCAAGCCCTTCTTGGATGTAGACCGCACCAGGCTCCTTATGGCTCCTGAATTAAATAATGCACATTTATCTAGCCCTAAAGATTCTTCCGTGTTACCTCCCTGGGCCATCTCGCTGCTTATATCTGAATGTCTGCATAGTTTCCACCTCTTTCCCCGGCCCGGAGCTCTGCATTCCAAGCCATTTACAGCATGATGAGCAGCTAGGGGGACCGACTGTGTTGCTACGCTGGCAGCTGGCTAAGGATCAAAGAGTAAAGCATAGTTTATGCCCCCAAAGACCTCCCGGTCCTGTGAAAGCCAAGAAATATATGCAAGGAATATTCTGAGGATGCCCAAGCGGGCCACCTGATCTAGCTAGGAGAAGGAACTAGAAAGAGGATATTCGGCAGGAGCACACGAACAGATTGTAAATTGCTGCGTGACAGTTGGCCAACCAGGAGAAAGACGGCTTTCCAGGAAGAACGCGCGACATTGACAGGAGCATGGAGGCAGAAAGCGACGTGCTCTGAGCACGCGGGGCGGTGGTGCTGGCTGGTGCACCGTCACGGGGGACGTGGAAGGGGCAGGTGGGGTCCTGCCCCACGGGGAAGGGGGAGCTTGCTGAGCTACTCTCGGAAACGTGGCTAGCCTCTGACGACAAGACCCACGGACGGGTTTTAAGAAAGCCAGAGACCTGTTGGAGAACGGCGACGGGCAGAATATAGATTTGACAGGATGTGACATCCATCCAGGCGGAACGTGACAAAGCCAGGATTAGAGGGGATGTCTGTGGGGAGGGAAAGGGGCAAGTGTAACACTACGGCGAAACGTGCGGGACCTGCCAATGTTCTCCAGCACGGGAACTGCCTCTTCTACTAGGACATGGAGTTCCGACGTGCTAGATCTCGCATGAGGACATATAATATAGAATAGTGCTTTAAAGCCCTGGGTTTGCAGCCAGGCTGCCTGCGCTCAAATCTCAGCTTCACTGAGCTGGGCAACGATTTAGCCTCCTTGAGTCTCCGTTTCTCCATTTTGTAAACGCGGCAACAATAAAAACTGTTGCCTAGGGCTATGGAGATTCAAGTGTGCACGAGAGTGAAGAGCAGTGCCGTGCCCGGCCTAGACTAAGCACCCAATATCGCTGGCTGTTTAGTTTTAATCACTATTAACCGTATGCTTTGGAAAATACAGGAGCATATGGCTGTTTTGACATCTTTCTATGAAGCTTGAGAAATCTCATCAGCATTCTTGCCCAGATGGAAAGTCACACAGTGCCTCTCCGCACGGAGGTAGCCGGACAAGTACATATTAAACACATGTTAGCAATTAGATACGATCAGTTCTAAAGATATTTATTTATACACTGTTCCAGACAGGGTTTAAAGTGACTTACAAAGATACATAAAATATAACAAAGTGGCATAAATTTTTAAAATGTGGTCAAAAAAGAAGAAAAACAGGAACGGGGACAAAGAATCAAGGCTCCCAAAAGCAAAGAACAACTGAGGCTTCGCAGCGATCGGCTGCTGGGGTGGAGACCCCATCCACAGAATGCAACCACGGTTCCCATAGCATGGCCCGGGCTTCCCCTTGTGTTTTATTTTCCCCTACCAATGGAAAATTTACAACTAGCTCTCAAGTTTCCAGGGTCCTGATTGTGTTTTGTACTAAGGTATTGGCTCCGGACAATCCTCTTCCAAATGGGCTCTATACAGGTGGGATTTGCATGCGCGGAGGCAGCTTTTGATGATGCCGATGATGTAAACGCTTGTGGAACGCGTACTTTGCGCCAGTACCTTACATACATGGAGTTATTCGGACCTGATCAGCACACAACTGTGAGGCAGCTACTATATTAGTGTACTTACTTTACAAAGGAGGAAAGTGAGTCACAAATTAAGCAAACAACTCGCCCAAGGTCACACACCTTGTAAGTGATAGTCTCATTTTTGAACCCAGGCAGTCTGGCTCCAGAATTCTTAGCCACTATGCTCTAATGTCTCTTCATATTCTGGAAATTTGTTCTGTGTGGTAATATTTGGAAAGGGAGATATTTTACCCTTGGAAACTTGAGTTTTTTTGAGGTGAATTTTTTTTTATTTTTTTATTTTTTGCGGGTCAGGGGATGGAACCCAGGGGCATTTGGCCTCTGAGCTACACCCTCTGCCCTGTTTTTTTATTCTTTATTTTGAAACCGGGTCTCACTGAGTTGCGGAGGTCCTCTCTAAGTAGCTGAGGCTGTCCGCGAACCGCGGTCCTCAGGTCTCAGCCTCCCGAGTGCTGGGATGACAAGCGCGCCCACCGCGCCCGGCACTGGGGTGGAATCGTAAAGCTTCCAGCTACTAACAGATGGAAGTTCAAGAAGCCCTGATTCTGACTGGCTTCTTAATCCAGTGACCCGGCCTCTCCCCCACTGGACAGGGCCCATTCTCATTCAGAACACTCCTTCTAAAGGAAGGCAGGAGCACCCCGGTGGGGGAGGGCAAAAGTAGAATAGAATCGTTTTGGGTAGCTCATAAAACTGCCTGTGGGGACGATCTGCTCCAGATGGAATCCATGGGGTTACCTTTCAATAACATCCAGTTCGAAACGTAAGTGCTTTGAGGAAGCTGCCACTTCAAATAAAACATGACCCCCTAATTGGAGTCCTAGAGAGAAGCTGGCTGTCATCATCAACATATTTCTCCTGAAGAATGGGTGTTTGGGATGTGTTGAAATGTGGTCTTAGTTTTGTAATTGCACATTTTTTCCGGATCCTCTTCAACTTAAGGCATCTTAAGCCTGCCACCAATCCTAGAGGGCAGATCTCCAGTCATGGGATCCACAGGAGTATAAAGAAGCATAAAAATGACACAGTGCATCTAAACGCCTGTGAACTGGGAAGACGCATGCCAAGGCAAAGCCCATTTGGCTTTCCACACCTACACCAGGCAGCAGGCTACACCAACAGCTCCTCAAGGGTCAGTGTACTGTCTGCTCTGCCGAAGTCCCTTCCTTAAGAACCCAAGAGTTTTTCTTAAAGAAGAAAAAAAGAAAGCCGAAAGTCCCCGACTAAAAGAACAGAGGTGCCGGGGTGGCAGTGCATGGCGGCAATCCCACTTCTTGGGAGACGGAGGCAGGAGAAGCACAGGTTCGAGGCCAGCCTTAGCAACGTAGGCAGACTGTCTTTCAAAATAAAAAAAAAATAGGGCTTGGGGTATAGCTCAGGGGTAGAATGTGCCTGGGTTCCATCACTAGCACTACAAAAAACTTTTTAAATAAAAGTAAAGAGGTAGAGGTCAGTGCCTACCATGTGGAAGTCCTGGGTTCAGTCCCTAAATGCAAAAAGCAATGTTATCAAAACTACAAATGCATAAAACATCTTTTGAAAAGTCTAGTGATATCGAACACATTTTTTTGTGTGGTACTGGGGATGGAACCCAGGGGCATTCTACCTCTAAGCAACACCCACAGCCCTATATTTTATTCTTTACTTTGAAACAGCCTCACTGAGTTGCAGAGGGCCTCACTAAGTAGCTGAGGCTGTCCGTGAACCGCGATCCTCCTGTCTCAGCCTCCCAAATGCTGGGATGACAAGCGTGCGCCACCTCGCCCAGTTCCATTGTTGTTTTCCAGTAAGCCCCATCGCTGCCAAGAACAACACCATCATTCTCAGTCCCCGAGCTCTGATGCACCCACACAGGGAAGACCCTCTACTCCCACCAAGGCCACAGATGGCGAGGATCTCTAAGGCGAACTCTAGCTGGCATCTCATTGCTTAGCACCTAAAACTCACCCACACGGTCTTCTTAAATGAGACCTCATGATGGTCTGCGGCTAATCCAGCCCATGTTCACACATAACTGTGATTTCATGCATTTGGTTTCTTTTTAATTTTAGGGATGCTGTGATCTAGCTACGTCCACAGAAACCTTAAACACAATCAAATTACCTGGACTTGAATTTAAATTGAGCTGTATACATGGCATTCGTTTTTAAGTGTCAAAGACTTAAGACAGTAAATGAACGATAATTTCTTTCAAGGAAAATACGAATGAGTATGTACATGAGCATATGCACACAAAGTTAGGTAAAAATTAGAGCGTAAGACAAAGTAAATGTAAAGTAGTAGCTACTGCAAGCCCTCTTTCCCTCCTAAACTGTTTAACCATAATTACTTTGCACACTGCATCAAATCCCTATTGCAAGATTAGTACGTGTATTATTAACATCTGGTGTACAGCTAGAAGCAATGTGCTAATATTTTTTAAATTATAAAAATTAAAACCACTAAAATGTCCAAATTAGATTTGTATCTATTTATTTGTCTTCGATGCTAGCATATCACGTAAGAGTAGCCTAAAAAGTTCTAAGAGGGAAGAGGGATGAATTCTCATAATTCAATTAGTAGAACTCAGGATGAAATATGGCCCTCCCCCAAGTGTCCAGATATGCTTTCCTCGCCCCATATGGGTGCATCTTTGACCCTGCTATCATCATTAGTTCTAAATAGAACGACGCATACAGTCAGCATATCCATAAGGATGCCCTTTTATTTTATAAAAATAAATGCTCTTTATAATTATTGCATCAATTAAAAAACAATCACCCCTCTTGATTGTAAGCTGACAGAAGAGACTTTGTGGCCTTTTCCGTGGGGTCGGGGAGCAGGAGTTAGTTTTGTTTCAGTGCCTACTGTGCTGCTTGGCCCATAAGATGCACACCATGTGTGTTTGTCGAGTGAATGCCCTGGCCTCAACAACACCACATACCACCAAGCTGCACCCAAGAGCTTATCATTCAGGGCTTCTCCGCCTCTGATGTCAATAATTCCATCTTTCTCTCTGACTGTAACTCCCATCTAGTCTTTTTACCTAAAGACCTCCCCTAGCCCCGTACCTCTCTGCCCTCATGGAAGCAATAGTCCATGGACCCTTCTACTTCCACCTCGTCGGCTCATTCCCGTCTGTCCTTCCTTCCCTAGAGATTTTGGATTCTGATTTCAACTGCACTCTTGTCAATATCTTCAATAACTCATGATTGCATTCCAAGTGTCCGATGAATACCTAACCTTTCGGAGCCCAACCCTGGTACTGTGTGCCCAGCCAGGGCCTCCTGAGAGCGAGTGCGAAGCAACGTCAGTCTGGTAGATTATTATCCACGTGAATTCTTGGTAGCCAAGCTCACCTCAACACTGCCTGGCACTGCAAGTATGCTTCCCTGGTCCCGGCTGGCTCTCGCGCCCCACAATGATGATCCAAACCTTCCCCGAGCCCCTCAAATACCTTCCCCAAACCTGCCCCACTGCAACCGCTGTTCCAAGAGGCTAGTCTCGTTTCTCACCTCAGACAGAGATATGGCACCAGCAGACAAGTTTCTGCTGCCAAATCTGTAAACTATCTTCATCTATACTTCAGGATAGGCCTTCACTGCATTCTGACCTCTCCCATCTGGCATAAGGACTATGCCCAGTGAGGACCTTGCTGTATCAATTATTGCTTACTCCCACCAGTCTTTAAAGATATTAAAGTTAGCCAGGGATGGGGCATATGCTTGTAGCCCCAGTACTTAGGAGGTTGAGATTGGAGGAGCACAGTTTTGAGGCCAGCCTAAGCAATGTAGTGGGACTCTCAGCAATTCAGTGAGACTGCTTCAAAACTGAGTAAATAAAAATGGCTGGGGATGGAGCTTGGAGGTAGAATTCCCCTGGATTCAGTCCCCAGCACATTAAAAAAAGGATATTAAGATCCCACCAAATTTACTAAAATAAATTTATTAGCTCTCAATTCCTTTCCCACCACTAACTACCTTCTCTCTTCTCTTTGGAGCCAAATCTCCCTAAGAAATTATTCTATTCACTGCCTCCCCTTGCTCACCCAATTACTCCCAGCACACCACATTGCCCTGAAGCTGCCCCTCACCAACGTCACCGAGAGCCCCTGAGGTCCAAGGAAGGTCTCCAGTCCACGTTCCTAGGCCTCCCCGAGTCCTGAGCACCACTGAGCATCCCCGGGTATACTGAGATGTGCTCAGTGTCTGAAACAGCAAAGCAGGCAAAGAAAGGTGGGAACTGAGGAAGGGCTAAATAGTGCTGCGCGCGTGTATGCCGCTATCGTCTTGCAGCCCTTGAAGATGTATGACCGAAATGCACTAGTGAAAAATTAAAAAGAAAAGAAAAACAAGCATCAACGGAAATCGGACCAGTAATGATACCTACATATACGGGAATGCTGTGCAGCTGATCCAGAGACAGTTCCGTACATCCTAACGCTGAATGCTTGCTGCTATGGCAGAGCAAGTCAAAAGTACATTGTAAAACATATGTATTGTGACTCCACTTGTACTGTATAACCTATAAATACAGACAGATTGGATGGATGGAAGGATGGAAAAAAATTTTTTTTGCAGCACTGCGGATGGAACTCAGGAACACTAACTCCAAGCTACACCCCCAGCCCTTTTATTCTTTATTTTGAAACAAGGTCTCACTAAGTTGCTGAGGGCCTCCCAAAGTTGCTGAGGCTGGCCTCAAACCTGTGATCCTCCTGTCTCAGCCTCCCAAGTACTAGGGATTACAGGTGTGCACCATCACTCCCAGCTTGGATGGAAATATTTTATACGGGCCTGGAAACTATCTGGGAATAGATACAAAGAACTCTATTTCCTCTGAGAAATGAGATAAACATAGAAAAACAGAAGATTATATGATCATTTTATTAGGTCAGGTAATAAAAAATATACCCAGGTCCATGAGCACACCAAATGAGGTGTGAGAAAGAAGTTCAAAGAGATTTTATAAAAAAGAATAATCATAGAGAGGCACGTATCCAGTGGAGATCACGAGGAGATCATTGTCAAAAGAGCAAAATCAAAAGGCCCATAAATGTCAAAAAGAAAAAGTTTCATCCTTCCTGACAATAAAGATAGTTTATATTTGCTTATCAATTCAGTACAATTTTAGAAAGACAACACTCATTTGTCAAAAAGGAGGATATAAGAGGTATTCTCACACTTTGTTGGCAAACATAAATTGGTAAAAGCCGTTAGAAAGCAATGTCGCAATTTGATTTCTCAAAAGCTGAACACCGTGAGATGTGGTGGTGGCACACACCTGGAATCCCAGTACTTGGGAGGCTGAGACAGGAGGGTCTTATGTTTGAGGCCAGCTTCAGCAACTTAGCGAGGACCTCAGCAATTTGGTGAGACCCTGTTTCAAAATAGAAAAAGGGCTGGGAGTATAGCTCAGAGGAAAAATGTTCCTGGATTCAATCCCCAGTAACACACACACACACACACACACACACACACACACACACACCTGAAACCCACATAACTTACTACAATTGCTATTAATGATTAATTAGGTTTAACACATGCCTCTTCTGCTGAAATAAGCTCCAGAAAAAAGCCATTATCTATTTTCTTCTCCATTATGTCTCAAATATAGGGATGGATGGATGGATGGATGGATGGACAGATGGATGGATCCACTGCAGGATACTGACATATTGTTGATCCTCAGGTGGCAAATTGTAGGCCTCAGGAAGTCATTCCATACCTTCTAATAAGTTGTTAGCAAGAGTTTATGGTATTATTTTTGTGGTACTGGGGGCTTTCTACCTCAGGGTATACCCCCGCCCTATTTTTTACTTTAGTTGGAAACAGGGTCTCACTACGTTGCTGAGAGCCTCACTCAGTAGCCGAGGCTGGCTTCGAACCTGTGCGATCCTCCTGTCTCAGCCTCCCAAGCGCGGGGATTGCAAGCGTGCCCACCACGGCCGGCTTGTTAGCAAGAGTTTAAAGAGACTGATACTAAATCTATCCTGATGCTTAAATCGACAGAGCTGCAAACAAGAAACAGTATAGATGGCAGGAAACTTTTCCATCTCTTCGCATCAACTCCAGTCCGAGGTAGGTTAATAGTCATGGGTGTGAAAGTCCTAGTGGTGGCCCATCCTTTCAACTCCCTTTTGCCAGCACCATCCAGGCCCCCGCCTTCTCATATTTCTGTCATAGCCACCCAGACAAATCCCTCAAACTAGATCGCCTGCACTCTGCTTTTAGACTGGGGCTAATTGAGTGCTGGACTGGAGGTGGAGACCCATTCGAGCCACCCAAGCCTCCTTTTGTTCATCTTTCCAGCTTTACTGAAGTGGGGTTGACAAAACTGCATTGACCTGTGTTGCACAATGGGTGCTTTGCTAGAGATGTGCAGAACGGTGGTGATGCGCCCTGCAGAGCTCCTCTTTGACCCCATTTCAGCCCTTCGCCATCATTGGAGGGGGTCGCACTCCAAATCCTAGCCCTCCGCAGCGTCACCAGGCCTCCCCTCTTCTCCCGTTGCAGCGGAAGAGCTGGCTCCCTTTGTCCAGGTCATCTACACACAAATGGAGCCATCTCCCTCCTATAGTTAAAGCAAAACAAAATGCAAAGCCCTCACAGCAAGCGTGTCCACTGTGCACAGCACGTTCCTTATCAGCCCTCAATCTACAACCCTGTAGGATCTGCCTTCTCTCCTCCTGAATTGATGTCGTCATGGACCTCCTAATTGTCAAATCTAATAAACATGTTTTTAAATGTTTTATGGTGTGTTTTATCTAATTACGAGTGGGCTACACATCATGAACAGTTATGACATATGACAGACTGCAGCAAAAAAAAAAAAAAAAAACGTGCACTCTAGAACAGGCGGGGTAAAAGTTCCCGATAAACACAGTGTACTTACGAGCAAATCAAATAGGCAACCCAAAAGAGAAACGTGCAAAATATACAAAGGAACAAGGCTCAGAAAAATACGAACAACTAAAACACAAGAAAAGGTGCTCAGCCTCCCTGGTGGGCAGAGAATTGCCAAGTCTCTCAACCAGTTAGATACTAGTTTTCACCTATGAGATTGCCAAAAATTGAAAACGATTGTCTGAGGCTAGGGGTATAGTTCTGCAGTAAGGTGCTTGCCTAACACGTGTGCGGGGATGGCACTCAGGCCAATTGAAATTTCTAAATGTTCCTTTCTTTTTTCTTCTTTCTTTCTTTTTCTTTCTTTCCCTCTTTACTTATTTCTATTTCTTGTGGCACTGGGGATATAATCCAGAGGTGTTCTACTACCGAGCTATACTCCTAGCTCTGACATTTTTACTAGAGTCTCACCAAGTTGCTGCATGCTAACCTTGAAACTGTGGTCCTCCTGCCTCAGCCTCCCAAGGTCTAGTTATTGAAATTGATAAATGAAAAGGGTTTGTATTTATGGGGTACAATGTGATGTATGCGTGGCAGAAACATTCAGTCCAGCTATCTAACATATCCATCACCACACCAATTTATCTTCTTTTTTGTTTTATTGAAATGTTAAAATATCCTCTTGGTCTGGGGGTGTAGCTCAGAGGTAGAGTACTTGCCTAGCATGTGTGAGGCCCTGAGATCCAACCCCAGCACTGAAACAAATATTCCTTTAGCAATTTTAAGCATATAATATTATCGCCTGTGGTCACGGCAGTGCAATGGGTCAGTGAACCCTATTCCTCCAGCCTAACGAACTCTCTACCCCTTTATCAACATCTCCCTAACCCAGAGATTCTCCTACCAGATGGATTCCTGCCAGAGATTTCTAGTAGGAATTTCTAGTAGTAGAAATCCTATTAGGAAGTTAACCCATAGAGATGTGTGCGCATGCTCAAAACTGTGCAAAGATCTTCACTGCAGCCTTGCGGTGGCCCGGGGCTGGGGTGAAAGGCCACAGCGATGGCAGGACATGCAGCATGACGCCATGTGAAGGTTCGCAGGGCCTCCTACTGAATGACATGTCAAGGGTGGTAAGGAAAAGTGTGGAGTAGCCGGGCGTGGTGGCGCACGCACGGAATCCCAGCATTCAGGAGGCTGAGACCGAGGATGGCGGTTCTCGGCCAGCCTCCGCTACTTAGTGAGGCCGTTTGCAACTCAGCGAGACCCGGTTTCAAAAGAAAGAATAAAAAATAAGACTTGGGTGGAGCTCGGAGGTAGAATGGCCCTGGGTTCCATCCCCAGTACTGAGAAAACAATGGGGGACAGACGAATGTCCCGATGTATGCTATTTAAAACCATGGCTGCATGAGCGCCTCTCATGTGGACAAAACTCACAGCCCGAGCTCAGGGCCACTCCAGTAGTCCAAGTGTGGTGTGTTACGTAGTAGTTTCCCCACTCTGCCCAGTCCTTCTAGCATAAAACTAATCAAGTACTACGCACCCAGCACCCAGCGATGGCTTTTCCATAGAGTTCCCAATTCAGTAAGTATCTCGCCCCTAAGAGGCTAGGGGGGACTCTAGGCGTCCCTTTTATCCTTTGGAGCTATGTACTTCCCTGTTGCACAGCAACCTTCCCCAGCCTCTTCCAGAACTTGCCACATGCCTGAGCGTCCTCAGGACAGCGGCCAGCCCGCAGCCCCTCCTCCCAGCGCAGCCCCTTCCTACTACCATGGAGGACAGTGTCTTTGCATTTCCACCTTTCAGCTTTAGAAGTTACCAACCAGAGACCCATACTTTCTAAAAGTGAGAGAGAGAGCACTGCCAACTAGGTCAAAGTTGTCATCGGGAATGTAATCTCAAAGCAAATCTCAGCAGAAGGAAAGTGGCTGAGAGAACCGGGCCGGGGCAGCCTTCCTCCTGGAGGGTGACACAGCCAGCCGGCCCAGGAGCTACCAAAGAGTCCCGATTCCCAGAAGGGTCATTTCCTTTATTAGTCCATTTCACAAATGTCGGCAGGCGGTTATGATGTAGCAGGCGCTGCCATGGGTCTTAGTGAAGCCAACAGATAGCAGTCTCTGTCCAAATGGACGTCATGCTATGGAGGGAACAATAAGAAATCAAAAGGAAAGGAGATAGGGAAGGGCTTGCGGGTTTCAGTGGGGTGGCCGGCCATGCAGCGTGGCAGCACAGACCTCTAATCCTAGGACTTGGGAGTCTAAGGAAGACTGCAGGTTCAAGGCCTCAGCAACTTAGTGAGGCCCTTTTTCAAATTTAAAAATAAACTGGGACTGGGGGTGGGCCTCTGAGGTGGAATGCCCCTCAGTTCAATCCCTGGGAGCGCGAAATCACCCAATAGGGCGGTCCCACTCAAGCACACACTTCGGACTGTGGGATTTTAAGTCCCTCGGGGGGTGCTTCAATCCCACCACATCACACCTCTAAACAAAAGCCTTATTTACTAGGCATGGTAGTTATACAGGATGGACTCCTGAGCCCAAGTGACAGGGCTTAGAAGTCAGCCCCCACGCTTCTCACAGTCTCCTCTTTGAAACTCACTTGAAGTCTTCTAGCGGTACATACTTTTATTGGTAGGCGGTAGGTACACATCACAGCGAGGTTCAAAGAGCTAGAAACATACATGCACACATCACTCGGGGTATCAGTCTCTGCATCCCACCCCTCCCTCTCTGTACATGCCAGTGACGCCTTCATGTGTGGGAAAAAGACTTAAACTGGTTCCTTCTTTAAGCCTCGTTGCTCCCCCTCCCCAGCCCTCCCCCTCGCTTACCTCGTCTCTCTGTCCCTATTTCCTTCCTATCTTCCACATGGGAGAGAAAACAGGACCCTCGGTGTTCTGAAGCTGGCTGATCTCAGCAAATATTAACCCCATTGCCATTCATTTTCCTACAAGGACATCCTTCGGGCCTTCTCTATGGCTGAGTCAGTTCCACCTCTTCAGGGCGTGGCATCCTCGGTTCTTAGCACGTAGACTCGTTAACCTCTCATGTTGAAGACAAAGGGGCTCTAGAATCCCGGCCTTTAGAGAGCTTACAACCTTCCGGGTGGAAAAACGGCTAAGAGCGGTGCGAAGGGCTTTGCCAAGGTGTAGAGCAAGAGCTTTAAGACACAGGAGAACCGGTCACCGCTTGGGGGAAAGAAGTGTGTGTGTGTGCGCGATAATGTTGTCCCAAGAGAAGTAACTTAAGAGATGAGCAAGAATCGATGGTGGGAGTGGGGATATGGGTGGCAAATTAGCTTTCCAGGAAGACAAAAAAAAAAAAAACTTTTGAGAGCAATGTCCCAGAGCTAAAGAGCAGAAAAGGGGTCTGGAACTTAACGGGACATTTTGCCTGACTATCCCAGCCTGACGTACTCCATCTATCCCACAAGAACACAAGCATGCCATCACCCCCAGGCTCTCTGGTCTGGCTTCTGGGAAATCCGTATCACCTGCCACCCCGAGCCATCAGGAGAGGAAGAAGGTGAGTCTGGTGCACATCCCTAGAATCCAGACACACAGCCCTCATCCAGGGTTACTTCTCCTAACTTCAGAACGTGCACGTGAGCCGAGAGCCCAGGAGGAGCGGCCCGTGCAGGCGCACATGGGGGAGCGGTGCTAGAGTGGCAACCGGCCCTATGTTGGAAGGAAGTGCCTAAGACATCCGTGAGGTAAGCGGTCCTAAAATGGAACCGACCAAAGCATGTGCTTCCGCTGAGAAGGGAAGGCTGGAGGCGTGTTGTCCTCACCACCAGCCAGCAGCGGAACAGTTAGGAAACAGCCAGCACAGAGCCAACAAGCGGACACATGCTGACCTGTCCCATAACTACCGGGTATACCTGCGGCGCCTCCTGCAGAGTCATCGTGAAGACTCGACCAGGTAATTTTGTAAAGAACCGATTCGCCATACCTGGCTCAATGATTCTAGCAAGCCTTCTGAGCAGCAGCCTTGAAGGGGAATGCCTAGACAGCATCGGCCAGATGCTGCACAGGCTCAGCGGCCAGCCCAGGGGAGGCCTCCGGCTCCACGGCCGAACCTGCAGGAAGCACCTGAGCTGTGCTGCCAGAAACAGGCGTGCCCTACCCAGGAGCAGTCTCCTCGCAGGCCAAGCCAATCGTAGGCCTTTTTCTACTAGGATTTCCAGCAGGTGCTTACACACACACACACACACACACACACACACACACCCCAAAAAGCCTCATCAGGGCCACAACTGCATTGCACATGGTTCTCTCTACACAGAGATAAACAGTCTAGGCCATTAACTCCTTACTACCGATGGATTTACGAGTCGTGGGGGTGGAAAGAAGAGATGTACTAAACCAAGAGTAATTCCTGCCCTAAATGTACTGGCCCAGGGTCACCCTGCCCAAAACAGTATCTTGGAATGCTTGGTGCACTGGTCCTGACTACCTCGCTCCCTCTTTCCTTCTTCCTTCCTTCTTCCTTCCTTCCTTCCCTCCCTTCTTTCCCTTCCTTCCGATTGAACCTAGGGGCCCGCTACCTCCAAGTTACACCCCAGCCCTTTTTCTTTTTCCTTTTGGAGCAGGGTCCCACTAGGTTGCAGAGAGCGTCTCCAGGTTGTTGAGGCTGGCCTGGAACGTGGGGTCCTCCGTCCCAGCCTCCGGTCCTGGTGGTACAGGAGCGGGCGGGCCACGGCACCAACCAAGAAATCACTTTGTCAAGCCACTAGAATTCTAACCAAGTGGGGTTGCTGCCCCAAACCCCATCTTGTCCCATATCACAGCTGCAGGAACACCTGTCCTATCGTTTCACAGATCATCACAAGGGCGAGAAGCGTTCACTGCCCCTTGCAAGCGTTTTGGAGACCCTCCTCCTGGAACAAACCCCAGCATCCTGCTGGAAGGGCCACGAAATCAAGCAGAGCCCGGGTCCCCAGTCCAAGCGCCAAGGGGGCCTCCGGCGTTACCTGTGGCGGACCCGACTTTAGCCAGAGAAACCAAGCCTCCTCCGAGGTCCGAGGTCCGGGACGGTGCTGGGCAGAGCCCCGCAGGACGAGGAGCTCTGCGAGAGGGACCCAGGAGAGGTGACTGGACGTGGCCGGCCCGCCCCCCGCCCGCGCCACAGTCCCCGGGCCCCGCTGGCAGGCAAAGTCGGGGTGCAGGCGCCGGGATGGCAGGGGGAGGCAGCACCCAGAGGGCCACGGTCTTCCAGGACCCGGCCCCGAAGCCCGGGAGGAAGCCAAGTGTAGAGGGCGGCCCAAGCAGACGGGAGCCCCGTCGGGGCTGCCGTCCCTAGAGGCGCCGCGGGCGGGGTGGGCGCTCCCTTGGCTGCGCTGAAGTCCCCGGCCGGGGGCTGGGGAAGAACCCGAGTCCCCGAAATGGGGCTGGGGGCGCTTCAGCAGCCAGAGGGGCGGGGACCCAGGAAGGGTGGCGGACAGGGGCGAGGGGGCGGCCGCCGACCTACGTGTCACCTGCAACAGGTGCCGCAAAACCCCTGGGCGTCCCGTCGGGTGCCAGGTTGGGCTCGGCTGGGCAGGACCGCGGCGGCTCCGGCTCCGGGCAGGCGACTGGCCCTCCTCGCCCTCGGGAGGCGGAAAAGCTACAACTTTCCCTGGAGCGGGGAGGAGCTGCGCTCTTAAAGGGGCCGCTCCAGGGCGCCCAGCAGGGGGCCGCTCCCCCGCCCGCAGGCCCCCGCAGAGCGCCCCAGCCTGGCGGGCGGGGGGCGCCGGCGCCCGGCGATCCTCCCGCTCACTCCCGCCTGCGGCCCGCCCTGGGACGCTGTGTCAGCCACCTCTCCTGTTCAGCCCAAACCTGTCAAATTGCCGTGGACTTCGAAGAAACCAAGAGTCTGAAGTAGATGATTAGGGGCAATAAAACTGTAATTCGGACTCCCTGACTTCCGGGTCCTTACTCTAATTTTGTCGGTGCATTGTAATCACACACCATAATGAAGTTCAGTGTGATAGAGGCAAAGGTGCACACAGCGCTTGGGGAGCTTCTCTGCTCCTACCCCACTCGCCTCCCCCCAACAGGATGTGAAGATTGACACTGAGCCGGGCGTGGTGGCGCAAGCCTGTAATCCCAGCATTGGGAGGCTGAAACAGGAGGATCGCGGTTCACAGACAGCCTCAGCTACTCAGTGAGGCCCTTTGCAACTCAGTGGGACCCTGTTTCGAAAATAAAGAACAAATAGGGCAGGGGTTGTAGCTCGGAGGAATGCCCCTGGGGTCCATCCCCAGACCCTCAAAAAAATTTAAAAAATCGACATTGCTAAGTCTGTGTGTGTACACCGCCAGGAAGTGTTTCTCTGTCAAGTCTTCCTCCCCTCCCGCCCGTCAGGTCCCCTCCCTCCCTCACTTTATCTGCAGTCCCTCTGGTATCCCAGTTTCTCCCTAGCTTCCACAAGAGACAACTTGTGACCATTCTCTCTCTCTCTCTCTCTCTCTCTCTCTCTCTCTCTCTGTCTCTCTCTCTCTCCTGGCTAATCTCACTTAGCATAATATTCTTTAGTTCCATCCATTTACCTACAAATGAACTAATTTTTGTTTTTTTTATAGCTGAGTAGAATTTCATTGTGTATATATCCTATTAAGGGACTTCCAGCTTTCAATGACACATATAAGTGTCTAAATAGAAACATTTTAGGCAAAGGATATAGACTAAATTCAAAAATTCACCCTCAGGGACACAACTGGATAAATATCCGACCCACTAGTAATCAAAGAAGAGCAAATTAGAACACTTATGAGATTCTTTGGTAAAAAGTTTTTAGGTTTTTAAAAATAACATTTAATGATGACAAAGTGACCACCAAACAAGCTCTCTCAAAACTTCTAAGGGTGCTGCTGCCGGGCGTGGTGGCGCACACTTGTAATCCCGCACTTGGGAGGCGGAGACAGGAGGATCGCGCAGGTTCGAAGCCAGCCGCGCGCAGCCGCGCGCGCTGGCTTAGGAGGCCCTGTTTCCAAATAAAAATGTAAAAATAGGTCTGGGAGTGTAGCCCGGAGGTAGAAGGGCTTCCAGGAACCCCAGTACCACCAAAAAAAAAAAAAAAAAAAAAAAAAAAACCTGCTAAGGGTGTATGTTGATGAAAAATAATTTTACTTTTTTATTTATGGATTTTTTGTGTGGAACTGAGGATTAAATCCAGAGAAATTCTTCCTTCAAGCTACACCCCCCAGCCCAATTTTATTTCTTATTTGGAAACAGGGTCTCGCTAGGTTAATGAGTCTCACTATTTGCTGAGGCTGTCCTCGAACCTTCAACCCTCCTGTCTCAGCCTCCCAAGTACTGGAATTACAAGTATGTGCCACCAAACCCATCTTAAAAACTCTTTCGGGTGAAAGAAAAGGAAAGGGGACCACATGAAAATGAAGAGAGACCAGCAGAGAGGAAAGGGGTGTGGGAGGGACATGGGAGGAAAGGGAGTCTAGTGGGAAGGACACAGACCCTGGTCCCGGCCCCAGTACAAGAAACAAAAGGGGGAAGAGACCAGTAGAACTCTGGGAGGAGAGTGGGGGAGGGAGGCGGGGGGGAGGGTTCTTGAGGAAGGAAATCGATTGATCGAATGATGCTCTATTCATATATGAAGGTATCACTCCCAATCTCACAAACATGTACAGGGAGGTAGGAAGGGAGAGTGAGTGGCAGGATGCGTAGGCTAATACCCAAGTGCTGGGCACTGAACCGCACCAATGTGCACCAAGAAAAGGATTCAAAACTTAGCAACTTGTCTAGGCAGCATGTGAGCAATATATGCCAATAGGCTGTGCTGGCGCATTATCATCATACACGCCAACGAGAAACAAACGTCATGCACCCAGTGCTCACCAGTGTGTTTTAAATGTTCGTATCCATCCAGTAATCACGATCTCCTGCATTCTCCTTTCTTTCTTTGCTTTGGACACTACACATGCTCAAATCTCTCTTATTTCTCATCCACAATTAAACATATTTGAACCCTTATATATGTATATATATGCTCATATATATGGATTTGAATATATATACATACATACATACACACGCACATGCACACATGCACGCACGCACATATATCCTGCCTACACCTGAGGTCCTTCCCCAGTCCCTCTTTAAGGGCAAATTGATTTAAAACATAGTTTAAAGATACATTTGAAATAAATTTCTAATCATTACTCTACCCTCAACAGTCTGGCTTCTTGCCTCCCTTAAAACTGTGTTTAAGAAGATACCCCACCAACGGCCTCTGTGGGAATAAACCCCCTGGACAAATAAATAATTAAATGGGGCAGGATCAGTTCTTTTTATTTTTATTTCTTTATTTGTTTGTTGGTGGTGGTACTGGGGTTCCTGGAAGCCCTTCTACCTCCGGGCTACACTCCCAGACCTATTTTATATTTCATTTGGAAACAGGGTCTCTTAAGCCGGCGCGGCTGGCTTCGAACCTGCGACCCTCCTGTCTCCGCCTCCCAGGCGCGGGGATGACAAGCGCGCCCACCACGGCCGGCAGGATCGGTTATCCTGCCTGACGTCGCCCACACTGCACAGCGTTAACCGCTCCCTCCTCGCGGGGCCTGGACGGCAGCACACTCTGGCCAGTCCCCCTCCTCTGCTCTCCCCAGTCTCCTTCAAAGATGCCTCTTCTGCTCTCTGACCTCTGAAAGGCGGACACTCTCAGGGTGAGGAAAAATATAATCTCTCCCTAAACGGTTCCTCATTCTAGAACCCTACCCAGGCAGGTTTATTGAGCTCTTGTTTTCTTGACATCTCTGCTTGGACACTTTACAGTTACCTCAAACTCAACATATTGAAAGTTGAACCCACCATCTTGCCTCTTAAATTTGTTATTCCGAGCCGGGCGTGGTGCGGCACGCTTGTAATCCCACGCTTGGGAGGCGGAGACAGGAGGATCGCACAGGTTCGTTTCCAAACAATACATAAACAGGTCTGGGGTGTGGCCTGGAGGTAGAGAGCCCCTGGGCTCCACCCCAGTGCCACAGAAAGAACTGTCATTCCTCCAATGTTTCCTATCTTTGTAAATGACAACATGTCACTGAAGGCAGAAGTCTCGCCCCTAGAGTGCCACACGGCACACAGTAGGCCCTCTGGAATCTTTCTATAATGACCAAATGAATTGTTCTAAGGAAAAAGAGATGTGTACAAAGTTTTGATACAACCATGTCAATCTCAGTAATACTCCGAATAATAAAATACTAGAAAAAAAGAATGGTTCAATGTTTAAGTAAATTACAGTCTAGCCCCACACTGGAACATTATACAGCCACTCAAACTGATATCGGCACATAAGTTTGTAATGATGAGGAAATGCCTAGGCTATAATAGTAATGGAAAGTGGAATATAACATTGACAGAAAATATCATCACAACAATTAATGAAAATGGTTTATACATGGAAAAGAATAGGTATATGCAAAATCTTAATAGCGAATATCTGTAAATGATAAACTAAATGAATTTTCAGTTTGCCTTCTAATTTTCTGTATTTCTCAACTTTCTTCTAATGAGCATTATGCTTTTGCTGGTTTGAAAACTCTGAGGCAGGCGTGGTGGCGCACGCTTGTAATCCCAGTACTTGGGAGGCTGAGACAGGAGGATCGCAGGTTCCTGGCCAGCCTCAGTTACTTAGTGAGACCTTGTTTCAAAATAAAGAAAAAAAACAGGGCTGGGGGTGTACCTCAGCGGTAGAATGCCCCCTGGGTTCAATCCGCAGTACTGGGGGTGGGGGGGGACTCTTTAAAGAGGGAAAATCATTTTCATTCTGGCAGATAAAACAAAAAAAATCAGTTCTCAGGCTCTACAGCCTGGAAAACTCCGTTTGTTTTCATGCCTTGGCCTTTCAATACCCCGTCCTCCTCACACCCTCCTCACCCTGAAGTGTGAAGACGCCACTTCAGAAAGGAAATCCTTTGCTTCTGGGTAGCTTTGCCCTTGGGAAGGAGTTCCAGTGAGCTCTGGACTCCAAATGTCTGCCACGCCCCAAACCTAACCTGGGGAAGTCCTCTTAAAGCCGGTGGCACCTGACAGGAGCTGGAAGCAACCTCAGAAGACATTTTGTGCAAGGGCCCGGGCGGCAGCTCAGTGGCAGCGTGCTCACCTGGCACACTGAGGGCCTGGGGTGGATCCCCAGGGCTGCGGCGAAATAACATTTAAGCCGGGCATGTGTGCTGCGGCCACAGCAGCTCAAGTCCGAGGCAACTTAGCAAGACTCCCTCAAAATGAAAAAGAGAACATGCCCGACTACCGGAGTAGTAGAGCACTCCAGGTTTAAACCTCAGTGCTACAAAACTACCTCGGGATACAATACTCAGCCGTTACTCTTTTTGAAAAGTTCCAAGAAGAAAAAAAAAAAATACGCCAACCCCTTAAATATGCGTAAAGCTTAAGTTTCTCCTTCTTTCCTTCCTCACTCTCAAGGTCCACCTCCCTAGACAAGACAGCGTGAGCATCTGACCTCCAGGGCAGTCTCACTGACCCCGCTGCAAACACAGTCACACAGCAATAAGCCAAAGCCCATTAGCACATATCCTGTGCTTTGCAAAATGCTATTTACTTCTATTTCTTTTTTATTTTTTAATTTCTTTTTATGTGGATCGTATTGAAAATGGCATATATTCAGACTGTGTTTGGTGCCCTCCCCCCAACCCACTTCCCTACCTCCCTCCCTCCCAACAATGAGTGTCCAGGCTGACCACGCTACGCTCATACCTTTACACATATTCGGATGTAGCTCCTCCATGAATCGACCTCAGCCTTCTTCCTTTCCTACCCTTCCTTTCTAGCTTTGCTGAGATTTCCCCTCCATTATCTGGAGCCTCTCTGGGATCCCCAATGCTCCCTAGTTTGGGCATATTAGAGAAAACATATGTCCCTTCTCCTTCTGTGCTTGGCTGATCTCACTTAACGTAATGCTCTCCAGGACTTTCCATCTTCTTGAGAATGACATGATTTTGTTCTTCTTCATAGCTGAGTAGAATTCCATTGTGTGTTATTTGCTTCTATTTCATTCCACTCGTTTGCAAGAAGGATTCCTTGCTCAAATTCTTATTTTAAATATTGTGATGTGAAGCCGGGCGTGGTGGCACACACTTGTAATCCCCGCGCTTGGGAGGCTGAGGCAGGAGGATCGCACAGGTTCGAATCCAGCCCCAGCTACTTAGTGAGGCTCTCAGCAACTTAGTGAGACCCTGTTTCCAAATAAAATATAAAATAGGTCTGGGAGTATAGCCCGGAGGTAGAAAGCCCCGGGTTCCACCCCAGTACCACAAAAAAAATTGTGATGTGTCCAATGCCAGCAGGTGCTCTCCTGTGCACAAATGTAAATAGGAACTTCTGCATTATCATCCTACATACAGTACGCAATCTCCTGTCCAAAGTGAATGACTGGACTTAATTTGTTCAGTTTTGCCACATGGAGGAAGTTCTACTTACTGCAAAATTTACAAGATGGAGGTTTTCTTCTGTTCCAGGAGACAGGATACCTCAATACAGGTGTTTTATTTATTTATTTATTTTGGTGGTACTGGGGTTCCTGGAAGCCCGTCTACCTCCGGGCTACACTCCCAGACCTACGTTTTTATATTTTATGTGGAAACAGGGTCTCCTAAGCCCGCGCGGCTGGCTTGGAACCTGCGCTCCTCCTGTCCCACCGCGCCCGGCGATCCAGCTAAGAACATAAGCATACAGGGAATGGCGTAACGAGGCGACGCCTGCCGTAAGCTCAAGAACCGATTACGAATTTAAATGCCCAAAGTTTCGCTGTCTTGGATTTGGGATTGATCATTCCTGTGTGTTTGCATACATTTACTCTATATTTCTATCTGTAAACGCTATGGGATAATTTGCATAAACAGCATTACTCCGCACTTGCCTTCTACAATCCGCTGTCCTCGCCCAACGTTACGCTAACGTGACGTATCTTTGCTGCTAGATGTGACTTCATCGTTCATTTTCACTGCTACGGAGCATTGGGGCATAGGAATACTGCAATGTACGTAAATATGCTTCCTTTGATCAGGCACTTTGTAACTGGCAACTTGAAATTTTGGTTTCCAGGACACTCCCTTTGGTGTAATGTTAAAGAATTTACTTTTGTGGAAGGAGGAAAGGGAGGGAGGGCACACCTGTAACCCCAATACTTGGGACGCTGAGACAGGAGGACCGCAGGTTAGAGGCCAACGTGTGGTAACGTAGTGGGACCCTGTTTCAAAATAAAAAGGAGCTGAGGATGTAGCTCGGAAATAGAATGCCCCTGGGTTCCATCCCCAGTACCAAACAAAAAGAAGTGTCAGTCTGTCTCTCCCTCATTCAAGTGAGGGCTCACCGCCTTCCACACTACAGCCGTCTTGGGCAGATGTTAAGTACCATTTCCCCAGTTGTGCCAATCCGAGCTGTTTCTAGATATTGCCAAGGTCTCCAGCTGAGAATGCCAAGATGTTCTGACTCCTCCACACGCGGAGCACTGTGCTAGGTGCCCCGGTAGGTAGAAGAGCAAACGCTGCTGTCTACTCACTGAGATACGCCCCGAGTTTCACTCCGTGCAATGTGCACCGCGCTAGCAAGGGCACGTGGGCGACCCTTTCCTCAGGAAGGCAGGCAAACTCGTGACACAGCCAGGTGTGGTGCCGCCCACTTGTAATCCCAGTACTTGGGAGGCTGAGACAGGAGGATTGCATGTTCAAAGCCAGCCTCAGCAATTCAGGCCCTGTTTCAAAAACAAAAAAAAATAAAATAAAATGGGGCTGCGGGTGTAGCTTGGAGATAAAATGCCCCTGCACCCCAGCCCTAGTACTACCAAAAAAGAAAAAAATCATGACACTATATAAAAAAAGTAAAACAGGGGAGATACGCAGAATACGTGGGAATGCCTAGGAAAGCCACCTACACCAGCCTGGGAGGCAAGTGGTCAGTGAAGGGCCCCGGGAGAAGCAAGAGCTTCTCTTAATCTTTTTTCCCCCTTTTTATTTTTGATACTGAGAACGGCACAGGGTCTTGCTAAATTGCCAAGGCTGGCCTCAAACTTGTTATCCTCCTGTCTCAGCCTCCCAAGTCCTGAGATTACAGGCATTGTGCCACCATGTCTGGCTGCCTAAGTCCTCCTTTTTTCTCGTCTTTCTTTCTTTCTCTCTTTCTTTCTTTCATTTCCTTTTTGGAAGGTGCATTCTGGAGATTGAACCCAGTGGGGGTCCTATCTCTGAGTGATACTCAGCTCTTTTAATTTTTTGTTTTCAAACAGAGTCTCCCTGGGTTACTGAGAGTCTCACTAGATTGCTTAGACTAGCCTCAAAGCTGCAATCCTCTTGCTTCAGCCTTTCAAGTCCTGGAGTACCAACATGCACCGCCCTGCCTGACTGCGCTGACTCTTTTGCGGGGAGGGGCTACTGGGAGGTGCTTAAAATTCAGCTTAGGGGCATCCTGACTCCAAGTTACACCCCCAGCCCTTTTTACTTTTATTGTGAAACAAGGCTTTACTAAATTGGCGGGGCCTCACAAAGTTGCTGAGGCTAACTTTGATCCTCCTTCTCAGCCTTGCAAGTACCAGGATGAAAGGCATGAGCCACCATGCCCAGATGCTTCTCTGTATCTGAAAGGATAGGTAGAAATTAGTTAGATCAAAATGGTAGAAAGGCACTCCTGGCAGAAGGTGTAAGTCGAAGTATACGTTCTAGAAACACTGGGTATACGCAAAGCCAGTACTGGAATTTCATATTACTGGATCATAAAGTGTAAGAAAGCCGGGCGTGGTGGCGCACGCTTGGAATCCCAGCATTTGGGAGGCTGAGACAGGAGGATCGCGGTTTGTGGACAGCCTCAGCTAAGTAGTGAGGCCCTTTGCAACTCAGTGAGACCCCATTTTAGAATAAAGGTTCGAGGCCAGCCCTAGCAACAAAGAGAGGATCTCAACAACCTAGCAAGACCTTGTTTCATTACACAAAATAAAATTTGGGGTATCACTCAGAGGTAGAACACCCCTGGATTCAGTCCTCAATACCCCCTCCTCCCTGCCCCCAAAAACGAGGCAGAGAAGCAGCCAGGCCGGGCTTGTCTGTCCCTCCTGAGGGATGTGAGGGGAACCTGTCCTGTGCCTCTCAAACTGCTGGCAATTTGCTTCTTTGCCATTTCTTGGCCTGCAGAAGCATCACTTGGAACTCTGCCTTTATCTTCACATGCTGTTGTGTGTGTGTGTGTGTGTGTGTGTGTGTGTGTGTGTGTGTGTTTATCTGAGGGTGTTTCTGTGTCCAAATTTCCCCTTTTATCAAAACACCAATCATATTGAATATTAAATTAGGGTCTGTTCTAATGAATTTATCTTCCCTAATCATATCTGCAGTGACTGTTTCCAAATTAGGACATAGGCTGAGCTCCTGGGAATAGGGCGTCGGTGTATTACCCTGGAGATACACAACTGACCTCCTCACAGATGCATAAGGGCTGGAACTCGAGAGGCCTTCTGAGTCATGTTCAAGAACTTGGGCTTTATCTAGTGGCTACTGACAGCCATTCACAGAGCCCTGGGCTTCCCTACTCTGCCATTTTTTGATGACTTCACACAAACTCTTTTTCATCTCTTTTTATGACTGAATAATATTCTACTTTAGAGCTCTAGCACATTTTGTTTATAATTAAGAAGTTATGAGAAACCCCAGTGGAATGAGGAATCTGGCACTCTGTTCAGCTTCTCCATCGTCTCCTTTGCAGAAGCTTTTTAACTTGATGCCATCACATTGATTGATTCTTGGTTTTACTTCCAGAGCTTTGGGAGTCTTATTGAGGAAATCTTTACCAGCGCTTATATGTTGCAGACTTGGGCCTATAATTTATTCTAGTAACTGCTAGCTACTACTCTGATAGAGGACTAGTATCTGGAATATAATAAGACCTTTAAAAAACTTACCACTAAAAAACAAATAACCTGATTGAAAAATAGGCAATTGAATTGAATAGACACTTCTCAAAAGAAGAAATACAAACGGCCAATATATATACTTTTGGAAAAATGTTCAATACCATTATCAATAAAGGAAATAAATATAAAACCCACACCAAAAGCCAGGCGTGGTGGCGCACGCTTGTAACTCCAGCATTCGGGAGGCTGAGACCAGAGGATCGCGGTTCGCAGACAGCCTCAGCTACTTAGTGAGGCCCTCCGCAACTTAGTGAGACCCTGTTTCCAAATAAAGAATGAAAATTAGGGCTGGGGGTGGAGCTCGGAGGTAGAGTGCCCTGGCTCCATCCCCAGACCCGCAAAAACAAACGAACTACAACAACCAAAACCTGCACCAAGATTCCATGTAACTCCAGCTAGGATACCCACTGTTTCTCTCTCCTACTTGTCTGGGGGGTGGGCACTAGGGAGTAGACCATTCTACTCTGAGCTATACCTGCAGCCCTATTTTATTATTTTATTTTTTATTTTTGAAACAGGGTTTTGCTAAGTTGCTGAGAGTCTAAGTAGCTGAGACTAGCCTTGAACCTATGGTCCTCATGTGTCAGTCTCCCAAGTGCTGACATTATTGACGTATCCCATCATGCTCATCTTAGAGTCACACATCCTTCACACGTTCAAAGCTAGAGAAAAAGAAAGAATAGCACTAATAACGAGCACGCGCAGCACTTACCGGTGTTCTAAGTACTGTTCTAAGGTATTAATCTGAAATACACAAATACACACAGGGACACACAGTCCTCATAAAAATTCTATAATGTCTCCCATCCAAGTACTAACCAGGGCCGACTCTGCACCAATAAAGTACATTAAAAAATAGAAAAAATACTGCCAGATGTGGTGGCGCACACTTGTAATCCCCGTGCTTGGGAGGCGGAGACAGAAGGATTGTGCAGGTTTGAAGCCGGCCGCGCTGGCTTAAGAGACCCTGTTTCCAAATAAAAATAGAAAAACGGCATGTATGTACACACAAGTTTTTTACCCCAATATAATGTATGAATATAATGCACCAATAAAAAATTTAAAAAAAGAAAAAAAAGAAATTACAAACGCAACACCTCGAGTTGCTTTCCTTCTCCAGAGATCCAGGTAGGCTGCACTGGTGGTTGGAGGCTGGAGGAGACACACTTTTGTTTGTTTTTGTGTCACTGAGGTGTTTTTTGTTTTTTTTGGTTTTTTTTTTTGTTTTGTTTTTTGGTCGTCCTGGGGTTCCTGGAAGCCCTTCTACCTCCAGGCTACATACACTCCCAGACCTATTGTTTACATTTTTATTTGGAAACAGGGTCTCCTAAGCCAGCGCACACGGCTGGCTTCAAACCTGCGCGATCCTCCTGTCTCTGCCTCCCAAGCGCGGGGATTACAAGCGTGCGCCACCACACCTGGCTGTCACTGAGGTTTTAACCCAGGGGCATTCTACCTCTAAGCAACATTCCCAGCCTGATTTTATTTTTATTTGGAAATAGTGTCTCACTAGGTTGATGAGAGTCTTACTACTTGCTGAGACTGGCCTCAAACCCACAATCCTCCTGTCTCAGCCTCCCCAAACACTTAGATTCCAAGTGTACACCACCGGCCCAGCTTGGAAGAGACGCCCTGAGTTCGATGTGAGATGGAAGCTTTGACTTGGAGTGGTTGAACTTTTAAATGTCTGCACAAGCAAACTTTTGTAAATACCTGAGAGTAATCAAAAGTTAATGAGTTATACACCAACACGTTTATTCAAGGCCGTAAAGCTACTGACTGTCGACTAGGCTGGGGTAAATAATGCCCAGATAACTGGTGAAAAATTATTTGTGAAAAATGGGTCATACACATAATATGGATAGTGATGGTTTTTTGTTGTTTTGTTGTTCTTGGTGGTGGTGGTGGTGGTTTGTTTGTTTGAGGGTTTTTTTGGTGGTACTGGGGGTGGAACCCAGAGGCTTTCTACCTCCGGGTTATACTCCCGGACCTATTTCATACTTTATTTGGAAACAGGGTCTCACTACGTTGCAGAGAGCCTCACTAAGTAGCTGAGGCTGGCTTCGAACCTGTGCGATCCTCCTGTCTCAGCCTCCCAAGCGCGGGGATTACAAGCATGCACCACCACGCCCAGCTCGGATAGTGATGTTTTAACAAAACAAAACAGGGCAAAGGACTAGAGATTGATAGGGGCAATATTTTATGTATGTTGCTGTCTTCATTTTTACACTTTCATACTGAAGTAGCAGTGTCTGGATACTTTATAAAGAAAAGAGGTTTATTTAGCTCCTAGTTGTGGAGGTTGAAGTGCGTGGTGCCAGTGTCTGCTGAGATCTGGCAAAGTCTTTGTGGTGGATGACATCACAATGGCAGGAGTGTGTGCAGGACAGAGAGGTCACATAACCACATGGGAAGCCAGAGAGAAAGGAGGAGCCAGGCTTACCCTTTGTAGAAAGAACTCTTTCTGTGAATCAAGTCCCAGTCCCAGTAGGCTTCCTTAATCCCTTCCAAGGGCAATGACCTAGATGACCCACCACTAGGCCCCACCTCTTAAAGGTCCCACCACCTCTTAACACTGCCACACCGAGGACCAAACTTCCAGCACACGAACCAAGGAGGACACATTCAATCCATGTCTAAACCGTGGCATTGGTCAAGGAAAGATGCTCCTTGGGAATAAACCAGCCATGGGAATATCCTTGGCCCTTGTTGCGTTCGTATCCACGTTCTCCTTGGATGTTCTCATCCATTTCCATGGTTTCAATGTCCCCAGTGTCTCAATCTTGCATCTTAAGCAATTTTTCCTCCTGATCTTCCAGCTCATCTAGTTGATAACTACCTGTCCTCATCTCGGTGATCACAAGCACCTCAGTGCAACTTTTGTAAACTTGCACATCATCTCCCTTCCAAGCCTCTGTGAAGAACATCGTCATCTGCCCAGTAGCCTGAGGCAGAAGCTGTCCCCATGCCTCGCTCGCCCCCACATCTGTCCTTCTCACCTACGTGGGACTTGAATTGCTCCCCATGATAAGTCCCCAACTCGGACCATCAGCATCTCTCACCCAGACTACGACGATCGCCTCCTGACTGGTGGTCCCACTTCTAACCTACTCCCAAAACGCTGTCCAAGTGATCTTGCCTGAATCTAAATTGGATCATGCAGAAACTCAATGTCTCTCAGAACCGAGTCTTTCACATGACTTGGCAGGGCTCCTGTGATATTTTCTCCATCCATCTTACAAGCTCCTCTTCGACTACCCCTTCATCTTTTTTTTCTTCGTGGTACTGGGGATTAAACACAGGGATGTTCTACCTCTGAGCTACACCCAAGCCCTATTTTTTATGGTGAAACAAGGGCTCACTGAGTTGCCGAGGGCAGCCCTGAACCCGTGTACCTCCTGTCCCAGCCTCTCAGGTACTGGGATTGCAGTGAGTGCGCCAGGCTCAGCTCACTCCTTCTTGACCATTCTGCTCCTAGCCAACCTACATGATCGCCCTCCAAACGCCTAACTCTCTCACATTCTTTGCAACGTCCCTTCATCTTCTCTAGACGATCCATCCATCCTTCAGCTCAGATGCGACCTTCCGTGGAAAGCCTTTATGTACTTCTGACACAGCGCTCACTATTCTCATTATCATCTCTCTTTCTTTCTCTCTGTGTGCATGATTAGGGATTCAACCCAGGGACATTCTACCTCCAAGCTACACCTCCAGCCCCATTTTATTTTGTTTTGAAACAGGGTCTTGCTAGATTGACGAGAGTCTCACTACCTGCTGAGGCTGTCCTCGAGCCTGCCGTCCTGCCGTCTCAGCCTCCCCAGTCCTGGGATTACAGGCGTGTGCCGCCGCGCCTGGCTTCTCGCTATCTTTTCAAGCTGCGGTGTGAGCTCCTCGCGAGCAGGAATTCTTGCTGATCCCTATATGCATACAGCCTGGCGTACGAAACAGGTTCTCCTTCAAAACGCAAGCCGTTCCTCTGCCTGGACTCTTGCACGCCCCCCACCCGCCTTGCCCTTTGAATTTCCAGCCACCCTCAAAGATTCTATTTAGCCTAGATGTATCATCAAGGGGTGTAGATGGCAAGGAGCTGCCTGATTTCTCTGAGGGCTGGTTCTCAGCCAGGGACAATGTTGTCCCCAACCCCAGGGTATAGTTGGCAACATCTGGAAACCTGTTGGCAGAGATGCTGCTGGCACCTAGTGGGTAGAGGCCGCTGTCTACTGTATAGCACAGGAAAGCCCCCACAACAAAGTACCGAGTCCAAAACTGAGACAGTACAGAGGCTGGAAAACCCTGCCCCCAGAGCCAGCAAAGCCCTGGGACCTCCGCCTTCTTTTTCATGCTAAATTACAGAGCTGCCTGTCAAATTCAGCCTTGTCTTCTGGAGTCTGCGATAATGACGGAGAGGAAAAAAGAGTCACAAAGATAAAGTTCTTGTGGGCTAGGTTTTTCACTTGGTCTTTCTGGAGGAGAAAAACACATTTGAGTATATGCTAAAACCCATATTTGGGAAAATGTTTACTTACAGAGAGATGGGCCATTTAAAACCCGGCCCAAGGGGCTTTAACTTAATTCAGAAAATTCCTTAGAGCCACTATTTTCTTTTTTTGCAGTACTGGGGATGGAACCCAGGTACGTTCTACCTCTGATCTACACCCCCAGCCCTATTTTTTTATTCTTTATTTTGAAACAGTTGCAGGGGGCCTCACTAAGTAGCTGATGCTGTCCTCGAACCGCGATCCTCTGGTCTCAGCCTCCCAAATGCTGAGATTACAATCGTGCGTCACCACGCCCGGCTAGAGCCACTATTTTGGACTCAAGCTAAGCACATTAGAAAAACTCCTGTGCAAATGAGAAAAGAACAAACTATCATTTGTTGAACCGCTTCAATATGCCACAGACCATATGAAGTGCTTTACGTGTCTTCTCTCCTGTAGCCCCACAGTAGCACTATGAGTTAAGCACCATTATCCCTGCTTTACAGATGAGGAAAGTGTGGCTCAGAGCAGTTAGGGACACAGTAACACTAGGAAATACGGTTTATATGTGAAGCCTATAATGCCGTGCTAGGGTGACTTGGCACTCAAGGCACACCAAAATCCAGCTCTCAAAGCAGGAGGGATCTTCTAATACTTTCAACAGCTTGTTTGCTTCTGTCAAATTTAAAAAAGAAAAAGCAGGGGTCGGGAATGCACCTTGGTGCTGCAGACCCTGCTTAGCACCTGGGAAGTCCTGGGTCTGACCCCTAGTACTACAAAAGCAAAGCATACCTGTAATCCCAGTCCCTGGGGGGCTAAGACGGGAGGATCGCAGGTTCAAGGCCAGCCTCGACACCTTAACTAGACTCTCAGCAACTTAGTGAGACCCTGCTTCAAACAAAAGCAGAACAAAAAGCTGAGAGTGTAGCTCAGAGGTAGACGCCTGGGTTTGAGCCCCAGAACAATGAGAGAGAAAGAGAGAGAAAAAGAGAGAGGAGAGGAAAGGAGAGGAGAGGAGAGGAGGGGAAGAAAGGAGGTTGGCATCCACTCTAATAGGATTATCCCAGGTAGGGTGTTAGTGGTACATGCCTGTAATCTCAGTATTTGGGAGCCTAAAACAGGAGGATTTCAGATTTAAGGCCAGAGCAGGCTAAATTAGCAAGACCTGGTTTCAAAATAAAAAATAAGAAGGGCTGGGTATAGTTCAGACGTAGAACTCCCTGGGTTCAATCCCTAGTAACACACACACACACACACGCACGCACGCACGCTCGCACACACACACACACACATACTAGAAAAAAAGGACTGTGACAATTATCGATACTTTGGCCTCTCATCTGCAAAATGATAAGGTTCAATTATGAAAATCATAGGCCATCATAGATGTGCTATATCTACATTCAGGCCTTTCTAAGACGCAGCTTTGTGTGCCTTTTCAAGTCCAGACCCACTCCATATGCCCTAGCTAAAAAGTCCCTAGGCAAGCTGGGCGTGGTGGCGCACACTTGTAATCCCAGAGCTTGGGAGGCTGAGACAGGAGTATCACATAGGTTCAAAGCCAGCCTCAGCTACTTAGTGAGACCCTGTTTCCAAATAAAATGTAAAATAGGTCTGGGAGTATAGCCAAGAGGTAGAAAAGACCCTGGGTTCCACCCTCAGTACCACAAAAAAGTCCCTAGGCGTCAGTCTTCCTTTATGTCCTGCAAAAGTGTTGCCACCCTCCCATCCCCTTAGAATTCTGCTCCATACCCCCTACCCCATTCTGTGGGCTGGGTCGCAATCTCAGTCCCACCGAAGCCGATTTCAGGAGTTCTTCTGATGTAACCTATTAAGCCTCTACTAAAATATCTCCCATACCGAGAGGGACTGAGCACATGGGCCAGAATCAGGGCAGGGACTGTGCGCCTTTTCTATTGTTATTGAGAACACCACCAAAGGCTGCTCTGGGACAATCTGCAATGCTTCCTAGGAACGGTGGTCATCATAAACTTCTCCCGACTGGGAAGAAGGGCTTGTGCTGGTGCTGCAGCACAGGGCTGGTCGTTGGGCCCCACGCGCTGCCTTTCTAGCCTTTCCCTGGCTCTGCTTAGACACTTTCATATCATCAGCTTCAGCCGGGTGTGGTGGTTGAGACAGGAAGATCACAGGTTTGAGGCCAGCCTCAACAACTTAGGGAGACCCTCCCCCACCTGAGTGAGATTCTGCTTCAGAATAAAACATAAAATAGGGGAGGGGTGTAAGAGACGCAGAACGCCCCTGGGTTGGATCCCCAGGACCTCATCTTTCAGGAGCTGTCGGGCACATTTCTCACCCGCCTCGCTGTCGCCATTCCATCGTTGATAATGCAGCTCAAACTTTGCTCAGGCTTATTTTTTGTTTTGATTTGCAGGACTAGGGATGGAACCCAGGGCATTCTACCTCTGAGCTACACCCCCAGCCCAATGTTTTATTCTTTCTTTTGAAACAGGGTCTCACTGAGTTGCAGAGGGCCTCACTAAGTAGCTGAGGCTGTCCGCGAACCAGGATGCTCCGGTCTCAGCCTCCCAAGTGCTGGGATCACAAACGAGCGCCACCACAGCCAGCTTTAGCCCCGCTTCCTTCTCCTACGATTCTCCTTATGGCTCTTCTTATGTTCCTACTTGATAATGTCGAGGTCATTGTTACTGCGTAGCCAAAGCTACAGGACAATGCAGCTCCACAAAAAGCAAGCGCCTCTCGACGGACAAGCGGCTAGTTGACGCGGTACCATCCTCAACGAAGCTCAGGACACTCACAGCTATCTCACCTCAGTGTGAGCAGAAAAGCTGTCACAAGATTTCCAAAAGAAATATATCTGACTAGCAAAGTTAAAGTCAAAATGACTATGGTTTAATTAAGAGGAGGAAGAAGAGAAGAAGGAGGAAAAGAAGAAGAAAAGAAGATGGTGATGATGGTGAAGATTGGGTTTATCTGTGCTCTTAAGTCCTAGGACTGTACTATGGTAAATGTCTGGCAGTGAGATCTTTCTCTAGGTCTTCCAAAAAGCAGACTCCCAAACACTTCAAAAGAGGCAGCTGGCAGAAACCGGTGCTTCAGTTGCTCTGAGGCCGTAGTCAGATGGAATCCCCCACCTCCTCGGAGGAAAGACGCCACTGGCCCGCAAGCAGCCAGCCCGGGGCCCCCGACTCTCTCCATTTGAGCAGCCTCACTTACATACTTGCTGACAAAAGGGTTGGTTGTTTGGAGTCAGCATAACACCAGACAGTGAAAAAACAAATCCCGGGGCAAGATGTTCTGCGCATACAGAAGAATGGCAATGCTTTTGCGGAGATGACAGGAACCAACCGAGATTTTCTTTTCTCTTCAGAGTCAGGAAAACAAAATGACCTTGGCATCTATCAAACAAGCTCCAGTTCCAAAGATTGGAATTACTATCCACGATTAAGATTCGATTCTTCCCTGTGAGAACTCATGGGAGATGGGATTAACCTTTTCAGGGCTGCCGGGGAAGGCATTGGCCCTCGCCTCTCTGTCTGAGATGCTTTCGGCTCTAGAGGTTCTCATGTCTTCCGAAGGAGCTTTGTGCCGGCCGCCAGCTGTGTAACTGTGGCTTATTTACCCATGCTCCTGGCGTAGATTCCTCTGAGTGAGAACTGGACTGGACGTGGCGGGCCCCTCCCAGAGAGCACACAAGCCCAGCCCAGCCCAACAGGACTTGGCATGGGTGGGTCCGCCTGCGCCTGTGCGGCGGGTCACGGGGGCAGTCAGCACAGTCTAGAAAGAGGCTGGTCTGCTTCCCCCTCTCTTGTGTTTCTTCAATAGCTCCTGATGGGTCCACTCGACCACTGATAGTAGCCATTACGGACATTCCCCAAAGCCCAAGGATTCAAGCTGGCACTGCCTCCAGAATTGGGATTTTCTAATTGGTGGGTAATACTTATACAAAATAGTGGGTTTTGTTGTAGCATTTCATACATAGAGATAACATAATTTAATCAATTTCATTCCCCAACACCCCCCTCTTCCCTCCCTTGAGCCTCTCCCTCTACCCCACAGTCTCCCTTCTATTTTCATTCTTTTTTAATCCTTTTTGTCTCTCTCCAGCTTCCACATATGAGAGAAAGCCTGTAGCCCTTGACCTTCTGGGTCTGGCTTATTTTACTTAACTGCAGTGCTCGCCAGTTCCAGATCATTCCAGATTTTTACCAACTTACATATATGCAGTTTACAAAAGATAATCTTCAAATTGTTAATATTAGAACCTAGCATGGCAGTGCAAGCCTGTAATTCCAATACTTAGGAGGCTGAGACAGGAGGTTCGAGGCCAGCATGAGCAATTTAGCAAGATCTTCTACAACTTAGCCAGACCCTGTTTCAAAAATAACAAGGGCTGGGGTTCTAACTCAGAGGTAGAATGTCCCTGGGTTTGACCCCCCCCCAGTACAAAAACAAGTTGATATTGGTTATTTCTTTGAAGTGGGATTACTGAAGTTTTTATCTTCCCCTTTATGGTATCCTAAATTTTCCATCATGGTCATACACTACTTGTGTAGATGTTTTTAGATTCTTTTTTAAAAAGGTAAACTTCCTCAACACACACACACACACACACACACACACACACACACACACTATAAAGATAGCCACCCGCAGTGGTGCACACTGGTAATATCAGTACTTGAAAAGCTGAGACAGAAGGATTGCAGGTTCAAGGTCAGCCTCAGGGAGAATGTCCCTGGATTCAATCCCCCGTACGCGTAAAACAAATCATGAAGATATGAACAGACTTTACCAACAGGGCCCCAGCTGGAAAAGAATTCATCTCGTTCAGATGAAGATAGTTTGTGAAAAGACTATTTGAGTGAGGAACTTACCTCTCATCGAGCCAAAAGGCCATGGGAAGAAACAGAGCTGTCAGAGCCCCTTGGCGGAGCTGCGGAGGAGCCACCCTGCGGGGCTGTCCTGTGCAGGAACGCAGCTCCTGGCACGCAGGGGGAGCGGAGAGGAAAAGGCGACCTGCTCCTCCGCTGTCTGACTTCCTGCCATTTCCACTCTTTCCAAGCCAACCACAAGCCAATAGGCAAGGGAAGCAAGAATACGCAGTCTACAGGGATACGCCTCCTAGGACAGAGACAGGGAGTAAGGAATGTGCAAACTGGATGGGCACAGAGGATAAAGTGTATCTAGCACAGTTCATTCTTTTCATTAAAACCCCACTTTATCGAGGTATGACAGTGAGACCAATGTATACAACGTGATGGGTTTGAAGTACACACCCACGAAAGCATCACCGCAGTCTATGCTGAGGAAGGCCGAACAGCTTGTGAAGAGCTGCGTGCACCCGGCGCTGGCATGGCAGGTGCATCCTGCATTGGTATTCCTTTTTTTTTTTTTTTTCAGTACTGGGGATGGAATCCAGGGGCTTTCTACCTCTGAGCTACACCCTCTGCCCTATTTTTTATTCTTTATTTGGAAACAGAGTCTCACTGAGTTCCAAAGGGCCTCACTAAGTAGCTGAGGCTGTCTGAGAACCATGATCCTCCTGTCTCAGCCTCCCAAGTACTGCAAGTGCACATGTGCACCACCACGCCCGGCTTGCATTTGTATTCTTTGTAGTAGACTTGAAAATGAACTGATGGACATAAGTACTGCCCTGAGTTTTCTGAGCCACTCTAGCAAATTAAGAAAACATAGCTGGGTGTGGTGCTACACTCCTGTAATTCCAGTACTTGGGAGGCTGACATAGGAGGATCACAGGTTCCAGGCCAGCCACAGCAATTTAGTGAGGCCCTCAACAGCTTAGTGAAACTCAGTTTTAAAATAAAAGTAAAGCTGGGCATGATGGTGCATGCTTGTAATCCCAGACTTGAGAGGCTGAGACAGGAGGATCGCAGGTTCAAAGCCAACCTCAGCAACTTAAAGAGGCTCTCGGCAACCTAGTGAGACCCTGTTTCCAAATAAGAAATAAAATCCAACTGGGAGTGTAGTTTGGAAGTAGAATGCCTCTGGATTCCATCCCTAGTGCCAAAAATAAAATAAAATAAAAAGTAAAAAGGCCAGGCGTGGTGGCGCATACTTGTAATCCCAGCATTTGGGAGGCGGAGACAGGAGGATCGCAGTTTGCAGACAGCCTTAGCTATTTAGTGAGGCCCTCTGCAACTCAGGGAGACCCTGTTTCAAAAATTAAAAAGACTAAAATATAGGGCTGGGGGTGTAGCTCAGAGGTAGAATGCCCCTGGGTTTCATCCCCAGTACCGCAAAAGAAAAAGAAAGTAAAAAAGGCCGGGGTATAGCTCAGAGGTCAAATGTCCCTGGGTTCAATCCCCATTACAACAGAAAAGGCACTACCCATCTGAGCTCCCAGTCTGTTGGCTCTGACACCGTGTCCAGATGGATAGTGTCAGAACAAGACTGGACGAGGCCCCATCGGTGTCTACTGATGCAGCACTATTTGTCGGTGGGCGGGCACCCCCTACCCACTTGGGATGAGAAACATTTTGTGTAGAAGTGTCGGGAAAGTGAACTTGACTCTGAGCTTTCTCTTCATCGGGGTTCAGTGAAGTGAGATTTGCCAGAATGGCCTGGGCTCACAGGAATTTTCGTTTGGGAAGAGAAAAGCATGTATGAGTGCAGGATGAGGGCCATTCCATTCCTGGATGGCGACCTAGTCATCCATAGCATAAAGTGCAGCTGCTCTGCCCTCAGCGACTGAAGGCAGGTGTCCATGGCAACGGAGAGGTCGACTCATCAGACGTGCAAGCAAACACAAAATAGGAAGAAGCATGTCAGATGCACCGTCCCTCATTTATTTCTATCTGTAGCAGCTAAAAGGAAGGTAAAGCACAGCGCTAAATTGGGCCTAGCGGCTAAACTGAGCTCAGGTATCGGTCTGTCTGAGCACAGGGCACCAGCCTTGATGCCACCCAAGCAGGGGAAAATTATGCCAGGGTAACAGAAAATGCCTCTGAGACTGCTGTAGCCAGCATTTTTATTGCTGGGACCCAAACACCTGACACACACTACTTAGAGGAAGAAAAATTTTATTTGCTTGCTGTCCTGAGGATTTTCAGTCCACGTTAGGCTGAGTCCCAGCTACAAGGCTCGTGACCTGGCAGAGGATGGGCAGTCACCCTTAGCTAATGGTGGTGGGGAACAGAGAGAGAAAGGGTAAGAGAAGAAAACTGCCGCAGCCAGCCCTGGGAAAATCACTGTCCCCCTGCACGCCCCATGGATCACCTCCAGCCATGGCCTGCCTCCAAACATGGCTGCTTTGGGGGACATTTATTCATTCATTTATTCATTCACTCATTCATTTTTGGTGCCGAACGTTGAAGCCAAAGGCATTCTACCTCCCAAATGCACGCCTTGCCCTTTTTATTTTTTATTTTGAAACAAGGTCTTGCTAAGTCGCCATAGCCTCCTGAGTACTGGGGTTACACGTGTGTGCTGCTACGCGTGGCTGGGGGGCATTTTAAATCCAACCCCTACCAAGGACCTGAAGTCACTAAGAAGGCAGTCAGCGTGGGAGAAGAGCAAAACCAAGAAAACTAGAGGCTGCAGTGTGAAGAATTGCGTCATCTGCTGAGGCGGTCTTGCCAGCTCCCCAGAGGAACCTTTACCAAAATGGAGAGCAATGAACTTGAGGGCACTATCTTTGCTTTTCAGTGGTGTAGAGCAGAAGGGCACTTGGGGCTGACGCAGAAGCCCAAGCTCACTGTGGAACCATCACCGGTGGCTGCCCGTGATACCCACATGCAGGAGGTTATTCCTGAGGGACAGCCAGCCTGGCTGCAGCATTCCATTTGGTGTTTCTAGGTAGAGCTTCGTGTGCAAGCCACAAGGGACCGATAACACTAAGAGAATGAAGAAAAGAGAGAGAGTCATGGGACTCTTCCCAATAGGATGGAAATCTCTAAGTGATTATTAAGAAATGGGATGAATCAGTGCAACCCCTGTGGAGATTCCTCAAAAGACGAGAAAGAAACCGCCATAGGATGCAGCAACACCACTTCTCAGTATTTTTTCAAAAGAATTCAAGTTAGAATGCTACCGTGACCATACGATCGGCTCTACCACTCCCGGGTATTTGTCCAAAGGGGTTGAAATCAGAGAACTACAGTAACACATGCATGCCCATGTTCATAGCACCACAAGTCGTAATAGTTAAAATATGGGTCCAACCCAGGTCTCTATTAACAGACAAATGGATTGCAAAATTATGGGAAATACATACAATGGAATTCTACTCAGCAATAAAGAAGGAAAAATTCATGTCATTTGCAAGATGGAAAGACCTGGGGAACATTACGTTAAGTGAGGTCAGCCAAGCACAGAAGGAGAAGGGACATATGTTTCCTCTGATATGCCCAAACTAGGGAGCATTGGGGATCCCAGAGGGACTCCAGATAATGGAGGGGAGACCTCAGCAAAGCTGAAAGGGAAGGAAGAAGGCTGAGGTTGATTCGTGGAGGAGCTATACTCGAATATGTGTAGAAGTGTGAATATAACGTTGTTAACCTGGACACTCGGTACCAAGAGGGAGAGAAAATGGGGAAGTGAGGCTCCAGAGAGGGCGGCAAGTACTGTGTGAATACATGCCATTGTCGACACGATCCACATTTTGACGTGAGACTATAGTGCACCAATCAAAAAAGAAAAACATGCTACGTGATACAAGGGCACCCATGCTCACAGCAGCACAACTCACTCTGGCCAAGTGATGGCACCAAGCCAGGTGCCTGGGATGGGGGCTTACACCCAAATATGGTTAGAAGAGTATCTGTTGTAGATGACCCTCGAGCGTGGGGAGTCACAATCAAGGCGGAGGGAGGACAGACCCAAAGAGACACGGTCCAAATACAGCATGTCAGAGTCCAAATACAGCACGCGGTAAAGGGGTCAGATCCCCAGCAGAGTAAGGAGAACATCCTTCTAGAAAGGCTGTCCTGACCATGGGAGGTGAGGGCCAAAGAGAAGACAGCAAGCTGCCCGTACTGGAGCGTGAGCCAGCGTGCCTTCAGAACGTGGCCATGCAAAGCAGCCGTACCACGGCGAGTCAGTGTGGAGTGAGAAGAGACAGAGGAAGGCACACTGACTTCTGCCAGGGGTGAGACCCTGAGCAGGGGAAGAGTGCAGCCGGGGAGGTGGGCAAGGTGTCAGAGCCAGGGCAGCGCGAATCAGGCACATGCACGGGGGAAGGGCTGGCATGGAGTGTCCTGCGAGGAAGGCCCGAGGGCGTCAGCCAGAAGAGGAGCAGGAGAGCCCGAGGGCATGGGGAGGATTTCCATGTTGCCCAAGCAGAGCGAGGAGGATGTCTCTAGGTAGAGGCTTCTCTATGGAAGTTCAAGTGTCCAAGCAGTGTTCTAAAAGCCATCCACATGGGATGCCATCAAATTTAAAAGCTTTCGAATAATAAAGGAACAATGAAGGGTCCAAAGAGAAGCCAGGTGTGGTGGCAGATGCCTGTAATTCCAGCACATGGGAAGCTGATATAGGAGGGTCTCCAGGTTCAAGGGCAACCTTGGCAACTTGATGAGACCCTCAGCCGTTTAGCGAGACCGTGTTTTAAAATAAGAAATTAAACTAGGGCTGGGGGAGCAGCTCAGAGGCAGAAAGGCCCTAAAGTCAATCCCCATCAATGCGCGCGCATGTGTGCGTGTGTGCGTGTATGCGCACACACACACGAAAAAAAGGCCAGGCCAGGTGTGCTGGCACCAGCCTCAGCAACTTAGAGAGGATCTCAGCAACCTAGTGAAATCCTGTTTTGAAATAAAATATAAACTAGGGCTGAGGGTGCGGCCTGAAGGTAGAATGCCACTGGATTCAATCCCCAGCACAACGAAACAAAACAAAAAAGCATCTAAAGAGAGTTTGCGGAGTGGGAGAAAATCTTTATCAGCTACTCTTCCGATAGAGAACTAATATCTACAATATATAAAGAACTCAAAAAGCTTAACACCGAAAGAACATATAACCCAATTTAAAAATGGGCCATTAAATGTTTCCAAAGAGCCAACAAACATATGATAAAATATTCGATGTTGCTGGCGATCGTGGAGATGGAAATCAAAACTACCCTGAGATTCTATCGAACTCTAATTATAATGGCGATCCCCAAGAATACAAAGAATAATAAATGCTGGCAAGGATGTAGGGAAACGGGAACTCTAATTCTTTTGGAAAGATACCGAGAAGTGGTATAGTCGGCGCATGGTGTTTCCATTCCTACACTTTTGAGGAGCCTCCATGCTGATCTCCACAGTAGTTGTGCTAACAGTACAGACGAGTTCCCATTTCCTTGCCAGCATTTATTATTCAAGGATTCAATTTGCCAATTAAATATATCTACTGGGCCAGGAACAATGACACATGCCTATAATCCTAGTACCTGGGAGGCTGAGATAGAAGGATTGCAGGATTGACGCCAGTGTGCCATGACTTAGTAAGACTGCTCCAAAATAAAAAGGGTTGTTGGTGTAGCTTGGAAGCAGCATGCCTCTGCGTTCTATTCCTAATACCAAACAAAGATATAGACTGGGGCTGAGGGTGTTCAGTAGTAGAGTACCATCCCCCCAACAGTGAACAAGAGTTCCCATATCCCCACATCCTCGCTAACATTTATTTATTGCTTGTAGTGTGTGTGTGTGTGTGTGTGTGTGTGTGTGTGTGTGTGTGTACTAGAAATTGAACCCAGGGGCATTCTACCTCAGTCCTTATCATTAATTTAAATCACATAAGAACCCTATGTTACACCTCTTTCTCCCACCCCACTTGATGCTAGTAACGACAAAAGCTACCTTGTTTTGTGTTGCATTATCTATTCACATAGGTTTACAATTGCTTTTCTTTTATGATTTCGGACCAGATGTTTACAGCGACATACACAAGTGTATTACAATACTACAGGATTCTACATCGCCTATCAGTTAACATGGATTTTCAGATTTTCATCTGGTTTTAGGTTGTTGTTTATCTTTTCTTTCTTTTTTTTTTTTTGGTGTTCAGGTCTTTTATTTCTGTGTTAGTCATTGTTTTTCAGAGAAACAGAACCAATAGACTAGATATTTACATAGATGTTTGACAGGGAATTTACCATGGAGGTTAAGTCCTGTAAGCTGATCACCAGGAAAGGCAGTGATGTCGCTCAGTCCGCGTTGGAAGGCCAGTGAACCAGGGAGCTCATGTGGCACCTCTCAGTGTGAGGCCACAGGCCGAGAACCCAGGAAGGGGTTCGCTAAGCCGCAGGGTACAGAGGCCCCAGTGTTTCTTTACAACCTGGCGGACTCCTTTTAGCGTCTCTTGTTCTATCAGTGTGGCTGGGCATCATAGTGGGATGCAGCGCGATGCGAATGCACAGGCGCGCAGCCACCCTCCTCCCTCCTCGCGCGTGTGAGTGAAGTCACTAGTAAGACCCTCACATGTTGTCACGGCATTATCTAGGCCGTTCCCTCCCCCGTCCTCCCTTTTCCTCTCCCATCAGCCTCCCCCAGTCTCCTCCCACGGTTCTTCCTTTGGCATTTCTAGTAAGGCATGTCTACTGTGATTAACTCCTTCGGCTTTATCCTGGAACGTCTTGATCGTCTCCTTCATTCAAAAGGACAATTTTGCCAGAAATAGTCCTCCTGGCTAGCAGTTTTTCTTTGACCATTCCACATATATCATCGCACTCCCTCCTCTACTACAAAACTTGCGCTGAGAAATGTGCTGACAGCTACCAGGACGCACTGGCGCGGCTGTCTCCTCTTCACTTTGAGATCCTGTCTGCGGCGGCTGAGGGCCGACCTGATGTAGCTCAGCGCCTCCAGATCTCTCCCGGGGCGTGCCCTGGCTTCGCCAATTTGTATGCCTTTCTCCTTGCAGAGTTGAGACATTTGTTTGTTCGTTTGTTGCAGAACTGGGGATGGAAGCCAGGGGCATTCTACCTCCAAGCTACACCTCCAGCCCTATTTTTTATTTGTGGTATTGGGGATGGAACCCAGGGGCCTTCTCCCTCCGGGCTACACTCCCAGACTTATTTTATATTTTATTTGGAAACAGGGTCTCACTAAGTTGCTGAGAGCCTCACTCAGTAGCTGAGGCTGGCTTCGAACCTGTGCCATCCTCCTGTCTCAGGCTCCTAATTGCGGGGATTACAAGCGTGCACCACCATGCCCGGCACTAGTCTTTATTTTGAAAGCTGGTCTAAGTTGCAGAGGGCCTTACTAAGTAGCCAGGCTGACCATGAACCTGTGATCTTCCCGTCTCAGCTTCCCAAGCACTGGGATTCTAAGTGTGAGCCGCCACGCCTCGCTTTCTTCAAACAGCCTCTCGGTCCCCTTGTCTTTTTCTGCTCCTTCCATAATACAGTCGCTGGTTGCACGCGTGTCCCCGGCCGCTCGCTCCCTCCTCTCCCTTCTTTGCCTTACTAACTCTGCTCTAATTCCGTTTGGTTCCTGCATCATTTTGCTGTCTGTGCCCTTCATATTGGTCGTCCTTAGAAGGTCATGTTGAATTATTCTGTTTCTTTAGGGTCTGTTTCCAGATATCTGTCCTATTTATTATTATTATTATTATTAATTATTATTGTGTGTGTGTGTGAGAGAGACAGAGACTAAGGATTGAAGCCAGAGGCGTTCTACCGGAAACCCCCAGCCTGATTTTATTTCTTATTTGGAAACAGGGTCTCACTAAGTTGCGGAGGGCCTCGCTAAGTTGTAGGGGCTGGCTTCAAACCCGTGATCCTCCTGTCTCAGCCTCCCAGGTACTGGGATTACAAGTGTGCACAACACGCCCGACTTACTGGTTTGCTTTTGTTTTGTGGTACTGGGGTTCCTGGAAACCCTTCGACCTCCGGGCTACACTCCCACACCAATTTTATATTTTTATTTGGAAACAGGGTCTCTTAAGCCAGTACGCTGGCTTCGAACCTGCGCGATCCTCCTGTCTCTGCCTCCCAAGCGTGGGGATGACAAGCGTGCCCACCACGCCCGGTGACTTACTGGTTTTTGATAGGTCATATCTCCTTGTCTCTTTGTGTGCCTCATGATCTTCTCCTGGGACTTGGCCATTCAAAAACCAGCTATCTCATGCCATCTCGGGAGTCCGCTTTCATAGAGGGAGGATTTTTTCCAGTCGGGCTGACTAGATATTCTAGAGACCTATTCAAACTTTGTCTAGGGATCCATTTTGTCCTGGTCTGCCTGTGATTTCCTAATTGAAGAGGATTGCCAGTTTCTACTCACAAGCTCCGTGTGTGTGTGTGTGTGTGTGTGTGTGTGTGTGTGTGGTAGTGAGGTTTAAACCCAAGGGTGTTATACCTCTGAGCTACGTCCCCAGCCCTATTTTATTTTTATTTTGAAGCAGGGTCTCCGGAAGCTAGCTTTGAATCTGCATTCCTCCTGTCTCAGCCTCCCCAAATTACAGGTCTGCCCCACAGCACAAAGCCAGGCTTTGTGTCTAGTACCACAGGCTGCTGGTGGTGAAGCAAGCGGCAGTGCTGGGCTCCACCTACTGTGTACAGGTGGTACTACATACGCTGGTGCACGCTGAGCTCTCTTAACCATCCCAATCCCCATCTTAATTGGTGCGTTGTACTTATATGTAATAGTGGGATTTGTTGTGACATATTCAAATATTTTTTGATGGTACTGGGGTTCCTGGAAACACTTCTACTTTCGGGCTACACAACCAGACCTAATTTTTTTATTTTTATTTGGAAACAGGGTCTCCTAAGCCAGCGCGGCTGGCTTCGAACCTGCGCGATCCTCCCGTCTCCGCCTCCCAAGTGCGGGGATTAGAAGCGTGCCCACCACGCCCGGCCTGATATATTCAAATATTTAACATAACAGAATTTGGTCAACGCTGTTCCCAGTGCCTTTCTTTCCTCTCCTGTCCCCTCCCTTCCTCTCCTCCACTGATTTCTCTATTTTAATGAGATCCCTTTTTCCCTCTTCTTTCTAGCTTTCACATCAAAGCAAACACACGAGCCTTGACTTGATGAGACTGCCGTATTTATTTTAACTTGAGGTTCTCCAGCCCCATCCATTTTCCGACCAACGAGAGGATGACATTCTTCTTTATGGCTGAATAACACTCCATTGTGTGTATATACCACATTTTCCTTATCCATCCAACGGGTTGACAAACACCTAGGCTGTTTTCACGACAAAGCTATACACGCTGATTTTTGCTTTTAGCAGCCCCCGAATTGGCCTGCCATTTTTGTCAAAACTCAACTTTAGGCAAGATAGAAATGCATCTCTTAGTCATCCCCCCCAAAAAAATAGAACAATAGATGTACATCCCACGTCTCCTCTTGCCCTACTCAGGGAGAACGAAGGAGTTGGGAGTCCCCAGCGCCCCGCTGTGACAGAAGGGCTCCGGAGGGCGAGCGAGCGTCACAAAGCTTCCTACCCGGCTCCAGTGTGCTCGCTCCCTTCTGGCACGGCACAGGAACTTCTTAACTGATTTCTGGCTTTCTCAAAGGCGCTCAGCCCATGTGTTGCGACTGAGTCTCTATGGGGCCTCTTAGGATGCTATCTTTCTCTCATGCCTGTAAATAGAACTTTTTCCTTTAATAGCTTTATTCAGATAGAATTCAAATATGCAATTCAGTCTTTAAAGTGTATAATTCGATGGTTTAAATATATTCACAGATTATTGTATTTGCTGGGGTTATCTTAGTACTAGGGATTGAACTCCGGGGCCTTCTAACTGAGCGACACCCCTAGCCCTATTTTATTTTCTATTTTGAAACAGGGTCTCCCAAGGTTGCTGAGGGTCTCTTTGCTAAGAGGCTGAGGCTGGCCTCTAAACTGTGATCTTCCTGTCTCAGCCTCCCACGTGCTGGGATTAGAGGCATGTACCACCACATCTGGATCCACAGATTATTTTAGACTCATCAATTTTAGGAGATTTTCTCCAACTTAAACAGAAACTCTGTACCATTTACCTATCACTCCCTTTTCAGCCCCTTCCTCCTCGTATCTTACAATATCTACCACTAATCAATCTTCTGTTTTATAGATTTATTTATGCAGGACATTCTATATGGATGGAATTTTAAAAAATCATCTTTTTACTGTTATTTCACTGATACTACAGTATATATCAGTTGTTCATTATTTTTATGGCCAAACAATACTTCTGTATATGATTATATCACATATACAGAAGGAAAATCTACAAATCTCTCTTATGTTAACACATATAATAGTAGTCAACAAAATACAAACAAATGGAACCCAGTACTGTGTAAAAATAATTATATACCAGGATGAGTTTCTTCAAAGTATACAAGGTTTGCCTAATATTTGAAAACCAATCAAAGCAATCTGTTATATTAACAGGCTAAAAAATTTCACATAAATTTTCAATTCATGCTGGCAAACACCTGACAATTTAATATCTATATGTGAATCTCAATAAACCTATTTTTAAAATGTCTCAGCAAGCTAGGAGCAGAAGGAAACTATTATCTCATTAAAGATATTTGCCTCTATATTTCTAGGTGATATTGGTCTATGGTTTCATTTTTGAGATATATTCCATGACTTTGGGTATCAAGTTAGCAATGCCCTCATAAAGATGAAACCATTCCCTTCTTTTCTATTTTCTAGAGCATTTTCTATAAAGTTGATGAGTCTTCTTTAAATGACTGGTCATTTCCATCTGCAAAGCCATCTGGTCCGAGGCTTCTCACTCTTGGAACATGTATCTTATTGAGATATAGTTCATATACGATAAAATTCCCACACTGTAGAGTGTAGAATTGTGAATTGGTATTTCTCTGTGTGGTACTGGGGATTGAACTCAGGGGCATTCTGCCTCTCAGCTACATCCCCAGCACTATTTTGGTTTTTGTTTAAAAATAAGATCTCACTAGGTTGCTATAGGCTTCGCTAAATTGCTGGAGTTGTCCTGGAATCTGTGATCCTCCTGTCTCAGACTCCCAAATACTGGGATTTGGACAGCTGTGAATTAGTATATTAATGAAATTTTAGAACATAGACATTACCCCTAAAAGAGAATCCGTACCCATTGGCAGTCACTTTCTTGCCAATGGTGTATTCCTAACACCAGCCCTGGACAACCGATCATCTGTTCCCTATCTCTATGGATTTGTTTATTGTCGACATTGCATAAAGGAGGAAACAAGAACCGAAGGTCCTTTATGACTGGGTTGTTCCTGCAGCGCAATTTTGTTACGATTCTTCCATGTCACTGATTGGAATGTCTGATTAATATTTCTTTCTTTACTCATCAGCTGGTGGACATTTAGGTAGCCTCCGCCTTGGGCTCTTAAGAATGCCGCTATCAACGCCCGTGTGCCAGCCTTTGTGGGAGTGTATGTTTTCGGTTCTCTTCGGTATATAGTTAGAAGTGATCGCCATCCCGGGGGAAGGATGTCAAATGGGCTCTCACTGCGGTTTGGGTTTGCATTTCTCGAATGACTTGTGATACTGAACCTGAAGAAGAACGGGAAGATGTGCATACCTGTTTTATCCTAATAGTTTTATAGTTTCAGCTCTTACATATAGGTCCTTGGTCCATTCTGAGTATGGCGTGAGGCAGGGGTCCAGTGTCCCAGTAAGATTTGTTAATAAAACTTATTTTCATCCAGGCATGGTGGTATACAACTGCAACCCCAGTACTTGGGAGGCTGAGATGAGAGGGTTGCCAGTTTGAAATCAGCCTCAACGATTCAGCGAGACCCTGTCAAACCAAAAACTAAAATAGGACTGGGGGTGTAGCTCCGAGGTAGAATGCCTCTAGGTTCAATCTCCCGTACCACACACGTACGAAACAAAAGACAGACTGATTTTCCCATTGAAATGTCCTGGTACATTGACTGAAAATCAAATGAGCCTCCATGGAGGTGTGGGCTTATTATTTCTGGGCCCTCAGTCTATTCCCTTGATCTGTGCCCCGTCGCCATGCCAGTGCCGTACTGTCCTGACCACGCTAGATTTCTAGGAAGGTAGTAAATCAGAAGTATTGCTTTCTTGCTCATTTTCAAGACTGTGTTGGCTCTCCTGGGTCTCTTGAATTTCAAAATGAATTTTAGGATTCTCTTTCCAAAATTAGGGAACAGCTAGAATTTTAATAGAAATTATATTGAATCTATAAATTATTTCAGGGAGTATAATCATCTTAACAATATTAAGTCCTCCGATCCACGAACATCCAATGTCTTTTCATTCATTTAATTTCTTTCAATGATATTTTGGAGTTTAGGATTTACAAGTCTTTGGTTATATTTATTCCTAAGTATTTTATTCTTTTGGATGCTGTTTGAAATTAAATTATTTTCCCAATTCCGTTTGAATTTTTCACTGGTAGTTTATAGAAATCAAATCAATTTTGTATATTGACCTCATATCCTGCAGTGTTGCTGAATTCACTTACTAGTTCTAAAACATATGCATTCTTTGATACTGTGGATTGAACTCAGAGCATTCTACCTCTGAGCTACACCCCCTGCCTTTTATTTTTTTATTTTGAAACAGTGTCTTGCTTAATTGCTGAGTCTGATCTCAAACCTGTGATCTTCCTGTCTCAGTCTCCCAAATACTGGGATTATAGGTGTGCGCCGCTACTCAGTCAAAAACTATTTATATTTTTATATTTCAGGATGATTTTTATATACAAGTTCATATAAGCTGTAAGTAAATGCAATTTAATTCTTTCCTTCCGAGCTGGCTGTTTGTATTTCTTCATATAGTCTAATTCACCTAGCTTGGCCTTCCAGCATAATGCTGAATAGAACTGGCAAAAAGCAAACATTCTTATTTGTTTTACTAGTTCCCGATCTTCGTGTGTGGGAAGAGGTACTGGGGATTGAACCCAAGGGCGTCTGACCTTTGAGCTACAACCCAGTCCTATGTTTATGGTTTATTTGAAACAGGGTCTCACTAAGTTGTTGAGGGCCGAGCGCTGCTGAGGATGGCTTTAAAACTGCAATCCTCCTAGAGAGAAAAAGGAACAGAAAAGAGACTGTGGAAATGAGGAAGGAGGCCAGTAGAACAGTGGGAGAGGATTGGGGAGAGAGGTGGCGAGGGGATCAAGGAGGCTTGGGCAAGGAAACGGGCCAAACGATGGCGCCTGGATGTGAAGGCATCGCGCGCTGCACGGGGAGGGCAGAGGGAGGAGGGCTGGGGTGCGGAGGAAGCGCACCAGGAGATGCTGTGTGTATATGATTGGGACACTTCCGACCTGACCGTGTGGCGTAGCTCTGATGCATCCATAAACTCGGAGTGAAAGTGGATTTGAAAGGTGCGCTTTGAGATAGACTTCCAATGCGCCAAGTGCAAGTACGTGAAATCTTTAACACGGGACCTAAATCTCCGTTTTCTGACTCTTGCTTCATGCTCTTGAGTGATCTCAAAATGCATTCGTAGCAAACTATCACTCAGGATAACAGGATTACGATGCTTCTAACTTCCTACTCTTTCAACCCCTGTTAAACATCCAATCAGGTTCCCATCGGCTCTACTTCAGCCTCCTAGAATCCTTCCTACTCTGAAAGATATTTTGACTTACTGAGAACCTTAGAGATCGTGGTGTGGGTTGCACAACCAACATCTTGTAGTGACAAAGAATAAGCAAGTGCTCGAGAGAACCAACTTAGCCCAGCACGTGGGAGGCCGAGACAGGAGGATGATAAATCTGAGACCAGCCTCAGCAGAGAGTGAGACTCATCAGCCTAGCGAGACCCTGTTTAAAAGTAAAAATAAAGCCGGGCGTGGGGCGCACGCTTGGAATCCCCGCGCTGGGGAGGCTGGGACAGGAGGATCACACGGGTTCGAAGCCAGCCTCAGCTACTCAGTGAGGCTCTCAGCAACTTAGGGAGACCCTGTTTCCAAATAAAGTATAAAATAGGGCTGGGGTATACCCTGAGGAAGAAAGTCTCTGGGTTCCACCCACCCCACCACCAAAAAATAAATAAAAATAAAGTAGGGCTGATGGTGTAGCTCAGAGGTAGAATGTTTCTGGTTCAATCCCCAGTAACACACACACACACACACACACACACACACACACACACACACGGAACAAAATTACAAAGGTATGCCAAATGGACATAGAAGCCAAATTGAAATAATAAAGCTAAAGGAATTTGAGCAACAAAGCAGGTGACTTTTCCTTATAGAATTCTAAACAATTCATGGGGACACTCACTCCTTAGGAGTGATACTTAATCCCCTCAGCCCCTGGTAAGTATGCGCAGGATCTGGTAACTTTATTCCAAAGAATATAGAAATAAGGGAAAGCAACCTTACAGCAGAGAAACCTAGCAAACACTACCTAAACTAGTTGATCAAACCTCGATAGTATGTGATAAGAATGACACTTTCCCGAGTGTGATGGTGCGCTCCTGAAATCCCTGTACTTGGGAGGCTGAGATAGGAGGATTGCTGGTTCAAAAGCAGCCTCAGCAACTTAGCGAGGTTCTCAGCAATTTAGCAAGATTCTGTTTCAGAGTAAATAAATAAAATAAAATAAAATAAAATAGGTCTGGGGGTGTAGCTCAGAGATACAGCATGCCTGGGTTAAATCTCCAATTCCACCAAAAATAAAAATGGCACTTTACCGCCCTGGCCTCCCTCCTAAACACTGATAGCTCTAGTCTAATCACGGGAAAGCATCTGACAAATTCCAACTGAGGATCAGTCTGTAAAATACCTGAATGGAGAGCCTCGATACTGCCAAGGTCTTCAAACCAAGGAAAGCTGGAGAAACTGTCACAGTAGAGAGGAGCCTGAAGAGACATAGAATATGGTCGCATTAACTGCATCATAGAACAGAAAAAAACATTAGGTAAGCCAAGGAAATCTTTTATTCCGTCTTTAATTCATTTTCATCTTTTTATTTTATTAAGAAATTCCTTAGTAAAAACTAGGAACTCAGAATAAAATATTTTCTTAGTTTTTACTAAGGACTTGGTAAACTAAACTGTGGAATTAATAATTATGTCTCAATATTGGTTACTTGTAACAACTATAATTATTAATCTAAAATATTAATAAAAGTTATGACTATAGGCATGATTGGGGGAGTGGAAAGAAATGGGAACCAACTCTTTGTACTATCTTTGAAACTTTTTTGTGCATCTAAAATGCAGTTTCTTTTTTAGAAATCACAAAACCAGGAATCAAATCTCAGCTATAGTGTCTCTCTCTCTCTCTCTGATGCTGGAGATTGAACCCAGTACTACTACTAACAACAACAACAACAACAACAACAACAACGACGACGTTAGAAACCATGTAAAATAACTTTTGAAAGGTCCAGAAATTGGTTGTCTACAGGAACCAAACAAATACCTAATTACGGGAAAGCCACATTCAGCTGGGCATGATGGTACACACCTGTAATCCAGGTACATGGGAGGCTGAGACAGGAGGATCACAAGTTTGAGGATTGCAGCCTCAGTAATTTAGCAAGATCCTTAGCATCTTAATGAAAGCCTGTTTGAAAAATAAAAAATAGAAAGGGCTGGGGCGTAGCTCTGAAGTAGAATGTCTCTGGGTTCAATCCTCAGTACCAAAAAAAGGAGCTACATTTATTATTTATTATTATTTTTTATTTTTATTTTTTATGTGGGTCATATTGACAATGAGATACATACATTGACACCGTGCTTGGTGCCCCTCCCAACAATGAGTGCCCAGGTTGACACTTACACACATATTCAAATGCAGCAAGGAGCTACATGTAAATAAAGGAAACGTTGTGGCATCTGGACTTGCCTGCGCTCTGGCCCTCCGTCCCTCCTGTCACAGCCAGGGGAAGCAGCGGCCCAGTGCTAGTTTCCCCTCTGGAACTGTGGCAAGACAAGGGTGGACTTCATTTGTGACATTCTAACTTGCCTAGGTGCAGCCTGAATGACTGGTCTCTGATTCACCTGAGAGTTCAGAGAGAGAAAAACAGCCCAGCTCAAAAAGCAACCAAACTGGAATCTGGCTAGGCAAAGCCAGGGGCAGCAGAGGTAAATGCTTACAAAAGCTCCAGGAAGACAGACTTGCATCAGCCTAAGAGAAAATGAGTTGGAAGGAATTCTAGCAGACTAGCTCGGGCTGATTGCTTTTCCCAGGCGATTCTAATTGAAACACCACACATTATATATGTGTATTGAAGCATCACACAGTACCACTTCAATATGTCCTATTTGTATATTTTCACCCATCACTTAAAATAAATGTAAGCCAGGTGTGGTGGCACGGAGCCTTCATCGCAGCCAGCCAGGAAGCGGAGACAGGAGGGTTGTGGGAATCCATGACTTAGAGACCATCCTGGCAAACATAGCGAGACCCCCATCTCAAATAAATTACTTAATCCAATTTAAATTTTTAAAAAGGATACTACCAACAGAGTGAAAAGGCAACCCATTGAATGGGAGAAAATATATATAAAGTATACGAATGGCTGATAAACACATGAAAAGATTCTCAACATCACCAATGGTTAGTGAAATGCAAATCAAAACGATAGAGGAGCCAGGCAGGAAGATGGCTCAGATCCAGAATCCTAGCACTCAGGAGGCCGAAAGTTGTTGGATCACAGGTTTGGACACAGCGAGGCTCTCGGGAACCTAGGAGGCCCTGTTTCCAAATCAAAACTGAAAGGAGCTGGGGGCTCAGAGGTAGCATGTCCCTGGGTTGAATCCCTGGTATCCCCCCAACACATACACAATGAAAGACCATTTCACACCTATTTTTTGTTTGTTTCTGAAAACAAGTTTTATTTAAATAAGGGTTTAAATGCATTGCATAACATTAAAACTGTAAGGGGAAAGAAAGAAAACCAAAATCCAGCTTGCTGCTTCGCATGGCATTGGGCAGCTGCTGCTGAGTTCCCAGCTAAGAGCCGGCTGCATGACCAAGGACATCAGCTCGGTACTTGTTTCCTTGTTGTCTGGATGTCCCTTAGCTAGGATATGTCCGCATAAAGAGACTTTGATGGCAAGCCAGGCGTCGCCGTCACCTCCCCGCAGGGAGGGCTGCCTCTGAGTTCTGCCACCTGGTCAGCCCGGACACCGGGGCTCCCTCTAGCGGAGCTGCTGCCGCTGCCGCCTCACCCCATCCTCTGGATTCGCACAGGGCTCTTCACGTGGTGCCATGTTTTAGGGCTGGGGACCCTGCAGATGGCTGCCAGACACAGCCATCCCGGGGGCTCTGGGCTTCGCTGAGAAGTCATGCTATTGCTGTTTCAGGCTGGATCCCGCCAGGCGCCTACTGATCGACCTCTGTTTAAATGACGGACTTCAACACTAGACGGCATGGTTCCTTTCAGTTTATTACATGAAGGAGTTACACTAGTCCAAGTTAAAAGCAGACCCCAATGGTCACAGTATACAACCCGTGAGGTTTGTAAATCTGCGACAGGGGACAGAAGGGCAATTCTACCCACTGCAAGGAAGTCCTCACTTGAGCTTCAGTGAGCCCCGAGCACTCAAAACCCACGAGCCTTCAGCTGATCACCCTCAGCCAGTCCGGTCTCTTCCAAGAACTGGCAAATGTTCTGGAGCTGGTCAGCCTGCACTGAATTACTTCTCTGTATTCTGCCTGCTCGGTTACAGGACCACTGCAGGCGAATGACTTCTTCAGTGCCTTCACAGGTTTCTTTTCGTTGTGATCATCAGCCATCCCTTGGCCAGGAGTAACGTTCTTCCTGCTGCTTCTCTGTTGGATTCTTACATGGATGGAATCCTCAGTGCCAGCAGGAAGCAGGTCGTCATCCTTACCCGCATCAGCAAAAGGGTCGAAAGAGTGGAGGTTCAGGATAGCAGACGCACCATAGATTCTGTTTCCTCCGTGGAAACTGCCTGCAGAAGGCAGCTTCGCTGCGGGAGAAGGCGGGCGGGGGCAGCGGCGTGTGGGAAGTGTGGGGCTCCAGAGGGAGCTGCTGAGTCCATGCTTTGGTCCAGTGACTGGCCATTTCACACCTATTAGTACGCCTATTATTTAAAAATAGAGAGCCAGGCATGGTGGCGCACACTTGTAATCCCGGCACTTGGGAGGCTGAGACAGGAGGATCACGTGGGTTTGAAGCCGGCCTCAGCAACTTAGTGAGACCCTGTTTCCAAGTAAAGTATAAAATAGATCTGAGAATATGGCCCAGACGTAGAAAGCCCCTGGGTTCCATCCCCAGTACCAAAAAAAAAAAAAAAAAATTGAATAAATAAGGATAAAAATAAAACTAACCAATATTGTCAAGGGTACGGGAGAAATCAGAGCCTCTGTATGTTGCTGGTAGTAAAGCACTTCGGCTGCTTTTAACAACTGTGTGACAGTCCCCAAAATTAAATATAGAGCTACCATGTGATTCAGCAATTCCACTGCGTACAAACAAAAAACTTCAAAGTAGAGACTCAGAGATATACTTGTGCACCCATGTTCATAGCAGCTTTACTCACAATAGCCAAAAGGTGAACAGAGAGATACACTTTTAAAAATGTGGTATGTAAGCTGGGCGTGGTGGCGCATGCTTAAAAACCCGGCGCTCGGGAGGCTGAGGCAGGGGGATCGCACAGGTTCGAAGCCAGCCTCAGCTACTTAGTGAGACCCTGTTTCCAAATAGAGTATAAAATAGGGCTGGGAGTATAGCCTGGAGGTAGGAAGCCTCTGGGTTCCACCCCCAGTATCACACAAAAAAGTGGTATGTACAGACCACATTTCTTATCCCACAGAATATTATTCATTTGAGGAATAATAAATGTAAAGAGCCAGGTGTGGTGCTGCACATCTGTAATCTCAGTACCTGGGAGACTGAGAAGGAAGATCACAAGTTCACAGCCAACTTCAGCAGCTTAGAGAGACTCTGTTTCAAAAGAAAGAATATAAAATAAGGCTGGAGGTATAGCTCAGAGCTAGCATGCCCCTGGGTTCCATCCTTAGTACTGCAAATAAATAAATAAATATTAAATAAAATACCCCAGGGCTGGGGGTATAGTGCAGAGGCAGAGTGTCTCTGTGCTCAATCCTCAATACCACAAAACATACAGAGAAATTCTGACACAAGCTACAATATAGAGGAACCTTGAAGGGACGCTCGGTGAAATAAGGCAGACAGGAGAAAAATAGATTATGATTCCGCTTATATAAGATACCTAGAGTAGGCAAATTCACAGACACAGAAAGGAGGAGATCAGTTGCCAGGGGCTGGGAGGAGGAAACAGGGAGTAGGTGTTTAATGAAGTTCCATTCAGGGAAATTTAAGAGTTCTGGAAATGGATGATGCCGAAGGGAGCACAACGATGTGCCTGCACTTAATTAATGCCTAAAATGAGTACGATGGTCAATTTGCATAGATTTGACCACAACACAACCGTCTCGTGGGTTCGGTGAGAATCTTTGCCGTCACCAACGGTAGTCCTTCTTCAACATCATTACTTCCTCTTCCCCAACCTGCCGGCATTATCCGTATGCTTGACCTAGCTGGGCTTACTCGGCGCAGTGTTGGAGTGTGCGTGCTATGTGGTGAGACGTACCTTCATTTCACTGAACACGAGCTGCTCTTTGTCCTCGGCAACCGTGTCCCAGCGTTCTGGTTCTGAAACGGAACCAAGTCATATGCTCCACACTCTTTCCCCCAGATGGTATATGTTGAGCCATGCAAATGTTCTCAGTTATACTGGGACAGAGTAGATACAGTGCTGAAGTGGTATCGCACCACAACGACCTGTGTTCAAACCATGCCTTAGCTGCTTCCTGTGGGACCTAGAGCTAATTATTAAGTTTCTAAGATGGCCTCCAAGAACTCCTGAGCCCTGATGTATTTGCCTGCATAACTCCCAGGACCTCGTGTGATTGCGATGGATTTTACGCTCCTGATTTGATTGTCACGTAGCCAAGGTGACCGTAGTCTAGAAAGACTAGGTAGGCCTGGGCTAAACACGAGGGCTCTTTAAAAGCAGAGTACTTATTTAGCTTGGAGGTAGAAGGCCCCTGGCTTCAATCCTCAGTACAAAAAAAAGCAAAAAGGGAGAGTACTAGCCTAGCAAAGTGGCTGAGACAGGAGGATCGCAGGTTCCAGGCCTGTCTCAGCAGCTTGGCAACACCTCAGCAACTTAGCAAGAACCTATTTCAAAATTAAAAAATAAAACGGGACTGAGGGTGTAGCTCAGAGGTAGAATGTCCCTGGGTTCCATCCCTAGTACCAAAAAGAAAAAAAGTAGAGTACTGAGCTGCTGATGTACTCAGTGGTCGAGCACTTGCTTGGCACGCACAAAGCCCTAGGTTCAATTCCCAGCACAAAAGTAAACAAATGAGCCAGACGTGGCGGGCACGCTCGTCATCCCAGCACTCGGGAGGCTGAGACCGGAGGATGGTGGTTCACAGACAGCCTCAGCCACTTAGTGAGGCCCTCTGCAACCCAGTGAGACCCTGTGTCAAAATAAAGAATAAAAAATAGGGCAGAGGGTGTGGCTTGGAGGTCAAATGCCCCTGGGTTCTATCCTCAGTACCACAAACAAAACAAAACAAAAATAAGCAAATGGAAAAAAAAGCAGAGTATTCCCCAGCTGCCCAGCTAGAATAAGTCAGATATTCAACATTTAAGGTTTCAATAAGCCATTTCTGGCTCTGAGATATAGCAGCTCACCTACAAGGACCAGAGAAAAGCAGCCGTTCCCCCTCCTTCCTTGAAAAATGAACACCAGTCCTGTGACCACAAAGAACAAAGTGTGTGTGTGTGTGTGTGTGTGTGTGCGCGCGCGCATGTGCGTGCGTTTAGGGATTGAACCCAGGGGCACTCTACCTCTGAGCTACTCCCCAGCCCTTTTCATTTTGATTTTTGAAACAGGGTCTCACTCCTCGAACCTGTGATCTTCCTGTCTCGGGCCCCTAAGTACTAGGATTCCAGATGTGTGCTATTGCACCCAGCTAGAAAGAACCCAATTCTGCCAGCAACAGCTACGAACTTGGAAGCTGTCTTCCTCAGAGACTCCAGATAAGAGCCCAGCACTCTTGATTTCCACCCTCCGAAAACACAACACGTTCCTAAGCACACAGCCAAGTCCACTCAGACTTCTGACCTCAGAGCTACGGGCTAGTAAATGAGTGCCCTGTAGGCCGCCGGGTCGTGGGAATGTTGCGCGGCCACAGAACGCTGATACATGAAGGCAGGACAGATGCTCGGCAACCGCTGGCTTTCACTGGGACCCGCCGCGCAGCCGTAAGCTGGCCCGAGTAGAGCTCCCAGGCAGAGCTGGCAAAGCGGCCTGGCCTCTGACCCGGGGTCTATATGGCCTCGTGCGGAGGATGTTAGGGGACTTCTCGAGGGGAGAGACACTCTTGGCACCTGATGGGGTGAGGGGTTCAGGGAGCAGGACTGCTCTGGGTAAGGCGGTCCACTTATCTCGTGTTCCTCTCCCCCAGTGGCCAGTCAGGGTTTCCTAGAGTAACAGAACTCTCAGGATGTGTCTACGGTGAGGGGGACTTACCAGGCTAGCTTACAGTGCAAAGCAGTGTCGTCCCGATGGCCGCGTGCATGTGGGGAGCCAGAGGGACCTGCAGCGGGGCCAGCGATTCAAGAACGGAAGCCTCCGAAGAGGAGCCATCATGCAGTCCTGGTCCAAGATGGAAAGGCCAGGACACTCTTCAGAGAAATGATGGCGAAGATCAAGGTTGAAGAGCTGAAAGCCAGAATCTCAGGCGAGAGCAGACACTTTCCCGGGAAGAACGGCGTACCCTCCATACAGCCCTCTCCTTTTTACCCAGGTCCTGCGCCTGTCAGAAAACAGCACTGCCCAGGTGCAGGGCCGGGACTTCCCTCTTTAGTCTCCCGTCCAGAAGCGAAGCGTCTCGTCAGCACAACCAAAGTCACATAAGCCTAGGTGTTTCATCATCCAGTCAAGTGCACAATACAGATCAGCCATCACAACCAGTAATGGCACTCCCCCTTCCAGTAACTGCAACCACCCCAAACATCCTCCCCTCCAAGGGGGCAAATCTGGGCCGAAAACTCTGAGAACTGCTATAAAGGAAATTAAAAAAAAATCCTGGTTGTCCTAAAGCTACTTCATTAACTACAGTACTACCCAAACTGCTTGACCTTAAGGTTCACTAGAAGCACTTGCTTAAAAATAAGGACCCCCAAGCTTCTTGCTTGGACTCTTATTCCATGGGCCTGGGGGAGAAACCCAGAAATCTCGAATTTTACTTAAGCACATCAGGTGAAATTTGCTAATCCAAACTTGGAAAGCAATAGGTTAGAAATATACTTAGCTAAGCCGGGCGTGGTGGCCACATGCTTGGAATCCCAGCATTCGGGAGGCTGAGACCGGTGGGAAGCCAGGGTGTGGCACGTCAGCCCAAGATGGCGCCCGGGCTGACTGCCAAGGGTGGTGGTCTTGGCTGGCGCATGCGCTGTTGTCAGTATCAGCGCCTCCTGCGTGGACTGTGACGCAATGCCTCGTGGTTAGGCCAGTAGCCTATGAGGTACCTTCTAGGGAGCACGGGATGGACGGCGCGGAATGGGATTGGTGGGTATTTGGGAACAGGCTTGGTATGGTATATAAGGAAGCTGCTGCGGGGAATAGAGGGGAAGTAGCTTCATCAGCGAGGCGGCGTCCGTGTTTCTTCCCGAGGCTCTGCTGGTCAGGGCCTTCGGGTCGAGACAGAGACCGGAGGACCGCGGTTCGGGGCCAGCCTCAGCTACTCAGTGAGGCCCTCTGCAACTCAGTGAGGCCCTGTTTCCAAATAAAGAATCAAAAGTAGGGCAGGGGGTGTAGCTCGGAGTAGAGTGCCCCTGGCTTCCAGACCCGCAAAAAAAGGAAAAAGAAAAAATCCAGTCAGCCATGCCTACATTAGGCGAAGTTCGCCACACTGGACACTGACTCATACCAGACTTCTGTGAGGTTGTGCCTTTCACAGAGCTAGAAACCTTACTTGGGACGGTTCTGCTTTACAAGACGTCCTCTAGGCCACACAGGGATTGTAATTTGAACTGGGGTTGGACCCGGGAGCTCACCTCCGAGTTCCACTCTCAACGCTTTGTTTTGTTTTGAAACAGGGTGTCTAGGTTGCTGACAGTCTCGCTAAGTGCTGAGGCTGGCCTCCAACCTGCGATCCTCCGGTCTCAGCCTCCCAAGTACTGGGATTACAGGTACGTTCCACCACACCCGACTACTACAATTTTCTCTCTTCGCCAACATTACTCCTTGAAATGACATTCTTCACGGTGTAAAGTAGCACTTGTTTTTCTAACTGGTTCTCACATTTCAGGCAAGTGGTTAAGCACATTCCTAATCCACGTGCAATGAATAAAAACGCCCGTCTCAAATGCTGTGCTTATTGTACTGTCTTTGGCTTCCTTTTTTAGACAGCGCTTTCCGCATAGATAATTCTCATTTAAATCCATCCTTTTTTCTTCCCCTAACCCTGTTCTCCTTGGGCACCCCACTCTGGATTTCCTCCACCTCCGGCAGGGCCTTTCTTTTCGGGGATGGCTAGCTCCTGCGCGCCAAGTCGCCAGGGCGCAGGCATCAGATTGTGCTATCAAGGCTCGGCGAGGTTTCCTGTTAACCACAAACCCTGCCAGCTCACTTGCCGCTACCAAGCCGCGGGGCCCCCGGGGGGCCTGAGCACACGGGGGCCTGTGGGCTCTGCTTCCCGTCTCAGTAGGTCTGCGCCCAGACCTCGAGCGACGCTCCTCCTGTTGTGCCTCGCTTTAAGTGTTTTTAGTTAGGTATTAGGCTTAGTTTAAGTTTTGCTAATACAAAATTTGTTATAATCATTAGTAGGATCAATAATTTACTGTGTTTTTAAAAAATTATATCATAATAGAGTCTTATCCTATAAGTCTTATTTTAGTCTTAAATTTAAGTTTTTGTTTTTGTTTTTTAGTGGTACTGGGGTTCCTGGAAGCCCTTCTACCTCCGGGCTACACTCCCAGACCTCTTTTTACATTTTTATTTGGAAACAGGGTCTCCTAAGCCAGCGCACACGGCTGGCTTCGAACCTGCGCGATCCTCCTGTCTCTGCCTCCCAAGCGCGGGGATTATAAGCGTGCGCCACCACGCCCGACCATTTAAGTTTAAGTTTATGACCATTTAAGTTTAAGTTTATTAGCTTAACTTCCTCTTGAGATTTAAGCCCAGGCACAGGGCGGGAAATAACTTACAGGGAAATTCCCAAGGCCGCTACAAAAGCCTGTGTCGGAACTACATCAGATAAGGGATCCTCCACCTCAAGGCCCCTGTTATCTTAAAATTGCCGGTATAAGTTGCTCTAAAGTGAAGAAATGTTATGATATGCCTTTAATCAAATGCTAAGGTTTTAGTCCGAATTAATAGTAGAGAGGTGTTAAGATGGGACCAATGAATCAGTGTACCTTCAATAGAGTTTTAGCTCAATAATGCTGACTCCATCTTAAAGCCTGTCTTCCTCCTAACAGTTTTAAAAGAAGAACCGGACACCGGGTGGGAGTAAGGATAAAAGACCCTCCTCTTCTGTGAGCCCTTGCAAACCCCTAAACATCTGTGGTTCGTCGGGCAGTTTAAACATAGAAGTTATAAATTTCAAAAATGTCTAGGATATTATAGCTTAGTTTAAAATGCCGTTCCCAAGCCCGCTCTCCCTCGTTTACTCTAATTAACAGTCAAAAGACAGTCCGGGCAAGAAACCCCGGCTGTCCTTGGGAGAGATGAGATGAAAGCGGCAGCCCGGCTCACACATCCCGTTATCTCAGTCCTCAACATCTGGGAAAACATACCATAAGAGGAGGGACCCGTTCCCAGGTCAGTGGTGTGCTTTATGGTTGCTTTTCAAGTCTACAAGTTGTAAATATCAAGAATGTCCAGGCTGATAGAATGACTAATGACCTTGTGACAAGATGCTGTATAAGGAGGGGTTAACAAAAGACGGGCCCTGCCATTATCTGCCGAGCAGAGGTGCTTGGGCCCAGGCTCGAAGCTGTCAGCGTGGCTTTTCGGACTGACAATTGGCTCGGCCAGTCCTTCCCGCCGGTCCACACTGCCCTCCCACGGCTCCCCCTCCCGCAACTGGTGCAAGTAGGACGCTGGCCGCTCGCCTCCCTTCCCCAAGAGGGCGGAGCTAAGTGAAAGTGTCGAGGATAAAACGACTCCCCGGGCGCGAGGCAAAGCCGCAGCTGCCATCTTTGTGGCCGCGGCGGCCGCCGAAGAGAAAAGGAATCGTGAGGAAGGCGGAGGACCAAACGCTGTCATTAGCATAGGCCCGCCTTGGGCGGCTGGGAACCGAGGCGTTCGGGGCCGCAGCCCCGCCCGGACGTCGGCTCGTGCGGACCGCGCCCGGGGCCGCGCACGACGCGGGGCGGGGCCAACGCGGGGCGGGGCCAACACGGCGGCGGGGGCGGGGCCAACGCGGGGCGGGTCCAACGCGGCGCGGAGGCCGCACGGCGCGGGGCGGGGCCTGCTCTGGCTCCCCGCTTCCGGCTCGCGGGCCTGACGGCGGCGTGGTGGGCGCGGGCTCGCGCGAGACGCGGCCGCGTGCGGAGCGCACCGGAAGCCGCGGGCGAGAGCGATGGCGGGTCTGACCGTTAGGGATCCCGCGGTGGATCGTTCTCTCCGTTCTGTGTTCGGTGAGAGGAGTGCGGCGGGAGGCACCCCAGCGGCCGGGCGCGGCGAGCAGCGCCCCCGGGCCTCCCGCCTCGCGCTGGGCGGAGCGGGCCGCTCTCCCCGCCCGGCCCGGCGGGTCCCGCGCCCGAGGGCGTCCCCGTCGCCGCCGAGCTCTCCGGCGTTGGCCGCGGGATCGTCGGGGCCTCCGCGCTTCCCGCTTCCGAGCGCGCAGTGGCCTTTCCGAGCGGGGACGCTTGGCCGCGGCCTCGCCCCGCGTGCGGGTCCCGTGCCCAGGCGGCGGCCGCCGTCCGCGCCCGCCCTCGTTGGGGTCCGTGGCCTTCACCTTTCCCCGCGGCGCTTGAATTTCGCCCGCGGTGCTGGTGGCCCCGGAATCTTGAGGTGGCTTACGGACGCATGAATGAGTGCATGATTAAGCCATCAGAGGAATCTTTTGAAGGAAAATTAGGTCTATTCTGAGGAATCTTTTTTGCTGGGATAAGCTACTTTGAAGCTAGACGTGATTTTCAAGCACCTTTTGGAAGGGACGAGACAAAACGATTGGGTATAATTGTGCCGAGTGCGTGTGGTGCTGGAGGTTGAATCTAGGATCATTTTAGTTTCAACCATGCCCCTCGCCCTTTTTAGTTTTTGTTTGGAAACAGCCTCACTACACTGCTGAGGCCGCCCTTAAACCCGTGCGCCTCCTGTCTCAGCCTCCCAAGCACTGGGATGATGGATGTGCCCCACCACTCCTGGATCAGTTCAGTATAACTCTTAATATCCCTAAGTGTGGATGTGTAGGACATCTTAACCTGATTTTAACACAAATATGTTTTAGTAATCACTGGTAATACTTTCAGACCTTCAGATAAATAGCACTGCTGAAGTATTTTCCTCAAAGTTAAGGAAAACCTAATACTTGTCAGATCCATCTAAGAACTTTTTGAGCATACAGTACCTACACCTTTTATATTTAGACTCCGACATGCCTTGTTAAGAGGTTTGAGGCGCCTGCTGTTGTGGTGCACACCTGTAATCTCAGTACTTGGGAGTCTGAGAGAGGAGGATCACAGGTTTGAGGCCAGCCTCAGAAACTTAGTCCCTGTTTCAAAATAAAAAAAATCAAAGGGCTGGTGGTATAACTCAAAAGTAGAATGCCCCTGGGTTTTCTTCCCAGTACAAAAAAAGAAAAGAGAGGTTTGAAGAAACCCTATTTTGAGCCAGTTACGTGTTTCGGAGAGAGTAGATATCTGCGGTTACTTTCTCATTAAAGATACTGGTGTAAATTCAGACTTTAATACGCTGTCTGTTCTTTAGTGGGTAACATTCCTTATGAAGCTACTGAAGAACAGTTGAAGGACATCTTCTCTGAGGTTGGACCCGTTGTTAGCTTCAGGTGAGATTATCTTGTACTTCCTGGTGACAGATTCTTAAAGAAACCTCACACGTTCTGCCCTCGCTAATGATGGCAGGGACCTGCTTTTTTACTTTGTTTTGTTTTCACTGGTAATTTCTCACATGCATTTTATTTTTGCTAGCCAGTTTATTGAGATATAATTCACATGCCATACAATTCACATTCATTCTTATCTAAAACATATCGGATTTGTTCATGAAAATGTTTTGAAAATACTGCAACGAGGCCGTCAGAGCTCTGAAGTGATTCATCTTAACCGTGGGCCATATTGGAACCTGGCGGTCAGCAGGAACCCCGAATACGTGTAGCACTTCCCTGACGCTTGCTTTTGCTGTCCAGATTGGTATATGACAGAGAGACGGGCAAACCCAAAGGTTATGGCTTCTGTGAATACCAAGACCAGGAGACGGCGCTCAGTGCGATGCGGAACCTGAACGGGCGCGAGTTCAGCGGGAGGGCGCTTCGGGTAGACAACGCGGCTAGCGAGAAGAACAAAGAGGAGCTGAAGAGTGAGTGCCACCCCGAGCTGCGCGAGGCGAGAGTGGGGCCCTAGAGACGAAAAGGGCTGGCGAGGTGCTCGGGGACGTGCCAGAATGCTTAGCGAGGCGGCTTTACTTGAGCAGCGTGAGGGCCCTCAATTAGGGACGTGTGTATCTGAGAAACAAGGTGAAGTTGCTTTTGAAAATCCTTGTTGCTAAGGGGGTGGTTTCCGGGTCCACCAAGCCGTTAGTACTGCCAACTGTCATTTGTCATTCCTGTGACCGTGTTGCCAGATCTTTAAGTGGAGGGGGCATTAAGGCATGTGTATGGCTTTTTCATGAGGTAATGGAACCAAGAATTCAGTCTTGAAATTAACAGCTCTATTTAAACCTTTTTCTTCTGGACTAGCTGGCCAAGAGAAGTCCGTGTGGCTGCCTCCCTAACGGGGCTCACTGCTGACCTGTGTGCTCACGGTCCTAGCTCTCCACGAGTCGCTATGTCTCCGCCCCGGAGCGTTAAGTTAGCGATGGTGCCTACCGCAGCCCTACAGGATGGCCACTTGAAATGAGCGCGCTTTCTGTTTGGCATCCGTAACTCTCTTGTGCTTTCTCCCTGGTCAGGCCTTGGCACGGGGGCCCCTGTCATCGAGTCGCCGTATGGAGAGAGCATCAGCCCTGAGGACGCCCCCGAGTCCATTAGCAAGGCAGTCGCCAGTCTCCCGCCAGAGCAGATGTTTGAGCTGATGAAGCAGATGAAGGTGGGAGGGGCTCTCGGTTACGAATCAAGCAGTTCACATCACGGAGTTCACTGATGAGTCAGCGGACTAGTCCTCTGAACGCAGATAGCATCTGTGCCCCCAGACACCATTTCTCGCCCCTTCGGTGTCACATATATACACAGAATATTTTGCAGCTTGTGCCCAAAGCTTCCTGTTTTTTTCACGCAAGCACACCTACCCAAACAATGAAGCTGGGTTTTTGTGCTCCCCCAAAAATATCAGGTATGAGTATTGAAAGGTGGCCTTTTCTCCTAAGTGACGGTATTATGGCATTTGAGATGCCTCTTCCCCTTCTTACCCGCCATTACCATGATTTTGTGTGCCATGTAAAAAGCAACCCTAAAGCCGGGCGTGGTGCGCACTGTAATCCCAGCATTCAGGAGGCTGAGACGGGAGAATCACGGTTCACGGATAGCCTCAGCTACTACTTGGGCTCTTGGCAACTCGGTGAGACCCTGTTTCAAAACAAAGAATAAAAAACAGGGCAGGGGGTGGAGTGGAAGTAGAAAGCCTCTAGGTTCCGCCCCCGGTGCCACACACACAGAATTAAATAAATAAAAAGCAACAATATCTTAAAGAGCTTCTTAACTCATGTTCCTCAGATGGGACTAGCTCTAAGTCACTATGAGTTTTAAAGAGTAAGTACTGAGCGTGATGATGAATCTGCTTGCCTTCTCAGCTCTGTGTCCAGAATAGCCCCCAGGAAGCACGGAACATGCTGCTTCAGAACCCACAGCTGGCGTACGCTTTGCTGCAAGCACAGGTAGTGATGAGAATTGTGGACCCGGAGATTGCCCTGGTGAGTGCTTCTGCTTCCTTGTGTTAGAGCGCTTGGCTAAGCCTGAGCGGCACCTTGAATTGAGTGGCCTGATTGCTTTGTTGGCTCATAAGATTTTTTCACTTTGTAGAAAATTCTGCATCGCCAGACAAATATCCCAACGCTGATTGCAGGCAACCCTCAGCCAGTCCACGGTGCCGGTCCTGGCTCGGGATCCAGTGTGCCAATGAACCAGCCGAATCCTCAGGCCCCTCAGGCCCCATCTCTGGTAGGACTTCATTACTTATCCTTTCTTGTATTTGTCCTAGACTGTTCTATTGTTAGAAGAATATATTTAAAGGAGAATGGTCAAAAACCAGAGATGATCATTTCCAGGCAGAAAAACAATTCCCGGGGTGTAGAACACATGACATCTGAATGAAAAGAGATTTGGTTCCTAGTTTCTAAAACAGATTTTTTCTTATAAGCTAACTTACAAGACGTCGTGTGTGCGTATTCCTGACCCTGTGGTCGGAATCTTTCTATTCCGTATGCATTATTTCGTTTAATCCTCATAGCAGATAGATGAGGTAGGCATTCTTACTCTTATTCTCACCAGTGAAGAAAGTAAAGCTCACTTTCCAAGCAGGACACAAAACCCTGAAGCCGCAACAAATTGATACATTTGAAAACTGAACCTTTTCTGTACAGAGAAAGCAAGCACCAAAGACAAATGACAAGAGGAAAGTAGTTGCCATACATATCAGGGAGAGAAGGCAAATTACTTAATAAAGAGTTCTCTTCAAAAATGTTTCTTGCCACATTTGTACTGGTGTAAATTGGAAACATCCTCAATGTACATCAGTGGAGGAATGGAGAAAACGGAGTACTTTACAGTGAAATAAACTCCATGTAGCGACACGAGTTTCAAATACATAACCATATAGCATTACGAGGAACTTGGCATCAACAGAGGTAACTCAAAAACATATACAAGTAAAGCTAAGTGAATGTAGAGCCATTCCTAAAATGTGGGTGTATGTGTCTGCAAAGTCCCAAAGTGTTAAGTGATTTGCAAAACAATACATTTAGTATGCAACGATTCATAAAGACTCTTTAAGCAGCTGTAAGAGTTCTTGGCGGTCTACGGGGACAGGGTAGGGATGCGATTGAAGGAGGAAGTCTGTATACATTCTCTGCTAGGCCGAGTGGTTGTGTTTTCTGTACAACCTCTATAACGAATTTCTATATTAAACCAAGTTAGTAAGAAAAGTCCAGGAGAAAAATGGGCAATGGACATGAACAGTTCATAGAACTGGAAATAGTAAATATTGAAAAAGTATTCAGTCTTAAGATAAATGGAAATGGAAGCTGTAATAAACTGTCATTCTTTACTTATCAGTAAACAACAAGAATTGGTATTTCAAAGTAACAGGGCAGAGGTTCACAAACAAATCAGTCATTGAAAAAACTCTGCAAGTATATACGTTCATGTTGGGATAAAATTTTATAAATCCAAGCAGTGTACCAGATTTGGTCCATGGACCATAGTTTACCATCCCTTGCTCTAAAATATGAACTTTTTTTTTTTTCCAGAAAAGGTGGGAAAAAAAATGGAATAAGACCCAGGGAGGTTAAATGTTCCAAAAATAGATTTTTTTTTTTTTTTGGTGGTATATACTCCCAGACCTAATTTTATATTTTATTTGGAAACAGGGTCTCTTAAGCCAGTGCGGCTGGCTTTGAACCTGCACGATCCTCCTGTCTCCGCCTCCCAGGTGCGGGGATTACAAGGGTGCGCCACCACGCCCGGCCCAAAATAGAATTCTAAGTGGCAAATTCAAGAACTGAATATAGTTCTGTGTGACTTCTGTTTTCTCCTAACCATCTCCGTTATAGTTTCTTCTTTTATATTTTGCTTTATTTGTGAAATTAGGCATTGAACCCAGGGGAATTCTACCTCTGAGGTACACTCCGCCCTTTTGTTTCGTGTGTGTGTGTGTGTGTGTGTGTGTGTGTGTGTGTTACTGGGGATTGAATCTAGGGACATTTTACCTCTAAGTTACACCCCAGCCCTATTTTTTAATTATTTTGAAACAGGGTTTCACTAAGTTGTGGAGGGCCTTACTAAGTTGCTGAGGCTGGCCATGAACCTGCCATCCTCTTGTCTCAGCCTCCTAAATATCAGGATAACAGTCATGCGCCACCATGCCCAGCTCAAGCCATTTATTTTAAATTATTTTACTTTGAAATGGAATCTCACTATGTTATCATGTGCTAACTTTAAACCTGCGATCATCCTGTCTCCGCCTCCCAAATACCGGGATTATAGGCATATGCCACCATGCCCGGGTAGCGGTTGCTTTTCAGAAAGTCCCAGTCCCCTTTTTGTCTTCTTGGGTTCCCGCACTTTTTCACTCTTACTGCTGGGCCCGTCATGAAGGCAGGAGTAGATGCCTGTGCCGCCTTCTTATACAGATAGGCCAGTCAGTCTCTGCATTGAAGGTCGGCTTCGTCTTAACTGTGCTCACGTAACAAGGCTCATGACACGTACCACAGCTTGCGTCTACGGAGTGTACAGTGTGTGGTGAATCTCATGCCGCTTAAGATGTGCTGAGCCAAAGGGTATTTGGTAGCCTGTTGGGGCTGCGAGTGACGAGGACTTTGAGATCACTGGCTTACTCTAGCATTGAGTCTGCAGAGTCACGACCATCCTCCGGTTTTTGTCTTGGCCAGGGTGGAATGCACGTCAATGGCGCACCTCCTCTGATGCAAGCTTCTATGCAGGGTGGCGTTCCAGCACCGGGGCAGATGCCAGCTACTGTACCGGGACCTGGCCCTGGTTCCTTACCTCCTGGAGGTAAATAGCATTTAGCACCTTCACCATTTTGTTACCTCGCTGAAGTTCTGTCTTAGCCACTCCCGCAGTGCAGCCCATCATGCGATGGTAGGATTACGAGAGGAGACGAACGCACAGCTAGGAATCCGTAGGAAACCTAGGGTCCGTGTTCGGGGGCATGTTGGAGATCAAGGGCCGGGTCTCAGCATGCAAGGCAAGCGCTCTGAGCTACGCCCCTGGCCCGGTGCTCTCTTACATGCACTCTGTGTTCCATTACGAGAGCAGGGAAAGGTGACGGTAAGACTAATGCGGGGCAAGCGGCATGACTGGAAACGGAGTCGAGCCAGCAAATTAGAGAAAGAACAACGGAAAGGAAGCGACGAATGTGGAATGGGATGGATGGAAGAGAAGCTAGCCTCGTTTCTAATCCTCCATTAAAACCAAGGACTATTACATTAGCTTGGTAAGCTCACGAAGAAAACAGGCCCAAAGTCCATTAAAAACTAACAACTGAAAAGAAATAGAAGGGCTGGGGATAGAGCTCAGTGGTAGGCACTTGCCTGCCGTGGGTGAGGCTTTGGATTCAATCCTCAGGACTACAAACAAACACAAAGAGAAAAGAAGAACTACACGTAGAGCCACATGTCAGAGCGCATGTCTGGAATCCTGGTATTGGGGAGGCTGAGACAGTAGGATTGCAGGATTGAGGGCAGCCTCTGCAAGTAGTGAGACTCAGCAACCTAGTGTGATCCTGTTTCCAAATTTAAAAAAAAGTAACTTAGAAATAGAATGCCCCTGGGCTCAATCCCCAGTCTCACACACGTACACACGCATGCTCCTCACACATTGAAAGCATGTGGGTAGCCACCTGTGAACCCTTGCTACTGTACTTGTAACTTTTTGTTGTTCAGCAGTTGTAATTCAAGACATTGAGTGAAACAGTGATTCCCCACTGGAAACATCCTTCAGGAACACATCCATATTAGAGGAACCAGTCTGCACAGCCGAGTTTACAAGGAATAGATTTTGAAAGAAATTTTAGCAAGCACAATTTTCATTTATCTACTATCTCTCAATGAAAGAAATGGATTCTGTATTGTCTACGCTCTTGATTTGTGGGTGTGTGACTTGCCTTCAAGTATCACCACACTATATATCCACAGTGGGATTTTGCTCAGCCATGAAGAACAGTAGTTACACCATTTGCAGAAAGCGATGGAACTAGAGAATATTTAACTATTTGGGATCAGACAGTCTCAGAAAGTCAGGATTGTTTATTTTGTCTCATACGTGGAAGTTAGACAAAAGGGCGTGGTGGCACACGCTTGCCATCTCAGTACTTGGGAGGCTGAGACAGGAGACCACAGGCTCGCGGTCAGCCTCAGCTGCTTAGTGAGGCCCTCCGCAACTTAGACCCTGTTTCAAAATAAAGAATCAAATAGGACTGGGAGCATAGCTCAGAAGTAGACTACCCCTGTGTCATTCCCAGTATCACACACACAAAAAATTAGGAAACGGGAAACTAGATAGTTGAGGGAGAGACCAGTAGAATACTGGAGAGGGTGATGGGGTGAGGAAGGGAGGGAGGGGGAAGGAAGAATAACTGAAAGGAACAGTTCAAATAGTGCTATGTCTGTGTATGCAAATGGCACCGCCAATCTCACTGTTAAGTGTGGGGAGGGGTAAGTAGGAAACACAAGGCCTGTGTGCATGTTTGTATGGCTTTGAATCTTACTATGATGTATAATTATGATGCATCAGGCAAAGTATTACAAATAAAATGTAGTCATGGCACAAGTCATAGCATGGTCCTACTGTACAGGAAGTGCGCACCCCATGGCTTAGGCCCATTACGTGAACTGGAAGCGCCCTGACTCACGAATCACACACTTAGAAGTCATAGCATGTTGAATCGCTGTAGAGGCTTTCAAATGTCTCTTCTCCTCTTCTGTACTCGTCATGAACTGGTAGCATGTGGCGTACAGATGAGCACCATGTGTGGGCCACACTTGAAGTAGCAGTGAGCTAGTGGACAGAACATAAGTACGCACAGTGAGGAATTAGATCAGCACGCTTCGCTGACAATAGAGGGAGGGAGCCTTATGTCTTTTGACTGTGTAATACATTCCCCAGTCCAGATGACCATGGACCTGTTTTTTAAGAACATGTTAATTTAGTTGCAGAATAAATCCTTAACAAATAGAGAAAACTGGAGATTAAAACTAACTAAAAGCCAATTTAGTTGGGAGGCTAAGGAGGAGGATCTCAGGTTTGTGGCCAGCTCCAGCTACTTAGGCCACCTACATCTTAGACCCTATTTCAAAGTAAAGAATAAAAATTAGGGCTGGGGGTAGAGCTCAGAGGTACAGTGTCCCTGGGGTTCAATCCCCAGAACCGCAAAAAATAATAAAAAATCTTTAAAAATCAAAGAGCAACTGAGAAAAATTTTTACTTGAAAAATTAAGGCTCACACTATAGCAAGTCCTTGAATTAAAAAGAAATAAAAATTATAAGGTATATAAAGGAAAACAAAAAGTAGTACGGGAAATAGGCAGGCATAGTAGCACACACCTATAATCGTAGTACTTGGGAGGCTGTTATAAAAGGATCGCAGGTTTGAGGCAGGCACACAGTAACTTAGACCCTGTTTCAAATTAAAAAAAAAAAGGGCTACAGTGTGTCTCAGAGGTAGGATGCCCTGGATTTAATCCCTAGTACCACAAAAAATATTTTTAAATATAGAAAATAGAGAAGGCACTGCTTAAAGGAAAATGAATATCCGTAAATGCCTGTATTTAAAATAAAGGAATTCTATGTGTCAATTTTAAGAAATTGCAAAAACAAGCAAGAAAGAGACGCAAAAGAAGAAAGATAAAAGTTAATATAATGTAAAATCATTAAACATGTGAAAGTTTCAAGTGGTATTTTGGTGGTTTGTAACACTTATACTTCTGAACTTAGTAAAACTTAAAACTATGATTTTTGAGATACCTTGTAGAGAGCCCTTTGACATTTGATGACAAGGGAGGAAATAATTAGTGGTAAAGTGGGCAAAGAAAATGTATAAGAACTTCATAAAAAAGCAACACTAAAGGGCCAATAAAAATCAATTCATTTACAGTTTGAAGATTGCAGATTAACTAACAATGACATCTCCCTTAGGCCCAGCAGACTAGCAAGTTCCTAAGAGAGATGACAGTATTGGTGGAGAAAGTGGTACTCCAACATTAGATGGCAGAAATGTGAAGTTTTTCAGCCTTTCAGGCGTGCCAGGCGTGATGGCACACACCTGTAATCCCAATACTTGGGAGGCTGAGCCAGAAGAAATGCAACCTAGCTTGACCCTGTTCCAAAGCAAAACGTAAAAAAGGGGCTGGGAGTGTTAGCAGCTGGGTAGTAGAATGCCCCGTGTTCAACTCCTTGTAAGCCATACACACATACACAGTACTCTTATTATTAAAATTGATACACATGTTGACGTCCTACTTCCTTTTCTGTGAATGTAGCCCATACAAAGTCATGACGCGTGATCATGTCTAATGTGAGCCATTCTGCCCACAGTGTCTTCTATTTGGAAACAGGCTCTCACTAAGTTGCTGAGAGCCTCACTCAGGATCTGAGGCTGGCTTCGAAGCCGTGCGATCCTCCTGTCTGAGCCTCCCACGCGCGGAGATTACAAGCGTGCGCCACCACGCCTGGCTGAAAACCAGTAGTTTTCAGACATTAATGTGTGTTCAAATAATCTGAAAGGCTTATAAGACAAAGATTGCTGCTCCTGTTCCCCGTACTAAATTCAGTAGGTCCCAAGCGGGGGACTGAGAATGTGGAGTTTAGGATGTCAAGGCTGCTAGGCTGCATACCACCTTCTGAGAACCATTGTTTAGAACAATACGTGCCTTTTACAAAAAAGGAGGCCTGAGAATGCGTTGATTTTATTAAATCACTTGTTCAAAGTCACAGTTACTTAGTAGCAAGTGCAGGGTTAGGACCAGTTCTTTGCATTCTTAGTTCACAGCTCTTTGGTGGTTGGCATATTAAATAAAGTTCAGGGGAGTGATGCATACAAGCTTTTCTATGAAAGTATTCATGAACTGCAAACAGATCGGCTTGTGTCTTCTCCCCACTCAGGGCATATATTGCTCCTTTGAAGAAAAACTAATTCTTGCTCTATAGAACGGAGCAGACTTATGGTGCAGGATTTTTCTTTGTACAGCTGTCATCATACCCCAGCTGATGAGAACAGACTGGTGATTCTCAACCCTATTACACCCTGTATCGTGGGAGAGCTTTCCGCCTGGTTCTGGTAGTCAGAGAGGTGAAGTAGGAGTCACTGAAGCACCACCTGTACTAAAAGACCCTGTCAGTCTGGCTACCTGCATGTTGCGTGGTAGTGTCCAGCTTTCGTTGTGGTTCTCCTTGTCGGGCAGCATGAGGTAGTTCGGCAAGCCAGCCACCATTCCGGTTTTCCCGCTGTCTAATCTGTGTTACCCCTCCTGTCCTTCATCTTCCAGGAGGGATGCAGGCTCAGGTTGGGATGCCAGGAGCTGGGCCGGTGTCTATGGAACGGGGACAAGGTAAGCCGGCATTAGCGCCCAATTAATATGGGCTAGGCCTGGGGCTGCTTCATATTTGTACTTTCTAATAGGACGGCCCCTAGCCAGTAGCTTTTTAAATATTTAAAAATAGGTTGAAATTCAGGAAAATTGAAAATTCAGTTCCTAAACCACACTCTTAAGTGCTCAGTAGTCTCGTGGAGCTAGTGGATACCACACTGGACGTTGCAGATAGAGAATATTTCTATCACAGAAATTCCTCCTGGGAAAGTGCCGGTCTAGACTTCTATCTAGTGATTCGGAGCTCAGCTCTACAAGAATTGTTAAAGAAACAAAATTACTTCCCAAGAGTCTGTTTCCTTGCCACCTGTGAGTGCACTGACATGTTCTCTCTCCTCTTTATATGGATATCTGCAGGCTTAGTAAGGAATTTAACAGTGACCGTATACTGTGCGACTGAGCATGTAGAAGGCTAGATTTAAGTCCCCTATCTGTTGTCTCAGTACAAGAGAAGTACCTGAGAAGTGGCCTGCACTATGGCAGAAACGCTATGTACACCACAGCAGAGGCACTGTATTTCTCCATGTTATGAGAGCTTGGAGGAAAAGAAAATGCAGTAAGTAGTTCACTTCCAAGCAGAGGTAGGAGGAGAACAGGTGAGAGAGACAAGGGACTGAACACATCCTCTCTGCGGGGTCTTTCATTTTCATCCACAACCCCGTGAGTTAGCTGGCAGCACCTCCGTCTTACAGGAAAAGCGCTAGGAGCTCGGAGTCTTAAGGTAGTCAGGGGGCACGGTAAATAAGTACTAGCGTCCAGTATCGGGGCCTGGAGTTGCTGCCCTCTTCCAACCAGTAAGTGGCGGAGCTGAGATCGAGAGTCCGGCTCCACCCTTTGTCCTTGCACGCTGCCCCTAACAGCTTCCAAACAGAACTTTCAGTGTGCTCTACTTGCATTCACTGGACCCCTGTGATGGGGAGAGGCTGCTTGCACAAGCACAAAAAGCTTAAGTTTTTCTTCTTAACAGAGGGCCTACAAGTAAAAGCCACCTAAACAGCACACTGTTGAGATGTAGGCCAATGGCTCGTACGCTGGGGTCGGTGGTTGGAGTGACAGGTTTTCTTATTAGCTCTCTAACGGCATCCCGCGCCTTTGTGCTGTCATGCCCCCAGCACTGTAGTAGTCATGTCCGCACCCCAGAGCGATGGTGCGGTGGTGAGAAGGGACTAGGCTCCCATCGATGGGGTCTGCCGGCCCTAGCTGTGGAGCGCGTGCTTCCCTGACACCTCCCTTCCTGCTCTAGTCATCTTCGTCTTCCGGGTTAGAAGTGACAGCCGCTGGGTACAGTGATGAACTTAATAGTCCCAGTACTTGGGTGGCTGAGACTGGACGATCGCAGGTTCAAGGCCAGCCTTGGCAACTTAGCTAGACCCTGTCTCAAAAATGTCAAGGGGCTGGGAATGTAGCTCAGAGGAAGAATGCTCCTGGGCTCCGGCTCCAGCAGCAAAATAACAACAACAGTAAAGGGAAGTGACTCTCCTTTTGAAACTCTTTGAAGACACACACGGAGATGAGCTTTCTTTTATAGTCCCCAGTACCCAGCAGAGGAAGCAGGACTCCCTTCCTCTGTGCCCAGATTACCTCCCTTTCCCAGAGTCCACGCACCTTTCGCCTACGTGTCATGGTGAACGGAGACAGCGGTACATTTGCCAAGACGCCTCCTTTTCTCCTGTCTCCCTGTTTAGTGTCCGTGCCCTTGTCATCTCATTTGTCTTTGCCCTCATCAGATTCGCTTGTTATCAGACAGAACCTTGCTGTGGCAGATGATTTCATGTGACCTGCTACTCTCTTTCCTTATGGAAAATTCATTCGCTGCATTTCCCCTGATTTGGTAGCTATTTTATAGCAAACCTTTTTGACAGTAGTACTGTCACAGTTCTGTTATGGCCTCTAAATAAATCTTCATATTTTCCCTTTGAAAATATCAACTAGAGGTTCTAAACCACCCTTTTAAGATTTTTTTTTAAGAACATCATAAATTGAAGGGAGACTGTAGCAGTAGCAGAGGATAACTCGAAAATCATTGATTATTCCTGCCCAGATAAACCCAGTGACTCATGAGTTTCCCTCTAGGAAGCTGCCTGGTCAAAGTGAAACTACTTCAGATGCCCACAGAAGCTAGTGGAACTTAGGAAGATTTTGTAGCTTTCTTAACTTAAGTGTGTAAATGTCCAGTTTCCATGGGTGTGTGTCTGTGCGTGTGTGTGCAAGCTCTCTTAAGTGTCTGCTTTCTCCTTTTGAACTTACTGCTTACCTAGGAGCCCTGCAGCACTCGCCCGTGGGACCCGCCGGGCCTGCATCAATTGAGCGAGTTCAAGGTACCCATTGTATCTGCGGGCTTCCTGTCGCTTGTGGTGTTCAGGGTGGGACGGAAAGAGGCAAGGAGCTGCTTGGCAGTCGTCCTCACGTTCAGAACCCGAACGGGTAGTGTTTTGGGGTTTTTGGCTTTTAGTTTTCTCTTTTTCCCTGTGGAGGCCACAAGCCTAAGAGTGCCCTCTTCACACAGAGCAGAGAACATGGATGATACGGCATCTGTCCGAGGCTATACTCCCTACTGGTGTCAGGAGGCTCGGATGGAACAGCGGTCTGTAAGGAGACCGAGGGTTCCTGCAGAGCCCTGGCAGTGTTCACGTATGCCCGGGCCCCGCCTCTCTTTTGTGACTCTGGTCTTTGAACTAAGGTTGATTAGAAAGAAAACCAGGAGCCAAAGTTTCCTCAGGTCACAGCGCTAGTCCCTGGCAGGTTGCACCCGTTTGCTCTTTATAAATTCCATCCGTACTCTGACATGGCCCAGATTCTGCCTACACCCTGCTTCTGTTCTCAAGCTGCAAGAGGATTCTGCTGTGGTGAGCTTTCACCCGCTCTCAGGTGTCTGAATTCTGTTGGCAGTGGTATAACGAGCCATTTCTTGTCTTCCGTGTCCTTCGCAGCAGTAACTCCCTCTCTGTTTCCCCGTCAGTGCCGATGCAAGACCCCAGAGCAGCCATGCAGCGGGGAGCCTTGCCTGCCAACGTCCCAACTCCTCGAGGTCTGTTAGGAGATGCTCCCAATGACCCGCGAGGAGGCACTTTACTCTCTGTAACTGGCGAGGTCGAGCCTAGGTAAGCACTGGCAGAGACTAAAACACTCTGAGAAGTCTGGGTTTCGCCTTGCTTGGAAATAGGCTTTCCATACCATTCGTACCTGTTTGCCCACTTCAGAAGATAAATATTTATGGCCACTGAACAAGACTGAGCACTTCTCCTCAGGCACGGCTCTGGTTAAGTATGTCATGTTGAGCTAACCATGACTGTTGTATGTTCAGGAATGGGAAGTTTTGGTATGCATACCCGAGCAAGGAAAACGTGTGGTACTGGTGATGTTAGTTGCAATGATAGTAATCCATGTCAGTGGGGATCGTGCCTCGATCTGTGCTCTGAGCTAAAACTTGATTTAGATCATCTTATTAAATGCACACAACCCCGGCTAGGGGAATAGCTCAAGGGCAGAACACTCGCCTACCACACACAGGCCCTGGCCCCTATCTCCAGACCCGCAAAGAGATGAACCCACACCACCCTAGAAAGTGGATATAATTAGTCCCATTTTGCCAACGAAGCAATGAAGGTATAGAGGAACGAAGTCAATGTGCCAAAGATCACACAGCTGATGGCCGGAGCGTTCTCCGGCACTATACCGCATACTCGTTATGCACGCAGTGAAGGTCCCCTGAGGTTGGCATCAGTTCCTTGTCGGGCATTTTCCTCACCGACCTTCTGGTTGACACTTTACTGTTGTTATGTTTTATTTGGAAGTACGTTTGTCTCCACCTCTAGAGGTTACCTGGGACCACCTCATCAAGGTCCACCCATGCACCATGTTCCTGGCCATGAAGGTCGTGGACCACCCCCACATGAGATGCGGGGAGGGCCGTTAGCCGAGCCTAGGCCTCTAATGGCAGAACCAAGAGGACCCATGCTGGATCAGAGGGGCCCACCCTTGGATGGCAGAGGTAAGGGGGCACCACATCACAAGACTACCTTGGGCTCTACTCTGGGATTACTGCCCGGGCAGTGGGGTTGGCAGGTGTCTTCAAGGTTTATCTGCAAATCTGTGAAACTAGCGAGATGACGACAGCCTCATAGTTGAGGGGAGATGGGACTAGAAGAATCGATTCCCATCTTTCTTAAATCGTTAGTACTGACGGTACAGGCGAGTAGGTACACCATTGTTTTACAACTTGCAGGTGGAAGAGATCCCAGAGGAATAGATGCACGAGGGTTGGAGGCCCGAGCCATGGAGGCAAGAGGACTAGATGCCAGAGGATTGGAGGCCCGTGCCATGGAGGCCCGTGCCATGGAGGCCCGCGCCATGGAGGCTCGCGCCATGGAGGCCCGTGCCATGGAAGTCCGAGGGATGGAAGCCAGAGGCATGGACACCAGGGGCCCAGTGCCTGGCCCTAGAGGTCCTCTACCTAGTGGAATCCAGGGTCCTGGTCCACTTAACATGGGGGCAGTAGGCCCCCAGGGAGCCAGACAGGTATGCGTAATGCTTCTAGCGTCTGGGTGAAAGTGCCATCCTGCTAGGAAACGGTCATTGAGCCTGAGTGTTACTGACCTCTGACCTGAGCTGTTTCTTAGCTTGTTGGAAAAATAAGACTAGGATGTCCCTTTACTTTCTCTGTCCCTTAGGAAAGCGAGTCTTCTGGTTTTTTGAATGACAGTCTTTCCAGGATTGTCATTCAAAAAGAACATTATTGCCCTACAATTTCTGTAGCTCCTCCATTCAGAAAAGAGGCCCTGAGAATTTAGGGGTCAGGGAGGACTTTTATTCGGGGTGAGAAGCAACAGCACATAGGCCTTTTTCCAAAACATACTTGCCTGGCTCGCAGCATCTCTTATCTGGACTCTGGGCATGGATGAATAGAAATTCCTCCCGCGGATGGTTCTAGCGTGCAACCCTAAGAACCAGCAGGTTAGCGCATGTGCAGAGCTTCGGCCGTGTAGATGAGCTTAGGTTGGCAGAAGCTGTGTGAATCCAGTGCGATCACAGAACCTAAACCACGTGGGCTGTGAGCGCCAGCTCTCCTTTCTTCGGCTCTCTCCAGCTGTGTGTGTCTCGCTCTAGGGTCGTCGCCGCGTCCTCATCGCCATCGGGTTGGGAGGTGGGCCGTGTGGGTGTTCCCGAGGTCCGTGTGCTCACATCATTTCCATCTGGCCCTCCGCTTATTCCTCTCTGGATTTCTCTCTTCCCTCTTACATATGTATACGTGTCTTCGTGTGTGTGTGTGTGTGTGTGTGTGTGTGTGTGTGTGTGTGTGTGTGTAAGGTGGGGTGGAAGAGGGGGAGGAGGAGAACATGAGAGCTAGAATGGAACATATCAGTCGTCCAGTTCTTTCATTGTATAGGTTTGGAAACTGAGGCCCCAGATTCAGGTGACTTAACACAGTTCGCGTGTCGGCAGCAGCAGAGCCAGGACCAGAGCCCGCTGTTTTTTCTCCTCTGCTGCTCTGCCCGTTTCCGCACATTTGTGTGTGTGTACACCTACCTCTTCTTTAGTTTGAGATCCAAATAGCTTTTTTCCTGGCATATGGAGAAGAAAAGTATTCTCTACTATTAAGTTTAGCTTTTCTTTGTTTATTTTGCTACTAGGAATTGAACTCACGGGCGTTCTACCTCTGAGCTCCACCCCCAGCCCTTTTATTTTAAAACAGGGTCCCACTAAGTTGCTGAGACTGACCTCGAACCTGTGATCCTCCTGGCTCGGCCTCCCAAGGACTGGGATTACAGATGGGTACCACCACACCCAGCAGGACGTTGATTTTTATTGTTCCCTTTATGGTCAGTAGCCCCATAATAGAAGTATTTTATAATAAATGCATTCAACATTTATTGAGCACCACGTATGTATGAAAGCGATGTAGGTTATGGGAGGATAGCAGTGTAAACAGCAGAGTCACTGCCCCGTGGAGTTTCCTACTAGTAAGGGAGACAGACCACACGCTCCTGCATATTGCTGCTGCCCCGAGGCGTCTGTGGAGGAAGACACTGAAGTGGGAGGCCATTTTGGAGTGCGCTCTCGCTCCACTTTCTTCTCTAAGTGCTCCAACTCGTTCTGTAATACTAGGCTTTTGTTTTGCAGTGCCGGGATTAATGCTAGGACCTTGTGCATGCTAGACAAGCTCTTTCACCAAGCTATAACCCCAACCCAGTATGCTTTTGTTCAGAGTCTGTGAAGCTAGTTAGGTCTCAGGTAGAGAAAACAAAACATGTACCTTCAAACTTTTCAAAACTGTTAGCCAGCTGTGGTGACTCTCGCCTGTAAAATGCCAGTACTTAGGAGGCTGAGACAGAATGAAAAATCTGAGGATGTACTGGGTAATTCCCAGTTCCAAGAAGTTTTAAAAGCCGGGCATGGTGGCGCACGCTTGTAATTCCAGTACTTGGGAGGCTGAGACAGGAGGATCGCAGGCTCAAGGCCAACCTCAGCAACTTAGTGAGACCCTGTTTCAAAATCAAAGAGTAACATAGGGCTGGAAGTGTAGCTTGAAGGTAGAATGCCCCAGTTCCATGTGTAATACCACACACAAAAAAAAACTTTTAAAAATGTTTTAAATGTATTTATTCACTTCTAAATAAGCATATATAATATATTAAGAACTTTGTTTCCTCACCGGTGATAATCGCTCCCATCCATCATCACTTACTAGCTCTTTAGTGTTCTAGCACATATACATGCTGGAAATATATAATATGTAGTCTTATTTTCCCCTTTCACTGTTCTGTATGTTTTCTTGAACAAAATGTCTTTAATTCATTTTAAACCCGATTTTTAAACTTTCACTTGAGTCCCTCTAGCTGGGAACTTGTTGGTAGAAGCCCCGTAACTGCTAGGGTGATTATATAACATGCCGTCCAAATCTGGAGCCTCTGAGGATGGAAGAGAATGCGGCTCTAATTTTCCCTGAGGCAGGAGCGTCGACTGAGCGCCGCGGGCAGACTCGGGTGGAGGGCAGTCTTGCTAGTGCTTCCCTGCTCGAGCAGGGCTCTTGGAATCGCCATTGTTCAATGGTATTTCCCCTGCGGTACCTCAAACCATTGTGAGTGAGTTCTACTAAGCTTCAAAAGATACTCAAAGATGTTTCATATCCAGAACAGAAAGGCCATTTAGGTTCAAAGCAGTGTCTCAACACAGTATTAATAAAGGACAATGGGATTTTTTTTTTTTTTTTTTTTTTGTGGTACTGGGGTTCCTGGAAGCCCTTCTACCTCCGGGCTACACTCCCAGACCTATTTTACACTTTTTTATTTGGAAACAGGGTCTCAAGCCAGCGCGGCTGGCTTCGAACCTGCGCGATCCTCCTGTCTCCGCCTCCCAGGCGCGGGGATGACAAGCGCGCGCCACCACGCCCGGTGACAATGGTATTTTAAAGCTGGCACTGATGGTCCCCCACCCAGTGTCTGGGACAGGAGCTAACACATGTGAGTGAGTGCTCCAGATGATAGAACTTTTCTGCCAAACTTTAAAACTGTTAACAAAAAATTATTCACAAGGTATATTTATGCTCCCTTTCCTAAATAGGATGCAAACGTTGTCTTACTCTTGATCGCCAAGGTCATCATAAGTAGGTCCGTGACCGTCTGTGCCGCAGTCCGAAGTGGAGATCTCTCCCACATTCACTGTCAGGCCGTCGCCTGGCTCTTAACACTGCCGCCATGATATCTGTTCCTAACAGTTGTTTATATTTCTTTCATGCTTTGCTGCTTCTAATCTGCTGGGGAAGCAGGTAACGAGTTTGTTAACAATTTGTGTTGAATAAAAGTCCCCAAGCTCTGGGTAGATGCCTGAGTGTGACCGTAACTCTTGGTGGGCGCCGCCTAATGGCTGCACTCGGCGCTCGAGGCCTTGTGCTTGGATCCCACTAATCTTCCCCGAAGAGCTTAAGTGCCAATAAGTATGCCATAACTGCACTGTGTTCCTTTAAAGGTCAGTCACATTTCTTGGTCCGTACTGAAGCAGAAAGCATCTGCTGAATGTTCTCGATGAATGCTATGAAAAGCAAATGTTGGGTTAATAGCAATCTTTCCCCCAGAGGCCTTCCCATCTCTTTTCTGCCTCTCTGACAGTATGATCATCTCCACCTTACTTGTGGGATAGGGCCCTTTGGGACGAACTGCCTATGTGTGATTGAACCAGAGGTAGGCTATTGTGGATGTAACTTCTCCAGTGGCCCAGCATACATTATCTCTGGAATCTGTTGGCTTTCATTTGTTTCCACTAAGCACTCATTTCTAGAGTGCTCTCAGTTTTCCCTTTGCTTATTTGGCTGAATTTTGCTTAATTTGATGGTTTCCAGTTGTGCTGTGTGATATTTGTTGATGACGCTAGAGCTGTTGTAAGCAAGTATGTCTAACTTGCTAGTTGATCTCTGGCTCCACTCTGCCTTCTGCCATTGCTAACAGTAGAAACTGATCTCCAGAGTCATTGATTTGCTTTTTTTACTCATATCAGTAAAGATCATGATTTTGCACCTCACCATTGCTGTCTTCGGCGTTCCTTTGTGTTGGGAGTTCTGAGAACGTCTCCCCTCTGTGTGCACGCAGGTCCCAGTGATGCAGGGAACGGGCTTGCAAGGGGCAAGCATGCAAGGTGGAAGCCAGCCTGGGGGCTTTAGTCCCGGGCAGAACCAAGTCACCCCACAGGACCACGAGAAGGTAAGGACTGGCCGGCCGGCCCGGGTGCGCGGCTCCAGTGTTTTGGTTCCTCTTTTACCGGGTGGCAAGCCTGGCTCATCACAGCCCTTTGGAGGTGATGTTTACTCTGACTTTGAACTGTTTCATAATCTTGTGGCCGGAAAGTTTTTAAGCGGCTCTAATGGCAGCTTGTCTTACATTTCAGACTCATGTAGCAGTTACAGAGTTTTGTGTGTCCAGGCCAGATTGAGCTGGAAATCCAAAGCCCTTCTTTCTCCCCTTTCTGCCTTTTTTCCATTTGGCTCCATAGTCCGCTACGGCAGCTTTCTGGACAGAAGCTGGTGGGGGGTGGTTTGGCCTTGGCTGCCCCCACTGAGACTCACTACCTTCTTTTCCCCTGTGCAGGCTGCTTTAATTATGCAGGTTCTTCAGCTGACTGCAGACCAGATTGCCATGCTGCCTCCTGAGCAGAGGCAGAGTATCCTCATCCTGAAGGAACAGATCCAGAAATCCACTGGAGCACCTTGAGAGGTGAGGAGACTCCACCGCGGCAGGGCGGCCGGGCCTCTGGGGAGGTACGCTCGCAACCTTCCCCACAGCACTGGTCTCTCTGAGGCCCTAGTCCTCTTAAACTAGACCCTGGTTACCTTTGAATATAGTCAGGCCCTCTGGGAATGGGACATTTGTTTGGTTGTTGAATTGCTTGTAATAGTTTTTAACCTTTCCTGTTGATAAAAGCAATATGTGATCATATTAACAGAAGTAATCAAATACAGAAATACAGGAAATTAAAGGTAAGCGGGGTGCAGTGGCGTACACCTGTAATCCCGGTACGTAGGTGGCTGAGACGGGAGACTCAGCTATGAAGCCAGCACACAACACACTAACTTAGTGAGACCTTTTTTCAAAATAAAAAGGGTTACGGGTGTTTCTCAGCGACAGAAGGCCTGGAGGTTCCATCACAGTACCGCCCTCCTCCCCCCCAAAAGTTTGGATCACAGACGTGTATCATAGCTACATTTTGATGTGCGTTTATTGGTGCATTGTAGTCTCATACCATATTGTAAATCATGTTGACAATGACAAACGTACACACTTGGGCCCCCATGTGTGTCTGTATTTAGAGTCGAATTGAATGAACTGTAATTGGAAGCTATCGCACTTTTGGTATAATCACCAGTTCAACTTTTTTCAGATACTCCAAATACTTTGTTCTTGAGTAAAAACATGGACTTTTTTCTGATTCACTTTTGCCAGAGAAGGCATTATCTACAATGTTGTATATTCTTGCTTATAAAACACAGAATTTAAAGCCTTGCACGATGTTTTTGTCTGTTTTTACCTTTTGAAATAATCATGGATTCACAGGAAGTTGGAAAGATATTACAAAAAGCCTCATGTACCCAGCTCCCCCCCCCCCCATTTTAACATACTTCCTTTTTGCTTTGTAGTATAAAACCAAGAAAATGACATTGGTACATCACTCCAAAGTAGATTCCAAACCTGATTTGGTTTTCACCATTTTTTAATCCACGGTGATCTCTGCCTGTGTGTGTGAGACCGCAAGTGTGCAATTATCAGTGGGCACGCTCTGACCAGGTCTGCTAGTGTCGGTGTATAGTGTGGCCAGAGCATTGGCTCTTCCTTCCACCTGTACCTAACCAGCTGTGATCCCTGTCCGCCATCACAGACAGACTTGTTCATCACCCTGCGGGACATGTGGCTCTCAAGCAGGGCCAGTTTTGCCCTGGAGGACCTCTCGCCAATGTCTGCGGGCATTTTTGCTTTTATAAAACTTGAGGGAGTGGGCCTTGTCAGTGGCATTCAGTAGAGAGGAATCAGAGCTGTTCCGGAACATCCCGTAATGCACAGGGCATCTTCTTCACCCCATAATAGCAAAGAATGCTCTCGCTGAGTGTGGTGGCGCACACCTGTAATTCCATTACTTGAGAGGCTGAACTAGAAGGATGACAGGCTTGAGGCCAGCCTCAGTCACTTAGCAAGACCCTGTTGCCAAATAAAAGGTAAACTAGGGCATGAGGGTGTAGCTGAGAGGTGGAACATCCCTGAGTCCAGTCCCCAGCACCGCACAAAAACAATGTCAGTGTAGTGCTGAGATCGCAAAGCCGCTGCACGAGGGTGCCTGCTTGGGAAGTGGGGCAGAGTCCTGCCTGCACTTGATCGTACATCCACCCTCCCCAGCTGTCCTGGGGCTTCTCCTGATACTTGGGAAGGAGAACTTTGTCTTTATTTTTCATGGCTGTCTCCTAACTTTTCTTACAGGTTTTCAGAAATACCTGGCAGCAAATCTGGAAATTAATTCCATTACTTTCTGGAAATGTTGAAAAAAGGTGACTTCTGCATCCTAACCCTTGAATAAATCAAATTGGTGCCAGGTGGAGGACTCCCATCGCCTTTTCTCAGAACAAAATCAGTTCATCTTGTTGTCTTAGTTTGTATATTTTCTGTGACTTGAAATAAACTTGGAACACACTTTTAGTACACTGCAAATGGATATACGTTGCCTTTCGCTTTTAAGAAGCTGAACACCAAGAGTGAGAAACGAAGTGCCCTTTCTATAACATTGTAGGTCTTGTTTTTATTTTCCATTTACCATTTAGTCTTCTTGGTATTTGTGGCTTTGTTTTCTGAACTTAGTTTGCTTCGAGCAAGAATCCTAAGACTTTGCCCTTTGAAAAACTGTTGGCACTGGCTGGAGTGTGCATGTCAGCAGCACGAGGGACCAGGCATATACTCCTGTTCTGAACCTCTGCAGTCTTAAGTAGTCAGCGTTAAAGGTTTCAAAAGCCACTAGTTCTCCACCAAGTTTAAGATGAATGAGAAGCCACAGATAGCAAATGGATAGAATACATTTCATCCTATCTTCCAGGAAGTGACTAACTTGTAGCCCAACCCTATAACCATATTATTCTGGGAACTTAAATATAGAAAACCCGAAAAGCTTTCCACTCTCCTGGCACTTTTAAGAGGCCCACACGTAGAGCATTCGCAGATGGCCCGTCAGGTCTGCCCTCCCTGCATACTCGGTGCCGCTAGCCAGCTCTCCCCTGTGGATTGCCTTGCGGCCGTGCTGTTGCTGCACAGTGGCGTTAGGAGGACCATGGGCCCCTGCCTTCAAGCTGACCTCGAGAGGTTAAGAGTTGCCTTAATTGGTAAGTTCTACTCGAACTACCTTGGAGCCTAGTGTAAAAGCCTAGCCTCTGGGCCACGGTAATGGTCAGATGAAATAAAACCTTGGCCTAGGCTTAGAGAAAGCGAAAGAACGCAAAGGTAATCAACTTGTGAGAGGCCAAAAAATTGAGGGGTTTTTCTACTCCAGTATAAAAACATTTGCAAGAAAATTTGCTGAATATTTTATGCCAAGTTAGCAAGAGAAAACATCAGCTTTCTGGGTGTCTTGCTCATCCCCGGTTCAGCTTGGATGTCAATTATACATGGGGCTTACTGTTCTCACTGCCTTTCCTGCCTAAGTCCTTGAATATTTATTCCTTGATGTGTTCATTTTTGACACCCATCATATCTCAGTGTCAGTATATTTAGACCTTGAGACCAGCACTGAAGCATTTCTTGCTAGGAACCCATGCCAAGTCAAGGTCATTGAAGTTGCAACGATTTGGCAAGCAGTTGTCTTAATAGGAATCGTAGGTTTAAGATTTCGTTGTATATTTTCCCAAAGCCTTATTAAACTGCGTCTGGACAGCTGGAATCCAGATGAACAAACTGGCAAGAGCAGTTGGCATCCCCACGTGTCCCCACAGAAACACTCATCAGGAATTTTTGCTGGTGTAATGACACAGTTAGCTACCACAAGTTCATGACCTATTGTGTTGGGACTAAGGACTGGGAAAGGGAAGCCATCTTACTAGTCCTTCAAGCCTTAGACATTGCTGGGCGATTAAAAACAACCATTTGTTTATTCTTGATCACTTAATGATAGAAAAATAGGTGCTCTAGCGCTAGTTGGGTAGGAACCCTCTACATCTATAATGAGCTGAATTGTTAGGGAGGACCGTGCATCGTGGGCTTTCTCCCCTTGGGGAGCCTAAGGCTTCTTTCCTCCTGGTGATCTCACTGTGACTACTAACATCCCAGTGCCAGTGTGGCCATTATAGCCTCAGATAGATGGGAGAAAGAAAAAATTGTGGGACTCGACATTGAACCCAGGGACATTCTACCTCGGAGCTACACCCTAGCACCTTTTTTTTTTTTTTTTTTTTTGTTTGGATCTCCTTAAGTTGCTGAGGCTGGCCTCAAACCTGTGTTCCTCCTGTCTCCGTCTCCCTCCCAAAGTACTGAGGTTACAGGTGTGCACGCCAAGCTCAAAAGATAAATCGTTGATGGGAGGAAAGCATTTTGCGTATGTCATTACATTGGGTGAATGGCTCTTTAGTGAGGAAATTAGGAGCCAAAAGTATCTATCAAAATTTGTAAAATATGTTTTTACAATAGGCACTAATGAACCCTTTAATAAAAAGAGATAAAGAGCTTCTGCTGACTAAGTCATCCTCTGACGGACGAAGTTCTTTCCAGCAGAACAATACAAGATGAACGGTTCAATTACAATCAGCATGCTTTCAAGATTTCCTTTCTCAAATGGAACGCCCAGAAAAGTAACAAAAGGCCATTCATTAAGCAAAGAAAACCCTTCATTTTTGACAAGAAAAAATAAGGAAAGTTACATTGCTGTTCACACTGAATAAGATGTTTAACGATGTGCCTAGCCCGCGTTATGTGGGGATGGGGAGTCTTGGTCATTTCATTTTTATTGTTTCTTATTTGTGATTTTGTCTTGTCCTTGATTCAATAAATGCTTATTTAAAATTCACCCTACTTAGCAATCTTCTGTGAGGGCGGAGAGAAGAGATTATGTATGACAGTCCAGGCGGCCGTAATGCTTGCAATTGGCAAAGGCACCTGGGGTTCGGTTGTGTAGCTGCCAGCCACCAAGTTGTGACGCCGAGCTTGGCTGCACTCATGGCTTTCCGGAAGGATACAGCTGCCTTTCCTTGGAAGGATCCACGGGCTTGGCCGGTATCGTGAGCTCTGAAGTTCTCGCGGGTGCAGCCCAAGTACAATGGCATTGAGTACAGTTTTTTAATGCCAGTCTTGAGGGGCACAGTATCATCCTCGAGTGTCTGTCCAAACCCGACCAGACCAAGAAAGTTGCTCGAGATACGAAGGAGGGACGAAATGTAAACACCTGCTTATTCCTGTAATTCAGAAAGTCTCTTTGTTGAAGTAGAACTGAACCTTCCTGGGATCCAGGCTGGAGTGCCGGTGACAACATCGGCGCAGGCTCTTGGCCAGAGCCGGAGGCCCGCATAAGAAAACCCCTACCGCCGACCTGTGGGGTTTGACAGAGTGAGGGCCGGGATGCAGCGAAGGCCACTGGGCCGAGGGAGAAGCCGCCCCTGCGAGGCCTCTACTCCCAGCGACGCAGGGCGGAGGCCAGGTGTTCCCTCCCTCCCACATTCTCCACAGTAGTTCGTCTCAGCTTTTCTTTTGGCAGCCCCAAATACGCTCTCAGCCCTCATCGCACTCAGCACTCAGCTCTGCCCATTTTATCGAGAACACGCACCCATGTGAAACAGTATGGTGATCTGGCTGGGTGCAAAGCCCAGCTGAGATATCATCCCATCTGTGTGGCTTTCTTAACCTCTCTGTTTCAGCTTTCCTCTCTAAAGTGAGGATAAAAATAGTACCTACCTCATGGGGTTGTTTTGAGATTTAAAACATAAAGCAATTAGCAAAATGCCTGGCACACAGCAAGTGCTTATGTGTTAGCTGATGGCCAAGTCATCCGCTACAAGCGTATCCCCACCTCAGAACGTCCCACCCCGAAGAGATGTTCCTGCCAAAGCTAACCTTTCCAATGATGCTCGCGGTCTCACCTTCTTCCTCTTCTCTAAGACTAATTATGGTTCAACCCACATAACCATAAAATTCACCCTTCTGAAGTGGACATTTATTACTTTTTACTATAGTCACAGAGTTGTGCAATCATCACTAGTTCCAAAACGTTTTTATCATCCCAAAAGTACACCACATCCACTGTAGCAGTTGCGCCCCAGGTCCTCCCGACCAGTCCCTACCCCAGGCCACCACTAATCTACTTTCTCTGTGTATGCGTTTGCCTGTTCAGAACATTTCCTATAAACAGAATCAGAGAATAAGTTACCTTTTGTGTCTGGTAGCTTAGTCTCCCCCTGCCCCCTTCTCTCTTATTGAACCCAGGGACGTTCTACATCTGAACTCCACCTCCAGACCTTTCATTTGGCAATATCCAACATCTATTCGTGTTTAAAACACTGCCGGAAATTGGAATAGAAGGAACTTACCTCAGCATCATTAGGGTAACAGCAGTAACCCCCAAGCCAGTATCATTGATATTTTTTATTTTGAAACAGGGTCTAGCTCAGTTGCTGAGGCTGGCCTCAAACTTGTGATCCTCCTGTCTCTTTCAAGTACGGGGATTACAGATGTGTACCATAACATCTGGCTTCTCTTTCCCTTTAATCGCTGGATGCACCTCCTTTGTGTGGGTCCACATCCACTGATGGACGCTTGGGTTGTTCCACTTGGCTGGCTGCTAGGAATAACATTGCTCCAGCTCTACCGCTCCTGGGTATCTTTCCAAAGGGGCCGGAATCAGAGAACTACGGTAACGTGCATAACCATGTTCCGAGCAGCACAATTCACAATAGTCAAACTGTGGAACCAACCCAGGTGTCCAGCAACATGAATGGATTACAAACTCGTGGGAAATACAATGGAATTTTACTCAGCAATCAAAAGGGGACAAAATTATGCCGTTCATAAGATGGAAGGACCTGGAGAACGTCATGTTACGTGAGATTAGCCAGGCACAGCAAGAAAAGGGACATGCGTTTTCTCTAATGTGCACAAGCTAGGGAGGGCCTCCAGCTAATGGAGGGGAAACAGTGGAGCCAGGGAGGAGATCTAAGGGGAAGGCGATGGGGGACAGGGAGGGTCACGAAGAGCATTACTGCATCAGCACCGCGTAAGTGTGAGATGCCGTGTCACCTGTACGCCGTCCGGGGAAGCGGCCTCGGAGCGCTCTCCCCATGTATGTCCCTGTCGGCATGCTTTCCACTACGGTGTGGGGCTCTAACGCACCAGTATTTTACAAAGGAAGAGCATTGCGACGCTGGCTCTTAGGAGCACCGCTGCTCCGCACGTACGCGCCGGAGTCTGTGTGCACCCAGACTTTCTTCTCTCTTGGCTTTGTACCAAGGAATGAATTACTGGATCGTATGGAAACTGTCAAGAGCCTCCCCTAGGTGCTCCAACCTCATGTCCTCTCAGGCTTCAACTCTACTCCACTCAGCCACGATAATCGGTATGGCCTCCTTTGCTTCTATGCTGATTTACAATTTACAGAGCATGTTCATAGATTCTCACTTAATCTCGACAACCTAGCAAGGGAATAGAGCAGTCACTAACAACCCCCATTCACACACAGAACCCAGCGATCGGAGGGTTTTCTTGATCCAAAGGGCAGGTGTCAAAGCCGTCATAAGGGCCCAGGATCGTCCAAACCCCAGTCAGGGCTCACCCTTCCTGACCGCCTTGTGTCCTTAGACCTTTCTTTCCTTGGGTGTCCGCGCACCTGCTTCATGGCAGACGTCCTTCTACTTTGAAATGGTTGTACGCATCTCTTATTCTAATGTGTGCCCCTCGAGGGCAAGAACCACAACCTATTTCCCATTCAACCTCCGAAGCTTCTAGAGCTTCTAGAAGCAACCAATAATGTTTGTGGGGTTTCGCCTGCCAGCTTGTTGAGGGAGTTTATCTACTGCCACCAGGTTCGTGTCTTTCCCATTGGAAAGCAGCGGGTCTTCCTGGACACCCTAAAGGGTCCCCAGAGAGCCTGAGCTCTGTTGGTGAGTGAACTAGACAGTAGATTCCACGCCTTTGTTGCTGTGCACAGAGGCCCTCGGAAGTACATTCCAACAGCTCCAGTTCTCTACTTTGTTTGCTAGTAGAGATCTGAATGGAGTCTCTCCGCCTGCTTGAATGGACACTCGCTGGGCTTGCAAATGTCTGCTCATCAATGATCAGATTATGACTTTTACTTAGCTAAAACCCCTGATGAAATTTCATACAAGGATCTAAGACTGGTACAATTTCTGCCTGGAGATCTTTGCCCCAGAGCGTCACCATACTGTGGTACCTGTCCTAAACTTGAACGCTGCAGACTCAACTAACCAGAGGAGACTGTACTCACTTGGGGTGAGCGGCGGCCATGGAGGAGAACTCGTTGTCCCACATTGGTCTCCCGAAGGAGGTTTTGTGCTTCAGACCTGTCACGATGTCAGTGGCCTTGTCAAAGTTCAGTGCGGCGTGACCAACCTGCAGTCAGAGAAAGGAGCTCGAAAAACCAAGTGCTCACGGGCCTCTCCCTCAGCCGCACGCAGTCTTGGGTGTGAAGAGGGGAGCTAGAAAATCCTAAGAAATAACTGTGTGTGTGTGTGTGTGTGTGTGTGTGTGTGTGTGTGTGTGCGTGCGCGCTTAAATTAAAGTTGTGTAGCTTGGCGTGGTGGCGCACGCTTGTAATCCTAGCACTTGGGAGGCTGAGACAGGAGGATCGCGGTTCGCGGACAGCCTCAGCTACTTAGTGAGGCCCTCTGCAACTCAATGAGACCCTGTTTCAAAGTAAAGAAAATAAGCCGGACATGGTGGCACACGCTTGTAATCCCAGCGCTTGGGAGCTGAGAAAAGAGGATCACACAGGTTCAAAGCCAGCCTCAGCTATTTAGTGAGGCTCTTGGCAACTTAGTGAGACCCTGTTTCCAAATAAAATATTTAGAAAATAGGTCTGGGAATATAGCCCAGAGGTAGAAAAGCCCCTGGGTTCCACCCCTAATACCACAAAAAATTATAAAAAATAAAAAATAGGGCTGGGGGTGTAGCTTGGAGATAGAATGCGCCTGGGCTCCATCCCCAGTACCACAAAATAAACAAACAAACAAACAACTAAATAATAAAAAATAAAGTTGTGTTTTAGCCAAGTGTGGTGGCACAGTTGTAATCCCAGCACGTGGAAAGCTGAGATAAAGGATTGCAGATTTGAAGCCCGGCTCAACAACTTAGTGAGACCCTGTTTCCAAATTTCAAAATGTATATATAGGGCTAGGGTGTATCCTGGAGATAGAAAGCCCCTGGGTTTCACCCCCCAGTAACACACACACACACACACACACACACACACACACACACACCACATTATGCTATATTTTGGGGTGCTGGTGATCAAACCCAAGGGCTTATGTATGCTAGGCAAATGTTCTACCACTGAACTATATTCCCAGTCGTGTGTGTGTGTGTGTGTGTGTGTGTGTGTGTGTGTGTGTTGTACTGGAGATTTAATCCAGGGGTGTTCTGAGTTATGCGCCCAGGCCTTTTCCTTTTTTGCTTTTTTAATTCTGCAACATGAACTCAGTGAACTGCTGAAATTGCTGCGCCTGGCCTTGAACCTGTGGTCTTCCTGTTTGAGCCTCCCAAGTACTGGGATTACAGGTGTGCGCCACCATGCGTGACGGAAACGATTATTTGTAATCAGCATGCACTATTTTTTTGTCTGACACATCTTATATTTAACATGGGAATTCATATGATGTTTGAACTCACAATGTTGCTGTCCCATCCAGTGAGAAAGAGTCGGTAGTTCAGAAAGCCCACTTCGCCTAGTTCCTCCATCTCTTGCTCCAGGGAAGTTAATAGGTCCTTGAACCAGGCAAAGGCCCCAGTCTCCCTGCAGATCCAGTAGAAATAGATCTGGAATCAGCAAAAGAGATCACAGCCTTAAGAGACGTGTCCAGCACAACATGCACTGTGATAATAGGAACACACACACACACACACACACACACATAGTTCAAGTCTAAGGGTGACCTGACAAGTCACTTGTGCAAAGTGGAAGACCTTATGTAGCATTAATGCCCAGAGTTTTGACGATTTCTCTTATGAAACGAGCCCTCTGCAGTCATCTTTGCTTCAAGGTGATTTTATTTTCATTTATTTATTTTTGTGGTACTGGGAGTTAAACCCAAGGACATTCTACCTCTGAGCCACACCTGTAGCCCTATTTTGGTTTTTATTTTGTTGCTAAATTACCATGCACTGGCTTCACACCTGCACCCCTCCAGTCTCAGTCTCCCAAGAAACGGATTACGGGCATGGGCCACCGTGCCTGTCCTTTGGGATGCTTTTAAAGTCCAAGTTGAAAAGGAGATCTTGTATTTCTAGTCAATGTGTAGAAGCAGACGCTCTGGCAAAGAGAAGCGGTCATTCTTCGAACGCCAAAGGCTGCTTAGGGCACCAGGCGCGTGGGCCCATGCACAGCGATAAGCAGAGGGTACCTTTTTGGTTTTGAGGTTGTGGTCTTCACGCTGGAACTTGTACCAGATGGATTTCAATACGGAAGCAAAGGGGGTGACCCCGATTCCTGCTCCGACCAGCACAGCTACTTCGTACTGAAAAACATCCTCGCTGACCGTACCAAAGGGACCGTCCACCTCAACCCTGGCCGAGGGCAGGAGACAGCAGAGCAGTGAAGTCTCGCCCTGCGAACTCAAGCACCCGCAGAAACGCAACTGTTCCCACAGCTCACTTCTGCCCTTTGCTTTAATTTATTTTCTTATTTCTTTGGTACTGGGATTGAAGCCAGGCTACACCCCCATGCCTTTTAGTTTTTCTTTTGAAACGGGGTTTCATTAAGTATCTAAGGGGGTCTTGCTAAGTTGCTGAGGTTGGCCTCAAACCTGCAATCCCCCTGCCTCGGCCTTCCAAAGCCCGGGATTACAGGTGCGCACCATGGCCCCCGCCGGCCAATCCGTTTCTATCGCATTCCAGCTTCCAGACCTGAGCTCCACCCAGGACTCATCTTCTCTTTTCCGCCAGTGTGCATCGTGGCCACTACCTGGGCAGGGGTGCCTGCTGTTCTGCGAAAGCCCGAATGACGTTTTCCGTCCAGTCCCCCGCGGCTCGGATGTGAATGGAGAAGGACTCCTCCTCTGGAGCAGAGGTCAGGGTAAAGGGGTGCCACTCCAGGAGAGAGACTGAGGGGCAGTTCACAAAGATGTACTGTCCCGCCGCCATGTGAAAGCCGCGCTTCTTCATCTGCAGTTCCAGCACTTTGGATGGGTGCAAGACAACCTGTGAGATTGCGCAGAAAACAAACTCAGAACTCGGGTGGCGACAAGGACGAGTGTCGAAAGTAAAGGCACGAAGCTGGAAGCCGGGGCTGGGGACAGGCAGACCGTGAGCGAGCCACGTCCGTCCTTTCGCTATTTAGTTGCTCATTTATTTATATTTTATTTACTTATTTATTTTGGTGCTAGGGATTGAACCCAGGAGGCTTTCTACTTCCAAGCCACGCCCCAGCCCTTTTTTCATTTTTTATTTGGAAACAGAGTCTCGCTAAGTTGACAAGACTGGCCTCAAACCTTCAATCCTCCTGTCTCAGCCTCCCAAGTACTAAGATTACAGGCACGTGGCATGACAACGGCCAAACTGAACCCTTGACACAGCAAGAAGGAAGTGCCCATTTCTTTACCTTGGTGATCACAACCTTCTGGCGAGAGCGATAAAACCGGAGGATCCTTTCAAAGATATACAGAATGACCGGCGCCAGGATCCACTTCCAAGACTGCGGACAGTAAGCAAAAGGCGAGGTTACCCGCTGACCGGCCGGAGGAGGGCGCCGGCGTCAATCGATACCCACCGAGCCTTCTGACGCGTCACCGTTACTACTTTCACCAGAGCCCAAGGGTAAACACTTTGCACTTGGGAAGCAGAAGCAAAGGGCGGAAATGAAGTACATGGTTTTGTGTATGTGTGTATCTACATACGGACACGTTCTTACGTTATTTATCAAATCGAAGTTTCGAATCTAAGACTATCTTCCAGGACAACCCATCCAAGCTGAAACACATCAGGAAACAGAAACGTGAAACGGAGGCAAATGTAAAACAGGACAAGTCTGGAGCCTGGGACTGTGGCGCACGCCTTGTGATCCCAGCATTTGGGAGGCTGAGACCGGAGGATGGCAGGTTCGAGCCCAGGATGCGGTAACCTAGCAAGTCCCTGTTTCAAAATAAAAAGTAAAAAGCGGGCATGGTGGCACTCGCTTGTAATCTCAGGACTTGGGAGGCTAAGACAGGAGGATCGCAGTTCACGGACAGCCTCAGCTACTTAGAGAGGTAGTGAGACCTTGTTTCAAAATAAAGAATAAAAGATAGGGCTGGGGGTGGAGCTCAGAGGTAGAGTGCCCCTGGGTTCCATCCCCAGCACTACAATCAATCAATCAATCAATCAATTGGGCTGGGGGTATAGCTCAGAGATAGAATACTCCTAGGTTCCATCCCCCAATACATAAATAAATAAATAAATAAATAAATAAATAACAAGACAGAGCAGGTGTGGTGGCACATACCTGTAATCCCAGTACTTGGGAGGCTGAGACAGGAGGATCACAAGTGCGAGGCCAGTGTCAGCAACTTAGCGAGACTATTTCAAACAAAAAATTAAAACAAGGTGAGGATGCGACTCAGAAATGAGCACGTTCGGTACTGAAGCCCCTTCCAAACATTCTAACTCCGAGCCACAACAAGGTAGCATCTGAGCATCTCGAATTGGAAAACAACTTTGAGCAACAACGGCCAGAGCGAACTGGGGTTCAGGGAAACGCGTACAAGCTGGGGCGCCTTCCCAGAGAGCCGTCTCCACGGTCTCTACAGCCGCTCTGCTCTGGAATCGCACGTCTAGCAGATGAGGTGGAAAGATGAAGACGCACACAGTAGATGACTACCGTGCTGGCCCCGAACGGACTCGGAAAATAACCTCAAAAGGCACGTACAGCTGGGTTGGGGTTTTTGTGTGTGTTGGTTCGCTTGTACTGAGGATGGCACCCAGCGGCACTCCACCTCTGAATATACCCCAGCCCCATTTTATTTTTTTACGTTGAAACTGGGTCTCATCAAGTTGCTGAGGGCCTCACTAAGTTGCCGAGGCTGGCTGCAAACCTGCCATCGTGCCGTCTCGGCCTCCCAGGTGCTAGGATTCCATGCATGCGCCACCATGCTCAGCTACATGTAGCTGTTTCAAAGCAAATGTTTCAGAGTACTTTGAGAACCGAGGAAAGCATTCATGATTCAGACTAAGGGGAGAAACAAATTGTTACCTCTAGGTGGCAGAACTCTACAAAATTTTAAGTAACCTCTAAATATTTTCTGTATTTTCTAATCTTCCTACAATAAGCATGTAAAAGGGGGATGAAACTTGGAGGTAGAATGTACCTGGGTTCAATCCCCGGTGTCAAATACATACATACATATATACAAACAGACAGACAGACAGACAGACAGACACCTATTCGTAACGTGAGCTCTCATTGTTGCCTTTACAGTGGGTCACACAACATTCAACAACTACGAGTTGCTTTTTCTTTTCCTAATTTTTTTAAAAAATGTTCTCCCTCTGGAGAACATTATACCCCAAGCTCTTTTTATTTTTTACTTTAAAGCAGGGTCTTGCTAGGCATGGTGGTGGTAATTCCAGAACTTGGGAGGCTGAGACAGAAGCATCATAGGTTTGGGGCCAGCCTCGGCAGCTTAGCAAGGCCTTCATCAGTTTAGTGAGACCCTGTTTCAAAATAAACGATAAAGTAGGGCTGGGGGATACAGCTCAGAGGTTGAATTCCCAGGACAAAGAAGAAAAAGAAAGGAAGGAAGGAAGGAAGGTCGGTCTTGCCGAGTTGTTGAGAGGCTCAGTAAGTTGCTAAGGCTGGCCTTGAACCTGAGAACCTCCTACCTCAGCCTCCCAAGTATTGGGTCACAGGTTTGCACCACTGCGCCTGGCTGAGTCATTCTCTCCTGAGAGACCCTATTCGTTGCTTCTTGCCGGTGACACTGAAGCTCCTTGACGGAAGGAATCTTAGGCTAGCCTTCACAGGACCAGCATCCCGGAGCAGTGTTTACAGTAACCTTAACGCAGCTCACAGGAGCCCAGCCTGGCCACAGGGTCCTTACCTCAGGGGAGTGAGCCTCAAATTGAGGATGCCTGCAGTTAGAATCACGATCGCCCCACTTTTCAAAAGCCTGCGCACACTTATGGGGGTGACTCTCATTCATGCTCTTTTCCGTCTGGCCCCGGACGATGCCGCTGTAACAAAGGCGGGTTGGTGATGAAGAGCCCTGCGAGGTGCTGGGGCGCGGGGCCGGCTCTGTGCACCTTACCCGAGGCCGTGGAGCGCTAAGCAGAGGACGTAGATGACAAAGAGATGGTGTGTGTACCAGAAGAGCTCGAAGTCATGTCTTCGGATCCACTCCACCGACGACGTCACCATGAGGACCAAGGCCACGGTGCCCAGCGCCCCGGTGAGCCCGGCAACGCTGCCGAAGCTCGCAGACAGCACGGTCTGCGAGGGAAACGCCGACGTCCATGGAGGGGCCGCCCTTCGCCGACCCCAGACGCTGCCACTGAGCCAACTAACTCACCGTGTTGGGGGACTGGATGGGATTTAGCCAAGAATCCCCATCTTGCCCGTCATGAGGGAGGCTGGAGAGAGTGGAGGCCAGGGAGACGTCTGCGGCCTGCCGGCTTCGGCTGTAGCGTTCAAAGTTAAACAGGTGTGCGATGATGTGAATCGCTAAGGAGGACAGAAAGGAGAGGGGGCTCAGGAGCAGCCCCGCGTGCCCGCCAGGGTCGGACACACGCCGCCTACTAGGTGCCCAACAGTGCAGTGCAAGGACCCACGCTCTTTGTGTGTGTGTGTGTGTGTGTGTGTGTGTGTGTGTGTGTGTTACTGAGGATGGAATCCAGGAGCATTCTACCTTCAAGCTCCACCCTCAGCCCTAGTTTTTTATTCTTTATTTTGAAACTGGGTTGCACTGAGTTGCAGAGGGCCTCACTAAGTTAGCTGAGGCTGTCCGCGAACCGCGATCCTCCGGTCTCAGCCTCTCAAAAGTTGGGATTAAAAGTGTGCACCACCACATCGGGATTTCCACGCTCGATTGATTGATTGATTGATTGATTTTCCGTACTGGGGATGGAACCCAGGGGCATTCTACCTCTGAGCTCCACCCCCAGCCCTATCTTTTTATTCTTTATTTTGAAACAGGGTCTCACTAAGTTGCAAAGGGCCTCGCTAAGTAGTAGCTGAGACTATCCGCGAACTGCAATCCTCCTGTCTCAGCCTCCCAAGTACTGGGATTACAAGCGTGAGCCACCACACCTGATTGCCCTTCTATTCCTTGGGGAACTGAGTCGGTCTTTTTAAAAAGAGCGTGGAAGCCGGGTGTGGCGGCGCATGCTCAGTAATCCCAGCGTTTGGGAGGCTGGGACAGGAGGATCGACTACTGGTGCTCCCAGCTCGTCCAATGTCCACGGGCTAAGATGAGCAGATCTCGACTCCCGATGGCCCGGAGCTTGCCGTTTCAGGGTTGACCTGTTACCTGTGAGGATGCAGATGGTATACGCCACCAGTTTATGGAAGGTGAGGTTCTGGTCCAATGGCTTCCTCAATGTGCGGCTGCAAAACTACAAATGCCAAGCGATCGTGTTCAGGCTTGGCCAAGAGATTCACGAAGCCGCAGCCAGCACGCCTCAGATGTAGCATGCCAATAGCCCCTCCTTACCGCCGAGTCACCAAAGGACACCTCTGGCTGCCGTTAGCTAGGGGTGGGCTGGCACCACAGCCCGGCCTCCCTCCTCCTCCCTCTCTCCCTCCCTCTTTCCCTCCCTCCCTCTTCCCCTTCCTTCCTTCCTTCCTTCCTGTACTGAGGGTTGAATTGCAGGGACACTCGACCAGTGAGCTACACCCTCGGCCTTTGTTTTGACTTTGTAATATTGAAACAGGGTCTCGCTTCGTGGCTGGGAGCGTCACCTAGCTGCCGAGGCCGGCTAAAATACTGAGGTTACAGGCAGGTGCACGCCGCCACGCCTTTCTTCAAGGTGAACGCTGACCCGGGAGCAGCTGGGACTCACTGAGCATGTGCCCCTCAGGAAAGACAGCAGATTGCGGCACACGGGAACCAGGATCAGCATGCTGTTGTAATTCAAGCAGAGAGCAGAGGCTCGAGCCACAGCCAGCGCCGTCTGGGTAGAGAAGAGAGGCTGGCGTGAGCGCTGGCCAGCCCACGCTGCAGGGGGCAGAGGGACAGCGCGCGCTCCTCACTTGCACAATCGGGCCAGTCTGTTTGCAAGAGGCAGAAGGTGCGCTGGATTTAACACTGACGAGAAACTCCCTAGACGGTGGTTAGGATCTGTTTATATATTTATTAATATGAAAGAGATAGGACCGAATGATACCGTGCTTGCAAACATATTCTAGGGCTGGAACATTTTACAGTGAGCATTTTAATACACTTAATTATGATTTTACTCTACGTCATTCATGAAAACATTCTCAAGAGCCAGGTGCAGTGGCTCGCGCCTGTCATCTTGGTACTTGGGAGGCCGGCACTCTGTCTTGAATAAAAAATAAAAAGGGCTGGGAGTGTAGCTCAGTGGTAGAGTGCCCCGAGTTCCACATTCACTACTACAAAAACAAAAGACCTTGAGGACCATGTATAATTTTACATTCACGCTAGATAAAGCTCACGTTAAAGGTATTACTGATGGCGACTTTTTCTTTTCTCTATTTTCCTTTTGTACGTGTACGTGGCTATGGTACTGGAACCTGAACCCAGGGGTGCACTATCACTGAGCTCCGCCCCAGCTCCCCCTTTTTTAAATTGCAAACTAGGCTCTGCCGAGGCCAGTCTCAAAACCGCCTCAGCCTCCCACCGAGACAGCCCAGGCCTGAGCCGCCGCGTGGCCGCCTTCTAGGTTTTCTAATATTGAAATTATAAGCATGTGATCATTGTATAATACTTATGATGTCTTGAAAGTGAAGGAATTTAGGCAAGAGCAGCACACTGACTTGGGGTCAAATCCGAACTTAAGTAGAAACTTGAGAAAGAGAACTTCTTGGGGGGAGGGGCTCCGGGGATCGAAGCCAGGGCCTCGCATCTAGGCAGGCGCTCCACTCCAACCCCAGCCCCTGCGAAGGCAGGACTTCGAGAACTTCCTCAGGTGGCCAGGCATCCTGAACCAAGAACAACCTGGTCCAGCCGTAGAAGCTGCTAGAAAAGGAGATAAGAAAAAAACAAGCCTAACTAGGTATAGGCTGGTCTGAATATGTTCAAGGTGTTTTGTGGAACTGGGGATGGAACCCAGGGGCATTCTACCTCCAGGCTACACCCCAGCCTGATTTTTTATTCTTTATTTAGAAACAGGGTCTCACTGAGTTGCAGAGGGCCTCACTAAGTACCTAAGGCTGGCCACGAACCAAGATCCTCCTGCCTCAGCCTCCCCAGTGCTGGGCTCACAGGTGTGTGCCATGGGACGCAGCTGTGCAAGCGCTTTGTGTTGCACTTGGGTTAACCGGCCCATCTTACAGGTGTGCCTGCCAAAGACTCGCTGAAAAGACATCTGTGGGCTAAGTTAATGATTTCTCAGCCTTTGCCAATAATTATAATTTTTTTTTTTTTTTTGCGGTTACTAGGAATGGAACCCAGGGGCATTCTATCTCCAAACTAGACCCCTAGCCCTATTTTTATTCTTTATTTTGAAACAGGGTCTCACTAAGTCGTAGAGGGTTTCACTAAGCAGCTGAAGCTGGCCTCGACCCTGTGATCCTCCTGTCTCAGCCTCCCAAGTATTGGGATTACAAGCATGCCACCATGCATGGCTTGCTTAGTAATTTTGAAGGTGCAAAACCCATTTTTCCATACAACTGAAACTCAGAACAATGTGACATCCGTTTGCTAGCCCAGGTCACCATCTGCCCAGTGTCCATGGCCCTCAGCGCAGGCAGGGCGATGGCCAAGGGCTGCCCCGCTGTTTCTTGTTTCTGCCCTTCCGCAGGGTTCGTGCTCCCCCTCCGCTGACTCACGCTCTCACGGCTTCTGGTGGAGACAGCCTGTTCCATTCCAGAGCGAATTCTCTCTGCTCCTCGCAGACATCCTGCCTTTCCACATTGGTTCCTGCAGCGTGCTTATTTGAGCCACAGAGTTTGCTTAAAGCTAAAAATGGCAAGTGAATTGAAAAAAAACGGGACTGTAAAGCCGGGCGTGGTGGCACACGCTTGTAATCCCAGTATTCGGGAAGCTGACACCTGTAGGATCGCGGCTCGCGGATAGCCTCAGCTACTTAGTGAGGCCCTCTGCAACTCAGTGAGACCCGGTTTCAAAATAAAGAATAAAAAATAGGGCAGGGGTGTAGCTCAGAGGTCAAATACCCCTGGGTTCCATCCCCAGACCCACACACACACAAAAAAAAAAAAAAAAAAAAAAAACAGGACTGTAATTTCGCGGCCCATACATGGGAGGAATTGTCTTTAGAGAAACTCTGATTTTCCCGTTGCACATTTCGACATCCCAAGGACTATTCATTTCTATATCAGCTCTTGCTGCCGTTCTAATTAAAACCGTGCTGCCATTAAGGCCTCGCCGACTTATGGATTTGAACGCTTGCCTTGCTATTCTATCGCTCCGCTTCCCAGTGAGTCCAAGTGCTCGCCGTCTTCTCCCACGTGAGCATGGACTTCAGAAATAACCGGCGGGATGATTAAATCAATTGTGGCGCCTCGGAGCCCGGGAGTGCTCTTTCCTTCTCAGGCTGAGAGCTAGTTCTGTGCTTTAACTGGCCACCCCTTGGGAGGAGAGAAAGCTCCCCAGTGGCCGGCATGTTCTTAGTTTAATGATGTGCCGACTCCTATCAGAGCAGATCTCAGGATGTCAGGTGACGCCACCGAATGCACAGCTGGGAGGACGTGGGCACAACTGGCCGTGGTGCGCTAGTGTGAGCTGGTTCCAGCACGGCCCTGGTTAGATACTCACACAGAAAGATACCTGAGATAGGCTAAGCATGAGGAGACGTGTGTGTCCTGGGAGGAGAGGGAGGGAAAGGGCAGCGCGGGGAAGGAAGCAAGCCAAATGCTATGTGCGTGTGCAAGTGCGTCACTAGGACTCTCGCTAGCATGGACACTAAATGCATGAGGAAAAGTAATAGTAATGCAGAAAAGTCTGTGGGGTCTATCACAGCTCAGAACCGCAGACCAAAGGAGAGCAAGTGTTAACATGGCGATTCAATAGTGAATAAGAGAGTGCCCATCTCAAAAGCAATGTGCGCCCGTGCCAGCATGCCTGTACACACCAAACTGTTGACCGTGCTCATTTCCGGAGGCTGGGGCAGGAGGGGTTCGTACTTTACCTCTATACTTCGATGGGGGTCGATCTCTTTGAAAGCAGCATTATTTATCATTAACTTTTAAAGGAAGGCTTTAAAAAGAAAACATCTACAGGATATTGGTATGATTCATTTCCCTGCTGCTGACTATCGAGTTCTTAATAACTAGTCACATTTATTGCATCTTTCCCTTAATAAACAGCTATTTTTAAAACAAATTAACACTTGCTTTGGAGTTTTGATTTCTAAAGAGAGATCAAGGATGAACATCTGAAGTGGAACACAGCAGGGAAAATAAGTCCTGAACAAAACGTTCAAATTCGTTGTGATCTCAACACGGATCCTTTGATGCTGGGGAGAAAAGGCAGACTTGGAAAAGGAAAAGCTACCTTTAAATATGTACAGTGAGCGAGTCTTTGTGGAAAGCTATTGAAAAAAGCGCATTAAGATGAAAGTGACTCAAGTCCCTTACCCGTGCCTGCGTGCCGGACTGTGCCTCACCTGGAGCCTCCTCCCGCGCCTCTCTGCGCCCGGCTCGCCCTCCGCTTGCCGCCCTCCCGAGGGCCGCTCTCCCGGCTTCCCGCATTCCCTATGCTGCCTGCACCTCCAGCACCTCCACTTTCTGCGGGCCTCCAGTCGTGAGCACCACCCAGCCCTGCTGACCCCAAAGAGCCCTCTGCTCCATACAGGTGACTGTTCTCTTGCCCCCCCCCTCCCTTCCTTCCTTCCTCTTCTTCCTTCCTTGTAGTAGAGATATTGAGTCTAGGGCCATTTTACCTGTGAGCTCTGCCCCTAGCCCTTTTTATTTTTTGTTTTGAAATAGTCTTGCTAGGTTACTTACAGTCTTGCTAAGCTGCTGAGGCTGGCCTCGAACCCGTGATCTTCCTCTCTCTGCCTCCCAAGTACTGGGGTTACAGGCATGCACCACCACTCCAGGCTGGCCGGTCCTCTCCCCTTCCCTTCCCCTTCCTCCCTCCCCACTCTCTCTTATGGTACTGGGGATGGAAGCCAAGGGCATTTGACCTCTGAGCTACACCCCCAGCCCTATTTTTATTCTTTATTTTGAAACAGGATTTCACTGGGTTGCAAAAGGCCTCACAAAATAGCGGAGGTTGACCACCAACCGTGACCCTCCTGTTTAGCCTCCCAGATGCTGGATTACAAGAAAGTGCCACCACGCCCGGCGCTCTCGCTTTCCTAACCAAACTTTATTTTTTTAGTATTGGGGATTGAACCCAGGGGTATGCTACACCCAGCCTTTTTAAAATTTTACTTTCTATTTTGAGACAGAGTCTTCCTACGTTACTGAGGGCTTAATTTCCAAATTGCTGAGGCTGTTCTCAAACCTGTGATCCTCCCGTCTCTGCCTCCCAAGTACAGGGATTACATGTGTGCGCCACCACACAGGCTACAAAACTTGAAAGCTTGGGGTCAGGCTGTAAGGGGTCGTGCTAGCTGAGGGGGCGGCAGGGTCAGAAGCCCTGCAAGTAGACTTCCTCTCACGCCGTATAGGAGCACTTGAGGGTGTGGGAATCAGCTGGCGACTACTGCCCGACAGTTGATTGTAAGTTTTCCTTATGGGGCCTGGGAATGTGCCCTAGGAAGGATTCGGATTGACTAAGACTACGGTATGCCCAGATAAACTCAAGAATCAAGAGAAAATATTTTTCTGTACCTGTGTCCTATGCAATATTCGGAACATACTTCTATCAAACATGGTAAGTTGTTTATCTGAGAATCAAATTTAAGTGAACACCCTGTATTGTTCCTGGCAATCCTGGCCTTAGAGAAAATCAGAGCATTGGGTCACAAAGGAACTGGAATCAGAGATAAACACACATGTACACATACACGCCAGGTGTGCGTGCTGGTATATGCCTATGATCTCAGCTACTCAGGAGGCGGAGACAGAAGACTGTGAGTTTGAGGCCAGCCTAGGCAACTCAGCAAGACCCTATCGAAAAAAACATAATAAAATATAATAAGTAGAAGCCAGGTGTGGGGACACAGGCCTGGAATCCTGGTACTTGGGAGGCCGAGACAGGAGGATCGCAGGTTTGAAACCAGTTTCGGCAACTTACACACACAAGACTGTCGTATCGTGACTGCAATACTCACGCCAAGGAGCTCTCTCGTGTAGTAGTACTTGTCAGCCTTCTCAAACGTCAGGAAGGCGTACGCAAAGAGGCAGACGTTCAGCCCCAACCAAACAACCTGGCAGAGACAGCAAGTAAGGCGAAGAGTCTGTAAGGGGTGGGAAACGCGCGCCATTTTGACTGATTTATGTTAAACTGTTTGCATTTTCAGCGAGCACAATCTTACCAGTATCTAAGCTGCTTCGGAGGAAGAGAGCGGGCGCTTTGGGGCATGCCTTAGACACCAATGATACCGCCCATGGGCCAAATGTGTTCAGAGCTTGCAGGCTCAGGGCCTCATGCCAGCTAGGCAAGCAATCTGCCATTGAGTGCTTTCACGTTATTATAATGACTATTATAGGTACTGGGCATGGAACGCAGGGGCAGCTGACCTCTGAGCTCCACCCTCTACCCTATTTTGTATTTATTTTGAAACAGGGAGGGCCTCGCTAAGTAGCTGAGGCTGGTCGCGAACTGCGATCCTCCGGTCTCAGCCTCTCAAGTGCTGGGACAGCAAGTGTGCGCCACCGCGCCCAGCTCTATTTTATTTTGAAGTGGGGTCTCACTAAGTTGCAGAGGCCTCACTAAATAGCTGAGGCTGGCTGTGAACCTGAGATCCTCCTGTCTCAGCCTCCCATGTACAGGGATTACAAGCAGGTGCCACCACGCCCAGCTTTTTTTCACTTTAAATGGTTAAAAATACCGGGAGAAGATTATTTTATGACATGAAAATTAGATGAAATTCCAATTTTAGTGACCATAATACAGTGCTATTGGAACTTGGCCACACCTACTCATTCGCATATTGTTCGCGGCTGTCTTGTTGATACAATGCAGGGTTGGGTAGCTGGACAGAGACCATGTGGCTCGCACAGTTAGAAATCTGTACTACCGCCGGGCGTGGTGGCGCACGCTTGGAATCCCCGTGCTTGGGAGGCTGAGACAGGAGGATCGCACAGGTTTGAAGCCAGCCTCTGCTACTTAGTGAGACCCTGTTCCCAAATAAAGTATAAAAAATAGGTCTGGGAGTATAGCCCGGAGGGAGAAAGCCCCCGGGTTCCACCCCCAGTACCACCAAAAAAAAAAAAAAAAAAATCTGTTCTATCTAGCTCTTTCCAGGTGCATCTGCCGGCTCCTGGACTAGAGCTTTCAAACGATTGCACCAAAAAGATGGAGGTGAGTAAGTGGCTTTCTGAAGGAACAGAGAACAAATTTAGCATCTGGAAAGGGCCGCCCCTCTTTTGGAAGGGCCTGCCTCTTTAATGACACCCTGCCACATTTGCCCATTCTTAGACCGGGAGTCTTCCAGAGCTCTGAAGACGGCTTCTGCCCGTCCCAGACTCTGAGCTCAGCTGCGATGGCTAAGGGCAGTTTGGAACCCAGCGCCTACTGCCTTGGAGACCAGCCACCCGAGCTCCAGCCCGAACCTGGAGGCGCTGGCCTGGAATCCCCAGGTCTCTATGGCACCGCGCCCGCATCTGGGTGGATGAGGGCCACCTGAGCCCCCTGGGAAAGGGCCTTCAGCCTGGCCGTGCGCTCTAGGCCTCTGGGTCTTCTCTAGCAGCACGCCACAGTGCAGTGATTCCCCATTTCTAGCACCACCGCTTACTGGCCCTGAAATCTTAGCTTTAAATCCTCCAAAAAGCAATTTCTCCACCTGTAAAAGGAGAGTAATAATAGAATCGACTGCGCAGCCATGCTATGAGGCTGACATAAAATAATGCATGGAAAGTGTAATACTTGGTGCACACTAAGAGCTCAACATAAATGCTTGCTGCAGAGGTGTGTGTGTGTGTTGCTGGGGATTGAGTCCAAGGAGCCTTCTACTGCTGGCTGCTGAGCTACATCCTTGGCACGTTTTCAACATTTAAATTTTGAAACAGAATCTCACCAAATTGCGAGGCTGACCTGGAACCTGCGATCCTCCTGTCTCAGCCTCCCAAGTACTGGGATTACAGGCGTGCGCCACCACACCCATCTGGTAGAGTTAAGCTTTATCAATCCATTTCTTTTGACCTCTTTTTCTCAGACTCCTTTTTCAGAGTCCAGTGTCTGTTAGAGACTCTGACCCCAGTGGAAAATGCGAGTTGAAAGCCACCAAATACCTCAGGAATTTGGAAGACAGGAGAGAAGCTCACTTAGAAAGAACAGAAGTTTGCCAGGATCTGCAAGGGACCCAGGAGCAGAGCCCTGCAGCAGACCATCATCGATTACAGGAAAGGCAAGTGATGAACTCCAGTGCAGCTGCGCACCTTGGCCATCATCACCTCCACTAGGAATGAAAAAGAAAGAGCAGCACAAGACCTGAGAGAAAAGAAGAGGACAGTTTTTTAGTAACTTTTCCTTTATTTTAAAAAATAGCACAAAGAACCAGGTATGGTAGCACAGGCCTATAGTTCTAGTCCTTGGGAGGCTGAGACAGGAGGATCACAGGTGTGAAGCCAGCTTCAATAATTTAGCCAAACCCTGTTTCAAAACCAAAAATAAAAAAATAAAAAAAAGGGCTGGGGGCATGTTCAGAGGCAGAATGCCCCTGGGTTCAATCCCCAGTACCCCCCCCCAAAAAAAAGAAAGAACAAAATAAAGAAAGAAAGAAAGAAATAGAGAAAGAAAAAGAAAAAAATAGTGCATAGAAGTGTATGTCAGAAATAGCAAGAAGTCTGAGCCTGCCAGTGAGTTTCAGAGGGTGGGCGGAAATTCAAAGCCTGAGAGTTAAGTGTGAGTCACCGCCATGGGTGATGAATTCCGTCGACAAAAATGAGGGTGGTGTTCAGAGCTAGGAATGCCTTTCCATTTGCAGCTGCTCCAGCGGCTTCAGTAATCCCTGGGTGCCCACCAGCCCACCCACCGCCTCCCCCTAGCACGCAGGACTGGAGTCCAGCGAGAATAAAGACTGTGATCCGGGTCTCTCGGTAGCAGAACTCAGAGTACAGGCGAGTTAAACTGCTCTTTCTGCTACGGTGACAAAAAGGAACTAAATATAAGACATTGCATATGGAAAATACTCAATGTAGGTCATGAAATAACCTGGCGAAATAAGAACTTGACCTTTCGTTAAATGCCAAACAAACCACCCTCCAGGGGGCTCCACGCTTTCTTCCTGGAGCCCTGGCCAGTCCTGTGGGCCCCCAGGAAAAGCGAGAGAAAAGAGCCCCGGGAGACCAGTGAGTGGGATTTGAGGAAATACGAAAGGACACGGGAGCCCCGGGCTTGGATTGGCTCAAGGAGGAAGACCGTGTGTCTGTGTAGGAAAGGACTGCGTGCAGGTGATCGAGTTCTGGCCCCGCACTGGGGAGCTGGCTTTGAGCGATGGCGCATCAAGCGATCCACTGTCTCCGTGGAATCCACGAGCTGCCGCCTCTCTGCACTGTGCGACACGCTCGCCATTGTCCACGTGCGACTGCTTCTCCTGCCCGACACCTGCGGGCACTTAAATCCACACTGGATTTCAAAGACTCCGGAAAATAGAATAGAAATGACCTCATCAATATTTCAATATTTTCAATTGATTACATGCTGGAAAAATTATATATACACACACACATATGTGGTTAAGTGAATTATCCAGTGAAAGGGAATTCACCGGTTTCATTTACCTTTCTCAGTGTAGGCATTAGATCATTTAGAAATTACACGAGTGGGTCACCGTGTATTTCTAGTGGGCAGTGCTGGGTCAAGATGATCTCTAAAATCATTTTCATCTCAACTATTCAACTAGGCCATAGAATTTTGATGCCAGCAATAGAGTCAGAATAGAAAGAACCTGGCACTCCATGGCGACAGTACTGAAGCGAAGAGAAAAGACAGGATGTGAGAGGCTGAAGCGCCCAGCACCCGTGTGGCAGCACAATCACCGCGCGTCGTCTGGTCCTCTTGCCTGGGCAAAGGTTGGGTTGTTAAGTAAGAACTGGCCTTGATGAGCCCAATAATTGCCAGGAACCCTTTTCGTCTTGACCAGCTTTACGAATATTAGCAAACATGCTGTCTTTTTAGTCCATTGACATTTCTACTTGATGGGAAACACCACTTACCAGAAACAGAGCTGAGAAGCAGTGGTTGACCACCCAGTTCCCCATGTGAGCGCCGGGCTGGGGCAGGCAGTGGGCAGACTGGGTGACCTGGATGCGGAGGAGCTCTTCAGGGCTGGGACCTCTGCGCTCGGAGGCTGTGAGGCTTTAAGATGTGGACGCTGCCCAGCCAAGCCTCCTAGCAAGGCCGCAGAGTGACTAAGAGTGCCCAGCCCTCTTCTGGATCCCTCTTTCCAGCTGCCGCAGACCAGCCCTACCGAGAAGAAGGGGTTTTCCCTGTAGCTCACGCCTGCAGGAAATAGCAGTCTTCTGGAGAGAAAACAGTCTTGGTTCTCACCTTATCAACAAGACTTAAGGGGAAGCTTGAATCTCCTTGATAAGAGATTTGCATGGCAAAAACCACTAGCTGAAGCTATACTAAGATTACCTCAGGAGGAAAATATATATATATATATATATATATATATATATATATATATATATATATTTTTTTTTTTTTTTCATAGAACTGGGGATTGAAACCAGGGGCATTGTACCTCCAAGCTACACCCTCAGACTTATTTTTTATTCTCTATTTGTAAACAGGGTCTTACTAAGTTACAGAGGGCCTCACTAAGTAGCTGAGGCTGGCCACAAACCTCGATCCTCCTGTCTTAGCCTCCCAAGTACTGGGATTACAAGCATGTGCCATCAGACCTGGCTTGGTATTTAGATTTTTTCTAAAATTTTATATTTTTGCCTTTTACATTTATGTTTTAAATCCACCTGGAGTTGATATTTTATGTATTGTGTGAATGTTTCTTTTTCTGTGTGAGTGTGTGTGTGTTGTGTTACTGGGGATTTAACCCAGGGGCATTCTACCTCTGAGCTACACTCCCAGCCCTTTTGATTTTTATTTTTATACAAGGTCTCACTAAGTTGCCGAGACTGGCTGTGAACCTACGATCCTCCTGTCTCAGCCTCCCAATAACTGGGATTATAGCCTCAGCCACCACACCCCGCTCACCCTTAAATAGAACGTTCCTGCAGGTTTTTGCAACTACTTAGTCTTATTTTACTTTGCATTGGACACAAAAGAGAATATTTATTTTTAAAAAGAAGAGAAACCACAACATTAACAGCTTTACTAAGGTATAATTTATATACTTTAAATTTTTTTCAGTGTAGGAGTCAGCTCAATACACAATACATGCTATATTTATTTTTAAAACCTGAAAAATCTCAACATCAAAACCCATAAAATAACATTGTTTTGCTGGTGCCTAACACACCTGCAGCTTAGCGTTACACAAAGCAAAGTGGCTCAGGTGTGGGAGGAGTGCTGTGGGAGATGTGTGTTTGTTGGCTTGTTTTGTCCTGGGAATTGAACCCAAGGCATTTTACCTCTGGGTTATATTTTCAGACCTTATTTATTTATTTATTATTTTATTTTTTCAGTACTGGGGATGGAACCCAGGGGCATTACACCCCCTGCCCCAGTTTTTATTCTTTATTTTGAAACAAGGGCTCACTAAGTAGCTGAGGCTGGCCACGAACTGCAATCCTCCTGTCTCAGCCTCCCAGATGCTGAGATTGCAAGCGTGCACCACCATGCCCGGCATTTTTTTTTTAATAAGGGTTTTTTTTTTTTTTTTTTTTTTTTTTTTTTGCTAAGCTGCTTTAGGATGTTGATAATTTGCTGGAGGTGGTTTCAAACCTGAGATTCTCCTGTCTCAGCCTCCCAAATACTGGAATTACAGGCATGTGCCACCACCCCCAGCTTTCTGGAAGCCAGTTTTAGACTAAGGTAGCTAGAAATCTGTTAGCCATATGCAGATGTGTCAGAAACCCACAAAGTGTATATCCCCTAAACCCAAACTAAAGGTATCATCTGTACAGTTTCCTTCAGCTGTATCCTGCAGTGCTCATGGCTGCCCCAAGGTCACTCGATGTGAGGGCCAGGGCCAGAGGGAGGCTGATATGGAAAGAGATAGGGATTTTCAACCCTTTGTCATGAAAAAAAATCATACTTTTGCAAATTGAATCAAAACATTTGACATGCCAAAGATGACAAAAAAAAAAAAAAAAAGAAAAAGAAGAAGAAAGAAAAAAGAGGCCAGGCGTGGTGGCGCATGCTTGTCAGCTCAGCATTCGGGAGGCTGAGACAGGAAGATTGCAGGTTCGAGGCCAGCATCGGCTACTTAGACCCTCTGCAACTTAGTGGAGACCCCGTTTCAAAATAAAGAATAAAGCCGGGCATGGTGGCGCACGCTTGTAATCCCCGTGCTTGGGAAGCAGAGACAGGAGGATCATGCTGGTTCGAAGCCAGCCGCACGTGCTGGCTTAGGAGACCCTGTTTCCAAATAAAAATGTGAAAATAGGTCTGGGAGTGTAGCCCAGAGGTAGAAGGGCTTCCAGGAACCCCAGTACCACCAAAAAATAAAAATAAAAAATCAGGCTGGAGTGGAGCTTGGAGGTAGAATGCCCCTGGGTTCCATTCCTAGTACCACAAAAAGAAAAGAAAAGAAAAGCAACTAAAGCCTATAGTGTAATAATATAAAATATCCTATATTAGGAGTTAACGAATTTAGGGAATCTGGCCTGGAAAAGAGGCTTGAGTTAAAAATGAGATTATGTGAGACTTCCGGGAAGATGGCGACGGAGAAAAGCGGGGCTTAAGAGCCCGCTAACAACCAATCTCTATTACCACAAAATCAGCGCCTTTCATAGCCAGAAAACACCATCTCCAGAGAAACAAAAAAATCACCAGGCTCCAGAGAGGAGGGGGTCTCAGAACGGAGCTCAGAGCCAGAGGAGATACGCCGGCCTCACGGTCGAGGACGCGGCAGCAGCACCTTACTGCCGACGGCGAGTTCACTGGACGGCTACGGCTACAGACCAACGCGCTCAACAGCCCACCAGGCTCCAGAGAGGAGCGGCGGACAGCGAGCCGAGGTGAGCCGCTGCAGAAGAGCCCGGCGGGATTCATCAGAGCTTTAGATGCTCCCAGTGGCTGGGCTCAGCACACACTGCTGGGACTCAGAGCGGAGCTCAAAAACAGAGAAGAAATACGCCAGCCTCACGGCCGAGGGCGTGGCAGCAGCGCCATATTGCCACCAGCGGCAGTGGCAGCAGCAGCGAATTCACCGAGTCCACTACAGCTCCATCTGCGCACTCAACGACAGTGAGTCAAATTGCGGGCCCCAGAGGAGAAATCCCAGTACTGACTCCCAGGGACTTGACCCAGTGGGGGAGTGGTGGTGGCAGAGATATCACACCATAGGAGAACACCCAACCTGTCACCCCCCATGGTCTGAAACAGCATCGATTGACTCCCTGGGTCTGAGACTCTGCCATACAACCCAGTAAAGGAGTAGTGGTGACTGAGATACCACAGACTCGAGATCCAGAGCACCTTAAGTGAAGTCGTAGTGACCCAGCAAAGAACCCAGAGAAGGCACAAACTTCCGAAATCATGGGAAAGAGGAATAACAATGGAGCAATGAATGCCCACAACCCCACAACATCAGAACCCGATAAAATAGAAATTCAGAGATTTCTAGAAGATCAAATCAGGAAAATAACTGTAGAAATAGTAGAAGTGTTTCGAAAAGAATTCAGAGAGAGCCAAAAAGAGATAAAGGATGCAATTAATGAAGTAAAGGCCTCAATTCAAAGTACAAACAACTGATTAGACCACATGAAGAATAGAATCTCGCTCTTAGAAGATGAGCAACCCAAAAATGAACGCATAGTTTCTAATCTAGAAAAAAATATCCGACAGCAGGAATCTGACATTGAAGAAATATGGACCCATTTTAAGAGAGCTAACCTAAGAATAATTGGAATAGAGGAGGGAAAAGAAGGTGAAACCAAAGGGATCAACAATCTCTTCAAGGAAGTAAAAGCAGAAAATTTTCCAAACATAGAGCAAGAGGTCGATACACAGGTCCAGGAAACTTATAGAACTCCCTTTAGACAGGATCAGAGAAGAGGATCCCCACGCCACATAATTGCCAAAATGACCAATGTGGAAGCCAAGCAGAGAATCTTAAAGGCAACAAAAGCAAAGGGCCAAGTGACATTCAGAGGCCAACCAATTAGAATCACTCCAGACTTCCCAAACCAAGTCACGAGAGCCAGAAGGGCTTGGAGTAACATATTCCAAACTCTTAAAGAAAACAACTTCCAGCCAAAAATTTCCTACCCAGCAAAACTTTCTATCAAATTAGATGGAGAAATAAGAAGCTTCCATGACAAACAGAAACTGAAGGAATTTATGTCTTCAAAACCAGCGCTAGAGAAAATACTCAAAGAGATTAACTACAAAGAAGAAATAGGTAACACACATCAGAACCAGAGAAACAAGATTTTCCATCCAACAAACAACTAAGATTGGTTATCTGTGGAGATTCATTATTTATGTTAGTCTTTTACCTATCTCTAAAGGGTATTGTTTGCCTTTATTGTTGTTAATTTTTAGGATTTCTAGTTGGAATATTAATATACCTTCAGATATAGCATTTGGAAATATTTTATCCCATTCTATCAGTAATTTTTAACTCTGTTTACATTGTCTTTGGATATACAATATTTTTTATGTATTTTTTAGGGAGTTTGTGTACCCTTCTGTTGCCTGTGCCACTGAAATCATATCCAAGAAATCACTGCCAATTTCAATGTTGTGAGGTTTTATGACCCAGATTTTCTTCTAAAAGTTTATAGTATTAAGATTTATATTTAGGTATTTTATCTATTTTGAGTTAATATTTGTATATGGGATTAGGTAAGGGTCCAATTTTATTCTTTTTCATGTAATTATTATTTTTCAACAATATTTAGTTAAAAGATTATTATTTCCTCCACCAAATGTTCATGGAAACCTTGTCAAAAATAACTTGACAATATATGGAAGAATTTAGCTCTAGGCTTTTATTTAACTCCAATGGTCTATATATCTGCCTTTATAACAGTACTACACTGTTTCAATTATTGTAGCTTTATATGGTTTGAAATCAGAAAATATATATCTTCTAGCTTTGTTCTTTTTCAAGATCGTTTTGGGTATCTAGAGTCCATATTCCATATTAGGAAAGATTTTTTTCTGAAAAATAAATATATAAATATATGATAGTTTCACCTAAAAAAATATTCTCTGGTAAGAAAGAAAGCAAAAAGAAATATTGAAATGTTATCTTTAAGTTATCAAAAGCTTGGTATCAGACAAATGAAACTGTTATGTGAGATTATCATTTTTAATTTTGGATAAATTGCTATAATACTAGATGTCAACCACTAAGCCAAGCATGGGAAGGAGGGATGGGGAGGGAAAGGGTTGGGGATCATGTGGGGGCTGACTGGGCGATGTGTGCATGTATGTCTACAAAAGTTTTTTTTGTATCCCACTATGATGTATGAATACAGTGCACCAATAAAAAATTTTAAAAAATGAGATTATGTGTAATATTTTCAGAGGTTTAGAGAGTTTTGTCTGTGGACCCAAGGAGTCAGCCTACAAGAGGAAGCTCTAACGTAACACATTCCTGTCGGAATAAAGCAACTATTCTAACACACGTGTTTAAAGAAGTAGAGATGATGGGTTTCCTGTTACTTGAAGTGTTCAGGGAGAGACGTTCAGTCCCTGGCCAGCGATTTCACAACAGAAATATCGGCACCAGATGGAAGGCTCGTTAAATATCGTTTAAGGATCCTCTAGCCTCCAGATCCTATGATTTGTAAAAGAATGACATAAACTCCCTCTGAGACCTTCTGTATTATCTAGATGATTACACATGCCATACTAAAAGTGTCCTTGTGTCTGTGGTGGGCCCACTCCCGCTGTCCCACTTCTAGGAAGTCAGTTGACAAGCTGCTGAGCATTGAACTGAATCGAAGTCCCATGGTGTGTGTGTGTGTGTGTGTGTGTGTGTGTGTGTGTGTGTGTGTGACTGGGGATTAAAACTAGGGGCACGCTAACTGTGAGACATACCCCCATCCCTACTTTATTTTCCTTATCCTGTGATACTGAGGGTGGAACCCAGGGCACCCCACCTCTGAGCTATACTCTCAGCTCTATTTTAGTCTTTCTTTTGAAACAGGGTCTCACTAAGTTGCAGAGGACCTCACCAATAGCTGAGGCTGTCCATGAACTGCTATCCTCCTGTCTCGGCCTCCCAAGTACTGGGATTACAGGTGTATGCCACCACTCCCAGCTATTTTTTTTAAAACAGAGTCTCTCTAAAGTTGTTGAGGGCCTCACTAAGTTGCTGAGGCTGGCTGCAAACCTGCATTTCTCCAGTCTCAGGCTATTTTTTATTTTGAGACAAGGTCTCATTTAAGTTGTCCAGGATGGCCTCAAATTCATAGTCCTCCTGTCTCAGCCTCCCAGCTACTGGGATTACAGGAATGTGTCGCCATTTCTAGCTAGTCAGATTATCTTAATGGAAAATTATCAGTAAAATGCCACAGCAGCATCAGCTGACCCTTTCCGAACTAAGATTATACCAGTCAATGCAAATAAAATATTCATGCCTCAAATCCGAGACCCCTCTCCCCCGGGTGATGCTTGAAACATTACTTTTTACTGTCAATGTCGTTTTCTATAAATTATATAAGAATTGCTTTCCTTCTGTTGCTTGCAGACATTATACCCTGTGTTATTTCCCCCAAATGCCCCAGTGTTTGCATTTCCCAGGTTTATAGATTATTGACATTGATTAAATCTGCAGTCGGCCGCTTCCTGGAGGGACCCGGTGAGCACTTAAACATCGTCAGTAAGCGCTCCACAGTCGTAACGTAGACAGTGTTCGGGGAAGACTTCCGGTAGGCGATGCTGCCACCCGTGTTGCGTAAATTCTTCTAAGTTGTAGCACAGAGCTCCTCCCTGCCTTTCCTGCCCTGGCTTCTTCCTGGTCACTTATCTGGATCATCGCTTGCTCTAGACTGACCTTTGCAGTGGCCATTCCCGCACACCTTTACGGGCACTGATGTGTAACGGACACTGTGGAATTACTTTCCAGTTTAAACATGTGCTTAGGACACCAAAAATTATTCTTTTTAAAAGAATCTGATGGTTGGTATTGTATTTGGTTTTATCATATATTATTTTGTAGTACTGGAGATTGAAGACAAGGGTATTCTACCTTCAAGCTACACCCTAGTACTTTTCTTTTTGAAGCAAGGTCTTGCTAAGTGGCTGAGGTCTTGCGCACTTGCCGAGACAGTCCCCCTAACTGCAGTGCTCCCGGCTCAGCTTCCCAAGTACCGGCACCACATGTGTGTGCCGCCGCACCCAGCAAGCGTTGGTATCTTATGTATTTATTTTATATTTTTATTTTTATTTTATTTTTATATTTATATTTTAATTTTGTTATTATATTTGAGTGTGCGGTGCTGGGGATCGAACCCAAGAGCATTCTACCTCCAAGCTAAACTCCCAACCTTATTTTTTATTTCTTATTTCGAAACAGGGTCTTACTATGTTGATGAGAGTCTTACCACTTGCTGAGGCTAGCCTCGAACCTGCAGTCCTCCTGTCTCAGTCTCCCAAGTACTGGGATTCCAAGGGCGCACCACCATGTCCAGCTCAATGGTTGGTATTTTAAAAAGAAAATTGCATGTAGTCATGATGAAGAAAGAGTGGTGCTCTGTTCTATGTGTTCTATTGTTTCATTGGAATCCATAAAAGATGGTATTGGGAGGACTTACATTTCTGTTTAGACTTAAAGCCTTTAAAAGTATTCGTCTGGCCTCAATCACAGAGTCCCCAAAGGAAGCATTCCATAATGATAAGAGCAATTGATATGTGAAGTCATTTTGGGGTGCATTGGGGTGGAACCCGGGGACATTGTACACCCAGGCTGTATCTTCATCCCTTTTTATTTTTTGACTTGGAAACAAGGTCTCGCTAAGCTGCTGAGGCTGGTCTCAAACCTATGATCCTTCTGTCTCAGCCTTCCAATTACTGGGATTATAGGCGTGTGCCACCATGCCCAGGGTCGAATCATTTTTTTAAAATTTTTTATTGGTGCATTATATTCAAACATCATATTGGGGTAAAAAACTTGTGTGTGCATACATGTACACATCACTGATTTAACCCCTACCCAATTCCCACCCCATTCCCTCCCTATCCCTCCTTCCCTTGCTCGGCTTAGTGGTTGACTTCGATATGTTTAAGTACATTGTGTGTTTTAGAGATTTTCCTCTTTCCCCCCTCCTTTCTCCTCCTTTAGGTTGTCTTGTTTGCTCCTCTATAGGATTTCCTTTTTCATCTAGAGTTCCTCCTATGACCCATTTCTCACTAGCTCTCACATATTAGGGAAAGCATCTGATTTCTTATTTTTTGTGACTGACTAATCTCACTTAGCATAATGTCCTCCAGTTCCATCCATTTCCCTGAAAATGATGTAATTGAGTTTTTTTTGATGGCTGAGTAAAATTCCATTGTGTACATATCCCACAGTTTTGTAATCCATTCATCTGTTGATGAACACCTTAGCTGGTTCCATAGTTTGGCTATGGTGAATTGTGCAGCTATGAACATAGATACACATGCATTAGTTTGGTAGTTTGGTTTCCTTCCTTTTGGGTAGATACCCAGAAGTGGTATTGCTGGATCAAATGGGAGATTTGTTCCCATTCTTCTGAGGATTCTCCATACTGTTTTCCAAAGTGGTTGCACTAATTTGCAGTCCCACCAACAGTGTCTTAGCGTTCCCACCTCTCCGCACCCTCGCCAGCATCTGTTGCTGCATCATTGGCAGAGAGATGCAAATCAAAACTACCCTGAGATTTCACCTGACTCCAACTAGAATGGGTCAAATCATTTAAAATCAATTCTTGTTGCTATGTTGAAACAGAAGCAGACCTCATCCAAGTAGCCTCTCAAAGACACTACAGTGTAGTAAAGCTGGGTAGCTCCCAACTTCTCCATAGAGAAGGGGCAGGTGGCAGAGTGGGGAAGGAAAAGGCAGCAAGGCAGTATGGGAGCGTGGGCACATCTGGATCAGACAGATTCCAAAGTAAAAAGAATTGCAAACAATAAAACAAATACAACAAAATACACTTTGCCCCCCTTTCAACACGCCAAAGGGGAATGAAGTTTAGAAATATAGATTCCAGCCAGGTGTGGTGGCACACAGCTGTAATCCAGAATTTGGGGGCTGAGGAAGGAGCAGGTTTCAGGACACCTTCTGCAACTTAGTGAAAACCTCTTTCACAAAATAAAAACAGAGCCGAGTGTGGTTGCGCACACTTGTAATGCCAGTACTTGGGAGGCTGAGACAGGAGGATCGTGGTTCGTGGCCAGCCTCAGCTACTTAGCAAGGCCCTCCACAACTTAGTGAGACTCTTTTTCAAAATAAATAGAATAAAGCTGGACTTGGTAGCACACACACTTGTAACCCCAGCATTCAGGAGGCTGAGAAAGGAAGATTGTGGTTTGTGGGCAGCCTCAGCTACTACTTAGTGAGGCCCTTTGCAACTCAGTAAGACCCTGTTTCAAAATAAAGAATACACAATAAGTTTGGGGGTGTAGCTCGGAGGTAGAATGCCCCTGGGTTCGATCCCTAGTACCGCAAAATAAGTAAGTAGATAGAATAACAAAATAGAAGTGTTTGGGTTGTATGTAAAGCAGGATGCAAATGACAGACCTTTTAAATAAGGAAATGCAACTGCTTTTTAGAAAACCATTTCCTTCTCTTGTATCAGCAGCACTTAGCTCATACTTGAGGGAAAGGCCCCCTCCCAGAACAGAAAGCAAACATTTACGCTTCCTTCCAGAGAAATGGGGAGATGGAACTGCTTGAATTTTGAAGACTGAGCTCTCCTTGCTATCAAAAAAAGATCGTGTGTGGAGTGGGCAACTGAGGGTTGACCCCAGGGGCACTATACCTCTACACTACACCCAAGCCCTTTCTTACTAAGTTGCTGAGGCTGGCCTTGAACTCATGACCCTCCAGCTCCAGCTTCCCAAGTACTGGGCTTAAAGGTCTGCTTCGCCACCAGCTGGCTCAAAGCACTCTTTACTCATGATATTGCACAGGTTCTATTTGCAGTGAGCAGCCTGGAGAGATGAGAACATCTCCCCACAAAGAGACAGTGGGCTCATTTGTGCTGGCTGTAGACCAGTGAGTCCCTCCAGCTGAGTGTTCCTCTGCCACCAAGCAACCCCTTCTGTGCACAGCACCACGGAGCCCTCCTCCACCCAGCTGCCATCTTTCCCTGTAGGATCAGAAAGGCAGGGGTGCCAGTGCAAACCGACTCGAAGCTCACGCTGCTCGCTGTGCCTTCGGTCAGTCCTACATCTTTGATCCAGGAGTCTTGTGTCTTTGCCAGCATCCGTGGTATGGGTAGTTAGTTTCGCTCACGAGCTTATAAGGAAGATAAAACCCCAGATGTCCGGTTGTTTTGCTTCGTTTTGTTTTGCAGTACTGTGGATCGAACCTAGGAGTGTTACACCACTGAGCTACACCCCAGTCCTTCCTTTTCATTTTTATTTTGAGGCAGGGTCTCACTAAATCCTGAGGCTGACCTTGAACCTGTGATCCTCCTCTCAGTCTCCTAAGTACTGGGATTACAGATGTGCCGGAGCCAGCCGGCAAGAGTAGGGGTTCTGAAGTGAGGCGTGAGGATGAAGAGTTTTTAACCCTAACGTGGGGGAGCCGCCAGCCTACTATCTCTACTGGCCGACCCCTGTTCCTGGGTCAATATTTCCTACTGGTCGACGACTACGCCTGGGTCAGTATTCTCTATTGCACTGACGCTCCTGGCCGATGCCTACTTCTGGGTCAATCTCATCTTCATTGCGCCGACGCTGGGTTTGTTTTTCCAGAGGTATTTATACACAGCTACAGGTCAATCGACATTCTCGTGCTATCACCACCGGAATACAATAAAGACCAATACACAACACATACATTACAGATAGGCCTATCAGTACCCTCGTGTCATCACCACCTGATCTTCTCCCCAAACCTTGTTGACTCTGGGCGAAGGCCAGTCAGCTGAGTCAGAGACACCGATCTAGGGGAAAGCCTCAATGGCTCGGCACACAGATGTGTGTCGGCATGCTCAGCTCTGGGTCCTACAGTTCTTGGTACTCATCAGACCTTGACATCTATCAGGGGAGGGAGGGTGAGCTTCCACATCTGTCCTGAAAGAGTTTGTGCAAGCTTAAAGCCCAGGGCGGGAACACATTAATATGGTCTTTTAGACTTTCATTCTATGAAGTGTTATTTAACTCTCTACAGTCTATTTTTCTGTATTTTTCTATTGCTAATAGTTCAGATTTATCATTGCCTGACACTTAAAATGGTTCTTTTCATTTTATTTTTATCTGTTTTTCATCTAAATAGATAACTTTTTTGGTGCTGCGAATTGAACCCAGAGGCATTCTACTTTGAGATGCATCCTGAACAGTTTTGACATTTTATTTTGAGGCAGGGTCTCACTGAGTTGTCGAGGGTCTCCCTAAGTTCCCGTGGCTGGTCTTGACCCTCGGATTCTCCTGTCCCAGCCTCCCAAGTACCAGGATTGCAAGTGTCTTTTGGATTTGATGGATATTCTTATTTAGTATTCCGGAACCTAGCTCAACTCTTCTTAATTCTAATCATTTATCTAAGCATTCTTGTGGACTCTACAGTATAAAACTTAATAGAGTTCACCATCATTTTAAAAAATACTACCACTTAATTCATGTTAGACAATATTTTTCAAAATGTAAAACCTATGGAGCAAAATGTAAGAAAAAAAGTCCTGGGTGATGGAAAGGTTGGCATCTACCAAACTATGCTCTCTGATCTTGTTGACGGCTTGTCTTTGTCAGAGAGAACTGCATTTTATATTCCATATTCATGGGATATCTGTCCTATGCAAGGTGGGAGGAAGTCAAACACGAATAAGATACGGTGTTTTCTTTCCAGGGCCCAAGTGTAACAGGAGAGCGCACCGTCCTCTTTTCACACCCTCTTCGCTCTCCCTCCAGGCTCCCGTGGGGCTCCCCACTTTCTGTGGCTTATTTTCTCACCGCGGTGACTCAACACACCCAACTCAGTGGACAACAGCGGGGAAAAGGGGCTACTTTCAGGTTTACTTTCTTTGTTCTTTCTCTTTTTGTGTGGTGGTACTGGGGTTCCTGGAAGCCCTTCTACCTCCGGGCTACACTCCCAGACCTATTTTATATTTTATTTGGAAACAGGGTCTCTTAAGCCGGCGCGGCTGGTTTTGAACCTGCGCGATCCTCCTGTCTCCGCCTCCCAAGCGCGGGGATGACAAGCGTGCCCACCACGCCGGCCTTTTCTTTGTTCTTTCTATGGAGGCCTTCCCCTCTCACCTCTGTAAGCAAGCTCTGCCTCTCTCTCCCCATCTCTACTCCAGTGACAGTGCTTGGTGGAGCTTCTCTTGGGTGGAGTTGCCTATTCTTGGATTATGTGATAATCCCTTGAGTCAATCTGGTAATGTATTAGTCCAGGATACAGTCACTGAGGTAGGAGGAAGATATAAACAAAAAACTTGAAAGTACAGATGTGTCATATACAGACCAGGCATTTACATTTCTACTGTGGCCAATTCATCTCTTGAGGAGCCCATTTTATGGCATGAGTTACAGGCCTTCCAGAATAACTTTAGATAACTGGGATCAGTTCTACCATGGAGAACTTACAGGAAAATTATTAAAGGAACGTCGGTCATTTGGAATCAGGTACTTAACCCTTCAGTGAATACCACATAATATGCTATCACCCATAAGAACCTCTTCCCTCAGATCTCTGTTGCTTCCATTGCTTTGGAATTGACGCTCTTTGAACGTAACCACAAAATAGTTGGTTGGTTGACAATTTCTAAAATAAGACAGAGGTGCATGCGGATAATCCCAGTACTCGGGAGGCCGAGACAGGAGGATCACAGGTTTCAGGCCAGCCTCAGCAACTTAGCGAGACCCTGTTTCCAAGTGAAAAATAAACAAGAGGGCCAGAACTGTAGCTTGGAGTGGAATGCCCCTGGGTTCAATCCTCAATACCACAAATCAAATAAAATGAAATAAGGACAATGTTGCTATCAGTGAGATCAGAGCAGGTGGTTTCCTCTTGGTACAAGTACAGGGAAAGCAGGCCCGTCGGGGAGAGAGGAGTAAATTTATTTTACAGTTTTACAATTGCTCTCCGAGATAAGATTAATTCACTTCAAAGGAGAAAAATAAGCATATTCAGGAGTTTGCGGCAATCCCAACTTTCCTCAGGGAAAACTTCCTGCTACTGTACCTCCCAGAAACTCAGGCCAGAACAAACAGCGTTTGCTCACTCAGTGTTCATTCGAGGACCACTTCCTTTTAGCCGGGCCTGGTGACGCACGCCCAGAGTCCTAGTACTTGGGAAACTGAGATGGGAGGCCCAGGTTGAAGGCCAGCCTCGGTAAGTTTGTGAAACCCTGTTTCAAAATAAATAAAAAGGGATGGGGGTGTAGCTTGGAGATAGAATGCCTCTGAATTCAATCCCCAGTACCAAAAATAAATAAATCAATAAGGGGAAAGGGCCGTGGGTGTAACTCAGAGTTAGAAGACCCCTGGGTTCAAGACTCAGAACCCCCAAAAGAAACATTTATTTTTTATTTTTAATAAAATATGAATTGTATTAAAGTAATTGATTATATTATAAACCAATTAAATTTACACGTATAATTTATATAAATGAAGCTAAAACCTCAGTGTACATTCTATAAATATTTATAAAGCTTATGTGACCTAATTTATGTCTAATTATTTTTGGTTGACACCTACCTGAACGTACAATAAACATTAAGTATTTGCTTTCAAGCAGGTACCGTGTTAGGAGCTGACACAGAAGTAGACATAATAGAAGTTTCTTGTCACCAGGGAACATACATTCTGGAAAGGACAGATCAAAACAAGTAGAAGACATATTTCAGGTCATGATGAAGACGGCGGAGATGGGCGGGGAGAAAGTGTGATATATGTGGTCGAGAGGCCATTGGAGATGAGGTGATGGGGAAGGCCTCGAAGCAGATGACCTGGGATGGCGTAGGTATGCTGCCAAGGGAACCGCCATACTTCTTTGGGGTTCTAGGTGGAAGGATAAGCATGTGCAAAGGGCCTGAGATGGGGATCAGCTCGGTGTGCTAGAGGCAAAGCAGGAAGGCCAGTGTGGTGTGTTGGACTGAGTCCTCCTCAAATTCCTAGGGAGAAGGCACCCTAGAATGTTGCCTAACTGGGAAGGAGGGATACTGTAGGTGTACTTATTTTAAAATAGGCGACACTCATGTAAGGGTGGCTCCTATAGAACCGTCTCCTGGAGCCGGCAGATGAGACAAAACCCTCAGGAATGAGGCCGCGTGTTTCTGGTCAGCTGACCTTTGGCACAGACCCAAGGCACACAATGGGAACGGGACAGTGTCTTCAAAAATGTTCTTGGGGAAACTGGCCGCCCACATGCAGAAGAATGAAACTAGATCTTTATCATGTTACCACAAGAAAAATCAACTCAAAATAAATTAAGGATGTCAATGTAAGGCCAGAGATACTACTAGAAGAAAAGCCAGAGAAAGAGCTCGATGGCCTTGGTCTGGACACAAAAAGCACAAGCCTGGGACCACATCAAACTCAGAAGCTTTTTTTTTTTTTTTGCGGGTCTGGGGATGGAAGCCAGGGGCGTTCTACCTCTGAGCTCCACCCCAGCCCTATTTTTTCATTTTTTATTTTGAAACGGGGTCCCACTGAGTTGCAGAGAGCCTCACTAAGTAGCTGAGGCTGGCCACGAACTGCAATCCTCCTGTCTCAGCCTCCCGAATGCCAGGATTACAAGCGTGCGCCACCACACCTGGCTATACATACATTTTTTATGTCGATTTTACCTTAATAAGGCTGGAAAGGGGGGAAAAGCACACAGATTAATGTTAGTATGTTACAATCTATGTCTTTATTTTTTTACTTATAAGTGGAACATATTGAAAATTCTACATTTAGAATGTGCTTGGTGCCCTATTTCCCCGCTCCTCTTCCCCCTCCCAACAATGAGTGTCCAGGTTAACCACGCTATATTCACACTTACGCACATATTCAAATGTAGCTCCTCCATTAATCAAATTCAGCCTTCTTCTTCTCCAATCCTTCCTTTCTAGCTTTGCTGAGATTTCCCCTCCATTATCTGGAGCCTCTCTGGGATCCCCAATGCTCCCTAGTTTGGGCATATTAGAGAAAACATATGTCCCTTCTCCTTCTGTGCTTGGCTGATCTCACTTAACGTAATGCTCTCCAGGACTTTCCATCTTCTTGAGAATGACATGGTTTTGTTCTTCTTTATAGCTGAATAGAATTCCACTGTGTGTAGTTCCATAATTTTGCAATCCGTTCATCTATGTCTATTTTTGTATTCTCCAAGCATCTGTAGTCAATCCAGGTTCTAAACTGTATTTTTAATATTCTGATGGCTATTTGTTTTACCCCAGAGGCATCCTACTTGCCAGCTACACCCCCAGCCTTGTTTCACCTTTTATTTTGAAACAGGGTATTACTCAGTTGCTGAGGCTGGTCTTGAATCTGCGATCCTCCTGTCTCAGCCTCCCAAGTACTGGGATTCCAGGTGTCTGTACCACTACTAGGCTATTACTATATCTGGCCCTGAATGTTTTATTTAGTCCATTATAAAATATGACTTTGAAAAGAGTTCACCGGTTGGCCAAAGGCGCCATGGCATAAAGGTCAAGAAATCCTGATTAAGTGCAGGTTCACATGGGAAAATGTGAACCTGGGCTACGTTAACCTTCCGGATAGAATGCCCGAGCAGGGTTTGCGATGCCGACGAATGCCTGCGTTCCGATTAGACAAGTCCAGTGTTCACTAAGCACTCCCAGAGCGTGGCTCACAAGGAACTCCCAGTGAGCTGTGAAGATCCTTTGTCAGAGTGAACAGACACTGCAGGGGCCTCCTGTCCTTCACACCCGCAGCAAACGTATCCCTTCTTTTGCCTCCACTGGCCGACTCTAGACCAGGATTTCCAGATTGTTTACAGACTGCTACAATATTTCATTATTGATGTTTTAGTTGTAAGAGTCATCATTCTGGGCCGTGTGTGTGTGTGTGTGTGTGTGTGTGTGTGTGTGTGTGTTACTGGGAACTGAACTCAGGGGCATTCTACTTCCAATCTATATCCCTAGTCCTATTTAATTTTTTATTTGGAAACGGTCTCACTAAGTTGTGGACGGCCTCACTAAGTAGCTGAGGCTAGATGCGAATCTGCGATCCTCCTGTCTCAGCCTCCCAAGTACTGGGATTACAGGTGTGTGCCATCCCACCTGGCTACACCTATCACTCTTTACTGCATCAAAAGAGAAGGCTAGCCGCCAGTCTGACATGTTATTAACCCTGACTCCAGCGTCAGGGGTGATAGCAAGTAGGAACACTGCATCTTGGAACAGATGAGGGCATATCGCACAGGTGATACGGAAGCACTGTGAGTCAGTTAGACAATATAAAACACTGCCCGCATGCAGTATAGCACGGGATGGAGTGTGGAGTTTTTTTGCATCGCTTACATAGTCACAAGTTCAGTTCTCAAGCCTGCTCACCTGCCACAAGATGGCGAGAGCTCCAAGAGAACACAGGCAGAGGCCCGCGCTGGACGTTTAGGCAACTGCCCAAGTGGAAGATCCACAACAGAGACCACAGGCTGAGCAGGGCGTGGTGCCTGCTGAGTGCTGGTGACCCAGTAGGCGGGAGGCCGAGACAGGAGGATCGCAGGTTCGAGGCCAGCCTCAGCAATGTAGCGAGACCCTGTTTCATAAAAAGGCTGGGGGTATATAGTTCAGAGGCAGGATGCCCCTGGGTTTAATCCCCAGAACCACCCCAAATAAAGAAATAACACAAAGGTGGGCCAGTCTTTGGGAGCCTCCAAAGGGTTTATTTCAAAGCTGATAATAAAGAACAGAAACACAAATACCCAGGCAAAATGGAACATGAAGGCCGCGGGGTCCTGCTTCCCCAAGTACTGGCTTTTGCCTCCAGACGTGGCGGTGCGCGCCCGGCAGTCGGCGGCGGGGACAGTGTGGACCCCAGGCCGCGGAGGGCCTTCATTTGCTTCAGAGGCTTCGGGCCCCGCGGCCAGGCAGCTTGCTAAGTGGCCGGTCACAAGGCTTGTCGCAACCCATCCGCCTTTAGCACAGAGCTTGTAGGAGAGGAGAGGGCGATGAGCGGAGAGCCAGGGGAGGCGCTGAACAGGTGCCAGTGGGAGCCGCGTGTTCAGAGGCCGTTAACCCCTTGCTGCTCGGCATGCCGAGTGGCACCGCTCTGCCGGAGGGGAACTTGTCAACATCCACAAAACGATACACGCACGGGAAGCCACCGGAAAGACATACTGGAAAAACACAAGGCAAAACAGGCTCCTCATTGACGTAAGGTCAGTGGAGCGACAGCACCGTAAGGTCAGTGGAGCGACAGCACCCACAGCTCACCCAGCAGCACTGGGCGACACACGCAGGACGGACGGAGCCGCCGTGGGAGGCAGGCCTCTCCTCCCGGACGACACAGGAGGCTGACGCGGGAGGATCATAGGCTTGACGACAGCCTCGGCAGCTTAGATGCTCAGCAAATTAACAAGCCCGTTTCAAAATAAAACACACAAACGAAAGTTTGGGTGTGCAGCTCGGAGGTAGACCGCCCAGGGGGTTAATCTCCAGTACTGAAAAAGAGAAAGGAATGTGGATGCCAGGAACAGCGCACCCCTGTGATCCTAGTACTGGGAAGGCCGAGGCGGAGAGTGGCAGGTTGGCGGCGTCCAGTAACTTAGTGAGACCCCGTCTCAAAAACAAACACTTCAAAGCGCTGGGGGCAGAGCTCAGGTGGAAGGCCCCCGGTTCAGTCTCAGTACCACAAAGGAAAGAAATGTAGACAACCTCCATATACTGGCCACGATCCCCAGGTCAATCAAGGGAAGTGTCCGGCTTCCGTGTGCACTGTGAATTCCTCCGTAGCCCAGTTTTGCGTGTGCTATCACGGCCCCTGGTGATCACACGAGAGGAGAAGAAAGCCGTCTGGTTTATAGCTATGCCAACATGACCTAGTTTCCGTTTCTTTTCACAGCTGTTATGCTAACCACACCAGCCTTTCTTCTTTCCTCTTTTGGTACTGGGGACCGAGCCCAGGGGCATTGTACCTCCGAGCTACACCCCAGCCCCCTTTTGAAAAGTAGGTTCTCACTAAGTTGCTGAGGCTGGCCTCCCACCTATGATCCTCCTGTCTCAGCCTCCCCCAATTACTAGCATTACATGTATGTGACCCCGTGCCTGGCTACTACTAGCCTTTTAATGACTACGTACCACATTTGCCAAAGGAACATTGGTGTCGGTTTAAACTCTCGCAGCTGATCTGATCTATCATTTCACCCTCCTCTAACCCCACCTTCAAACAGACACTGACGCAATCTTCCCGGAACAGCCCAAGCAGCTACTCGTCTATGCAAATCCCTTCCGCGCATGACATTCTCAACAAGAGAAAACTCCAGAGATAGAGAGCAGATCGGTGCTTGTCAGCTTAGGGAGGCTGGGAGGCTATGACTCTAAAGGGATAGTACCAGAAATTCTGTGGGCTACTGGGATTGTTCTGTGACGTAATCACACGAGATAAAACTCATAGCACTTGCTGGAATGTAGCCCAGTGGTTGAGCACTTGCCTAGCATATGAGGCCCTGGCTTTAATCCTCTGTACGGGCAAAAAGGCACATCAAAATTAGGAGGCTGAGACTGGAGGATTGTAGTTCACGGACCAAAATTGGGAGGCTGAGACTGGAGGATCGCGGTTCACAGACAGCCTCAGCTACTTAGTGAGGCCCTCTGCAATTCAGCGAGACCCTGTTTCAAAATAAAAAATAAAAACTAGGGCAAGGGGTGTCACTCAGAGGTCGAATGCCCCTGGGTTCCATCCCCAGTACCTCAAAAAAAAAAAAATCATAGCACTGTACATTACCGTCGAATGTCAGTTTTTCTGTATGACGATTTTTAAGCCATCGTGGGTTTTCCCGTTGCTTACAGGTTCTTAGCCAGTACATCTGGGGCCTCCGCATGTCCTGCCTCTCCGCCGGCCGTTCCAATCTCCCCTCCACCCGAGCCTCCTTCAGAAAGCACTGTGCTCTGGCACGCCCGACAGAAGCTTCACAGTGGGTGTACGCGCCCGAGCTGTGACCCCCTGTGTGTCTTAGGTCCTGTCATGGGTGCATGGTGATGATTCCTTAATGCGAGGTTCAAAGCGATACCTGTGTGCTTCCTTTCACCTCCCACCCGGCCCCTCCGTCCCTGTCCATGCTGGTGAGGCTGGGAGTGATGCTTCATATGTGACCACACTCTAGGAGCGGCCTCCCCCGGACCCCCCTTCCGCCCTTTCCGCTCTCGGTGGAGCTGAAGGCCCTTTTCTTTCCTATCTTCTCTCTAGCCTTTGGCCTGTAATGTTCTCTCTGCTAAAATGCGCCCCGCCCTCCTCCGCAGGTAGAGGCCCTGCTTATCCTTCAAGGCTTAGTTACATCCTTCAAGCAGAATCGAATCTCTTGCTGCAGTGCTCAGCCCAGCACTGGGCTTCTACCTCATTGCCGGACAAGACTCCAATGGGGCAGTAGAAGCCCAGGCCCGCTGAGCAGTAGTCACGGGGCCCAGCGTTTGCGGCTTTCCTTCCGTTCCTGCCCCAGGGCCCCGTGCCTCGCTGGCTTCTAGGACAGGCTACACCCAGAACCTTTACATTTGCCCTCTTACTTACTTCCCCATTCTTCAAATCTCACCTATCAACTTTGGGGTGTGTGTGTGTGTGTGTGTGTGTGTGTGTGTGTGCGCATGCGTGTGTTGTACTGGGGACTAACTCCTGGGGCATTCCACCTCTGAGCTATGCCCAGCCTTTTATTTTTTATTTTGAAACAGTCTCGCTGCATCACCGAGGCCAGCCTTGAACCTGCAATCCTTCTGTCTCAGGTGCCGAATACTGGGATTACAGGTGTGTAGCACTCTGCCTGACCTCAGCTTCGTTCTTAATGGGATAAATACCTGGTGTTCTGCTCTGGCACCAGGCTCTTGGCTTGATCCCCTAAACACATGACTCCCCGTGCTACTTCCAGTGAGGTTCCAGTTTTCTTACCTGGCTGTGCCTATTCAAGCCCACGCGCCCATCGGAGGGCTGGCCAGGCTTGTCTAGCAGGTGTGGGCACCTCGGGGTTGGGGCTGGTGGAGGAATGTGCCTTGGCAAGGGAGCCGGTGCCACGAGGAAGAGCGCGTTGAAGAATCAAGGCAGACGGGCCGAGGTTGGACGATCGGAGCCAGCTGGGTCAGAGAAGGAGGAGCGTGCAGGATCCCACCGAGTGCCATGGGCACTGTGTACCATTTTGAACCTCACTATGACGGATGATTACTTTTATTGTTTTAAAAAGCGGAAGCAAGGAAGATGGGGACCCAAAGCCGAGCCCCGATCTCATGAAAGGCAGGGAGCCCTAGAGTGGCTTGGGCAACGCTGTAGGAAACTGGGGTACAAATGCTGGCTTCACGGCACAGAAGGTGCCAGGAGACCGAAGAAGGCTGCGCAGCCAGAATCACACAAAGTGCTAACGCAGGGACTTAACACGAGTGTGTCTTGGGCAGGAGAGAGACAGGAGTGTGCCCGCACCGTGAGACAGGAAAGGGTCAATATGCTAAGCTATACAGAGGTGGACACAACCAACTGGCTTTCTCAGAATATCAACACTCTGGACACGGTGGCAATGCCAATAATCTCAGTACCTGGGAGGCTGAGACAGGAGGATCGCAAGTTTGAGAGCAGCCCCAGCAATGCAGCAAGACATTCGGCAACCTGGTGAGACCCTGTTTCAAAGCAAAAATATAAAAATGGCTGAGAATGTAGCTCAGAGCTCAGAGGTAGCATGTTCTTGTGTTCAATCTCCAGTATCAGAGAGGAAGGGAGGAAAGAAAGAAACCGTAAACATGTGAAGTGTCCATTAAGAAAGAGTTCAGGCATCGATGCCAGGGAGATAATGCTCCACTGACTATTAAACAGTTGTGTGTGTGTTTGCGTACGTGCGTGCGTGTGTGTGTGTGTGGTGTACTGGGGAAGGAACCCAGGGGCATTCTACCTCTGAACTACACCCCCAGCCCTATTTTTTATTCTTTATTTTGAAACAGGGTCTCACCAAGTTGTGGAGGGCCTCACTAAGTAGTAGCTGAGGCTGGCCGTGAGCCTGCGATCTTCTGTCTTAGTCTCCCAGGTACTGGGATCACAAGTGTGCCCACCATGCCCGGCTGCATTTTTTTTATCCTGTAAAGTTGATACATATGCCAAGGCCATCTTGGCTGTTGCCATGTCAACCTGCATCGGCATCCCTACAGGTAAATATTAGAAATAAAGGATTTTTTTGTGGTACTACAGATAGAACCCAGGGGCATTCTACCTCCAAGCTACACCCCTAGTCCTATTTTTTATTCTCTCTTTTTCTTGAAACAGGTTCTCACTGAGTTGCAAAGGGCCTCACTAAGTAGATGAGGCTGGCTGCGAATTGCCATCCTCCGGTCTCAGCCTCCAGAATGCTGGGCTTACACCCGCCTGAAATAAAGAATTTTTGTCTGTGCCCCTCTTTGTGATGTACAAATGAACCTTATCCCATTTAAAGAGCCCAAGATGATATTCCCAGTACTTGGGAGGCTGGGACAGGAGGATCACAGGTTCGCGGCCAGCCTCAGCTACTTAGTGAGGCCCTCCACAACTTAGTGAGACCTTGTTTCAAAACAAAAAATAAAATAGTGCTAAGGGTATAGCTTGGAGGCAGAATGCCCCTGGATTCAATCAACATCAACAACAACAACAACAACAACAACACACACACACACACACACACACAGCCCAAGATGAGTTCTGTAAAGTGGAGATAGATAGCATGTACCTCGCTAAGCCACTGATCACTGAATGATCTGACGCAGACCTTGGCATCTAGTAAGTATGCAACAGGTGTCAGCCCTCTTCCTCCCAAGGCACCTCTCATAAATTGCCTTTTGTTGTGAAACTGAGGATTTAATCCGAGGGCATTCTACCTTCAAGCTACACATCCGGCCATTTGTATTTTTTATTTTGAAACAGAATCTCAATAATCACTGAGTGCTGACCTGGAACCTGGGATCCTCCTGTCTCAGCCTCCCAAGTACTGGGATCACAAGCCACCATGCCTGGCACGTAATATATATTTCTGATTACAGATACCATGTAAATATATCCAGAATCCCAATATTGAAAAATACTCAGTACAGGAGAACTCTCTAATAATCTCCACCCCTCCAAAAGAAGTGAGGACTGCTGAAGCTTGGAACAGTTTTCTCCAACTTCTCCCATCCATATTGTTGCTTGTTTTGTTTTTACAAAATAGAAACTCTGCTAGACTATGATTCTGAGAAAGAAGAAAGAAAGAAAGAAAGAAAGAAAGAGAGAAAGAGAGAAAGAAAGGAAAAGAGGGAGGGAAGGAACGGAAGACTAATAGAGGGAGAGCATGTCTCAAAGTTGTATTTAACTCATTGAGGAGGAAACCAGCAAAACTCAAAAGAGGATATGAACACTGGTCTTCTATATATAGTCAATAAAAACAAAGAAATTCTAAAATAAGATTGCTAAGTTAGAATGAAAGTGATTGATGTCATATAGGACAATAAGAATCAAATCAGTTTAAAAGTGGTTTTACTTCAGAATGACACATCTAAAATGATCTAAGTTCAGAACTGAGACATTCTTACCGTCGACACTACCACACTTGACTTTTTCCCTCAATGATGCCATGGTCCAAACATCAAACACTGTTTTCGAGCAGTTGTAGGTCCACAGCAAAACTGAGATGAAGGGGCAGAGATTTCCCTCGTGCCCTCACCCCCACCCAGGGAGCTTCCCCCGCTTTCCAGATGCCCCGGGGAGGAGTCCACTTGCCGCGATTGACGAACCTCCACGGACACATTGCTGTGCCCCCAGTTCGTAGTTTACATTAGCGTCCACCTTGGTGTCGGACATCCGTGGCTTCTGTATTCACCACTGTGGTATTATCCAGAGTATTTCACTGCCTGGAAGACACCGTCAAATGCTCCGCCTAGTCATCCCTCCCGCCTCCAGTGGGCTCTCCTTTATGTGGCTAGAATATTATCAGTTTTGCAGAACTGTAAAATGGCTGGACCTTAGTCAATTGTGCTAAATTACCAGTCTGCAGACCTCGACAGTGAGATACCTCTCCAGCCTGTTGGAAAATGCTTTTAGTGTGACTTTAGAGCATCAGATAATCATCTTTCCCTGGCTTCTAGGGCTGCTGCGACAAACTGCCACAAACGGAGCGGCTTAAAAGAACACACATTCTTGTTACAGCTCCGGAGGTCAGGAGCTGGCAGCCAGTCCCACCGGGTAGAATCAGCGGAACGCGCCCTCTCCAGCCTCTGAGCAAGAGTGCTCCTTCCCCTCTGCAGCCTCTACAGGCATCCTCTCCTCCCGTGCTTTGTGGCCTCTTCCTCCACCATGAAAGCCAATCGCAGAGAATCCTCAAACCCGCTGCCTTCTTCGGCATCAAATTCTCTCATGACTACATCAAGCACACCCACATGACCCACCTCAAGGTCAACTGATTAGCAACCTTGATTCCCCTGCCGAGGGACGTTCACGGATTCTGAGGAATAGGAATAGGTTGTGGACATGCTTGGGGGTGTATGTAGGGAGCAGACATTATGCTCCTTATCAGATCTTTACTTCCAGACTTGAGAGAGAGAGAGAGAGAGAGAGAGAGAGAGAGAATATACTGAGTATTAAATCCAAGGGCATTCTATTCCTGAGCTACACCCCCAGCTCTATTTTTTAAAAACAGGGTCTCACTAACTTGCCAAGGCTGGCCTCAAACCATCTGTAATTCTCATCTAAGCCTTCCAAGTACTGAGATGACAGGGGTGTGCCCTGGGCTTGGGTTGAATACTTCTTTAAAACCTCGTAAGCTGGGCGCGCACGCTTATCATCTCATACTTGGGACAGGAGGATCACAGCTCGAGGACAGCCTCAGGAGCTTAGTGAATGCCCTGCAACTTAGTGAGATCCTGTTTCAAAATAAAGAATAACAAATAGGGCTGGGGCGGAGCTCAAAGGTACAGTGCTGCTGAGTTTCATCCCCCGTGCTGCAAAAAGAAAAGGAAAAACTCCTATGCTTTTTCTTCAGCTTGCTTTGGCCACTTACCGTCCCACTGAGCACCTGCTGTACTCACCTACCCCACGCTTGACGTCTACATAGCACCCCAGCGAGGGGGCTGCCCGCGCTCAATCATTTCCCTACAGATGAAAATGTATTTCCAGGTTTCCCCATTATGAGCAGCGGTGCAGTGAACGTTCCTGTACCCATCTCTCCACACACCCCTTGTCCTGTTTCCATAGGAAAAATACTCAGAGGTTAAACGTCTGACAAAAATGGATAACCATTTATGTTTTTATTTTTTATTTTTTGCAGAACTGGGGTTTGGAGCCAAGAACATGCTATCTCTGAGCTATACCCCCAGCCATATTTTATTCTTTATTTTGAAACAAGGTCTAAGTTGCTGAAGGCCTCACTAAGTAGCTGAGGCTGATCGCAAACCTGTGATTCTTCTGTCTCAGCCTCTCAAATGCTGGGATTATAAGTATATGCCTTCATTCACACCTGGCTAACCATTTAATTTTTACAAATATTGTCAAATCCCCTTTCAAAAATGTGTTTTAGTATTCTACATGCATAGCAATATACAGGGCTTATATCCAATACTATTTACACCAGATATTTGGGATTCAGGTCTTTCTTTCTCCCTTTCTTTCTTTCTTTCTTTCTTTCTTTCTTTCTTTCTTTCTTTTTCCTTCCTTCCTTCCTTCCTTCCTTCCTTCCTTCCTTCCTTCCTTTCTTTCTTTCCTTCTTTCTCTTTTGGCAATGGGGACTGAACCCAGGAGCACTCTACCTCTGCGCTAGACACCCAGCCCTATTTTTTTTCTTTTGAATAGGGTCTTGCTAAGTTGCTGAAGTTGGCCTGGAACCTGCAGTCCCCTGTCTCAGCCTCCCAAGTACTGGATGACAGGCGTGCCATTAATTCCCAGCAGGGAGTGTTTGTAGTCTTTCAGCACCTATGTAGCACTTTGAGTCATCCACGGAGGTTTTCCTGCAACGAAATAAAAGCTTAATGGTGTTTGCTGCCTTGAAGGTTAGAGCAACAAAAACCCATGAATACGGCTGAGAGGGCTTGTCCAAATAGTGATGCATCCATTACAGCTGTGTGCAGATGTGCCCTGTATATTCTATTCAGATGCAGATGTTCCTTTCATACTTACTCATAACTCACACATGTTTAACTCACTATTTCTGTTTCTCCTGGTACACGTTTTGTTGATAATATGCATGATATACTATCACTTTGTACCCTGGGGCTCTAAGGTCTAATGTAAGTGACTAATTGTTCCAGTCCTTCAAGAGAAAGGTCATAAGATATGGATATAGATAGTAAGAAGCTGGGCACACTGGCACACACCTGTGATCCCAGCACTTTGGAGGCTGAGACAGGAGGATCACAGGTTCGAGGCCAGCATGACCCTGTTTCAAAATAAAAAAAAAATTAAAAGGACTGGGAGTATACCTTAGAGTTAGAACCCTCCCAGTAAAGTTAAACACACACACACACACACACACACACACACACACACACACGTAAAAAAGTACAAACACTTCAGAGAATAAGGATTCTCTTTTCGATGTGTATTTTGGAGAGTCCATGGTCAACTGATTTTGCCACCACACCCAGCTTTTGTTGTTGTTTTGAAGTCGGATATTGTGAACTGGCAGAGGTTGGCCTCACACCTACGATCCTCCTTTCTGTGTCTCAAATGCTGAGATCAGGTATTCACCACTGTACCTTCTCTCTTTAGAGGGAACTGAGTGGCGTTCGGTGATAAGTGTTTGTGGGAAAGAATGTTTGGCCCGAATGAACCCGATCATAGCTCAAAAATTACTCCTGAAACCAGTGACATGTTAAAATAATTTTGGAGAGACCTAAGAGCACTTAGAAGCTTGGGAGGTGATTAAGAGTGTAAGGCTAGAGCCTGTGCTCTCAGCCCGAAGCCTGGCTCTGACACTAGCTGGCTCTGCTCAGGACACTTACCCTTTGTGTGCCTTTGAACCCTCACCCGTAAAGTGGAGAATAATAGCTGCCTACCTCATCAGGGTGGGTGGAGACTGAACCAGATAATGTGTAGAAATATATATGCCGGGCACAGAGTATGTGCTCATAAATACAAGCTCTTTTAATCCTCCCACGGTGTCTCACCGTTCTATGCCTGTCGCTTATAAAGTATTTGTGCAGCATCCAGGCACGGCGGTACATACTCGTAATCCCAGAATTTGGACAGCTGAGACAGAAGGATCATGGGTTTGAGGCCAGCCTCAGCAACATTGTTGGGCCCTCAGCAATTTAGTGAGACCTTTTTTCAAACTAAAAACTAAAATCGGGCTGGGAGTATAGAATACCCCTGGGTTCGATCCCCAGGACCACAAAAATAAAATCAAAGAGAGTAGTTAAAGAAGTGTTTACAAATGGCAGGGTACCTTTCGTGGCCCCGCTCGAGGGTTTGTGGGAAAGCTCTGTGGAACAGGAAGGCCGCCTCGGTAGGAGGCGGGGACTCGTTTGCATAAAGATCACTAGAGTCTCTTCTTCATGGGTGAGACAGGTTCTTCAGGCTGGAAGCGACTCCACACCCCTCTCCCTCAGCTGCATTCCTCAGCTACGGAGTCACCGGGAGGACGCATGGGTTTCTGGCCTGGTCCAGTCAGGAGCACACTTTTCTGCCTAGCTCTAATTGGCCTGTATAACTTAGTGTGTGCGTTCGCGGGCGTCTGTTTCCATAGTAACCACCTCATAATCAGCTGATTCACATGGCTTTTATGGAGCAGATGACCATTCCGTGCCGCTCTTGCTCTTAATTGAGGGCACGTTGACCACTGGGGAGAAATTTTTGCTTGCGTTCCACAAAGGCAGTGTGGCCTTCTGGAGGCCGGGTAGATTATTACGTTCAACTTCACCTTGAATAACAGAAGTGAGTGAGAGCTTTTAAATAACAACCTAAGTCTCGGGATCATGAAAAACTGGAGTGAAGGAGCCGGGGTTGTAAAGCGAAGTCTCTGCTGCTCCAAGGTAAATCGGCACATCCCCAAGTAGACAAACACTGAGCCTCAAACAGCAGCGGGACTGGGAAGACCACGCTCTCCAGGAAGTAGGGATGATTCTAATGAACAATCCTGCTACTTAGAAGAGGGAGTGCTCCTCCAGGGACGGTGCTGCAGGCCTATAATCCCACTGCTTGGGAGGCTGAGACAGGAGGACCACAGGTTCAAAACCTGACTCGGCAACTTAGCGAGACTCTGTTTCAAGATAAAAAGAAATAAGACTGGGGGTATAGTTCAGCGGTCAAGTGCGCTTCGGTCCAATCCCCAGTGCAAAAAAATAAAAGAGAGGGAGTTCCCCCAACATAATGTCCTGATGAGAGTAGGGGAAATGGCTAGAGAGAAATTCTGACATGATCCCAAGTGTAGACTTGGATGGGAATTCAAAGCGTGTTCATAATTTCCTGAAGCACTGTGATGGCCACAGCTGGTACGCACTCTCTGCGTGCTTGTCCCTTGGCTGGTTTGTGGGGGACAGACAGTAGGCAAGTTCCGGGGTCCAATAGTGACCACAGTTGCCCCAGTTCTTTGGTTGCCCAAGAGGCGTCCAGCTGACACGCCCACCCAAATAACTACCGACGCAACGCGAGATATAAGCGTCAAGATACAAGGGAAAGGGGGAAGTGAGCCTATCCACTGAGGGTGTGGGAATGAGAGCGTGAGCCCCACAGGCACAACCCGGTACCTGATATAATTCCGCGTGATCTGCTTTCCCTCCTCTGCCTTCACTGTACCTTGCAGTGTTAGCCACCCACCCACCCAGAAGCAACGTGAAGGCAATGTCCCAGCCATTATGATTTTCACTCCTAAAACCAGGGAGAGAAGCCGGGATGGTGGTGCACGCCTGTAATCCCAGTACTTGGGAGGCTGAGACAGGAGGATCATAGGTTTGAGGCCAGCCGCAGCAACTTGGTGCGACCCTCATCAACTTAGCGAAACCCTGTTTCCAAATAAAAAAGAAAATAGAGTCGGGGTGTAGCTCAGAAGTAGAATGCTCCTGGGTTTGATCTCCAGTACCAAAAGAAAAGAAAGCCTAGGACAGGAAACCCCACTACCCAAAGAAATCCTCAGAAGTAGAGACAAGCAGTCTTCATTCTTTCACACATCAGAAACATTTTCAACCATAGCTCAGCTTCCCTGAGTAAGATTCCCAGAGCACGGGCAAGCTGGGCTCGAGATCTGCTGTAGAGGAGAGGCGAGCCGGAGCCATTCCACATCCCGTGCGCCTTGCGAGCCGCAGTCGGCGCCCAGGGCTCCTCCTCCGCCCCCCTCCTCAGGGTGCGCCGCCGAGGAGAGGTCCTTGGGGGCCCAAGGGGGAGCTCACGCACGGGTCCAGCTCTTTTAAAGCGGGTGCTTCCGCTCATCCAGGGCTTCTCCCCAGTGAGGCGCGGCTGCCGTCCCACCATCGTCTGTTTGCCCGGAGGCACCATGGCTCCCAAGCTGTCACGCCGTGCTCTGCCGTGCCTCAAACAAACGAACAGTTCTGAAATGTTGCACAGAGCCCGAGGTCCTTGGACGTAAACTATCTCAAGCTACCTAGATAGGAGGAAATGGAGCACGAATTCCAACCCTGCGGCAGGAATCCTCAAGAAGGGAAACGCACTTTGGAGGAGAGTGGCTTTTACTTCCGATAGGCTTACCAGAAAAATTCCAGAAAAGGTGCCAGTCCTCTTCTTCAATTCCGCCCTGGCCGGGCCAGCCCGCCCCATCCCGTAGTACCCAGAAGCTCGATCAGACCATGCTGGGTCTGGTGTCCGCCTCCAAGGCTGGCTCTGAGTGCGCGGCCGCGCGCGGCCGGCGGCAGCAGACACAGCGCAGGTAGTCGAGCACGTTGTGGGTGAAGAGCGCGCGCAGCGGGTGCAGGTACTGGAAGAAGAGCAGCATGAAGCCGATGGAGGTGAGGTAGGCGGCCACCAGCTGCACGGCCAGCAAGGAGTGGCAGTAGTTCAGTAAGACTTTGACGCCGAAGAACTTAAAAACCAGCACCATGGTCACGTTCTCCACCAAGCGCACGCTGTAGTGCAGGCCCATGTGCCCCCAGTTCTGCCCTTTGTCCACCAGATCTCTGTCTGCCAGCCTCAGCTGCAGGGCCGACCAGCAGGAGAAGTTGATGCCGGCGTAGAGGATGGTGATGGAAATCAGTACCACCAGAGTGCCCACCCGGCTGAAATTCTTCTCGATATTACTGGGCATCTGGGCACCACTCCTCCAGAACCTGACCCAAGGCTCAAAGAGGATGATGAGGAAGTTGAGCACCAGGAAGGGCACAGCCTTCAGCTTCAAGGTGGCCGAGAAAAGCACCAGGATCACAAGGCGGGACGTGATCTCCAGCGTCCTCCAGACGGTGATGCAGAGCACTTCCCGCGGCCCCAGGCGAATCTTGTAGTCATCGTACTTGATCTGGATCGCCAGCATATTGCAGAGGGTAGCCCCGTAGGTGACCGACATCAGCGAAAAGGCCATCAGCACGGCTGCAGAACCAGAACGAAACACGGGGCAGAAAAACATAGGCGTTCAGTGCTGGCAGGAAAGGCCCTGCTGACACCCAGAGGCCCAGAGCGATCCTAAGCTGAGAGGGGACACACGTGGGAAGGAGCAGCCGCCACTGTGTACACGTTTTCCAAAGACACTAGAGAAATCACAGATCTATGAGAGACGGTCAATATTCTAAGTACTGCAAAAATAGTCACAACGGGCACCACCTCATACCTCTTAGGATGGGCATGATAATAACCACGCTGTATATCTATACCAAAACATCACACGGCAGGGCTGAGGCTGGCTTTGAACCCACGATCCTCTTGTCTCAGCCTCCCAAATACTGGGATTGCAAGCACGTATCACCAAGCCCGGCTTGTATCAGAATTTAATCATATGGGCTAAGGAGTAGCTCTGAGGTCCAACACTGCCTAGCATATACAAAGCCCTGCGTTCGGTCCTCAGGACGACAAAATCAATAAATAAAAGGAAAATGCTTTTCTATGCTTCTATATTTTCTACATTTCTTGTTACAAACACACACCCCACCTAGCTCAAAATGAACATTTAAAAAGAGACAGGAGGATACAGGAGGCTGAGACAGGAGGATAACAGGTTCAAGGCCAGCCTCAGCGAGTAGTGAGAGTCTCATCAACCTAGCAAGACCCTGTTTCAAAACAGAAAATAAAATCGGGGTGGAGTGTGGCTTGGAGGTAGAATGCCCCTGGGCTCAACCCTCAGTACCATACAAAAAATAATGAAAAGAATTTAAGAGTAAGTCTTAGACTAACATGAAAAAGTCACTACCATGTACAGAGTTCCCAGGCACGATGGTGCACATCTGTAATCCCAGGATTGACAGGCTGAGACAAGAAGGTCACAGATTCAAGGCCACTTCAGCAATTTAACAACACTCTTAGACACTTAGTGAGTTTCAAAATAAAAATAAATCGGGCTGGGGGTATAGTTCAGAGGTACAATACCCCTGGGTTGAGTCCCCAGTAGTGGAAAAAAAAAACTAATACCACACCTAGAAATAAGCCCTACAAAAATATTTAAGATTTATAGAGAAAAAATATATAATTTTACTGAAGTACATTTAAAATATTTAATGAAATGGAGAATGTTGTGAGGTTTTATGACCCAGATTTTCTTCTAAAAGCTTATAGTATTAAGATTTATATTTAGGTCTTTTATCTATTTTGAGTTAATATTTGTATATGTGTTAGGTAAGGGTCCAATTTTATTCTTTTTCATTTATTATTATTTTTCAACAATATTTAGTTAAAAGACTAGTATTTCCTCCACCAAAAGTTCATGGAAACCTTGTCAAAAATAACTTGACAATGTATGGAAGAATTTATCTCTAGGCTTTTATTTAGCTCCAATGGTTTATATATCTGCCTTTAGAACAGTACTACACTGTTTCAATTATTGTAGCTTTATATGGTTTGAAATCAGAAAATATACATCTTCTAGCTTTGTTCTTCTTTGAGACTGTTTTGGGTATCTAGAGTCCATATTCCATATCAGGATAGATTTTTTCTGAAAAATAAATAAATAAATGTATGATAGTTTCACCTAAAAAAAAAAAAGAAAAAAATATTCTCTGGTAAGAAAGAAAGCAAAAAGAAATATTGAAATGTTATCTTTAAATCATCAAAAGTTTGGTACCAGACAAATGAAACTGTTATGTGAGATTATCAATGTTAATATTGTATAAATTGCTATAATACTAGATGTCAACCAGTAAGCCAAGCGTGGGAAGGAGGGATGGGGAGGGAATGGGGTGGGGATCGTGGTAGGGGCTAACTGGGCGAGATGTGCATGTATGTCTACAAAAGTATTTTCTTTATACCACTATGATGTATGAATACATTGCACCAATAAAAAATAAATAAAAAAAAGAAATGGAGATTTATCATTTTTCAATATAATTTTTCACTTTTACTTAATTTTTCTTGGTGCACTGTAGTAGCACATCTCAGTGGGGTACACGGTGGCGGGGGCACACCTGCACACATCACTCAGTCGGCCCTCCCCATCCCCACCCGTCCTCCCTCCGTCCTCATGCTTGGCCTAGCGATGTGCTTGTGAATGCACATCGTGCACGGCAGGGGTCTCCTCTCGTCCTCCTCCCATGCCCTCAGTCAGGTCGCCTGAGTCGCTCATCTGTGGTTTCTCCTTCTTCGTCTAGCGTTCCTCCGATGACCCCTTTTCCCCTAGCTTCTGAATATCAGAAATAACATCAATTTTTACTTTTTGCGACTGAATAATCTCACTTAGCATTTGGTCAATTCTATAAATCCCTATAACCTAAATAATTGATATGACCCCAGTCAGAATCTCAATGGAATGTGTTTGTGTTTCTTTTCGTATTGTTTCACTTTGGTGTTTTGGGAATTGACAAAATAACCTATTTAGAAGAAAAGAGGAAACTTCCCTACCAGATAAGAGTTGTTAACAATCTTTGGAAGGAATGCCCAACATCTAAAAGCAATATATATATTTTACGTGTGGTACTGGGGGTGAAACTCAGGGGCATTCTACCTCCAGACTACGCCCCGAGCCCTGTTTTATTTTGTACTTGAGAACAAGGTCTCCCTAAGTTGCTGAGAGCCGCTAAGTTGCTGGCTTGGAACCTGCGACTTTCCTGTCTCGGCCTCCCGAGTACTGGGATTACATTCAGGTGGCCATCACTGTGCCTGGCTAAAGCAAACTATTTCAAAAGCCAGTTATTTTTTCTTTGTGTGGTTCTGGGGATCTAAACCAGAGACATTCTACCTTTGAGCTATACTCCAGCCCTTTTTATTTTTTATTTTTAAACAGGGTCTCTCTGAGTCGCTGAGACTGACCTTAAACTTGTGATCTCCTTGTCTCAGCCTCCCAAGAGGAGGGATTCTAAGCTTGTGCCCCTGTGCAGAGCTTAAAACCCAATCTTTTTTATAATTATATAAATATTTAATTTGAGCTATCAAGTACACGAAAATATACTGATCATCCATGATCAAGATAGTTCTTATAATTATGCGAATAAACAGTGTGAGATATGAAGATACAGGTGCACTCATACTGTGGGCGAGAATAGAAATTCATACAAGCCTTTGGGAGGGCTGTCGGTAGTCTGATGAAATCTTAGACATGCATGTCCTTTCATCCAGAAACTCTACTGCAATATGGTTACCATAAAAGTCTCATTCAGGCTAACATCATTACAAAGACGCTACCTCTAGCAATGTTTGCAATTAGAAAAAGAAGCTTTTGTGAAAAATTATAAACCTTAAGGGAATTGGAAAAATGAAATAGAACCACCACTTTTTCAAGCACGAAAAAGAATCCTTCAATTCATATAATGGAAACATGTTTTATATACTTATATGTTCAATTTATATAATAGAAATGTTTTATATACTTATATTGTGTGTGTGTGTGTGTATGTGTGTGTGTGTTTACAGTACTGGGGATGAAACCCACGGGCATTATACCCTGATCTACACCCCCAGCCCTAATTTTTTAAGTACTTTTATTTGTGAAACAGGCTCTCACTGAGTTGCAGAGGGCCTCACTAAGTAGCTGAAGCTGTTCATGAACCGTGATCCTCCAGTCTCTGCCTCCCGAATGCTGGGATTACAAGTGTGCACCACCACACCCGGCTCTTATATGTTATACATGTATGTGTGTGTGTGTGTATATATATATATATATATATGAATGATATGAATAACTGTTGAAAGAAGTTGTAGTGGCATACTTTTCTTTTTTTTTCTTTTTTTTTGTGGTACTGGGGTTCCTGGAAGCCCTTTTACCTCCGGGCTACACTCCCAGACCTATTTTATACTTTTTATTTGGGAACAGGGTCTCTTAAGCCAGCGCAGCTGGCTTCGAACCTGCGTCATCCTCCTGTCTCCACCTCCCAGGCACGGGGATTACAAGCGTGCGCCACCATGCCCGGCCAAGTGGCATACTTTTCAAAAAGACAATTTGCAGCCGGGCATGGTGGCACACGCTTGTAATCCCCGTGCTTGGGAGGCTGAGACAGGAGGATTGCATAGGTTCGAAACCAGACTCAGCTACTTAGTGAGGCTCTCAGCAACTTAGTGAGACTCTGTTTCCAAATAAAATAGAAAATAGGTCGGTGGTATAGCCCAGAAGTAGAAATACCCTGGGTTCCATCCCTAGTGTTACACACACACACAAAGACAATTTACTGAATAGAATGTTTCATACAGTCCATTTTTGGACAAAACATGTACTTATGTGTTACATAATATATGGTACTGGGGTTCCTGGAAACCCTTTTACCTCTGGAATACACTCCTATTTTTATATTTTTATTTGGAAACAGGGTCTCTTAAGCCAGCGAGGCTGGCTCCGAACCTACAGGATCCTCCTGTCTCCGCCTCCCAAGCGCAGGGATTACAAGCATGCGCCACCACACCTGGCCACCATGTTTATATTTATTATAGAAAATAATGTCTGAAAAGATATATACTGAATGCTTAACGGAGATTACCTTTGAGAAGTGAGATTACGTTTTCTAATTCATATCTATTCAGTATGGCTTGAATTTTTACCATAGCCAGGTCTAATTTTTATAGTTAAAAATAAGAATTAAAGATACTAGTACATAACTGGGTGTGGTGGTACATGCCTATAATCCTAGCACTTGGGAGACTAAGATAGGAGGATCACAGGTTTGAGGCCAGCCTCAGCAACTTAGCAATATCCTGTTTCCAAATAAGAAATAAAAAGGACTGGGGATGTAACTCAGAAATACGATGCCCCTGGGTTAAATCCCCAGTACCACACACACACACACAAAAAAAAAAAAAAAAAAAAAAACAAAAACAAAAAAACAATAGCACATGATCATGGTAAAATTTTCAAGCCACACGGGATTTAAGTTACGTAAAACGTGAAAGTTTGCTGATTGCTCATGCCCAGCCCACTCCCCAGAGGTAGTTTGTTTCAAACAATTCCAGAAATGGTAGGTAGTATTAGCATTAGCTATAGGCCAGTTTGTTAATGTATTACTTTTATTTATTTATTTATTTATTTATTTTTATTTGTATGTATGTCTGTGTGTGCGTATGTGTGTGTTTATGCATGTGTGTGTGTGTGTGTGTGTGTGTGTGTGTGTGTTTGTGGTATTAGGGATGGAACCCAGGGGCATTCTACCTCTGAGTTATACCCCCAGCCTGATCTTTTATTCTTTATTTTGAAACAGGGTCTCACTGAGTTTCTGAGTCTGGCCTTGAATCTGTGATCCTCCTGTCTCAGCCTCCCAAGTACTAGGATTAAGCATGTGCCACCAGGCCCAGCATTACATACGTATGTATTGTATATATATGTAGTGTGTGTGGTACTGGGGATGGAACCCAGGGACGTTCTACCTCCGAGTGACACCCCAGCCCTATTTTTTCTTCTTTCTTTTGAAACAGGGCCTCACTGAGTTGCAGAGGGCCTCGCTGAGTAGCTGAGGCTGGCCACAATCTCCTGTCTCAGCCTCCCAAAGGCTGGGATTACAAGTGTGCGCCACCACGCCTGGTGTGTGTGTGTGTGTGTGTGTGTGTGTGTGTGTGTGTGTGTGTGTATTAGATAATTTGCTGGCCTTCAAATCATCATTTCAAAAAGTTTCTCTTCAAACTGCTAACGATTCTATATATGTGAAACAATTCAAGACCAATAGAGCGTCATGAATCGTCCTTGAACTGCCTAGAGGACTGGATACCGGGCTGGAATCCAGGGCACTTACCTCTGAACTACACTCCCAGTCTCTCCTCTCTCTCTCTCTCTCTCTCTCTCTCTCTCTCTCTCTCTCTCTCTCTTTCTTTCTTCTTTCTTTCTTCTTTCTTTCCTTTTCTTCCCCTCCTCCTCCTATTCATTCTCTCTCCCCCTTCTTCCTTCCCCCTCTCTCTCCCCTTTCCTCCTCTCTCCTCTCTCCTCTCTCCTCTTTCCTCTCTCTCTCTCTCTCTGAACTCTAGCCCCAGCTTTTTTTCTTTTTCTGTTTCATTTGGAAACAGGGCCTCGCTAAGTTGCTGAGGCTGGTCTCAAACCTGCGCTCCTCCGGTCTCGGCTTCTCAAATACTGCGATTCCAGGCCGGCAGGCACCACCGCGCTTGCTCCCTTACATTTATTTGAGACCGGGAACTTTGCCCAACAGGGTCAGCGGCAATAACAAGGACATGGCCCTCAGCTGTACCCACACCATACCAGCTTCGCCGCGTGAGCTCATCTCAAGCTGCTGTCTCATTAACAGCACTTTATCTGCCTCGGAAAACACGGACTCACACCTCATCCTCTGCTGGTCTTACTCATCCGGGACCCCTCTGTTACGATGGGAATTGAAGACAGCGACTGCTTTGGAGCCGCCTCCACGGCTGCGATGAAGGTCCGTCTTCACCCCTCAGCCCTTTTCCTCCTCTCACATCCATCCGGAGAAAGGATTCAAGCGGCAGTTCCCAAGGCCGGCGATCGACCGGAATTAACTAGGGTGCTTTTTCCACATGAAGATGCCTGGCCCCCCCACATTCTGGGGATGGAATGTGATGATTTTATTAATTTTGTGGTCCTGAGGACTGAATCCTGGGCCATTCTACCTCTGAGCCATTTTATTTAGCTAGTTGTTTTTGAAGCAGGGTGTTACTAAATGACCATGCCCTGGCCTCGAAACTGCAATCCTCCTGTCTCAGCCTCCCAAGTACTCCAGTTGAAGAAATCATGCCGGCCTGAGGTACCGACGTCCTAAATTCTTTGACTATCAAAATATAATGCTATCTGATAGAATTTTGTGAGGCCGGAATTGCTGTAAATCTGTGCCATCCAAAACAGTCAGCACTAACTATATGTGGCCAGTGAGCGCTTGAAATGTGCCCAGTATTCCTGAGGAAGTATGTGTTGAATATTTTTCAATTCTTTTTTTGTGTGTGTGGGTCTGGGGATGCAACCCAGGGGCATTTTGCCCCCAAGCTCCACCCCCCAGCCCAATTTTTTTATTCTTTATTTTGAAACAGGGTCTCACTGAGTTGCGAAGGACCTCAGCAAGTAACTGAGGCTGTCTGCAAACCACGATCCTCCTGTCTCAGCCTCCCCAATGTTGAGATTACAAGCGTGCACCACCATGCCTGGCTCAAGCAAGACCCAATTTCAAAGTAAAAATAATATAAAGGGCTGGGGATGTAGCTCGGAGGTAGAATGCCCCTGGGTTCATTTCCCAGTGCGACACACACACACACACACACACACACACACACACACACACAATGCTTAATTAAATCCCCATGTGGACCTAGCAGCCAGTCCTATGGATATCTCTTAGGTCTAGGTTTCTGACTTTTTTTTGTGTGTGTGTGGTACTGGGGGTGGAACCCAGAGGCTTTCTACCTCCGGGCTATACTCCCAGCCCTATTTTCTATTTTATTTGGGTCTCACTAAGTTGTTGAGAGCCTCACTAACTCGCTGAGGCTGGCTTTGAACCTGCGCCATCCTAAGGTCTCCGCCTCCCCAGCTCGGGGATTCCAAGCGTGCGCCCCCACGCCCGGCTTAGGTTTCTGACTCTTGATTGAGGTGAACCCGCCCCTCTCCTGGCCCCACTCACCTCTACCCAGAGGGACCTCAGCAGAGATCAGGGTCACGTAGAGCTGATAGGTCAGCTGGGGCACTGAGCCCAAGAAGGCTTGGATCTGTGACATGCGTTTGTAGGCATTGCGGTGCAGAGCCAGGGTCCGGATGGAGTGGCCCACCTCCCATTCTATCAGCACCTCCTGGCCATCTATTAGCATCTTCTTCCGGGTGAGGCTGACATAGGGCTCTTCCTGCCCCTCTTTCTTCCACAGTGTGAGGTACTTTAGCATGGCCTCCAGACATCTGCAGAAATAAAGCATCGCGGGCGCTTAACTAAAGCTGACCTGAAGGGAGCTTGAAAGGAAGGGGGAAACCCCGGGAGTTGTGCTAACTCTTTGCCATTTCTTCTCTCTCTGGTTCTTCTCATTTCTCATGAGGCAAAGGGTTAGGCACACTGTCTCCACATTACATCCAAGTCCTTTTCTGTTTGGTCAGTCTAGCTAGGTGTGGTGACCCATGCCTGTAATCCCAGGCCTTGGGAGGCTGAGAAAGGAATCCCGCAGGTTCAAGGTCAGCTTCAGCACTGAACAAGACAACTTAGTGAGACCCTTTTCCAAAACAAAAAATAAAAAGGCCGGGGGTGTAGCTCAGAGGTAGAGTGCTCCTGGTTTCAATCCCCAGTACCACACATTTTTTTAAGAGTACCACTTTGAGAAAAAGGAATTGTTTCATCTCTTTAAGAATATGCCTCTTTCCCTTTTTTCCTTTTTTTTTTTTTTTGTGGTACTGGGGATTGAACCAAGGGGCAGTCTATCTCTGAGCTATATCCCCAGCCTTTTTTTTAAATTTTGAAATAGGGTTTCACTAAGTTGCTGAAGCTGGTGTTGAACTTGCAATCCTCTTGTTTGTTTCCCAAGTAATGGGATTACAAGCTTGCACCACTGTACCTGGCCTGTTGTTTCTTAAAAAGTGTCTTGAACCCAAAGTACTAAGGAAATATTATGTTCAGAGAAAAGGATTAAGGTTCCAAAAGGCTCTAGAATTTAAAATCACCTTAAATTCCTAAAGCAAAGCTTTCTTAGCTGGATCTGGTGGTACATGCCTGCAATCTCAATACTTAGGAAGATGAGACGGGAGAGTCACAGGTTTGAGGCCAGGCTTAGCGGCTTAGTGAGACCATTTTAAGACAAAATAGCGCCCATGGTATAGATCAGAGGTCGCCCACCCCTGGGCTCCATCCCTAACATTATAAAATTGTTTAGCCTACTTCAAAGCATTTAGCTCCATAATAATCAGGGTTTCAGGTTCTGCTTTTTCAAGAAAGCACCTTTGTTTTGCCTCTTGACCTATTTGGGGAAAATAGCCTTTTAAACCTGATTCCTTCACTGGGAAGTGGAAAATTGTTCTTGTGAGAGCCTATCACCCAGGAAATAGTGGTAAGACCAGGTTTCCTGCTGTACCTCTCCCATTTCCCCCACATAAATCCGAAGTCTCTAGCAGTTCTAAAGTGGTGAGTAGAAGAGAAGCTAACAGAACGTCTTTTTTTCTAGAACACGTGAGTTACCCACTCCCCCTGAAATGAATGGGAGTTTGGGAATATTTCTTGTGACAGCAAGAGCATTATTTTCCCCAGTAGGCTGAGGTCAGGGGTCAGATTTATCTTGCTCACAGCCTATATCACATAGGGGGGATTTCATTTACTGAGTAAATGAAAGCACGAGAAGGGGAAATGAACACGGGGAAATGACGGAAGGAGAGGATAGTAACAGCAATGCGATTTAACAGAAACAGATCAAAGACAAGCGTAGAGATGAAATGCTCCCTAGGTTTTGGCTGCCCCAAAGACGGCTGGTGCCGTTCTCCAGAGCACTTCTCCAGGTGTGGTTCATGGGTACTACTCCAAAGTGTGTTCTTAGAGATGCCAACTGTCCAGAGACAGACTCCAAGACCTGGGAGAGAGAAGGAAGTGCATTTTCCCCAAAAGATTTTCGATTGTAGCCCAAATCCATCGATACATGGTTTTTTGGCCAGGTCCAGGGAGAGGAGGAGTACTAGAGATAGAACCCCAGGGGCATTCTACCTCTGAGCCACATGACCAGCCCTTTTTATTTGTTATTTGAAACAGGATCTCACTAAGTTTCTGAGGCTGGCCTCAAACCTGCAATCCTCCTGTCTCCGCCTCCTAAGCACTGGGGTTATAGGTGTGCGCCCAGTTTCTGCATCTATTCTTAAGGCTACTCGCTGGTTGAAGGAAGGGGGTTTGCCTTGCTGATAAGCTTCAGAAAGCCAGAGTACATTTTTTCATTTCCAGAAGAATGTTTGCGTTTAATGTAGAGGAGACAGGCCCACAAACACCTTTCATATGCCTGATAGCACGAATCAAGTTCCTACCTACCGAAAAAGTAATTGGCCTTGGAAATAAGAAGAAAATGAGTCAAACTGCCCTGAAAAGAGAATATAATTGATGCATTTCCAACTACTTTTTCCCTGCTGTGGGCTTACGTGCCTGGTTATAAATGCCTCCCAATCTTCTAGGAGAAGCTAGACACCAAAAAATGAAAAACAGCAAACAACACTCCATATAGAGTCAGAACTGACCAGGGCCACAGAGCAAATGGGAAGTGAAGACTGGGGCTGCGTCCTGGCTGAAAAGGAAGAGTGGCCTCCTTGTTCCCGTCGTGCTTCCGAGTTCCAGATGAAGGCCTCCCTTACGAGCTAACTTCCAGGACTTAGTACTGACCCTCAGATGCCCAGTCCGAAGACCGCACGTGGCCAGCCGAGTCCCAGCTCGCCGGCCGTCAGTTGCCATCGGTTAAAATGGTGGCGTTTCCCATAAAGTCCTGTGCTGGGAGCTCTCCTGAAATCCCAGGGGTGCGGCGATACTGGGCGTGGATTTCCAAGTGGTCTTTCCATCACTGTCACGTGTGAGACAGCTTTTCCCACACTTGCCTGCATACACTCATTCATCCTTTTGGCACTGAGACCGATCGCAGGGGTGTCTAACTCCGAGCTATATATACCGAGCTGTCTATTTTGAATTCATTCATTCATTTTGCAGTATTAGAGATTAAACCCACAGGCATTCTACCTCTGAGCCCTACTTGACTTCTAAATTTTGAAACAGAGTCTAAGTTGCTCGGGGCCTCACTTAGTTGTTGAGGCTGCCTTCAAACCTGTGATTCTCCTGTCTCAGCCTCACAAGTACTAAGAGGTATGCGCTACCATGCTTGGCTTAGTATGTATGTATGTATGTATGTATGTATGTATGTATTGGTACTGGGAATGGAACCCAGGGGCATTCTACCTCCAAGCCTTATTTTTTATTCTTTATTTTGAAACAGGGAGGGTCTCGCTAAATTATCGCACATTGGCCTCAAACCTGCAATCCTCCTGCCTCAGTCTCTCAACTACTAGGATTACCTGCAAGTGCCACCACACCTAGTGACTTCGGGTATTTATTTGGATACTGGGTATTGAATTCAGAAACATTTCACTCCTGAGCTATACCCCTAGCCCTCCTTACACTTTTATTTTTATTTAGAAACAGGGTCTCACCAAGTTGCTGAGGATGTCTCTAAATGGCTGGCCCTGGCCTCGGACTTGCAATTCTCCTGCTGCAGCCTCCCGAGTACCCGGATTACACCTTTTGACTCCACTCATCTGTGATGCCTGCCGGTCCTGCACACATTTCAGTTTGAAACTCATGACCTAGCACAGTCTGAGGCCCAAGGCATCTTCAGAGATTTCACCGAGGTCACAAAGTAATCAGTGGCAGAGAGCGGGATAGACACCGGGGCTCCTGAGTTCCAGATCACTGTTTTAGCTAGCCCATATTTCTGTGATGAGGCTTAATCAGTCCCTCCCCATTTATATCTATATCAGTAAGAATGTTTCCAGCCTTGTGGGGGTATAATCGACTAGATAGATAGATAAAAAGTTTATAAAGGCGTGAATTCCATTCTTAGCCAGTTTCACAGCATGGTGATAAGGCTTGATATTTTATTTCTTCTTCTTCCTTCTTCCTCTTCTTTCTTCTTCTTTCATCTTTCTCCTTCTCCTTCTTCTCTCATACTGGGAACTAAACCCAGAAGCATTCGAACTCTGAGCCACATCCTCAACCCTTTTTCTGGTGGTAGAGAAAACATTTATAATGGGGTAAATTTCATTCCTAGCCAGTTTCACAGCAATGTGATGAGACTGGTTATTCCTCCTCCTCCTCCTCCTCCTCCTCCTCCTCCTCCTCCTCCTCCTCCTCCTCCTCTATCTTCTCCTCCTCCTCCTCCTCCTCTATCTTCTCCTCCTCCTCCTCTATCTTCTCCTCCTCCTCCTCCTCCTCTATCTTCTCCTCCTCCTCCTCCTCCTCTATCTTCTCCTCCTCCTCCTTCTATACTGGGGACTGAACCCAGGGACATTCTACCTCCAAACTATACCCCCATCCCTTATTATTGCTAATTTTGAAACAGGGCCTCACTAAGTAGCTGAGGCTGGTCGTGAACCTGCGATCCTCCTGTCTCAGCCTCCCAAGTACTGGGATTACAAGCGTGCGCCACCACGCCTGGCATCCTCAGACCCCCTTTTTTTCAAAGAAGATCTCACTTAGTTGCTGAGGACCTTGCTACATTGCTGAGGCTTACCTCAGGCCTGTGGTCCTCCTGTCTGAGCCTCCCAAGTACTGGGATGACACAGTGTACCACTGTTTGGCGTCCTGATGGAATATCTGATGGGATATCTTCCCACTGCAATTATATCAACACTCTGACCCATACTCCTCAGCTGACTACAGGTGTCTGCGTCTTGCAATCATGACAAACTTAGTCCATTCCTCCCTCCTGACCTCACAAGTTTTGCGACATCTCTCTACATTTCAAACCCCATAGTATCCAGATGAGACTGTTGACACAGATGCCTGCCTCCCTACAATTAAGCACATTCTCTTCCCTTCCAAGTAACCTAAATGGAAACACCTGGTACTATTACACCATGCTACTGTGTCCAGAGAGGGAAACTACTACCTTCCTCGTCCCCTCCCAACTGTGTACCTTTATGGCAGAAATACACAAAGAAACCAACAGGAGACTGGTGAGCCAATAGAGAAAATGAACTCCATTGGGCTGAGGTGCTGGGTTACCACAGATGGTTTAAAGTATCTTCCAGGTATCAAAGAATTCCAGAAAATCGGAAAAAGGCAGAAGCATCAACCCAAGTAACTGAAAGCAAAGAAACAGAACATGGGATGGGATGGAGGCAATAAGGGGACTTTCATTCAACTCGCACAGTCTAAAAGGCAGAGTTCAAATTACATATTCCAGCCAGAAATGGTGGGTACACACTTGTAATCCCAGTACTTGGGAAGTTGAGAGAGGAGATAGCAGGTTTGAGGTCAGTCTCGGCCACTCAGAGAGGCTCGCAGCAACTTAGTGAGACCCTGTTTCAAAATAAAAGATTGAAGCTGGGCGTGGTGGCGCACGCTTGTCATCCCAGCATTGGGGAGGCTGAGGCAGAGGACCCTGGTTCGCGGACAGCCTCAGTTACTTAGTGAGGGCCTTTGCAACTCAGTGAGACTCTGTTTCAAAATAAAGAATAAAAAAGAGGGCTGGGGGTGTAGCTCAGAGGTCGAATGCTCCTGGGTTCCATCTCCAGTACCATAAGAAAGAAAAAGAAAGAAAGAAAGAAGAGAGAAAGCAAGAGAAAGAAAGAAAGATTTAAAGGGCTAGGTGTAAGCAGGGAGTGGTGGTGCACACTTCTAAGCCCAGCATTTGGGAGGCTGAGACAGGAGGATCACGGTTCTTGGCCAGCCTCAGCTACTTAGTGAGGCCCTTGACAACTTAGTGAGATCTTGTTTTAAAATAAAGAATTAAAAAAAATGGGCTGGGGGTGTAGCTCAGAGGTAGGATACCTCTGGGTTTGATCCCCAGCACCACACACACAGAAGGGCTGGGTGTGTAGCTTGGAATTAGAATACCCCTGGGTTCAATCCCAAATACACACACACACACACACACACACACACACACACACACGTCGGGCATGGTGGCACACACCTGTAATCCCAGTACTTGGGAATCTGAGACAGGAGGATCACAGGGTTGAAGTCAGCCTTGTTAACTTAGTGAGACTCTGTTTCCAAATAAAAATAAAATAGGGCTGAGGGTGTAGCTCAGAGGTAGAGTGCCCTTGGGTTCCATCCCCAACGCCACATCAGGAAAAACAAAAACCAGAAGCCCTCTGGAACTGAGTGTGTGCTCAGTGCCGCACCGGGGAAACGCGCCACACTAGCCACAGCCTGTGCGCGGCCGCTCTGTTGCACCGCTTTTCACAGCCCAACCCCAGATGTCAAGCTTCGTCTAGGGAGCCTCAGTTTTGGAACACAGGCAACGCCACGCATTCCTCGTGGTGGCACTGGGGCTTTCCGATGGGGTAGGGATGGTAGACAGGGAAGCCGAGTGTGGGAGGGAGAAGCAACTAGATCAGAGGCACAGGCTTGTGCATATTCGCGTTGTCTTTCTTTGCACAAGTTCGGAGGGAAAGGTTAAAGATTGCTCACCTGATGACAGGTCCCAAGAGGATAAGATGCATAAACAATGATAGCGGCTTATCTTTGGCCAGATCTCGGTGGACAAAAATGAGGGTCAACTGGACCATAATGGATGAGAACATAAAGAAGGAAAAGGTGTATGCCGTCCAGAAGGCTTCGTTATTCTTTCGATAGAGTCTAACCATGTACAAGGCAGACGCGGCCTCCCCACAGTACAGGAAGGTGGAGAAGAGGATACTGAGTGGGAAAGTGAAGCGGGGGTTGGCCCCCCGGATGACGTCTTCCTCCAGAGCCGAGGCCGGAGGCACGCTGGGCTCCTCGGGAATTTCATAGACTCTGTCCATTGTGGAGCTTCTGAGCGGTGCAGCCCAGGTGCTCAGAGCAGCCTCCGCCCAAGGCGCGTCTGTACCCACTGTGGTCCAAGGATCAGCGAGGTGGGCCCTGTGGCGTTCCAGAGCGGAGATCAGCTCATGTGCACAGAGCGCTCTCTAGACTCCATTCCCCTTGGGGTCTGGGATGGCGCCGGGGAGCCGCACTTTGAACTTGACTCTTGAGTGGCCTAGGAACCCAGTCGCCCACATGCAAGCTGCGAAGGTTGGCCGAGGCGAGGGCGAGCATCCCGACCGGTCTGGAGCCCGGCTCCAGGGGAAGGGCGGTGTCCGAGGCGGCTCCTGTCGCAGCCCCCCAGCCCCGGGGCACAGCCGCTCAGCAGTTCCTGGTGAGAAATTCTGCCCAGGGTGCCCTCTCGATGCAGCAGAGAATGGAGAGGAGGGGGCGCGGCAGCCCCTGGGGGTTGGTTCAGCGCCGAGGCGCCCTAGCAGTTGGGGCGATTGGCCCGCCTCTCTTCTGCTCGCCCAAGCCTGGGTTCGCTGGAAGGCTCCGCGGTCCCCAAGCCCCGCCTCCGAGAGCGCTGGCCAGGGGCAGGAGTCCGGTCCGCACCCGGTCCCCAGCGCAGGGCGAGGGAAGGGGAGCGCGCGGGAGCGCACAGGCTCGGGCGGGGGCTGGAGGGTCTTCTCCAAGGAGAAACTTGGCTTTTGAAAAGCACAAGGGGCGCCGACCAGGCAGCGGGGCAGGTGTCGCCAAACTCCTGGATGCCCTCCGCCGCCGGGGGTCTTCTGGCTTCGCCGCGGTTCCAGGCGCGACAGGTCGGCAGCGTCGCGAGCCGGGCGCCTGGACGGCGGGGCCGGGCGAGGCGGCCGAGCAAGGAGCCCTAGGGTTCCAGGACCACCCGCCAAAGGATGCGCTTCACGCCGAGCGCGCCCAGCAGGGCCGCGGGCCACTCTTCCGGAGCACTGCCCGTCACGACCCCCGGACCCAGGAGGGGACCACAGCGTCCCTCCTCCCCGGAGAGCAGCCGGCACCCGCTGGCACGGCACCCTGCCTCACTAGCTAAGTGGCTCGCTCCCACACTCGCTCAACCCACGCGGTTGGGCAGGTGTGTCTCCCGTGGCCGCAGGGTTGAGCCTCCCGAGGTCCTATTGCCCTCCAGATACTATCCTGAGCGGGGGCGGCGGCAAGGGGGTGGCGTCTGGGAAGCCGTGGGGCCCGAGTTTCCTCTGCAGGCAGCAGTGTGAACAGCCGGGGGAGGAGAAAGGATGAGCTCAAGACCAAGAGCAGCCCACAGAGACTGAAAGCGCGTGTGGAGCAGAGGCCGGGAGGGAGCTTTGGAGGGGATTGTGGGGTCTTTGCTTGGAAGGTCGGAAGAGGTGCCAGATTCTATGCAGACTGGCGAGGAGCCGGGAGAGCTCCTCAAAGAGCTCCGAAGTGGTCTGGATTCTCGGTGCCGCCCTTCCCTGCCCCACTGAGCTTTGTTTCCGTGCCTCGTTTGCATAAGTCTAAACCCCAGAGAAAACATCTGCCCGTGGGTACTGACACAGATGAGCAGAGCCTGCCCTTCTCCGTCTGCTGCGGGAAGTCGGTAGAAGTGTCTGTCTGAGGCTCCCAAAGGATGGCTTGTCATTTGCTCCCTTTGAAGGTTCCCTGATTGTCGCCGGGGGCTGGTTCAGGGACAGATCCTGCGTATAAAGGTTATGGCTTTCTGAAGCAAATTTGCCATCTTGATGTGCACCTGTGCTGGCAGCCGGGCAAGGCGGCCGACACGCCCTTCTTCCCACCTGTCGGGGAGGGCAACACTAGTGAGAACAACTTCAGACGGTGTGGATGAGTCTGGAGGAGGCGGTACACGGGGCGGGGTACACGGTAAGGAAGGTCTCGGCCGCGCTGGCAGCCTGTCTGGGAGGTAGCTCCCCGCCCTGTGAGCACCTCCTTCCATTGGGCTCAGATGGGGTAACTGGGCCATCCTAACCCCGATGAGTGAGACTAGGAAGAAGGTAGAGTCTTCCGGCCTTTCCTCTTAGCCTCGCCCTCGCCACGCCCCAATATGCAAATCCTCGGAGCCTTCCCACTTGGCTCCGGAAGGCCCCCCTTGGCCCGCCATGCAGGGCTGTCTGGAATCACCCACCACTCGGCTTCTCTCAAACTTTAATGGCCCACGCCACCCTACCACACAGCTTTTGCTCCAACCCAGCAGGTTTCCTCACTTTTTTTTTTTTTTTTTGTACTGGGGATTGAACCCAGGGGCATCCTACCTCTGAGCTACACCCACGGCCTTTTTTTTTTTTTTTTTTTTTTGGTGGTGGTGCTGGGGGTGGAACCCAGAGGCTTTCTACCTCTGGGCTATACTCCCAGACCTATTTTATATTTTATTTGGAAACAGGGTCTCACTGAGTTGCTGAGAGCCTCACTAAGTAGCAGAGGCTGGCTTCGAACCTGCGCGATCCTCCCGTCTCCGCCTCCCAAGCGCGGGGATTCCAAGCATGCGCCACCACGCCCGGCGCCCTTTGGATTTTGAAACAGAGTCTCAATACATTGCCGAGGGTCTCACTAAGTTGTAGGACACTGGCCTCGGACCTGCGAGCCTCCTGTTTGAGCCTCTCAAGTACTGGGATGCCAGGTGTGTACTTCTGTGCCATCCTTTTGTCCCTTAGTCCTCATGCTAGCCTCCTGCCCAGGGTCAGTTCAAGTATGAGCTCCTCTGCGAAGTCTCCCGTCACCGCCTCGGCCCTCACTCTCCCACTCTGGCCCTGTTGGGTATGCCCTCTTGTCTGCTGTTTGGTCTGCCTTCCCGATAGAAGTGTAAACAGCAACAGAGGGCTCTCCAGCGGGTGACTGACAAATGATGATGACACTTCCTCCCCCATACTTCCGCCATGAATGCAGGTAAGACTCAGAGACACTCGTCTCTACAAGCTGTAGACCATAATGACCTTTGGCCGAATGAGCGCTGTCTCATTCAGCCATTGGGCTCTCAAAGGATGCCAGGCCACATCATCTGTCCCTTTCCAGACACCTATCAACACCATGTTTGGCACTGAGTTACATTTCGTTTCTAGATGATGATGGGGGTCGTGGTTATTGATACTAGAATTGAACTCAGGAGCGTTCTGCCTCCGAGATGTACCTCCAGCTCTTTTTTTTTTTTTTTTTTTTCGGGTCTGGGGATGGAACCCAGGGGCATTCGACCTCTGAGCCACACCCCCTGTGTGGCTATTTTTTATTTTTTATTTTGCCCTATTTTTTATTCTTTATTTTGAAATAAGGTCTCACTCAGTTGCAGAGGGCCTCGCTAAGTAGCTGAGGCTGGCCAAGAACTGGGATCCTCCTGTCTCAGCCTCCTGAATGCTGGGATTACAGGTGTGTACCGCCACACCTGGGATCCCAGCCCTCTTTTTAACATTTTGAAGCAGGATCTTGCTAAATAGCTGAGGCTGACCTTGAACCTGTGATCCTCCTTTCTCAGCCCCCCAAATACTAGGATTACAAGTTCGCACCCCATGTCCGGCCTCAAGGGTATTGTTTTCATGCCACAACACAGTAATTACAGCTTCCATGAGGGCAGAGCTCTTGCTATGAAACTTTTATCAGATGCCTCCATGGCTGTGCAGACCTGTACATTTCCTACCACCTGATTCCTCTCATCCGCCAGCTTCTCTATTTTCAGTCCCAAGACTCCCTGGCGCTTTAGGTCACTAAATCCTCTGCTCTCTAATTTCCTTGTTTCTTTGCTCTGCTGGGAGAAGCTGAGCAAAAATTTGCCCTGTTTCTGGCCAACACTCTTTGCTCTTCTTAGGATGAGATTCCAACTTTACTCTTCTTAGGAAAAGAGATGCTGGAAATGTTGACAATCGTGAGACTGATGCGGTGAGGATCCCCTTCCCCATTGGCTGCTCAACTTCCGTGATGCCCCTAAGCAGCCCTCTGAATTCTGGGTAAAGTCCAAAGGTCAATTTCTCCCTCTGGGAATCAGCAGAACGCTACAAGAAAGGAAGGCCAAAGATACAACTTGTTACCTACCCCACATCTAATCCCTGATGCAGCAGGAAGAAAGAATGGTCTAAAAGCCATCTGATCTAAGCCAGGAAGGGAGACACATGCCTGTAGTCCCAGTACTTGGGAGGCTGAAACAGGAGGATCACAGGTTCAAGGCCAGCCTCAGCAACTTGGTGAGGCTCTGTTTTAAAATAATAATAATAATAATAATAATAATAATAATAAAAAGGGGATGGGGTATAGTTCGGGTAAAAGTCCCCTGAGTTCAATCCCCAATACCAAAGCACAGCCATCTGGTCTAAAAGCTGTCATCATGTTTAGCAGCTCAGAAGCCCCTAAACTCTGTACAACTTAAGGATAGGGTTAAGTTTTCACCACAGCCTGAAGAAGAATGCTGTCAGACACCCCAGGAGCCGCTCTGTAAAATGAGGCTGGCCTCTCCAGGGGAAGAAAGGGAGGAAGACGAGCAAGGCGGCTGGCAGCCTGGGTGGAGAACACTGGCTGGTGGGAGTGGGTGGGCCAGGCCCAGAGGACAATAGCGAGGGGGGGACGCGGCTTCCTTCCAAGAGCGCTCACTCTGCTCTGGCCATTCGCATGCCTCTACCAAGGCAAAAGCAGCTGCGTCTGCCCTGGGCCCTATTTCTGTTTTCACTGTAAACTCCTTAAGGACAAAGACCCTCCTGCCTTGAAATTCTGAGCTCAGTCCCTCATCAAACATGTCTCAAAGCAGGATACGGGCCTGATGTCCAACGCGAGTGAGTTCCCTCTGCGGCCCTCCCACTACTACTGGACTTCAAAAAGAATCGAGAAGGCTGGGGTGTAGTTCAGAGGTACAATGCCCCTGGGTTCCAGTCCCAGTAACATACACACACGCGCACGCACACACATACGCACGCACACCCAGTTAAGCTGAAGGCGGTGGCACACAACTGTAATCCCAGTACTTAGAAAGCTGAGACGGGGTTTTGGCCAGCCTCAGGGACTTAGCAAGACCCTGTTTCAAAACAAAAGACAAAAGGGCTGGTGTCGGAGCTTGGAGATAGAATGCCCCTGGGTTAATGCCCCTGGGTTAATGCCCCTGGGTTCAATCCCTTGTACAAAAAAAAAAAAAAAAAAAAAAAAAACAACAACTAGTTAAAATGATCACCTACATTAGCCTTGACGAAAACAAAGTTCTGTCACAAATGTAGCATAGAATTTAGGGACGACGGTGCTGCCAGGCAGCTGGCAGGCTCCACTTCCGTTTCCACTTCTGTTTCCTGGTGGAGGGAAGGGGGAGGGTACATATAATAGATATAATCTCAGTTTTAAATAATAGCTTTAAGCCCACTACTGTGTTCCACTCCTGGAATCCCAGAGCTTAGGAGGCTGAGGCAGGAGGATTACATGTTTGAGGACAGCATGCGTTAATTTAGTGAGACCCTGTTTCAAAATAAAAAATAAAATGTTCTGGGGGTGTAGGCCAGAGGTAGAATGCCCCTGGATTCAATGCCCAGTACCTAATAACAATAACAACAACAATTAATAATATCTAATTATGTAGACTTTCCACTTTTGTTGGATAGTACTGGACATTTGATACACCGACAGCTCTATTTTATTATTATTTTTCTGGTGCATGCTTGTAATCCCAGGACTTGAAAGGCTGAGACAAGAGGATTACATCACATGTTCGTGGCCAGCCTCAGCTACTTAGTGATGCCCTCCTCAAACATAGTGAGACCCTGTTTCAAAGTAAAGAATAACAAATTAAGGCTGGGAGTGTATCACAGAGGTACAAGGTCCCCGGGTTCAATCTCCAGTACCACAAAAAGATTAAAAAATAAAAAAGGAACAGGGTTTAGCTAAATTACCCCATGCTGGGCCCAAACCCGCAATCTTCGTGGGATTACAGGCGTGCACCCAACTACAGCCCAACCTTTCTGCACAAGAATATGTCTACAAAGTAGAATTGGATACATGTAAATTTGTGTTGAAACACAAAACAATAGCTTTAAGATATAATCCACATATCGTACAATTCATCCACTTAAATTGTACGGTTTAGTGCTCTTAGTACAAAGTCAGGCGGCCATCACTGTAGACTAGTTTCATAATGCTCCATCGCCTCCCCAAAGAAGCCCGTATCCATTAAGCACTCACTCCCCCTTCTCCTCCTTCCCCAGCCCTAAACACCCACCAGTCTACTTTCCATCTAAATGGATTCGCCTCTTCTGGGCGGCATCAGTCCATTTCCTATTGCCAATAACCCAACACCACAGACGGGGTGCGCTATGAAGAAAGAGGTTGATTTGGGCTGATGGTCCTGGTGGACGGGAGCTGGGCCACCTTGGCGATGGCTTTCTGGTGGGCAGAGTCTCGTGGTGGAACGTGAGACACTGAGCGCTCGTGCGCGTGCGTGTCTGCGCTCTGTCCCTCCTCTTATAAACCACCGGGAGTTGATCACGGTGCTCCTCCCTAAGACCCTTGTCTAGTCCTTGGCATCCCCAAAGACCTGCCTCCAAACACCAGAGTCAGATAAAGTGCCCATCCTCCCAGCACTGCACAATGGAGATTATGTTTCCACACTTTCAACACGTGAGCACCTGTAGGACACTCAAACCCTATGCAAACCGTGGAGCCGGAATCCGCCACGACGGGGCCTTTTGTGCCTGGCTTCTCTCACTTCCCATGCTATCTTCCAGGTTCATCCGCGTTGTGGCACGCATCAGTTCTTCACTCCTTTTGCTCGTGGGTAACTTTCCATGGTACCGAACTTCCACAGAGAAAGAGAAACAAGGGGGGCAGCTGGTGAGTGTGCAATTCAGGGCAGGCCGGCAGTTCAGGAAGGAGTCGGAGCCGGTCTCCAGGGCCAAGGCTAGAAGCTTAGGCAAGGTTCCTCCATTGCAGCCTGGAGGCAAGAGTCCATGCTGGGCAGAGGCCTTCACACTTAGGGCCTTCACCAGGCAGGCGAGGCCCACCCGCATATGGAGGGTGGTCTGTGGTACTCACCCGCTGATGATTGTCTGTTAATCACATCTGAAGAACACCTTCACAACGATATCCGGCCGGCCGTGTTGACCAAACAACCGGGTCCCATAACCTACCCTGGTTGATGCCTACAATTAACTATCATGGGGTTGTTGCCAATTTGGGGCTCTTATGAATAAAGTAACTAGGTACATTTGTTTTTTCAAATCACTTAAAGAAGCCAGGTGTAGTGGTGCACGCCTGAAATTTCTGTACTTGCAAGGCTAATACAGGAGGATAGCAGGTTTGAAGCCAGCCTCAGCAACTTAGTGAAGTCCTATTACCCCCCCAAAAAATTCATAAGTATATGCCTAGGACTAAAATGTTAGATCATATCTTATCCATGTCGAAACTTTTGAGAAGGTGTCAGACCTTTCCAAAGTGGCTGTGCCATGTTACAGTTCCATCAGCAACGTATGAGGTTTCCAGTTCTTCCACATCCTCGGCCACAGTTATCTGTCTTTGTCATTATAACCATCCCAGTGGATTTTTCATTTGCACTTCTATGGTAGATAAGTTGACTGATTGATTGCATGGTGTGTGTGTGTGTGTGTGTGTGTGTGTGTGTGTACATTTGTTTGTAGTACTGGAGATTGAACTCAGAGGCAATGTACCACTATTTGCAAACAAATTACATTAAAAATTTAAATATAGCCTACAAGGATATTTCAGGAATTGATTTGACAATTCCAAGGATATTAGCCAGGAAAATCTGGATTTGTGAAGTATCTTAATACCTTAACAGTCACCTAATTTCTTTCCTTTCTCTGGTTTCCTCTATCTTCCCACTTACTGAGCTGTCTGAAATCATGTCAGTCCTTTGAGCAAATCCATCTCGAACTTGAATGCACATCACAACCACCTGTTGAGCTTAAAATAGCTGATTTCCAGCCACCATGGTGCTGCGCACTTGTCAATCCCAGTACTTGACAGGCTGACACAGGAGGACTGCAGATTTGTCGCCAGCCTCAGCTACTCAGTGTGGCCCTCTGAAACTTAATGAGACCTTGTTTCCAAATAATCAAAAGGGCTGGGAATGTAGCTCAGAGGTATAATGCCCCTAGGTTCAATCCCCAGCACCACACACACACTCACAAAATAACAATAACTGATTTCCAAGCCAGATGTGGTGGCATGAACCAGTAAATCTCAGTGCTTGAGATGCTGAGACAAGAGGATTGCAGGTTCATGGCCAGCCTCAGCAACTTAGCAAGACCCTGTTTCAAAAAATAAAAAGAGCCGAGGTTTTTGGTAGAGGTAGAGTGCCCCTGGGTTCAACCTCCAGTAACACACACACACACACACACACACACACACACACACACACAGAGAGAGAGAGAGAGAGAGAGAGAGAGAGAGAGAGAGATGCGATTTCCTTGGCTCTGACCCAGAATATTTGATTTAGTAGGCTGTAATGGCCCTGGGATCTGTGTTGTAAGCAAGCTTTGCAAAACATCGTCCTATGTGGACAGATTGAGCTCCTTGTCCGACATCCAAGGCTGTCTATGACGTGCCCAAACCCAGCTGACCCCCAGTAGGAATGTCCTACTGTGCTCCAACTCCTCCTGTACAGGCCATTTCCGGCTCCAGGTCTTTGTCCACCCTTCCAGCCCATCTTTCCTCCATCCAAACACTTGTACATCCCTCTAGGTCAAGCTCAAGCTTCACCTGTTCTAGAAAACACTCTTTAATTCTCCAGCCCAGAAAGCATCACATCTTTCTAAACAATGAAGCCTGTACAGTCTGTCCCCAGCCCACCCATCCTCTTTCCCCTCCCCTCCTTATGGTACGGGGTTAACACTCTGCCCCTGAGCTGCACCCCAAGCCTTATTAAGTTTTTATTTTGAAAAAGGATCCCACTGAGTTGCTGAGGGCCTCAGTTGCAGAGGTTGGCTTAGAACTGGCAATCCTCCTGTCTCAGTCTCCCAAGTACTGGGATAACAGGTATGTGCCACCACACCTGGTTCACGTGACTCTTTCAATTTAAGCTAAGAAACAGTAAAATTAAAAGTTCAGTTCCTCAGTCACACTATCCCCATTGGAAGCACTCAATATCCAAATGTGTATGGGACAGCAGATAGGGAACGTTTCCATAGCACAGAAGTTGTAGGACAAAAAGAGTCCGCGGTGACTTCCTTACACATTCTTCCTGTGAACATGACTTGCTCTGTAATTTCAAGTAAACATGCATCCTGAGCCCAAAAATGATGGGTTTTCTTTTTACACTCGATTCCTATTTCCAGAAAAAAAAGAAAGAGCTCAGGAGAAGTCTCCGATGTAAACGGCACTCAAAATCAGTCCTCGCCTTTTCTTAATTCTCATTTCCTCGACCCCTTTGTACCAGAGACTTCCCTCTCCTGCTCAAAACATTGTCCCCCTCTGCTTCCTGGACACTAACAACAAGAACAAGGACGGCCATTAATTAAGTAGTTTTGTCGTCCCAGGCATGCTCTACCTCCAAGTTATATCCCCAGCCCTATTTTATTTTTTATTTTGAAACAGGGTCTCGCTAAGTTGTGAAGCGCCTCAATAAGTTGCTGAGGCTGGCCTTGAAGCTATCATCTTCCTGTTTCAGCCTCCCAAACATGTGCCACCACGCCAGATGATCCTCATTCATTTCGTCACCACTTAATCACGTACTCTGCCAGGTACTGTACAAGCACTTCACAAATACCTCAACAACCATATTTGGTAAAGCATTAATAATGAATACATTTAATGCTATTAATAATTAATAATAATTAATAAAGCATATTAAGTTGAGCATCCTGAAAATCCAAAATAGTTGAAACTCTTTGGATCCCAGACCCGTCTTTGGATTTTGAAGCCTTTCGGATTTTCAGATTAGCAATGCTCAACACACAAAGTCTAGGCAAGCTGCCCCAAGCTTCAAACTCTCTGAAATGGGAAGCACTGTTGCCCCGAGCACGTCAGCGTGTACCCTCTCCCTTCTCCAGATCTGAAGTTCTGAGCAGTTCATTAATTCGGTCCAGGTCACTGAGCTAGAAGAGGGACAGCGGTATCTCGCCCTCTTTCAAGTCATTCCTAGATCAAACAGATAGAGCAGGCGGGCCGGCCCATCGGCGCGGACACGGAGGAACAGGGCATCCTGCTCAAAAGTCCGCTCTTCTCTTCACCTTTCCCACAGTCCTTCTAAAACCCTCTCTTAGCCTGTCTCACACATCCTGCTAGGAAACTGTCAAGGTCGTAACAGCCTAGGGAATTTAAAGGCAATTACCAAGTAACTGAGAAAAAAGTAACCACAGTAGGTCCAAGAAAGCACAGACCACGCGTGGCCTTTCATTTTCCACAATTTGTTCTGTCTTCAATACCCTGTAGGCCCTTTACATTAACAACCTGTGTTGCTCGAAACGGAGACTTCCCATCCCGGCACTTTGCCGTGGTCCACTGTAATTACACCGGGGACCACCGGCAGCTCTTGGCTCCCTGGGCCGGGCTCTGTGCCTGCGGCTGCTGCCGGAGCTGGCCAGTCTCGACTGGTGCAGCTAGAGGAGTTCAGCTCAGGCGGGAACAGTGCTGTTCACTAGTGCTCCAGGTCACCGTACTGATCCCCGAAGCCAGGCAAACACGGTGTTCCCAGCCAGTGGACAGGAGTGAGGACGTGGAAGGGTTTATAGCAGCCTTGCTCCAGCCTGGAAAAGGGTTAAGCCTACCGACTGCCCCAACTCTCCAGGCTCCTGTAGTATGTTCTGAGCTGCACGAGGCCTAACTGCTGATGGCGAAGAGCCAAGTTCGTTACTGCGCAGACTCTGCCTATTTGAAACCTCTAGTACTCACGTTAAAGAAGGATAAGGAAGCTGGGCTCGGTAGTCCAGGCCTGTACTCCCAATACTTGGGAGGCAGAGACAAGACCAAGTTTTAAGGCTTCGGCAACTTAGCAAAACCTTGTTTCAAAATAAAAATTTAAAAAAATTAGTCAGGAGTGGTGGTACATGCCTGTAATCCCAGGATTTAGGAGGCTGAGACAGAAGGATCACAGGTTTGAGGCCGGCCTCAGCAACTTAGAGGGCCGTCCACAACTTAGTGAAACCCTGTTTGAAAATAACAAAACAATTTAGTCAAGAGTAGTGGCGCATGCTGGTAATTCTGGGACTTGGGAAGCTATGACAGGAGGATCACAGATTTGAGGCCAGCCCTAGAAACTTAGTGAAACCCCATTTCAAAATAAAAAATAAAAAAAAATAAATCAGGTAGAATGCCCCTGGGTTCCATCCCCAGTACTGCAAAAAAAAAAAAAAAAAAAAAAAAAATTAGGGCTGGGGGTGTGGCTCGGTGGTGGAACACCCCATTTAATCCCCAGTATCACAGATAATAAGGAGAATAAGAATGAGAATACTAAATTTTAAAAGGGATGGGTATGTAGCTTGGAAATTGGATGGCCCTGGATTCAGTCCCAGCAGCAAAGGAAAGAAAGAAGGAAAACTGGCTTCTTGTCTTCGCTCTGTGACCAGCTCTACGTGCGAGTGTTCAGTGAGATCTTTGTTCCTCACACTATCTATGCATGGACCAAAAACATTCTATCTATGCATGGACCATAAATAACATCGTATATGGTAGGACATATATTATGTTCTTCCATCTTGAATGTTCTGCACTGTGCTCTAATTCTCTGCTGCTACATGTTTCAGGTAGTATTCTCCCTGTGGTAACCCAAAACAACTCACCACGCAACTAAAGGAAGGGAGCTTAATTTGCTCACAGTTCTGGAGATTTCAAGGCTTCAGTCCACATGAGGCTGAGTTCATTGACGAAGCTCAGGACGTGGCAAGTGAGCAGAGCTGCTCCCATATCTGGGAGGCCAGAAGCAAGAGCGAGAACGCAAAAGGCCCTTATATATCCCCAAGGCCACACCCCTAGGGACCCCTCCTCAGTAACCAAGTCCCACCTCCAACATGGCTGCCTACTCTCCTTGAGATCTTGGGGAACATTCTAGATCCAAAGCATTATTACACTACATGTAGCTATAATTCATTCATTTGAACTGCTTATGACAAGATAACTCCACCATGATTTATGTATTCATTCTGTTGATGATCATAGAGGTCACTTTCATTGTTTTTTAACTATAGTAAACAAAAGTCTTCAGTGGACATTCATATATGCGCAGGTCGACTTCTACACAGTTGAGAAAGTTTCTCTTGATTAATATACCTAGGAGCAATATTCCTCCTGGTATATCAGTCATTAGGGCATACCTAGTTCACCTTCAGTAGATACTGCCAAAGAATTTCCCAAAGCAGTTGTACCAGACGTGCGGTCGGTCCACATCTTTAGCAATACATGGCATTTGCAGCCTTTTCTCATTTCGGTCCCTCTTTGGGCGCGGAATAGTGGTTTAAGTTAAATTTTTCTCGGTAACTAGAGAGATAAAATATTTCACAATTTTATCACCTGGTATGCTTTCTTCGTTTTCTTTAGCTTTTTTTTCTCTCTTTTTCTCTTTTACTTTGGTTCTAGAAATTCAACCCAGGAACATTCTACCATTGAGCTACATTCTCATCCCTTTTTATTTTTTATTTTGAGACAGAGTCTTGTTAAGTTGCTGAGACCGATCTTAAACCCGCGGTCCTCCTTTCTCAGCCTCCCAGGTACTGGGATGACAGGCATGGGCCACCACGCTGGCCGGCCAAGCTCTCCTTTCCACAACTAGCAGCCGCTCACGGTGCTTCCCGGGCTGTCTTCAGTCTGTAGGAGGCAGGTCTGCAATAGCAACATAGAGTACAGCTTCTAAATGTATAGAGTACAGCTTCTAAATGTATAGGGGAGGGAGAGGGAGACCCCGCACACACGCCTGACGCTAGGTATGAAACTCAGGGGCATTCTACCTCAGAGCTACACCTCTAGCCAAGTTGCTAAGGATGGCCTTAAGCCTGCAATCCTCCTGTCTCAGATTCCCAAATATTGGAATTACAGGCATGCATCCCGGTGCCCAATTTATTTCTCAAGCATTACTATGCCTGCAGGTCACCTGGGGGTATTGCTGATACACAGATTCAGACTCAAAGATGAGGCAAAGCCTGTGATGCTACATTTCTAAGACGCTGCCAGACGCTCCACTTTGATTTTAGAAAATGAGCTACGGAGGCCGGGCGTGGCGGCCACGCTTGCAATCCCAGCACTCGGGAGGCTGAGACAGGGCGATCGCGGTTCGCGGCCAGCCTCCGCTACTTAGTGAGGCCCTCTGCAACCTGGTGAGACCCTGCTTCGAAAGAAAGAATAAAAAATAGGGCTAGGGGTATAGCTCGGAGGTTCCATCTCCAGTACCTCAAAATAAGTAAATAAAAATAAATAAGAAAAAAGAAAAAAGAAAGTGAGCTATGGGGTCAGACTGGATTTCGACCCCAGCTTCACCATCTTTCAGCCGTGACCTCTCTAGTAGGCGATTTGGTATCGCGGAGCCTTCGTTCCCGGCCTACCGAAAGGAGATGGAAGGCACTGGCTACTTCCTTGCATCGCAGCGGAGTTTCAGCGACACGGTGAAGGTAAAACATGCTTCGCGCGGTGCGTGCGAAGAGCAAGCCATTAATGGCCGCTGGCTCTTTGGCACACCGCGTGGCCTCGCACTCCCAGATGTCCGTGAGTCTCTGAAGACTGCCATCCGGAATGATCAGCCGCAAGCACGCGCGGATTCATTAGCGGGAGGCAGAGCGAGCCGTATTTAGTCATATTTCCTTCGGCTTATATCATTGCACTAATGCCTTCAAAATTGAGAGCTCATCTGCTGTCAGTCAGGGTCATACCAGGAAACAGGTGGCACGCTCCAATTAGCATAATTAGTGGAAATTTTAACAAAACAACTATCTGCAAAGGTGTGGGCAGAGCTGGGGAAACCAAGAGGGAGAGCAGGTGTGGGGGATGAGAGGAGGGTACACACTTTATAGGAACAAAGACAGGGTCGGGTGTGGTGCTGTAAGCCTGTAACTTCGGTACTTGGGAGGCCAACACGGGAGACTCCCCGATTCGAGGCCAGCCTCAGGGGTTTGGTGAGACAAGATGAGGGTCATGGGCAGTCTCAGCGACTTGGTGAGGCCCCGCCACGCAGTGAGACCCTATTTCAAAATAAAGAATAAAACACGGGGCTGGGGGTGGAGCTCAGAGTAGAGTGCCCCTGGGTTCCACCCCAGTACCATGAGGGGGTGCGAGGGACGGGCAGTCTCCCCAGATTCAAACCGTAAGATAACTCCGTCTGCTTCGTGGACCAGGAAGACAAGGCGTGCGGTACCGCTTCTTCGGTTTGGGGGAGACGACCTTATCTGGGTCTGCGTCCTGTCACGCTGAAGCAAATCGGTTTTTGTAAGTTTTGTGCAAAGCCCCGCCGGAGCCAAGCCTTGGTAAACCTTCCGGATGGGCCGGCATTCCGGGACACAAGCGTTCCTCCCTGGTAGCCCGAGGCTGCGCTGGGAAGGTTCAGGCCCGAGCAGCTCTGGTCCGCCAGAGCCCTCCCCGTGGGGCGAACTCTGAGCATCTTCCTCCGCTCCCACAACCTAACTTCCCCTTCTCCATGGCAACCTCGCAGGCTGCAGCAGCCTTCCTTTGCCTTCTGTGGATTTTTGTGGTATAGGACATCCTACCTCTGAGCTACACGCCAGCCACCCCCTTGTAGTCCTTGAGATTGAACTCAGAGCCATTGTATCTCTGAGCTACCTCCGCAGCCCTCTTTAGTTTTTGTTCTGAAACAAGGTCTCCCTAGGTTGCTGAGGGCCTCACGAAACTGCTGAGGCTGGTCTCAAACCCGCCATCCTCCTGTGTACACCTCCCAAGTCCTGGAATTACAGGCAAGCACCACCACGTCCAGCTATTTTGTAGTTGGAAACAAGGTCTCCCTCCCTACATTACTGACTGACTTGCTAAGTTGCTGAGGCTGGTCTCAAACCTGCAATTCTTCTATCTCAGTTTCCCAAGAACTGGGATTACAGGCATGTGCCACCATACCCGGGCTAAGTTTTCGATTTTTTTAAGTTTACTAAAAAGAATAAGTATGATCGAGTTCGGACAGAAGCCAGAGTGGCGCAGAGCAGAGGCAGGCCCTCTGGTACCTCGGGCCTTCTCCCTCAGCCTGCGGGAGCTGGAACCTAATAAGCTCTGGAGGCAGACTACCTGCATGCAAACGTGCAGGTGGCTTTGCCACTTCCTGGCTGGGTAACCCTTGGCAAGTGGCTTAATCTCCTCCCTTAAAGTAAGAATGAGGCTGGGCATGGTGGCACAGGCTTGAAATCCCAGCATTCGTGAGGCAGAGACTGGAGGATCGCAGTTCATAGTCAGCCTCACCTACTTAGCAAGGTCCTTTGCAACTCAGTGAGACGCTGTTTCAAAAAATAAAAAGGACAAGCTGGGAGTGGTGACACATGCTTTAATCCTAGCACACGGGAGGCTGAGACCGGAGGATCGTGGTTCGAGGCCAGCCTCAGCTACTTAGTGAGGCCCTCTGTAACTTAGTGAGACCCTGTTTCCAAATAAAGAATAAAAAATAGGACAGGGGGTGTAACTCAGAGGTCGAATGTCCCTGGGTTCCATCCCCAGACCTGCAAAAAATAAAAATAAAAATAAAAATAAAAAAATTTAAAAATTAAAAAGACTAAAAAATAGGGCTGGGGGTATAGCTCAGAGGTACAATGCTCCTGGGTTCCATCCCTGGTATGCACTGCAAAAAAAAAAAAAAAAAAAAAGGACTGGGGTTGTTCAGTGGTAGAGAGCTTGACTAGCATGTTTGAGGCCTGAGTTCAATCTCCAGCACCATAAGAAAGGAAAGGGACAGTCCTAATTTTTATGTTGTAATCATTAAATGAGCTAATATATGTAAAGCACGCAGTAAATTCTACGTAAACTTTGCTAATAGAGTGGATGCTGAAAGCGCATTGGCAGTGAGCTGCAGTCGCAGGAGGCAAGGGGCGGTGCGTTTGTTGCTATGGACCAGGTGGTGGTTGCCGTAGGTATCCTGGCACCTTGGGCCATTGTTAGAGCATGGCCTACCCTTTAAAAGCGGACGACCGGGCTGAGCTGCTCTGGCAAGAGGGCTAGAAACCCAATGAACCTTTCAGTGCGCCACACAGCTTATATCTTTCATGCAAAGAGAAGCAACTTCTTATCAGATCCATCAGTAACCACCTCCAGGTAAGCCAAATATATCATTATATTCATTTGACAGATGATAAGAAATCGGAAAGTTTGAAGTTAAATTTCGATGATTTCACTCTAGGCTGCCCAGGAGAGGAACCAGAAATCAAAGACAGGATCGGCAATAGGTCAGTAATCTCTAGCTCAAGTGTTTCCCCACTTGGTTACCCTACCTGCCCTTTCTTCTAAAGGAAGAATTTGCGTGATGCCAATTATGATTATTATTTTGTAGGGGTGGGCGACTGAACCCAGGGGCATTCTACCTTCAGGCTTCACCCCAGCCTATTTTATTTTTCATTTTGAAACAACCTCAGTTTTGATGAGGGCCTCCTTACATTGCGGGGGCTGGCCTTGAACCTGAGACCTTCCTGTCTCAGCCTCCCAAGTACTGGGATTACAGGTACATGTGATCACATCCGGTTTTATGTGATGGTAATTTGACCCTTTTTAGGGTCAGATACACAAATACAGATACAAATACACAGAGCCAGAGATCAAGCTCGGAAACTCTGCCAGTGATCAAGAAACAGGCATGAGCCGGGCATGCGGCGCGCTTGGAATCCCAGTCCTTGGGAGGCTGCGACAGGAGGATCGCGGTTCGGGGCCAGCCTCAGCTACTCAGTGAGGCCCTTTGCAACTCAGTGAGACCCTGTTTCAAAATAAAGACTAAAAAATAGGGCTGGGGTGTAGCTCGGAGGCAGAACCCCCCTGGGTTCCATCCCCAGTGCCACAAAAAAAAAAAAAAAAAGAAAGGAAAGAAAAAGAAAAGGACATGAAGCTGCTGTTGGGCCTTGTCTGGAAGGGAGATGGAGCCCAGACAATTAGGCTCTGGTGTCCCAAGTCCCAGAGGCTTCCTGGCTTTATGAGCAAAGTGGGTTTTCATCACAATCCCTATGTAAGGTTTCCCTTTGGTGTATCCTGAGCCAGAGTCGCTCTTCAGGAGGCCCATATGGAAGCTAAATGGTTCCTTAGAGAGTGAGCAGTGCTCTAAGACATGCTGACACTCACCTATAATCCCAGTACTGGAGAGGCTGAGACACGATGGTCACAGGTTCAAGGCCAGATCAAGCAAGAGAGCAGACTCTCAGCAACCTAGTGGGGCCTCAAAACACAAAAATAAAGGGGCTCAGAGTATAGCTGGGAAAGAGAGTGCCTCTTGGTTCAGTCTTCAGTACCACACACACACACACATACACGTGCACACACACACACAGAAAGAAATGCTATGACACACAAATGTGTGGGGGAGTGGCAGTCCTTCTAAACCAGGTCTTCACCCAACTCTGGGCTCCAACATAATCATTAGGGGAATGTAAATCAAACTCAGAATGAGCTGGGCGTAGTGGCACAGGCCTTTAAACCCAGCTACAGAGGAGGCTGAGGCAGGAGGATTGTACATTTGAGGCCAGCCCGGGGAATTAAGTGAGTTCTTGTTGCAAAATGAAAACCTTTGAAAATGAGGAGCTGGAGAAATAGTTCAGTAGTAGTAGAGTGCTTCCCTAGCATGTATGGTGTGTGAAGCTCAGGGTTCACTCCCCAGAACCACAACGGTAACAAAAAATCTAATGAGACACCATTTCACACCCACGAACAGAGTGACAAATGAAAAGACAATAGTAAATGTTGGCAAGGATGTGGAGGAACCGGAACTCTCCCGCATTGTTGGGGAGGGGGTGTGAAACGTTATAACCACTTTGAAAAAGGGCCTGGCATTTCCTCAAGAGGTTAAGCATAGATGTACTGAATGACACAGAAATTACAGCCCTAACTTTATGCCCAAGAGAAAGAACATGCCGGCACAAGTATTGATAGCAGCATTATTTATATGAGCCCAAAGTAGAAATAACCCGCACGTCAATCAGCTTATGAAGGAATAAATAAAATGTGGTACCCAATAAAATATAGCTACAAAATAGAATAGTTTTCATCCATTGAAAGGAACGAAAAAGCCAAACCTCATGGGAGAGACAGGGGAATCACAAGATTAAAGCCAGACTAATCAACTTAGTGAGAATCCTTCTAAAAATAAAAAATAAAAAGAAAGCCAGGTATGGTGGTGCCTGCCTGTAATCCCAGGACCGGGGAGGCTGAGACAAGAGGGTCACAGGTTCGAGGCTCGTGTCAGCAAATTAGCAAGGCCTTTGGCAACTTAATGAGACCCTGTTCGAAAATAAAAAAATAAATAAAATAGGGTTGGGGGTGTAGCTCAGAGGTAGAATGCCCTTGGGCTCAGTCCCCAATACCAAATAACAGTAGTCACCATCACTGCCATCATGCCCTGACTTCTGATTTACTTTCTTCCCCTTAATATTTAAGAACCGAGTTGAATCATGTTCCGGCTACTGACCTCTTGCTGGTCTTGGCTAAAGCAAACGAAAGAAAAACGAAGGTAATATTACAACTATTTCTCTAAACCCATTCCACTGTGTCTTCTGTATCTGCCCATAGTCCCTCAAGGGACAAACCATGATATATTTGGTAAGTAAGTGACGTGGGCGTGACGGGGCACAAGGTTGACAGAGGATGGCCACCTATGGGGTATGTAAACTGGGGAGCAAAGCCTGCCGAAGGCCTGGGGAGGGCTCCCTCGCCCCCTCCTACCGCCCTGGCTGGCCTTTACCAGTACCATGCATGCTAATGGTACATGCACTGGGACTTCCGCAGCCACGTCTTGGTCAGAATTCTCACCGATGTAATCCAAAGCAGCCGACCACACAGTTTAGAGAGGTAGATTTATTTGCTCAGAGACTTTTTGGAAGATTTTAGAGGTTCAATCCATGTGAGGCCAGGTCTGCAGAACTCAGTGCATGGTGGCGGGAAGCAGAGAGTGGGAGACCATGGGCCCGGCTCTCACATGATGGAGGTAAAGGAGAGAGCAGGGAGAAGCAGGAACTTGGGAAATCCCCAACGCTACAGCCCAGGGACCCTACTTGGCATACGTGCCTTGTTTCTATGAGATCAAGGTGGGTATTCTAACTCCCAACCAGTACAAGGCCTCAAACACTCGGTCAACTGGAGCCCTTTAACTTGAGTTAACAGCGGTTTTATGGTTTTCACTCACTTTTCTTTTCTAATTCCAGGAACGTGACTATCATTATCATCGGCCTGGAAAACTCGGGCAAAACTATTCTTGTGGAGGCCTTTCAAAGACGTAAGGAAATCAGAGCATTAGATACTGGTGTAGACCTCCCAGGGTCTGAGAGAGAATCATTTCACCCTCGCCTTCCTTCCTGGCCCACAGGTTCCCTCCTTTTGAGGAAAGACGCCTCCCAACTCTCATTCATCATTCTCTCTCTCTCTCTGTCTCTCTCTCTGTCTCTCTCTCTGTCTCTCTCTCTGTCTCTCTCTCTCTGTCTCTCTCTCTGTCTCTCTCTCTGTGTCTCTCTCTGTCTCTCTCTGTCTCTCTCTGTCTCTCTCTGTCTCTCTCTGTCTCTCTCTCTGTCTCTCTCTCTGTCTCTCTCTCTGTGTCTCTCTCTGTCTCTCTCTCTGTCTCTCTCTGTCTCTCTCTGTCTCTCCCCCCCTTTCTCTCTCCACCTCTGGTGTTGTCAGCCTATTTGTGTAATGTCTGTCACCTGTTCCCTTTATAAGATGTCCTCATTGGCAGTCTCCTAGTGTCAGTAGGAATGAACTCAAGCGGTGGAAAGCATGGCAGGCAGTGATGAAGGATGGTGTGTTTGAAATGGCACCTAGTTCCAGAGCTCAATTAAGGTGGAATTTGGACTAGATAAGAGACAAGTGTAAGATGATAAAGAAGTTTTATAACATGAGACTCCTCTTGGGACAGCTAATCTAGACAGGAGGAGCTTGAGAGAGGTCCACAGTTCGGAGACGCGGGAGTTTAGTACTACGCCTCCAGTTCAATACCCTGACATTTCAAGAGGCGGTTGCACAGGAATCGGGAAGTTGCTATGCTAGTTGGGAAGAGCCAGATAACTGCTAGTCAGGCGCACGGGGAGGCCAGCACCTGTCCGGCACAGGACACCCCCACCTGTGTTTATTGAATCAACAAAGGGGTATGATGACATGGCTGAGTGACATCTAACCTGGCAGCCCTCAGCAAAGTGCAGGAAACTTGAGTCTTCTGCCACTGGCCTACTTGAAGCCATCTCAGTTTCCTGAAACCACAAGAGTAGCTAGCCTTCGGGCTCAGCTTGCCACCATCTCCCTAGTTATCAGAAAGACTTCTACAGAACCCGACCGTGGTCAGTCGTGGTGGTGTATGTCTTAATCCTAGTGCCTAGGAGGCTAAGATAGGGTCGCAGGCTCGAGGCCAGCCTCAGCCATCTAGCAGGACCCTCAGCAACTCAGTGAGACCCTGTTTCAAAATAAAAAATTAAATAGGGCTGGAGTAGCCGGGCGTGGTGGCGCGCGCTTGTCATCCCAGCATTCGGGAGGCTGGTACAGGAGGATCGCGGTTCGCGAACAGCCTCAGCTACTTAGTGAGGCCCTTTGCAACTCAGTGAGACCCTGTTTCAAAAGAAAGAATAAAATATAGGGCAGGGGGTGTAGCTCAGAGGTAGAGTGCCCCTGTGCTCCACCCCTAGTACTGCAAAAAAGATAAAATAAATAGGGCTGGGGTGTAGGCTGGAGGTTGAATGCCCCTGGGTTCAAACTTAGGTACCAATATATATATATATATATATATATATATATATATATATATATATATATATATATATATATATATATATATATGGCTGGGGGTATAGCTCAGAGGTACAACACCTCTGGGTGCAATCCCTGGTAAACACACACACGCAGACACACGTGCACACCTGAGGCTAATTTTCTGGCGCTTTGCCTCAGCCTCACACCTAGATCCCATTCAGTTTGGGTGCGGCCTGGGAATCTCTATTTTGAGAACTCCCCAGGTATTTCTAATGGTCAGCCAGTGTAGGGGCGGATGCGTGTGGAATTAGTGAGTAGAGTGTTTGCCATTCGCATTCCTGGAGCGCAGTGTCTGAAGGGGCCCGGTGCTCGGTGCTCGAGTGACCTGAGACTGCTGCACACCGCACCGGTTTGTGGGGAGACTTCACTCACACAGGAGTGTTGAATGGGCGCTCACATCCACCTCGGGAAAGGGCCTCACCCCACCTCTGTTCACTCGGGACCACCGGAGTCCCTCTAGCAGGTTGCTGACCATCACCCCTCCCCGCCCCACCCCAGCAATGTTTTGAAGATGATTGCCAAGTGCAGATAATTGCCTAGGAAGGAAATTCCAGTCTGCGCGTAGTACCTTGCGTAAACATTTGGAGACGCCAACCATAAGATATTTTGGCCTGCAAGCTATTATTGTTGATGACACACCACTCGCCAGAATGGTGCTGTCTGGCGTGTTCACATGGGGCAGGAGAGTCAAGCAGGAGCGCAAACAGGTGCTCTAAATAAGGGCACCTGCACCAGTGCAGAGCTGATACACTGGAATCACCTGGGGCCTCTGTTTAACCCTTTCTTTGCAGTGTTGGGGATCACTCTACTACTGAGCTTCACCCCCATCTACCTAAGAGCTTTTAAAAACACCCGCTGGCAGCCGGGCGTGGTGGCGCGCGCTCGTCATCCCAGCATTCGGGAGGCTGAGACAGGAGGATCGCAGTTCGCGGACAGCCTCAGCTACTTAGCGAGGCCCTTCGGAACTCAGTGAGACCCTGTTTCAAAATAAAGAATAAAAAATAGGGCTGGGAGTGTATCTCGGAGGTAGAGTGCCCCTGGGCTCCATCCTCAGACCCACAAAAGAAAGAAAGAAAGACACCTGTTGCCTGTCAGGTATAGTAGTGCATGCTATAATCCCGGCAACTGCGGCAGGAGGATCACAAGTTCAAAGCTAGCACGGGCAACTTAGACCCTGTTTTCAAGAAGCTTTTCAAGGTGGGCATAGTGGCGCGCTCCTGCAGTCGCTGTACTTGAAAGAGTCAGGCAGGAGGATCAAAGACCTGAGGCCGCCCACAGCAACTTAGAGAACCCCTCGGTAACTGAGTAAGTCTCTGTCTCCAAATAAAAAAAAAGACAAGGGAGGCTAAGACAGGAGGACCACAGGTTTTGAGGACAGCATTAGCACCTTAGTGAGGCCTTCTACAACTTAGTGAGACCCTGTTCTAAAAAAAGATAAAATTGGGCTGGGGGTATAGCTCAGAGGTAGAAGGCCCCTGGGTTCAACCCTCAGTGCCAATTTTTTTTTAATTAAAAGGGCTGAGGTGTAACTCAATAATAGAATGCCCTGGGTTCAATCCCTAGTACCAAGAAAATAAAAAATAAAATTAAATTCACAAACTGAGTGTGGCGGGACACACTTGTAATCCCAGTACTTTCGGAGGCTGAGACAGGAGGAGCCCAGGTTTGTAGCCAGCCTCAGCTGTTTAGTGAGGCCTCTGCAACTTAGGGAGCTCCTGTTTCAAACTAAGGCCTAAAAATAGGGCTGGGGGATAGCTCGGAGGGCGAATGCTTCTGGGTTCAAGCCCCAGTACCACACAAAAATTTTAAATACAGAGCTGGGGGTGTAGTGTAGCTTAGAGGTCGGGTGCTCCTAGTTCAATCTCTAGCGCCAAATCAATACAAAGCAAAGTACAGAAGAACCAGGCTGAGGGAGTCGCCACATTACACTCGCGGCTCCCGGCCTAGAGATGCCGAGTCCGCCGGGGGAGCGGCCCAGCTCGCGGCGTGCGGCCAGCCCCAGGCGGGAGGACGGAGGCTCGCAGCTGGGCTCAGAGCGGTTACAAGGGGATAGAAGAAATACGAGAAGTGGAAATTGTCATGACACGACTTTGCGGCATGAGCGTTCGTCAACAATACATTGTATTATCTGAGGAATTGTTAGGCTTCAAGTAAAAAAACAAAAACGCTAGGGAAATTGTTTTCCTGACAGAAAAAAACAATATAAAGCTTGTTGAGATGCAGGAAACGAGACCTTGAAATAACCGAGATTTCATCTATTCTCTTATTAGTGTTAAGTAGTCTAATACAAAGAAATATCACATCAAAGTTAGGGCTGGAAACTGTATGTTTGTCTCAAAGCTATTATTAAAAAAATCATTGAGAGCCGGGCGTGGTGGGCAGGCTTGTCATCCCAGCATTCGGAGGCTGAGACCGGAGGATCGCGGTTCGCGGCCAGCCTCAGCTACTTAGCGAGGCCCTCCGCAACTTAGTGAGACCCGGTTTCAAAATAAAGAATAAAAAACAGGGCAGTGGGTGTAGCTCGGAGGTCGAAGGCCCCTGGGCTCCATCCCCAGACCTGCAAAAATAAAAAAGCTCATTGATGAACAGGAAAACCAGATGTACGAAAACACTGTATATGTTTATATAATCAGAATTCTGGGGATGCAGATACTTGCAAAGATTCAAAAACATATTACTTAGCTCAAGACTCATTTTGGCAATCCCATGGGAAATGTCCCAGGTAGCTCTGATGCTGTCTTAGTACTCCCGGGTGTGGGTTGCAAGAATACATAAAATGATTTATTTTCATTTGCCACTAACATGAGCAGAGAGTGAGGGCCAGATTTTTCAGCTCAACGGGGTGCAATATATAAAGACTGTCATTTGGGAGCTGAGGACTGGAATTCCCTGTGGGGTTTCATTGTTCTGGCCATGGCCTTTTTTTTTTTTTAGGGTCTGGGGATGGAACCCAGGGGCATTCTACCTCTGAGCAACACCCCCTGCCCTATTTTTTATTCTTTATTTTGAAACAGGGTCTCACTGAATTGCAGAGGGTCTCACTAAGTAGCTGCGACTGGCCTCGAACAGTGATCCTCCGGTCTGAGCCTCCCAAATGCTGGAATTACAAGCATGGGCTACCACACCTGGCTTCTGGCCATGGCCTTTAAAGGAGAAATGTGTCTGAGTGTGACATAGTTTCCTGGAAGAGGTATGTGAGAGACTTCTAGCAGAACAATCTCACTCTCTACTGAAGGTAGTAAAGCCCATGGTGGCAGGCGAGCTGGCGCGCCCCTGTAATCCTAGTACTTTCAGAGCGGAGACAGGAGGCTCGCAGAACGGTGGCCTTGGGGACTTAGCAAGATCCAGATTCCAAATTAAAAAATGAAAGAGCTGGAGGTGTCGTAGCTCAGAGGTAAAACGCACCGTGGTTCGATCTCCAGGACCAAAACACCAGAACAACCCACAGAACCCGACTATGTATAAGCGAATGGGCACGCACAGAAATAGATAAAGAAGCAGACAAGGTACTGGGGCAGAGAAAGAGAGAGGAGAGAGGAGAGAGGAGAGAGAGAGAGAGAGAGAGAGAAGAGAGAGGAGAGAGAGAGGAGAGGAGAGGAGAGAGGCCAGAGAAGGCTTCCCAAACAAGTGGTGCTTTCTGAGTGTGCTGGCACATGCCTGGAATCCCAGTACTTAGGAGGCTGAGACGAGGATGGAAGGCTTGAGGCCAGCCTCAGCAACTCAGCGAGGCTCTGTTTCAAAGGGCTGGGGTGTAGCTCGGAGGTAGAATGTCCCTGGGTTCCACCCCCAGTACCACAAAAACAAAACAGCAATCGGCATTAAGGAAGCGCTGGGCAGCGGAGGCGCTGGGCTGCGGGAATGGCACCTCGAGGGAGCGGGCAATGAGCGTGGGGCCGAGGCAGGGAGAGGCTGCGCGGGGCCTGAGGGCCTGGAGTCAGGCAGGAGCAGGTGGAGCCTGCGCGCTCTCCTGGGAGCAGGGCCCGAGCCTGAGGGCCGCCAGGGCGGGAGATGGTGGCGGGGCAAAGTGCTGCTTTAGAAGGACGCAGCCAGAGCCAGGCAGGTGGGGCGCGCCTGCGATCCCAGTTTGGGGGAGGCTGAGACAGGAAGATGGCAGGTTGGAGGCCGGGGCGCAGGAACTTAGAGGGTCCCTCTTTCCAAACTAAACATCAAGAAGGCTGGGGGTGTGGCTCAGAGGTAGAAGGCCGCTGGGTTCTGCCCCCAGAAAGAGGAGAGCGCGTAGGGAGGGCTTCACCTAACATCTGTCTCCCTCCTGCCCGCGTGCAGTGCTTCCCAGCAGGATACACAGTGTGACTCCAGAACTGTCTACACTCGTGCTCGACGAGTACGAAGTGTCCATCTACGACCTCGATGGCGACACGAGAGGCCGAGAGAAATGGCCCAGCTACTATGTGGAGGCGCAGGGGCTGGTCTTCGTGCTGGATTCCAGCGACCTGCGACGAATGCCCGAAGCGAAGGTGGTCTTAACACGGCTGATGGCTGATAAGAGACTGGCAGGGAAACCCATCTTGCTGTAAGATCTGCTGCGTGACCTATTTTCCCTTCCCAAACTATACCTTGAGTGTAGATGTGGGGGCTGGCTGGTCCCGGCCGCACCCAGCCAGACGCCTCTCCCGCAGCTCGTGGCGCGCACGGCCCAGTCCTCTGAGGACTGCTTTCAAGAGCCACTTTTGAGCGCACGTTGCCGCGTGGAACAGGTTACCTAATTATACAAAAGGAATTCTGAAGGTCCTCGTGATGCACACCTGTCATCCCAGTACTTGGGAGGCCGAGACAGGAGGATCACAGGTTTGAGGCCAGCCTCAGCCACTTAGCATGACCCTGTTTCAAAATGAAAGACCTGAACTTCCTGAGTCTTTTCTGCTTTTGCTGGCAGATCCCGCAGCCCTGCGGGGGCGCAGAACAACTCCTGTTTTGTATAGCGGCTCCCAGTGGCTTCCTCCCTAATTATCTTGCTGAAGAGCTTGTGACTAGCTCTTATTTTGAGTTGGCAGTGCAGGCGGCCAGTGAGGCCCCACCCGCTTCCAGCTCTCTTTCCCGTCCCTTATTAGCAACCCAAGCACAGAGCTTAGCATAAGATGTAAAAGCTTGAACCCTATTCATATCCCAGCTAGCGATTTGAATTAAAGTTCGATGCCATGAAGCAGGAGGAAGCGGCGCGCACCTGCGATCCCGCACGTAGGAGGATGGGAAGAGCGCAGGGTCGAAACCGGCCTCAGCAACTTAGCGAGACCCCGTTTCAAAAAGAAAGGGTTGGAGGTGGAGCTCGGAAGTAGAACGCCCCTGAGCTCAGTCCCTGGTACCCAAACTAAATCAATAACATCATTCGCACTAATCCTTTCTCCATTGGGAAGTGGCTAGAAAATCGGGGGCTCATCTTTTTTTTCTTTTTACAGTACTAGGGGTGGAACCCAGGGTCATTCCCCGAGCTACACCCCCAGCCCTCTTTTTTATTCTTTTATCTTGAAACAGGGTCTCACTGAATTGCAAAGGGCCTCACTAAGTAGCTGAGGCTGTCCACAAGTTGCGATCCTCCTGTCTCAGCCTCCCGAATGCCAGCTCATCTTATTAGAAATATCTTTCTTTAAAACTAATTCCTAAGCCAGGGATGGTGGCGCACGCCTATAATCCTAGTACTTGGGAGGCTGAGACAGGAGGAATGCAGGTTGGAGACCAATAAATTAGTGAGACCGTTTTCAAATAAAAAATAAAAGGGGCTTGGAGTGGATCTCAGAGATCAAATGGCCCTGGGTTCCATCCCCAAACCAAAAGCAAAAACAAATTCCTGGATATGGGGCCACTGTACCAGAAAGAGTGACTCCTCTATTCTTCCCTTCCTCTCCTCTGCCTTTTCTAGACTGGCCAACAAACAAGACAAGAAGGATGCTCTCCTGCCTTGCGAAATTATTGAGTATCTGCTTCTGGAAGGGCTGGTAAACGAGAACAAGTCCGTGTGCCGCGTGGTAAGTGCCAACTCCCCTCTTTCCACCCATCTCCACCCTGGCTCTGGCCATTCCCTCATCAACCCCGGGGTTGGCGCTGGGGCAAGATGTGTACCCGCAGTCGACATCTGCGGTGATGAGACTGAGAACAGACATCACATTCTGCGGCGGGCGTGCTGGCGCACACTTGCCATCCCAGTACTTGGGAGGCTGAGACAGGAGGATCGCAGTTCACGGTCAGCCTCGGCAATTTAGTGGGGCCCTCCAAGTAAAAGTATAAATTAGGGTTAGAGGTATGTCTCGGAAGTAGAACGCCCCTGGGCTCCATCCCCGGTCCCAAAACAAAACACAGCTCTGGGAAGTTGAGTGTTTTAATATCCCATTCAAGGTCACACATCACTTTGTTAAAGGATGGTGGTGAGCATCTGGAACCCCAGCATCTGGGAGGCCGAGACAGGAAGATTGCAGGTTCAAAGCCAGCCTCGTCAACTTAGTGAGACCCTATTTCATAAGAAAAAAAAGACTGGTGATGTAGCTTCGTGGTAGAACACCCTTGGATTCACTTCCCTGTACAACACGCGGACACACACACACACACACACACACACACACACATATTTTTCAGAGAGCCATTTTGAATCTTATGGAAGAAAAAGAACCAGCAAAAGACTAGGTTTTTTGGTGTTTCATTTACTTTCTCAGAAGTGAATGGTAAGCACGCCTTAGGGAGTCTGGAGTCTGCCCAGGCCCAGCACAGCTAATATGTACCTTTGCTATTTATTTGTTTACTTACTTACTTATGTACACTGGGTATTAAGCCCAGGGGCGTTCTACCTTTCAGCTACACCCCCAGCCTTATTTTATTTTTAACATGAAAACAGGGCCTCATTAAGTTGCTGAGGGGCTTGCTAACTGGCTGCGGTTATCCTCGAACCTGCAATCCTCCTATCTAAACCTCCCAAGCACTGTGACCCCAGGCATGTACCACTATGCCTGGCATATGCCTGCTGTTTGTTTGTTTGTTTGTTTGTTTTTGCAGCACCAGGGATAGAACCCAGGAGCATTCTACCTCTGAGCTCAACCCACAGCCCTTTTTTTATTCTTTATTTTGAAGCAGGGTCTTCCTAAATTGCAAAGGGCCTAAGTAGCTGAGGCTGGCCACCGCCATCCTCCTGTCTCAGCTTCCCAGGTACTGGGATGAATACGCCTGCTCTTTAGAGGAGAGTGATTAGGCTTGTTGACCCCAGGCGTCCCCAGCTCCAGGACTGAGATTCCTTCTTGTCTTTTTGTGGTTGCAGGAGCCATGTTCAGCCATCAAAAGTCTCCAAAGGAAAGAATATCACCCGTTGATTGAAGGGCTACGCTGGCTATTGATTGCTAGTGGAGAGAACGACGAAGAGCTGGACATCAAGCCGCCCCCTCTGAGCATCCCGGCCATCAAGAGTAGCAGAGGCTCCAGAGAGAGATGTGCGTCTGACAGGTGCGGCTGCCTCTGTTACATTCCGCTCTCAGGCTGGAAGCGGGGTCAGTCCTCGCCACGAGCTCGCTCGGGGTTCTCTGTGCAACTAGGCCGCTGGCAGGACTATTCACCCCGTACCAGGGTTGGGGTGCACCAAGGTAAAGCCAACCCATCCACATGCCAGCCTCTCCAAAGTAGGCTGTGTCTGCTCCCCAGCCAGTCGATGCGGAGGAGAATGGGAGCATAGGACCACACCTGCACCCCCAGTCCTTGGGGCTGAGACGGCACTGCTAGGGGTCCTACCGGACCACCTATGAATAAGTGTCCGGAGGGGCACCACATCTCAGCCTCCGGAGAGATGAACTGCCCAGGTGTGTGAAGTGAGGGCCGAGACAGGAAGATGGCAGGGTCGAGGCCAGCCTCAGCAACTTAGTGAGACTCTGTTTCAAAAAAATGGGCTGGAGGTAGAGCTCAGAGGTAGAATGCCCCTGGCTTCAATCCCTAGTCCCCCCTCCAAAGCGTGTGTAAATGTCTGTCTAAAGGCAGGAACAGGGTAGTCACTGCATTAGAGAAAGAAGCTTGAAATGTGCGTTTCTACTACCCTTTTGTCCTTTCAAACTTTTTCCAGCTTTTCTACCAGAGTGGGAATGTCCAAAGAGAAAAGACGCCATTTCGAGAAAAGACACCACTTAGTACAATGTTCATTGGAAGCCAGGCCCCTAAAGCCGATCCTGCAGGTAAACGGGTCTTTAGATGTTCGTACCTAGGGATACATCCGGGAACTCTCAGCACCAACTGACTTTTCTTCCCCACTATCTTCTTGTTGTACAGAAAGAAGGGCTGAGATTAAGGCCTAAAAAGAATATATCAGTAACATTTGCTTTAGATGAACCCATGGAGGAAGGCGAATGTTCTGGAGGAAATGGAGCTCACAACTCTGCTCTGCCTCGCTACAATCAAAGCAATGACTTACAGATGCCAGCTCCATACATTGATAACAAGCTTTTGGAAGGTAATGAATCAGTGGTTAGCAAAGGAAAGATAGAAAAGATCTGGGCTAGCCGGGCGTGGTGGGCACGCTTGTAATCCCAGCATTCGAGAGGCTGAGACTGGAGGATCGTGGTTCGTAGACAGCCTCTGCTACTTAGTGAGGCCCTGTTTCAAAAAAACAAAATAAAAAATAGGGCAGGGGGTGTAGCTCAGAGGTCGAATGCCCCTGGGTTCAATCTCTAGACCCGCAAAAAAAAAAAAAAAGAAAGAAAGAAAGAAAGAAAGAAAAGACCTTGGCACATACCTGTAAGCCCTGCACTTTGAGGGCTGAGACAGGAGTACCACAGGTTGGAGGCCAGCCTCAGCAACTCAGTGATACCTTATTTCAAAATTTTAAAAAATGAAATATATGGTGGGAGAGTGTAATTCTAAGAGGTAGAATGCACCTGGATTCCACCCCTTGTACAAAACTAATACTGATATAAAGTACTTCTCTCACAGTTGCATACTCATTCCTATTTTGAGGCTGGGCATCTCCTGGCACTTTGGTTAGTGAGGAGAATTCGAGTGAGCACCTGAGAACTGCCTTCTGGGGGAAGTACTCTACATCATTCCTGTTGTGCTGGCACGTGACCTGCGGATGGCTCTAAGGCTGTCTGAAAGGTGGCGATTCTCTGTGGTAGAAGCACAAATCGGTAAAACCTTTGTGGAAGACAGCTTGGCTACCTTGACTTCCCCTCCCTCTCTCACCAGAGATCAAGAACTTTAAAAATGTGGACGGCACTGTGCACGGTGGTGCACACCTGTCACCCCAGCAATATTAGGAGGCTCACAGAGAAGGCTCGTTGGTTCAAGCCCAGCCTCCGCAACTTAGCGAGCCTCTTTTTTCAAAATAGAAAGGGCTGGGTTATAGCTCAAAAGCAGAATGTCCCTACGTTTAATCTCTGTTACAGAAAACAGAAGCAAAACACCAGCGGGAGGCCTTTGAGTCGGTCCTCTCATTTCTTGAGCTGGACCCAAACATGATTCCATAAGTTTCACATAAAGTACCTCAAGGATGTTGGGTGTTGGCATCATGCCCAACAGCTAGATAGTGGAAACCACCTACATGTCCATGACGGGGATTACTAAAGAAAGATGCCTGCACACAATGGAATACTATGTACACATTAAAAAGATTAACGATGACCTACGTTTACTGACGTGGAGTTTTCCACAACCTGGCCTGTGGTTAGGGCAAACCACAAGTGAACATCCAGAAGGCACAGCGTGTCTATGTACGCTGTGTAGCTAACAGGAGGCGGGACACACAAAGACGAGCAGCACTTTTCTCCCAGTATCTAGAAGGATCGCAGGTTCAAGGCCAGCCTCAGCAACTTAGGGAGGCACTCAGCAACCTAGCGAAACTGTTTTAAAACAAGAAATAAAATAGGGTTGAGGAGTGTAGCTGAAGGTAGAACATCACTGGGCTTGAGCCCCATGACAACAAGGGCTCACTGTGATTAATGGCCGCGATTTCTCACTGCCCCTGAGACCACAGTCTTCAAAACTGTCATGGTTGACCTTATCATGTCACTGCAGCTCTGAAAGGCCTCCAGGATCCCCAGGAGCCTTGGGTTGGTGTGCATGTGGAGGGGCCTAGATGTGGCCACGCCTATGGTCTGGAGCAGGAAAGGAAGTGCCTTTCTCTTGCTCAGCAACCGCCACAAAATGGCTATCCAAAGTTGAAATCCATTTTCATTTCTACAGCCTCAATACCCAGGATGAAAAAGAGAGTGGATGCCTGGGACACAGAGGAGATGTTACTGGAAAGTCCCCACGGAAAACCCTTTGGTGCCTACGGTTAGTACTCAAATAAAGGGCAGATGGGGGGTGTAGCGGCACACGCCTGTATTCACAGTACTTGGAGGCTGAGGCAGGAGGATTGCAGGTTGGAGGCCAGCACAGGATAATTTAGTGAGGCCTTGTTTCAAAATTAAAAAAATAAAGAAGGGCTGGGGGTATAGCTCAGAGGTACAGCCCCTGAGTTCAATCGTCAGGACCACAAAAAATAAATAAAATAAAAATCGAGGGCATAGGAGAGGGAGCAAGAGTGAGTGAGGCTGGGCCAGTGGTGCACACCTGTACTTGGAGGGCTGAGGTAGGAGGACTGGAGGCTCCAGAATAGCCTCAGCAGCATAGTGAGACTCAGCAACCTAGCAAGACCCGGTTTCAAAACAAAAAATTTTAAAAATCGGGCTGTGGGTGTAGCTCAGAGGTAGCATGCCCCTGGGCTCAATCCCCAGTGCCGCACACATGTACAAAACGAGAGAGAATGGGAGAACGTAGGAGGGCTGGTGCAGAGTGCGGTGCCTTGTGGGGCGCAGGCGCCGCCTCCTAGGAAGCCAGCCGGCACCCTCCTTCCTTGAAGTGGTCTGGGAAGAAGCAGCCCTGGCACTCGGACTCACTTACGCTAACAAGCGCTTTTCTCTCTCTTGCTACACTTAGGCTACTAAAGGGAGAAACAGAGGGGACTCAAAAGAAACATCTCATATACCCCTTCAACAAATAGTCCTATCTCCAGAACCAACAGAACACTCTTCAAACTTCTATTTGGTATTTCTACACATCAGTCCACCTATTCTGACCTTTGATATCACACCCTTGAGCACCACCATCATCCCTGCACTCTCACCAGCAAGCCAATCCCATACCCAGCAAGAGGCGGAAATGTTAGGTGCCATCGACTTGAGAAGAGACACCACCTAGACAAGCAGCCAGTCTCTCTACCCAGAGGATGCCGCCGAAGCGGGACCGATGACGTGACCAGGTGAAGCAACATCAGTGCAGGGCTTTCTCTTCAAGGTTCTTGAACGTCAAGAGAGTGGCAAAATAAATGGAACTTTTTGTTGAGAATGGTGCTCTGCGAAATCATTTTTAGCCACACCTCCCAAACAACTCGGCTCGGAAGTCCCCGCCATTGTTGGGGAAGTCAGACCGTGGCTTTGCTGCCCCTCAGACACAGCCACTGCCGGCGCTGGGGTGAATCCCACCCAGGCCGGGGTCGGTCAGCATCCTCACTGCTGTGACCGACACGGCTTAGAGGGGAAGGACGGATTTGCTCAGAGTTCTCGAGAGTTCAGGGGTTCAGTTCATGTCAGGCCAGGTGTGCAGAGATCGGGGACTGGCCATGGACAGCAGGAAGGAGAAAGCGAGCCTTTGCTTGCACATCCTGAAGGCCAAAGCAAGACAAAGAGAACAAGGGGAGGAGACAGGCCCAAGGCCACATCCCCGGGCCCCTCTGTGGCAACCAAGCCCTGCCTCTAGCATGGCTACCCGGTTTCTATGAGGGCTGGGTGTCCATTCTAACTTCCAAGCCATGGCGGAGAGTGGGAGTGGGGCTGGCAGTTGTCCTTTCCACTATCACCGTGTTCGTCATGAGTCCCACAGCCACCATGCACTGGGCCCCTCTGGATGCCAGGCATCTATCACATTCACAGTGACCTCTGGGGCTACGCATTACACCTGACTTCACTTCACCGATGAGAAAACTGTAAAGATCAGGGAATTGAATCCGGACTTGTCCAACTCTAGAGGCCAGAAAAGATTAGGGTCAGGAAGATTCATTCATTCATTTCCTTTTCCTCCTTCCTTCACTTCTTTCTTTCTCACGGTACTGGAGATTGAATCTAAGAGTATTATACCTCGACGCTATGCCTTCAGTGCTATTTTAATTTTTATTTGGAAACAGGGTCTCACTAACTTGTTGAGGCTGGCCTCAAACCTGCAATCCTCCTGTCTCAGCTTCCCACAGGCATGTGCCACCACACCTGGCTAATCATGACTTGGTGTGTGTGTGTGTGTGTGTGTGTGTGTGTGTTTTGTGGTGCTGGGGATTGAACTGAGGGGTGTTCTACCTCTCAACTACAACCCCAGCCCTATTTTACTTTTTATTTGGAAACAGGGTCTTGCTTAGCTGCAAAGAGCCTCACTATGTTGCTGAGGCTGGCCACGAGTATTGCCTGTTTTTAACAGATATCATCATAAGCATACTTTTTTGTGTATGGTATTGGGAATTGAAGCCAGGCCCTTGGACATGCTATGCAAGCCCTCCACAACTGAGCTCCATCCACGCTCTCATAATTCTCTTAGTGGGATAAAAATCTAGCACAGAAAGACCCGACTTACAGCCCTATCCGGAGAATCGAACGCTAAGCACGCACGTCTGCTCTGATCACCAAGGGAGCTGCCCCAGGCACTTTCTGGGTCTTTGACCGGCTTCAAAGTTCAGCTTATTAATCATGGAGCCAAGAAAAATGTATAAACCTCTAGTCCAACCCCTGTTGTTATACCAACGAGGAACCCACGGGGTACACGCACATACAGGGTGCAGACGGGCTAATCACCGTACCCAGTGCTGGCCATGTTACACACAACCTGTAATTCTACTACTTAGGCTGAGACAGGAGGATCACAGGTTCAAGGCGAGCCTCAACAACTTAGCAAGACTCCATTTTCAAATAAGAAATAGGGTTGGGGGTGTAGCTCAGAGGTAGAATGTCCCTGGGTTCAACCCCCAGTAATCGTCCTCTGCAAAAAGTAAGAAAAGAAGAATGTCCTGGCAAGTGCAGAGCCCTAGGTTCATGAAAGAAATAAAAGAAGGAAGGAAGGAGGGAAAAGAGAGGGAGAGGGAGAGAAGGAGGGGGAGAAGGAAAGGAAGAGAAAGAGCAATAACTTAGGTTTGGAGCATGGAAACCAGGAGTGGTAATCCAGATGTAATCCCCCAGAGGTGTGAGTACTTGTGGTTTGAACGGTTCTTCCTTCACAGTAGCCTCTTCGAATCACTCATTTGCCAGGCAGTTGCTACTGGCCAGATCAAGTGCACAGACCACAACTTCACTCTTCCCAGGGAATCCTGCCAACCAGTGTTCTTTTTAAATATTTTATTATTTTATAAGATTTGGGGGATTAGGGAAAAGAAAAATTAGTCTTGAGGAAGGGAATACTTCACATAATGTTATGTAGGCAGGTGTGGAGGCAACATGCCTGTAACCCCAGTACTTGGAAGGCTGAAACAGGAAGATTGCAGGTTCAAGCCCAGCCTCGGCATTTTCAAGCCCCTCCCCCGCAATTTAGTGAGACCCTGTTTCAAAACAAACTAAGGCTGCCGGGCATGGTGGCGCGTGCTTGTAATCCCAGTACTTGGGAAGCTGAGACAGGAGGATCGCAGGTTTGAGGCCAGACTCAGCAACTTAGTGAGACTCAGCAACTTAGACCATTTCAAAAACAAAAAATAAGAAGGGATGGGGGTGTAGCTTGGAAGTACAATGCCCCTGGGTTTAATACCCAGCACCAAGAAATACAATCAATAAAATAAAAAAGGGCTGGGTGTGTAGCTCAGAAGAACAATGCCCCTGAGTTCAATCTCCAGTACCAAAAACATGTGTGTGTGTGTGTGTGTGTGTGTGTGTGTATATATATATATATATATATATACACACACACACATATATGTATGTATTTATACACACACACACACACACACACACACACACACATCAATGAAGCCTGGAGTGGTGGTAATCAGTACTTGGGAGGCTGAGACAGGAGAACTGCAGGTTCAAGGACAGGCTCAGCAAGCAGTGAGACTCTCATCAACCTAGTGAGACCTTGTTTCCAAATAAAAATAAAAATAGTGCTGGGGGGCATAGCTTGGAGGTAGAATGCTCCTAAGTTCAATCCTCAGTAACACACGCACACACACGCATACACCTATATCAATGACACCGCTGCCATGTGCCCGGTGAGGGAGAAAGTGGCAGATACTCCGTGCCGTTGGCAGGTGGTATTACCAGCTCAGGGTGCGGGTCATGGGAGTGGGGGCTGTACTTTCTGCCTCTGTGTCCAGCAAGTGCCGGGCTCAGGTGGAGCGCACCCGGCGGGCAGAGCAAGGCGAAAGGAGCACTGAGACGGCGCCAGGATGCTTCAGGATCCCACGCAGTCCTACACTCGTGCTAGTCGCCACCTCCAGGAACTAAAATAGACCTCTGGTGCTAAGAGACAGCAGGCCCCTTACTGCTGCTCTGGAAAGGCAGCCCAGTCCCAAGAACCGGCCTGCTGTTGGAGACAGTGGAAGGCTGCACGGCCACTCAAGATGGCACTCGTGGGCACTGTGGGGTGGGAATCAGAATGTGGAAGTCAAGTGAAATCGACGGTCGAAGGCAAACAGACCAGTACATTGCCAGAGAGCCGAAGAGCCGAAGCACCACGGTTATGGCAGAGCCCACACCCTCTCCCCCACAAGTTAGTTTTGTTTTTGTTGCTGTTTTGGGGTGGGGGTGTGTGTGGTACTGGGGAAACTCCAGAGGCATTTCATCTCCAAGCTATACCCTCAGCCCTATTTTATTTTATTTTTTGTGGAACTGGGGATGGAACCCAGGGGCATTCTACCTCTGAGTTATATCCCCAGCCCTATTTTTTATTCTTTATTTTGAAACAGGGTCTCACTAAATTGTGGAGGGCCTCACTAAGTAGCTGAGGTTGGCCGAAAACCTACAATCCTCCTCTCTCAGCCTCCCAAGTACTGGGATTACAAGCATGTACCACCACGCCTGATTTTATTTGAATTTTTAAAGTGGGGTCTCACTGAGTTGCTGAGGGCCTCACCAGGAGACTGACCTGCTCAGTCTGGCCTAGAAACTGCTCCTCCCGTCTCAGCTGCCCAAGTGCTAGGATTAGAAGCCGGTGCCACCACAACCGGCTACCCCTCACGTTTTTGTTTTTGTTTTTGTTTTCGGTACTGGGGATAGAACCCAGGGGCATTCTACCTTCAAGCTCCACCCCTAGCCCTAATTTTTAGTCTTTATTTTGAAACAGGGTCTCACTGAGTTGCTGAGGGCCTCACTAAGTAGTAGCCAAGGCTGGCCGCAAACCACGATTCTCCTGTCTCAGCCTCCCAAATGCTGGGATTACAAGTGTGAGCCACCATGCCAGGCTCCCCCTCAAATTTTAAGACCTCTTTTTCTTCAAGAAAATTTCCATGCTGATCGCAGTGACAGAGACCCCTGCCTTTTAGCTGGCTTGGGCATCAACTCCAGAGGCGATCTGATTCACTTAGAGGAGCCGCATGCTAAGGGCCTGGGGCTTCGAAATGGGCCGATCGGTCCTCCCCTCCCCATCCTGGAATGCAACTGCCCTTTCAGGGTAGCACTGCGAGAGAAATTTCTTCCACACCCCAGCACAAGCAAATAACTCTAGGATGGGAGTTTACAAGAACTTCTATGTGGAGCCGGGCAAGGTGGGCCCTGACCTCAACACCTTCCTAGACCAAGTGTTTCTAGAATTAGCTTTCACTCAGTAAGTTTAGTTTTAATTTCAACAAATATCTTTAGATTTTTTAACTCTGCAGTTCAAATAGATTTTAGATTTAGAGTCAAATATAAGGCAGAGAGCTTGTGTATACTTTTTACCCATAGCCTTCTAATGGCACCATCTTACCCAGCTCTGGTACGTTGATCAAAACCATGAACGTACACTTTATTTTGATTTCACCATGTTTTCCACTAATGTCCTCTTTCTATTTATGATTTAATCCGGGATCAGGTACAGTAACTTGTTTAGCTTTGAAGCTCCCCCCCCCACCCCAGAAATAAGGCCGAAAGGTAAGCTAGCAGGTGTTGGCGTTCACGATGCTGAGCTAGCGCAGGAGGAAGCCCCATTGCCTCTGCACCACGGCCGAATCCATGACACCCCATCACAGTTATTTTCAGAAAACATGTCTTCCATTAGCACTTCTCACAGTAGTACAAAAGGATTTGACAAGTGGGTTATTTTTAGCAACCGATATTATGAAGGTGACAAAATGAGAGGGATGGCCTTCCCTGTCTGTTTTCTCTAATTCATTTTTCTTCCAACTGTATTTAAACTTTTCCTTAGAAGCTGTAATATTTAACTATAACATAAACGCTGAGAAACACCCACACCAACAGGGAAGGGACTGTTTCCAACGTATGTTTGGTCTTGTTTGCCTGAAATTAAGAGGCAACTTTGAGTGGTTGGCCTCGCCATTTCTCAACTTTACCATGGTGCAAAGTGAAATGCGTCCAGTTGAAACTGTACTTTGAATATTGAGTTGAGATCTTTTCCCAGGCTAGTGACATGCAGGTCCACACTCTAGTAACGCTGGCAGCTCCCAGGCAGCCACGCGGTCACAAAGGGAAACTACAGCACCTACGACGGGTGGTGGCTTAGGTGGATTAAATGTATTAAATTCTCTCTTCTCTCTCATCTCTCTCTCTCTCTCTCTCTCTCTCTCTCTCTCTCTCTCTCTCTCTCTGCACTGGAGATTGAACGGAGGGGCTCTGAGCCTTTTTTAAAAAATAAGACTCACACCTAGCACGGTGGCATACAATTGGAATCCCAGTACTTGGGAGGCTGAGAAAGGAAGATCACAGGTTGGAGACAAGCCTCAACAACTTAGTGATGCCCTCCACAACTGAGTGATACCCTGTTTCAAAATTTAAAAAATAAAACAGGGCTGGAGGTGTAGCTTGGAGATAGACCACCCCCAGGTTCAATGAAAAAGAAAAGAAAAGAAAATGCACCACCCATGGTGGCACACTCCTGTAATCCTATTACTGGGGAGCCCGAGACAAGAGGATAATAGCTTTTAGGCCAGTGTCTGCAATTTGGCAAGACCCCCAGAAATTTAGTGAAACCCTGGTTTTTTTTTTTTTTTTTTGAGGGTCTAGGGACGAAACCCAGGGGCATTAGGCCTGCAAGCTAGACCCCTTACCCTATTTTTAAAATTCTTTTTATTTTGAAACAGGGTCTCACTAAGTTGCGGAGGACCTAAGTGGCTGAGGCTGTCTGAGAACCGTGGTCCTCCTGGTGAGATCCTGTTTCAAAATAAAAAGCTGTTCCCCTCGGCCAGCTGCATCCCTTCCCTCAGCACCTGCCACATGGCCAGTGCTGAGCTGGATGTCAGAGGCACACCAGGCACAGAGCCCTGCCCTTCTCACACCTGACAGTCCGCGCGGAGGAGACGAGCAGCGAATTGGAACAGCCTCTTGTTCTCAAGTATCCCTTGGCTTGTTTTCAAGTAAAGGTTATCAACAACTGCAGACAGTGAAATGCAGAAAGACATACATGATGGAATAGAAAAAATTTTAAATGAGCTTGTCGAAAAACTTTAAATCTCAAACAAAGTAGTGTTATTCCATTTCAACTGTGCTTTGAGCTGGCATTAATTAGCAAGCTGTAAGGCAGCTCCGACTGGTTTATGAAGCTTCATAGGCCTTTGAATATTCTTCCTAATGATCCTGAAAGCGATCACCTGCAACTTGATCTTCAAGGTGAATGGTTAGAAGTCTTAAACAGCAAATGGCAATCATTCTCTTCTCCTTTTCGGCTCCCAAGTCATCAGACAGCACTATCAAACACTCCGACTCCATGGTTCTCACTACCGGCCACACACAGCAATTATCAGTGCCGGTGGCCTGGCTATGGCTGTGCGCGAGGCTCGGAACTGAGCCCAGAGGTATTCTACCTCCGAACTACTCCCCCAGCCCAATTTTACTTTTTTATTTGGAAACAGGGTCTCACTGAGCTGCTGAGATCCTTGCTAAGTTGCTGAGGCTGGCTTCAAACTTGCGATCCTTCTGTCTCAGCCTCCTAAGTATTGAGAATAAAAGTGTGTACCACCACTCCCAGGTTTTTGCTAATTTGCAAAAAACAACAACAATCAAAAACAAACCTGGAAAGCCGGGCATGGTGGCACACGCTTGTAATCCCCGCGCTTGGGAGGCTGAGACAGGAGGATCGCGCAGGTTCCGAAGCCAGCCTCAGCTCCTTAGTGAGGCTCTCAGCAACTTAGTGAGACCCTGTTTCCAAATAAAATATAAAACAGGTCTGGGAGTATAGCCTGGAGGTAGAAAGCCTCTGAGTTCCACCCCTAGTACCACCAAAAAATAAAAAAACCTGGAGGAATTGTTTTTTGTACTGGAGACTGAATCCAGTGGCATTCTACCTCTAAGCTACATCCTCAGGCCACTGTATTTCTGTATTTTGAAGCCGAGTCTCTCTAAATTGCGGAAGATCTCATTAAATTGCTGAGTCTGGCTTTGAACCTTATGATCCTCCTGTCTCCGTTTCCTAAGTACTGGAATTACAGGCATGTGCCATCATGCCCAGCTCCCTGGAGGATTTTAAGGGGCAGTTTGAGACCCATGGCCCTAACTGGAGGATCACATGGTAATAAAGGGTAGTAAGCTGGGGTAAGAGCCAGGCTGGCAGCCATTCCTGACTTCTAGCTTAAGACTGATCAAATATTCCAAAGAGGGATGGAAATAGACCAATCAGGGCTCAGATTGAAGGAATTGAAAATGGACCAATCAGGAGAGTTTCCAGGCTATATAAACTAGCTTCCACAAGCAAAGCCAGCAGACTGGCGTGAGAGCAGGCAGGGGGTGAGCAAGCAGCTTGGTTTAAGAGGTAGAATGCAGCAGAGCAGAGCAGCAGCGGCAGTGGCCACAAGAGCAGGGCACTTGCAGCCCCAGAGCTGTGCCGCCAGCAACATGCGCACGTCCACAGCGGGGTCGGCGGCCAAGGCAGTGTGAGCAGCAGGGTGCGGTGACCCTTTCGGAACCTGTTCTCTGTCTCCTCTTAAACACTCTACCCTGATGCCTGTGTCTCCCGAGCTGAGCATTTTAGCTCTTGAAGACAAGAGCCAAGGTAAGCTATGTGTCTGGGGCAGAGACCCCTCACCCCAGTCCAAACCATGGTGACCGCTGTCTCGGTAGCCGTACAACAGAATACCTGGGGGATCTTTCAAATATCCAGATATAAGGTACACACTGTAGGCCAATGAAATCAAAATATCTGGGAGTAAGACTCAAGTCCCAGGAACTAGGAGGTTTCGTGTGTGTGACACTGAGCATTGAACCCAGGGGCACTGCTCCTCAGTGACCCCAGCCCTATTTTATTTTCATTTGGAAACAGGGTCTCTTTAGGCTGATGTGAGTATGACTACTTGCTGAGAATGCTCTTGAACCTGCAGTCCTCCTGTCTCAGCCTCCCAAGTGCTGAGATTCCAGGTATGTGCCACCACGCCCGGCAAGGAGGGTTTTGAAAGCTTCACAGGTGATTCCATGTGTGGCCCGAACTGCAGAATCACTGTAAGAAATGACGCTCCAAACTGAGCTGAGGGTGATGAGAAGCCGGCGCTAAGTGCTCCAGCAACTCGAGGATGAGCATAGCAAGAGGCCAGCTCTGGGAAACAGGGAGTGGGCAGAGGACAAAGCCTTTGATACAGTCCCATGCGGAGCTGGGTACAGTGCCACAGGCCTGGAATCCTGATACGCAGGAGGATCACAGGTTAGAGGCCGGCACACTGACTGAGTGCGACCCTGTTTTGAACCTGAAAATCAGCTGGGTATGATGGTTCATACCCATAATCCTGTACTGGGGAAGCGGAAACAGGAGGATCAAAGGTTTGAGGCCAGCCTCAACAGTTTAGCAAGACTATTTCAGAATTTAAAAACTCAAAAGGGCTGGAGGGTATAGCTCAGAGGTAGACTGCTCCTAGGATCAATTCCCAGCACTGCAGTTTTGTCCTGTTTTAATATTAAAGTCAGCTCATTTCCCCCAATCTATGAGGGTTATGTTTATGGCTTGGTTAGAATTAGTAGCGACTGATAGTAATTCCGAGCTCATTTTTTTGACCACTTCCACCTGAACAACTGCAGAAGGAATGGGAAGTGAACGCTTCAAAGGGATGCTGGCTTCTGCCAAGTCCAGATGGGGTGAGCAGAAAAGTCAGCTATTTGACCTACGCGACACCTAGTTGTTTAATCTGCGATTTAATATACACTTTTACTCATCACGCCGGACAATGCGCCGGGAGACAGAAATCCTACGCAGAGCTTCTCATCCTCGGCCACACGTTAGAGCCACCTGGGGAGCTCTGAAAATAATGATGCGGGTCACACGCATATTGAATTAGATCTGAGGAGCTGACGCACAGGAAGCTGTTTTAAAAGGTCTTCAGGTGACTGGAGTGTGAAAAGCAGGCTGAGAATCGTTATGTAAACCGTGCTTCTCAGACCTGAGCCCGCAGCCCAGTTCACCTGGGGGACATGGCCCACTTCCGACTCAGCTGGGGTAGAGCCCCAGTTTGCACTTCTAACACGCTCCCTGGTGATGCTACAGCTGTTGTTCCATATACCAAGCTCTGACGGGCCAAGTTCAACCTACACCGGTGATCTCGAGCTTAAGTGTGTGAGAGAATTACAGGGTAAGGAGCGCATTATCAAAAATATTGGCCCGGCACGATGGCGCATGTTTGTAATCCTAGCATTTGGGAGGCTGAGACAGGAGCATGGCGGTTCACGGACGGCCTCAACTCCTGAGGCCCTCTGCAACTCAGTGAGACCCTGTTTCAAAAATAAAGAATAAAAAATAGGGCTGGGGGTGTAGCTCAGAGGTAGAATGCCCCTGGGTTCCATCCCCAGTACCACAAAAATAAAATACTGATATGCCAGGTGCGCTGGCACAAGCCTTTAATCCCAGCTACTTGGAAGACTGAGAAAGAAGGATTGCAGGTTCAAGACCGGTGTGCTATAACTTAGATCCTATTTCAAAATAAAGAAGTAGCCAGGTGTCGTGGCGCACACTTGTAATGCCAGTACTCGGGAGGGGGAGACAGGAGGATCACTCTGTGGCCAGCCTCTACTTAGTGAGGCCCTTCTGTAACTTAGTGACACCCTGTTTCAAAATAAAGAATAAAAAATAGGGCTGGGGGTGTAGCTCGGAGGTAGAATGCCTTTGAGTTAAATCCCCAGTGTTGAATAAAAAAGAGTTCTGGGAATATAGCTCAGAGGTAGAATGCCCTTGGGTTTGATCCCAAGTACTGCAGGTGTGTGTGTGTGTGTGTGTGTGTGTGTGTGTGTGTGTGCCCATACCTCTCCCCAAACCAATTAAATTGGACTGTCTGGAGCCTAGACATTTTCTTTTTATTGCTCACAAGATGGTACTGATGTGCAGTTAAATTAGCAATCCACAGCCATAGACCTAGTTTGCAGCTGGAAGAGATAACTTAGTACAAGTCCTTAAATCTCCTAAGAATTTATAGCTACTTCAGTTATGCTGCTTCCATGTCCCAACCCCAATTTCCACTGCTCTTCTTTAACCTTTCATGTATTAACACGGTAACCAATTAGCTGGGCATGGTGGCACACACCTGTAATCTCAATACTTGGGAGGCTGAGATAGGATCACAGGTTCAAGGCCAACCTCAGCAAGCAGCATGGCTCTCAGCAACCTAGTGAGACCCTGTTTCCAAACAAAACAAAAATAAAAATGGCGGTGTAGCTGAGAGGTAGAATGCCCCTTGGTGACTTGTCCCCTTGGCCTGAGGTGCTCCCTGGTTCTAGCACTGAAAGTCCCAGTACTGTCAATGGGGTGCGGTGGTGCACACCCGTGATCCCAGTATTTGGGAGGCTGAGACAGGAGGATCACAGGTTCAATGACCACCTCAGCAAGACTGTTTCTCAAGAGCTGGGGGTATAGCTCAGTGGTTGAATGTCCCAGGGCTCAATCCCAGTACCATAAAAAATTAATAAATGATAACATTTATGGTTAGTTGATGTCTCAAAATAATAAAAAGTGCTGGGGACCGAGCTCAGCACTTGCCCAGCATGTGCTTGGACCTGGGTTTAATCTCCAGTACCACGAAATATGTTCTCAAGAAACTTTATTCTTGTGGTACTGGAGATTGAAACCAGGGGATTCTACCTCTGAGCTACACCCCCCAGCCCTATTTTTTATTCTTTATTTTGAAACAGGGTCTCACTAAGTTGAGGAGGGACTCACTAAGCAGCTGAGGCTGGCTGCGAACCTGTGATCCTCTCGTCTCAGCCTCCCAAGTACTGGGATTACAAGTGTGTGCCATCACACCCAGCACCGAAAAAAAAATGTAATCTGAATTTAATCAAGCCAGCAGGCCTAAGTTCCAGTTTGCAGTCTATTCAGGGACTCGAAGGAGTTGAACACACCATCCTAGTTTGCCCCGGATTGAAGGGTTTCCCAGGATGCAGAATCGGTGCTCAAACCAGGAGAGTTGTTAACCTACAGACAGATCCATAATGTGGGACAGACCTGGTCCCCAAGAAGTCAGTGCTCTGAAATGAAGTGGGATGCTATTCTAAATTAAGAGACCAAAGAGACAAAACCATCGAGTAGCAAGTCTATTTGCCCATAAAAGTCACTTCAGGTACAATGAGAGCAATGGCAACTCTGCCGGTTCAAACATGGAATACACGGTGCCATCAAGTACATATTACTGTTAATTTGGGCACTGGGAATTGAACCCAGGGACGGTCTACCTCCACGCTATACCCTGGCCCTTTTTATTTTGAAACAGGGTCTCACTAAATTGCTGAGGCTGACCTGGAACCTATAATCCTTTGTCTCAGTCCTCCAAGTACTGGGCAAGCAGGCATGCACCACGGAGCCCAGCAAGTCCACTGGGGTTTCCTTGCTTTGTTTTTGGTACTGAGGATTGAACCGGGGGCATTCTACCTCTGAACTATACCCCTAGCCCTTTTTATTTTGTCATTTGGAAATAGGGTCTCGCTAAATTGCTGAGAGTCTAAGGTGCTGCCTCCCAAGTACTGAGATCATACACATGTGCCACCACATTCAGTTAAGTACGCTGTTTTGTTTTCTTGTAGCAATACCTCTTGATGAAGGGGATGTTACTCTGCTAGATAATATGGCGCCAGCTCCTTGCCGCCCGTGAACGATCAGGCAGTCTGAAAATCACGTTAGGACCAGTGAGCTACATATCCCGCACTGGTGGGGACTGAGGAGATGGCCGGTTTTCACAGCTGCGATCACAGTCTGTGGTCATACAGAAGCGTGTCCTTATGCCTAGGTGTCTGCTGAGGTACTTAAAGGTGAAGTGTTGAGGTGTCTACAATGGCACCCCAGTGTCACACGAAAAAAACTCATTTCAAAATAAAAAGTGCTGGGGGTGTAGCTCAGCGGTAGAATGACCCCGGCTCATTCAATCCCCAGTTAACAACAACAACAAACCTTTCTGAGCTGGGCAGGTGGCACGTACCTGAAATCATAGTACTTGAGAGGCTGAGACAGGACAACCAAAGGTTAGAGGCCAGCCTCAACAATTTAATAAGACCACGTTTCAAAATTTAAAAATAAATGGTCTGGGGTAGAATGCCCTGGGCTCAATCCTAGGTAATGTGAGCGCGCGCGCGCACACACACACACACACACACACACACACACACACACACTCTCACTCACTCACTCACTAGCAGGGGCTTAGCCGGAAGATGTGTGCCAACTTTCCATCAACAGGAAAAAATATCTGAGATAACTAACTTTAAGGGATAAAAGGAGCTGGATATGGTGGTATATGCCTGTGATTGCAGTACTTGGGAGGCTGAGACAGGAAGATTACAGGTTCAAGGCTAGCTTCAGCAATTTAGCCAGGAACTCAGCAACTTAGCAAGACCCTGTAAAAAGAAAAATTGATAGTGGAGACTGAATCCAGAAGTGTTCTATCCCTGAGTTACACCCCAGCCCTATTTTTTTGTTTTTATTTTGAAACAGGGTCTCGTTAGGTTGATGAAAGTCTCACTACTTGCTAAGGTTGTCCTCGAACCTGTGATCCCCCTGCCTCAGCCTCCCAAGTACTTGGATTACAGGCCTGCACCACCAAGCCTGGCTCAAACTTTTTTTAAATAGAGCCGAGAGCTGGGCATGGTGACACACGCTCTTAATTCCAGCATTTGGGAGGCTGAGATAGAAGGATTGTGGTTCACAGACAGCCTCGGCTATTTAGTGAGGTTCTTTGTAACTCAGTGAGACCCTGTTTCAAAATAAAGAATAAAAAATAAAGGCTGAGGTTGTAGCTCGGAGATAGAATGCCCCTGTATTCCATCCCCAGTACCTCAGAAAAAAAAAAAAAAAAGAACTGGGAGTGTAGCTCAGGGGTAGAAAGGCCCTGGGTTCAATCTCCAGTACCCCCTACAAAAAACAAAGATTCAAAAGATAGGGCCAAGCTGGACATGATGGGACAAGCCTAAAACCCCAGTACTTAGGAGGCTGAGGCAGGAGGATCACAGGTTCAGGGACAGCCTCCGCAAGTGTGAGACTCAGCAACCTAGCACAACCCTATTTCAAAAATTAATGTAAAAGCCCGGCATGGTGGCGCACGCTTGTAATCCTAGCATTTGGGAGGCTGAGACAGGGGTATCTGGGTTCGCGGACAGCCTCAGCTACTTAGTGCGGCCCTCTGCAACTCAGTGAGACCCAGTTTCAAAATAAAGAATAAAAATAGGGCTGGGGATGTAGTTCAGAGGTAGAATGCCCCTGGGCTCCATCCCTAGTACAACAAAAAATTAACATAAACAGGGTTGGAGATGTAGCTCAAAGGTAAAATGCCCTTGTATTCAATCTTCAGTACCATAAAAAAGCAAAAAAAAAAAACACCCTTAAATTTTAATCTAAGTTATTGAGCAAGTATTCACAACTCTAAAAACTGAAGAAATCATAGACTAGAGAATGTTGACTATATATTCTGTATTTCCTTTAATATGGTACATATTGGCATAAATAGAATTTTGGAGCTTTGTGCCTCCATATTACACAGGACATTATAGGCATTCAGTCTCTTTGAAAATCTCCTTTCCCTTAGGGTCTCTTCAATAACCTGGCTCTCTGCGGGTGAGAGCTAATTGGTGCTATTACTCCTATAGATAACCACATTTCCAAAGGGCATTCTAGAAGTCTCAAAGCCTAAAATAACCCAACGAAATGGCTCTCTGCTGATGATCACGTAGGTAGTTCTGCTTTTTAAAATAATGGATATAAGCCAGGCATGGTGATGCACACCTGTAATGCCAGTCCCTAGGGGCTAACACAGGAGGATTCTAGGTTCAAGGCCAGCCTCAGCAACTTAGCAAGACCCTGTTTCAAAGTAAAAAAAAAAATAATAAAAGGGACTGGGATGTATCTCAGAGGTAGAATGCCCCTGGGTTCAAACTATAGTACCACAAAAAGAAAAACTAGATTTAACCAGGTATGGTGGCACACTCCTGTACATGGGAACCTGAGACAAGAGGACTGCGGGTTCGAGGCCAGCCTTTACAACATAGTGGCACCCTGTTTCAAAATAAATAACAGAGGTTGGGTTTGGTGGTACATGCCTACAATCTCAGTACTTGGGAGGCCGAGTCGGGAAGATCAAAAGTTCAAGGCCAACCTCAGCAACTTAGATTCTCAGCAACCTAGCAAGACCCTGTTTGAAAAACAGAAAATAAAGGGCTTAGGGTTAAATTTGGAGGCCAAATGCCTCCGAGTTCAATCCCCAGTGCCACACAAAAAAGGCTAGGAATGTTTTGAACACTAATCCTTGGCCTCTTCATGAACTTGAAAGTATTACAAATATCTCAAATAGCAAAATCGCTGAGCAAATGCACAAAAATTACCAGCTTCTAAAGCCTCAGTTATCACCACACTAGAAGCAGAATCAGATGGCGTAGACAAGATTAAATCTGGAAAAAAGAAAGCCAGTACAGGCTGACAGCAAAGGAAAGGAGCAGCCAAAACCCAGACCTGCACAAGCGCAGCTGAACCTGACAAGGCTCCATCTCCTCCAGGAGAGCTGAACCTGACAAGGCTCCATCTCCTCCAGGAGAGCTACTACGTTCTCCCCGCGCACAATGGAGACTGGTCTCTCGTAGCGCTCCCAGGGTCTGCCGCGTAGCGACCTGCCCGACCTGGAGGTTGCTGCTGCCTCCGCCCTAAGAGCCCGCAGCTCTCTAGGAGGCTGCCGATCATCGAGTGAACAGGAGCACCAACTCGCAGTGTGGGGTGTGCGGGAACAGATCCACAGGGATAGCCTGTCTCAGCACAAAAGGCTCTCCCAGAAGCTTCCTGGAGGGGTTTGGAGGACAGCACAGCCTGTAGAAAGAGATCAGAATATTAGTTCACAGGGCCACAAACGGAAGCTTCTCCTTTGTGTTTCATAGCAAACCTCATCCACGTTTCTCTCATACAATTGTTCCTTATCTTTTTGTTTGAAACAGTCTTGCAGCTGTGTGTGGTGGCTCACACCTGTATTCTCAGTACCTGAGAGGCTGAGACAGGAGGATTACAGGTTCAAGGCCAGCCCCAGCAACTCAGGGAAACCCTGTTTCAAAATAAAAAGGGCTGGGGTATAGCTTGGAGGTAGAATGTGTCTGGGTTCAGCCTCTAGCTCCAAAAGGAAGGAAGGAGGGAGGGAAAAGCAAGCAAGAGGTCTTTCTAAGAGACTGAGGCTCGTCTCAAACCCGCAATCATCTTTCCTCTGCCTCCCAAGTCCCAGGATTACCGCGGCATGCCACCGCGCCCTGATTAGATCCAGTTTTTGTTTTAAGAAGCAAAACAGGCTGGTTTCAGAGACACCAGGTGACAACAGTGTCTCCACTGCCTTTGTAGCACTTAGTGTTCTTTTGTATGGTCAGACCAAGGTGGACTTAATCCGTTTCTGATGGACTTTTCAAATATTTTATCTTTTACTGTTAAAATATCACAATAACTAACTTTATATGTATCATTTTAGGTGTATGGTTTGTCAATAGAATAAAATCTAAGAATGGAATTACTGGGTCAAAGGGTATATATACATCATAATTTCCATTTATATTGCTAAATTTCCCTCTCAAAGGATAGTACCAATTTGCATAGGGATAGTACTTAATTTATACCAGCCATTTTTTAGAATTCATATTGCCCTATATTCTTGCCAGCAGTGCATTATCAAACTTTTGTACTTTTGCCAAGCTGAGATGTAAAGATTGGTGTCTATGTGTGTTTTTCATTTGCATTTCCATTATTATAGGCAAGACGGTTATCTTTTCATGGTTCCGAGACACATTTAATGTATTTCCTTTTCAGAGTCCGTTTACTTTTCTACTGGGCTCTTGCCCTTTTTCTTATTATTTCCAGAAGTTTTTCATAGACTAAGGAAAAAAGTATTTGTGATAGTCACTGAAATTTTTTTTCCAGTCTGTCTTTGCTTATGGTCTTTTTCTTCATGTACAAGTTACTGATTTTTAAAGAAAGTTTCATTGAGTTGTAAAATTCGTATACTCTACGGTTCACACATCTACAGAGTGTGGTGGTTTTTAATATAGTCAGAGTTGTAAAATGTATCACCATAATCAATTTTGGAACATTGTCATTAGCCCTGTGTCTCCCCAAGCCCGTCTCAGTTCTAGAGAAAGACAAATGGACTTTGTTTGTGTAGACCGGCCTCTTCTTGACATTGCCTGTAAATTGAATCATTTTTATGTCTGGCTTTAGATACCAGTCCCTTATAAGTGATTTCCAGATATTTGCTCTGAGTCGATGGGTTTTCTTCTCATTTTTCCAAGGGTATTAAAACACACAAGTTTAATTGGGTTTTTGTCCTTTGGCTTTTGATATCATACCTAAGGTGACTTTGCCTAAGTTAAAGTCATGCAGATCTGAAATCGTCTAGATTTTCTTCTATGAATTCTACACTTTCAGCTCCCACAGTTAGTCCCATGATATATTTCAAATTCATTTCTGTGCATAGCATAAGAAAGGAAGAAGTTATCATCGTGTGCCTCACAATAACATTTCTGTCAGCAGTGTGCAGTTCTGACAGTGGTCCTCTCTTGCCCAGTCACACCGGAGCCATCAGGGTTTGTATGTACATTCTATGATTTTTACACAATGAGAAATTCACCTAACAGGTCATTTCTCAGAATGTTTTCCTGTAGTTATGCAAGGTATGGCAATTTATTTTTTTTATTGGTGCACTGTATTCATACATCAGGCAATTTCTTTATAGAGTCAAATTGAACATTTTTTTATTATATGGTTTCTGAATTTTCAGTTAGAAAAGGCATGTAAACTCCTAGAGTGCAATTCTATGATTTCTTAGGATGCATGTAGAGTTTGCCCCTTCTTTTTACATTTAAAATCTTTGACCTGTACATGGTGATGCTTATAATCCCAGCACCTGGAGGCTGAGACAGGAGGATCACAGGGTTGACATTAGCTCCAGGTACTATGAGGCCTTCTGCAACTTATTGAGACCCTGTTTCAAAATAAAGAATAAATGGCAGGGCTAGCAGTGGAGCTCAGAGGCAGAATGCTCCTGGGTTCGGTCCCTAGTACCACAAAAGAAAACCCTTTGACTTACTATGTATCCTGGTTTACGGTATGAGAGACGGTTGCAATATTTTCACTGTGCCTACACAACTGTCTACCACGTTCACTGAATAGTCTGTTTTCCCCACTGGTTTGAGATGCCACCTTTATCATACATTCAAAAACATAAAACTGGTGGACTTCCGGGAAGATGGCGACCGAGAAAAGCGGGGCTTAAGAGCCCCACTAACAACCAATCTCCATTACCACAAAATCAGCACCTTTCATAGCCAGAAAACACCATCACCAGAGAAACAAAAAAAATCACCAGGCTCCAGAGAGAAAGCGGACTGAGAACAGAGCTCAGAGCCACAGAGGAGATACACCGGCCTCACGCCCGAGGCCGCGGCAGCAGCGCCATACTGCCGGCGGCAGCGGCGAGTTCACCGGACGGCTACAGCATGCCGAGGTGAGCCGCTGCGGAACAGCCAGGCGGGATCTTTTGGCGCAGGTAAAATCTAAAGCTCCCAGTGGCTGAGCTCAGCACACGCTGCAGGGACTCAGAGTGGAACTCAAAACCAAGAACAAATAAGCCAGCCTCACGGCCGAGGGCATAACAGCGATGCCATATTGCCACCGGCGGCAGCAGCAGAGAATTCACCAAGTCCAGTACGGCTACATCTGCGAACTCAAGAACAGTGAGTCAAATTGCGGGCCCCAGAGGAGAAATCCCAGTACTGTACTCCCTGGGACTTGACCCAGTGGGGGAGTGGCGGTGGCAGAGATATCACACCATAGGAGAACGCCCAACCTGGCACCACCCCCAATGGTCTAAAGCAGCCTCGATTGACTTCCTGGGTCTGAGACTCTGTGATACAACCCAGTAAAGGAGTAGTGGGGACTGAGATACCACAGATTCGAGATCCAGAACACCTTAAGTGAAGTCATAGTGACCCAAGGGAAGAACCCAGAGAAGGCACAAACTTCTGAAATCATGGGAAAGAGGAATAATACTAGAGCAATGAATGCCCACAACATCAGAACCCGATAAAACAGAAATTCAGAGATTTCTAGAAGATCAAATCAGGAAAATAACTGTAGAAATAATAGAGGTGCTTCGAAAAGAACTCAGAGAGAGCCAAAAAGAGATAAAGGATGCAATTAATGAAGTAAAGGCCTCAATTCAAAGCACAAACAACCGATTAGAACACATGGAGAATAGAATCTCGCTCTTAGAAGATGATCATTCCAAAAATGAATGCATAGTTTCTAATCTAGGAAAAAATATCCGACAGCAGGAATCTGACATTGAAGAAATATGGGCCCATTTTAAGAGAGCTAACCTTTGCAACTCGGTGAGACCCTGTTTCAAAATAAAGAATAAAACATAGGGCTGCAGGTGTAGGTCAGAGGTCAAATGCCCCTGGGTTCCATCCCCTACCGCAAAAAAAAAAAAAAAAAAAGGCTAGCGGTGTAGCTCAGTGGTAGAATGAAATAAAACAAGATATAATATTAAATAAGCATTCAAAACTCACTCCATGATATTCCTGGTGGATTCACCCTGGGGTTTGCAGGAAACAAAAACTATTGTGCGGATTGCCCTGCAGTTGCGAATGGCTCGAACCACCTTGGGATCTAATGGGAGAGATAGTTCATTGTTAATGTGGTTAACCTTTCATGGCTCCCATCCCCCAGCTGCTACGTGATCGTGATCGGCTCGGGCTGGTTAGGACAGAGGGCCGATTCAGGGCCCAGCGGGAGCCCCCTTGGTGGCGCGGGAGGGAAGCAGAGCTAGCAGGCGTCATGGGGACAACCAACCAGTCAGTCCTTACGCAGCCACACCAACAATGAACTGCCCACCGTCCTTTGATCTTAGCAGCCGGGGCAAGATCTTCTCTGCTCTTCCCGCGTGAAATTCACAGTTGGTGATGCCTGTGGAAGAGAGGCCCACACGAGAACTCGAGCCCAACCGGGGGCATACCCGTTAGCTAAAAAAACTTAGAGGAGCAGGGCGTGGTGGCCAGGTCTGTCATCCCAGTACTTGGGAGGCTGAGACAGGAGGATTGCAGGTTCGAGGCCCGTCTCAACAACTTAGACCCGGTTTCAAAATAAAAAATAGGACAAGTGTGGTGGCACACACCCTGTAATCCCAGTACTTGGGAGTCTGAGGCAGAAGGATTACCGGTTCACAGCCATCCTTAGCAACTTAGGCTCTCCACAACTTAGTGAGACCCTGTTTCATAATAAAGAACTTAAAAAAAAATAGGCCTAGAGGTGTAGCTCAGAGAGAATGCTTCTGGACTCAATCCCGAGCAACAAAATTAAATTACATTAAAATAAAACCAGGTGTGGTGGTGTACGCCTATAACCCCAGTACTTGAGAGGCTGAGAGAAGAGGATCCCAAGTTGGAGGCCAGCCTCAGCAACGTAATGAGATCCTTAGAAACTTAGTGAGACCCTGCTTCAAAATAAAAATTAAAAATAGGACTGAGCTTGTAGCTCAGAGGTAAAACACCCCTGGGCTTCACCTCCCGCAGAGCTGGTGCACTTCACGGCTTAAGCACGCGGGCATGTACGCAGCTAACCCAAGACGAGAACCCGGACTTTCACTCAGGCGCTCTCCCTGCTGTATCTGAGGCTTGCGCCCGGCCTCGAGCGCGTCGGCGGTGGGGTGGAGGGGACAGCTTCGTCTGTTTTCGCTCTTGCAGTCTGACCCGTTTTATTTGAAGAAAGGCTTCTGTTGCTGATAAGATCGCTCTGGAACCTCTTGTGTTGGGCTACGTGCCTCATGATTCTCATGTCAAGAAGGCTCTTCCAGTCTGCCCAAAGTTTTACCACTTCCCTTCCTATCAGTTAGGTCTGTTCCTTTCCTCGAGCTCTTCTGGGTAAAGAAAAAAATAGTAGCCAGGCATGGTAATCCATGCACACCTATGATCCCAGTACTTGGGAGTCTGAGACAGGAGGATCACAGGTTACTTCAAGACCACCCTTGGCAATTTAGAAACATAGTGAGAACCTGTTTTAAAATGTATTTATTTGTTTGTTTATTTATTTATTATTTTGTGGTACTGGAGATGGAACTCAGGGGCATTGTACCTTGGAACTACACCCCCAGCCCTAATTTTTATTCTTTATTTTGAAACTGGGTCTCACTAAGTTGCAGAGGGCCTCACTAAGTAGCTGAGGCTGTCCGTGAACCGCGATCCTCCAGTCTCAGCCTCCCGAATGCGGGGATTACAGTGTGTACCTAGGCACCCGGCTCTGTTTCAAAATTTAAAAGAAGAGCTGGAGCTGGGGTGTAGCTCTGAGATAGAATGCCACTGGGTTTAATTCCTAGTACCAAAAAAATCAGTGATGGTCACCTTTTCCAGAAAACCATTAGGAGCCCATTCTATTTTTTTATTCTTTTTTTTTTAACTGGGGATTAAACCCAGGGGCTATTTCCAAGATACCCCCTAGCCACTTTGGTTTTTATTTGGATATGGGGTCTCACTAAGTTGCTGAGGCTGGCTGTGAACCTGAGATCCTCTTGTCTCAGCCTCCCAAGTACTGGGACTAACAGCGTGTGCTACCATGCCTGGCTGTCTGACCCCTCTTCCTTTTTTCTTTTTGTGGTACTGAAGATTGAACTCAGAGGCATTCTACCTCCGAGCTAACCCTCCCAGCCCGACTTTATTTCTTATGTGGAAACAGGGTCTCACTAAGTTGTGAAGGATCTTACAAGCTGTGGTGGCGGGCCGCGAACCTGCGATCCCCCCATCTCGGCCTCTCAAGTACTGGGGTTACCACTATGCTGACCACTCCAGCCTCTGCCTTCCCATGAGCGAGGGACACAGCAGGTGCTCTTGCCCACACAAGCCTCCCCCACGGATGGAAACGTTGCCGTCTCTGGTTTCCTGCAGTCCCGGGGCTAGAACCCGGGGCTTGGCACACGCTGGCAAACACTCTGCCACCGGGCCGCATCCCCAGCACTTCGGCTGCTCCTCCTTCCCCGCCTCCCCGAGTTCTGTACCATTGAAGGCTGTGGTCGGTCCACCTGGCATCCTCCACCGCCTGCTCCACCCACTCAATCCCGAGGACCTGGGATGCCTGCCGAGCCAGAGAGAGGCCAATGGCACCTGGGGAAGTAAGAAAATAGCAGCGAGGTATCTGGGGTTCCGGCCACAGAGTGACGCGCGCACCACTACCCTGTCTACCCCGCGCCCCCCGCGAGGGCCCTGGCCACGGGGCGGACGGCGCCGGGACTTGCCGGTTCCACAGCAGACGTCGAGGAGGAAGGTGTTCGAGTTCACGCCACTCAGCTTCCCCACGGTCCGATACAGCAACTCTGCGCCAGCGGTGTTAACCTGGAAAAACGAATCCGGACAGATGCGGATATTCAGGCCCAGGAGGTCTTCAAAGATGTGCGGCTCTCCAAACAGGAGCTGGTAGGGTGCCTGCTGATGGCCGCAGTGGGGCATGGTGCCAGAAACGAATAAAAGCATCCCAGGAGGGCGGAGAAGCCCAGCGCGGCTCACTCGCTTAACGCCAGCCCTTGGGAGGCGGAGACAGGAGGATCACAGGTTCAAGGGCGGCGATAACAACCTAAGGAGGCCCTGCTTCAAAATAGAGAAACAAGAGATGGGAGTATGTCTCAGAAATAAAATGCCTCTGGGTCAAATCCCCAGTACAAAAAAACAATGGCAGACAATTCTATTGCTAGTGATTGGTTGAAAGGGGGAGGACCCAGCTTCTCAGCTAAGAGACCTCGCTTTCTTGCCATGGCTCCAAGAGCTCCGCTAGACTTGTCCTCTCGGGAGATGTGCACAAATTGCCCGTGACGGTGTGGTGCGTGCCTGAAATCCCAGCACTTAGAAGGCTGAGACAGGAGGTTCACAGGTTCAAGACCAGTCTAAGCAACTTAGTGAGCCTCTCACCGACACAGCGAGAACCGGTTGCAAATTTTCAAAAACTGCTGGGGATGTAGCTTGCAGGTAGAATGCCCCTGGGTTCACCCCCAGGATCACACACACAGATGCAGGCGCGTGCGTGCACTCCCGCTCAGGCGCTCTGGCCTGGGTTCCCAGACCTGGCTGTACGAGAGCCAGCAGCTCCGACGCCAGATCCTCCTGTACCTGCGATCCACCAAGGCCGGCAAAGGTGAGTGCCAGGCTTACCATTCCTGGAAGTACAGTGAGGTCAAGCCACAGACTGCTCCGGGGCCTCTGCTGAAAAATTCCTTGATGGCCTCCTTCTGAACACACAGCTCCTCCTGCCCACACCACAAAACCAGGAGTCACGCACAGGCCTCATCCCCGCACACTCCCCCTCCTCGCTCTGCGTAGAGCGACCTGCAGCAGTCTAACTAGAGACAAATAACACTCAACACAAAGCGATGCTCCCCAGGACCAAAAACAACCACCCGATTTTCCTGTTTCAGCAGAAGCGCTGCGTGGCCTTTCAGTTTTTGACAAATCCTGTACAATAGAATTGGCACTTTCTCTAGCTTGAGCTGCTAATGCTCCTCTAAAGAAAGCGTGCGTTATTCTCATTGTAAACAAAGAGCTAAGCGGAGCTTCTGGCCCATCACTCAGAGGCAATAACCTTTCGATTCATTCCCCGCACTTCAGAAATCCCAACCACCCACCCAAACACCGCCTCAGAAGGAGGCGAGAATTCTCATTCTCCCTTCTCTCAGAAGGGAGAATGAGAGAGGAGACACAGGCGAGAACAAGCATGGCACTCTTTTTTTTCTTCTTCTTCTTTTTGAGAACATTTTTAAAACCCTTGGGAGGCTGAGAAAGGAAGATCGTAGGTTCACAGCCAACCTCAACAACTTAGCAAGGCCCTCGGCAATTTAGAGAGACCCTGTTTCAAAAAAAATAGGGCTGAGGGTGTAGCTTGGAGGTAGACTACCCCTGGATTCGATCCTCGGTATCAAAAAAATAAAATAGGCATGGTGGTGCATGCCTATAATCCCAGTGCTTGGGAGGCAGACGCAGGAAGATCACAGGTTCGAAGCCAGCCTCAGCAACTTAGTGAGATTCTCAGCAACCTAGTAAGACCCTGTTTTCAAATAAGAGCCGGGCATGGTGATGCCCACTTACAATCTCAGTACTTGAGAGGCTGAGACGGGAGGATCGCAGGTTTGTGGCCATCCTCAGCTACTTAGTGAGGCACTCCTCAACTTAGACCCTGTTTCAAAAATAAAGAATAAAAAACAGGGCTGGGGGCATAGCTCAGAGGTAGGATGCCCTTGGGTTCAATCCCCAGCGCCACAAAAATAGGTCTGGGGCTGGAGCGCAGAGGTGGACTGTCCCTGGTGCAAACCCCAGTACGACAACAGAAAGGAAAAGCACAATGGAGCCGCAGAGCTAAAACACCGGAATCACAGGGCTGGATTCCAACCCCAGCTCTGCTCCTCCTGGCTCCTCAGCCTCGCGGATTTCCGTGGCTGCTCGTCTCTAAGTGACGGGGACAGTATTCCTCTTTCTCGTACCTGCTCCACACGTTGCTTAACACGCTCACCTAAGTATTAGGAATGTTTTAATATGGAAATACTTAAAATCTCCCAGCATGCCAGGTGTGGCGCACACTTGTGATCCTCGCGCTCGGGAGGCTGAGACGAGAGGATCGCACAGGTTCAAAGCCAGCCTCAGCTACTTAGTGAGACCCTGTTTCCAAACAAAATATAAAAAATAGGTGTGGGAGTATAGCCCGGAGGTAGAAAGCCTCTGGGTTCCACCCCCAGTACCACACACACAAAACCTCTAGGCATACTATAATGCCAAGTATAATTTGAAAGGTTGCTATGCTTACCGCTGTACCACCAAACATCTAAGTGTTTGGACTATAAAAGTCTGACATTCTGGGCTCTACGGATTGGCTTTAACTCAGCTAAGTACCTACTACGCTCTGGGCAAAGTTCTTGTGGGGTTCTTGAGTGATCGTTAACTTGGTAACAGCCACGTCTCCCGCTCTGGCTGTACCAGCAATGTGGTTTAATGGCGCCGGCGCCGTCTCTCACCCTTGACTACCCAGAGCGTCTGCGGGGGTCTGCTGTCTCCCCCAGGTTCCCAGTGGGGTGCTGCAGAAGCCTGTGAGGCTCACCTGGCTTAGCTCCTGGGGGTGGAAAGTGACGATGGCCATTGCGTGTCCTTGGCTATTGGTGCGAACAGTGAGCTCACGCCAGTGTCCCCCTTCGTGAAACAGAAGACGGGTCCAGTGGAGACTGGCGGAGGAATGCTTCATAGCACTGAGAAGAAACGAGCGTCAACTCACGCACAACAAGCGTCACAGCTGATGACTCTCGCTACATGATTTTGGGGGGCTGTTTTGTGCTCCCCTAAAGCCCATATGTTAAAGCCTTTACCCCAGGACATCAAAATGTGACTATGTTTGAAGATAGGGCCTTTAAAAAGTCATTAAGCTAACAAACATGAGGCCCCAGTCCAGTCGGACTGGTGTCCTTTTCAAAGGAAGTGGACACAGAGATGGCAGGGATACGTATGAACGGAGAAAGGGCCATGGGACACAAAACACATGTGCTCCTGGCAGCAATTCCTAATGCCTGGCTATGCCTGCTATGATTCAGTCTTCGTTTTGGAGGATGGAACCCAACGAGCATTCTACTTCTGAGCTGCACTCCCAGTCCTTTTTTAAAATTCTGAATGAAATCTTTTCTATTAGAAATCACACCCAGGGCCTTGTGCTAGGCAAGCGCTCTACCACTGAGCTATATCCCCAGTGTTGTTTTTTGTGGAACAGGGTCTCTCTAGGTTGCTGAGGGTGTCACTAAGTTTTGAGGCTGGCCTTGAGCCTGTGGTCCTCCTGCCCCAGCTTCCCAAGTACCGGGATGACAGGTGTGTGCCACCACCCCCAGTGTATGATTCATTCTTAAAACTTCCTGCTGTCGGCCTATCAGTTCTAAATTATAACCAGATACCAACTATACTATAGCTTGGCCAGATCCACCATTTCCTCCTGATAAATAAGAGTCAATTTCCTTATCAGAGGAAATTTGGACACAAAGAGATGTTTAGACTTCTAGCCTCCAGACACTAAGTAACCAATGTCTGTTACTTCAGCTACCACTCAGAGTTATTTTTCTATGGCAGCTCTGGAAGAATAACACAGTGATTCAAAAACATGAGCGTTAGGCGAGTGGTACATGCCTGCGGTCCTAGGAGCTTGGCAAACTGAGGCACAATGATGCCAAGCTAAAGACCCGCCTGGGCAATGTCTCCCCACAAATGTGCTGGAGGATATGGTTGCGGGAGAGTGTGCTCGGAGTCGAGTCCAGTATGGCTAAAAAGAAAAGAGAGTCATAAACCCTACTCTTGGCCTTACAGGAGATAATAGATGCTGTTATCCAAACCGTAAGCCCCATGAAGGATTAGCATTGTATCCCAGCCTGGCACATACTACGTGCTCAGTAAATGTTTAGGAAAGGTACTGACACAGAGTCTCACTTTTTTCTATATAAAATACGGGATCCAGTTAAGTTTCCATTTCTGTGAATGCTTCCTGGCAGCAATTCCTAATTTCTTCCTAAGTTATGATTCATGTTTACTTATAACTTCCTGATGTACGTAGGCCTATCATTTCTGGATTATATAACCAGGTGCCAACTACACTCTGGTCAAATCTATTTCCTCCTGGTGAAGTCAGTCAAACACAAACCTGACTCAGTTGCTATGATTTCAATCCTGAAAATCAAGCTGGGCATGGTGGCACACACCTGTCATCCCAGTACTTGGGAGGCTGAGACAGGAGGATCTTGGGTTTAAGGCCGGCTTCAGCAACTTAGCAAGACCCTCTTTCAAAATAAAAATAAAAAGTCGGGCATAGTGGTACATGCCTGTAAGCCCAATACTTGGGAGGGTGAGATGGAAGGATCGCAGGTTTAAGGACAGCCCCAGCAAGTAGTGAAACTCCCATCAATCTAGCAAGACTGTTTCAAAATAAAAATAAAATAGGGCTGGGGGTGTAGCTCAAAGGCAGAATGCCCTTGTTTTCAATCCCCAGTACCACACACACACACACACACACACACACACACACACACACACACCTGAGACTAAGATGTGTAGTGGCACACGTGAAATTCCAATATTTGAAAGGCTGAGAAAGGATGGAAGGTTCAAGGCCAGCCTCGGCAATGCAATGAGACCCCAGGTGGGGTCTGGAGCTCAGAGGTAGAACCCCCTGAGTTCAATCCCCAGGACCAAAAACAATAAAATAAAAATAAGAAAAGGTCTGGGGTTTTAGCTTAGACGTAGAGTAGAATCGCCTGGGTTCAATCCCCAGTACCCAAAGAAAAAATATCTGAGAACACCTTAGTAAAATACTATTATCATTACAATGAACATCTGGCAGCTTAGCGAGACCATGTTTCAAAATAAAAACTAGAAAGGGCCAGTCATAACTGGGCATGGTGCCGCATGCTTATCATCCCTGCGCTTGGGAGGCTGAGACAGGAGGATTTTGAAGTTTTGAAGCCGGCCTCAGCTACTTAGTTAGGCTCTCAGCAACTTAGTGAGAGACCCTGTTTCCAAATAAATTATAAAATAGTGTGGGGGTGTAGCCCAGAGGTAGAAAGCCCCTGGGTTCCACCCCCAGTACCACACATACACACACACAAAAAGGCCAACCTTGGCGGCTCATGCCTCTAATCCCAGTACCAGAGAGGCTGAGACAGCAGGTTCAAGGACACCCTTTGCGACACCCTCAGCAACCTACTGAGACCTGTTTCAAAAGAAAAGAATTTTAAAAGGCCTGGGGTGTGGCTCAAAAGTAGAATGCCTCTGGGTCCAATGTCCAGGGCTGGGGTGGAGCTCAGAGATAGACCCCTAGATGCATTCCCTAGTACCAAACCAAGTGCTGGAATCCACGTCTCGCTCAGACCCGCTGCTACTCCCACCCGCTCCCGTGGAAAGCACCCACGGACACGAGACAGGGAGCGCGGGCGCTGTGACAGGTCTGCGGCAGAGAGACACGCGTGCAGAGAGGGGCCCTCAGTCAGACCAAGGAGCTGACCAGGGTCTTCCACTGCATCCCGCGCCTGAAAGAAGTCTTAGGAGGATTGGTAGGCACCAACAACGCATGCCTGTAGTCCCAGCAACGCAGAAGGCTGAGGTAGGAGGATGGAGAAAAAGCCGGCCCAGGGGACTCGGGAAGATCGTGCTTCAAAATAGCAAACAAAAAGTTTGAGGGCGTAGCTCATTGGGAGAGCATTTGCCTCAAGCGTGCAAGTCCTGGGTTCGAGCCTCCGTACCACTGGGGAAATCAAAGAGCGAGCGAGAAGACATAGCCAGGTGACGACCGCAGGCACCCGTGCCGGGGGCCAGCCTAGGCAGGGGTGAGAGGAGGAAGCTGGGAAGGGCGAGGAGATGAAAACCACCCGCCGAGGACCGAAGTGGAAGGTAAGGAATTTTCATCTCATTCCAAGAGCTATTGAGTGACCCGCTCAGAATTCTAAGCAAGAGCCGGCGTGCTCGTATGCGCATCTGAGGACAGCTCTAGCTCCTGTGGAGAAAACACACGGAGAGGGGACGAACTACCGACGCCTGCTTGAGGGCTGACACCGCAGTCCGGGTGAGCCAAGACGGGAGCTTAGACTAGGGCGGTGGGGGTGATGGTGGGATGAAGTGGGTGACTTTGAAACAGTTCTAAGCCGGGCGTGGTGGGGCACACTTGTCACCCCAGTACTCAGGAGGCCGAGACCGGAGGATCGCGGTTCGCAGCCAGCCTCAGCTACTTAGCGAGGCCCTCCGCAACCCAGTGAGACCCTGTTTCAAAAGAAAGAATCAAAAATAGGGCTGGGGGTGGAGCTCGGAGTTCAAATGCCTCTGGGCTCCATCCTCAGACCCGCAAAAAGAAATCTAGAAAGTAAACTGACAAGGACTTGGAGACTGACTTGAGGCGGCTCCGGAGGAAGTTTGGGATGACACGCTTTTCTAGGATATGGCGGGTCCGTTAACTAAGAAAAAATACTTGGAAAGGTCAAATGCAGGGCATCAGACCAAGCGGGGACACTGCGGTCCCCGGGGGGCCATCTGGCACCGTCTAGAGACCCTCTTTCACCGTCACAGCTGATGGCGTGGGGTGGGGCGCGGAGGCAGGGATCCCGCCGGAACGACGACCAGTGCAGGGTGTTCATAGCGGGGGGAGCGGAGCCCTAGGCAGGGCGGCGCTGGCCTCAGGAGTTCTGAGTGCCAGCCCAGCAAGGGTGCCAGCAGCCTTTAGGAAACGGCGCTCGAATGCAAATACAAGTTCTTAGGAGTTGTCATTACGAGGAAGCAGCCAAGTGATCCGTTCGGGTCAGCTGCAGTCCCTCGTGGGTATATTCAGAAAGAGAAGGGCCAGGGACAGAGCCCGGGGCAGCAATATTCATACTGGGAAAGGGAAGGAGAAAGGCATCCCAGGCAAACCAGGCACGCCAGGCAGTCCCCAGTGAGAGGGCAGAACGGCACTACAGAAACCAGCAAGACGAACATAATAAAGATGCCAAAGGAAGAAAAAAGCTTGAGATGGGGACAGAAAGTTTCCAGTGGATTTGGCAAAATGGAGATATCCACCAGGCATCATGGCACATGCCTGGAATCCCAGTACTTGGGAGGTTGAGACAAGAAGATGGCAGCTTCAATGCCAGCCTCAGCAACTTACAGACACGCTTAGTAACATAGCATGACCCCATTTCCCAATCAAAAGCCCAAAGGGGTGGGCTATAGAATTCTGGGAGGCAAAATGTCCCTGACTTCACTCCCCAGTGCCATAAAGAAAAGGTTCCATGTCTTTTTTTTTTTTCTTTTTCTTTTTTTTCTTTGTGGGTCTGGGGATGGAACCCAGGGGCATTCGACCTCCAAGCTACACCCCCTGCCCTAGTTTTTTATTTTGAGACAGGGTCTGACTGAGTTGCGGAGGGCCTCACTAAGTAGCTGAGGCTGTCCGGGAACCATGATCCTCCTGTCTCAGCCTCCTGAATGTTGGGATGGCAACGCCCGGCAAAAGGTTCCATGTCTAAGGACAGGCTGAATGAGTACGGTAGCTCCAGCACTCGGGAAAGAGCGAGTCCAAGAAGCAGAAAGAAAAGATAGAAAGCTGTCAGAGGCCACGCTCAGGATGCACACACCTCATCACCAGTCCTACAGCTTGGGGAACTTCTCAATTTGCCTCTCCATGGCTAGGGACTCAACCCAGGGCTTCACACATTAAGCCAGCCCTCTACCATCGAGGTACATCCACACACACACTTGTTTTACTTTGAGACGGGGTCTTGCCAAGTTGCCCAGGCTGTCCTAAAACTTGTGGTCCTTGTGCCTCTGCCTCCCAAGTAGCTGGGATTACAGGTACACACCATCGCGGCCGGCTCATTTCCCCACTGGTTTTTTTCTACCAGAAGTACAAGCCTTCCGATCATTGCAGACGACACTTGGGTTGGTGCCCTCTTTCCTACTATTAAGGAGCCTGGATGCCTGGCATTTCCAACAGTGGACGCAGTTCTGTCTCCCCCTCTCCACCCTCCGTGGAAGGAGCCCCCGGCAATGCTGTATGGGTTAAGAGGCCCGCTTTCAGCGCGAGCCCCCTCCTCTCCAGCACGGGCGGAGCTGTGATATTCAAACATCAGGGAGGCTGCCTTCTGCTGCCAGTGCCCCAGGTCAGCTCCCGCAGCCCTGGCTCCTTTCTACCTGAGCCACTCCATGGTGCTTCTCGGGGACATTTTTCAGATGGCTTGGCTGGACACAGACAATGCTCCCATCTAGGGAAAGAAAAAGAATTAATTTGCATGTTTTTCTCCTAAAAGATGACTTAAAGCACCCAGCAACTTGAAATCGCTGCCTTGGAGAGGCCTATGGGGCCCTCAAGAAGCCACGTGGCGAATTCAAGCACGCGGCTGTATCTTTTTTTTTTTTCTTCAGAGAAAAATCAAATTGTTTCCTGGTTCAGCCATCAAGCAGCTCATTTTGAATGGAGCTGGCCCTCAGTATTTTCTCTCATACCACAAGGGCACCGTATGCTAATGTCTGCTTTCTATTCAGATTTGTTAAGAGGGAGAGAAAATGCAGTTGGCTTTGTGTATTGCTGAATAATAGAACACCGACAGCACACGCTCATTTAACTCCGCACTCGGGGCTGGGGCTGGTCCTGATGACCTGTACTTGAGGGCATAGGATGTTAACCAGCGCGACTAGAGAAAATGATGGTGTTTCAAGTGGCGTCATTGAAAACAGGCAAACAGAAAGCTCGAGAGCGGATCTGGGAACAGATACAAGAATTAAGTCAGAAAGATGCCACTATGATTTCTCTCATCAGGACCCACCAACACTTCCAATTGTTTGGTTTGGGGTCCTGAGAATGGAAGCCAGGGGCATTCTACCTCTGAGCTACACCCCCAGCACATGGTTTTGTTTTTTGTTTGTTTGTTTGTTTGTTTGCAGTACTGGGGATGGAACCCAGGAGCATTCTACCTCCGAGCTACACCCCCAAGCCTATATTTTTATTCTTTATTTTGAACAGTGTCTCACTGAGTTGCAAAGGGCCTAAGTAGCTGTGGCTGGCGGCGAACCATGATCCTCCGGTCTCAGCCTTCAAATGCTGGGATTATAAGCCCACACCACCACGCCTGGCTTTTTTTTTTTTTTTTTTCATTTTGAAACAGGGTCTCGCTAAGTTCTCAAGTCTTGCTGAGGGTCGTGCTAAGTTGCTGAGGCTCGCCTAAAATCTGTCTCAGCCTCCCAAGTACTGGGATTACAGGCATGTGTCACCACACCCGGCTCCCTTCCAATTCTTTTAAGGCAGATTTACCACCGAAAGCTCTAATTTTCAGGAATATGAGGATATGAACAGGCAGCTGTGATGAGGACACGAATGCTGCAGTCGTGACATTTACTAGGCGGCCACTAGGCATTAGGCAAATAGTGTGCAGGGGAGGGTGAGAGTTGTGATTTCCGTTGCTAGGTTACAGTGACCCCCCCCATCAGAAAGTAGCCCCAGGCGATCAGGGTATGCACAAAGGCTTCCAATTCAACTTCGGCTTGAGGTCACCATATTTCCAAACCTACTGACACCTCTCCATGGCTTTCCCTGCCTTCTCAGTCCTTGGCTTATTCTTGGTACACACAGCCATCCACTGACCTTGCCAAGTTCCCAGGTAGTACCCCACAGTCTTCGGATTTCCATCTGGGCCTCGGTTCACAGAGAAGGTGGACTTATTTCGGTAGCCATTGATGACAGGCTGGAGGAGGCAGAAGAACAAGAGAGGAATGAGGGACCACGCAACACCAAGGAGAACACAAAGGGAACTCAGGAGTGTTCTCGGAGGACGGATGATGCTGGCGTGCAAAGTATGGCCTCGCCGGGCATGGTGGCCCATGCCTGTAAGATGGTATAGTGGCGCCTGCTTGGAATTCCAGTACTTGGGAGGCTAGGACAGGAGGATCCCAGGTTTGAGGCCAGCCTTAGAAACTTATAGTGAGGCCCTGTTTCAAAATTAAAAATAAAATAGGACTGGGGGTATAACTCAGAGGTAGAATACCCATGGGTTCAATCCCCACTACCACACGCACATACACCCAAATTGAAAATAAGACTGACTCAGTGGCACACACATGTAATCCCAGTACTTGGGAGGCTGAGACAGGAGGATTCCAGGTTCCAGGCCAGGCTCAGCAACCTAGGAAGACTCTGTTTGTGTGTGATACTGGGGATTGATCCCAGGGGCATTCTACCTCCACGGTACACCCCCAGCCCTACTTTATATTTGTTTTGAAACAGGGTCTCAGTTGGTTGATGAAAGCCTCGCTACTTGCTGAAGCTTTCCTCAAACCTGCAACCCTCCTGTCTCAGCCTCCCAAGTACTGGAATTCCAAGCAGGCGCCACTATACCATCTTGTAAGTTCCTGTTTTAAAATAATAAATAGGACTGGGAGTATAGCTCAGAGGTTTAGAATGCCCCTGGGTTTAATCCCCAATATAACGCACACAAAAGAAATAAAATAATAAAAACGAATGCGAGTCCTGGGTAAATTACTTAATCTCTCTGAGCCTTAATGGCTTCATCTACAAAGGATAGTACACAACCCTCAGGGTACTTGGAATGAGGCGTCCCTGCATAATCAACTAGCAGAGAGCCTGGCCCAGCAAACACCCAGTACAGATGGCGCTATCACCAGCCAGGAAGGGCGCTGAGCATACAAGGAAGAGGGAGACGGGGCCTGACGGAGGGTATAATCGGGTGGAGAAGACCGCTGAGCTCTTCCCATTGGGGTGCGGCTGCTGTGCCATGATGACCGTGGAACGCTTGCAGGGAAGACTCTAGTCTTTGCAAAGTGTTCTTCTGAGCTTCAAATTTCACCTGCAAAAGAACATAGCAATGAAACGAAGGACAGAAAACCGTGTCCCTCAGATTCACGAACCCTCCTCTCAGCAGACACAGAACCCAGAATGACAGAATGGGAAGCGGCTGGAAAGGTCAAGAGGGAGCCAGCGTAGGCCGAGTCTCCTTTCTGACCTTTCAGACTGAACCATGTCAGCAGACCTTTATATAATGGGTATTCTGTCTGCCTTGTGTGCTCTGTATCAGGTGGCCCAGACAGTAAAGGGGCACTGATCCCCACCTGGTGTGGGGGGACTGGGCCCATGGGGAAGGGCAGGAGTGCCCTTGGGTGCAACTGGGGCATGAAAAAATAACACGGCGGAGGGAGTGTTCAGTGGATGCTAATTTTTTTTTATGAAAAGGGGGAGGAAAAAGTCGGGTATGGTGATACATACCTGTTGTAAAGTAAAATGCAAGTCCATATACAGTGTAAAGCACGAGAGAAGTCTAGTACGCGTGGTATCAGCTTTAATGGTAGTTCTCCCGGGGACGGGGCTGGGCAGTTCCGCGATGGCGCGCCCATCCCAGGCGAGAAGGGGAGGGCCCTTCTTTTAAGGTGTGCATCTCGGGGTGTGTGGTTTACTCGTGGGAATGTGCGATTCTCGAGACACTACTTGCGAGGCAGACTCTTCCTGCCTCCAGGGTTCCGCCCCCTGCCCGCGCAGAGGTCACGTGGGTGAGGGACCCCGACTTATCACCTATAATCCCAGTACTTGGAAGGCTGAGACAGGAGGATCCTAGGTTCAAAGTCAGACTCAGCAACTTAATGAAACCCTGTTTCAAATTAAAAAGAGACAGAGGCATCGCTGGGAGGTGGAATACCTTTACGTTCAATCCCCAGTACCAAAAAGGAAAGTGGGGTAAGTTTGGCAATCTGTGCATAACCAAATAGGACTCGTGGTGCTGAGAAGGGGAATTCTTTGTCTCATTTAATTCTTTTTAGTGTGTGTACTGGGGAAGGAACCTAGGGGCATTCTAACTCTGAGTTAAACCCCTCAGCCTTACTTGATTTTTTTAATTTGGAAACAGGACAGGGTCTCACTAAGTTGCAGAGGGCCTCACTGAGTTGCTGAGGCTGACTTTGAACCTGTGATCCTCCTATCTCGGCCCCCCAAGTACTGGGATTACACGTGTACGCCACCACTCCTGGCGGTCTCATTTAATTTTAATTAACTTATAGAGTCAGCTGTGCTATAAGGTGATATTAAGCATTCCTTATTGCGCTGTACAATGTTGCATGTTCACACACACACACACACACACACACACACACACACATCACAAGTGTCAGGGCTTGTGGGAAGAACGGGGCAAGACACACAATATTCCAAAATTGTATCAGAAACTCCCACAGAAAGCTGACATGGCGGCATACACCTGCTATCCCAATACTTAAGAGGCTGAGACAAGGGAGATCACAGATTCAAGGAGAGCCCAGCAATAATGAGACTCATGAAGCTAGTAAGGCCCTATTTCAAAATAAAAATAAAATAGGGCTGGATATAGCTCAAGAGATAGGGTACCCCGGGTTCAACCCCCAGTACCACACACACACACAAAAAAAAGGTAGGAAGCTGGGTGTGATGGTGCACACCTGTAATACCAGTACTTAAGAGGCTGAGACAGGAGGTTCATAGGTTTTAGGCCAGGCCCAACAACTTAGCGAGGCTCTCAGCAATGTAACAAGACCCTGTTTCCAAATAAAACATAAAATTGGGCTGGGGGTGTAGCTTGGAGGTTGAATGCTCCTGGGTTCAGCCCCCAATACCACACACACACATACATGCACACACACACACACACACACACACACACACACACACACTAAGAACTTATGCTGGGCATGCTGCACACACCTGTAATCCCAGAACTCAGAAGGCTGAGACAGAAGGCTAGGTGGATTAGAGGTCAGCCTACGCAATCTAGTGATCTCAATCATTCCGTGAGAGTCTGTTTGGGTTTTGGGGTGTTTGTTTTTGTTGTTACAGACTGGGGATTGAAGCTAAGGACATTCTACCCCTGAGCTATACCCCCAGCCCTATTTTTTAAAGAGTCTCAGCAGGGCCTGGTGGTGAGGGGGGGGGGGGAGGGAGGAGGAGGAGGAGGAGGAGGAGGAGGAGGAGGAGAAGAAGAAGAAGAGGAGGAGGAGGAGGAGGAGGAGGAGGAGGAGGAGGAGGAGGAGGAGGAAGGAGTCTAAGTTGAAGAGGGTTTCCCTAAGTTGCTGAGGCTGGCCTTGAACATGTACTCCTCCTGTCTCAGCCAGCCTCCCAAGTACTGGGATTACAAACATATGCCATGAGCGCTTGGCCCAGACTCTGTTTCAAAACAAAAATTGTTTAAAAGGGCTTGAGGGTATAGCTTGGAAGCAGAATGCCGGCGTTCAATCCCTAGGACTGAAAAAAGGATAGGAATCTATCAAAAACTGGTGGCACCATTTCACATGTATCAAATGGTTGAAAAATATGAACACGACGATAGCAATAGCATTTTACCAAAATCCCTGCGATTTGCTTGTAGAAGCTCTGCAGCTTGGTGTTACTGTGAAGTGGTAAAAGCGGGTGTGCTGGAATGTTCTGCCTGCCGAGGCAAATGGGTGCGTCTCCTCCACTGGTGCAGCTGAGGCACCGGGAGAGGCTGGCGAGGCGTGTGCGCATGCGCGGCGGTGGGCGCTCCCATGTTCAGCTGGGCACTTCCTTCGCTCACCAAGCAAACGTGAAATCTGCGTTATGCTGAAATTGACCCTAATATGTCGGTCTGCTGGAACAAGTTTGTGTTTTCAAAGCCAGCATTATGGCAGAATTGACTGTGTTTGCACTTACGCGGCCACACGTGGTCAGTGGCTACCGTGCTAGGAAGTGCCCTATGCGTGACGCCGCGAGAGCCCGGCCGCTCACACGCGGTGATCAGAGTAAGCGAAGGGACGGCGAGGAAGTCGGCCTGGGATCCGTGGTCTAGACTTCACCGGCCCAAGGCGGCCGCGAGGTGAAACAGCGTCCTTAGCGTGTGAGTGGCAGGGCCTCTGCGACCCGTAGGGCTGCCCGACCAGGCCTCGCCAGGATCCACGGCCTTTCTGTTGTGCGAGGAGGGCCCGAGGGTTTCGGCCGGGCACGCACCTTGAGTTGTTCTTCGTAGCTCAGCCTCCAGAGTGGGGTCATGACATCAGCCAGCCTTGCAAAAGAACCCAGGTGCCCGTTAACTCTCTGCGCCTGCACCGAGCACCCACTCCATGGGGTGCTTCTGGTTTGCTGACCATTCAGAAGACCCACCTCTCCTGCCCCCAGGGAGATGGAGTCAGAGCGAGGCCCATTTTGGTGCTGTCTACTTAACAAAGAACAGATGGGCAAACCTAATATAAGAAAGACCCAGATTTATCAGGCGGTAATTAATCATATTACAAAGAGCTTCACTGTTGGGTTCCTTTAAATAGCTCGCTGCCCTAATGCTTTTAAAATATAATTTGATTTAGAAACTCTATTTGTTGCATAAAATGAGGTATCTTTGTGTCATCGGGCATGATGGTGCATGCCTGCGATCCGGTATTTGGGAGGCTGAGACAGGAGGATTGCAGGTTTGAAGCCAGCCTCAGCCACACAGCGAGGTCCTTCAGCAACTTAGCAAGGACCCTGTTTGAAAAGAAAACATAAAATAGGACTGGGGGGAGGTTGGCTCAGAGGCAAACTGCCTTTGGGTTCAACCCCCAGGACCAAAACATAGAATTATAATAATAGTGGCTGGAATTGTAGCTTGGAGACAGAATGTCTGTGCATTCAATCCCCAGCCCAAAAAATGAGGTCTGTTTGTGTTTCTATAGCTACCACGGGACTATTCATTTCTCGTGCATCTATTATCACTCTGGCCCATGGCTTTCAGAGGCACTGTCCTCCTTTCTGACAAAAGTGCGCTCAAAGACTAGGAGAACGTTCCCTGTGACCTCAAAGTACTCCTACCCCTGTCTTTCAGATGTCCTCGCGTTGCCTGTGTCTCCCACATCCACCACCCTTCAAATCCTTGGAATGGCACGTTAATGATGGTGGAGATACAGAATTTCTCTCTGCAACTCAGGGAGACCCTGTTTCAAAATAAAGAATAAAAAATAGGGCTGGGGGCATAGCTCGGAGGTACAGTGCCCCTGCGTTCCAACCCCAGTACTGCAAAAAAATATATTAAAAGTAAAACAGAAGCCAGACATGGTGGCGCACGCTTGTAATCCCAGCATTTGGGAAGCTGAGTCAGGAGGATTTCAGTTCTCAGCCGACCCCAGCTACTTAGTGAGGCCCTTTGCAACTCAGCGAGAACCTGTTTCAAAATAAAGAATAAAAAAAAAATAGGGCAGGGGGTGTAGCTCGGAGGTCAAATGTCCCTGGGTTCCATCCCCAGTACTGCAATAAATAAATAAATAAATAAATAAATAAATAAATAAATAAATAAAACAGGAGTGGGGATGCAGCTCAGAGGCAGATGCCCCTGGGCTAAACACCACACACATACACACACACAATAGGAATACAGAATGTCAGAAAACTCAGAGATTGAGACTTGCTAAGAGAAAAGGCATCAGCCTGGGTCTTACCTTTCCTGCCAGTAACCATCAAGTTGTCCAAGATGGCTTGGTTTCCTGTAACACCTCTGTCCTCTTAGATACTTCTTGGCCCTCACGTAGGTGGCATTCCGCACACACGCGGGAGCCCAGAGGGGCTGTGAGCAGCGGCACGGTTTTCTAGCACACCAGGGAAGCACACCTGGTTTGGAGAAGAGACCCACCCTGGAGAGGAAGAGGTCCGGGCCACGCATGACGAACGTTCTTTAACCCCCGCCAACCAAACACGCACACTGCAATTCACCTGCACAAAAGGTCACCTGCACAAAAGGTGGACAGAGAGAAGTTGGGAAACAACTGCACAACACGTAAGCCCTCCTTCACTGGCACACACTTATGGAACGCCGGCATTTAGCACAAGTGCTGGCACAGAGGAGGGCTGCCTCTTGAACACTAGTAACGAAGAGCCCGCAATGTGGGCCCGATGGTGGACACCTGTAACCGCAGGGCTTGGGAGGTTGAGGCAGGGAGCTCACGAGTTTGAGACAAGCCTGGGCAACTCAGACCCTGTCTCAATAAAAAGCGGAGAGCAGTGGCGCACGCTTATAATCCCAGTACTTGGGAGGCTGAGACAGGAGGACTGCAGGTTCGAAGCCAGCCTTAGCTACTTAGTGAGGCCCTTCAAAACTTAGTGAAACTGTTACAAAAAGTAAAGTAAGGAATAAAAAATAGCCTGGGGGGGGGGTCCAGGTGTGGTGGCGCTGCTGGTAATCCCAGCATTCGGGAGGCTGAGACTGGAGGATCAAGGTTCGATCAAGGTTCGCGGCCAGACTCAGCTACTTCGTGAGGCCCTCCACAACTTAGTGAGACCCTGTTTCAAAGTAAAGAATGAAAAATAGGGCTGGAGGTGTAGCTCAGAGGTCAATGCCCCTGAGTTCCATCCCCAGACCTGGAAAAAAAAAAAAAAAGCCGGGCGTGGTGGCGCACGCTTGTAATCCCCGCGTTTGGGAGGCTGAGACAGGAGGATCACACAGGTTCATAACCAGCCTCAGCTACCACTGAGTGAGTGAGGCTCTCAACAACCTAGTGAGACCCTGTTTCCAAATAAAATATAACGTAGGTCTGGGAGTATAGCCCAGAGGTAGAAAAGCCCCTGGGTTCCACCCCCCGTACCACACACACACACACACACACACACAAAATAGCTGGAGTGGCGCACGCTTGCAATCCCAGCAGTGGGGAGGCTGAGACAGGAGGATCATGATTTGCAGCCAGCCTCAGCTACTTAGTGAGGCCCTCTGCAACTCAGTGAGACCCTGCTTCAACATAAAGAATAAAACATAGGCTGGGGATATAGCTTGGAGAAAGAATGTCCCTGGGTTCCATCCCCGTTACCACAAAAAGGGGGGCTGGGGTGTAGCTTGGAGATAGAATGTGAGTTCACTTCCCACAACCAAAGTCTGGAGATGTAACTCAGCACTAGAGTGCACCTGGGTTTAATCTCCAATCACACACACACACACACACACACACACACACACACACACCACAAGGCACAGTTTTAAGCTCCCAAATGAAGCTAGGTATGGTGATACATGCCTGTAATCGCAGTACTTGGGAGGTTGAGACAGGAAGATCACAGGTTCAAGGCCAGCCTCAGCAACTTAGGCCCTGTTTCAAAAAGAAAAGTTAAAAAGGGCTGAGGGTGTAGATCAGAGGTAGAATGCCCCTGAGTACAATCCAGTACCAAGAGGGAAAGGACAGGAAAGGACAGGAGGAAATCTAGCCTTCGTCCTCTAGGAAACAGGTCAGCACTGTACACATTCCAGCAGTGTCTCTCTCCCTACTCACCAGGCAGCGTCGCTATCAATCCCTCCGGTAGGTACAGAGGAGGGGAGGGGCCAGATCGTCATGTGAAAGTTTAAATCTACGATCATGTATAAAAATTATGGCAGAGCCAGGTACAGTGGCGCACGCTTATAATCCCGTCATTTGGGACGCCGAGACAGAAGGATCTGGATTCATGGCCAGCCTAAGTTACTAAAGGAGGCCTCTGCAACTCAGTGAGACTCTGTTTCAAAATAAAGAATAAAAACTACTGCTGGGGGTATAGCTCAGACGTAGAATGGCACTGGGTTCCATCCCCAGTACCAGAAAAAAAGTAGGCCTGCGAGTGTAGCTTAGAGGTAGAATGCCCTTGTGGTCAATCCCTAGTACCAATAACAAATAGATAAAAAGTAAAATCTGAGTATGCCGGCTCATGCTTGTAATCCAACTACCTGGAAGGCTGAGACCGCAGAATCGTAGGTTCTCTGCCAGCCTCAGCTACTTAGGGAGGCCCTCCACAACTTAGACCCTGTTTTAAAATAAAGAATATAAAATATGGCTGGGTGTGTATCTTGGAGGTAGAATGCCCCTGGGCTCCATCCCCAGCGCCACAAAATTTTTTTTTAAATAAATAGAATAGGAGATTGCGTGTGTGTGTGTGTGTGTGTGTGTGTGTGTGTGTGTTACTGGGGGTAGAACCCAGAGGCTTGCTACTTCCAGGCTATCCTCCCAGACCTATTTTCTATTTTATTTGGAAACAGGGTCTCACTGAGTTGCTGAGAGCCTTACTAAATAGCTGAGGCTGGCTTCGAACCTGCGCGATCCTCCTGTCTCAGCCTCCTAAATGCTGGGATTCCAAGCGTGCGCCACCACGCCCAGCTAGAACAGTTTTAAATAAGTGTCTGGGGTGTCTTTCTTTGTAATGGGCATACACACAAGATATACATATTCATACATATCATACATATAATCCGCGCACACACATAATCTGTGTGACTACTCCTGTGTGAGGAGTTGTAACCTCTACCGTCGCCTCTGCTGGCTGGGGGATTTTATTGCTCAGTGATCAGAGATGGCCCAGGCCCAGGCCGCGGTACACGCGGTAATCCCTGTACTTGGGAGGTGAAGTAGGATCCCAGCTTCCAGACCAGCTTAGTGTTTCAAAAAAATAAACTAAGAGAGAGCTGGGCGTGGTGGTCCTTGGGAGGCTGAGACAGAAGGATCACAGGGTGGAAGCCAGGCTCAGCTGCTTGGTAGGGCCCGCCTCTACCTGTTTCTCAATAAAAACTAAAACAGGAGCTAGGCTGGTGCTGCACACTCGTCATCCCAGCATTCAGGAGGCTGAGACAGGAGGATCCCCGTTGGCGGCCAGCCTCAGCTACTTAGTGAGGCCCTTCGCAACCCAGTGAGACCCTGTTTCAAAAGAAAGAATGAAACATAGGGCCGAGGGTGTCACCCGGAGGTAGACTGCGTCTGGAAAAAAATAACAAAAATTAAAAATACAGACTAATATAGGGCCGGGGGTGTAGCTCGGCCGTGGAACGTTCCTGGGTCCAATCTCTAGTACCCAAAATAAACACGTAAGTAAATCGCGCTGGGGTAGAGCAGCCTGGGTTCCACCCCAGAATCAGAAAAGCCCCAGAAGTGGGCCAAGAGCAGCCGCTAGGGTAGCTGGCCGGGAAGTGCAGCGGCCGCAGGGCCAGGCCAGGGCCGAGGTGGGCGCAGCGGGCCGCCCCAGCCCGGGCCGCGATCGGCTACTCACCCGCCTCCCGCCGGCGATGGCTCCCAGGATGGCTCCCAGGCCGCGCCTCCGCCCTCTCCTCGCCCTCCCCTCCGCCGGGAGCGGCGCTTTAACCCTTGCCACCCAGACGCCGCCCAAAGGCCTCCTTGCTGTTTCGCTGTTTCCTTGCGGTAGTGAAGACTGAATCCGAGGTGAGCTGCAACCCCAGCCCTTTTTTTATTTTATTTATGTGTGCGTGTGTTACTGGAGATTGAACCCAATAGCTCCGAGCTACACCCCCAGACCTATTTTCTTTTTTTATTTTGAAACAGGGTCTACTAAATTGCTGAGGCTGGTCTTAAATCTGCAAGCCTCCTGTCTCAGCCTCCCAAGTACTGGGATTACAGAGGTGGGCCACCACACCCGGCTTTTTTTTTTTGAAACAGGATCTCACTAGCTTTATGAGAATCTCTAAATTTCGGAGGCGTGACCCAAAGTACTGAGATCCTGAGATTACAAGCATGCACCAGTACTCTCAGCTTTTGTTTTTTTTCCCGGGTGGTGGTGGTACTGGGGTTCCTGGAAACCCTTCTACCTCCGGGCTACAGTCCCAGACCTATTTTATATTTTACTTGGAAACAGGTTGCAGAGAGCCTCATTAAGAAGCTGAGGCTGGCTTCGAACCCGAATGATCCTCCTGTCTCAGCCTCCCAAGTGCTGGGATCACAAGCGTGTGCCACCACGCTCGGCCCAGTTTCTTTTTATTTTATTGAATTTGTTTGCCTTGAACATGTGATCGTCAAGCCTCGGCCTCTCAAGTACTGGGACCAAAGCATGAACCACCACACCCAGGTTTTGTTTTTTCTTTGTTTTTTGTTTTTTGTTTTGTTTTGTTTTTGTACTGGGACCTCTAAGCTCCCATCTCAGCCCTGCCCAATTCTGTATCTTATTTTGAAACAGGGTCTCACTAAACTGCCAAGGCTGGCTTCCCAAGTCCTGGGATCACAAGCGTGGGCCAGCACACCTGGCGAAACCCTGATTTCTTTTTCTTCACCCCAAATTGTATTTAATTTTCTGTCTATTTTCTTCTAGTTCTTTGAGCCTTTTTACGATGGTATTCTGGATTGCCAGTCATTTTGCAGATCTCTTTCATTAGGCTTCCTGACTGGAGTTTTCGTACTTCCTTTCCTTGTTTTCTTTCCTTTCCTCTTTGTCTTTTTGTGCAGTGCTGGGGATGGAACCCAGCACTACTCTGCCTCTGAGCTGCACCCCCAACCCTATTTTTTAGGCTTTTTATTTTTGAGACAGGGTCTCACTGAGTTGCGAAGGGCCTCCCTACGTAGCTGAGGCTGGCCGCGAACCGCCATCCTCTGGTCTCTGCCTTCTGAATACTGGGATTACAAGTGTGTGCCACCACACACTTTTATTTTTATTTCCCTTTTCTTTTCTATCCCAGTGCTGGGGATTAAATACAGAACATTGCGTATGCTCAGCATCCACTCTACTCCTAAGCTCTATCCCTGGCCCTAGTTCCTTTTGGTGGTGACATCTATTTCCCTTACTCATGGTAATTCTTGGGTATTTGAATTGGTGTCTGAGCATATGACGATGAGGGCACCTCTTCTGTCCTCTGCAGCTAAACTCTGATTTCTTAGGTGGACCCTACTCAAGGCTCTTACATTCTAACTCTTCAGGGACTAAATCACACTGGTTATTCGCCGCCCTCGACCACAGCCTCCGCCCCTCTAATTCTAGAACGGTCAGTCACCCAGCCAGATGGATAAGAGAATGTACAGGATGTGTCTACTGCAAAACTGCTGCTCGAGTCAGGCCCAGGGTCAGGCCCAGCGGCCTGTCATCCCCGCGGTTGGGAGGCTGAGACGGCAGGATCACACGGGAGGGTCAAGGGATGGAAGACAGACTCTGGATTTAGTCAGGCCCTCTGATATTTAGCAAGACTCTGATTCAAAACAAAAAATAAAGCTGGGCGTGGTGGTGCACACCTGTACTTCCAGCACTCAGGAGGCTGAGACAGGAGGGTCGCAGTTCACGACCAGCCTCAGCTACTTAGTGAAGCTCTTTTGAACTCAGTGAGACCCTGTTTCAAAATAAAGAATACAAAATAAACCTGGGGGTGTAGCTCTGAGGTAGAATGTCCCTGGGTTCCATCCTTAGTACTGCAAAAAAATAAATAATAAATAAACTGTATACAGTAGGAGCCAGGCTCTGACGGATACCTGTAACCCTGTTGCTTGGTGGCCTAAGACAGTAGGATTGCAGGTTCAAAGAACAAAAGCTAGGCGCGGAGGCACATGCCTCTAATCCTAGTACCTGGGAGGCTGAGACAGGAGGATCGCAGGTTCCAGGGCAGCCTCAGCAACGCAGAGACTCTCAGCAACCCAGTGGGACCCTACTTCCAAATAAAAAATGAAATAGGGCTGGGGGTGCAGCTCAGAGGTAGAATACCCCTGGGTTCAATCCCTGTTACCAAAAAGGTAAATTTTTAAAATGCTGGTGGTTTAGCTTGGAGATAGAATGCCCCTGAGTTCAATCCTAGCCTCCCTGCACCAAAAATTATAATAATAATCGTTCCTACTTCATAGCGTTGTTAGAAAGATGAACTGAGTTAATGCGTGTAAAGTGCTTATTGTAAAATAAGCACATAGTAAATATTAGAAAGAAAATATTAGTGGCCTGGTGCAGTGGTACATCTCTGGCCTAGCACGTGGGAGGCCCTGTGTCCAAACCCCAGTACTACGATAATAATAATAACAATAAAGCCAGGCGTGTGGCACACATCTGTAATCAATGCCAGTAACTCAGGAGGCTTAGGCAAACTCAAGCCAGCCCTGGCAACACAGCGAGGCTCTGTCTTAAAAGAAAGAACTAAAAAGTCGGGCATGGTGGTGCATGCCTATAACCCCAGTACTTGGGAGGCTGAGACAAGAAGATTGCAGGTTTCAAGACCAGCCTCAGTCATGCAGTGAGCCTTGTTTCAAAATAAATAAAAAAGGAGGCAGAATGATCCTGGGTTCAATTTCTACTACAAAAACAAATAAGATAAATGCAAAGCAGTGGGCATGATAGCACACACCTACAATCTCAGTAGTTGGGAGGCAGAGACAAAAGGATCACAGGTTTGAGGCCAGCCTCAGCAATTTAGTGAGGCCCTCAGTGAGACTCTTTCAAAATAAAAAGAGCTAGCCGGGCGTGGCGGCGCCGGCTTGTAATCCCAGCATTCGGAAGGCAGACACCGGAGGATCGCAGTTGGCGGACAGCCTCAGCTACTTAGTGAGGCCCTTTGCAACTTAGTGAGACCCTGTTTCAAAATAAAGAATCAAAAATAGGGCTGGGGGTGCAGCTCGGAGACAGAATGCCCTAGGTTTAACTCCTGGAATGTTGAAGGGCGGGGTGCCTGGGCGGGAAGTGCACCTGGGGCTCTTTGCCCTTCTCCTGCTCTAGTACCTGCGGCACTGTGTCTCCTGGCCATGCCCTCCTTTACCACTTCCCACCTGGCCTGGCCTGTGGCGGCTAGCTCAGAGCCAGGTGCCTAACAGGAGAACCTTCCAGCAAACTCACTTAAAGCAAATCACTGTTCCCGGAGGCAGAACCCTGAGGGGTGAGTGAGAAAACTGATGCAGGCAGCCATCATGCCAGTATTTAGCCACGAGCCCATGTGTATTTATTTAATTTAATAAAGCGTGTTCCTCTAAGCAAGATAAGTCATTGCATTTGTGAGCAGGGAGAGAAACGCCCTATATGATGGCAAAGGTTAGGCTGTTCACCCAGACAGTCGGTACCCCGACATGTCACAGGCGATAGGCGGTCCTGGTAGATAGACCGGGATCGAGATAACCTTTTGCTTAGCATTGTTAGCAGCAAACCAAATCACAACGAAGTGAAATGTCCACAAATTTGTCAAATATTCTCATTTTGGCGCAAGGAAGAGACACCCACGAGGCCCTGGCATTAGCTCTCGGAAAGAATATGTCTGAAGGTCATTGGGCGGGTGGGCGGGCGGCTCTGCGCCAGCGCCTCCTAATACCTGTCACCCCTGCGCCTGCACTGCGGCTGGGAGAGGGTGTGTGCCGGGCAGCGAAGGGAAGCCCGGCCAGCCGGAGCGGGCAGCCAGCACCCGGCGGCAGGGGAGGGCGGAAGACCAGGAGTCAGGATGAAGAATGGAGGTGAATGCTCGGAGACAGGGGCGGGGCTGCAGCAGGAACGGGCTGGACCAGAGGATCGCAGGTCCAAGGCCTGCCTCGGAGACCTAGGGAGAGCCTCGCGAGTCAAGACCCCGTCTCCGAACAAAAAAGCAAAGGGCTGGGGTGCAGCTCCGAGGTAGAATGCCTCTGGGTTCAATTCCCAGGACTAAGATAACAAAGAAGAATGCACAGGCCTGGTTTAAAAGGAGCAGGGTGTAGCTCAGTGTCAGAGCACTCGTCATGCGTGCACAAGGCTCTAGGTCTGATCCCCACAACTGCGGAAGCAAAACATTAAAACCCACATGACGATCCCAGCAGACTGTGCGGATGCACGCGGAGACCATGCGCAGGACGGTGAAGACTTCGTGTGTGTGGTACTTGGGACTGAGCCCACGAGCGCTCTGCCACCCAGCTGCATCGCCAGTCTCACCTAAAATAGAAATATATTTATTTTTATATCTATTTATTTACGGTACTGGGGATGGAACCCAAGGGCGTTCTACCTCCGAGCTCCACCCTCAGCTCCATTTCTCATTCTTTCTTTTAAAACAGGGTCTCACTGCATTGCAGAGGGCCTAAGTAGCCAAGGCTGTCCGCGAACCGCGATCCTCCTGTCTCAGCCTCCCAAGTACTGGGATTATAAGCGTGCGCCACCACGCCCAGCTGTTAATTTTTATTTTACAGACAAGGTCTTGCTGAAAAGCTAAGGGTGGCCTCAAATTTGCAATCCTCCTGCCTCAGCCTCCTGAGTGACTAAGATTATAGGCATGTGCCACTTAGCCTGGCCAGAAAAGATCTATAAGATGTTCAAGCCGACCGTGGTGGCACACACCTGTAATCCCAGTACTTGGGAGGCTGAGACAGGAGGATCCATGGGTTTGAGGTCAGCTTCAGCAAGTAGTAAGACCCTCACCGACCCGAGCAAGACCCAGTTTCAAAACATAAAAATAAAATAGGGCTGGGCGTGTAACTTGGGGGTAGAATGCCCTTGAGTTCATTCTCTAGTACCACAAAAATAAAACCAACAAGGTTCAATTAAAGTGGTTTGTTCTACCTCACTGGTAATAACAGAAAGAAAAAGTACATAAATTATATAATATTTTTGTCAAATTGATAAAGATTGAGCCAGACACACTGGCTCAGAGGGCTGGGATATGAACCCCTGGGGTTCAGCTCTCAGTAATGCAGAAAATAGGTGTGAAGATTAATAAAGAACTGATGTTTCTCAAGATAAGCACAGAGCCAGGGAGGCGGGATCTCTCATACAATGAGAGCAGTCAAATTATAAATCGATACAGCCTTCACAGAAAGCAGCAGAAGCCTTGCATAGCATTCGTCCCAGAAATCCCATCTCTGGAACCTATTCTAGGAAACAGATAAGTGGACCAAGGCATGTGTCCAAAGGCTCTCTTTTTTTAATAAAAAAAAGCATCATCCAGGTGCAATATTACAGAAGTGGGAAATGGTTACATGAGACATGGAATAAACTGGGCGTGCCGGTGCACGCCCAGAATCCCAGTATATGGGAGGCTGAGACAGGAGGACAGCCTCAGCAACTTACTGAGGCCCTCAGCAACTTAAGAGAGACTCTGTTTCAAAAATAAAAAATAGCTGGGAGTGGTGGTATACACCTGTAATCCTAGTACTTGGGAGGCTGAGACAGGAGGATCACAGGTTCTCGGCCAGCCTCAGATAGTTGTGAGGCCCTCTGCAACTTAGTGAGACCCTGTTTCAAAATAAAAAGTAAAGTGGGGCTGGGAGTTTCGCTCAGAGGTAGAATGTCCCTGGGTTCAATCCCCAGTACTGCAAAAAAATTTAAAAAAAATTTGCGTGATGATGCATGTCTGTTATCCCAGTACTGGCAGGCTGAGACTGAATCACTGTGCACTCGAAGGCTCAGCAAGTAGTGAGATTCTCATCAATCTACCGAGGGCCTGTTTCAAAATAAAAACGAAAATGAGGTTGGAGGTAGAACTTGGAGGTAGAATGCCCCCAGTTTCAATCCCCAGTACCACAAAATAAAAATAATAAATTTTAAAAATAAAAATAAATAAAAATGTTTGAAAAAGATCTGGGGTTGTAGCTCAGAGGTAGAACACCCCTGGGTTCAATCTTCAGTACAAAAAATTTAAAAAAAAATAGCCGGGTGTGGTGGCGCACGCTTGTAATCCCTGTACTTGGGAGGCTGAGACAGGAAGATCGACCAGGTTCAAAGCCAGCCTCAGCTACTTAGTGAGACCCTGTTTCCAAATAAAATATAAAATAGGTCTGGGAGTATAGCCCGGAGGTAGAAAGCCTCTGGGTTCCACCTCCAGTACCACCAAAAAAATAAAAATAACAAAATAACAAAATACCTTAGGCAGGGGGAAGTCAAGTGCAGCAATCTTGGACTTCTTCATCTGTGCACCTGTCACACAAGTGTGTTCATTTTGTGGACATTCATGAAGATTTTCGTTATGATGCATGATTAAAATGCACCAATAAAAGTATAAAAATTTATAAAGATTTCTCAAGATGGGCCAGATGTGGTGATGCATACCTGTGCTCCCAGTACTTGGGAGGCTAAGATAGGAGGCCTGGGGGCTCGCCGCCAGCCTCAGCAGCTTAGTGAGGGCTGTTCCTAGATAAAGGTATGTCTCACAGGTAGAATGCTTCTGGGTTCAATCCCCAGCACCACAAAAAGTTTTAATTTAAGCCAGGCGCAGTGGCGCACGCTTGTAATCCCAGCATTCGGGAGGCTGAGACAGGAGGATCATGGTTCAAGGACAGCCTCAGCTACTTAGTGAGGCCCTTTGCAAATCAGTGAGACCCTGCTTCAAAACAAAGAATACAAAATAGAGCTGGGTGTATAACTCGAAGGTAGAATGTCCCTGGGTTCCATCCCTAGTACCGCCACCCACCCACCCCCAAAATAAACCCGGAAAAATATTATGCCATTGAAGCTGAGCATGGTAGGTACATGCTTATAATCCTGGTACTTGGGAGGCTGAGTCTGGATGATCCGGGCTTCAAGGACAGCCTCAGCCACTTAGTGAGACTTTGTTTCTTTGTTATAAGAAATAACATTGGTCTGGGAAATGGAGCTCAGAGGTAGAAGGCCTCTGGGTTCAATTCCCAGTACCAAAAAAAATTTAATAAAAATATTTTAAAAATCATGCCATCGACAAGTCGATATAACATACAATGTGTGTAAAGGCCAAGTGTAAATCTGCACTCAAATCAGCCGGGCGTGGTGGCGCGCGCTCGTCATCCCGGCGTTCAGGAGGCTGAGACCAGAGGATCAGCTACTTAGCGAGGCCCTTCACAACTCAGTGAGACCCTGTTTCAAAAACTAAGACTAAAAACTAGGGCTGGGGGTGTAGCTCGGAGGTAGAGTGCCCCTGGGCTCCGTCCCCTGTGCCGCAAAAAAGCATCAACAATGCCAAAAAGAGAGTCAAATGCTAGACCCTTGCCAGACCATGCTCCCAGGTCATGCTTCCAGATTACTGTCTAGGTTCTAACTGTAATGATGAAGGATGGAGGATGATGACAGTGATGAGCTTAATATCATTAGTGATCACAGAGCGGGGAAATTTTTTAAAGCCTCACAAAGCAGACCAGACAAGTGTGGAGTATGAGTCAAAGACCCAGAATGACAGCGGAGTCATCAGCTCCCCTCCCAACTATTTGGCTGGGAATGAGTCCGGGGACATTCTACCTCCAAGCTACACCCCGAGCCCTGTTTTATTTTTATTTTGGAGCAGGGTCTTTTTAGGTTTATGAGAGGCTCATTACTTGCTAAGCTTGTCCTTGAACCTACAATCCTGTCTCAGCCTCCCAAGTACTGGGATTACAGGTGCGTGCCGCCATGCCTGGTTTGGAATTTTCTTTTATGGGGACATAAAGCATACATACAAATAAAATGTCTCCATGGACTCTTAAAATAAAAAAGGGGGAAAGGGTTGTAAGCCAGATCGGCAGCACATGCTTGTAATCCCAGTACTAGGGAGGCTGAGATACAAGGATCGTAACGTGCAGGGAGACCCTGTTTCAAAATTTAAAATAAAATGAAATGGACTGAGGGTGTAGCTCAGGATAGAATGCCCCTGCGTTTAATCTCCAGTAAGAAAAGAAAAGTGCATTGGTCAATCTTGGTGAAGCCCACCTAGTCCAGGCTCTGTAACTGAGAAGTACATCTTATTATTCATGCAGAAATGATTGGACCGAGCCAGGCTTGGCAGGACATGTCTGAATACCAGTCCTTGGGAGGCAGAGACGGGAGGATTCTAGGTAAAATAGGGCTGAGGGTGTGGCTTGGAGGTAGAACTCCCCTGAGTTTAATTCCCAGTTCCAGGAAAGAAGGAAGGGAGAGAAAGAAAGAGAGAGAGAAAGAAGAAAGAAAGAGAAAGAAAGAAAGGAGAAAGAAGGAAGGAAGGAAAAAGGGAGGGAAGGAAAAAGGGAAGGAAGGGCGATTCGACTCAGAGGGGCTAACTTGCAGATTTACAAGTCAAACACCAGCGAGGAATATTCTTTCCAGTGCCAGAAATATCTTATCTGCTCTCTAGTTCCATGCCTGCCGGCTATTAATGTGCCCAAGAAACCAAACTAGTAATCAGAAGGTCACTGTCACGTGAGCGAGTGGAGGGAGCTCTCTGGCTGCGTTATTTATAACACGTCCACCAGGCTGTTCCTGCTGCTGGAAAAGCGCCGCAGAAACCCCGCCTCTCCAGTGTGCTTTCCCCACTATGTCTAACTAGTTACCAGAATCTTCTGCCATTACGACAGTACCTGCCTCCGATCCTCAGTACACGCCACCGTTTCCAAGGTAACAGCTCATCTTCCGAGAGTCACATTCCGGGCTGGGAGCTCCCAGGTGGGATATTGGGAAGCCTCTTAATCTCGTCTGCAGCATATCTGCAAATTGTATTTACCAGGAGTCGCTTCTGGGAAGAGTCACAGATGGCTAGTTTCATCCACTCCGAGCCTTCTCTTTTGAAAGTTTTTCAATTGGAGAAGTCTATCATTTCCTGATTTACGGGTCTAATGTTTTTCTCCACTGTACTTCTTGTGTTCGGAGACGCGCGTTACTTCAGGGGCCCATCGGCTCGCTGCTAAACACTGAGCGTTCTGATGAGCCTGCTTAGGAGAGCAGCACCTCCAAAGACGGGGGAGCCAGAGAGGAGGCGCGGGGGTGCTGGACAGATGAGGGTCCAGTGGGCATGCGGCAGAGGAGTTGTGTTGTGTGGGAGGAATTACTCTGGAATCTGTCGCCACACTACCTAGCTGTCTTTATACTCTGGTTTCTAGGGTAACACATATTTCCCACCCTGCATTTGCGTGACTGGCACTAATGTTAATTTGCTCATTTAATAAGCCCCCAACTCTTCGCTTTTTAAAATTGTGTGGAGCTGGGCATGGTGGCCCAGGCCTGGAGTCCCGGTACTTGGAAGGCTGAAACAGGAGGACCGCCGGTTCAAGACCAGTCTCAGCAGTGTAGTAAGAGCCTGTTCCAAAATAAAAAAGGGATGGGACGTAGCTCAGTGGTAGAATGCCCCTGGGCTCAACTCCCAGCACCAAAAAAATAACAGTAATAATGTGGAAATTTGCAACTCAGTGTTATTAGCTCTCCAGCGCTAAGGACTCGTCCCTCATTCCGAGAAGTAGAGAAATAATCTAAGAATCTCTAGCTCATGTCCTGAACCACACTGGAACATCATCAGTACGTGAACCTGGGCTTTATTCCTGAGACTCAGCACAAGAACACAAGCTCCGCAACAACCCAGCGGCTCTAATTTCCATCTTCTTCAAATCCGTCCTCAGCAAAACCTTCATAAAGACACTAGTTCCACCGAGTGCAGTGGCATCTGTAATCCCAGCACCTGGCAGACTCAGACGGGAAGACAGGAGGATCTCAGGTCCCTGGCCAGCCTTAGCGAGGCCCTCAGCAATGTAGACCCTGTCTCAAAATCAGAACTAAAAGGGGCTGACTGTCGGGGCCCACTCGGCAGGACCGAGGTGGCACCCAGGCTTGTTGCCAGCGTGGACTCAAGATGGCGCCTGGGCTTGCAGCCAAGTCACGAGGCTCACGAGGCTGGCGGTGCCCTGAGCCTGCGCAGTGAGCCCTATCAGGTGCCTTACGGATGATTAGTGACGCAGCGCCTCGTGCTACCACCTGCCCGCCCAGGAGAAGGTTAAAAAGCGCGCATGCCCTAGCGGGCGGGGAGAAGAGGGTTGGTGGACAGGAAGAGCAGTTCCTTGGCGGACTGCTCCGGGCTCCGAGCTGGGACGGACATGTTCACAAAGCCACCACGGTGACCGGTGTGTGCTGCAGCAGAGACGTAGAGTGCCACGGAAGAGGGTTGGTGGAGTGATGGGGGAAAGATGGAGAAGATCTACGGGAACTGTATAAGAACCTGGGGTAATAAAACTGCTTGAGGAAGATCGTGTAAGAGTCGTCACTGCGCACGACAGCTGACAGTGTAGCTCAGAGATAAACTGTCTCTGGATTCAATCCCCAGTACTAAAAAAAAGCACTGGTTTTACCGGGTGAAGTGTCATCCACCTGTCATCCCACTATTTGGGAGGGCTGACACCAGAGGATCGCAGGTTCCAGGACAGCTCCAGCAATTTAGGGAGATTCGCGGCAACCTAGCAAGACCTTGTTTTAAAATATAAAATAAAAAAGAGCTAAGGGAACAATTCAGAGGTAGACTGTCACTGGGTTCAAACCTCAGTAACACACACACACACACACACACACACACACATTAATAAATAAAGATACTAGTTTCTACATTCTTAAATGATAGTATCTATATTCTTGGAATTCTTTTTAAGTCACTGTAAGTTAATGGGATAGTAGGACTCAGTTACTTTTACTTTGTGCGTGGGGGGGTACAGGGATTGAACTCAGGGGAGTTAGACCTCCAATATAGAACCTCAGCCCTTTTTTATTTTTGGTTTCTGACAGGATCTAAGTTGCAGAGGGCCTTGCAGAGTTGCTGAGGCTGTCCTCAACCTGCTATCCTCCCGTCCCAGCCTTCTCAGTACTGGAATCACAGGCCTGCACCACCAAGCTCAGCCTGATTGCTTTTATGTTCTATTTTGGTAGATGAAAAACTTCCTGCCTCATCCCCTCTGAGTTAAGAGGGGCTATTTGGCTCCTAAACTGTGAATTAGGGCATTTTCTGAAGGAACTCCATCCTGTTGGAAATGAAAGTGACTGCACAGAAGAGCCTGTGACAGTAATGAGTCTCCCGCATGGGTGGAGTCCGCACACTGCCCAGGGCTGCACCCATTCATCTCACACAGGAACCTGTTCTACACAAGAGGACATCGGCCGCCGCCCTTCACACAAGAGTAACTGATACACAGAAAGGAAGAAAAACTGTCGAAGGTCACATAGTAATTGATGAAACTGGCATTTAAATTCAGCTGTGTAAGGCCTGCGCTTCCACTTTGGATGGGGGTGGGGGGGAAGGGCTCTAACCCAAGGCTTTCGTGCATGCTAAAAAGGCATATAGGTGGCCTACAATTGAGCTAGGCCCCAGCCCAGCCCAACTGTTTTTGTGGTACTCAGGATGGAACCCAGGGGCGTTCTAGCTCCGAGCTACGCCCCCGAGCCTTATTTTATTTTATTTTTATTTTCAAGCAAAGTCTCACTAAGTTGCAGAGGGCCTCGCTTAAATAGCTGAGGCTGGCTGAGAAGCTGCGATCCTCCTGTCTCAGCCTCCCAAGTACTAGGATTACAGGAGTGCTCCACCACACCCAGTCAAAGGGTTAAAAATCTCAGAGCAGTATTTGCCAAGTACAGCTACCTGTCAGTTGAGGTTTTGATAGAACGGACACATTCAGCCTGATCCTGTGGACGGTCTCCATTAGCACTAGCTTGGAAAGCTGAGGAAAGCCATCGCGGTGCCAGCTCTCCTGTGAGCTGTGGTTCGCGCCAACCTTCTAGAGAATATATATTGCCCACAGTAGCAGACAGAGGCGCAGCTGAATCTAACACTCATCCTACCAGCCTCGCCCTCTCACTTCAGTTTCCCCTTTGGACCTTGTGCTTCTCTCAGACGCCACTGCGGTCACTGAGATTTTGGGTAACGGTATTAGAAGCGTTTGGAAACTCGTTAAAAATGCCAGTGCTGGGGACTCACCGGAACAATGAATGGGGATCTCTGTGGGTGGTCCGATTTATGCTTTCAAACCAGATTTCCCAGCCAGGTGTGCTAGTGCATACTTGTTATCCCAGGAGTTGGGAGGCAGAGACAGGAAGATCCCAAGTTTACGGTCAGCCTCAGCTACTTAGTGAGGTCCTCTGCAACTTAGTGAGACCCTGTTTCCAAATAAAAGAATAAATTATGGCTGGGGGTGTAACTCGGAGGTAGAATGCCTCTGCATTCCATCTCTACTAACACACACACACACACACACACACACACACACACACACACATATGGCCTAATAATCCTAGTTTCTACTTTTAGGAATTGATGTAAGGAATGAATGTGATTATGTATATAAAATAATTAGAATGGCACTTGACACCTGGTCAGATCTCAACAAATAACTCTCTATTAACTAAACCATTCTTACTGGAATGAAGAACAAATATACCAAAACAAAAACTACCTTTCAGCCTACTGTTTCAAGTAGCATTCTCAGTGCTGTAGTCCAAAACAACTGAACATACAACTTAGAGGAAGAAAATTTTATTTGCTCACAATTCTGAAGATTTCCGAGGTCCAGGCCATGTCAGGCTAGGTCTATGGAGCTCAGGGTATGGCAGCAGAAAGCAGAAAGAGGGAGAGTGCAGTGCAAGACTACTCTTACATCATGGAGGCGGACACCAGAGAGCAGACAAAGGAATTCAAAGACAAAAGCATAGTTCTGCTGGGCGTGGTGGTGCACTTGTAATCCCCCTGCGCTTGGGAGGCGGAGACAGGAGGATCGCATTCAAAGCCAGCCTCCCTGGCTTAAGAGACCCTGTTTCCAAATTAAAAAAAAAAAATATATATATATATATATATATATATATATATGTACACACACACACATATATGTATATTTATTTATTTATTTATAATAGGTCTGGGAGTGTAGCCCAGAGGTAGAAGGGTTTCCAGGAACCCCAGTACCACCAAATTTTAAAAAAGCATAGTTCCAAAGGCCACACCCCTAGAGATATACCTCCCCCAGCCACACTCTACCTCCCTAAGTTACTACCCAGTAAATCCATTAAAAAGAATGTATCCATTAATGAGATTATAACCTTTATGGAATAAGTCTATCAACTCTGAGCATTAATTCATGAGTTCTTCAGGGGATATTCTATATCTAATCGTAACACTGACCATAGTGGCACAACCCCATAATCCCACTAGTAGCATGTGGTAACTTAGCAAGACCCTGTTTCATAATTAAAATAAAATAGGGTCAGATACTATACCTGAACCCCAGGACTTAGGTGGCTGAAACAAAAAGATCACAGGTTCAAGGCCAGCCTGATCAACTTAGCCAGACCCTCAGCAACTTAGTGAGACCCTGTTTCAAAATAAAAAATAAAAAGGGGCTGGGAATATAGCTTGGGAGTAGAACACCTCTGAGTTCAATCCCCAGTACCAAAATAAAATAAGTCTGAGAATATAGCTTAGAGTTAGAATACCCCTGGGTTCAATCTCCAGGACTACAATAAAAATTTTAAAAATTAATTTTAGGGAGTTACTGGAGATTGATGCTAAACCACTCTACCACTGAGCTACATTCTCAGTGTTTTTTACTTATTTTGAGACAGGATCTCAATAAGTTGCCCAGGGCTAGCTTTGAATTTGCACCCTCCTACCTCAGCCTCCTCGGCAAACTGGAATTATACATGTGCACCAGCACACACAACGAAAGCAAACTTGTTAAAGAAGGCGTGGTAGCTGGACAGGGTAGCACACACCTGCAATGCCAGTAGTTGGGAGCCTGAGACAGGACGATCGCAGGTTTGAAACCAGCCTCAGCAACTTTGAAAAACTCTTAACAACTTAGCAAGATGTGCTGCAAAATAAAAAATAAAAAGGTTTGGGGGTCTAGCTCAGTGGCAAAATGCGCCAGTACACACAAAAAGAAAAAAATGTAAAACAAACCAACAACTAACCACTTGGCTCTCATAATTAGCATCATTCAAATGTAAGGACGACTCTTCCTCCTGGAAACAGAAGGCAAATGCGTCCAGTGCTATGAAGGTGTGCGACTTTTCCTGCTACCGAAGTCAATGGTGCTTGGAGGTGCAGGGAGAATTTGAGCAGCGGAAGTGCTTCGGAAGTGCTTCGTAAGAGAAAAGACAAATGAACTTGTCAGACCCTTCCTCTCTCAATAGCAATAGTTTCTCCCATAACAAAGATTGCTTCCCAGTAGTAACAAGCATGGGCATTCCTGCTTCGCTTGGTCCTTCAATTCACCAAGTGGGCCTCCATCTGTCTCCTTGCCCTAGGCCAGGCAAGTAGTAAAAGCTGGCTTGTAGCCTGCCTGGTGGCCATCCCAGTACTCAGGAGGCTGAGAGAGGGGATGGCAGATTCTCCGTCAGCCTCAGCAACTCAGCAAGCCTCTGTTTCAAAATAAAAGAGTAAAATAGGACCGGGGGTGTATCTCAGAGGTAGAATGTCCCTGGGCTCAATACCCAGTACCACAGAAAGCTTTTAAGAAATTTTAAAAATAGGGCTGGGAGTGTAGCTCAGAGGTAGAACACCTCTGAGTTCAATCCCTAGTACCTAAATAAATAATTAAAAGGGCACCTCCAGCCTTGCTTTTCATTTCAGTCACAGGGGAGAGTTTTTCACTTCTTCTTCAGGGCTGGGGTCGAACTAAGGGCCTTGTGCGTGCTGGGCGAGCACTCCGTCACCGGGGTCATCCCAAGCCCGCCCAGGAACTTTTCTTGTTTCCTTTTTCTTTTCTTGTTTTTTGTTTTGTCTTGGCACTGGGGATTAAACCTAGGGGCATTGTACTTCCAAACTATACCCCTGCCCTTTTAGTGTTGTTGTTGTTGTTGTTGTTGTTGTTTTAATTTTTAAACAGGTTCTTGATAAGTTGCTGAGACTCTCACTAAGTTGCTGAGGCTGGCCTTGAATTTGAGATCCTCCTATGTCAACCTCCCAAGAACCAGATTAGAGATGTGGACCACCACACCTGGCACCTAGGAGCTTCACAAAATGGTACTTGCAAGATGCAATGGTGGACCCCTGTGATTTCAGCGGCTTGGGGGACTGAAGCCGGAGGGTTGCAATTTCAAGGTCAGCCTGGGGAATTTAGTGAGACCCTGTCTCAAGATCAAAATAATAGAGCACCCCTGGGTTTTCTTCACAGTGGGATCATAAGTTATTTTGCTTCCTATGACTTAGTATTTTGCACATTTTATAATGAGTACGTAGTATTCACATTATCATGTCATTTGGAAGTTGTTGAACTACGTGGATAGAAAGCCTCTGGGTTCCACCCCCAGTACCACCAAAAAAAAAAAAAAAAAAAATAGAAACAGAGCTGGAGGTGTGACCCAAAGGTGGAATACCTCTGGGTCCATACTCTGGTACAATAAACAAAGAAATAATAAAAGGGTTATTTTCAAATAAGAGTGATGGGAATGGGTGGTGTACTTGGCAGGCTGAGAAAGGAGGACCACAGGTTTGAGCACAGCCTCAGCAACTCAGGGAGACTCAGAGGACTGAAAGTTTTAGGCCAGCCTCAGCAACTTAGTGAGACCCTGTTTCAAAAAGTGAAAAGTAAAGCCAGGCGTGGTGGCATATACCTGTAATCCCAGTACTTAGGAGGTTGAGACAGGAGACTCGCCGGTTCGAGGGCAGTATCAGCAATTTAGTGAGCCCCTCGGCAAGGATAGTGAGGTCTGTTTCCAAATAAAAAGGAACTGGAGTGGTGGGGAGGGGGGAGAAGGAGGAGAAAGAAAGAAAGAAAGAAAGAAAGAAAGAAAGAAAGAAAGAAAGAAAGAAAGAAAGAAAGAAAGTCAGTCCAGGAGGCTGGGGCGGAGAAGATGCGCCTGGGGGGAGTTTGCCCTAATCCCTCATTCGAGGGGCCGCTCAGTACCGCTCGGTGCCTGCTGGAGGCGCGAGCTCGCAGCTTGCTCGTGAGCCTGCGCCCACGCCTGGGCTCCGGGCTTCGCCAACGCGGGAGTCGTTTTGGCCGGGGAGGGCAGGCGAAGGGCATTAGGACCCAGCGTTCGTCGTAGTGAGAGGGTTGCATCTCGATCTCTCAATTTTCCTCTCGAGCTCCCTCTCTCTTTGTCATTCCGGCGCCCGCCGCCTCCGCCGCGCCCCTCTGCTTAGACCCGCCGCGCCCAGCCGGAGCGTTAGTTGGGACCTGCCTTGGTGACCCCCATGGCATCCCCGAGAACCGTCACCATCGTGGCCCTGTCGGTGGCCCTGGGACTCTTCTTTGTTTTCATGGGGACCATCAAGTTGACCCCCAGGCTCAGCAAGGATGCCTACAGTGAGATGGTAGGTCCCCGCCTCCCGTCCCACCCCTCTACCTGCACCCCATCCTCCCTACTCCACAACAACTTTGCGGCCCCGAAGGAGCCGCTGGACGGGGCCCTGCGGGAGCAAGTGCTGGGGAACTCCGGGGTGCCCGCGGGGGAGGCCCCCGGCGAGCCCCCACCCCGCCCGAGTGGCCGAGGGCTGGGACCTGGCCGCACCTGTCGGTCAGGAGCCCTCCTCCGCCCAGCGCCGCCCAGAGCCGCCGCCTCCGGGAGCCGAGAGTTGAGCCAGCGGCAGAGTTGCTGTATTTTAGAGGGGAACAAAGGGGGGTGCGCTGGCCCGGCCGTGCGGCTGCCTCCCGAACACAAAGCAGGCTCAGCCCAAAGAAAGGTCACTTGGTTTGCGGGTTCGGTGTGCCCGATCTGCCAAGTGCGCCTCTCCTCCGGCCCCGGCGCCCCACGCTGCCGCCCGCGTTCTCCGGGCCAGGCCCGCGGCAGCCTCCCGAGCGAGTGGGACCCGGCGCCCGGAGTGCCCGGAGCAGGAGGGATGCTTCCAGCGCCTTCCGTCTGCCCCTCGCACCACCTTCCCTCTTGCCCGCCCCGCCCCGCGAGGGGACCCCTGCGCCTGCCCGCGGGTGATGGGCTCTCAAGGTCAAGGAGGAAATGGGCTGAGGACGGGGAGCGGAGGGCGGACGCCGTGGGGCCGAGGCTGGGAAGAACGGCCTCCCGTGGACCCGCGACCCCTCCCAGCCGCCCCGGGATCCGTGTCCTGGGCTGGGCCCGGGGCTCGCCCTTGCGATGCGGGTGGGGGAGGGTGGCGGGACTCTGCGCGAGGTCGGGCGGGTGGCAAATCCCCGACAGGCTTCTCCGGCCCCTCCGCCCTGCACGTTTGACCAGATGGAATTGAAATTAGGTCAGAATGCATATGGGGGGGGGGCAGCAGGAGCCACCAGGGCTCGAAGGGGTGGGGGCCGAGGGACCGGACGGGGCGGGGATGCCGCTGTGTGTGTCTTGGCTTTACTTCTGTAGGTCCGCATCTCGGTGCGCATGGACGCGCACCGCAGGTATTTTTAAGCGTCCCCTTTCCTTAGGGAAACCGTACCCGGGTTCCCTGCTCTGCAGATCTTGCGCGGCTGCGTTACGGATCCCGCAAGCTGCGCCCTAAGTGCACGGGTTGGGTTCTGCAGTGAGTGCGACTAAGATGGAGTCACCGGGAAGCTCCCTACCAGTTTGGCAGGAGCTCCGGAGGACCAGCCGCCAGTGGGTTGATGAGATTGCTTTCTTCCTGGGGAGTGGAGCTGTCTGGTGCAGCCTAAGGAAAGAAAGAAGAATCAGATGTGAAGATGCCACATCATACACAAGAACATTTAAATAGTTGTAGTCTAAGTGTGTGTGTGTGTGCGCGCGCGCGCGTGTGTGTGTGTGTGTGTGGAAAGCCTAAGTGGGAGGCAGCGTGAAGATGTTCCCACTGCCCCTCCCCAGGCTGGAGATGGGCCTGTGGCATGGGGCTACACAGTGCATAGGCTTGGCCCGCTTTATTCTCAAGCCTGCGGGATGAGGGTGAATTCAGATCTAGTACAAAGAAAGGGCTCAGTCTGGTCACCGCCCTTCTGACTTTTTTCATTTGCTTTTTCTTTTTGGTATTGGGGGTTGAACACAGGGACTTTCTACCTCTGAGCTCCATCTCCAGCCTTCTTTATTTCTTATTTGGAAACATGAGCTCGCTACATGGCCGAGGCTAGGCTTGAACCTGTAATCCTGCCTTAGCCTTGCTCTTGACGATGAGCAAGTTCAGGAGCCGGCCATGGCTTCTTAGAAGGGCCAACAGCTACTCCAGACCCCGAGCCTGCAGCAGATGGGACGGTAGCTGGGACTCTCTGCTTTCCATTTAGGAGCAGTTCCTCGGCCTTGATGGGCTTCGGCACATACTGACTGCAGTGGTCTTTCCCATACACTCTCCAATCGTCTCTGTCATTGTTTGAAGATTTATTTGTTCCTTAAGACATCAGAGAGCAGAGAGAGAGGTCGAGTTATTTCATTAGTCACTCTCATTTTACAGGTAGATTAACTGAAGCAAGTTGACCGACTTATCCGAGGTCACGGGAGCTGTTTTGGGGTAGAGATGAAAAGCCAAGCCCATGACTCAACATTCCCGGTAGAGGGGCCATTCATGGTTAAAATGGGTAGACTTTTTTTGATGCCAAAACTAATCCTGGTTAAAATTGGTAGATTTTTAATGACAGAACTGACAACTGATTTTTAAAAACACCTGGCATGTTCTTCCTCTTCTTCTCACAAGAGTTCAACTCCCCGTTCTTTACTTTGGGGTTTGGTTTTACTTCAAAACCATTTTTTTTTTCAAATTTAGAAAACGATTTTGCTTTTCTGACAGTTTTGACCGTTGTTCTACACCTGCAGGGTACTGGATGCGGCGGTGCACATTTCTAATCCCAGTGCTTGGGAGGCTCAGACAGGAGATGACCAGTGTAACTTAACAAAAGCCCGGCGTGGTGGCGCACACTAGTAATCCCAGCACTCGGGAGGCTGAGACAGGAGGATCGCGGTTCGCAGACAGCCTCGGCTACTTAGTGAGGCCCTCCGCAACTCAGGGAGACACTGTGTCAAAATGGATAAAAATAGGGCTGGGGTGCAGCTTGGAGGTCCAAGACCCCTGAGTTTCATCTCTGGTACTGCAAAAAATAAAAATAAAATAAAAAATGAAAAGAAAGGGCCGAGGGTATACATCAAAGATAAAATGCCCCTGGGTTCAATCCTCAGCACCAAAACATAAATAAATAAAACCACTGGTGTTCTCCAGTGTTATTCCCTCCACGAAGAATCACAGCTAAGCTGGGAGTGCTGGTGCATGCCTGTCATCTCAGTATGCGGAGGCTGAGCCAGGAGGAGCAGCAAAGTTCCAAGGCCGGCCTCAGTTATTTAGGGAGACAGACCATTTCAACATAAATCAATAAGTGAATAAGATGGACTGCGGTGTAACGCAGTGGGTTCAATTCCCTAATACCCCAAAAACTAAAAAAGAAGAAATCACTGCTAAAAACAAGCAGATCGAAGACCAGAGACGCAGGAGAGCTTAGTGGAGAGCTTAGTGGCTTTAGATCTTACAGTCTTGGCTTTGGGACAAATACGCTTCTTCCGAAGGGAGTGAATAGGAACTGAAATTGCATATGCGAGTGTCCAGTGTTTGCTACAGATGTTCAAGAAACGCTCTGGGAGGACGGGAGCACCCAGGCTCAAGGCCAGCCTTAGCAATGTACACCCTGTTGAAAAGAAAAAGGGCTGGGGGTGTAGCTCGGGGATGGATGCTCCTTGACTCAACCCTGAGAAAGAAAAGGAAATGCTCCATTAGGGCTCTGGATGTAGCTCCGCGGTGTGGCGCTTGCCTAGCACACCAGGAGGCTCCCCAGCATGGGAAAAACAAACAAGTCAGGTGTAGTGATGATTCTAAGTGGCTTTGTTTTCTGCAGTCGCTCTCTTCCTTCTTTCTGGCACTACGGATTGCACTCAGGGTCCTTCTACCTCAGAGCTACACCCCGCCTCTTTTATTTTTTATTTTGAAACAGGGTCTCGCTTATTCAGTAGCTTTCAAACGAATCTGAATCCTCAGTTTAGGGGACTGAAACCCAGCATTTCGAAGAAGCGAGCTATTTTCCTGTGCCCCGGGTGAGCACCGCGTTATGGGGTCAGCCAGGATTGACCATCCCCTCGCCCTCCCCCGCCCGGGTGCTGTGCTGCGGACCCCGCCGGGGCTAGCAGATGCGTTTCTGAATAGCCCATCTGGCATGTTTCAAACCTCCTCCAGAGTCAGCAATGTGATTAGAGAGTGCGCTGAATCCTGCGAATCCAACTCGATCAGCCACGCCTTTGACGGAATGCCTTCCTTACCTTAAAGTGGGAGGCAGCGCTTCCAGGTGCGGCCACGCTGCTCCCAGTGCAGTACTGGGAACTATGAAGAGTTAACTTGCCTTTAATTTGACATTCAGCGTTTTTGAGGGAGGGGGTACTGGGAATCAAACCCAGGGGCCTTTTACCTTGGAGCTATACCCCCCAGCCCTATTTTCTGTCTTTGATTTTGAAAGTCTTGCTAAGTGGCTGAGGCTCTGGTTAATTTGCTGAGGCAGGCCAGGAACCTGCAGTCCTCCAGTCTCAGCCTGGAAAGTCCTGAGATTACAGGCAGGGGCGCAGAACCCACTGATGTTACTGTGTGTGTGTGTGTGTGTGTGTGTGTGTGTGTGTGTGTGTGTGTTGTTTGATTTTGGTGGCAGTCTCTCCATTCTATAAGCATAGGGGCAGCCATGTGGATTAATGAGAAGGCACCAAACTCTTGGCTCTGAGTCGGGTGGGCCACGCCTCCGCCTGGCTTCCCCTCATAGTCCAGGTTTGTTGACTTGATTGATGGGTTATCTGGGGTTAAACTCCTCCAGTTTGTGACACCCTGGGGAGCCACTCCCAAGGGTCGGACACCTTGTTGAATGTTCCCGGCAGTCTTGTACTTCCAATCACTGCCATGAATCGCTTTCCAAGAGACAATACGCTAGCCGCCATCGGTATGGAGACTGCGCTTCCAACCACGTTTACCCCCTTAGAGAGCGAGCTGAGCCCCTGACATGACAAGCGGCCGTTTAGCCCACGCGGCAGCCATCACAAGGTCAATCCGCTGGCAGAAAGCGGGGTGCTCAGTAGGCCCAGCTGAGCGTGTTTCAGAGCCCCTTGATTGGCCCTAGAAGGCACACTAGCCGACTTCCTCTCTAGGTGGGTATTCCGTGACAGTGGAATACAATGCTCCAAAGGTGTTCGCCACTCACATGGCTGTTGGGCAATTAGACTTGTGCTGGGCTTTCCATTGCACGAAATGATGCGCCCTGATCCATTGCTGGCTTTTTTCCTATGGTGACTCTGGAGAATCCAACATGAGTCAGTACGTTTTGCAGCACTTAGGTTGGCTTTAGGTTCTAACATAGCAACCAGTCTGAGATTTTTAACCAAAATCTATTTTTGTCAGTACCCTCTTCTGCTAACATACAGTTCTTTCTCTGTGAATTTTATTTTAAAGTTTATTTATTTTCAGTACTGGAAATTGAACCTAGAGTCATTCTACCAGTGAGCTCTATCCCCGGCACCGTGTGTGTGTGTGTGTGTGTGTGTGTGTGTGTGTGTGTGTGTGTGTGTGTGTGTGTGTACTAAACCCAAGGGCGGTCTCCTTCAGAGCTAAATGACTAGTCCTATTATTTATTTATTTTTCTGTAGTATTAAAGGTCAAACCCAGGAGTTTTCTACCTCTACACTACACCCCCAGGCCTTTTTATTTTATTTTTTATTTGGAAACAGGATCTCGCTAAGTTGCTGAGGCTGATCTCAAACTTGCAGTCCTCCTGTTTCTACCTCTCAAGTATTGGGATTACAGGCATGTGCCATCCTGCCCGGCCTATTTGGAACAGGTTCTCACGCCTTTCATCCCAGTATTTGGGAGGCTGAGACAAGAGGATCAAAGGTTCGAGGACAGCCTTCTTAAGTAGTGAGACTCTTGTCAACTTAGTAAGACCCTAATGGAAAATAAAAATAAAATAGGGCTGGGGATGTCGCTCAGAGGTAGACTATCCCTGGGTTCAATCCCCATTACCACCGAGAGAGAGAGAGAGAGAGAGAGAGAGAGAGAGAGAGAAGGGAGGAGGGAGGAGAGAGAGGGAAAGGGAGAAAGAGGGGGGACAGGTTCTCACTAAATTACTGAGGCTGGCCTTGAGCCTGCCATCCTCCTGTCTCAGCTTCCCAAGTACTATAGGACTAAATGTGTGCCACCACACACAGCTCCTAGCACTTTTTATATTTTATTTTGAGACAGAGTGACAGGCAGAAGGTCTCTGGGTTCAATCCCCAGCATCCCAAAATAAATAAAATTGCTCAGGCTGGCCTGGAAGTACAAGGCTCCTGGCTTGGCCTACCAAATGCCGGAGTACGGTATATACCAAAATGTGCGCGTGACGGTACAGTGCAAGGAGCTTTCAGAATACTCCCGTGTGAGGGCCCCTCGCAGCGACTGCCTTCCCCAGGGTAATTACTGCCCCACTCCTACCAGCAGAAGAGAGTTTTACATACTTTCCAACCTTATGCAAATGTGTGTGTATATAAAATATAGAGAATACAAATGGTATATTTTATATTTATTGATATATATACATATGACACATATCACATACATCTGACATATATGCTAGTTCTACATACCATGCACTTATGCTACATGGAAACATGATATTCTTCTTGAAACAGGGTCTCCCTAGGTAGCTGAGTCTTGCTAATTTGCCGAGGCTGGCTTCCGACCCTGTGAGCCTCCTATCTCAGCCTCCCAAGTAGTGGGATTGCAGGCACGGACGCTGGGCCTCATCCCGCTGTGATTATATCATCCAGGAGACTAGCCCAGTTGTTCCTCCTTTCACCTGACTGGCAGCTGTGAAGTAAAATGGATCAGATCACCGTCGTCTGTTAGCTGACAGGCTGGTCACTAGTTGTAATAAGTGAATGTGACTTGATGGTTTAAGCTGTCCGAGTGTAATGGCGTTACTACGAGCTCATGGGCCCCGGAGTAAAGAGCAGGTACAGAGGGGGAGGTCCGACCCCAGACGGCTCGGCGCCTCCACTCAAGGCCCGCGCCTTTCCACTGGTCCTCAGGCCTCGAGATCGGCCCTGACCGATGCAGCACTGCTATCGCGAACATAGTTACTCGGGCTGGCAAATGGATTCCTCACTGTGCGGTTAGTGAATACTGAAATGTGTGCATTATGATTCTTCGACTAAATCTCCACGTGATCACTTGACTAACAGAAGGAGAAACTGAGGTCATAAGATGCTTAGTGATATTCCCCAAGCAATTTAGAGACCAAAGTAAAATTGAAATTAAGCACTTCCTTATGGTACTGGGAACTGAACTCAGGGCCATTCTCAGGGCCCTTCTACCTCTGAGCTACACCCTGGCCCTTTTATTATTATTATTATTGTTGTTGTTGTTGTTGTTGTTGTATTGGGGATTGAATCTAGGGGCATTCTACCTCGGACCTATACTCCAGCCCTTGTAGTTAATTATTTATTTTTAATTTAATTTAATTATTTTGCAGGACTGGGAATTGAACCCAGGGGCATTCTGCCTCTGAGCTACACCCCCAGCCCTATTTTTTATTCTTTATTTTGAAACAGGGTCTCTCTAAGTTGCAAAGACCTCACTAAGTAACTGAGGCTGGCCTTGAACCTGCAATCCTCCTATCTCAGCCTCCTAAGTACTGGGATTACAAGTGTGGGCCGCCACGCCCAGTTTAATTATCATTTTTAGTTTTAGTTTTTCTTTGTGGTATGGGGATGGGACCCAGGGGCATCCTACCTCCAAACTATATCCCTAGCCTTATTTGATTTCATTTTTTAATTTTGAAACTGTGTCTTACTAAGTGGCTGAGGCTATCTTCAAACCTGTGATCTTCTTGTCTCAGCCTCTCAAGGGCTTGTATTACAAATGCATGCCACTCCGTCTGACTTTTATTTTTTTTATTTTGAAACAGTTTCACTAAATTGCTAAGGCTGGCATCTTCCTGTACTGGGATCACAGGAGCACACCACTGCACCAGGCTGAATTTAGCTCATTTTAAGACTACCTGTCCACCTGGGTACAGTGGCACATGCCTACAATCCCAGTAGTTGGGAGGCTGAGGCAGGAGGCTCACAGGTTGCTCAGTTTCGTCAGTTTAGTGAGACCCTTAGCAACCTAGAGAGACACAGTTTTAAAATAAAAAATAAAAAGGGAGCTGGATATAGTGGCACACACCCACGATTCCAGTACTTGGGAGGCTAAGACACGAGGATCACAGGTTCAAGGCTAGGCACAGCTGCATACAAAGACTCTCAGCAACCTAGAGAGACCCGGTTTTGTTTTTGTTTGTTTGTGTGGGGTGTTTTGGTAGTGGGGATGGAACCCAGTGGCATTCTGCCTCCAAGTTATGTCCCCAATGCGATTTTATTTTTATATTGAAACTGGGTCTTCTCACTAAGTTGCAGAGGGCCTTGCTAAGGTGCTGAGGCTGGCTTTGAACCTGTCATCCTCCTGGCTCAGCTTCCCAAGTACTGGGATTACAAGTGTGTGCCACCATCGTCAGCTGAGACTCTGTTTTAAAACAAACAACATAAAAACTCAAACAGAGCCGGGCGTGGTGGCGCACGCTTGTAATCCCCGTGCTTGGGAGGCTGAGACAGGAGGATCGTGCTGATTTGAAGCCAGCCTCAGCTGGCTTAAGAGACCCTGTTTTCAAAATAAAATATAAAATAGGTCTGGGCGTGTAGCCCAGAGGTAGAAGGCCCCTGGTTCTATCCCTAGTACCACCAAATAAATAAATAAATAAATAATAAATAAATGCAGAGAGAGAGAGAGAGAGAGAGAGAGAGAGAGAGAGAGAGAGAAGGGGGGGTGCCCCTCCAAGAGTATTGTTGGATGATTGCCTTTGATTAAAAGAATTTGAAACATTGACTAAACCCTCTCTTTTCCTGCTTCTTTCCCCTACAAGGAAACTGGTTTCAGGGTCTGCATCTTTTCAGTGGAAAGAAAACAGACCTCACCAAGTGAACTGCAGGAGCCTTTTGGGAAAGTGAATGGGTCAGCTCTTGGTTTACTAATGACAGTCTTTAGAGACCGACTTACTATGGACTCAAGACTTGTGACCCTTCTACTGTCAGAGCTGAGGTGGCCTGGACCAAGTACAATAACGGGCCGGCGATAAGTAGTAGGATTCTTCGCACGGCCCTCTCTCACTCCACAAGGGGAAAGAACAAAGGGACCCCTATAATGTCAAGAGCCGCCCACGATTAACCCCATCTTAACAAACGACATTTCCTCTTTGAGATCTTGGAGGAACATATCCTGAAGTAGACGGGATGGAATGACTTATCCATATATAGTTTCCTCCTCAGCAAAAGGAGGCCAGAAAGCAGCTGTTGCTGCTTGAAAATGGCCACAGCTGCAGATTAGGAGGCCACCGTACAACTGCGGGAGGGATGTGCAGCTACCCGGAATTGAGAGAATAAAAGAGTGCGGAAGTCTTTGGAAGTTGGTTTAGAGACCTGGAATTTGGCCCCAGTCTAAAGATTCCGTAGAGAACAGACCCAAATCTAGTCTTGTCTGAGGAGCGGTTATCTTCAGCCACTCAGACGATACGCGGAGGGTTCGCGTCCTGCGTCCGTCTCTTACACTGAGGATCGAGGACCTTTGCTTACTAGCAGAGGCGTCAAGGAAGCCCCTTGGGCGTAGACTTCTTCCCCCAGTGTCCCTCTGCTGCCCTCATCAGAGTGTGGAGGAGGAGGGAGCAGGGTGTAGCTTGACAGGAGGGAAAGGGGCCCCTCAGCATCACCTCTGAGCCTCACCTCCGTCTGCTCCGTGCGGGCAGGCTCACCTTAGCCTAGGGTTCCACCGCTCCACCTGTTGGTATCTACTTCACTCCTAACTTCTTTCTTTCTTTCTTTCTTTCTTTCTTTCTTTCTTTCTTTCTTTCTTGCGGGTCTGGGGATGGAACCCAGGGGCATTCGACCTCCGAGCTACACCCCCTGCCCTATGTTTTATTCTTTTATTTTGAAACTGGGTCTCACTGAGTTGCAAAGGGCCTCACTACGTAGCTGAGGCTGTCTGCGAACCACGATCCTCCGGTCTCAGCCTCCCGAATGCTGGGATTACAAGCCTGCGCCACCACACCCGGCTTCCTAATTTCTCTTTTAAAAAAAATCCCTGCTTTAACCTAAAATATGGTGACACCGGCCTGTAATCCTAGTATTTGAGAGTCTGAGACTGGAGGATCGCACGGCCAGGGGACTAGCTCAGAGGTATAATGCTCTGGATTCGATCCCCAGCACTGATAAATAAAGAAATAAAATAAAAAATAGAAAGCTGGGTGTGATGGCGCATACTTGTAATCCTAGTACTTGGAAGACTGAGACTGGAGGATCACAGGTTCGAGGCCAGCCTCAGCAACTTAGGGAAGCTCTCAGCAACCTAGTGAGACTGTTTCCAAATAAGAAAAAAAATTCTGGGGATGTAGCTTGGAGGTAGAATGCCACTGGGTTCAATTCCCAGCACCAATAAATTCATAAATACATAAATAAATAAATACATAAAGAGAAAGTGCAGCTCTGGGTTAGGATACACCTGAATTCAACCCCAGCACCAAAGAATGTTTGGCCTTTTGTTACTCATAGACATTATTTTCCTTGATGAATGAATGTTTGGTGCAAACCAAATTTAAATTTAAAATCTGTACCTGAGGCCAGTGTCCTCTGTACTCTTTACTCATGAAAATGAGGCTCAGATTAAATTTTGTTAGTTTTGGGTACTGCGGATAGAATGCAGGAGCATTCTGCTCCTGAGCTAGACCCCAGCCGTCTTTATTTTCATTTTATCTCCTTATTTATTTATCTATTTATTCACTGTGAGAAGTACTGGGGACTGAACCCAGGGGCTTTCTACTCTGAGCTACACACCAGCCCTATTTTGTATTCTATTCAATTTTCTTTTTTTCAGTACTGGAGAAGGAAGCCAGGGGCATTCTCCTTCTGAGCTACACCTCCAGCCCTATTCTGTATTTTATTTATTTGTTTGTTTATTTATTATTGTGCAGTACTGGGGGTGGAACCCAGGGGCATTCTACCATTAATCTACAACCCCAATCCTTTTTTTTTTTTTTTTTTTTTTTTGGTGTGTGTGTGTGGTACTGAGGATTAAACCCAGGGGCCTTCTACTTCCAGGCTACACTCCCAGACCTATTTTATATTTTATTTGAAAATAGGGTCTCACTAAGTTGTTGAGGGCCTCACTAAGTAGCTGAGGCTGGCCGCAAACCTGCCTTCCTCCTGTCTCAGCCTCCCAAGCACTGGGATGACAAGCGGGCACCACTACTCCCAGGTACATTTTTATTTTGAAACAGAATCTCTCCCAGTTGCTGAGACAGCCTCATTAAGTTGCTGAAGCTGGCCGCGAACCTGTGACCCTCCGTGTCAGCCTTCCAAGTCCTGGGATTACAGGCGTGCACCCCCAGGCCTGGCACAAGACTTGTATTTAGGGGACAGAGTGAACGGTGCGCTGCCAGGGGAGGGGAGGGGAGCGCCGCTTGTGTTTCCTGTTGTTACAGTCATGGTTAATCCAGTCCTTCCTTCTGCTCGCTCTAGAAACGTGCTTACAAGAGCTATGTCCGAGCCCTCCCGCTGCTGAAGAAGATGGGCATCAATTCCATCCTCCTTCGCAAAAGCATCGGCGCCCTGGAGGTCGCCTGCGGCATCGTCATGACCCTCGTGCCCGGGCGCCCCAAGGACGTGGCCAACTTCTTCCTCCTCTTGCTGGTGCTGGCCGTGCTCTTCTTCCACCAGCTGGTGGGCGACCCTCTCAAGCGCTACGCGCACGCCCTGGTGTTCGGCATCCTGCTCACCTGCCGCCTGCTCATTGCCCGCAAGCCGGAGGACCGGTCTTCGGAGAAGAAGGCCTCGGCGCCCGCCGAGGAGGCGCCCTCCTTGTATGTGAAGGCCCCTCAGGGCAAAGTGAAGGTGTCATAGGCACGCGCGAGCACGTGAGCGGACTTGCCGGGAAGCTGCCCCGACACCCAGGGAGCTGTCTGTGTGTAGTTTTCATCTGATTTCTTTCTCTTGGGGAGCTGTGCGAGGTCATTGGCCCTCCCCACGTCGACATTCGTGCGCCATCTTTCCTCACTCCGGGGCTCACACCCTGCTGCATGCACATGTCCACAGCTACTATTGAAGTGTATTTGTGAGATGGACTCCGCCCACCGGTGACTCCGAGGTCATGTGTGGGCAAATGTATTTAACTGTGTGTGTGCGTGTGTGTGTGTGTGTGCGTGTGTGTGTGCGTGTGTGTGTGCGCGCGCACGTGTAGAGAAGGCTCTGATCTTGAACTAATCCTGCAAAGGTATCCTTCCCTTTCTAAACTGACCCCAGCTAAGGTAGAATAAAATAAACCCCTAGGAAGAGAAGTCTCCTGCTGGTATAAAACGAGTGACCTATTTCCACACGTGGAGGGGATCCCTCTCCACATCAAACTAAAACTCACCACTTTATTTATTTATGTTTCGGGTTCTGGGCACCGAATCCAGGGGCAATCTAGCACTGAGCTACATCTCCAGTCCTTTTTATTTCTTGAAGCAGGGTCTCTCTGAGCCGCTGAGGGCCTTGCTATGCTGCGGAGGCTGGCCTTGAACCTGTGATCCTTCCGTCTCACCTTCCCAAGGGCTGGGATTACAAGTACGTGCCATAGCACCTAGCTAAACTCAGCAATTTAGGAAAAAGAATTCCTTTACTTTTTGTGTGTGGTACTGGGGTTGAACCCAGGGGCATTCTACCTCCGAGCTACACCCCCAACTTTTTAATTTTTTTATTTTAAAACGGGGTATCTCTATGTTGCCGAGGGTCTCGCTAAGTTGCCGAGGCTGGCCTTGAACCTGCAGTCCTCCTGACTCAGTCCCAAGTGCTGAGATTACAGGTGTGAGCCATCGCCCCGGCTACTTGCTTCGCTTTTAAATACTCCATATTGCATTTGGTTCAAACAATAGATAGATGCAGTGAATTAAGTCCAATTCTTTTTTTCTTTGTGGTACTGGGAACCAAACCCAGGGGTGTTCTACCTCTCAGCTGCACATCCAACCTTTTTATTTTTTGTTTTGAAACAGGGTCTCGCTAAATTGCTGAGGCTGGCCACGGACCTGAAATCTTCTGTTTCAGCCTCTCAAGGACTGGAATTCTAGGCGTATGCCACCATGCCCGGCTTCGTCCATCATCCAAGTGATTGAAATAGGACATTTCACTTCGCCTTCATAAAAGCCCAGCTTATCAAGTTCTTTCGCTAGCAGCTTAAAAGCGAAGCAGTAAACGTGGTAGCAGACATCTCCGCGGGATTTCCGTGAGCCAAAGCTGCCTGGCTTCTCCTGCTTTCGGTTCCTAGCCACAGTTGCTTTGCTGTTGCAGTCGAGGGGGCAGAACTGGGTCCTGGTAGGAGTCAGAATCTCAACACTAGCTGTTGTCTGAAGCCATCCGAGACGCAGCAGAGGAGCTATAGATCCCTGCCAGGCAGATCCAGCACACCATCGATTCTCCACTGCCCTTGGCTCGTGGTGGTGCAGGCCGAGGGACACTGGAGCCCTCCTCTCTGGCCATCTGCTGCCTGGAGCTGACTGGGGGAAGGACAGGCATGGGTTAGTTGGACCGAGCAGTACTGCTGTTTCTCCTGTTCAGCGTGCTTTGATGGTTTTGAAGGTCCTGTGCCGGGGATGGGAAAAGGGGCGGTGGGTCATGTCAGGGAAATACTAATTGTATTTTCTTCAGTGTCATTGTTCTCGGTAGTTGATACCTCTGTCTTATTTCTCTCATTCTTTCAAAATAAACAGTTTTGAAATTTGGAGGACATTGGATACACACTGATAATCTGAAAAGACTCGGGGTGTGTGTGTGTGTGTGTGTGTGTGTGTGTGTGTGTGTACATTATAACTCCAAGCTGCACCTTCAGCTCTATTTTAGTTTTGTATTTAGGAAAGGGGCCTCACTAAGTTCTGAGGCTGGCTTTGAACCTGAAATTCTTCTGTCTCAGCCTCTCAAGTACTGGGATTACAGCCGTGTGCTGCCACAGCCAGTATATCTCAACCTCTGAAGCGGCTGGGGTTGATTATAGGTTAGCTGCTCTCTCTCTCTCTCTCTCTCTCTCTCTCTCTCTCTCTCTCTCTCTCTCTCTCTCTCCTCCCCCCTTGGTCTGGATAAAGGAAGAGAACAAAAAGGGAAGTATAGTACAATTCAATTGTATATATGTCTGTAAAAGGGAAGACTAGTATATCAATGAATATACTAGTCAGCTTGCCAATTTGCTAACCCTGTTTAGGTTGGCCCACACCTTTTGTGCTGCTTACACACGCTAGGCCGGTGCTCTTCCACTGAGCTCCATTCCCTTTGCGGTTTTATTCTGAGACGGCGGCTGTGCCGTTGCCCGGGCTGCCCTTGATATTTTCATCCTCCTGCCTCACCTCCAGAGTAGCTTGCTCCTTCACCTTTTCTTCTGTAGTGCTGGGGCGGAACCCAGGGGTGTCCTACCTCTGAGCTATACCCCAGGCCTATTTTTAAGTTTTCAGTTTGAAACAAGGTCTCACTAAAATGAAGGTCTTGCTAAATTGCTAAGGCTGCTGTTAAGTCTGCAACTCTCCCGTCTCAGGCTCCCAAGTACTGGGATTGCAGGTGCGTGCCGCCACGCCCGGCTCAGTCCTTTACTTTTTAACGTTAATGCACAAGACAGAAAGCCGCACAGTTAGGACCCCAGTATAATTTCCAGGTTTGTGGAGCTCTTCTTTTTTGCACGTGTGTACAGTACTGCGGATTGAACTCAGGGACATTTACCATCTGAGCTACAGCCTCGGCCCTATTTTACTTTTGATTTTGAAGTAGGGACTCACTGAGTGGCTGAGGGTCTACGCTAAGTCACTGAGGCTGGTGTTGAGCCTGTGACCCTCCTGTCCCAGCCTCCCAAGTACTAGGCTCGCAGGCCACCGCGCCTGGCTTCTAGGGAGTGATGCTAAGTGAAGGGAAATTATCTCGAAGAAAATTGAAGGTTTATTAAATAAATGCGAGCCACTGCCTCACTATGGATGTGCCCACAAAGTGACATAAATTTTGCACTGCCACCAATTTGGCAGGTTAGGCAAGTTATCTCATCACCCGGAGCACCAGTTCCATCGTTTACAAAGAGGAAGGCGAGGAAGGCTTAAAATCTCTTCCAATTTATGTTTCTTTGAATGTCTAAAATGGTTAAAAGCATGAAAACTGGCCTGACAAATTTTCAATTTTACTAAAGGACAGCTATCAGAGAAAAACTGAAGTTTCCATTTTCATGCATGATTCAATAAAAGTTTATGAGACTACTCTAAAAACCCATATAAATATAACTGTGGTAAAGTCATTCCTGCACCAGTCTTACCCAAATACATCGCATTCATCTTTGTGCGTGTGTGTGTGTGTGTGTGTGTGTGTGTGTGTGTGCTGGGAACTGAATCCAGGAGCGTTCTACCTCTGAGCTACACCCCGGCCCTATTTTATTTTATTTTATTTGTATCAGGAATGGAGCCCAGGAGCATTCTACCTTGAGCTACGCCTCCAGCCCTATTTTGTTCTTTTTATTTTGAAACAGGTTCTCACCAAATTGCAGAAGGCCTCACTAAGTTGCTGAGGCTGGCTTCGAATTTATAATCCTCCTGTCTCAGCCTCCCAAGTACTGGGATTACAAACATGTGCCACCATGCCCAGCTCGTCGTTTTTGCTTTTGAAACAGTCTTGCTATGTTGTTGAGAATCATCTTCCTTCCTTCCTTCCTTCCTTCCTTCCTTCCTTCCTTCCTTCCTTCCTTCCTTCCTTTTTCAGTACTAAGGATGGAACCCAAGGGCATTCTACCTCCAAGCTACACCCCCAGCCTATATTTTATTCTTTATTTTGAAACAGGAACTCACTGAGTTGCAAAGGGCTAAGTAGCTGAGGCTGTCCATGACCCTGGATCCTCCTGTCTCAGCCTCCAAAATGCTGAGATTACAAGTGTGTGCCACCACACCCAGCTCTCATTAAATTTCTGAGACAGGTCTCAAACCTATGCTCCTCCTGTCTCAGTCTCTTAAGTACTGGAATTACAAGTGTGTGTCACCTGCCCAGTCATCACCTTAATCACTGAGTATCCATCTCTGTCTACATTTCAGTTTCGACTATCGTATTTTGGCCCCAAGTCAATAAGAGCATTACATTTATACCTTTGCTCTTTTATTTCTGCGTGTGTGCATGTGTGTATGGTATGGTACTGGGGACTGAACACAGGGATGACCTACCTCTGAGCTACATCCCTAGACCTTTAATTTGTGTTTTTGAAACAGTCTCACTAGGTTGCTGAGAATTTCACTACATTGCTGTGATTGGTCTCCAAACCTTGACCCTCCTGTCTCGGCCTTCCAAGTATCCAGACTGCAGGCATGCACCACCACGCTCCTGTTGTTTTTTGTTTGTTTTTGTTTTTGTGTGTGTGTGTTTGTGTGTGTGGTACTAAGGAGGTATTCTACCTCGGAGCTACAACCCCAACCCTATTTTTTATTCTTCATTTTGAAACAGGGTCTCACTAAGTGGCAGAGAGCCTAAGTAGCTGAGGCTGGCCTTGATCTCAGCCTCCCAAGTACTGGGATTGCAGGCATGTGTCACCATGCCAGCCTGTAAGACTCTATTTGAACATAAAAAAATAAAACAGGGATGGGGTGTAGGTCAGAGGTAGTGTCTCTAGGTTCAATCCACAGTACCAAAGAGAAAAAAGAGATTAAATCAGGCACTAAACTCAGATCTCAAACAAGCCCTCATTGCTGTTTTAGCCAGTTTCTTTAAGTTTAATTTATTCTTCAAGGTTAGGAATATATTTCTTTTATTTAATTTTTTTGTGGTACTGGGGATTGAACCAGAGACATTCTACCACCAAGCTACACTCCCACCCTTAACCCTTTTTATTTTTTATTTTGAAAAGGGGTCTTACACTCAGCCTGGCTTCAAACCTGTGATCCTCCTGTCTCAGTCTCCCAAGCACTGGGATTACAGGAGTGGGCCACCACACCCACCCAAGGTTAGGCATATACATGCTAACAACCCTCTGTCTTAAAGATGACTCGAGATCTGTTTCAGGACAGATGTTTCCAGAAAACATTGGAGATAACCAGGCTTGCTGGAGCAAGCTTGTAATCTTAGTATTTGGGAGGCTGAGAGGGCAATTTTGTGAGACCTTGTTTCAAAATAAAGAATAAAAGGACTGGGGATGTATCTCAGAGGTAGAATGCCCCAGGGTTCAATCCCCAGTACTGACCAAAAAAAAAAAAAAAAAAAAAGTTGGAGGTTAACCAGATCCATCCTAGTTAAAAGGAGAGCAGAGGCAACCCCCCCCCCCCCAGCATCACAAGAGGAAAGCAATAGATCCGGTAAGTTAAAGCATGGGAGAAGCTGCCCTTATTTATGATGCAGTTCGAGGTGCCATATTTTCCTAGATTCAAAGTTCTGAAAATTGGGGTCAGGCTGAGCGAGAACAGTATGAACAGTAACTGAAACCCCAATTGTCCTCCTGTGAGCAAAATGACAATTACAAAGCACGGTGGCGGAGGCTGAGACTCAGGATCGCGAGTTGGGGGCAGCTCCGCAGCAATTTAGACACACACACACACACACACACACACAATGACAAATGCAAACAGGATTAGAACCGTGCGAACGCCAGCCAATCAGCCGACACACACACACACACACACACACACACACACACACACACACACACACACACACACACACACACACACACACACACACACACACACACACACAAATGCAAACAGGATTAGAACCGTGCGAACGCCAGCCAATCAGCCGGCAACGGCCCATTCCCAGCGCCGACGCAGGCCTGGGTGGGTGGGGCCAGCCGCTGCCCGTAATTGGGTTGCGTCACTGTCAGCGCGCGCGCCCCCCCCTCAGGAGGTGCTCTCCAGCCAATCAGACCAGTTCAGCACGCAGCCCCGCCCAGCCGCTTCCGGGATCCGCTCAGCAGTTTCCGCGCCTGCGCGGGGCGGGGCCGGCGCCTTTGAATTCGGAAGGCGGTTTGCGACGGCTGAAGGTGTGGGCCGCCGAGGGCGTCAGGTGAGATGTCTTGAGCGTCACGGGACGGGGGCCCCTGAAGGCGAAGGGACTCTCCTCACTCCAGAGCTGAGGCCATGCTGTAAAGCAGAGCTGCGCTCGGCTTTTCTCGAGCTCAGGAACCTGCCGAGGCGGCGAGTGGGCTTTGTCACTTTCCCTGGGCTCCGGAGTTGCGGAAGTCACCTCCGGGACGACTCGCCTGGTGGGCCCGGGCTGCCCCCGCCCTCCTGTTCCCAGAACAGGTGAGCCCATTGTCATCTGTCCCACTTGAACCCCCAACTTAGAAGTCACTCTTGGCACCCCTCTTTCTTTTTTCTCCCTCAAATTATGTGACCATAGCCTGCCCAGTGTACCTCCAAAACATAAAACGAATATAGTCCTTTTCTACCAGTATATTTTAGGCCTAGGGCAGACTGGTAATCCATCTTCTGGAATTTGGGGGAGCCTTTAAGTGATCTCTTGTCACTCCCTGAACCCCAACATTCTAGCCTCCACACCACATTTTTGGTTGGTTTTGGCGGTCCTGTGGATTGAACCTGGGGTGCCCTAGTACTGAGATCCAGCTCCAGCCTTCTGTTTGAGACAGGGCCTCCCTGAGTCGCCCTGGGCTGGAACTCGCAATGCTTCCACCTCGGCCTCCTGAGTCACTAGGACTATAGGCAGCTGGCCACCTCTCTTTGTGATAAAATGGCCTAAACACGCATATCAGAGCCGAGTGCGGTGGCGCACGTCTGTATCCCCAGTACTTGGATGCCGAGACAGTAGGATCTTAGATTTGCAGCCAGCATCAGCTGCCAACTTAGTGAGACCCGGTTTCAAAATAAAGAATAAAACAAGGCAGGAGGTGTAGGTCAGAGGTAAAATGCCCCTGGGTTCAATTCCCCAGTAACACACGCGCGCACGCGCGCCGCACACACCCCCAGATGGTATTAACTCCCTGCTCTGAACTGCTCCACCCCTTCTACTGTGCTTTCCCTTGAAAATCCCAAGTCCCTACTCCCGGCCTCTGAGCCTCCGTGAGATCCCCGCTACCTGACTTCATGTTTCGCTGCCCTTTGTCTCGTTCATCCCACTCCCTCTGCGGTGCTGTTCCTGCTATTTCTTGCTTTAAGGTCTTGGATATGTCTTTTCCCCTCCCCATAAAATACTCTTCCACCACATTTCCACATGAAAGAGTCCTTCTTGACACTCAAATATTAGCTCAGTGGTCATCTCCAGAGGCTTCCTTTGAATACTTTGCCCTATGCCTGTGGCTGTATTATATTCATTATTATCTGTTTATGCTAACCCTTCCCCCATCCCTGCCAGTGTAAGTTCCATGATTGTACAACTGTCTGTTTTATTTGTCATCACTGGTAAATACAGTTGTGCTTGGTACATAGTGTGCAGTAATTATTGTTATTATCGGTACTGTGGGTTGAACGCAGGGGTATTCTACCTCTGAGCCCCACCCCCAACCCTATTTTATTTTGATTTGGAAACAGGGTCTCACTAAGTTGCTGAACCTGGCCTTGAACCTGTGGTCCTCCTGTCTCAGACTCCCGAGTACTGGGATTACAAAATGTGCCACCACACTCGGCTTAGTCTTATTGTTTCTGTGGTACTAGGGATGAAACCCAGAGGAGTTCTACCTCAGAGCTCCATTCCCAGCCCTGTTTATTTATTTTAAAGCAGGATCTCACTGCGTTTTTGCGAGTGTCCCTAAATTGCGGAGGCTGGCCTTGAGCCAGTGATCTTCCTGTCAGCCTCAGAAATACTGGGAGTGCAGGTGAGTGCCGCCACGTCAGGTATTTATTTACTGAATGCCTAAATTAGTCCGCGGAGAACGTTTCTGTCCTGAGAATGCCTACGCCACCAATTTGGCTCTTTAACTCTACACTTTTAACCTGGCACTCACTAAGTGGGGAGCATAAAACTGAAAAATCAAGGAGGGATGGAGAAAATAGGCATGCAGGAAGATTGTAAGATTGAAGAATTGTAAGACTGAGAATCCCAGTACCTGGGCGGCTGAGACAGGAGGATTGCAGATTTGTGTGTGGCCAGCCTCAGCTACTTAATGAGACCATCCGCGACTCCATGAGACCCCGTTTCAAGATAAAGATTAAAAAATAGGGCTGGAGGTGTCACTCGGTGGTAAGATGCCCCTGATGCCCCTGGGTTCTATCCCCAGTACTGAAAAAAAAAAAAAAAAGATTGAGTTAATGAGATCGATTAGTTTGGACTTGCTTATATGATATAGCCATTCTTTTTGTGTGTGTGTGTGTGGTACTGGGTATGGAACCCAGGGGTGTTTTATCTCTGAGCCATACCCCCAGCCTTATTTTATTTTTTATTATAAAACGGGGTCTCACGAAGTTACCATGCACTGGGTCTCAAGCTGGCAATCCTCCTGTTTTAGCTTTCCAAGTATCAGGATTCCAGGCACAGGCCACCATGCCTGGTTATGATATAGCCATTCTAAGAGGGAACTTGGGTTGCCCAAGGTGCAGCTGATAAATGCTGCCTTGAGAAGCTGTTACTCTATTTTTAATTACGTCATGGTCTTTCTGAAAAAGCTAAACTATAGGTTTTGTTTCCTGAATTGTTTTCAACTTATTATTATTGTTTGATACTGGGGATTAAACCCAGGGATAATCTACCTCTGAGTTATATCCCTGGCCCTTTTTAGTTTTATTTATTTATTCATTTATTTATTTATTTTTGTGGTATGGATGGTAGAACCCAGGGGCCTTCTACATTGGTGCTATGCCTGCAGCCCTATTTTATTTGTTTATTTGTTTATTTATTTATTTATTTATTTATTTTTGTGGTACTGGGGCTTTAACCCAGGGACACTATGTCCAAGCTACACCCCCAGATCTGTTTTGTTTTTTATTTGGAAGCAGCATTTTGCTAAGTTGCTAAGAGCCTCACTAAGCTGGGGCTGACTTTGATCCTGTGATCCCTGTCAAGTCCTGGCATTGCAGATGTGACCACCACACCCAGCTAGTTTTTACTTTGAAACGAGATCTCACTAAATTGCTAAGGCTGGCCTCGAAACTGGGATCCTACAGTGTCAGCCTTCCAGCCCCTGGGATTACAGGTGTGTGCCACCATGCCCGGCTCGTCTCCGTGTTAAATTAAGCGCCTGTTCCGCACTGGGCACTGTGTAGGAAATGTGGGAGTGATACATGGCTGCCTAATGACAACTTGACACTTGTTTCTGTATAGGACATACGCAACAATGTCAATTCAAAGGAAAGTTAAGGCGCAAAATAGACCGCCGCAATTTCTTGGTAATAGTGGTCAGACCGGTCTCTCCACCTACCATAAAGAAGAGAAAGCAAGCGACTCACAGAGCATCTTGACGGAAGAGAGTCCAGCGAGACAGAGTGCACGCGGTGCTCCCGCTCAGGACGCTCTGCAGATCGCAGTGAGGTTCTTTGAGAAAGGTAAAGGCACACTCTCTTCCTATTGCTATCAGAATATCCCGGGTTTCTAAAAAGACTGAAAGAAAAGCCTGTTTTTGCTTGCTTATTTATTTATTGCGGTACTGGGGATGTCAGCCAGGGGCATTCGACCTCCGAGCTCCACCCCCAGCCTTAATTTTTTATTCTTTATTTTGAAACAGGGTCTCACTGAGTTGCTGAGGCTGGCTGTGAACCCGGACCCTCCGGTCTCAGCCTCCCAAAGGCTGGGATGACAAGCGCACGCCCCACGCCCGGCTCCACGTGTTTAGATGTACTAGACATTTATCGAACACTTCCTACCTCTCAGTATGCTAGGTGTGACAGACAACGGGACATCTTCCACAACTGCCGTGCAGCGCGAGCACCTGAGAGTCTTGAAACATTTTCGTGGTCTAGCATCTGCTCGTAGACATTCTGATTGTATTGGTACAGCATGCAAGCTGGCATCTCCCTAAACTGGGCGTGGTGGTGCATGCCAGCAATCCCAATACTTGGGAGGCTGAGACCTGAGGACCAAAGACTTCAGGCCATACTAAGCGAGTTAGCGAGACCCTGTTTCAAAAGAAAAAAGAAAAAGGGGTAGGGATGTTACTCAAAGGTAGAATGCTCCTGGGTTCCATCCCCAGTAAAACACACACACACACCACACCCCACACCCCCCACACACACCTTCTTAGCTGAGCAAGGTGATAACACACATGTACCCCAGTACTTGGAAGGCTGCACTGGAAGATTGCAAGTTTGAGGTCAGCCTCAGCAACACAGCAGGACTCTTGTTTCAAAATAAATAAAATTTGGCCACAGGTGTAGCTCAGAGGTAGAATGCCTCTGGGTTCAATCCCTAGTAACACACACACACACACACACACACACACACACACACACACACGTACGGGGGGACTGGCTCAGTGGTAGAGCACCCCTGGGTTTAATCCCTAGTACTGAAAAAAACCTTCCTAAGTGATTCGAGGGTACAGCAAAGCTTAAGAACTGTTGCTGTAGTGTTGAAAGAGGGTGTAGTCTTAACTTGATTGCTTTTAGTGAGCTTAGAGCGGTGATTCCTGGACACTATCCAGTTTTCTTCATTGAAGGCACTATTGCTATTAAATATTCTAGTATAAAGGTTTTTTTTAGGGTTTTAGTGAAAACTTTCTTTTTTTGGTAATACTGGGGAGTGAACCCAGAGGCTACACCCCAGCCCAGTTTTATTTCTTGTTCGGAAACAGTCTTGTTCAAGTTGCTTAAGCGCCCTCTAACCTGCAATCCTCCTGTCTCAGCCTCCCAAGTACTGAAATCACAGGCATGGGCCACCATGCCCAATTTGGGGAAGACTCCTTTTCACAATAAAGCTGTTCCGTTAGAAATACCACTTTGTAATGGTTGAGGCTAAGGGCTAAGAGAATTTTAAAGGTCTCACTATTTGGTATTGTTCCTTTTTCTAGGCCCTATTAAAACTTCACGGAGTAAAAATACAATCATGGAAAAACATTTGAGAATTGTGGAAGATAAAGCTTGGAGGAGTGGGTTAGTGCCAGAAACAATTGACGTTCTGTTAAACGTGGCACTCAGTGGCAAATTTGGTATGTCAAGAGGATACGTTTTTCATGTTTTGTATTAGTTTTGCCTTTCACACTTTGAATTAGTTTGTTCATTGGGATCTCTTGCATTTATTTATTTATTATTTTGTAGTACTGGGGATTGAACCTAGGAGCATTCTACCTTTGAGCTATACCCCAACTCTATTATTTTGCAGGTCTGGGGATGGAACCCAAGGGAATTTGACCTCTGAGCTACGCCCCCTGCCCTATTTTTTATTCTTTATTTTGAAACCGGGTCTCACTGAGTCGCAGAGGGTCTCACTAAGTAGCCGAGGCTGTCCGCGAACCGCGATCCTCCTGTCCCAGCCTCCCGAATGCTGGGATTCCAAGCGTGCACCACCACGCCCAGCTTACTTTTTATCTTGATAAATTTTTTTTGTTTGTGGTTCTGGGGATTGAACACAGGGGCATTCTACTTCTGAGCTAGACTACCAGCTCTATTGTTTTATTCTTTATCTTGATTTAGAATCTCACTAAGTTGCACAGGGCCTCACTAAGTAACTGAAGCTGGCTTCGAACCTGTGATCCTGTCTCAGCCCCCCCCCCCCAGTACTGAGATTATAAGTGTGCACTACCACGCCCAGCCTTATTTTTTTTATTTTGAAACAGGGCCTCACTAAGTTACTGAGGCCAGCCAGCAATCTGTGATCCTCCTGTCTCATCCTCTTAAGTGCTAGGATTACAAATGTGTACCACCGTGCCTGGCAACAATTTTTAGTATTTTTCTTAAGAGGCATAGATAAAGCTGGGGTGTTCATTCTTGCTCAGAAAAAGAAAGAAAATTTCAGCATTCACTTCACTTGCAGAGAACCTTTTATTGATTGGGTACATTGGAATTTTACATCATGATGGGGTGCAGAAAAATACTTGCGCAAAATTCTGCTTGGTCTACCCACCATGTCCCCCCATCACACTGCAAGTCTTTTATTTTTTATTGTTATTTGCAGTACTGGAAGTGGAACCCAGGGACGTTCTACCTTCGAGCTACACCCCCTGCCCTATATTTTATTCTTTATTTTGAAACAGGGTCTCACTGAGTTGCAAAGGGCCTCACTGAGTAGCTAAGGCTGGCCCCAAACTGCTATCCTCCTGTCTCAGCCTTCCGAATGCTGGGATTACAAGCGTGCACCACCTTGCCCAGCTCTATTTTTTTATTTTTTATTTTGAAACAGGATCTCACTAAGTTGTGGAGGGCCTCACTAAGTAGATGAGGCTAACCAAGAACCTGTGATCCTCCTATCTCTGCCTCCCAAATACTGGGATTACAAGCACATGCCACCACACCTGGTTTGTTTTTTGTTTTTTGTGATTTTTTTCTATTGATACATTGTAGTCATGTATCTTAATGGAGTACAAGATGGTAGAGGCTTTTTATTTTTTAATTTGTATTTAGTTTTTGGTACTGAGGATTGAACTCAGGGCCATTCTATCTCTGAGCTACACCACCAGCCCTGTTTTATTTTATTTTGAAACAGGGTCTAAGTTACTTAGCTGGCCTCACCTGCCATCCTCCTGTCTCAGCCTCCCAAGCTCTGGGATTACAGGCGCGCACCACTGCGCTGGGCTTCATCCCACCTATTAAATAGAAATATTTGAGCCGGGCAGGGTGGCACACGCCTGTAATCCCGGTACTTGGGAGGCTGAGGCAGGAGGATCACACGTTTGTGGCCAATCTCAACAACTTTGTGAGACCCTGTGCCAAAAATTAAAAGAAGAAAATAAGGCTGAGGATGTGGCTTGGTGGTAGAATGCCCCTGGGTTCCATTCCTAGTGCCATGAACGAAAGAAAAGGAAGCGAGGGAGGGAGGGGGGAGGGAGGGGAAGGGGTGTGTGTGTGTGTGTGTGTATTTGGGCCAAATGATTTGCTTTATACTTGTATGTTTATTGGTACTAGGGATTGAATCCAGGGGCATTCTATCTTCAAGCTCTACCCCTATGTTTTTTATTTATTTTTTTATTATTATTATTATTTTTTTTTGGTAGTGGTACTGGAGATGGAACCCTTCTTCCTCTGGGCTACACTCCCAGACCTATTTTATATTTTATTTGGAAACAGGGTCTCTTAAGCCAGCAAGGCTGGCTTCAAACCTGCGCCATCCTCCTGTCTCTGCCTCCCAAGCACAGGGATTACAAGTGTGCACCACCACGCTCGGCATTATTTTTTTATTTTCTAATTTTTATTTATTTATTTCCTTTAGGTACTGGGGATGGAACCAAGGGACATTCTACCTCTGAGCTACACCCCCAGCCCTACTTTTTATTCTTTCTTTTGAAACAAGGTCTCACTGAGTTGCAGAGGGCCTCACTAAGTAGCTGAGGCTGGCCGCGAACCTCGATCCTCCTGTCAGCCTCCCGAATGCTGGGATTATACGTGCGCCACCACACCGAGCTATTTTTTTTATTTTTGAATCAGCCTCACTGCCTATTGAGGGTCTCACTGAGTTTCTGAGGCTGGCCTCAAACGTGTGTTCCTCCGTTCTCAGCCTCCCAGGTACTGGGATTTCTGGCATGCATCACCATGCCTGGCTTCTGTTGAGCTTTATTGTGTGCAATACAGAGCCAGAGTTTTATGACCAACAGTGAATAATAGTAAAGGAACAATTGAGGTATTAAAATCTAGTTTGATTTAGAGTTGTCTGCTCTCCAGGCAGTGCTGTGAGCACGCGGATATTGAAGTGCCTGATTCCAGCGAGTATAATATCGGAAGATTCTGTGGTTAAGGCAGTCTCCTGGCTCTGTGTTGGCAAGTGTTCTAGGAGCGCCAAGGTAATCTTTTTAAACACTCTGATGATAAGTCCTTCAGAAGCACTTAAGGGCGGGCAAGGAGGAGCCACTTACGGCCTTTTGTACGAGGCCTGTAGTTTTGGAACAATATAGCTTGATGCAAGGACTCTGTTCAAACAGAAATTTTCACCGAGAGTAAGATCTATTATCCTACGGTGTGCTAGAAGCTTCTAAAGCCACCCCGGGGTGTTGATTAAGCTCCTCTGTGCCGGTTCATTATATTTCTCTAAAGAGAAGCATTTTGTCCCGTGACAGGTGCTTTTTTATCGCTGGCTGGTTGCGATGTTTGAGTTTATTGATGAGAAGGAGCAGATTAGCTTGCTCTATGGCTTCTTCTTTGCTTCATTACAAGACGATGCAGTGGTAAGTAAAACGTGATTACACCACCACTGATGACATGGCGCATGCGTGGGTATTGGCGCACCAGACGGCCCTCCGAGCGCCGCCCGGTGTGCGTTGCCAGGTTTACTCGTATCAAGCGGTTTATGGTGGTGCGTGCGTCTGGGCCCAGTACTTGGGAGACTGAAACAGGAGGATCACAGGTTTGAGGCCAACCTCAGCAACAAAAGTGAGACCCTCTTTCAAAAAGTCTGGAGGGAGAACTGGGGGTTGAATATCCCTGGGTTCAATCTCTAGCACCAAAAAAAGAAAATATACTGAAAGTATAAAGAATAAGGTTAGCCAGTAACATTGCACAGTATGTCAGATTAGCAAATATAAATGCTTACCGTATATTTTCTGTGTCTTTTTACTTTTCTAAATTTTTTATTTTTGGGGTACTGGGGATGAACCCATAGACATTTACCTCCCAAGTACACCCACAGCCCTTTCTGGCTTTTTATTTTGAAACAGGATCTCCCTGTGTTGCTGAGAGTCTAGCTAAATCCCTGAGGCTGTTCTTTGGGAAAGCAGTTCATTCATTGATTTCACTTTAAAGAATTCATTGAAACCCAGGCGTGGTGGGCACGCTTGTCATCCCCGCGCTTGGGAGGCGGAGACAGGAGGACCGCGCTGGTTCGAAGCCAGCCGCGCTGGCCTAAGAGACCCTGTTTCCAAATAAAAATGTAAAAATAGGTCTGGGAGTGTAGCCCGGAGGTAGAAGGGTTCCATCCCCAGTACCGCCAAAAAAAATTTTTTTTCATTTAAAATGAATAAAGAGAAAATATTCAAAAAGTGGAAAAGCACCACACACACACACACACACACACACACACACACACACACACATCAAAGTATAATATATATGCAGGTAATTGCCCATATCATAAGTAATCAGCTTGGTTCATTTTTGCTTAACTGAATGTGTTTATGTAAATATTACCCAGATCCCCCTGTCTCAGCCTCCTATGTACTGGGGTTACATTTGTGTGCCACGAAGCCTGGCTTTATTTTTTATTTTTTTGATACGAAGGATTGAACCCAGGGTCATTCTACCACTGAACTGTACTTCCTGCCCTATTTTTTAGTTTTATTTTGAAATGGGTTCTCACAGAGCTGTGGAGGGACCTCACTAAGTAGCTGAGGCTGGCCACAAACCTGTGATCCTCCAGTCTCAGCCTCCCAAGTGCTGGGATTACAGGTGTGGGCCATGAAGCCCAGCTCTATTGTCTTCTTTTCTTTATTGTTTGTTTGTTTATTTTGCGGTACTGGGGATGGAACCCAGGGCCATTCTACCTCAGAGCTACACCCCCAGCCCTATTTTTTATTCTTTATTTTGAAACAGGGTCTCCCTGAGTTGCAGAGGGCCTCACTAAGTAGCTGAGGCAGTCCTCGAACCTTAGTCCTCCAGTCTCAGCCTCCCAAATGCTGGGATTACAAGCCTGTGCCACCACGCCTGGCTGTATCTTCTTTTTTAAAAAAAAATTTAATATTTTGTTTTATTTATTTATTTATTTATTTATTTATTTATTTATTTATTGGTGGTACTGGGGTTCCTGGAAGCCCTTCTACCTCCGGGCTACACTCCCAGACCTATTTTATACTTTTTTATTTTTGGAAGCAGGGTCTCTTAAGGCAGCGCACGCGGCTGGCTCCAAACCAGCGCGATCCTCCTGTCTCCGCCTCCCAAGCGCGGGGATTACAAGGTGCGCCACCACGCCCGGCTTGTATCTTCTTTTAAGGAAATAAAACTGTTACATATTGAGTTGATCCCACGTTGGCCTCTTCACTGATCTGAAGCAGAGTCCTCTGGGTCACTTACTGTACGTTGTGTTGATTAACACTGCACAGATTTCCTCAGAATTAATGCAAAGGACAGAATTACTTTTCATGAGTTTCCAGTGGACTGATTTTGACTAAATAGCATAATTCTTCCCATTGAAACATTACTAACTAAGAATCAATCTACTGTCCACCTTCCTGGAAGGAAGACCTTCCGGGCCCGTCAGTCATTGATTTCATTTTTCAAAATGAATAAATGTAAAAAGAAAATACTCCAAAACAAAGAAGGAGGATGCGGTTCCGCGGCAGAGCGCGGGGTGCGTAGCCTGAGTTCCATCTCCCAACTGCAAACAGCAAACAAAACGAGAGACAGAGCCGACCCGAGTCCGCGATTCGCTTCCGTTGCTTGCCTTGTACTTGGCACTGTGTGGATCCGAACTTCGCGTCGAGTTTCCACAGTCTTTGCTTGGTTACTGTCATTTTTCTCTTATTGGGGATAGAGCCCAGGAGCATTCTGCCTTCGAGCTGCACCTAGCCTTATTTTTTAATTTTTATTTTGGAACAGAGACTTACTACGTTCATGAGTGCTTCACCCCTTGCTGAGGCTGTCCTCGAATCTGTGGTCCTCCTGTCTCAGCCTCCCAAGTACTGGGATTACAGGCATGCACTACCAAACCCAGCCAGGGTAGACATTAAATTTTTCAGAGGAACTCAGCAGGGCATGGTTCGAGGCCAGCCTCAGCAAGTAGTGAGACTCTCATCAACCTAGCGAGACCCCGTATTAAAATAAAAATAAAATAGGCTGGGGATGTAGCTCGAGGTAGAATACCTCTGAGTTCATTCCCAAAGACAAAAAAAAGGCCAGGTATGGTGGCTCATACTTGTAATTCTAGCACTTGAGAGGCTGAGATAGAAGGATCGCAGTTCAAGGACAGCCTTAGCAAGTAGTGAGACTCAACTTAGCGAGACCTTGTTTCAAAATAAAAAGTAAAATAGGGCTGGGGGTCCAGCTCAGAGGTACAGTGTACCACTCCAGTTCAATCTCCCGTACCACACACACATACACAAAAAAGAAAATATTGTATGAAATTACCTTTAACCTATGTGCATAAGCTATATATGTAGCAAATAGAAATTTTATTTTTAGACTTGGGTCCCATTCTCAGGATATCTCACACGCATGCAAATATTGCGAAATCTGAAGAAGTAACCCTAGTCACTTCTGGTCTCCAGCAGTCTGAATAAGCTATATACAACCCTTAGTGTTAAAAGAGGAGGTGTGGGAGCTGAGCATGTGTGCTGGTGCACACCTGTGAACCTAGCACTGGGGAGGCCGAGACAGGAGTATCACAGGCTCGAGGCCAGCCTCAGCAATTTAGTGAGAACCTGTTTGAAAAATAAAATGATGCTGGGGGTGTAGCTGACAGGTAGAAGGCCCTGCGTGAACCCCCAGTACCACACACACAAAGGTAGGAGCCTCAAGCCTTTTGTCTTAACATTGGATTGACATCTGAGAATGTGCTGCTGCTTTGCTCAGGATGTACTGTGATTTCTCTTTCCAATTGTTTCTATTTTAACAGTGCCCTTACGCCTGTCATTTTTTGTATTTACTTACCAAAAAGGAGCATGGTGAGTCTTGCCGTCCCCGCGCTCTAGTCTCTGGCGGTAGCATTTGCTTTGTCCTTCGTTATATTTGAACAACCACTCTCTTCAGTTGTACAATAGGACTCATTTTGTAGAAACTGTTTGCCCACTTTGATCTGAGAGCCTCCACGTAATGGCTTAGCTGAACGGGGCTTATCCTCTTGATGGGTAGTAAGAGAAAAGCGTGTGAGCTGCATGATCGTTAGTAGAACTCGTTTTTTTCTGAACCAAATGCACATAGTCTCTTTGTTTTTCTCCCTTTTTTAGTCAAACCATTTCGTGTAAGAAAACTACTTGATCTCCAGGCCAAAATGGTGAGTACTGAGAAGACGAACACCAGCCAGTCGTAGTGTGTGAGCAGGTACTAAGCTATGCTTTTGACACCAAATAAACGGTAATTACGTTCAAGGCACTTGCTTGCTTTTTGATTTGGTGCGTGGTGAGGATACACGGTGTTGCGGTAGAGAGAGGAACGTCCGTGCGCAACCCCGGGCGCCTCCCTCGGGCCCCTCCGACCAGAGCTGCTCATCTTCTATACACGCCTCGCATTATTTCAACTGGTAAACTTTTTTTTTTTTTGGTACTGGGGATGGAAGCCAGGGGCGTTATACCCCAGTCCTGATTTGTATTATTTTGAAGCAGGGTCTGTCTCACTGAGTTGCAGAGGCTAAGTAGCTGAGGCTGTCCGCGAACCGCAGTCCTCCTGTCTCAGCCTCCCTAATGCTGGGATTCCAAGCAAGTGCCACCGTCGGCTGCAGCTGTTGCACTCTTTACGTGTGTGCCCTCTGCCTCCACCTGGAACCCCCGTCACTCCGCTGGAGTCGCTGCTCTGCCGTGTGATGTTACCTTTATTTCTGGGATTCTGTCTAACTTCGCATAGAAAAGCAAAGGGACAGCTATTTGTTGAGGCCGGCTAACCCTCTCCGCATAAGATTCTCAGGTTCCATCCACTGACACGCAGGGAGCTCAGTGCACAAAAGCAGCTCGGTCAGGGCTAGGGACGGAGCCCTGTAGGCGAGACCTTCTTAGCATGCGGGAGGCCGAGCCAGTCTCCAGCCACACACACACACACACACACACACACACACACACACACACACACACAGACTCAAGGTCAAGGAAGTGATGGTGGTCAAGAGGAATTGGAAGGCAAGAATACAATTCAAAATCAAATCATTATCTTCAAGGAACTTGCTTGCTTTTAAAAATTATTTTTCTTTTGCTTTTATTTGGTGCATTGTAATGATATATTGTGCTGTGGTAAACATGCACGTTAAGTAGCCAAAGGAGGGGAAGAAGGGCATTCCTGCCAGCAGGAGCAGCCTGCGCTATGGCGTGGACAAGTGCTGTTTAGGGAACTGGGCTGTGATGCCTAGAATGGAAGTGTTAGGGAGTGGCCAGAAACATAGTGTTTGGTTTGCTTTGGATTTTTGTGGTACTGCGGATTGACCCCAGGACATTGTACCCCCAAGCTATACCCCTAGTCCTATTTTTCATACTTTATTTTGAAACAGGGTCTCACTAAGTTGCCAAGGGCCTCATTAAGTAGTTGAAGCTGGCCAGAAACCTGAGATCCTCCCGTCTCAGACTCCCAAGTACTGGGATTACAAGTGTGCGCCACCACGCCTGGCTGAGTTCATAGTTTTTGTAGGGTTTCTAGGAAGGGAGCATTTCAAGACAAACTTTAATATATTCTCCGACCATTTTCTCTCTCTCTCTCTCTCTCTCTCTCTCTCTCTCTCTATATATATATATATATATATATATATATATATATATATACACACACACACACACACACACACACACACACACACACATACATATATATATTATATATATCCTCTCTCTCTCCCCTCCTCTCTCTCTCCCTCTCCCTCTCCCTCTCTCTCCCTCTTTCCCTCTCCCTCCCTCCCTCCTTTCTCTGTGGTACTGAGATTGAAGCCAGGAGCGCTGTACCACTGAGCTATGCTACACTCCCAGGCATTTTTTATTTTTTGTTTTGAAATAGGCTCTCACCAAGTTACCGGGGCCTCGCTATGTGCTGAAGCTGGCCTTGAACTTGTGATCCTCCTGTCCCAGACTCTCAAGTACTGAGATTACAGGTGTGTTCCCACCACGCCTGGCCCCAGCCTTTTATTGTAAAGTTAGCATTTTTCTTAAGACTTGTTTCAGTTATATCAAGCTCTTTGGCTATTGCTTACCAATTGTAAGATTTCCTAGTTAATTTTCCAGGATCTGTGATTATCAGGTATTAATATTTCTACTTCTTTTCCTTTTTTGGGGTGTGTGTGTGTGTGTGTGTGTGTGTGTGGTACTGGAGATTGAACCCAGAGGCATTCTACTTTCGAGCTACTCCCCAGTCCGATTTTACTTGTTCTTTGGAAGCAGGGTCACTAGGTTCATGAGAGTGTCAGTACTTGCTGAGGTGGCCCACCTGCGATCCTCGCAAGGCCTGGGATTATAGGCATGCACCCCGTGTCCGCTCACCCCTTTGCTACTTGGGTTTCCCTTTGGTCCTATGTCCTTGGTGTCTAAATACAAGGAGAAGTAGGCCAGTTCCTGAGAATAAGCCATGTGATTCGAGCAAGAATGACGGGTAAGGTTAGGTCTAGGTCGCTAAGAAGAGAAATAGGAAGAGAAAAAATAAGAAGCAAAATAGGGAGAAAGGTCATAGAAAATAGAAAATCCCAGGGTGGGAGGTTTGTTTAGATGGGTAGATTGAATGTCTGCTTATAGCTGGGCATGGCGATGTTCGCTTGTAATCCCACCACTTGGGAGGATAGTCTGAGCAATTAGTGAGACTCAGCAACCTAGCAAGACCCTGGTTCGGATTTGTTTTGTTTTTGCAGTACTGGGGATGGAACCCAGGGTCATTCTACCTCCAAGCTACACCCCCAGCCTATTTTTTATTCATTATTTTGAAAAGGTCTCATTAAGTTACCGAGGCTGAGGCTGACCATGAACCTGCAATCCTCCTGTCTCAGCCTCCCAAGTACTGAGATTACAAGTGTGCGCCACCACGCCCAGCAATCCTGTTTCAAAGTAAAATGGAAATAGGGCTGGAGGTATAGCTTAAAGGTATAATGCCCCTGGCATCAATCCCCAGTACCATAAATAAAGGAGTAAATAATAAATAAATGTACGTCTGCTTACTAATTCCTTATTTTGTGTGGTCTCTTCCTGTGGTTATATTAGAGTCAGAATATCTGTGTGGTCTCAGTTTATTATTATTATTGTTATTGTCATTCTTTGCTTCTTGGCATTTCTTAGTTTCTTATTGTCCGTGGAATCTGAAACGGACCAGTGTTCTTTTATTCCAGGGAGCGCAGCCTCATCTGCAGGCCCTGTTGTCTCTGTACAAGTTCTTCGTTCCGTCTTTGATTTCTGTCACGTTGCCTCTAAGAAAGAAGGTAAGGGGTCACGGAGAGAGAAGCCATAGGAAGAGTGAGCCGTTACTTTTGATAAATTTACAGATTTGGACCAAAATAATTTGTTGCGGGCTGTTTAAAGACGCGGCCTGTGCTGCTGTTGGAGGGACATTTGAGTGTGGGTCTCATTTGACGCATGCGATCCAGAGATTGCTGATTAGGAAAAGGCACCCGGCGGGTTTGTCTGGGTACAAACGGTTTCATTATATGTTTTCTAGTTGATTCTGCTCCAAATTACTGTCTTGGACTTTATACCCGACCTTTCTAGATCTATTTTAAGAATCCAGAGAATCTGTGGAATGCAGCCCCCCTTGCTGTGCGGCTAAGAAACCAGGGACCTTTTCCACACCCTCTAAAACCTACGTTCGGTCCAGCTAATATCCGTTCGCTAAAAAGAGTAAGTGCGTGACTCGTGTGGCTTCCTATAATGAAATCCAAACAATAACCATTCAGATGTTGGAAGAGATTAGAGATATTTAAATACATTTGGATTATTTGGGATTCTCCGCAAACCATATTGAGACTCCGTTAATCAAGATACTGTAAGCACTGCGTTCATATTTATATTGATAGTTTGTAGTCTAGTCCATTGATCGCTTTGGCTATTCTGTTTCTGTCAGAGATGGACTCCCAACTCGCTTATACCGGCCCAGCATTCTGGTAGCGACATTAAAGAAAGTGGGAGAAAAGCGATGCGTCTGTCTGAGTGTCTCGGGTGCAGTCCATCGCTTCCATCAGACGAGCTGCGGAGCTTCTCTCAACTCCTACAGAACCTCCCCTGCCTGGAGGTGCGTGTCCGGCCTGTTTTCTTTGCTGTTAGGCCGCGCGCTCCCGCCGGCGCGCCCTCGCCGTGTGGGCTGACGCTTTGTCTTCGCAGCTGCCTTCTCAGATGGGCTCCGTGCTGAACAGCCCTCTCCTACTTCACTACATCAACTGCGTCCGCGACGAGTCCCTCCTACTGCGGCTGTATCACTGGTTGAGTCAAGCGCTACAAGAAGGTAGGGACGTGAGAAGGACCGGACCAGCGCCGGTAGGAGATAGTTCGCGCCTGTTCTCTCGTCAGGCTGCCACATTCTAGACAAGTTTGAAGTGTGCAGTTATCTCTGTTGCTCATGTAGTCAGGATGCGTCTGTTGGAGTGGGAAAGGAGAGGTGCCGGGAAGGAAGCACTGCGCTCGGAAACTTGCCGCCCCTGCCCGCCAACCGCAGCACCCTCTCTCCACCACTGACACATACGCAGGGCCGCGTGTGGCCACCGGATCTGTCACTTAAAGAACTGCAGGAGAGGGCAGGGCGAGCGTGGCGGAGTCCCTGGAATTCCAGTACCCGGGAGGCTGCGGCAGGAGGATCCCAGGTTGAACCAGCCTCGGCAGCTTAGGGACACCCTTAGCAGCGTAGGCACCCTGTTTCACAACAGGGTGAGGGGGAGATTGAGCCCCTGGGCAGGCCCTGCGCCTGCCCGCCCCTCCCCGCCAGAGGGCTGGGAGCAGTGAGCAGCGTTGCATCTGGCGGGGGCAGTGCCCAGGCTCACTGCTCCGGGGCGGCTGTTTCTCCAGAGTCTTTCTCTGGAGCAGATGGAACGTGTCTGTGCCGGATAAGCAACTCCTGACCCTGCAGTTATTTGGGGCTTGCTTGTTTGAGTCTGGCTGGGAATGGGTGGGACCCAGGGGAATTCCACCCCTCAGCCCTAGTCACTTCCCGGCTAATTCTGCTCAGAGACTTTCTTTACAGGACATGACAACTTATTCCTTTCCCACTTAGTAAATTCTTAGCACTTGTACATTACACTTACATAAAACTAATTGAAGTTTAGGGTACGCTCGAGGTTTTGTGTGTGTGTCCGTGTGTGTGGCACTGGGGGTCGAACCCGGGGGCATTGCACCTCCAAGCTACACCCCCAGCCCTATTTTCCTTTTGAACCAGTGTCTCACGGAGTTGCTAATGGCCTTGCTAGATTGTTACATTGCTGAAGCTGGCCTCCAACTTGCGATCTTCCTGTCTCAGCCTCCCAGGTACTAGGATTATAGTGTGTGCCACCAGGCCCGGCTTAGCTCATAAAATAACAGTGTCTTGGATTCCTGCGGTACAGAATGTCAGTTGTGGTCACTGACTGTGTGTAAACTTTTGTCGTTTTCTCACTGTAAGAGTTCCCGTTACCATCTACTTGAGCACCCTGCGCCTCCGTGTCCCCGCCATAACATGTAGTGTGTGTAAGAATCGGACCTCGCCTGGCATTTATTGGTCACTTCAGGGTACTGATAACTATATATTGTGTACCGGATGCTAACGTTTACTGCTTCTGCTCTAGAATGTATTTGGTATAAGGTGAATAACTGTGAACAAGGAAAAGAGTTTACCAGCTTCCTAGACACCGTCATCGGGGCGCAGTGCTTTCTCCAGGTAAGGCTCCACCTGCTTCCTGCTCGTCTTTACTAAAATTCATTCATTCATTTTCAATTTCTTCTTCATTTATTTTACTGGGGATTGAACCCAGAGGCATTTTACCTCTGAGCTAGCCACTCCCAGTACTTTTTATTTTGTTTTCTGTTTTGTTTTGTTTTGTTTTTGCGGGTCTGGGGATGGAACCCAGGAGCATTCGACCTCCAAGATATACACCCTGCCCTATTTTTTTTATTCTTTATTTTGAAACCGGGTCTCACTGAGTTGTAAAAGGCCTCACTAAGTAGCTGAGGCTGTCCGCGAACCGCGATCCTCCGGTCTCAGCCTCCCAAATGCTGGGATTACAAGCGTGCGCCACCAGGCCCGGCTTCTGACCCTGTACTTTTTATTTTGAAGTAGGGCCTCACTAAGTTTCTGAGACTGAAGCTGTAGTCCTCCTGTTTCAGCCTCCCAAGGACTGGGATTACAGGTGTGCACCACCACGCCTGGCCCAGAGTTGTATTTGTGTGTGTGCGTGTGGTACTGGGGGTGGAACCCAGGGGCTTTCTACCTCCGGGCTATACTCCCAGACCTATTTTATACTTTATTTGGAAACAGGGTCTCACTAAGTTGCTGAGAGCCTCACTCAGTAGCTGAGGCTGGCTTCGAACCTGCGCGATCCTCCTGTCTCAGCCTCCCAAGCGCGGGGATTGCAAGCGTGCGCCACCACGCCTGGCTCCAGAGTTGTTTTTAAGCTGCGACCCAGGTATCAGCACTGTCATGACCCCGTCACGCATTAGCACAGCGAAGCCCAGGGTTAGCTCTTTGAAATGTCCCGTCGCTGCGGTCCTTCCTGTCCTGGGCTTGCAGCTCCATTTCCCCAGCCATCAGGAGCTCCCAGAGGACAGAACCTGGTTTGAGCCTTCTTCGTGTTCAGCCGGGGGCTAGAACGAAAGTGACCCTCGGTGTTTGTTCAAGAAATCTTAGGGGTCCTGTGAGAGCATTTCATTGGGGATTGGGTGCAGATGATGGCAATGAGGAAAAGGGAGGATCTGGGCTAACTTTGACTTTCCTGCTTGAAAGGCTGGGTGGCAGCGATTGAGAAAAGGAGTCTAGGAGAGGCAGGCTTGGAAGGAAAGATGCTTGTGACACCTGCCCGCGAAACGTCTCAGGGCACACGCAGGCGGCGGGGTGTGATGACTCCCAAGCTCAGAGTGCGATGGGGCCGCAGGTGCACATTTAGGATTCCTGGCAACTGAGGTGGTGCTGTTAGCTTCCAAGATGAACTTGTCTAGTGAATGTCTGTCACAAAGAGGTCTGACCAGTAGTTGAGACTCAAGGAGAAAAGGGAAGCCCTGCTCCCTACTCTGGAAGGTACAACGGCAACCCAGAGAGCAGGGCTTCTCCAGGGGGAGCTGCTCAGAGTTGGGCTTTGGTGGATGGCCGCCAATGAGATTCCAGCCTTATAGAACACTGTGCGCACCTTATTGACTGGATAAGTTATTGCACGAGCTGGGCCCCGTGGCATACACCTGTAGTGTAATCCCAGCACTTGGGGCGCGAGACAGGAGGAACACAAGTTCACGGACAGCCTCCGCAACTCAGCAAGACCCTTTCAAAATAAAACATTTTAACAGAGGGCTAGGGGTTTAGCTCAGTGGTAGGATGCTCTCGGGGTCAATCCCCAGTACCCCCTCACACACACAATTATTGTATGTACTCCAAAATAATAAATTTGTCTTTAGAAATATTTTATTATTTAACTTTGTACCTTCTTTTCAATTGATGAGGTCTTACAGTGCTTGGAAATTCTATTAAGATGGGAATGTATCCAGACACTAATCGCCTCGTCCTTTTTATGGGACAGTCTGGGACCGAAGGCTGTTATTATATCAGTGACAAAATGAAACATAGAGGGAGACAGCTGTAGCACAAAATTAACTGCTGGTCTGCAGAGTAATTGTGATGAAGCGTCCGTGTACGTTTTGACTGTCAACTTGCATTCCAGGAGGGCTTTTACTCCTGCGCCGTGTTCCTCTACAAGAGCCTTCCTCTCTGGGATGGCCTCTGTTGTCGGTCTCAGTTCCTTCAGCTTGTGAGCTGGATTCCTTTCAGTAGCTTCTCTGGTACGTATCGTGATGGCTTAGTCTTTTAATTCGATGTAGTACAAATTTCAAGAATTTTGAAAGTACTTTTTTTTATTCCTAGAGATGAAGCCACTTATTTTTGACTATCTAACACAGCTCTTCTTTACATCAACAATTTATTTCAAGGTAAAAAAAACTTTATCTTGCTTAGACTTTCCTGCCCGTGGTACACAGTTCCAAACCGATATTATAGCAGTGATATTTGTGGTTACCTCACACCCAGACTTTGAGGTACTGTATTAGCCAGTTCTCACTTAATATACAGAATTGTTTTCTGCTTTAAAGATTTTTTTCCTACAGTTTTCCTGAACTGTTTTTACTTGTGGCAAATGGCAAAGTAAATAAACATGGCAAATGTGTATTAATAAAAACAAACTGGGAAATACTCAATCGGCCTTAGCTTATTTCTTTATTTTTTTTGGCAATACTGGGGTTGGAGCCCAGGGGCACTCTACCTCCAAGCTGTGCCCCAGCCCTATGTTTTATTCTTTATTTGAAACCGGGTCTCACTGAGTTGCAGAGGCCTCACTAAGTAGCTGAGGCTGTCCGCGAACCGCGATCCTCCCGTCTCAGCCTCCCAAGGACTGGGATTACAGGCCTGTGCCACCACGCCCGGCCCATCCTTAGTTTGTTGTGGTTTATAGTTTTGCAGATAATGCTTATTCATTTACAAATATTTATTAAGTTCCTGTTAATACTGCCACTCTTCTTTTTTCTTTTTCTCTTTTTCTTTTTTTTGGTACTGGAGATTGAACCCGGAGGCATTCTACCTCTGAGCTACACCCCCAGGCCTATTTTTTATTTTGAGACAGGGCTCACTAAGTTGCTGAGGCTGGCCTCAAACCTGTGAACCCCTTGTCTCAGCTTCCCACATACTGGAATTTCAGGTGGGCGCCACCATGCCCAGTTTACTACTGCCTTCTTAACACTAGGAATACACTAATGACCTAAGCAAACAAAACTTCTTAAGAGCCAGGCGTGGTGGTGCACGCTTGTAATCTCAGCATTTGGGAGGTTGAGACAGGAGGATTACAGTTCATGGCCAGCCTCAGCCACTTAGTGAGGCCCTCTGCAACTCAGTGAGACCCTGTTTTAGAACTAAAGACTACAAAATAGGGGTGGAGGTGGAGCTCAGAGACAGAATGCCCTGGGGTCCATCTCCATTACTGCCAAAACAAAACCTCCTTGTGATATTCATATTGCTTACTATAGAATAGTCATTTTATGCTAATGAAATTGTTCCAACTTTAGGATAAATTTAAATGTGTTCCTCTCTGGAGGCGTTCGGGAACTGTACCTGAGCGAGAGCCCCTTGTATTTACTCATTTCTGATACTGGGGATCAAAATCAGGGGCGCTCTACCACAGCGGTACACTGCCAGCCCAAATTGATTTTTAAGCTTGAGACAGGTTTTGATAAATTGCTGAGGCTGGTCTCGAATCTAAAATCCTCCTGTCTCAACTTTCCAAGTACTGGGATTTATAAACGTGTGCGCCACCATGCCTGGCTAGTTTTGTTTGTTTGTTTTTTTCTTTTCTTGGTTTTCTGGTTTGGGTACTAAAGATTGAAACCAGAAGTATTTGACCTCTGAGCTATACCCTCAGCCTTTTTTATCTTCTATTTTGAAACAGGGTCTCCTTACGTTGCTGAGGACGTCGCCTTGCCGAGACTGCGATCCTCCTGTCTCAGCCTCCCAAGGACTGGGATTACAGGGTGGGCCCTCACCAGACTGAGTGTTAGTTTTATATATGTGGTGAGGCCCCTTGCAGTCAAGGAAATGCCTGAGAAAGGATTGGCATTATTTCTTTTCCAAAGTCACAAAAGATAAGATAGTTTTTCCGACCATCTTGTGGGCCATAGTTACAAAGGGAACTCAGACCTAGCGCCTTCAGAGAATCACTGAGTATGATGTTTTTCATTGACGGTGTACTATTTGTTATAACTGCGTGGATTCTAGAGGAAAGTCTGTTCCCAGGCTAGGTTGGGGCTGAATGTGGAGGTGCGTTTCTTAGAGGCAAAAATGTCAAAATCATCGCCGTCATCCGTCTCCCGGAGACTGCTCGTGCTGGCACAGCAGACATGGCGTTGCAGAGCAGGTGTCCTCGGTCAGTCCTGAACACCGGGTCTCGATGCTTGAACGGATGTTCTGTTTGTTGTCTCGTCCCTCAGTGTAGCGTTCTTCAGAGTCTGAAAGAGCTGCTGCAGAACTGGCTGCTGTGTCTTTCCCTGGACGTCCGCACGAAGCCGGCGACGAGCAGCCCTCTGTGAGTTGCCTGAGCTCACCCGCGCCAGCTGTCGACCGTGGCGGGGATAGCGCGGCGTGAGCGGGATCACGCCGTCCAGAGCTTAGCACTGCTTCTGAAACCTTTCCGTACTTGGAAACAGGTTCTCGCTAAGTTGATGCGAGCCTCACTGAGCTGCCGGGGCTGGTTTCCAACCTGTGATCCTCCTGTCTCAGCCTCCCAAGTACTGGGGTTTCAGGAATACGCCGCCAACTGCAGGTGGCGGACCACTATTATAGAGAATTTCTATGTGTGCGTCTATAACCCTTGGCCAACTTGCAATGGAAATACCTTACGACTTCTGTATTATCTTCCCTAAACCCCAGGATTCTTTGTCATCTCATAAATTCGGGTAGAATGTCTAAAAAGGGTAAATGCTTTCTAAAATCCTTAAATAAGTAGACATACATTTAGACAACTTTGCCTATTAATAATAATAAGTAGCGCCGGGCGTGGTGGCGCACGCTTGTAATCCCTGCACTTGGGAGATGGAGATGGGGGATCGTGCAGGTTCGAAGCCGGCCTCCCTGGTTTAAGAGACCCTGTTTCCAAATAAAAATATAAAAAAAACAGGTTTGGGAGTGTAGCCCGGAGGTTGAAGGGCTTCCAGGAACCCCAGTACCACCCCCCCAAAAAATAATAATAAGTAATACTTGGCATTATATAGTATAGCTCTTAATTTCCTTTTTCAATGTGTGCGTGTGTGTGCGCGCGCACGCGGTCGTGTGGTACTGGGAATTAAACCCAGAGGCATTCTATCTCCCAGCTACATCTCCAGACCAATTTTTTTTTTTATTTCTTATTTGGAAAAAGGGTCTCACTACATTGCTGAGAGCCTCACTAAATTGCTGAAACTGTCCTCAAACCTGGGATCCTCCTATCTCAGCCTCCAAAGTACTAGGTTTATAAGCGTGCACTACCACACCCGGCTTGAATTTCTAAATAATTCCTTTTGGAGATAGGATTGCAATGCCGTATTCTATCATATGACCATATGCCATAGGCTGTCAAAGGGAGTAGGTCGTAGTTCTACAGAAAAGCCTTTACTGCGGAGACATTTCTGGTTATCACAGGGACTGAGAAGAAGGTGCCACCATCTTAGGGGAATCTAGAGAACCAGGCCGTGCCGCACACGGAACTGTGTCGACCGTGGTCAGGACTCGCTGTCGACGCAGCGTCGGGTGTCAACTTCAGACTGTCTGGGATTGGATTTCCTGTGTGGAGCCAGCGTTGACTACTTAGACAGGAGGGCGAAGCTCTGGTCACATTCACGCGTCTTCTCTTTTATCTAATCATTTTCGGATTTTATCTGAAATGTTCATGTCCCGTTGTCACAAACTCTTCCCCGTGATTGTTAATGAGAAGCCACTCCCGGTGACTTTTCTGTACCTCCCTCAGGATTCCCGACTGGAGGGGTGTCCGGGTCAGTGCTTACCAGGGACTAGAAACCATACGTTGACTGCAAAGGTCCCTGGAGCCAGTCCCTTCCATAAGTCTGGCCAGAGCTTTTTTCTCCCCATATTTGCTCGTGGAGTCTGCTTGCCGAGGGAATTCTGTGAATAGACCTCAGGGGGTCCCCAGAGGGCCAAGCGTAGTTGATAAGTAAGCACCGCGATCGTTTTTCACGTCAATCGCAAACTCCTGTCAGCATTGTCTGGCTGCCTTTGTTTCCCTGGTGCGGGCGTGAATGCTCTGGGTCTGTTTGGCAGGGAGACGACGCTCGGCGGCTGCATGGACTCCGTACGCAAGCTGATCCGCTACGTGGGCTGGCTGGGCACCGCCGCGCTGCGCATGGAAAGCCACCGCGCCCTCCTGATGCACTTCGTTCTGGATTTCTACGAGAAGGTGGCACACATTTCCCGTTGCCTGTTAGGGTTGCGGGGACAGCCGTTCACTAGCCTGTTATTTAAATTTCATGTACAACCACAAAGGGTGGGGTAAGGTCCTCTTAAGACAGTAAGACTAGCCGGGCGTGGCGGGCACGCTCGTCATCCCAGCACTCGGGAGGCTGAGACCAGAGGATCGCGGTTCGCGGACAGCCTCAGCTACTTAGTGAGGCCCTCTGCAGCTCAGTAAGACTCTGCTTCAAAATAAAGAATAAAAAATAGGGCTAGGATGACCCCCCAAAAAAAAGATGGTAAAATTACCTCACAATTCGACGTTAATTATATTTTCACCTGCGTGAAGTAATATTTTATTGTGGCATCGTTTTAAATTGCCATGATATCTCTCGATGCTCAGCATAAAACGTAAAAGCTAAATGCGGTGTTTGGGGCCCAGTTCAATATGCATTGACGCGTGATGAGACTGGTTCTGCACAGAGGTCCGTTCCTCAAATCACGTTATGCTCATCCATTGGACGTGCTCGACCTCTGGCGAGACCCCCAGTACTCCTCGTCTTCAGCTCCCTGTTCCTGCCTCGCCGCTGCCTGTGTCTCCTGCTTAGAGCCTTCGTGACGCTCGTCCTCTTTCACTGCTTCGAGTTTTCAACCCGGGACGAGACTGTCCCCCGGAAGTCCTCGCCCTCATCCCCTTTCCCGGCCTCGGCCGTCACCGGCGCCGCCGTCCCGTGTCTGTACCTGCTTACGAGCTGCTGTCCTTTGTGTTCCGGGTTGTCAGCTAACCAGTATGACGAGTACCTGTGGGACTTAAGGAGAAAGACACGGTCCCTTCCTCTCCCCTGTCCCCCGGACTCGAAGACTCCTCCCCAGAAAAAGGGAAAGGTTTTCATAATGGCCTTCTAGAAGTAATCGTCTGCGATAATGTGGATGTTTGATGGGGCTTATTTTGAACTGACTTGTGGCTTCGGAGTTGAGCGGCGCTAAGCCTACTGTTGGATGACTGCCTATTTTATGTTGCTTATTTGGGCCCCGGTGGTCGATGTCTGGGGCGTGACCTCTCGTTCTCCCCAAAGGTGTGCGACATTTACACAGACCACCAGCTCCCGCTGCTGATGCTGTGTCCACCCGGGATTTTCTACCCGGCGCTCCTCAGCCTGGACGCCAGCGTCCTGAACCGGCTCTGCTACGTGATGCACAGGTGAGGCCTGGGGCCAGTCATGGCTCAGCACATCGAGATGCTGCCATCACCTTTCAACCACAACACAGTCAAAATTCCTGTTCACTTTCTGCCTGTGCAAATGGGAAGCATGGCTTTCTTTTGGGCTTGACCTTCCAATACGGCGCTAAGATGGCCGTGTTATTTGTAAGTCTCCCACTGCCGGGGATACGGAATAAAAATCGCAGTGAAGGAGTTGTCACGAATGGTACTGTTGTGCTTAGATTTATTCATTTTAATTTCTGTGTCTTAAAATTTAGTCGTTTGTTGACAACTGGTTTAAGTGGTTTTAGCTTCTCGAAAAAAAACGTTTTCTGAGAGAGAAGAGGAGCCGTTGCCCGTTCTGTGAAACTCCTGAGCTTTCTTTCCAAGCTCTGGTAATCCTTGCCTGCGTGCGTGTGCGGGTGGGCTCGGAACCCAGGCGCGGTCTACCTCTCAGCCGGACCTCCAGCCCCAGTTCAGCTATGAGTTTTGAAACCGGGGTTCACTAAGCTGCTGAGGGCCTCAAACCTGCACTCCTTTCTCAACCTCCCAAGTACAGGAATTAACAGATATAAACTGCCATGAACAGAAACACTACTTGTAGAACCATGTCAAAGTTAAAATATTTTTAATGAACTAGATAATATTTCTCAGGCAAGGAAATATTATATTTCTAAATGACCTCTTTCCCCTTTAGGAAATTCTTTTTTCTTAGCACCAGGGTTGAACCCAGGGCCATTCTACCTCTGACTTCCAGCTCCAGCTCCCGCCCTTTATTTATTTTTTTAAATTTTGTTTTGTTTTGTGTTTGCAGTACTGGGGATAGAAGCCAGGGGCATTCTACCTCCGAGCTACAGCCCCAGTCCTGTTTTTGATTCTTTATTTTGAAATAAGGTCTCACTGAGTTACGGAGGGCCTCACTAAGTAGCTGAGGCTGGCCACAAACTGCGATCCTCCTGTCTCAGCCTCCCGAATGCTGGGATTGCAAGCGTGCGCCACCACGCCCGGCTATTATTTTAAATTTTAAAACAGGATCTTGCTAAAACAGGAGTTGCTGAGGCTGGCCTCAAACCTGTGATCCTCCCATCTTAGCCTCTCAAACAGTAGTATTACTATTGTGTGTGTAGTGTTACTACACACACACTAATTATAGTTATCACTATAGGTGTGTGCTGCCATCACCGGCACAGCTCAGATTTGAGCCCCTAATTGTGTGTGTGTGTGTGCGTGTGTGTGTGTGTGTGCGTGTGTGTGTGTGCGTGTGTGTGTGTGTGTGCGTGTGTGTGCGTGTGCGTGTGTGTGTGTGTGTGTGTGTGTGTGTGTGTTACTAGGGATTTCTAGGTTGCTCAGAGTCTTGCACCACAACAGGCATACCTGTAATCCCAGCACTTCGGAGACTGAGACAGGAGGACTGCAGGGTAGACAGCCGAACCTCAGTAACTTAGTGAGACCCTGTCTCCAAATAAAAGCTAAAATAGGCCTGCAGGCCTAGCTCAGAGGTAGAATGCGCCTGGATTCAATCCCTAGCACCATACACACACAAATAAGTAAATAAATTCCAAAAAAATGTGAATTTTTGTTTATTTTACACTTCAGAAGCATTAGGTTCAAAGGTAAGCCGGGCGTGGTGGTGCACACTTGTAATCCCAGCATTTGGGAGGCTGAGACAGGAGGATCACGATTCCCGGACAGCCTCAGCTACTTAGTGAGACCCTTTGCAACTCAGTGAGACTGTTTCAAATTTAAGAATAAAAAAAAATAGGGCTGGGGGTGTAGCTTGGAGGCAGGATGCCCCTGGGTTCCATCCCCAGACCCTCACAAAGTATGCTAAACACTTCGTTCTGCTTGTTCCTACTATTAGGTATCGTGAAAACTTGATTGCTGCAAAGGAAAATGCGTTGGTGCAGAAGGTAAGAATGCTAAATCTGTTTGTTAGATGACTAGTTTAAAAATTGGACTGTTGAGGAGGATGGCGGTTCGCAGACAGCCTCAGCTACTTAGTGAGGCCCTCTGCAACTCAGTGAGACCCTGTTTCAAAAGAAAGAATACAAAATAGGGCTGGGGGTGGAGCGTGGTGGTAGAACGGCCCTGGGTTCCACCCCTAGTGCCGAAAAACACATGACCTGTTGAGAAGGAAGAGGAGCGGATGGACGGTAATGGCCGTCCTTCTTTGCCATTAGGCCCAATCAGAGTTCAGCTTCAACAGCAAGACCTATCAACAGTTTAACCAGTATTTGACGACCATGGTTGGGTGCCTGTGGACCTCCAGGCCCTTCGAGAAAGGCATGCACATCGACCCCCGAGTCTTCCAGAGGGCTGGAGTGGCCGAGTATAAAAGCAGCTTAAGTTTGGCCCGTCACCCTTCCCTACTGAGCTACGCGCTTTCCTTTCTGCTGCAGGTAAGGGTATTTAAAGGATTCTCAATGTCTTGTCATGGCAAAAGGAGAAATGCGACAAGTGCAGTACCCGAATTCCAAGGCTGTTCAGTGTTCTTTCTGTAACGAACTTTGGGGGTTCAGGCTGCTCAGAGGGCCTGGGCAGGGACGTGCGCATAAACAGGTCGCGTGCGGTGTGGTGGGCTGAGCAAAGGCACCTTCTGAGAAAGAGCAAAGTGCTTAGTTTGTCAGTTCATGTCCACTTAGATGGAGACGGTCCCAGGTAAGAGGCTTGACGCTCCCCTCTAATTCCTTCCGTGAAAATGGATGACGTGAGGCCTTATTTGCCTCACAGTCTTAGTGGGAGCCTGCCGACTTGTTTGGTCCTGGAGGCTGAGTCCCCAGAGACATTCAGGCCACACCCCTAGCCTTATTTTATTTTTTTACTTGGAAACAGGGTCTCACTAGGTTGTTGAGGGTCTCGCTAAGTTACTGAGGCTGGCCTGTGATCCTCCTGTCTCCGCCTCCCAAGTACTAGGATTACAGGTGCGCACCCCCACGCCCAGCTAAGCCTCCTGCTCAGATGGATTGACAATAACGTGAGTAGGCGGGGAAGCCTCTCCGGACTTAGCTTGGGCTCCGCCATTCTCAGCGGTGTCAGTGACTTGCGGAAGGCTCATGCGCCGTATGTATCAAATCCGTGGACAATACGGCAGGTGGGATTACAAGTCCCCGGAGAGAATCTGGGTTCAGCCTGCCGTGACAGGCCAGAGCAGTGAGAAATGCAACACAATGAAAGAAAACGTCCGGCGCGCAGAGACAGCCATCGGAGAAGCGTTTAATGTCTGCAGACGAAGGAGCAGGTTTATACTGAGCGGACGCGGCGGCCGTGGCCCCCCGAGCGCCTGCAGTGTCCTCACACGGGCTCCGGGAAGCAGGGCGACGGGCGGCATCCCGTTTCCCCCACGTCTTGGCCGCGCGCGTCTGCGTTTTCATTCTAACCGTCCTCTGGGTTGTGAGCCTGCATGGCATTGTGGTATTGATTGGCTCTGCCGTGCTGTCTGTCGATGCTCGCCATGTTTTCATGCGCTTTTTGGCCATTTGTACTTTTTTTTTTTTTGGGGGAAATATTTCGGCCCTTTGCTCATCCACCCCCACCCCATTTTTGGTGTATGTGGTACTGGGGATTCGGCCCAGGGGCATTCTCCCTCTGAACTACACCCCACCCCTATGTTATTTTTATTTGGAAACAGGGTCTCGCTAGGTTGATGAGAATCTCAGTCCTTGCTGAGACTGTCCTGGCACATGCGATCCGTCCGTCTCGGCCTCCCAAGGACTAGGATTACGGGCATGTGCCACCACACCCAGATCCAGTTCTATTTTATTTCATTTTATTTTATTTTATGGAACCGAGTCTTGCTAGGTTAATGAGAGTCTCATCTTGCTGAGGCTGGCCTTGAACCTGCAATCCTCCAGTCTCAGCCTCCCAAGTACTGGGATGACAGGAGCGCACCCCCACGCCCAGCTTTTGTTCATTAATTGCATGCTTTACCTTCTTGAATTATAAGAGTTCTTTCTATATTCTAGATACAAGTGCTTTATTTAAATGCATGATTGGCAAAAGATTTCTCCTGTAGATTATCTTTCCGCTTTTTGGCTGGTATCTCCTAAAGTTCAGTTTATGAATTTTTTCTCTCCTTGCTTGTGCGAAATCATTGTGGAACACGAGGTTATGAGATTTACTTCTATCTTTCAGTCCCTTTATAGTTAAGGGCTGGAGATAGGCTCAGAGGTTCACCAAGCATGAGTGAGCTCCTGGGTCCAGTCCCCAGGACTGCAAAAACAAAAGGAAAGCGAGCATCCGGCTGGCTGTGGAGATACACGCCTGCAGTCCCAGTACTCACGAGACCAAGACAGAAGGGCCGCAGGTTGGAGGCCAGCCTTAGCGACTCAGCCAGACTCAGCAACCTGGCAAGACCTTGACTCCACATAAATAGGGCCGGGGTGTAGCTAAGGGGCGCCTTTGGGTTCAAACCCCAGCATCACACACAAAAAGTTGTACAATCAGCTCGTCGTTTCTACAAAGAATCCCAGTAGGATCCTTACGGGCAGTGCCTCAGATCTGTAGATGAGTTTGGATAACACTGTGTGTGTGTGTTATACTGGGGGTGGAACCCAGGGGCTTTCTACCTCCGGGCTACACTCCCAGACCTATTTTAGACTTTATTTGGAAACAGGGTCTCACTGAGTTTGCCGAGAGCCTCACTCAGTAGCCGAGGCCGGCTTCGAGCCTGCGCGATCCTCCTTTCTCAGCCTCCCGAGCGCGGGGATTCCAAGCGTGCGCCACCACGCCCCGCTCATCCTCACAATCTGAAGCCCTTCGGTGCATGACCAGCAAACACTTGTTCATTTTTTAGTCTTTAGTTTTTTACCATTTCGTACTTGGCAGATAGAAGCTTTGCGCTCCTTTTCCTGTTTATGTCTTTTTATGGAAGTGGAGCCCAGGAACATTCCACCTCCAACACCTCGGCCCTCTTGTACTTTGCATTTTGAAGCGGGGCCTCACTAAGTTGCTGAGGGCCCCCCAGTTCCTGAACCCAGATAGAATAAGCCCCTGGGTTCTGCCCCCAGTGCCACCAGATAAACTGAAGGAAAGGAGGAGGTACTGTGTCACCAGGAGCATGGCACGGAGAAGGAAATGGTAACTCCTGAGTGGGAAAGGGATGGAGAGCAGCTCGGCTCTGCCCTGGATCTGGCTAACAGCCCAGAAAGTGAGAAAAGAGTTGGACTCTGAATATGAGGCTTTGGAAATACCGTCAGCAACGTCCTCACTGTTGTATCTTGTAAAGATGATAGACGAGAAAAACCTGCCCGTCTAAGTCTTCGATCATAGGTCGTTTTGCAGGAAAAGGCAGTGTTGTGATAGTTTAATGGACGGAGTTTTCTCTTAGTGATATCAAGAATAAGTTGTAATCCCAGTACTTGGGAAGCTGAGACAGGAGGGTCACAGGTTCAAGGCCATCTTCAGCAACTTGGTGAGACCCTGTTTCAAAACAAAAACTTAGAAGGGCTGGTGGTGGAACTCAGACGTAGAATTCCCCTGGGTTCAATCCCCAGTACCAATAAATAAAGAAATAAAGAAGGTTATGGATTAGCCAAATGATGCTCACTTGTCTATTGTGATTTTATTTCCTTTCTCTTGTTCTTTATGGAGGGTTAAAGTGGTATCCAAAAAGAATCCAAAGCCGGGCAAGCTGGCACACACCTGTAATCACGGTACTTGGGAGGCTGAGACAAGAGGATCACAGGTTCAAGGACAGCCTCAGAAACTTAGACTCTCAGCAACCTAGCGAGACCCGGTTTCAAAAGAAGAAATACAAAAGATGTGAGGGGATAGCTGAGTCCAATCCCCAGTGCCACACACAAAATCTAAAAGAACTTGGCAGATTGAATCAAAGTGAAAGCCCATCTTGACTTTCTGTGACTTTTGCTTACCAAGTCTTTTCATCCCTGTGTCTCCCCACTGCTTTTGTTTTTAAGGAAAACCCAGAAGAAAGGACAATGAACATGAGCTCTATCTGGGTAAATATGTTTATTTTCATCCCGTTACAGAGTTCCCCGAGCGATTGCATGCCTTTTCTTTTCTCCAACTCTCGTGCTGCACCAGCGCAGTTCCTCCCTGCAGTGCCCTTGACACGAGCGCACAGACGCGCTTCGCTCTTCTGCACGGAGCTGCCCGTGTGAGTGCTGTGCCCACGCCTCCGCGGTGCGCCTGCAGTGAGGATCGAAAAGTGCCAGCGGCCTCATACTACGGAAACTCGCCTCCCTCCGCTGACCTGTATCGAATGTGAACTGTCTAGAGAATGGGAATGGTAGCCCATTTCCGTTCCATAATACTTTGTTCAGTAGAACAGATAGCTCAGTGCTAGTGTAATGGAGCTGATGTTTAAGTTGGACTTTGGGTCCTTTCTGGTTTGAATGTTACTTGCCGATTCGGCTCTAGTTCTGAACTAGGCCCTCTCGGCGCACTCTTGCTGTGTGCATCAAAAATGCTGCAGACTTTTCCAAGAGCGAGAAGAGGAAGTCAGCCGGGCACCGTGGCACACGCCTGCCACCCAGTACTGGGAAGGCTGAGGCAGGAGGAGCGCCGCTTCAAGGCCAGCCTCGGAAGCTTACTCCGTTTCAGAATAGAAACTAAAAGAGCTGGGCTGTAGCTCAGGTGAAATGCTCCTGGTCCCGTCCCCAGTCAGCCCTCCTCCAAAACAAGTGTGCTGAGATGTAGCTCAGTGCTAGTGTGCTTGCTGAGCGTGTGCAAGGCCCAGGTCCAAAAAAGGAGCCGGGTGTGGTGGCGCACGCTTGTGACCCCAGCGTTCGGGAGGCTGAGACTGGAGGATCACGGTTTGCAGACAGCCTCAGCTACTTATTGAGGCCCTCTGCAACTCAGTGAGACCCTGTCTCAAAACAAAGAGTAGAAAGTAGGGTTAGGGGTGGAGCTCAGAGGTAGAAAGCCCCTGGGTTCCATCCCCAGTACTGAAAAACAAAAGAAAAGTAGAGACTAAACATAGGTATTTGATAAGTAATTGTCCTTTTTCTGTGCCTGCAGGGGAAGAAGTGGAACTGTTACTTGGACTATTTATTTTCCGAGGGGCTACAAGGCTTGAAGCTTTTCATACGAAGTAATATTCGCCATTCTTCTGCCTCCTGATCAGAGCATCGCCACGAGGGTGAAGATTCAATGAATTTTGCGCGTGCCGGACTCATTCCTCCTCACTGTTTCCTCCAAGGAACTCTCGCGCTCCTTTTCCGGGGCTCCCAGAGCCTTGGTGTGGCTAAGCCCAAGGCCAGATCTAGATGTTAGGCTGAGGGAAAGGACCTCTGGGTCACCAGCTCTGCCTTGGGCCACTTCCACGCAGAGACCCAAGTTCTCTGGGTGGGCCGTTCGCCGTTCTTTGTCTGTGCGCCGCGTTGACGGGAGCAGGCAATGTGCGGTTACGCCGCACGTCGTGCAAACGCCTGCTGCCTCCGGGCTACTTGGCGAGTATTGCCATTTTCCTTAGGCGAGCGCTAGCACCAGCGGCAAGCGAGCAGGGTCTGGAGAGGACGTTTCTCCTTGTACTGACTTGCTCACCAAGTTGCCCCGTTTCACTTGTGTGCCTATGTGTATATGTACTCGTTTTTAAATGTTCGGGCCTAAATAAATTAACCGTAGCCTTGCTTTCAGAAATAATTCTGCAGCTTTTAAACACTTCCTAGCAGATAGGCTGCCTTGCAGACGCTTTGCTCTAGAGCTCCGCTTCAGTGCTCCCAGATAACTCTTTCCCAGTTAAGAAAATGATCTCGTTTGAGCAGAGCGAAGCTGGATTCATCTTGCTCGAAGGCAGGTTCTTATGGTTCTTTCATTTCTGACCATTAAAACAAAAATCATTAATGGATAGTGTTCTGGCCACAAAACCCATTCGTTTCATTGATTCAGTTAATATTATATTCCTTACCGCATCCAAATATTCCCGTGTTCCTATGAGGCGGTTGGGACCAACACCAAGTGCCTGCTTTGATGGCAGCTACGTGCCCCTGAAGAAGCTGGCAACGACCCCGGACACACACAGCATGGGGTGCCAGGGGCAAGTGGGGTGGGACAGGGTGGGAGGGCTCGCTGCCGTGTGGGGCAGAGGAGGGCTGTCTGAAGCACGGGCCTCGTGCTGAGCAGAGGAAGGCCGAGCGGCAAGGCCGGCCGAGGCCAAGTTGCGTGGCATGTTTGAGGGAGAGCAGCCAGTGAGTTAAGGCAGGAGCAGCGGCCGGCCATGGTGGCATGCACCTAGAATTCCAGCACTCTTGAGGCTCAGACAGGGTCAAGGCCAGCTTCAAAGCTCAGCAAGACTGTTTCAAAATAAAAAGAAAATTGGGCTAGGAGTAGCTCAGAGGTAGACGCCTCTGGATTCAGTCTCCTCTATGAGAGAGGGGGGAGGGGAGGGGAGAGGAGCGGGAGAAAGAAATGAACCCGGGCCAGCCGGACACTCCGCGGAAGGTTCTAGCTTGGCGTGCATGTGTAAGTAGGTGGGGCAGTTGAGGAGCGGGCTGCCCCGGCTTCCGGGCGACGCGTGGCGTGCGGTGTGGCAGGCAGACCAAGGGGGAGGCTGGCACTCACTGGTGTCACAGGTGATGGGCAGTGGTGGCGGGCTGCTGCATTCGGGCTCTGTTTTGAAGGTAGACAAGTTAGGATCTGCTGACAGCTTGGGTAGGAAGAGGCAGAAAAGGAGACTCCTATGTTTTCCATCTCAAAAACTGGGTGATGCTGAGGCACAGGGATGAGGTGTCCAGAGGAAGAAAGGCTTGAAAAATGGGAAAGCGAGTTCGATTTCGTCCTTGTTACGTTGAAGATGCCGAGCATACGATTGCACGTGAGCTTATAACTGAACACTAGAAAAGATCACTTGGGAGTCATTAGGGAACAGCCACGGAGGAGATCACTTGGGATCTCACTGTCATCTGTAAGTCGTCAGGAAAGAAAAAGTGATGTCGAGAAGAGAAGGGACGGGCGGTGGTGTTGCGTGTAATCCCCGTGCTTGGGAGGCCGAGACGGGGCATCACAGGCTTGAGGCCAGCATACAGCTATTTAGCCAGACCTGTTCTCAAAAATAAAACAAGCTGGTGTAGTGGAGCAAGCCTGTAATCTTAATACTTGGGAGGCTGAGACTGGATTGCAAGTTTGAGGCCAGCCGTAGCAACATAGTGACACCCTTAGCAATTCAAGGAGACCATGTTTCAAAATAAAAAAACCCAAAGGGCGTGGGGGAAACAGGAACTCAGAGGTAGAATGCCAGTACTTGGAATGGTGAGACAGGAGGGTCGCAGGTTCCAGGACAGCCTCAGCAAATACTGAGACTCTCATCAACCCAGCAAGATCTGGTTTCAAAATAAAAGCAAAATGGGGCTGGGGTGTACCTCAGAGGTAGAATGCCCCTGGGTTCAATAGCCAGAGTAAAAACGTATGTGTGTGTGTGTGTGTCTTGATACTGGTGATTGAACCCAAAGGCATTCTATCTGAGCAACACTCCCAGACCTATTTTTTGTAGTTTGAAATAGGGTCTTGCCAAATTGCTGAGGGCCGCTCAGAATTGCTGAGGCTGATCTCAAACATGTGATGCTCCTGTCTCAGCCCCCCAGATACTGGGATTATAGACATGTGCCACCTGCTCAGCTCAAGTAAAGAAATTAAATAGAGCTGAAAGCACAGCAAAGTGGTATAGTGACCCTAGATTCAATCCCCACTATCAAAAGAAGTATGAAAAGTGTCATGCATTATATTAATTTCCCATTTCTAAATATTGTATAAATGGTTTTCATCAATATTCTTTAGTATAGTAGCCATTATTATAATGGTTTCATTTTATAGGTAAAGAAACTCTAAGATCTGAGAGATTAAATAATTCATATGGTCATTCATAATGGAGTCAGGTCTAGCTTGCAGATCTACCAACACCAGATTCTGTGGGGTTTTAAATGATATCTTGTGGAGAATAAGACCCCCTGGTGGAGCAAGCTATTCCATGGAGTCCCTTAAGAAAAATACCAAAGCCGGGCGCGGTGGCGCGCTTGGAATTCCCAGCATTCCAGAGGCTGAGACCAGAAGATCGCGGTTCCCGGACAGCCTCAGCTACTTCGTGAGTCCCTCCGCAAATTAGTGAGACCCTGTTTCAAAATAAAGAATAAAAAACAGGGCAGGAGGTGTAGCTTGGAGGTCAAATGCCCCTGGGGTTCCATCCCCAGACAGACCTGCCAAAAAAAAAAAAATACCTTCTTTCAAAGATTAGTAGCATTATAAAATCTAATGCTATAAAGGGGGAAATACATATACTGCAGACCCTGAGCCATACCAGAGTAAATTACACAAGGGTAAAGAAAATTGAAAGGTCATTTCCAGTTAATGCTTTAATACTACCAAGTTAATGTCGTCTTCAGGTACCATTCCCCTTGCAAAAAAATTAAAAACCAAGTACTAAGCTGGGCATGGTGGCGCACGCTTGTAATCCCTGCGCTTGGGAGGCTGAGACAGGAGGATCACAGTTCGTGGGCAGCCTCAGCTACTTAGTAAGGTTCTGTTTCAAAATAAAGAATACAAAATAGGGCTGGGGGTGTATCTCAGAAATAGAATGACCCTGGGTTTCATCCCTAGTAGAGAAAAAAAAAGGACTCAGAAACTTAGTGAAGCCCTGTTTCCACACATGGGGGTTGGGGTATAGTCTGGAGGTAAAAGGAGATCAGCTCAGTGGCACACGTTTGCAATCCCAGTACTTGGGACGCTGACACAGGAAGATCACAGGTTCGAGGACAGTTTCACAACTTGGCAAAACCCTGTTTCAAAATAAAAAATAAAATCGGCCTGAGGATGTAGCTTGGAGGTAGAATGTTCCTGGATTCAATCCCCGCAATAAACAAACAAAACGGGGCTGTGCAGCTCAGAGAGAATACCCCGGGCTCAATGCTCAGTACAAAAGAAATATTTTTTTAAATTGCCAACATGGCCGGGCGTGGTGGCACACGCTTGTCATCCCCGCGCTTGGGAGGCGGAGACAGGAGGATCGCGCAGGTTCGAAGCCAGCCTCGCTGGCTTAAGAGACCCTGTTTCCAAATAAAAATATAAAAATAGGTCTGGGAGTGTAACCCAGAGGTAGGAGGGCTTCCAGAAACCCCAGGACCACCAAAAATAAATAAATAAATAAATAAATAAATAAATAAATAAATAAATTGCCAACATGATTAAGTTTACATTCCCACCAGTAATGTGTGACAGACCCAGCAGCTCTGTCTCTCCATTAGCGTGGGTTGTACCTCCATTTCTTTTGAACCGTATGACGGATGTGCCTTTTGACTTTGTCGGTGTTATTTGACTCTGCGGCTTTCTGGGAGCTAATGACTATCAGCCTCTCTTCAGGTATTTTTGCCCATTTTGCCACTATGTTATGAGTCTTCCATATTGTTTTCTGAGTTCTTTATATGTTTTAAATATAAGTCCTTTGTCACATATATTGGAGAAACTGCCAGTCTATAGATTGCCTTTTCCTATTTTTAATACTATACTTTGACCAGAAGTTATTAATTTTAATTAAGTTTAATTTAGCCATTTTTATATGTTTAATGTTTTTGGTGCCCTACTTAAAAACAATCTGTGTCTCCAGGTGTGGCGGCTTGGGGCTGTAACCCTAACACTTGGGAGGCCGAGGCGAGAGGATTGCCAGTTCAAGGCCAATCAGCAATTTAGCGAGACCCTGTTTCAAAAATAAAGAATTTTTTAAAGGCTGGGGTGTAGCTCCAAGGAAGAATGGCCCTGGGTCCATTCACCAGTACTACAAAATATTGTTATTTAAAATTGATAAATCATAACTGTACATATTTATGAGATACAATGTGCTAATTTTTTGCAGGTCTGGGGATGGAACCCAGGGGCATTCTACCTCTGAGATACACCCCCAGCCCTATTTTTTCTTCTTTCTTTTGAAACAGGGTCTCACTGAGTTGCAGAGGGCCTCACTAAGTAGCTGAGGCTGGCCGCGAACCGCGATCCTCTGGTCTCAGCCTCCAGAATGCTGGGATGACAAGCGTGCGCCACCACGCCCGGCTACAATGTGCTATTTGATAATGTGAATACAATGTGGAATGATTACATCAAGCTAATTATCTTGTTCTTCTTTTTCTTTCTTATATGGTACTTGAGATTGAACCCAGAGCCGACACCCCCAGCACTATTGAGAAAGCCTTTGAGAAGACAGAAAAAGAAATGTACTGATTTGATGGCACATTGGAGAAGCCAGCAGACTTAAAGAGTTCAGAATTAAGCCCTGGATTCTCCCTAAACAAAGCACTCAAGTCCCTTTTACGAGTCATGTCTAAGTCATCCCTGAGTAGCTTCTGTTTTTAGACTTACAGGTGCCAGGTGCCGGATCTTCACTCCTTTGGCAGTAAAGAGCTAAGAGCCCATTCCTTGTTACCAAGGGGAGAAGGGGAGGGGCAGGAGGAAGGGGGAGGGATGTCTGCTTTGAAACAGCCCATCTGTTCGCTGCCAGGGTTCGAAGCAGGTGGCCTTGACACTATTTTATTTTTTGTGTTGAAACAGAGGCTTGCTAAGTTGGACAAAGCCTCGCTAGATTGCTGCGGCTGCCCTTGTTCATTTCTCCTGTGTGTGTGGTACTGGGAGATGAGCCAGGGACATTCTACTTCTGAGCTACATCCTGAGCTTATTTATTATTTATTTTTATTTTTATTTTTTTGGTGGTACTGGGGTTCCTGGAAGCCCTTCTACCTCCGGGCTACACTCCCAGACCTATTTTTACATTTTATATTTGGAAACAGGGTCTCCTAAGCCAGTGCGCGCGGCTGGCTTCGAACCTGCGCGATCCTCCTGTCTCTGCCTCCCAAGCGCGGGGATGACAAGCGTGCGCCACCACGCCCAGCTATTATTTTTTTTTTAATTATTTTGCAGTACCGGAGATGGAGCCCAGGGGCATTCTACACTCCCAATCTGATTGTTTAGTCTTTTTCATTTTTTGAAACAGCGTCTCACCAAGTCGTGAAGGTCCTTGCTAAGTAGCTGAGACCGTCCACGAACCGCGATCCTCGTCTCCAACTCCCAAATGCTGGGATTACAAGCTTACAAGCGTGTGTCACCACACCCGGTTTGTGGGGTTTTTTTTTTAAACAGGGTCTCACTAAATTGCAGAGAACCTCACTAAATTGAGGCTGGCCATGAACCTGTAATCCTCCTGTCTCACCTTCCAAGTATTGGATTACAAGTGTGTGCCACCACACCCAGCTCCTTGTTAATTTCCAAAACAAAGTTTACGGGCATTTTCTATTGAGATTGCATTTGGGTTAAATTAACAATACTAAGCCAGGCATTGTGAATGCCCCTGGGTTCAACCCCCAGCACCACGAAACACACACACACACACACACACACACACACACACACACACAATTTTAAACAATGTTTTCTTTTTGTGTGTGTGTGTGGTGCTAGAGATTGAACTCAAAGGCATTCTACCTCCAACCTATACTCCCAGCTTGATTTTTTATACTTTATTTTAAAACAGGGTCTCACGAAGTTGCGGAGGGCCTAAATAGCTGAGGCTGTCTGAGAACCCGGAACCTCCTGTCTCAGCCTCCCAAGTACCGGGATTACAAACATGCACCACCGCACCCGGCTAAAACAATGAGTTTTCTAATCAGGGAACTTATATATCAATCCGTTTATTACAATTGTTGAAAAATGTACGTTTCTGTGTTGTGCAGCTATTAAATAATAGTCTTTTATTTCTATTCATTCTTCTTGTTTCCTATAACATGTCTGCTTTTTTGGTAAGTCATGAATTTTTCTTAACTGTTGTGTTCTTTCCCTGCATCCCCCACTCCACCACACAAAAGTAAAATAAAGGATCATGAAATCTAGTAATAATTGAGAATGGTATCATTGAAATCGTTGAGTTTATATTGTCACAAATTCACCATGAATATCTCAGGAGAAAATGTGGAGGCTCTCGGGAGAGCTTCTTCATCATACCATTACTGTGAACCCTGGACTCTGCCTCTTTCTTTAATATGCATAGAAATTTCAGCAACCCCCACTTTGGTTATCAGTCCTGTCTGTAGTTTCCCACTCAAGAAACCACTTTAGTGTGTTGACAAGCCTGTAAAAGGAAATCCTCTGCACTACGTACAGACACGGAGCCAGGATGGTGGTATAGGCCTATATCCCAGCACTCGGTAGGTTGAGACGAGAGGATCACAGGTTCAAGGGCACACTCAGCAACTTAGTGAGACCAGTTTCGATAAAAAATATTACGGTACTGGGAATTGAACCCAAGGCTATTCTACCTCCAAGTTACACCCCAAGCCCTATTTTATTTTTATTTTGAACCAGGGTTGTTAGGTTGATGAGTGTCTCACCATATTGCTGAGGCTATCTCTGAATCTGTGATCTTTCTGTCTCAGCCTCCCAAATACTGGGATTACAGGCCTGCACCACATACAGAGAATGGGGGAATCTCAAAATAAAAATTGCTGGGGGTGTGTCCCTGGATTAAATCTCAAGTCACACACACACACACACACACACACACACACACACACACACACACACACACACGATAGGATAAAAGTGCTATTGAAGCCAGGTGTGGTGGTGCACGCTTGTATTCCCAATACTTGGGAGGCTGAGAGGAGGATTACAGGTTCACAGACAGCCTCAGCTACTTAGTGAGGCCCTCCACAACTTAATTTCAAAATAAATAATAAAAAATAGGGCTGAGGTTGTAGCTTGGAGGTAGAATGCCCCTGGGTTCAATTATCAGTACCACAGAAATGTGCTATTTCTGTATTAACACTTAACTATCCCTCCCCACGCTCATGCACAGTCCAAAACAAACGGCAGGAGATAGTTTTAGAATACTCCCCCAAAGACTTTTACCCTGAAGGGGAGGTCAACCGTGCCATGTTCATCTTTGTAAGCAGCATGTACTCCCGGTAGAGGTCAACTCCCTCCCCTCTCTATTTCATGCCTGATATTCCCCAGTAATTCCTCAGTGGCATCACTTCAGTCCCCTCCTCCTTGCTCAGACCTTTCCGTATAAATCACTGTACAGTATCTTCCTTGCTTCTTTCCTTCCTTCCTTTCTTCCTTCCTTCCTTTCATCTATCCTTCCTACTAAGGATTGAATGTGCGAGCACTTACCTCCCAGCTACACCCCCAGACCTTTTTTCTTTTGAAACAGGGTCTTGCTAAGTTGCTAAAGCTGGCCTGGAACCTGTGATCTTCCTGTCTCAGCCTCTCAAGTGTTGGGATTACAGGAGTGCAGCTGTCAGAGACACAATGCTGAGAGAAAGAAGCCATCACCCAAAATGTCTTGTTTGAGATGTATATAAAAATTCAAATGCCAGGCGTGGCGGTGCATGCCTGTAATCCCAGTACTTGAGCGGCTGAGACAGGAAGATCACAAGGCCAGGCTAGCTTCCTTAATTTATGGAGACGCTCAGAAACTTAGCAAGACCCTATTTCCAAACAAAAATAAAATAGGGCTTGGAGGTAGAATGCCCTTGAGTTCCAACCCCAGTACCACACAAAAAAAGTTCAAAAATAACAAAACTAAGCCACTAATCTTCAGGGATTCATGCTTAAGTGGTAAAGCAATAAAGATAAGGACATGATTCTCATAAAAGTCCAGCCCATAATTGGGAGGCTGAGATAGGAGGACTTCAGGTTGGCGGCCAGCCTCAGTGACTTAGGCCTTCTGGGATTTCATGAGACAGTGTTTCAAAATAATAAAATAAGGCTGGGGGTATCGCTTAGACATAGAATATTTCTGGGTTCAATCCCCAGTATACACACACACACACACACACACACACACACACACACACACACACTGGCCCATCTATAACCCCAGCAACTCAGAAGACTGAGGCAGGAGGATCTCAAGTTGAAGGCCAGCTTGGGCAACTTACTGAGACTCTGTCTTAAAAACTTAGCCAGGCGTGGTGGCACACACCTGTAATTCTAGTACTTGGGAGGCTCAAGCGGAAGGATCGCAGGTTAGGTAGGCCAGCCTCAGCAACTTTGGAGAGCTTGTCCCAAAATGAAATATCAAAAAAGGCTGGGGGTATAGCTCAGAGGTAGAATATTCCTGGGCTCAATTCCCAGCACCACAATGAACAAATAAGTGGGCCGAGGATGTGGCTCAGTACTAAAGCATGCCTGGGTTCAGTCCCCGGCACTGAAAGATGGCAGGCTAATGGTGACCTTAGTTGAGGAGGCCTTCAGGATGCAGGGGAGCTGGGGCACTGAGAACGTGAGCTGGGGGTCGGAGTGCTGGCTACCTGTCCGATCCGTGGCTATATATTACTGTGTGTTCGCTTTCCTGTATGTTATTCTTTACAAAAAGGCTCTGAAGAGTGGCGCTTTGATTCCTCCACCTTCTGATAGTATTCCTTTGTCCCTATTTCTGAGAGGGCCATAGGGAGTCCCTTGTCTCATCTGTAGGTTCTTTGGGGTTTTCAGGTCTAGCCAGGTAAAGAGAAATTACTTTTGGCGTTTCAAACAGAGAATTTCCTAAAGGGATGTAAAAGGGATTAGATACAGAGAGTTTTCATGGAATGTTAGGGTAAAGAGAGGAAGGGGGAGGAGAGATGCCAGCAGAGCTCAGTAACTAATGTTCCTGGTGGGGCCAACGCTCGTGCCTGCAGTCGCACCATTAGAGGCACTGTCACGATCAGCTGTAGATCTGCCAGCGCAGTGCAACCGTGACGATGACGGCGAACTCCTCTTGCTGCCATGGTCCATGTGTGCTAAGAGCCAGGAGCAGGAAGCCTCCCTTTCCTCGCCTTCCAACCTCCTACCAGTGCCTATTGGCACCCATAATGGGACCTAGTTGGCAAGAGAGCCTGGGACGCGGAGAGCAGAGAAGAGAATGGTGGAAGAAGAGTCAAGGGGCGATAGTTGCTAGCTCGGGTCAGTAAAATTTGATTTTGAGGCCAGACATGGTGGCACACACCTGGAGTCCCAGTGAGACAAGATAAATGGTGGCAACTGAGTAAAGGCTGGAGCTAGCAGTCCTCCCTGACTTCTAGGTCCATGCCGATCAGAGATTCCCAACAGGGACTGAAAATGGACCAATCAGAGTCTAGGTTTAAGGACCAATCAGGGCCCAGATCTAAGGACCAATCAGAGGAGTAGCCAGGATATGTAAGCGAATGTTCAGCTTAGGGCTGGACCTCCTTGGCAGAGTCCAACCTATAGCGGTTTCAGTCTCACCAGTGTTGCAGGAAAACTAGGTCCCCGAAGTCAAGAGACAGAGACCGGGATTGGAAGCAGGTTTCTTTATTCACTAGCGAAGGCTCAGCAAGGCTTCGGGTCTGAGCAGTGGACACTGATCACACAAGTTCTTTTATACATTTGGTCATCACAGTAATCATTATATTGCTTTTGACTTCATCACTATTCTGTTTATATTTCGGAGAGCCTGTGCCGGGCCAAACCCCAGGGTCTCTGGGGTGACTCTGCCTTCTTTCTGTCTGGGCTGTCTTTTTCAAACTGCCTGCTTGCTTACATCTGTCAAGAAGCTTTATTCTTTTTATTTTGCTTTTAGCCAAAAATAGTTTTAAGGACAAAGCCCGGGGTCCCATCTCACTAGTACTGAGACAGGAGGATCACAGTCAAGGCCGGCCTTAGCCACTTGGTGAGACATACTTACCAAGATCCTGTTTCAAAATAAATAAAAAGCGCAGGTTGTGTAGCTCAGAGATACAGTGCCTCTGGGTTCAGTCCCCAGTACCATTCACCCTCATCCCTTTATTTTGAAACAGGGTTTTTCTACATTGCTGAGGGTGTCATTGAGTTCCTGAGGCTGACCTCCAACATATGACCCTCCTGTTTCAGTCTCCCAATTACTGGGATTTATAGGTGTATGCCTCTGTGCCTGACTAAAACATTTTATTTATTTATTTATTTGTTTGTTTGTTTGCTTAGGTACTGGGATTGAACCCAGAGGCATTCTACCTCTGAGACTGTCCTCAAACCTGCCATCCTCCTGTCTCAGCCTCCCAAAACTGGGATTACAGGTGTGTGTTACCATGCCCAGCTGGCTAAAATATATATATTTTTTTTGGTGGTACCGGGGTTCCTGGAAGCCCTTCTTCCTCCGGGCTACACTCCCAGACCTATTTTATATTTTTGAAACAGGGTCTCTTACGCCAGCGCGGCTGGCTTCGAACCTGCGCAATCCTCCTGTCTCCGCCTCCCAAGCGCGGGGATTACAAGAGTGCGCCACCACGCCCGGCGGCTAAAATATTTTTAACAAAGCTCTCATAATTATTATTTTACCTGCTTCAGACCAACAAACGATCATTTTCCAATATTGAGAAGACAGAAGAAAAAGAGATATGGTGTCATTTTCTTTATCCTATTGAGTGTTTGGTAGCTTCCCAAAAAACTCGACTTGATAGTGTGGCAGTTAAAACGCTACCGTCTAAGTTAGTTTTGGTGATAATCCAGCCTGCCACAGTCTAAGCGTGTGGCCAGCGGCAAGTTATTTAATCTCTCCGCTTCGTTGTCTGTAAAATGGTGACATTGTACGCCCCTCGCAGGGCTGTATTGTGTAAATTAAAGCTCTTGGAAGCCTGGCATGGTGGCGTGCACTTCTAATCTCAGTACTTGGGAGGCTGGGGCAGGAAGACTGCAGACTTACGGTCAGCCTCAGCAACTTAGCAAGACCTTTTTTCCAAAAAAATGGGCTGGGAATGTAGCTTGGAGGCAAAATGCCCCTTAGTTCAATCCCCAGTATCACAAAAACTAAAAATAAAGCACTTAGAATGTAATGATAACTTGATCAATGTTGGTATCAGTGTTACTTCTTCATCTACTTTACCACCATTAAGTCCTAATATGGAAAAGATAAGAAACTTTCTTTGAAGTTCCTATATTCAATTGGTACCAAAGGGAACACTTTGCTTAAAATGCCAGTAGTTGGTGGATTTACATTTTGTTGCCTAAAAATTCTCATTTGAAATGATAATCTTTACTCTAGAAGGTGCTGAGGTTGGGTGCAGTGATACACACCTATAACCCCAGTACTTGCGAGTCTAAGACAGGAGGATTACAAGTTTGGGGCCAGCCTCCGCAATTTAGAGCAGCCCTCTGCAACTTAGTGAGATCCTATATCAAAATAAAAAATTAAAAATAGGGATGGGACCAGGCATGGTGGCACACACTTGTAATCCCAGCATTTGGGAGGTTTAGACCGGAGGATCGTGGTACGTGGCCAGCCTCGGCTACTACTTAGTGAGGCCCTTTGCTACTCAGTGAGACCCTGTTTCAAAATAAAGAATAAAAAATAGGGCTGGGAGTGTAGCTCGGAGGTAGAGCGCCCCTGGGTTCCATCCCCAGTATTGAAAAAAATAGGGCTGGGGTGTAGCTTGGAGGTAGAACACCCCTGGGTTCAATCCTCAGTACTACAAAGATATGAGGCTGGGATTGTAGATCAGATTCACCACAAATTATTATAATGCTACAACAATTAAGTGTGGTATTTGTGTGATGATAGCCCCAAAGACCAACGGAACAGAATAGGGAAGAACTCAGAAGCAGAATGACCCATATCTACTCATCAGAAGAACGTGGGGCTTGAATCAGTGCTCTTCGGATCCCTCTCTGTAGCCAATGATAGAGCAGCGTCGCACCTGTTAAACTCCTACAGAGTGGAAGCAGCCAGCTCCAGAGACTCAAAGGGCACAGGCTCTCCCTCTTACGAGGAAGCTAGAGAGAGAACGGGAGACAAAAGGCCCTTCAGAGGAGTGAGGAGAGAGAGGTGAAGAGAGGAAGGCTGGGGAGGGCGGCGGAGGGGAGGAGGCTGGAGGAAGGAGACAGCTTTCGCAATGTAGGGTCCATGTTGCAGGCATCGCCACCCACCGCACTGAAGGTATGGGGAGGGAGAGGGTGGAGGGAGCAGGGCGGGGTGTACAGGGAAATACAGCGAGGGCTGTGCGCGTCTCTGTCGCTATCGCTGGGAATCTCAGCATGCTGTGTGATGACAGTGCACCAATAAGTGTATAAAGACATAGACAACAAAATCTTATAATCAGTACTATTTGTGTGTGCGCGCATGTGCTGCTGGGGATTGAACCCAGGGGCATTCTACCTCAGGCTACATCCCAGATCTGTTTTCTTTTATTTTGAAACAGGGCCTCGCTAAGTTGCTGAGGCTGGCCTCGAGCCCGTGATCCTCCTATCCCAGCCTACTAGGATTACAAACATGCAATGTCAGGTCTGGCTAATCAAGACTATGTATTTATTTATTTATTTATTGCAGTACTGGGAATTGAACCCAGGAACATTCTACCTCCGAGCTACACCTCAGCCCTACTTTTTATCTTTATTTTGAAATAGAATCTCACTAAGTTGTAGAGGGCCTCACTAAGTAGCTGAGTCTGGCCACGAACCTCCTGTCTCAGCCTCCCTTGGGATTACAAGTGTACACCACCATGCTGGGCTCAAAACTATTTTTAATTTTCTAAAATTTAAATGAATATACTTACCCTTTTAAAGACAATCTCAGAACTGTGGAAGATGAAGGTAGCTAAAGGCTCACTGAAGCCGGCTGTGGCGGCGCACATGGCCTGGGTTTGTCACTGCATAGCCGCCGGCTCAGGCTCTGATGGCCTAGCTGGAAGCGGTCAGGCTGCTTCCCACGGGCCTTCATATTCTTGGTGGCACGTCCACCGCCCATGGAAAGTCCCAAGGATGGGGAAGAGAGCACGTTGGGAGCGTTTCGAGGGAAGCTTGGCTCACTGAGAACCAGAACAGCAAAGAAAGGAAGCCACAGAGGCGCATACCTAGAATCCCGGGACGTGGGTGTTCAAACAGGAGGCTCACGGGTTGGAGGCCTTCCTCAGCAACTGAGCGAGGACCACAGCAAAAGAGTAAGACTGTTTTTTTTTTTTTTATTGGTGCATTGTAATCATACATCACATTGGAATACAAGACTTGAGAGGATATACAAGCACACATCATCCAATTAGCCCTCATCCAGCCCCCATCCCATTCCCTCCCCCTCCCTCGATCCCATGCTTGATTGGTGATTATCTTTGATACATTTGTTTATGTACCTCCTGAGTTTTAAAGAGGCTCCATCCTCCCCTATTCCATACCCTCTGATTGGTCACCTTAATTGCTTCTCTATAGGGCCCTTTCTATAACTCGACCTCCTCCTGTTACCCCTTTCCTCCTAGTTTTTGCTAATTAGGGGAAGCATCTGGTTTTTATTTTCTGTGCTATTTCTCTGTGCCTGCCGCATTGCAAGTTCCGATCCCACTCTTGACAGCCCCAGTAGTGGCCTGGCCACCCGGAGGACTCTGATCCCAACCTCGCTGGCTCCAGAACTGGCCTTGCCTCATGGAAGGCCCTGATCCTGGCCTCGCTGGCCCTGGCACCAGCCTAACCCCTTGGCAGGCTCCGATCCTGGCTTCGGAGGCCTCAGTAGCAGCCTTGCCTCACGGCAGGCTCCAGTCCCAGCCTCGCTGACCCCAGGACCGACCGAACCCCTTGGCTGGTTCGGAGGTCCCAGCAGTGGCCTTGCCTCACAGCAGGCTCCGATCACAGCCTTGCTGACCCTGGAACTGGCCTAACCCCTCGGCAGGCTCCTATCCTGGTCAGGGAGGCCCCAGCTCTGTCCTTGCCTCATGGCAGGCTCCAATCCTGGCCTAAGACTGTTTTTAATAAAATCTAAAACAAGGCCGGGGGTGTAGCTTAGAGGTAGACTGCTTCTGGATTCGATCCCCCGTACCTCTCCGAAAATAGAAAATACAACCAAAATAACAGCGGAGCATATACTAGCCGTGTACTCCCTATGGGCGATTTTGGTTTGTTTTGGGTTTGATTAACATTAAGCGCGATCAGTCTACATACCTATGAAACACTCCAAAAGTTTTAATCTAAAAATTAAGCATTATTTATTTATTTATTGGTACCAGGGATTGAACCTCAGAAGTACCACTGAGCTACAACCCATTCCTATTTATGTATTTATTACTTATTTATTTATTGCAGTACTGAGGACGGAACTCAGGGACATTCTCCAAGCTGTACCCTAGTCTTGTTTTATTCTTTATTTTGAGATAGGATCTCACTAAGTTGTGGAGGGTCTCACTAAGTACCCGAGGTTGGCTGCAAACTTGCTATCTTCCTGTCTCAGCCTCCCAAGTACTGGGATTCCAAGCATGTCCCACCACACCCAGCTACTATTTTATTTTTATTTGGCAACAAGGTCTCACTAGGTTGCTGCAAGTCTCAGCACTTGCTGGGGCTGTCCTGGAACTGGCACTCCTCCTGTCTCAGCCTCCCAAGTACTTGGATTCCAAGCATGTGCCACCACGCCCCGCTCATGTAAAGAATTTAGGATGAGTCAGGAGGTAGCACATGCCTGTATAATGCCAATACTTGGCAGGCTGAGACAGGAGGATTACTGGTTCGTGGCCAGCCTCAGCAACTTAGGCCCTATTTTAAAACAATAAAATAGAGCTGGTATTGTATAGTTCAGAGGTAAAATGTTCCTGGGTTCAGCCTCTGGTACCAGGGAATAGAGAATTTAGAATGGATTTTGTTTGTTTTCTTTGCCGGTCTGGGGCTGGAAGCCAGGGCCATTCGACCTCCGAGCTCCACCCCCTGCCCTATTTTTTTATTTTTTATTTTGAAACCGGGTCTCACTGAGTCGCAGAGGGCCTCACTAAGTAGCTGAGGCTGTCCGCGAACCGCGACCCTCTGGTCTCGGCCTCCCGAGTGCTGGGATGACGAGCGCGCGCCACCACGTGTGGCTCTTTAGAAAGGATTTTGAGCCATGGAAGACTAAACAAGTGTTAGTAACTGTATTACTACATGGTCATTCTTTGAGACAGCATGTATCGAGTGCTATGTGCTAGACACTTTGCTACGCGTCTAGGGTTGTCATGGGAATAAAGAGAAAATGCTTATAAATCAGCACAGCACCTGCCCGTGCACAATTCAACAGAAGCCTTGCAGAGAGGCGGCTGAGTGAAGGGCGCGCTCTGCTGGCTGACAGCGGTAAAGAAGGGACTTTAGAAGAAATTGGATGAGGGGGTGTGGAGGCTGAAGCCAGCCCTACTTTGTATTTTATTTTGAAACAGGCCTCGCTGAGTTACGGTGCACTGGTCTGGAACCTGCAATTTTCTTGTCGCCTCCTGTGTACCGGGATTACAGGTGTGTGCTGTGGCGCTGGGCTAATTCTAACACGTAGGGTTAAAGGACAGGCATTTCAACATGCGATACCACTTATAAGTAACACGAACTATCTCCTGAGCTTATGATAAAAATAAATAAGATAGTGGACATATTGCATAGCACAGTAGATGCTCAGTGCATATTTCTGGAGTTAGTAAGTTCTTTCCTAAGTCACCGTTGCATTCCTAATGTCATAAGGAAATCAAGAATGGAGGAAACAGGATATGATGATCCTCGGGAAAAATATTTCAGATGACTGGCGAGTGATATGAATGTAAACCCTGGCAGAAACCCCTCACTAGCCTTACAGAGAAGCCAACCAGCGAAGAACCTGCTCCAGACGCCGCTTCTTTTCTGTTTCTTCTTTATATCCTAGTAGGTCTTCTCTCTTAAGAATAATACTTCCACTACAAATGTTCCAACCAGTCCTCCTCCTTTAAATAAATATCTAATGACCCCAAACTACAGGCATCAGTGTGCTTGAGCTGCCATAACAGGATAGCAGGCGAGGTAACAATAACACAATAATACCATAGGCGAGGTAACTTAAATAATAACAAAGTATTTCGTCAGAGTTCTGGAGGCTGGAAGTTCGAGACCAAGGTGCTGAGCTGGGGGCAGTGGCATGCCTGTAATCCTACTACTTGGGAGGATGAAATAGAAAGATTGCACATTCAAGGCCAGCCTCAGCAGCACACAGCAGTGTGTGTGTGTGTGTGTGTGTGTGTGTGTGTGTGTGTGTGGTACTGGAGATGGAACACAGGGGCATTCTACCTCCAAGCTGCACTCCCAGCCCTATTTTTATTCTTTATTTTGAAATAGGGTCTCACTAAGTTGCAGAGAGCCTCACTAAGCAGCTGAGGCTGTCCACGATCCTCCTGTCTCAGCCTCCCAAATGCTGGGATTACAAGCATATGCCAGCATGCCCTTTTGAGGTAGAATGTCCCTGGGTTCAATCCACAGTACTACAGAGCGGGCGGTGGGTAGGCTGGGGTTGTAGCTCAGAGATATCCAGTCCTGTGTATAATACCCAGTACCAAAAAACAAAACAAAAACAAAAACAAAAACCAGTGCTGGGGATGGGGTATATCTTGGAGGTAGAACACCCCAAAGTGCAATCCCTTGAGAGTGGGGATTCTCCCTCCTTGGTTTTCTCTCTTCATCAACTCATCATTTAAGAACTCTTCCAAATTGGACATGTTAACCCCTCCCTCTCTGCCACCTTCTCCTCTTTCTCTTCCTCCTCCTCCTCCTCCTCCTCCTCTCCTCCTCCTCTCTTCTTCTTCTTCTCCTTCTCCTTCGTGTGTGTGTGTGTGTGTGTGTGTGTGGTACTGGGAATGAAACCCCAGGGTGCTCTACTCCTGAGCTATATACCCCTGTGTGAGTGTGTGTGAAGCTGGGCCTGAACCCAGGGTCATTGTGTCTCTGAGCTATACCCCCAGCCCTTTTTATTTTTGCTTTGAAACAGGGTCTCACTATACTACTGAGGCTGTCCTAAAACCTGTGATCTTCCTGTCTCAGCCTCCCCAGAACTGGGATTATAGGTGTGTGCTACCACCTATGGCTACCCCTAGCCCTTTTCACATTTTATTTTCCAGCAGGTTATGGCTAAGTTTTGATGTAGTGGCCTGGAATCTGTGGTTCTTCTATCTCAGCTTCCCAAGTACTAGGATTGAGATAGGATAAAAGAAATAAAAGAAATAGGTACATAAAAAAAGGACAAGGAAATGCAACCTTCAGATGGAAGCCTGTGTCAAAATTCCACAACCAAATCCCCCCAAACCAGGCCTGTTAGTCCCAAATACCTGAGGAATTCACAAACCTTTACTAATTACCCTGTTCACTATTAGCCATTATATACATACCTACTAGTAAAGGCTCCAACAGGACCAAACAGTAATGGCCAAAACACCCCAAGTCATCTTGTGATTACTAGACTGATGTCACCCTCACGATACTTCCTCATGAAAGTCTCCTATAAAAGAAGAGCCAGGAACTGGGCGCAGTGGCATATGCCTATACTCCTAATAACTGGGAGGCTGCAAAAGTTAGACCCTCGGCAATCTAGTACCAGTATTGGGAAGAGCCATCAATATGTATTAATGTACCAGTATTGGGAAATATATTGTATTGGGAAGAGGTGTCAAAATTGTTACGGTTTGGACTGTTATGGTTTGAGAGAACTGTCCCTGGGGACCTTTGTGAGGCTCTCCGATACTCTTCCCATAAAACCGCAGGTTCTTGTCCTGAGCTAAGGATAGATATGCAATAGCCTGGACTCTCGCTGAAGATTTAAAGGAGTTTATTAAAAGGATAGAAACACAGAAGACAGCCACAGCCCCATGCCATTCAGGAGTGGCATGGGGGGGAGTCTGAAAGAATTCACCGAAGATCTCTGGACCCAGAGCATTCTTATGGCCAGTCTTCTACCCCACAAATATCCACCCCCAATCTTTTGATGTGGGGGAGTCCTTCCTGCAGGCCTGTCCTAAGCCCCAAATGTGTGAATTGATCATCGCTTAGGGCCTCCTCCCATGATTATCGAAGTCTGGGGTCTCCTGAAGGTTCGTGGCATCCTTCTACTTCCTTGCGAAATCTTATCTTTATACTGAAAAAGGCCCTGGGACTCTCACTGTCGTCTTGCTAATCTCCCCTGGTGCCTGGAATCCTGCAGCTTCTTTCTCTGAAGCTCCTGGCTTCTTTACTAACAAAGATATATTTGAAAAACTGAAAATCCTCCCAATACTGGTACATTAATACATTTTGAAACCTCTTCCCAATACTGGTACAAAAATGTATTAATGTACCAGTATTGGGAAATATTTTCAATTTTCAAAATATATCTGAAAATAACTTGAGTAGAAAAAAGCCAGGATCTTCAAGGAAAGGGCTGTAGATTTCCAGGTAATTAGCAAAAAAATAGAAACCCAAAGGCCTAGGGTCATTTTACATTTCTAAGAGAAGCAAACTTCCTCAAGGATGTGGGAAAATACCATGAGCCTCCAAGAGATCCCAGACTCCCGTAAGCAGCTAACACGTTTTGGAGTGTGACAAAAGGTGTGGGGTCTGGAGGCAGGGCAGGTCTGCAGGGAGGAATCTCCACATCAGAAGACCTGCCCCAGAAAAAGGGGATCTAGTCTGGTGAGAAGATTATTGATATAAAATACTCTGTATCCATAAATCTTTGGTGACTTCCTTTCAAGTCATCCCACTATGTCACTCTCTCTGTAACTTGGAGCTTTACTTTAATCTATATTCTCTCTTTCCATGTTTGTAATAATAAAGTGGTTAAACTTGCAGAGTTCGGGCGAGAATTTTTTTTTCAGGTCTGGGGATGGAACCCAGGGGCATTCTACCTCCAAGCTCCATCCCAGCCCTATTTTTTATTCTTTATTTTGAAACCGGGTCTCACTGAGTTGCCAAGGGCCTCACTAAGTAGCTGGGGCTGGCCGAGAACTGAGATCCTCCCATCTCAGCCTCCCGAGTGCTGGGATGACGAGCCTGCGCCATCACGCCCGGCTCAGAGGAGAGTTTTCTATACCTAGTTCAGAACAAGAACCCGCAGCTACATCTCTCACTCACCGTAACTGGAACAGTTCCCTCCACCGTAATACTAGTGAGACTGTTTCAAAACAAAGAAGAAAGCCAGGAGTGGTGGACTGCTTGTAATCCCAGTACTTGGGAAAATGAGACAGGAGGATCACCAGCTTCAGCAAGACTCTGAGCAACCCAACGAGACCCTATTTTAAACTAAAAAGAAAATAGGGATTGAGTAGTAGTTTTGGAGGAAGAATGCTCCTTGGCTTAATTCCTAGTAACACACACACGCACACACACACACACACACACACACACACACACACACACACACAGGGAGCCAGGTGGAGAAGGGTGAGCCTATAAGCCTAGTACTTGGGAGGCTAAGAAAGGAGGATCATAGGTTTGAAACCAGCCTCGGCAATTTAGCAAGACTCTCGGCAACTTAGTGAAACTCTGCTTCAAAATAAAAACAGAATAGGCTTGGGGGATAGCTCAGAGGTAGAATGCACCTGAGTTTAATCTCCAATACCTAAGAAAGACATGAACCCCCCAAATATTTTTCTTACTTGAATTGTATTTCTTGCCTTCCTAGGTAAATCTAAACGGCCTTGCGATTCCCCACCGGTGCCTTCCCGTGGCGACCTCCACCCGGCTTCCCCTAAAGGAAGAGCTGTGAGCCCTCAGCAGAGTCCCTCGTCCTGCCATTCTGGAGGTGGGTCAGTTTCCCTCGAATGTGAATGTTTGGCTGTCCTGAACAAATCTCTGTGTCTCGGCCTGGCTTGTGCCGAAATCCTTTTCCATCATGCAAGCCAAGGACCCCGCCGTGATCCTGACTCCAGTTGTCTTCTCCCCCAACCTCCTCTGGGCTCTCCACAGACTCAGCAGAGATAAGGGGCTCATTCAGCTGGTGTGAGCAAATGCCTACGTAAAAAACGAGAAGCCACGGCCCGGCGCAGGGGCACAAGCCTGCAGTCCTCACTGGAGGCTAGTCTGAGCACTTTAGTGAGGCCTGCCCCACTTAGACCCTGTTTCAAAATCAAAAGAAAATGGGCAGGGGGTGTAGCTTGAAGGCAGAGCCCCTCGGTTCAGTCCTCTCTCTTTTTCTCACCCAAGGAGGTAAGCCCAAGACCCTCGGCCAGGTGAGGAGGTAGAACAGAAGTAGGCAGACAGGGCCGGAGGGCCACGGGGACGGGGGCTTCATTTCCTAAGAGGCGACAACAGATGCTAACTCATTTCCAAAAGTCCTAAAAAGACCAGATCTCCCAAATGTCTCGGGATTACAAGATCAGACGCTTCCTGAGAGTGAGCAGAGCGTCACAAAACTCCAGTTGTTCCTTCCGATAAGCGAGCGATTCAGGACAGTCCCTGGGAAGACCAGGAAACAGCATGTGGAACCCCAACCGGATGCTGAAGGAGACTCAGAGACAGTATGCGAATCCCAGGGGTCTGCCTCTGAGACCCCACTGGAAGGAGGCCGCTAAACGGCTTCCCATCCTAGGAACCCCCCAGGGGGCTTTCCTCTCGCGCAGGTCCGGGGGAACTCTGGGGTAGTGACCGCAAGGCTGAGCGGAGCCCGGACTTCCCGCACGGACCAGTTTGGGGAATGTGCCACGACCCCGCCTCCCCTGGAGTCTGCGTGACCCCGCACGCACGGCGTGGCACGCTTCAAGGAAAGCAGCGCTGAGACAGGACGGCTCCTGGTCAGACTCCTCCCTGTCCTTGGACGTTCTTTTGTGGCCATTGTTCTTTGGTAATGATTCTATTAACTTTTCACACACAGGGCTCCGGTGATGGACAACGAGGTCCCGGAATCAGGACTGTGGGAACGGGTAAAACTGATTCCGTGGAAGATACATTTTCTGGTAATATGTTTGAGCTCTCAGATACCCCCTGCCTTGCCCCAAGCTATAATAAAATTGGCTAGAGAAGAAAAAGGGGGATTTCAGCACATTAGTGGATATATTACAACAACAAGATATACTTCAGGAGAGCCCAAGAGAACTTAGTCATGCAAAAAGCTAATCGGTGCCATTTACTGGAGATAGGGGATAGATGAGGTAAATGAATTTAGAGAAGCTTTTCAATGGATAGGAAATCAAGTGGTAAACACACAGTATCAATTATCTCTGAGATGTCATTGAAACATTAGTCAATTTTGTGTTAAAAAGTCGAATTCTCAAACTCTGGGTGTGACTCCTGTTCCGTCAGGAATTTGCCCTCTAGGGCCCACCTACAAGGCCAGGGGGCTGATCTTAATCACAAGACCAGTGATGTCACAGGTCTTCCTTTTGTCTTGCTTATGATTGGTAATTCACATGTCCTTCACTATTGTTCTTTGGTGTTAACACTTTTCTTCTAGGAATTTCACTGGTGAAGGGTACAAGATTTTGGTTTTAGAGAGTAAACTTTGTCAGTTGCACGAGAGGCAATTGTCTGAGTCCGTCATTTCAGGTCTCTCCCTCCCAAGTCCCGGAGACGAATCTCCACATTGGCGCCGTAAACAGGGACTTGAAGCAAACCCCGTACAAAAGAGGGAGGGGTCCGCTGCAGAAGCAGCAGAAAAAGCCGAATCCTTGCCCACCTTCGAAGACCCCTGTCCCGACGGTCTTGTTGCTCCGGCCGAGTTGGTCCGTCGCAGGAATGGCCTAGGAAGATTTGAGAAAGCTCTGATTATTAATCAATATGTTTCAAAAATTGAGTGAAGGGAAGATCTGTGAAAGGACTTGGTTTCTGCCAAGAAGCAGGCAGCTATTCTAATGTAAATTAACCTAGCTAAAGGTAATTTGCAAGTCCCTAGGAGAGGGGAGCTAGGACTTCCTCATTCTAAAGACAGGTTTCCGTGATAACTGATTTGAGGTAAGAGGATGGGAGGAGGGGTCGACCTTTGGGAAAGGAGAAACCTGGCGTTAAGAGTTCGGCGGGAAAGTAATGGGAGGAGCTTTACAAGGACTTTACCTACGGCACAGTTACGGAGGAGAGAACAAGATGGAGGAGGTCGTGTCTATGAGAAGGCTGTTCCGTGTCTTGTACCTCGGTGATTTCGTTCAAAGCACGCCCTCGTGTTACCCTGTTCTCATTACAGCAAACTCCACGCTCGCCTTTCTGTTGTCTGTGAGGGTCATTCTTTGCACTTCTTAGACAAGAACCCTGAGAGGAAATGTCGTTTCACTGGCATTCAATGCCCTTCTGTCCCCATCCTACCAAAGACTCCCCCGGGGTGCCCCTCAGCTATTCATTCCTCTCTCTCCCCACTGAAAGTGGGACCCAGGCACATTCTACCTCCAAGCTACAACCCTCAGCCCTATCTGACTCTTTTTAAAATTTTGAAACAGGGTCTCACTAAGTTGCTGAGGACCTCGCTACGTTTCCGAGGCTGGCCTTGAACCCGTGCTCCTCCTGCCTCAGTCACCCAAGTACTGGGTTTTCAGAGGTATGCAACCACTCCAGGCCTCAGCTATTCAGTCTTAAACTTGAATGTGGGAACAATGACCTTGAATACCCCTGCGCCCCTGTGCTCAGCCCGAAACACCTCTCTACCTGGTGACCCGTTTAAATCGCAGTCCTTTTCGGAAGTCCCACAGGAGCTCTCTCCTTGAGGTGAGATGGATTTCTCAGTCCCTGTGCTATCAGGAAGCGGAGATCTTTGGGCTAGCTCAGGCCCTGGCAGACTGGAACAGAAGAAACCGAGGCTGAGGCTGAGTGGCTGCTAATCCTGGCTCATCTCCCTGGGAGTCAGGAAGTGTAAGCCAAGAGGCATGCTAACTAGAGTTCGGGTTAGGGGTAGGGACTGGCCCTCTGCTTTCTGGCAGAACTGCCCTTGACCCACCCCAGACTACCAAAAGAGCATGCTTTTGCAAAAGAGAAAAAATACTCAGAGAAAAGGACTGGCCTCTGTCTGGGACCTCCCCCTCACTGAGCGCCTGCTGAGCCTCAGGGGGAGGTGCAAGGCGCCAGGCCCAGGAATCCCAAGCGTGCACAGGGTGTGGGCTGCTAGCTCCCTGGCTCCTCTCCCTGGCTCCTCCGGGCAAGGGTTCATCTAGCTCAGTCTGCCACTGCCCTGGTTCGGTCACAATGAGATGGCCAGAATGGTTGTTCTCCAGCCCAGCGGGAGTGAATAAACAAGAGGGGCCCCAAATCGCGAGGGCCTCGAGAGAAGAGAGCAGAGCTGGCACGGGAATGGCCTAGGGCGGTAGCCCACAGGCTGGACGCCCATCCGGGAGCTCCAGAGCTATTTCACCGGGGCGGTTAGTATTTAAAGACTAGGGCCCGCCCGCCGAGGGACACGAACATCGAACATCGGGCTTCATGCGCCTCTGGCGGCAACCCTCGAACAAACACCATGCCCGCACCTGGGTTTATGTCAGTGTGTGAACTGAGTTCAAGAGGTCCCGACTCCAAGCGCGTATGTAAAACCAAAGCAATCAGTGCCGCTGGCACCATTGTAGTCTGCAACCCGGAGGGAAGTTACAGGCAGAGCGCGCAGAATATCCCACTTGGTTATCACAGCTTGGAAGCCGGAAGCTCTTTGCTCTGTCTTTCGTAGGCTCGCGATGCCTGGCGCTGATGTGCGCGCAGGACACAGCCAATGACCAGGAAAGCGGGATGGGCTCAAAGACTCCCACTTGCCAACCAGCAGTAGAATCACAAGAGCATCCTGCCTCCCTCCCTCCCTTCCGCCCCCTCCCTCCCTTCTGCTTCCTTCCTTCCTTCCTTCCTTCCTTCCTTCTTTTCATTTTGGGGTTGGGGATTAAACCCAGGGAGGTTCTACCTCCAAGCTCCATCCCCAGTTGTTTTTATTTTTTATTTTGAAACAGGATCTTGCTAGTCTTCTGAGAGCCTCACTACATTGTTGGGGCTGTCCTCGAGCCTGAGATCCTCCCGCCTCAGCCTCCCACGTATTGGGATGATGGGCATGTGCCGCCATGGCCGGTCGCGACACGTGTTGCAGGCACAACTCTGAATGACTTCGTTGTCTGGCGTCCACGTGTCACCTTGATGCGCCACCCCCAGTCGTGACGCCATCCCTAGCACACTTTGTGACATGGGCTTCTTCCCCTGAGCACTTCCAGCAACGAGCCTGGGAAACAAGGGCAGGGATGGACAATGTTACTCCAGTACCCATCTTCAGCTGTCCGCTGGTCCCTGACAAGCTTGCTGTAATTTGGCATGAATGACAACAATAGCCGGGCGTGGTGGGCACACTTGTGACCCCAGCGCTCGGGAGGCCGAGACGGGAGGATCGCTGTTCTCAGCCAGCCTCAGCTACTTAGTGAGGCCCTCTGCAACTCAGTGAGACCCTGTTTCTAACGAAAGAATAAAAGAAAAGTAGGGCTGGGGGCGTGGCTCAGAAGTAGAGTGCCCCTGGGTTCTATCCCCAGTACTGCAATAAATAAATAAAACCATAGCTAACCTTTAACGAGTTCTTACAGTGCCATGCAGTGTCTCAGGCACTTCGCAGCTCGTTTCAGCCTCAAACCTGGGGGCTTGAGTAGCTTCAGTCCTTTGGATTTGTTTGGTTTGGGTACTGGGGTTTGACCCCAGGGGTGCTCCATCACTGAGCTCCGCTCCTAGCCCACTTATTTTTATTTGTTTATTTCTGTGGCACTGGGGATTGAACCCAGGGGCATTCTACCTCTGAGTTCTCTCCCAACTCTATTTTATTCTTTTTCTTTGGACACAGGGTCTCACTAAATTGTGTGGAGTGGAAGTTGCTAAGGCTAGCTGTGAACCTGCAATCCTCCTTTCTCAGTCTCCCAAGTACTGGGATTACAAGTGTGCACCACCATGCCTGGGTTTCCTTTTAATATTTATTTCTCACTTTTAAACAGGGTCTAAGTTACTGAGGCTAACCTTGAAGCCGTGATCCTCCTGTCTTAGCCTCTCAAGCACCAGAATTATATGTGTGTGCCACCATGCCCAGCACTTTTTGTTTGACTAAGACGAAAACTAAAGTCACTAGGCAGAGGCTAGGTCTTCAGATTTTGTGTTGGTAATGGCTGTGCTAGTACCACCCTGACGTACTAAACCAAGGGTTCTTGGCCGGGCGTGGTGGCGCACGCTTGTAATCCCCGCGCTGGGGAGGCGGAGACAGGAGGATCGCACGGGTTCGAAGCCAGCCCTCAGCTACGTAGTGAGGCTCTCGGCAACTTAGTGAGACCCTGTTTCCAAATAAAATATACAAAAGGTCTGGGAGTAGAGCCCGGAGGTAGAAAGCCTCTGGGTTCTACCCCCATAAATCAAGGGTTCAACAAATATTTGAGTAAATAAATGATCAGACGTCTCTGGTTTCCACGGAGAAGAGCGTGTTTGGGGCCCATTCCTCCGGGACACTTTAGACAGATGTTGGAGGACAATTAGGTTGTGCTTGACATTTTCCAGCACAATTGAATCCCTCTTCAGGAAAGGAGCGAGTACATCAGAAGTGAAATGACCTTCCCTGCGCTGCTGAACGCCAGTTAGCTGCGCCCTCGCAGCCCGCTTGGTGCCCAGGGAGGAAGCAGCCCGAAGCACCGCCCGCAGCTTCGGCTTCCTCAGGGCTGGGAGCGGGCAAGAGGCGAGGACGCGCATTCAGTCTGGCACGTGGTTTCCTTTGTAATTATCGGGTCACGTTAGCTCTCTGTGCCGAGTCTCCATTGATGAAATGGAAGCTGTTCTATTTGGGGCATCAGATATCCCCCAGATACCTATGTGAAGAGGCTTGGTCTCCAGGGTGGCATATTGGGAGGTGGGGAATCTTTGAGAGTTGGGACCTTGTGGGAAGTTCTTAGTTCATTGAAATAGATTCTAGGACTCAGCCGCCGCCGCCGCCTCCTCCTCCTCCTCCTCCTCCTCCTCCTCCTCCTCCTCCTCCTTCCATTGAACTCAGGGGCATTCTACCTGTGAGCTACACACCAGCCCTTTTTTATTCTTTTTGTTTTTAAAGAGTCTCACTGGGATTCTGAGAGTCTCCCTACATTGCTAAGGCTGTCCTCGAACCTGTGATCCTCCTGTCTCAGCCTCCCAAGTTCTGCGATTATAAGTGTGTACCACCACACCCAGCTTCTTTGTGTTTCCTTCCTCTGCTTATAATCTAAGCTGTTGTCCTGCTTCACGCTCCTGTCATAAAGTGCTGCCTTGCCTCGTCTGAAAACTCCAGAGCTGAGAGCCAAATTAAATAACCCTTTTCTCTTCATAAGTTATCTCAGGTGGTTCATTATAGTAATGTGAAGCTGATGAACACAGGAGCCATCTCCCTGGCTCATTTCTTATTTCCAAAGCAAAATACTGAATGAAAGTCATTGGAAGCGCACAGAGGCTCAGCTGATTGGAAGATGGTCTCCAGAGGCTGAGCTGGAGGAGGCAAAGGGGCGGGATGGGAGCGACTCAGGTACAGTGGACTGGCGGGGGCAATGGCGCGCTGCTCACATCAGATTGCTTGTTCGGATAAGAAGGTTACGAGCGAGATCACTTGCTAATGTATTTTTGAATTTATGATTCAAATGACACTTTGGAGCCATTTTCAGTACAATCCTACAAACTTACATAAGCCCCAAAGTAAGGTGAGGCCCGGAAGAGTGAGCCAGTGGTTGAAAAGCAAGACAAGGCCTAATGCACAACGTCGGCCAGTGCAGGAAGGCTAAGAGCCTCATGCCTGCTCTCTTAGCTATTTCAAACACAATCTGACTTCACGCTATAGCCACTTAGAGGTGAAGAGGTGGCCTGCTTTGGGACATTTGGGGTTGCTTAGTACTGTACTTTGGAAGATTATATCTGCTTTGCCAAACACCCCCCTGTATTTCCATTACGTGTGTGTGTGTGTGTGTGTGTGTGTGTGTGTTCGCGAGTGTGTGCCTGTGTGGTACTGGAAATTAAACCCTGGGCTATCCTACTTCTCAGCTATACCCCCAGCCCTGTTTAATTTGTATTTGAAAACAGTCTCACTAAGTTGCCTAGGGGTTCTAAGACCGGTCTTGAATGTGCAATCTGCCTGTCTCAGCCTCCCAAGTACTGGGATTGCAGGTTACACCATCATGCCCGGCTTAAACAACTATTTTTAAAAAGGAGAATATAAGCTATATTGTAATAAGGTAATGGAATATGGGCATGGTGGGGAATTCCTGTAAGCCCAGTACTTGGGAGGCTGAGACAGGAGGACTGCAGGTTTGAGACCAGCCTGAGCTACTTAGTGAGGCCCTCTGCAACTTAGTGAGACCCTGTTTCCCAATAAAGAATAAAATGGGAAGGACTGGGATACAGCTCAGAGGGGACTGGGAGGGTAGCCCAGAGATGGAATGCTCTTGGATTCAAACCCCAGTACCAAAAGGAAAAAAAGTTATGCGCGGCTATCTCAGAATGAGGATTGACACAATAAGATACCACCTTGTACCCTCCAGGGTTGCTGTACGAAAAGAAAACATGCAATATCGACTATCAGCAAAAATGTAGAGGAATCAGAAGTCTCTTATCTTGCTGGTAGGAATGTAAAATGAGACAGCCACTTTGGTAAATATCCTCACAGTTCCTCACAAAGATACACATCGAGTTACCATATATGCCAGAAATTCTACTTCTAGCAATGAAAGCATAGCCCAGCGTGGCACGCCTGCGGGCCAGCTGCCCGGGCAGCTGGAACAGGAGGACTGCAAATGTGAGGCCAGCCTGGCCCCAGTTCAGTCTCCAGGGCTGGCATGCTCCTTCTTCCTTCCTTTCTTTCTTCCTTCCTTTCTTTCTTTCCTTCCTTTTTTCTTCCTTCTTCCTTCCTTCCTCTTTCTTTCTTTCTTTCTTTCTTTCTTTCTTTCTTTCTTTCTTTCTTTCTTTCTTTTGTGTGTGGTCCTGGGGACCAAACCCAGGGGTATTCTACCTCTAAGTCACAACCCTAGCCCTATTTTATTTTATTTTATTGTATGTATGTATGTATTGTGGAACTGGGGACGGAACCCAGGGGCATTCTATCTCTGAGCTACACCTGCAACCTATTTTTATTCTTTGTTTTTGAAACAGGGTCTAGGTTGTGGAGGGTCTCACTAAATACCTGAGGCTGGCCACGAACCCGTGATCCCCCTCTCTCGCCCTCCCAAGTACTAGGATTACCAGTGTGCATCACCGTGCCTGGCTTATTTTGTATTTTAAACCAGAGTCCTCCCGGGCTGATGAGAGTCTCACTACTTGCTGTCTTCGAACCTGAAATCCCCCTACGCCACCCTCCCAAAGGCTGAGATTACTAACGCGCACCACCACGCCGCCATTCTATTTACCTTGACTTTTTTGGGCTGTGTTTTTCTGGCTTTTTGTCCCTGGGGATTGAACCCCGGGCACTTTGCTACATCCCAGCCCCCAGGGGTTGTTTAAGTGACACATGCCTGCGATCCTAATGCTTGGGAGGATGGCAAGTTCAAGACCAGCCTCCTCAACTTAGCCAGACTTGGCAACCTAGAGAGGCCTTATTTCAAAATAAAAAATAGAAACTGGGCTGGAGTGTCGTTCGAAGGTAGAATGCCTCTGGGCTCAATTCCCATTAACATGCTCGCTCTCTCTCTCTCTCTCTCTCTCTCTCTCTCTCTCTCTCTCTGTCTCTCTCTCATACACACACACATGAAAACATGTCCATACAAAAACTTATACACAAGCCGGGCGTGGTGGTGCACGCTTGTAATCCTAGCATTTGGAAGGCTGAGACAGGAGGATCGCAGTTCAAGGGCAGCCTCTGCAACTCAGTGAGACCCTGTTTCAAAATAAAGAATAAAAAATAGGGCAAAGGGTGTAGCTCAGAGGTACAATGTCCCTGGATTCCATCCCCAGTACCCCCCACACTTGCCATTTTGCGTCTGTCTTGCCTTTCTTTTGTAGTTACCATTAGATGTGAACTATAGACAGCTCTGGTGCTTTAGACCCACTTCCTTTAAAGCCACCTCAGGGTTAAAGGCGTCCCTGAAGGGGCCTCTGCCAGTTGGTGGCAGATGTTATGTCAATATGTATTTTTCTTGCCAAGAACTATGAAATGGCAACTTCTAGGATGTGCCCTACTTTTGTGTGGTGCCGGGGATAGAACCTCCCAGTGACGCCCCACCCCTATTTTTTATTCTTTGTTTTGAAACAGGGTCTCACTGAGTTGCAAAAGACCTAAGCAGTAGCTGAGGCTGTCCACGAACCGCAATCCTCCTGTCTCAGCCTCCCAAATGCTGGGATTATAAGAGTGCGCCTCCATGCCTGGCTTTGTTCTACTTTTGAAATACTAGGGATTGAACCCTGGGCATTCTACCTCTGAGCTGCACCTCCAGCCCATGTGGGGTGTGTGTGTGTGTGTGTGTGTGTGTGTGTGTGTGCGCGCATTTTTGCTGCTGGGAACTGAATCCAGGAGTGTTCTACCTCTGAGCCACACCTCTAGCACCTTTTCTTTTTTTGTTTTGAGACAGGGTCCCACTAGATTGCAGAGGGTTTTGCCAAGTTGCTGAGGCTAGTCTGGAATCTGGCATCCTCCTGTCTCGAGTACGACTATTACAGGTCTGAGCCCTCCTGGCCAGCTACCCCCCAGATCTTTTTAGTTCTTATTCTGAAACAAGGTCTTGCTAAGTTGCTGAGGGTCTTGTTAAGATGCTGAAGCTGGCCTCAAACCTTGAAGCCATAATCCTCCTGTCTCTACCTCCCAAGGACTGGGATTGCAGCTGTGGGCCCATGCCCCACTGTGTCCTATTCTTAATAGCGCGGGCCTGTTTGGAAATGGGAAAGAAATGGGAAGGGTGTTGCCTTGGGGGTCAGCTGAATTTGGGATGGACCTCCAGCTTGCATTTCCTATTAGCTTGCTTGCTTTCCCTCCCTCCCTTCCTTCCTTCCTTCCTTCCTTTCTCTTTTCTTTCTTTCTTTTTTCTTTTTGTTTGGGGGGTGGTACTGGGGATGGAACTCAGGGGCAGTCTGCCTCTGAACTACACCCCAGACCCATTTTTTTTTAAATTTTTAAGTTTGAAACAGGGTTTCACTGAGTTGCAAAGGGCCTCACTAAGTAGCTGAGGCTGTCCTCGAACCTGAGGTCCTCCTGTCACAGCCTCCCAAATGCTGAGATTACAAGCGTGCACCACCATGCCTGGCCCTAATAGCTTTCTAAACCTGGACAAACTGCTTCACCTCTGAGCTGCGCTTTCCTTGTCTGCGAAATTGAAATGAATAATCCTTCCCTCACCAAAGTGTTGTGAGCCAGGAGTGTCCCAGGAGGGCACAAATGTCAAGAGCCTCACCCTGTGTCTGGCAGAGGGTGCGTTCCCCAAGAAGCTTCCTCCCTCCTTCCCCTCCAAGTGAGCGTAAGTCATAAGCTGCAGGTGGCCCCTGGCCTGGGCAGACAGTGGGACCAGCAGTTGTGCGCAGGTGTCTAGCAGTGCGCAGGGAGGGAGGAGAAGGTGAAGGGTGGCGAATCCGCAGGCGCTAGAGAGCCGGGGGATGTGGGCCAGCGTCCAAGCGGGAGCTAATTACATTCCTGCCACCTCTGTCCCCTGCAGGGAGGGGGCCACCGGGACCTGGAAGCAGTGCAAAGAGCCATCTCTTCCAGGTGAAGAGCTCTTGCTCACTTGCAGGGAGTCACGGAGTCACGGTAGTCCAGGGCTATTCACACTCATTACCCCTTCGCCTTCTGGATGTAACCAAGGGCAGGAAATAGAACTCACAGAGGTTAACAGCAGCTCCCTCCCACCAATTGCCATTAGAACCTTTGTTCCTGGCTCCGAACTCAGTGTCCTGTCGATGGTGTGGGTCTACATGGAATACATTTGAAAGCAGAGAGCGTGCTGTCGCGTTATATGACACCGCAGTCGCTGGGGCCGGCTTTGTAGGAGCTTGAGGTACAGCACAGGAGGGTGGGAGGCAGCCAAGAGGGTCAACAGAGGTGCTCAGAAAAAGCGACAGAAAGCCCGGCGTGGTGGCACAAGCCTGGAACCCGGTACTTGGGAGGCTGGGATGGAGGATGGAGGACGGGAGGACGGCAGGTTCCAGATCAGCCTCAGCCACTAGTGAAAGCCTATTTCAAAATCAAAACCAAAAAGGTTGGGGTGTGAATTGGAGATGGAATGCCCTGGGTTCCACTCCTAGTAACACACGCACGCACGCACGCACGCACGCAGAGCATTGACTGGGGTGGGGTGTCACTGATTCTTCAGCCCTTAGTGTATTAGGCTTTACAGTATTCCTTAACTCCAGTGACAAATGCAGCCTGTGTCCAGACTTACCTCTGCCTCCGCAGCCTTCTCCCGCTCAGTTCACGCCTGGTCCCCAGGCATTCCGGCTCTGTCGGCTCCTCTACTAACCTTGCAATACTGCCACATGGAATTCCATTCATTAGAAGCAATCTCTGCTACACAAATAAAATAATATGACAGCAGATACACTGCAAATAACAACTGACAGAGATTTATTATTATTATCCTCTACATTTTTACTGTTACTTTTGCCATCCCGGCCAGACTGAAAGCTGAGAACTCGTTACTTTGAGGAAGGATATTGCTTCCTGCCAAACTTCCTCATTGATAATGTGGTGTGTGTGTGTGTGTGTGTGTGTGTGTGTGTGTGTGTGTGTGTGTGTCACTGGGAGATGAACCCAGAGGCATTCTACCTCCAAGCTGCACCACAGCCTTTTGTACTTTTTTACTTTGAAATTGGGTCTTGTTAAGTTGCTGAGGCTGGTCTGGAACCTGCGATGCTCCTGTCTCAGCCATCACACCCTAAAGTAGCAGTCTAGACTTTGTTGTATGTGTGAGGCAGGACGGTAGTCCTGGGGGGACTTTCTCTACTGGGAAAAGAGCCAGAGGCAGTGACACTCTGTAATCCCCAGCAGCTGGGAGGCTGAGACAGGAGGATTGTGGCTTTGAGGCCAGAAGGAGCAACTCAATGAGACCGTGTTCAAAATAACAAATAAAAGGTCTAGGGGTGTAGCTCAGAGGTAGAACAACCCCGGGTTCCATCCCCAGTACCTGCCCCCAAAATGAAGGCCCCATAGGAAGCAAGGAGAAGGCTGAAGGTCTTGGGCAGAGTGTCGACACTAGAGAGGAAGATGGGTTGTGTTGCTCTGGAGACCTCGGAGAGGTTCCCAGGGACAGCAGCGGCCGCCTTGTCAGTGAAGCAGGGACTGCGGGCATTTGCTGAGGAATTAACCTCTCGCACCCGCAAAGGACAAAAAGCGACCTGCACTTTATTTCTCCTTTAGCAACTTAGCAAGTGATCTGAAAGGCTTCCGAGCTTTCGGCCCCTCCTTTCCCAGCCACCCTCCTTGCGCTTTCTACTCTGCTGTGCTTAGGTTGACTTGGCTGCGGCACCCATGAGGCCAAGAGAAGGTCTCGGGGCCCCTGGGGCTGGCACAGAGGCTGGTGTGCAGAGGCACTCTGCAGTGGGTGTTTGAATGGGAGCTACTAGGGTGAGCCTTCCACCTGTCTATCATCTGTCTCCCCCTCCCCAGGCATTGAACCCAGAACATTCTATTTCTGAGCTATACTCCCAGTCCTTATTTTTTATTTTTTATCTATTTTTCTTGTGGGTCTGAAGATGGAACCCAGGCTTATTTGACCTCTGAGCTACACCCCCAGCCCTATTTTTATCCTTTATTTGGAAACAGGGTCTCACTGAGTTGCAAAGGGCCTCCCTAAGTAGCTGAGGCTGCCTGCGAACCGCCATCCTCCTGTCTCGGCCTCCCGAATGCTGGGATTACAAGCGTGTGCCACCATGCCCGGCTTATCTATTTATTTTTGTACTGGAGGTTGAAACCAGGGGTGTTCTACCTCTGAACTACACCTCCAGCCCTTTTCCTCTTTTTCTTTTGAAGCACCACACCTGGCCCTGTTTTTTAATGTTTGAAATAGGCGTTCGTGAAGTTCTGCTGCACTGATTCTCTCGTCTCAGGCTCCCAAGCCTGCGATTACAGGCGTGTCTGGCGCGCTCTCTCTTTCTTTGCGGGTCTGGGGATGGAACCCAGGGGCATTTGACCTCCAAGCTATACCCCCTGCCCTATTTTTTATTCTTTATTTTGAAACAGGGTCTCCAGTAAGTTGCAAAGGGCCTCACTAAGTAGCTGAGGCTGGCCACAAACCGCGAATCCTCTGGTCTCAGCCTCCCAAATGCTGGGATTACAAGCGTGCGCCACCACGCCTGGTGTGTTCTCTCTCTCTCTCTCTCTCTCTCTCTCTCTCTCTCTCTCTCTCTCTCTCTCCTTATTTACTTTGGTATTAGGGATTGCACACAAGGGTATTCCACGTCAGCACTTTGGGGAGTTTTGATTTGTTCTTTGGATCCGGGTCTCGCCAAGTTGCCGAGGGCCTCGCTAAGGTGCTGAGGGTCACTAGGTGCTGAGACTGTCCTCCACACGGCGATCCTCCTGTCTCAGCCTTGCAACTACTGGGCTTCCACGCATGCACCACCATGTCGGCCCGGCATTTTTATCCCAGGCTTTCCTCAGAGAGCTAGCTGAGCAGAGACTGTGGCCAGCACATTCTCCAAAGCTCCCGGGAGCTCAGCACCCAGCGAAAGTGCGCACCGGAGGGCCCTGGGCTCTGCGCACCGGGCCACAGCAGGAGAGCGCGGCTTCCTCCAGAGCTCTTTGGTCAGTGGGGTGTGCTGGCACACGCCTGTCATCCCAGTGCTTGGGAGGCTGAGACAGAAGGATCGCCAGTTCCAGGTCAGCCTCAGCAACTTAATAAGACCCTCAACAACGTGGAGATCCTCTTTCTTTCAAAATGAAAGGACTGGGGTGTAGATTGGAAGTTAAAAGCTCTCAGGTTTGATCCCCAAATTTTAAAAAAATCGAAAGAAAGGTCATTTGTCTTCTACCCCCGCACCTGTTTTTTTTTTTTTTTTTTTTTTTTTTTTTTGTACTAGGAATGGAGCCCAGGGTCATTCTACCTTCAGCCTACGCTCCCAGCTGAGGATTCCCCTAAATTGCTGAAGCTGGCTTTGACCTATAATCCTCCCGTCTCAGCCTCCCGAGTACTGAGATTCCAGACATGCATCGCCCTAGCCTGGTCTTCAGAGTTGCTGAGGCTGGCCTTGAACCTGAAATCCTTCTGTCTTGGCCTCCCGAGTATTGGGATTACAAGAGTGCTCCACTATGCTCAGCTTTAAAGCACTTTTATTGATGCATTTTAATTATACATGAGAGTGAGGTTCGAGGTTACATATATGCACACAGCACTTGTGCTCCCTCGCCCTCCCAACCCTCCTCCCTCCTTCCTCCCAGTTTATTTTAGTGATGTGGTTAATGATACCTTCATTCATGAACATAACATTACTTGAACTGATCTCTTCTTCAATTCTCCCTTTCGGCCAAAGTACAAATGGGCAAGAAATACATGCAAACGATGTTCAGCATCACTAGCTGTCAGGGATCAGGAGCATATCGACACCAGGCGTGGGACATGCGCTTGGAACCCCAGCACTCGGGAGCCAGAGACAGGAGGACTGAGGTTCACAGACAGCCTCAGCCACGCAGTGAGGCCCTTTGTAACTCAGTGAGACCCTGTTTCAAAATAAAGAATAAAAAATAAGCCAGGCGAGGTGGCGCACGCTTGCAATCCCTGCGCTTGGGAGGCCGAGACAGGAGGATCGCACAGGTTCAAAGCCAGCCTCGGCTACTTAGTGATGCTCTCAGCAACTTCGTGAGACCTTGTTTCCAAATAAAACATAAAATAGGTCTGGGAGTATAGCCCGGAGGTAGAAACCCCCTGGGTTCCACCTCCAGTACCACCCAAAAAAAAAAAAAAGAATAAAAAATAGGGCCAGGGTGGAGCTTGGAGGTAGAATGTCCCTGGGTTCCATCCCCAGTACTGCAAAAAATAAATAAATAAATATGGTGGTACACACTTATAATCTCAGTACTTGGGAAGCTGAAACAGGAGGATTACAGGTTCAAAGCCAACCTCAGCTACTTAGTGAGGCCCTCTGCAACTTAGTGATACCGTGTTTCAAAATAAAGAATAAAAAAAAAATAGGGCTGTGGCGTAGCTCAGAGGTAGAATGCCCGGGTTCATATTCCATGGAACTCCAGTTGGAATGCCAATCATCAAGAATCCAAACAATAAGCTGGGTGCGGTGGCATACCCTGTAATCTTAGGACCTAGGAGGCAGACACAGGAGGATCATCGCAGGTTTGAGGCCAGCCTCAGCAACATAGCATGACCCTGTTTTGAAAAGAAAATAAAAGAAAGAAAGAATACAAGCTGGGCATGGTGGTTCAATCCTCGTAATGGTCGTACTTGGGAGGCTGAAACAGGAGGATCATAGGTTTGCGGCCAGCCTCCACAACTTGGTATGGCCCTCTGCAACTTAGTGAGACCTTGTTTCAAAATAAAGAATAAAAAACTAGGGCCGGGGTGTAGGTTGGACTAGAGTGCCTCCGGTTCAATCTCCAGCACCAAAAAATAAAACAAAACAAACAGAAATACAAAACAGCTGGGGCTGTAGCTCAGAGGTAGACTGCCCCCGGCTTCAATCACCAGGAAGAGAGGAAGGGAGGGACGGAGGAGAAAGAAAAGAAACAGTACAAACACTAAATGCCGTGTGGCGGTGGGGAAGTAGGAAGGCTGCTGGCCCTCGTGCACTGCGGTAACCTAGTACCAGCACTGTGGAGCCCGGAGTGGTGTTCAAAAGACGAGGCATGGAACCAGCCTCGGAGCAGCTCCAGCACTCCCGGCTGTCTTGCCAAAGAGAGAAGGCAGAACACAAGGACGCCCGCGTCCCCTGGTGAAGAAGCCCTTGCAGCACCCTCCCACAAGCTCTGTGGGCTTCTTGGTATGGAGGCAGAGACGGCAGCATTGTATCTGCAGCCGAAATGCTTTCTGTAGGGCCGGAAACAAAGCAAGATGGCTCCAGGTGCTCCCTGCGACCCTGCCGGTCTCCCACGGTGGGCCCCCATCGGGCTCCTTCGCCCTCCCGCTCCTGCCCTGGTCTTTCTTCCAGCCAAGGCTCCTGTCCAAGGCATTCCCCGAATCGTAAAGTAGTCCCTGGGCCCAGAGTCGGGTGGCGCTACCCCGAAAGCTGCCAGCGCCAGCACGGGGAGGACAGCCGGCCAGGCCTGGGCGCCACTGGGCAGCCGCGCCGCTCTGGAAGGGAGAGCTACTGCAGAGCTGCTGCGCTTCCAAAGGCCCGCACCCAGCCCTGCCCGCGCCCAGCGGGGTTAGTGTGTGGGCCGCAGCTCCACATGCCTGAGGGCGGGGCAGTGTGTCCCCAGTTCTCTCTTTACAGATCAGCTGGCTGACACGCGAGGACTGCAGGTTCGAGGCTAGCCTCAGCAACTTAGCGAGACCCTGTTTCAAAGCAAAAAAGAAAGGGCTGGAGGTGTAGCTCAGAGGTAGAAGACCCCCAGCAAAACACACACACACACACACACACACACACACACACACACACACACACTGTTTACTGCCCACCTGGGTCTTTTCAATAGATACTATTGAAAATTTCTATAATGACAATAATCAAGTGTGTGACCACAGTTAAACAAAAATGTATTGTGTACTTTAAAATTGCCAAAACAAGGCTGGGCATAGTGGCGCACGCTTGCAATCCCCACGCTTGGGAGGCAGAGACAGGAGGATCACGCAAGTTCGAAGCCAGCCGCGCTGGCTTAAGAGACCCTGTTTCCAAATAAAAATATAAAATAGGTCTGGGAGTGTAGCCCGGAGGTAGAAGGGTTCCATCCCTAGTACCACCAAAAAAAATTGCTAAAACAATAGATTTTGAACATTCTTACCACAAAAATTGTACCAGTATTGGGAATGGCCTAGGAAGATTTGAGAAAGCTATGATTATTAATATATTTCAAAAATTGGGTGGGGGCAAATCTGTGCAAGGACTTGGTTTCTGCCTAAAATCAGGCAACTATTCCAATGTAAATTAACCTAGCTAAAGGTGATTAACAAGTCCTTAGGAGAGGAGAACGAGGCCTGCCTCTATCTAGATAGAGACATCTACATGATAAGCCAGCTAAGATGGTAGGAGGGGTCGACCTTCATGAAAGGAGACACCTCACCACACCTTGCTGGGGGAGGTACCTAACAGGGACGTTCACTATGTCAGAGTCACCCAAACAAGATGGAGGTCATGGGTATAAAAAGTCTGGTCCACGTGTAATTCCTTTGGTGTATTCATTTGGAGTCAGCCCCCCATGGCATGGGGCTGTATTTCTGTCTCCTGTGTTTCTATCTTTTCCTCTTTTTCTGTTTTTTTTTTGTTTCTTTGGGGAGTTTTTGGGAAATTATTCCCAGGGGTCTAACAAAGATCCCTGGGGACAGTTTCCCAAACCGTAAAAAAATGGTTAAGTTGGTGAGGTGATATGTTCATTGGCTGGACCGACTCTGTACAAAATATACACAGATCCAAACATCACATTGTACCCCATAAATATACGTAATTACTATTTGTCAGTTAAAAATAAATGCTAATTTAGCCGGACTTGGTGGCACAATTGGAATCCCAGTACTTGGGAGGCTGAGACGGAGGATCACAGTTCGCGGCCAGCCTCAGCTACTTGGTGAGGCCCTTTGCAACTCAGAGAGACCCTGTTTCAAAATAAAGAACAAGAAATAGGCCGGGCGTGGTGGCGCACGCTTGTCATCCCCGCGCTTGGGAGGCAGAGACAGGAGGATCACGCAGGTTCGAAGCCAGCCGCGCGCGCTGGCTTAGGAGACCCTGTTTCCAAATAAAAATGTAAAAATAGGTCTGGGAGTGTAGCCCGGAGGTAGAAGGGCTTCCGGGAACCCCAGTACCACAAAAAAAAAAAAAAATAGGGCTAGGGGTGTAGCTTGGAGGTAGAATGCCCTGGGTTCCATCCCCAGTACCGCAAAAGAAAAAAAAAAATGCTAACTTAAACACGGCTTCCTTATAAGATCACAAATTAAAGAAAAATACAACTCTAAAATAGTAATAATAATTCTTAGTCCTTTAAACACTTTTTTATTTGTTTGCTTTTGTTATTTATTTATTTATTTATTTTTGGGAGGGGTATACTATCATTGAACCCATAGGTGGCATTCTATCTCTGAGCAACATCTCCAGTCCAGTTTTATTTTCTTTCTATTTAGAAACAGTCTCACTAAGTGGCTGAGAGGCTTACTAACTTGCCAAGGCTGGCCTTGAACCTTCGATCCTGTCTTAGGCTCCCAGCACTGAGATTGCAGGTGCCCACCACCACGCCCTGCCCTTTCGGCACTTTGCACTTTAGTTCAAGAGGCCTCTGGGTGAGAGGAAGCCAGCCGCACAGAACTCGCAGGCCCGAGGGAGGAGAGGGCTCTCTGTGCCTTGCTCTGGCCTGGAGCCGCTCATGCTCTAGGTCTCCAGAGGATGGGGATGAGAGCTTTCCCACGGCGACGCGGCCAGCCGTCCACCTGTCCATCCATTTGACCTTTGCAGCTTGTAAGGAACCTGCTGTGCGCTGGGCAATTGGTGGGGATATAACCTCGCCAATCTGGCCGCGGCCTCTCCCAGCTTCCTCAGGATGCTGAGACCTTTCACAAGTGACAAGAGCCCAGTCGGCTGTGGGCACTCGTGGGAGAGGAAGCGGATTCGTGGAAGGGAGGCACAGAAGACTTACATTTTTCTCAGATCATTCAAGGTCCATTTCATTTTCCCCACTTCAGATTTCTTTTGGTACTAGGGATTGAACCCAGGAGCTGTGTACCTCCAAACTGCACCCCAACCCCCCTTTTGTGGTACTGGGGATTGAACCCAGAGGCATATTACCTCTGAGCTATATCCCTAGCCTGCCGGGAACCCAGATCTTCCTGTCTCCGCTTACCAACACTGAATTGCAGAGGGTCTGGCTGAGTTACTGAGGCTGGCCTCAAACCTCTAGTCCTCCTGTCTCAGCCTCCCAAGCATTGCGATCACAGACACCCACCATTATCCCAGGATGCTAAGATTCTTTTATTCACAGAAGATCTAAGAGGGGGTGTGGACAGGACACAGGGGTCACTGGTGGACTGCCTTGGGTCCAAGCCTGGACCTTGAGTACCATGACAATTCTACAGCAGAGAGTTTCAACCTCTAACCCAGAAACCGAATCCTGGACTGGCCACGGAGGGGCCCTGCCAGCGGCTGGCTCTGAAGTTGGTTTGGCTCTGGGCTCCTGTGGAAGTTGGGGCCCAGGCTCCTGGCTCCCAGCTCAGCTCCACGGCTTGTATTGATCTCCAGGGCTCTTTTGTCTCCTCCTCCCCTGTGGAAGCCGGTCCTCCTCTCCTCCTCTCCCCCTCTCCTCCTCTCCCCCTCTCCTCCTCTCCCCCTCTCCCGCGGCTCCCGGGCTCCTCCGCTTCGTTCTCCTCCTCAGCCCGCGCTCGGGCAGCTCTGCGAGACTGTCCTTGCCGTCTCCGGCCTTTGCTCAGTCAAGGGTGTCTTGGCCTGAGGTCGGAGCGATGCTGCTAGCGCTGGTGATGATTGCATAGCAACACAGAGCTGCCCGGGTGAGCCGGCGGGAGGAGGAGGGGGAGGAGGGGGAGGGGGAGGAGGAGGAGGGAGGAGGGAGAGTGCACACCGCTGCTATCGGCATCCCTGTCTCGGAGACTTCTTTGCTGATTCACAGAACCAGTCCGACCCCGGCCTCCCATCTCCAGTCTGCTTCTCAGACCTGCCAGAATCAGAATCCAAGGTAGGCCACAGAGAAATGGTCCCCAGCCTCGCCCTTGTTCAGTGGGCTGAGGGAAGGGACCGAAGCAGAGAGAGAGAGAGAGAGAGAGAGAGAGAGAGAGAGAGAGAGAGAGAGAGAGAGGGAGAGGGGGAGAGGACGCGCGCAGCGCGTGCCTGCAGGTGCCTTGGGGGGAAAACTTGCATTAAAAATGTTAATAATGAAGTAGCCACAGCTTCGATTCCTAAAGCAGAAAAGAAAAGGAAAGAAGGGAGGATGCCCAGGGACAGAAACCGCAGCCCATCTGAGCAACTGTGATCAAAGGGTCCGGCTGCTCCCGAGAGCAGCGATTCTTCTTCCTCGCTCCTTGCGGCTCTCAGTGACAGGCTTTCTGTCCACGGGTAGGGTTCCGGGGTTCCTGGGGAGAGGAGGGGAGGTGGGAGCTCCCGCCGGCTGGGAGGGAGGGGAGAGGAGGCGCAGGAGCTGGATTTTCGGAGCAAAGGCGATGCCGGCGAGCAGACAGGACACAGGAGTTCTCTCCGAAGTGAGGCCGGCTGGGACCTGGAGGCCGGCCGGGAGGGCTCAGCCCCTGCAGGCGCTCCCCGGCGGGGCTCCCTGGCGGGCGGTCTTCCCTGCTCGCCGCCCCGCGGCGTCCTCTGCCTCCGCGGGCAGCTCCGCCGGAGAGCACAGCTCGCGTGGCCTGGCAGGGGGCTTCTCCCCTGGGGTCCCGCCCCGCGGACTTCCCCTCCCTGGCTAGCTAAGCGGTAGAGGCAGGCCTCAGGGGTGCTGGGACCCAGCAGGCTGCGGGCTGCGCTGGGCGAGGACGGCGGGCAGCTTCCACTCAGCATGACGCTTGCCATCTGGAACACACTTTTTCTCTTATGTTTTCTTTTTGATTGTTCCGAAGAACAAAGACTTTAAAAGGCTGTATGTCTACTTCGCTTTAGCCCGACTTTTCCAAAGGAACCCTTGTTTCTAGACCAAAGGCCCTTAAGTAACCTTTCAAAAATGCCAGCAGCACAGGCCTACCATCCTAGTGCTTGGGAGGCTGAGACAGGAGGACCACAGATTCAAGGCTAGCCTCCGAAATTTAGCGATGCCCTCTACAATTTAGCGAGATCCTGTTTCAAAATTTCAAACTAGCCAGGCACGGTGCTGCGCAGCTGCAATTCCAATACTCGAGAAAAGATGAGACGGAATCGGGGTGAGGGCCGGCTTCAGCACCTCACTGCTGCCCTCCACGACATAGTGAGACCCTGTGTGCAAAAATAGCAATGAGGTGAGCGGTGTGCGTGTGTGCCTGCCGTCGTGTACCTGTTAGGACGCATGACTGCAACGCACCAAGAGAAAGTCAAAGCGACGGCCGGGCGCGGTGGGCGCTGGAGTCCCCGCGCTGGGGAGGCTGAGACAGCAGGATCACGCAGGTTCGAAGCCGGCCTCCGCCACTTAGTGACACCCTGTTTCCAAATAAAATAGAAAATAGGTCTGGGGGTGTAGCCCGGAGCTAGAAGGCCCCGGGGTTCCATTGCCCGTACCACAAAAGAATAAATAAATAAAATACAAAATAAAACAAAACTGAGGGTAGAGCTCGGAGGTAGAGTACTCTTGGGTTCAATCCCCAGCGCCAAAATAAAAAAAATAAAAAATAAAAAGGGCTGGGGATGTAGTTTGGAGATAGAGCACCACTGGGTTCCATCCCCGCCATCACACACACACACACACACACACGCACACACAGCCCTTTGGGAGCCACAGACCTCAGGAGGTAATTCCTTCTCAAGTTTGGGTGGGGAGATGTTTCTCGAAACTCTGGGAACTCCCCTGGAAAAGGCGGTGCTGGGCGCTGAAGTACACGTCCAGTTTCTGCGCAGACACCTTGCGCCATTTGCCCTGGGAGGACAGGCCTGTGCCGGGTTCTGTTTCCTGCCGTGCGAAGGGGCAGAGGGCGCGGGGAGGCGCTCCTCTTCCGTGCCTTGCCTTCGTGCCTTCGGCCCGCTCAGCCTGCCGCGACCTCCCTTCAGCGAAGCAGCAAACTTAGCCAAGACCCAACAGGCTGGACGCGAGGACGGGTGGGGTGCAGGCGCTTTTGATGTCAGAACTGCCATTCTGTCGCCTAGGATGGACGCAGGCTAATGAAGCCTGAGATGATGATAGCCTTAGAAACTTACCGGGGTGTCGAGCTGCGGTGCACACCGGTACTCCCAGCACTTGGGAGGCTGAGACCTGAGGATTGCAGGTTCAGGGCCAGCCGCTGCAATTTAGCAACACCCTGTTTCAAAATAAAAAATAAGCCGGGCGTGGTGGCTCACACCTGTAATCCCAGCACTTGGGAGGCTGAGACAGGAAGATTGCGAGTACGAGGCCAGCCTCCGCTACTTAGTGAGACCCTCTACAACTTACTAAGACCCTGTTTCAAAAATAAAGAATAAGGCCGGGCGTGGTGGCGCACGCTTGTCATCCCCGCGCTTGGGAGGCAGAGACAGGAGGATCGCGCAGGTTCGAAGCCAGCCGCGCGCGCTGGCTTAGGAGACCCTGTTTCCAAATAAAAATGTAAAAATAGGTCTGGGAGTGTAGCCCGGAGATAGAAGGGCTTCCAGGAACCCCAGTACCACCAAAAAAAAAAAAAAAAAAAAGAATAAGGCCGGGCGTGGTGGCGCACGATTGTAATCCCCGGTCTCGGAGGCGGAGACAGGAGGATCGCGCAGGTTCGAGGCCACTTGTGCTGGCTTAGGAGACCCTGTTTCCAAAAAAAAAGTATAAAATAGGTCTGGGAGTGTAGCTCGGAGGTAGAAGGGCTTCCAGGAACCCCAGTATCACCAAAAAAAAAAAAAAAAAGAATAAAAATAGGGCTGGGGTTGTAGCTCAGAGGTAGAATATCTCTAAATTCAATCCCCAGTACTTCAATAAATAAATAAATAGGTTTGGGAGTGTAGTTCGGAGGTAGAATACCCCTGGGTTTAATCCCCAGTATCACACACACACACACACACACACACACACACACATGCACGCACACGCACACCACATCAGGGTCACATTTATCAGGAACACTTGCTCAGAAGAACCCCAAACCCCAAACCTGGAAGAAATAGTCACATGGAAAAAAATTTGTAAAATAGTCTAGCCCACACTGCATTTTATTTATATTTATATTTAATTTAAATTAATTTTATTATTTTATTTTATTTTTGCAGTAGTGGGGATTGAACTTAGGGCTATTCTACCTCTGAGCTACACCCCCAACCTTCCTTTTTTTGAAACAGGGTCTCACTAAGTAGCTGAGACTGGCTTCAAACCTGCGCGATCCTCCCGTCTCCGCCTCCCAAGCGCGGGGATTACAGGCGGGATTACAGGCGTGCGGCCCGGCAGCCACATTGCATTTTAAACGTGGAAAAGTCTAGAGATGAAAAGCATGTTTTCTCCTTCCTGTACCTGGTGGGTTTCTGACACTGTCTTCTGATCCCAGCTCCAGCCCCTGCTTCTCCAGAGCATTTCCTCCTGGAGCATGAAGTCGACTTAGGGAATAAGCCTTTACCTTGGAGTCCAGCATTTGTATTTAATACATTTATTTTTTTTGTTATGTCCCAAATTATCAACTTTCAGTGTGGGAGGTTCCATTTTTAAGTTAATTTATTTCATTTTATTTTTATACTCTGCTGGTGCGTTGTCATTCACACAGGTCCAGAGGGGTAGAAACAGAAACGCACGGAACATTTGGCCTTTCCCGATGGAGCCCACCTGCTCCCTTTTCCCTTTCTCCCTGGACATGTTGTTGAGATTGTTGTTGAGTGTGTGTGCGTGTGTGTGCGCGTGTGCGTGTGTCTGAGTGTGCGCGCACATGTGAGTGTGAGTGTGTATGAGTGTGTGCACGTGCGCATGTGTGAGTGTGAGAGTGTGCGCGTGTGAGTGTGTGTGTACCCTTCTGGCTGTCCTCCCACCTGGATTATAAACTCTGTGTGTCCCTTCATGGAGCAGTGCAGTTTTAAACATTCTCTATTGCAATATTTTGTACATTCAAGTGAGTTTAAGTATAAAACAGTGAAAAGCAGTTGGAGAAACAGGAGAGTTGTCGCCGTCTTTCTAGCCTTACATAAAGATCTGCTCTCCAAAATAACCACTCTTCTGGATGTAGTATTTATTACTTTCACGCATCTGTTTATGTTTTACTGTATAGATATCTTTAAGCAAACTCCATTGCCGCTTTATTGAAGTTCCCATCCATGGTGTATAGTTCAAGCACTGTTTCTTTCTGTTCGCTGTCGTCTCTGTGAAATGCGTGTGTTGGAACACCGGCACCGGTTCGCTCGTTTTTTCTGACGTGTTTGTGATCAGACCACAATGGATTTATCCACGCCGCCGCTCATGGGCCTTGAGGCTCTTTCCGGTGTGGGCTGTGGCAGTTCGGGCTACTATGATCACTCTTGCATGGATATTCTCAGGTAACTATTTAGATCAGGGCATTATCTTGGCTGAATTGTCCCCTCACAGAGGCTAAAAATGATTACTTTGGGGAGATATTGTCAAGTCACTCCCCAAAATGGCTTACTAATGTACTCTCCACCAGCAGCGTAGAAAGCAACGATTGGCTCTTAGAATAAACTTCTGGCCCGTGGAGATGCATCTCTGATTTCCTTAGTTGAAAATCCATCTTATTTCTCCAAAGTGCTTGACAGCAAACCTCTGGGGAACGCATTTCCTTGTTCCCACCTGTAAATGAAGGGGCTGGCCTCGATGCCTGGCTGGGCCCTTCCAGCTGGCCAGTCGGGCTTTCTCTGTCTCTTCCTTCAGGGCGCTGGCTCTGATGCAGAGCCTTGGCTGCTGGCTACACCGCAGAAGATATTTTTAGGAGCACCTGACAGGGTTTGCTGCCAACCAATGAAATGCGCGTCTCGTCTTCACTGCCGTGCCGCCAGGGCAGTCACAGCGGCACTTCGGACTGGAGAGGGGGATCGGGAGCCCACGGGAAGGCTGGTTCTTTTTCAAAGTGCTGCATAGGGCTCCCTTATGTGGGCGCATTACAGCTTATTCATTCTTTCCTCCCATAGCAGTGGGCACATACTTCTGTTGGTTGTAACTTTTGGCCATTTCAAGCCTTCCTTCAAACGTCTAATGTCATGCCTGCGTCGCTCAGGCAAGAAACTGTGGGCGTCCCAAGCCAAGGACCTGAACACAGAACCAACTGCGCTTCAACTCAGTAACCGAGTCGGGAGTACTCAGGGAATGCCTGTTCTCTACCTAGCACGGTGTTTCAAAATATGGAACATAAATAAGCGGGACGTGATGGCACACGCCTGCAATCCAAATATGGAGGAGGCTGAGGCAGGAAAATCGCAGGTTTGAGGCCAGCCTCAGCGACTTAGTGAGATCATGCCCCCAAATAAAAACTGAAAAGGGTTGAGGGCATGGCTCCGAGGTAGAATGCCCCGGGTTCGCTCCCCAGTACCAATATTTATATTCATTGAATATAAGTATGAACCTTGTCTTCTTTGAGCCAACAATCATATTTTCATCCTGCAATCCTGGGTATTTCCCACATGTTTTTAAAGCTTTGACTCTGTTCAAGAGAAAAGACAATGTCTTCTCTTCCTCTTGGATCGTGCTGACAGGGCCCGTCCGTGTCTTCCGGAACCAAGGATATTTGTAGTGTTTAGTGTTTCTAAAAGCTACAGCTCGGTGTGTAGCAGGGTTCCACAGGGAGAGCACAGAAGGGTTCTTCCACCCGATCGCATCTCCACGGTGCTCCTGCAGCCGACTCTCCTCCCTTTGGCTGAAGCATCTCTTCGATAAATATATCCAACCCTCCAACGGGAAGGGAACACTTCCTCCTCTGAGAGCATGGCTTCCAGTCCCACACAGGGTATGATTCACCTTCTCCTTTACATTACACTTTTTTGGTTTATATGCCTTATTTCCTACCTAAGACCAGTTGAGGACCAGATCTGATTCATGTCCAGTTCCTCGTGGCCTCTGCTCATTAAAGAAGGATGGGGGGCACCAGTGTGCGGAGGCGGCAGCTCGAGGCACGGGGCACTGAACAGCGAGGCTGCGGGACGGAGAGCGCTGGCCCGGGCGCTGGGAGGTCTGGAGCCGCCTGCAGCTCGGCATCTTCATCCCTCAGCGGGCACTGGAGTCGTGAGCTTAGCGGGTTGCGCTAAAGATCAAGAAAGCCAGTCTACGAGGCTGCCCGGCGGACTTGGTGAGCGGAGGGAGGAAGAGTGCTGTGAAATGTCCTTTCAGCGGTGCCTCGTGAGGGTCAGCGCAACACAAGCGTCGTGCGCACGGCACTCGGCGCCTCCCCTCCCCGAGCGCGCCAGTGAGATCTGTGCTGGCACCTGCGTCTGTGGGCACGGCGCGGTGCCACCTGTTCCATCCTCCCGCCCCCTTTCTCCCCAAGCCGTCTACTGCTGCACTGCTCTGCACGTAGCGCAAGCCCTTCTCTAATTGTCATCCATCCCAATGGGATGCAAGATGGCGGGGACACACACCTCACTTCTCAAGGCCCGTGACCCCCCCTTCTCTCTGGCTTCTGCGTGTGAGAGAAAAACCCTTGACTTTTTGAGACCGGCTGATCTTAGCACAGTGTTCTGTAGTCCCATCCATTTTTCCTGCAAATGATGTAATTTTGTTCTTTATGGCTGAGTAAAATCCCTGAGTGTGTCACACTTTCCTTTATTCGTTCTTCTGTGGATGGATACCTTGCTTAGTTCCAAAATGTGGCTACTGTACTGTATAAATCGAGGGGATGATAGTGCGCGCGCGCGCATGTGTGTGTGTGTGTGTGTGTGTGTGTGTGTGTGTGTGTGTGGTTCTAGGGGTGGAACCCAGGGGCATTCTACCTCCGAGCTACACCCCAAGTCCTATTTTATTATTTTATTTTGAAACAGGGTCTCGCTAAATTGCTAAGGGTCTCACTAAACTGCTGAGGCTGGCTGCGAACCTATAATCCTCTTGTCTCCACCTCCCAAGTACGGGGATTATGGGACGCGCTCTACCATGCCTGGCCAATAACAGTGTTTTGACCTTGGCAACCCTGAAGTCTTACCACGTGACACGTTAGTAGGTAAGGTTCTCAAAAGGCAAAGTGCCTTGAAGTCACAGTAAGCAGAAGGCACTTAATTCCCTTCTGCCTGGCTTGAGACAGAAGATGCAAATTCGGATCGCTGGGTTTAATTGGATTTTAGTTGGGTGCCTTGTAATTTTACGGGTGTTAGAAAACTACCGACTCTCTAACCGCCCTCCCCACTGGTCCCTGCCCATGCGTCCTTGGAGCTGGAGATTTTGCATGCACTTAGCGCGGTAATTCTACTACCGCATTCTTTATGACTCATCCTCTCCCCTTCCCTCCCCCTCGGCCGCTCCCTGGAGTCTTTGCTCCTCTGTCTGGTGCTCCCCACATTGACAAATGTCTCTGTAGCATCCACGTAGAGGAGACACCATGCGCCTCCTCGCCCCTAAGGGCTGGATACACTTAGCACGATGGTCTCGAGTTCCGTCCGTTTGCTGCAAACGGCGCGTCTTGTTCTTCTTTTTGGATGAGCTAAATTTATTGTGCGTGGACCCCGAGGTTGTGTGTTCGCTCGTCCGTTGATGGACACCTGGGCTGGATCCTAGTTTGGCCGTCGTAAGCGGCGCTGCTGTGAACATGGACACGCACATGGATACGCACACAGCATCCTAATCTGGTTCCACCCCTGGGAAGATGCGCAGGAGCGCTAGCGCAGGGTCCTGTGGCAGCTGTGCTGGTTTGCAGTCTCACCGACAATGGAATAGGGCTCCAGTGGCCCCACATACTCGCCAGCATGTATTATTATTTGTGTTCTGTGTGTGTGTGTGTGTGTGTGTGTGTGTGTGTGTGTGGTGCTGGGGAGGGAACCCAGGGGCACTCTACCTCCGAGCTACACCCCCAGCCCTATATTTTATTCTTTATTTTGAAGCAGGGTCTCACTGAGTTGCAGAGGGCCTCACTAGGTAGCTGAGGCTGTCCGCGAACCGCCATCCTCCTGTCTCAGCCTCCCGAATGCTGGGGTTACAAGGGCGCGCCGCCACGCCCGGCTCTTATTTGTGTTCTTAATGCCGTCCTAACTGGAGTACTAACTGGAGCAAGATGGATTCTCAGCGTCGTGTTTCTTTGCATTTCCCTGATCGCTAGTGATGATGAACATTTTTCATATATTGTAGGCCGTTTGCATTTCAGTTGCCCATTTGTAGTCGGGTTTGTTTTTAGTGTTAAGCTTTTTAAGCTGTTTGTGTAGTCTCGATATTAGATCTTTGTCTGTCCAGGGTTTATCTTACTTTATCTTGTGAAGCATTAACTTGGCAACAGGTCAGTAGAGAAAGAAGGAAGTTAATCTATAGAGGAGTGAGCAGGGAACGGGAAAAGGAAAGAAAGCTCACAGAAGAAGAAACAGAGCCTGGCATGGTGGCGCACACCTGGCATGGTGGCGCACACCTGGCATGGTGGCGCACACCTGGCATGGTGGCGCACACCTGGCATGGTGGCGCACACCTGGCATGGTGGCGCACACCTGCAATCCCAGTACTTGGGAGGCCGAGACAGGAAGAGTTCCGATTCAAGGCAACCCCTATTTCAAACAAAAATAAGTAAAGAAGAGCAGCCGCATAGAGGTCCCGAGGATCTGTCTCGTGCTTCAACGGAGCAGACCCAGAGACCCCTCTCTGCCAGCTTCCAGCTGCCTTCCAGTCTTCCCTCCATCCGAAATCTCCAGGACCACTGTCTCGGCGTCGCCTGCATCCCGGACCCGCCAACTCCGTTCTTCGTGGTTAGCTCTTTCCCCTGCACCAACCATGACCTCCCAGATTCGTCAGAATTATTCTACCGAGGTGGAGGCCGCCGTCAACCGCCTGGTCAGTTTGCATCTGCGGGCCTCCTACACCTACCTCTCTCTGGGCTACTATTTCGATCGCGACAATGTGGCCCTGGAAGGCGTGGGCCACTTCTTCCGCGAGTCTCCTGAAGATGCAAAACCAGCGTGGCGGACGCGTCCTTTTCCAGGACGTGCGGAAGCCTTCTCAAGATGAGTGGAGTGAGACCCTGGACGCCACGGAAGCTGCCATGGCCCTGGAGAAGAACCTGAACCAAGCCCTTTTGGACCTTCACGCCTTGGGTTCTGCCCGCACAGACCCCATCTCTGTGATTTCCTGGAGAACCACTTCCTGGATGAGGAGGTGAAACGCCTCAAGAAGATGGGTGACCATCTGACCGACCTCCGCCGGCTGGCCAGCCCCCAGGCCGGGCTGGGCGAGTACCTCTCCGAAAGGCTCACTCTCAAGCATGACTGGGGAGCCTGGAGCCCAGTGGCCTTTGAAGGGGCTCCTTTGCACCTCCTGATGTCAGCTCTGGTCTGAGCCTCCCCCAGCCACCTCTAGGCAGCTCTTTAACCACCCTAGAGCCCCTCATAAGCCTGGGACCAAATGAAAAAATAAAGCTTTTTTAAGCAAAAAATAAATAAATAAATAAAAAATAAGTAAAGAAAACTGTGGGTGTGGCTCAGAGGTGGACTGCTCCTGGGTTCATACACACACATACACACACACACACACACACACACACACACACACACACAGAGGCACACAGGAAGAACTACAAATAGCCACCAAAATACGGGGAGGGGGCATTTAAACCTCTTTAGTAATTAAGGAAATGCAAAGTCATCCTCAAGATGCCACTTCCACTCACATAAAAGTTGGCAAATACAACAATACCTATTGTTGGCAAGCGTGCTGAGAAATTGGCACTCTCCTGCATTGTTGGTAGTAGTAAGAAGTGGTAGAACTTTTTATGGAGTAATTTAGAAATATGTGTCACTAGCCTGAAATTAGTTCTATAACCTTTAATTCAGGAATTCCCCTTCTAGGAAATTATACTAAGAGTCGCAAATATGCGTAAAGCTGTTCATTGCAGTTTGACTTACAGAGCAGGTGAACTGTAGGCATATGTCTACTTGTTTAAATAACTTATGGGCTGAGCGTGCTGTTACATGATTTCAATTCCAGTACTTGGGAGGCAGAGACCAGAGGATTGCAGGTTGGAGACCAGCCTCAGCAACTTGGCAAGACCCTGTTTCAGGGGAATACTATACAATAATGATTATAACTAATATTTGCTAAGCCGTGCACTATTACCAGATACTGTGCTAAGCTATTTAAATACATTGCTAATTTCAAGCATTATAATTTTGTGAAGCTGGGTGTGGTGGCACACATTTGTAATCCCAGTATTTGGGAGGCTGAGACTGGAGGATCGCGGGTCTGTGGCGAGCCTTAGCAATTTAGTGAGACCCTCCGCAACTTCGGGAAACCCTGTTTTGAAATAAGAAATAACAGGGCTGGGGGTGGGGCTCAGAGGTAGTAAATCCCTGGGTTCCATCCCCAGTGCCATGCACAAATAAATGCGCGAGTAGTAGTTCTGGTCCGTGGGGTCTGAGCACAGGGGAGCCAGCTTTTCAGCCACGCTTTGCTTTGGGGGAAGCGTTTGTGGGGAAAGGAACTACGGAGCTGTGTGACCCCGAAGGCTCTTCACTACAGCAGCGGCCCTGAGCCCTGAGCCTGCAGCCACCCCGTCCGCGCCATAGACGGCTGCGGGACGGAGGAGGCTCTTCACGGAGGAGCCCACAGATCTTTAGATGTATGTGCCGTTCTCGCCCTGGAAATTCTAAAAGTGCAGCTCCTATCGTGGGCGTGAGTGGGTGAAGTGCGATTCTTTATCTTCAGAAGAGGCCTAACACCTAAAATGTTGGAACCACTGGAATAATCTCGAAATGGCGGCTGCTTGGTCAGCAGCGCGAGGAGGGCAAGCTGCCCGGCACCTGTCCTTCGGGTCAGGGACTGTAGGTCTGAGCCCGGATGACAAGAGAGGGCCTTGGCCACGTGAGAGCGTCTTTGCCAGTGCCCTCCCCACACGTGTGGGCATTCACGGCACAGTCGGCTGTCTGCACATCTAAGTCGTGTGCTCCTGGCTCTCCTGGTCCCGGCCCACCTCCCGGCATCGAGAGGTTACAGCCCGCCGGGCGTGCACGCCTGGAACCCCAGCGTTTGGGAGGCTGAGACAGGAGGATCACCGTTCGCGGCCAGCCTTAGCTGCTACTTAGTGAAGCCCTGCGGACCTCAGTGAGACCCTGTTTCAGAATAAAGAATAGAAAGAAGGACAGTCTCGGAGGTAGAGTGCCCCTGGCTTCCATCCCCAGTTCCACGCACAAAAGAAGAGGTTACGAGATGTCTCTACCTCACCCTCGGTGCACCAAGTCTGCGTCTGCCTCCCGCTGTTGGCCACAGCCAGCCAGCTCTCGGATTAGCAACTCTCCCTCCCTCACCTTTCTCTTCCCATTCATCACAAGCCCGCAGGTCAGCTCTCTGACGGATCTGACTGATCACCTCCCGGCAGCCCCTGCCAATTACACCTGCCTCTCCGACAACAGGGCTCAGCCTGCCTGCCTGCCTGCCCGCCTTCCTTCCTTCTTTATCTCCTGGGGATTCATCTGAGGGGCATTCTACCTCGAAGCTACATCCCAGCCCTATTTTATTTTCTCTTTGAAACAGGGTCTCATTAGGTCGATGAGTCTCACTACTTGCTGAGGTTGGCCTTGAACTTGCAATCCTCCTGTCTGGGATTACAGACGTGCGCCACCGTGCCTGGTAATAAAGCTTTTTCTAACATGTAAATTTAAGTCAAGGTGTGGTGGTGTGCTTCGGTAATTCCAGAATTCGGGCGGTTAACACAGGAGTTTCACAGGTTTGGGGGCAGTCTCAGTAATTTAATAAGGCCCTGTTTCAAAATTTAAAGGGCCGGGGATGTCGCTTGGAGGTAGAATGCCCGAGTTCAATCCCCAGTACCCCAAAAAACAGATACAGAAGATTTTAAGCAGGGCAGTGGCAGTTCTAGGTTTTCTTTCTTTCCTCCTTTTTTCTTTTGCACTGGGTATTGAACCCAGGGCCATTCTACCTCTGAGTTGCATCCTTAGCCCTAGTATGTACGTATGTATGTATGTATGTATGTATGTATGTATTGCAGCAGCACTGGGGATGGAACTCAGGGGCATTCTACCTCCAAGTTAAAGCCCCTGCCCAATTTTTATTATTTTGGAACAGGGTCTCACTAAGTGCAGAGGGCCTCACTAAGTAACTGAGGCTGTCCGTGAACCACGATCCTCCTGACTCAGCCTTCCAAGCGTGCGCCACTATGCCCAGCTTATTTTTTTAATTTTGAAACGGTCTCACTAAGTCACTTTGCTGCTGGCTTTGATCCTGAGCTCCCCCTGTCTCCGCCTCCCAAGCACTGAGATTACAGGTGTGTCCCAGCACAGCCAGCCACCTTCCTGTTGTCTCTAACACAAAGGGTAGAATTTTCTAGCCTTGCCATTCAAGGTATTGCCCAATCTGACCACAGCCTCCTTTTCTAGCCTTCTCTCCTGCTCTGTCCCACAAGGCACCTTCCATTTTTCCCAGCTCACCTCCAGAGCATTCCTCTAGGAAGACCTTGCTTGACCTAACCAGATCGAGAAAGGTGTTCCCTCCTCTGCCTCTTCATCCATACTGTTAATACCTGTATCCTTAACGGAGCGGTGCCTGACGCTCTGTACTGCCCCTGTGCGCCTTCTCTACGCGAGCTCAGGGGCAGGTGCCTTCCTCCACTCCATGCTCTCTGAATTTGCTGTGCCCTTCTGTGACATCAGCTTTGCACAGGTGGCCCAGTCGTCGTCTCCCCTTCCCTGCACAGGCAGGGAAGAGACTCATCTCAGCCGGCGTGGTGGCGCACACTTGTAATCCCAGTACTTGGGAGGCTGAGACCGGAGGATCGCCGCTTGCGACCAGCCTCAGCTACTACTTAGTGAGGCCCTCCGCAACTCAGTGAGACCCTGCTTCAAAATAAAGAATAAAAACAGGGCTGGGGTGTCGCTCGGACGTAGAATGGCCCTGGGTTCCATCCGCACTACCGCAAAAACAAGAAAAGAAAAAAAGAGACCCATCTCAGACGCAGCATGTCCGAATCGGTGGACGTGTCGAGTCGGGCTGGCTCCTCACCCTGTGCTCCTCAAGTATTTGCCCTTAAGCACTCTGTTCCGATTGGCTCACCTCAATGCCTCCCCACCCCTCCCACACAGCTGTTCATCTCTGTATCTTCAGCACAGAGCATATTAGGTAAGCAGTCAGGACTTCCTTGAACCCAGAGAGCTCAACAGTAAGAAAACACAACGCGACCCAAAGGTAGGCAACCGAACTGCGGAGACTTCTCAAAAGAAACACAAATGGCCAACAAGTCAAAACGCTCAACTACTAGAAATCGGGGAGATGCAAGTGAAAACTACACGGAGATTCCATCTCCTGCCAGGCAGAAGGGAAGGCATCAAAAACAAGCCAATAAGCAATGACCATCAATAAACAATAACAAAGGCTGGCGAGGCTGTGGGGAAATTAGAAGTCTTTTACACTGTTAGTGGGACGGAAAATTAGTGCAACCACTGTGGAGATGAGAATGAGGCTCCTCGGAGGCCGGGGATGGAACTCAAGTCAGAATGCACAGTGGTAGCCACGGCCACAGGTGTGTAGCAGAATTCACAAAGAGCCCAGATCCGGCAGCAGCCCAGGCGCCTGCCACAGGTGAGCGCGTCAGCACGACGGGGCGGGCCCACGGCAAGCGCTCGGCCAGGACAAAATGGCGTTCTGTGGAAGCAAGTGGGCAGGTCCCGAGATCAGCCCGCCTCACAGAGTGCGCCGCCATGTTTCCTCTTGCGCGTGGAAGCCAGGCAAGTGAACTGCATCGACGCGCGAGAACGCGAGCAGAGACCTGTGAGGAAACCGGAACGCAAAGGGACGTCCAGCAACGGAGGCAAGAGCGCAGGAGCATGGCGGACGGGGCTGGGGAGGCAGTGTGGAGGGGAAGAGGACGACTGGGGAAGCGAACCCTTCAAATGATGCCCCTTGCACCTCTGAAGGTTGCGGCAAAGCTCGCTAAATGTAGAGAGGGAGGGAGGGGCTGGAGGGCAATCATCAGGACACTGCACTCTGAATCCACTCTGATGCGAATGTCAGCCCAGGACTTGGTACGCTGAGACTGGAGGATCGCAGGTTCGAGGCCAGCCTCAGCAACCTATGAGGCCCTCCGCAGCTCAGTGAGGCCCTGCTTCAAAATAAAGAAGAAAATCAGGATGGGGACATAGCTCTGAGATAGAATGCGCCGGGGTTCCCTCCCCAGTACCCACCCAGACACAGTCACTGAATCTCACTATGACGTACAATTACAATGTGTTGATAAACAGGTATAAAATACTTTCTTGGCGTATGTTTTCTCTACTATGCTCAGGCTAGGGAGCATCGGGGACTCCAGGTAACGGAGGGGAAACCCAGCAAAGCCAGAAAGGCAGCGGAGGGGAGGAAGAAGGCTGGGTTCATTCATGGAAAAGTCACGCTTGAGTACGTGACCCTTGTGACCCTGCATCGCGACCCCGGACGCCCAGTGCCGGGAGGAGGGAAAAGGCGAGGGGCGCCGAGCACGGCGTGAGTCAAGTGATCCGCATGGTGATGTGAGGCCGCGGGCCCCAATGAACGAAAGAAATGCTTCCTCCATCAATTAAAGCCTCTATTTAATGGCAGCCGGGAGACGCTGTGAGATTTGGACCTTTGTTTCCAGAAGTAACCACGGTACCTGTGGGTGCGTGCTGGACCTGTGTGTTCATGTGGTCCTGGGGGTGCAACCTGGGGCCATTTCACCTTCGACATACACATCTGGCCCTATTTATTTTTAACTGGGGGTAAACCGAGGGCCACTCTACCTCTGAGCTACACCCCTGGCCTTTTTTTTTTTTTTTTCTTTTGAAATAGGGCCTCGCTAAGTTGCTGAGACTGACCTCAAACCTGAGATCCTCCTATTTCGGCCTCCCAAGTACTGAGATTACAGGTTCGCACTAGCATGCCTGGCTCCTATTTTATTTTGAATCTGGGTCTCCCTAAGTTGCTAAGAGCCTTGCTAAATTGTTGAGGCTGGCCTTGAGTCTGTGATCCTGCTGTCTCAGCCTCCCAAGTATTGGGATGTCGGGTGTACCATCACCCCTGGCTTACGGGCCTTTTCTTGGTTTTGGACCTAAATCTCCTGTTAGCCGGCCGTGGCGGGCACGCTTGTAATCCCGGCACTCAGGAGGCTGAGACGGAAGGATCGCAGTTCGCGGCCAGCCTCAGCTGCTTAGTGAGGCCCTCTGCAACTTACTGAGACCCTGTTTCAAAATAAAGAATAAAAAATAGGACTGGGGGTGGAGCTCAGAGGTAGAACGCCCCTGGGTTCCATCCCCAGACCCGCAAAAAAATCAACCAATCAATCAATCTCTCCTGTCTGTCTTCCAGGTGCTTAATGCTCACCGGTGGTCTGCTCAGCCCCACCGCATGAACCTTGGTCATGCAGGGATGCCCCTCCACCCTCCCGCGATGCCACGAGTGGCGGGCTGCTGACAGGTTCCATCACAGCGCCAGTCTCCGAAGCACCTGCCCCCTGCCTCTGGTGAGAGTCCCGGATGAAGGAATGACAAGGGGGCACTGTCCTTGGAGCACCCGAGCTTCCCAGGGCTCAGAGGTGCTGTGTCCGCAAACCCTTGGGTGGCCCGGGCCTCCTCGGCCCGGCCTGTGTCGCTGACGAGGCCTCTGTTTTTCGGTACTGGGGATGCTCTTCAGCGCCCACTCTTCCTTGCGGCTCCCGGCTCTGCCGCGCTGAGCATTGCCTGAGCCTCACGCCTGCCTCTGCCCTCTCTTCTCCCCAAGAGTGCGGTGATGGTGGCGTGTGTGCTGTGTGTGTCTGGAGGACAGACACGCCCGAGGCAGTAATCGAGAGGACAGCCAGCTTTCCTGACCCTTGGGAGGGAGGTCCCAGGGACGCAGGGAGGGCACGCAGAAGCACACCTTGGCTCGCTCCCGAGCAGGGGAGCGAGCGCCGCTTCTCCAGAGGGCTGCAGTGAGAGCCCCTGTTCTGGAAGCAGGCAGCCGCTGCATTTCCCAGAGGGGGTGGGAAGAGAGAAGCAGCCTGCTGAAGAATGTGGCTCTGGGGAGGACAAGGAGGAAAAGTGAAGCCAGAGAGGCGTGGAGGTCAGGTCCTGCCGAGCTCTTTCCCACATCTGGCTGGAAAGGAATTGCTGCTCCAACTTATTCTCAAATCCAGGGCCCGTTTAAGAGTTTCCTAAAAGCCGAGCGTGGTGGCGCACGCTTGTAATCCCAGCTTTTGGGAGGCTGAGAGAGGAGGATGGCAGTATTTACTGAGGCCCTTTGCAACTCAGTGAGACCCTGTTTCAAAATAAAGAATAAAAAATAGAGCTGGGTATGTAGTTCAGAGGTAGAATGCCCCTGGGTTCCACCCCCACTATCAAACAAAAAAAAGTCTCTCAAGCCCGGCGTGGTGCTGCACGCCTGTAATCCTAGGATTTAGGTTGAGATAGGAGGATCGAAGGTTTCAGGCCAGCCTCAGCCAACTTCGTAAGACCCCAACCACTTAGTGAGACCTGTTTCAAATTTTTTCAAAATGGCTGTGGGTACAGCTTAGAGGTAGAATGTCCCTGGGTTCCATCTTCAATACCAACAGCAACGAAAAAAAGCCTCCCAGTAACCCAGCCTTTCCGAGCTTGGATCCTGCCTGAAGGTGAGTCCTGCTCGCTGGACACCACTCCGAGACTGGCCACAGGCAGGGGCTGGGCCTCATCTGACTGTCCGCTCCTCTACCAGGACTGGCTTCTCCCCCCTCCGCAGAGCCTTGGTCGCCACACTCATGGGGTGGCTAGAGGACCCTGTGCGGAGTGTGGCGTGAGAGGCAAACGGCTTTCCCAGCCTCCGTTCTTTATTTCCTCCCTTCCTTCCTCTTCCTCCCTCCCTCCTTTCCTTCCTCCTTTCCATTTCTTGTACTGGAGATTGAGCCCAAGAGAGGACATTCTACCTGACGTTACACCCCCAACCCTTTTTATTTTGAAACAGGGTCTCCCCAAGTTGCCAAGGCTGCCCTTGAACTTGTGACCCTCCTGTCTCAGCCTCCCAAGTACTGGGCTTAGAGGTGTACGCCACTGCGCCCAGCAAGCAAGGGCTGTTTTCTACTGCAGGGCTCTTCAAGTCTCGTGAGACTGGCTTGAGCCCAGTTCTGAGCACCAGGGGAGCTCAGGCCCCGTTCACCCTGGCTCCAGCCCGGACCCCTAGGGTCGACCGGCTGTCCAGCTGTTCCCGTGTGTGGGCCTCAGCTCGGGAACAATGTGGGCCCAGAAGATCTGTGGGAGAGACGACAGAACAGAACTGTTCTTGGTCAAAAGCCAGCGTTTGCCCGTGTGCGGAGCGCTGGGGCCCAGCGCGGAATGTTAACCTTTTCCCGGGCAAGTGGCTGGTACTGGAGGAGAGGCTGCCACACCCGGGCAACACAGGGGGGCTGCTGGGTCCATGCCCGTCCTCCAGGCCCCGCGAGGGCGCGGTGCTCTTGTCTCGGTTAGGGTTAGGCTTGTCGGCCTGGCACGGTGTTCTTACAGTGGGTTCCCCTGAAGCTTCGGCCCCATGTTCATTCAAGGATGACCACGTTCAGCGGGCGTGGTGGCGCCATTCTCGGGAGGCTGAGACAGGAGGATGGCAGGTTCAAGGGCACCCTTAGCAACTTAGCAAGACCCTGCTTCCAAATACAACGGAAAAAGGGCTGGGGTGTGGCTTGGAGGGCGATGTCCCTGGGTTTCATCTGCAGTAGAAACAATAGGATCCTAAGATTACACGGTGCTGCGGCCGCAGCTCTGTCCCCAGGGACACGGCTCACCGCCCATCCGCACAGCTGAGGACTATTCCCAGCCCTCCTGCCTGGCCCTGGAGAAATTGCTTACCAGGAGTGTGCACCGACGCGCCCAGGTCTTCTGGGTCTAGAGGCAGAAGGAGCCCTAGAAAAAAAAGAAAGCACTGAAGCCGAAGCCCCCAGTACCAGGGAATGGCAGGCCCGCCCTCCCCCATGCCAGCCTGGAGGGCCAGCCTGGCCCCGGTGTGGCGGGCCCAGTTGGGAGCCAGCCGGAATTCCCCAGGAACAAAGCCCGATTCACCGGCCAGGCCCCTGACATGGCCGCCCCCTCTGGATTCCTGGGGGGTCAGTAAACAGACAGCCCCCGCCTCCTGGCCCTGCTCGCCCGCTGGCCTCCAGAGCAGCCTTACTCCGCTGAGGACCCTGCTCCCGGTTCCTGCCGAGGGAGGGCTCAGCATGGGGCTGCCGGAGCCTGCCCCGGACTCCCCGGGCGGCACAGGTAGGCTCAGCCCTGAGGCGGCTCCCTCCCTCGCTTCCACGGCCTGGGAGCTCTGGCTTTATTTATATTTATTTGCAGATTTAGTGCTGATGGGGATGGAACCTCTGCCGTATACCCCTCCCCCAGGCGTTTTTATTAGTACTTTCCGTGTGTGTGTGTGTGTGTGTGTGTGTGTGTGTGTGTGTGTGGTACCGGGAATGAACTCAGGGGCATTCTACCTCTGAGCAACACACCCCAGCTCTATTTTATTATTATCATTTTCATCTTGAAACAGGTACTCACTAAGTTGCAGAGGGCTCATCAAGTTGAGAACCTGCAATCCTCCTGTGAGCCTTCCAAGAACCGGCATTACAAGTGTGCGCCACCACTCCCAGTTTTTATTTATTTATTTATTTATTTATTTATTTATTTATTCATTTGCAGTGCTGGGAATGGAACCCAGGGGCAACACCCCCAGCCTATTCTTTATTCTTTATTTTAAAAGTGGGTCTCACCAAGTTGCAAAGGGCCTCACTAAGTAGCTGAGGCTGTCTGCGAACCTGTGATCCTCCTGTCTCAGCCTCCCAAGTACTGGCATACAAGCGTGCGCCACCACACCCAGTTTTATTTTTATTTTGAAATAAGCATCCTGCTAAATTGTTGAGGGGCCAAGTTGCTGAGGCCGGCCTTGAACCTGCAATCCTCCTGTCTCAGCCTCCTTGCAGTACCACACCAGGCTGAGCCGTGCTTTTGGTTTTTGGGGTGTGTGTGTGTGTGTGTGTGTGTGAGATTGAAAACTGAACCCAGGGTTTCCTAAATTGCCCGAAGCATCTTACTCCAGGAGGAAGTATGGTCTGAGGGAGAGGGAGCCCCAGGAATCTCAGTCATAGCAAAGCCAGCTTCTTTCTGCAGCAGGGCAGACGGCGGTGTGGGTCTCCGGAACCAGGGCGGAGCCGTCCGCGCGGAGATTCCCTGCTCCAGTTCCCATTCCCTCCACCGGCTCCTGCCCCCAGCACTGTGCTAGAGGCAGCTTGCTTTTCTTTCTTTCTTTCTTTCCTTCTTTCTTGTGGTACTGGGGATTGAACCCAGGGGTGTTCTAGCCCAGAGCTACACCCCCAGCCACTTTTAATTTTTTGTTATTTTGTTTTGAAACGGGGTCTCAAATGGGGTGCTGAGTCTCTGTCTCATGTTGCTGAAGCTGGCACTGAACCTGTGGCCCTCCTGTCTCAGCCTCCCAAGCACTGGGATTCGAGGTGTGCGCCACCACACCCGGCTTCTGTTGTTGTTACCAGAGATTGAACCCAGGGATGTTCTGCCTCCCAATTATACCCCCAGCCTCTTTTATTATATTTACTTATTTAGTTCTGGGATGGACCCAGGGGCATTCTACTTCCTAGCTACTACCTCGTCTGCTTATTTATTCATTCGTTTGTTTGTTTGTTTTGTGTTGAGGATTGAACCCAGAGATATTCTACCTCTGAGATACACCCCCAGCCTTTTTAAATTTTTACTTTGAAAGGTTCTCACTGAGTTGCAGAGGCCTCACTGAGTACCTGAGGCTGGCCGCGAACCGCGATCCTCCGGTCTCAGCCTCCCGAATGCTGGGACTCCAAGCGTGCCCACCACGCCCGCTTGTCTTTCTGTATCTTGCCCCATCACTTCTGCAGAGAACAGGGTTGTGAGCCTTGACTCGCCCTGCACTCGGGGTTCCCACCCTTGGCACTGGCGGGGCGCGCTCGGGTCACAGGCCATCTGTGTTTGTCTCTCTCCAGGTTAGAGCTGCTGTCAGCGGCCCCACGCCGCCTCGGGATGGTGCTGGGGTCCCCTGCCTAAGTCCAAAGCTGCTGAACGGGGCTCTTGGTGCTGTGGGCCCCTCGGAACCATCAGCCATGAATCTGTGTTGGAACGAAATTAAAAAGAAGTCTCACAGCCTCCGGTAAGAGCTGGCCCTGCAAACAGGGACCTTAGGGACCGGGACCATCCTGGGTCCTCAGCACCACCGTCCGCGTCTCCCCTTCCTTCCCTGGCACTGGGGATAGAACTGGGGATAGAACCTTGGTTGAGAAATTCAGATTTTTTGATCTGAGCCTCTATCGTGTGTGTGTGTGTGTGTGTGTGTGTGTGTGTGTGTGTGTGTATACATGTGCACATGTGTGTTTCTGGGGATTGAACCCAGGGGCATTCTACCTCCAAGTTACACCTCCAGGCTTTTAAAAAATTTTAATTTAGAAACAATCTTGCAGCGGGTGTGGTGGTACATGCTTGTAATCCCAGCATTCGGGAGGCTGAGACAGGAGGATCACGGTTCTGGGCCAACCTCAGCTACTTAGTGACGCCCTTTGTGAGACCGCGCTTCAAAATAAAGAATAAAAAATGGGCCTAGGTGTATATCTCGGAGGTAAAATGTCCCTGGGTTCCATTCCCAGTAACCCACACCTCCCCACTCAAAAAAAAAACACAGCCTTGCTGAGTAGCCGAGGCTACCCATGATCCCGCGCGCCTTCTCTCTCAGCCTCTCAGGACTGGGATTACAGGCCTGTGCTATGTCTGGCTGAGCCTCCGTTTTAAATAGTTACAATGAACAGACCAGATCATGTTAGTGCACACGTGCGCGCATTGCTGTGCATGTGGCCGTCATGTCGACTATATTGCACCCGTAACACTTTGCAAAACCGAGGAGTAAATAACACATGTGTCAACGACCTCAACAGGACAGGCCTTATTCAAATAATATGGACAGCGTTTCCTTGTGGTGTGTTTGTGGTGGTACTGGGGGTGGAACCCAGGGGCTTTCTACCTCCAGGCTATACTCCCAGACCTTTTTTATATTTTATTTGGAAACAGGGTCTCACTAAGTTGCTGAGAGCCTCACTAAGTAGCTGAGGCTGGCTTCGAACCCATGCGATCCTCCTGTCTCAGCCTCCCAAGCGCGAGGATTATAAGCGTGCGCCGCCACTCCTGGCTTTTTATTTATTTATTTAGCAGTACTGGGAATGGAATCCAGGGGCGTTCTACCCTGAGGTATACTCCAGCCCTATTTTTTATTCTTTATTTTGAAGCAGGGTCTCACTGAGCTGCAGAGGGCCTCACTAAGTGGCTGAGGCTAGCCTCAATCTTGCCATTCTCCTGTCTCCGCCTCCCAAGCCCTGAGATGACAGGCGTGCGCCACCCACCGCCTATAGCGTCCTCTAAACCTGCGTGCTGATGAGCACGGGAAGGACTGGAGTGCTCCTCCTCTCCGCTCACTGTCCTCCTAGCCCCTTTACACTGCCACTCCTGTCCAGGCCCCCCGGGCACAGCCTGAGGCAACGGCCCCTCCCACGCGTGTGCCTGCCATGCCCTCCATCCCGTCATGGAAGGCCACGCTCCTGGCTCCTGACGGGCTTTGCAGCGTGGGAAGCTGAGAGAAGGCCCTTGCGTCACACACCTGGGCTCGCGGAGCTCCACTGTGTGGCCTCGGGCAAAGTACGCAGGCCTCTGGGCAAAGGGAATGGCGACCCAGATGGGAAAGGGCGTGGGAATGGGTTGAGGGAAGCACTGAACACAGACAGTGTCCCTGTGGCTAAGGGGGATGGCGCAATGGCCGCACACAGCCTGCTCAGGGCTCACGCGGGGCCCCGGGAGGCAGACAGAGCCGGCTTCATGGGACAGATTCTTCTCCCATACCTCAAAGCTCTAGCCGATGCTTTTGTTATCCTTTGGGCCCCTTGAGCTGCTTGGAGGTGTGTGCATCCTTGCACACGTAGTGCCCCCGTGCTCAACCATCTCCCTTGCACTCTCCCCGTCCACACCCTCTCCTGCTCTGGGGGCAGCCTCTGTGCGCGGCAATTGGCTGCAATTCCAGGGCGAGGGGAAGGGCTGGGCCCCTGAGCCCTCGCTGGCTGGCGGCCCTTCCCGGCCTGCCGCTGGGCGCTCCACCCGCCTGGCGAGCTCCGGATGGGCACGGCAGGGCAGCTGCGTCCAGGGCTCCCTCCCCGCGGGGCTCCCGCCTATTGGCTTCAGTTGCGATCATAGGAGGGCCTCCATTGGAGGGCCTCCGGAGCGGCAGGGGAGGGAGGAGCTCCGCGGCCTCTTCCACTTCAGCTGGAACAGTGCCTCTTGAATCCGTTTTAGAGGTTAAGGTTGCACACAAGTATTGCTTTGGGAAAAATATGTTTTAGCACTTGAAAAGAAGACTGTCCATCATGCCTCTTGCCCATTGTGTGCAGGGCTCGTCTGGAGGCCTTCTCAGATCACAGCGGAAAACTGCAGCTCCCTCTCCAGGAAATCATCGACTGGCTCAGCCAGAAGGATGAGGACTTATCTGCTCAGCTGCCCTTGCAGGGGGACGTGGCCCTGGTGCAGCAGGAGAAGGAGACACACGCGGTGCGTTCGAATCCAGTCTTGGTGTGAGGCGTTGGGCGGGGAGGTGCCCAGAGCACTGTGGGCCGCGCCGCACACTGACTTTTCTCTCCTACCTAAGCTCCCACCTTGACTTTTAATGGGGAAACAACATAATCTAATGTTAAGTGAACACACACAGCCGGGCGCGGCGGCGCTGCTTGGAATCCCAGCGCTTGGGAGGCTGAGACGGGAGGACCGCGCGGGTTCAAAAGAGGAGGAGCACGCAGGAGCCTCAGCTACTGAATGAGACCGTTTCCAAATAAAATAGAAAATAGGGCTGGGAGTGTAGCCCGGAGGTAGAAAGGCCCTGGGTTCCACTCCAGTGCCACACACACAAAACACACACACAAGATGCAAAATTATATACAGATAGATCTCAGTGGCATGCGGAAGACTATGGATATGTGTGCACGTGTGCGCACATACATGACACAGGAGGGATATGGTTCATTGTTAACCATGGTTACTGCTACACGGAGAAACTGGAATTTCTTTGCTTTTAGTCATTATACTTTTCTGAAATCTTTGATATTTCCATGACACCAATTGCCTCTAGAATAAGTAAATAACATTGTGTGTGTGTGTGTGTGTGTGTGTGTGTGTGTGTGTGTGTGTATGTGTGTGTTACTAGGGAGGGAACCAGGGCCATTCTACCTCTGAGCCCATCCCCAGCCTATTTTTTATTCTTTATTTTGAAACAGGGTCTCACTGAGTTTCAAAGGGCCTCACTAAGTAGCTGAGGCTGTTCAGGAACCGAGGTCCTCCTGTCTCAGCCTCCCAAATGCTGGGGTTCCAAGCGTGCACCGCCACACCCGGCAGAAAATAACATTTCTTAGCAATAAATACAGAATGGAATATAATACAGCAGGAAAACAAACTATAACTGCATGCTGAGGTTAAATTACAGACGGCATGTTGAGTGAAAACAAAACGGATATAAACAGAACACTTACTGTATGATTCCGTTCATAGAAAGTTCAAAAAATAGGCAAAACAAATTGGGGGGCTTACAAGTCAGGGTTGTGGTTGCCTTTTAGGGGGAGGACGAGATAGTGACCAGAAGGCGCCACCAGGGGCCTTCTGGCTGTTGGTGGAGTTTCTTTGTGTGTGTGTTGGGGGAGGTACTGGGAATTGAATCCAGGGACGATGATCTTGGTACTGGTTACACAGGTGGAATCACTCTCTGGAAGTTCATGAAGTCGTAAACTTTCATTGGTGTACTCTGTATATGTCACCAAAATGAATGAAAACTTTAATGCAAATCCTGTCCATCTTGCTTTTGACTGCTCTAAGGCCCTTAAGTAGGGACTTTATGAGCATCCCAGAAAAGCCAGATCCTAATGGTCCTCGGCATCCTGTGGCTTCACCAAGCTTGTTTCTTTGAACGTGACTTAGTGTTCGCGTTCGTCTGCCTTTGGGGAAGACAGCGCCAGTCCTTTTGTCTGGGTAACTCAGAGGTAGCTGGCAATGCCTAGGGATGGAGTGCCACTGAGGAGAAAGGCTGCAAGTTGCAGGATGGAACTGAAAGTGACCCACTTCCCTTTCTTGTTGACCATATTGCTCAACTTCACAGGCCTTTATGGAAGAAGTGAAGTCTCGGGGCCCCTATATCTACTCTGTGCTCGAGTCGGCCCAGGCCTTCCTGTCGCAGCACCCATTGGAAGAATTAGAGGAGCCGCTTCCTCACAGCAAAGGTGGGTGCTCTGTCCACCCTCCTCCTCCCCTCCTCCTCCCCTCCTCCTCCCCTCCTCCTCCTCCCCTCCTCCTCCCCTCCTCCTCCTCCCCTCCTCCTTCCCTCTTCCTTCTCTTTCCCCTCCTCTTCCTACTACTGGGATTGAACCAAAGGGCCTTCCACCTCTAAGCTTCACTCTTGGCCCTTTAAAAAATATTGTGGGTGAGCTGGGCGTGGTGGCACAGGTTTGTAATCCCAGCATTGGGGTGGGGGCGCTGAGACCAGAGGATCGCGGTTCACAGCCAGCCTCAGCTACTTAGTGAGCTCCCCCCCACAACTCAGTCAGACCCTGTTTCAAAGTAAAGAATAAAAAACTTGGGCTGGGGTGTCACTGGGAGGTAGAGTGCCCCTGGCTTCTGTAACAGAGTGAGATGTAGTCACGGGTTCTTGTTCTTAACTATCTTAGAAAAGAATAGCCAGAACTTTCTTTTTTTTGCTGTAAGCTTAATCAATTTTATTATTAAAAAGACAGAAGGATAGGACAGGTTAAAGCACTGCATTAAAGAAATAAATGCAGCGGAGTAACATGAAAATAAGTTGCTGAGGTTTTTGGACACAGAACAGTCTTATAAAGATACATTATCTTTTTTCTTGTTCTACCTATCATCTTCTGACCGACTAGCTCCGCCCCTTCTCGGCAGGTCTTCTGACACGGGATTCCTTCCGGCCACCCAGCCTCCTTACAGACCCCCAGCCTTTTGTTATGCCCCAAAATGTGTTAAGTGATGATCAGAGCCAGAGATGTCTTGAAGGCTTGTGGCTGCCTCCCACATCCGTGGGGAATTTTTGCTTGCCTTTCAAATGCAAAAGGCCTGGGTTGGTTCCAGATCTTGGCGAGGAAGGCTGAGGTTGATTCATGGAGGAGCTACATTCGAATACGTGTAAAAGTATGAATTTGGCATGGTCAGCCTGGACGCTCCTTGTTGGGAGAAACAAGGGGAAGTGGGGGCACCAAGCACCGTCTGAATGCGTGCCATTTTCAATATGACCCACAGAAAAAGAAAACATTTAAAAAATTAAAAAGTTTTCAAAAAAATAAAGAAATAAAATGCAAAAGGCCCTGGGCTCTCCCTAGCGTCCTCCTCGGTGCTGGGAACTCTGCAGGGCTCCTTCTCTGCCTGAGTGCCCGCCTGTATCCAAGCTCTGACGTACTAATACCACAGCTAGTTTCAAATACATTTTGAAGCCATTTCCCAATACCAGCACGGGTTCCATACCCAGAACTGCAATAAAATAAAATAAAATAAAGTAAAAAATTAAGCCGGGCGTGGTGGCGCGCGCTTGTAATCCCCGCGCTTGGGAGGCGGAGACAGGAGGATGGCACAGGTTCGAAGCCAGCCATGCTGGCTTAAGTGACCCTGTTTCCAAATAAAAATATAAAATAGGTCTGGGAGTGTAGCCCGGAGATAGAAGGGCTTCCAGGAACCGCAGTACCACAAAAAAAAAAAAAAAAAAAAAAAAAAAATTAAGAATACTGCTTGAACCAGGCTCAGTGGCACACACTTGTAATCCCAGTACATGGGAGGCTGAGGCTGGGGGATTACAGGTTTGAGGCTAGCCTCAGCAATGTAGCAATGTAGCCAGATCCTGAGTGACTTAGTGACTCTCTCAAAGAACAAAATATGAAGAGGGCTGGGGATCTACGTATGCTGGAGGTAGAATGCCCCTGGGTTCATCCCTAGTACCAAATAAATAACTATAAAAACATACTACTTTATTCCATAATAGATGAACAAAATCATCAGCAACTACACAAAACCCTTTCAAATCCAAATATGCACATGCCGTTATTTGGTCTTTTTCCTTGGGGAGAGCAGGGACCACGTGACTTTGTGTGCATGTATGAATGTATCTCTATGACTCACTGGGATGTAGGATTAAAATTCACCAATAAAGGATTAATTTAAAATTTTTAAACGTTGTCAGAATATGAAAATTCCGGTGAAAATCTGAGAGGAAAAGCGATGTGGCTGTGTGCTGCCCCTGATGAGTCCCGGCCCTTTCCGCTGGTGGAGAGGTCACCCTGTCTGTATTTCCAGCCTCGCAACAGGAGGGCTAGCACTTGTTGCTGCCCACTGGGCCCCGGCCAAGGGAGAGCAAGACAATTCCCATTCGCCTGGGGCTTTGGGGTTCTGAGTCTTCTGAGGGCAGAAGAGGGAATTTCCAAGTTAGAAGCCTAGGTAGAAAAGCGGGGCATTTCCCACCAACCCGTCTCACTAGCACGTCATAAAATGCTCTCTTTAGGGATGTAAGTGGGCCGCAGACACGCGTCTTGAAATAAGGTACTATTTACCCCACCCGATTTTTTGGTACTATAGATTGAACCCAGGGGTGTTCTATCTCCACGCTACACCCACAGCTCCCCTTTTGCTCAGAACTAGGGATGGAAGCCAGGGACTTTCTACCTCCAAGCTACAGCTCAGCTGTATTTTTTACCTTTTATTTATTTGTATTTATTTATTTATTTAGGTGGTGCTGGGGGTGGAACCCAGAGGCATTCTACCTCTGGGCTATACTCCCAGACCTATTTTATATTTTATTTGGAAACAGGGTCTCACTAAGTTGCTGAGAGCCTCACTAAGTAGCTGAGGCTGGCTTCGAACCTGCGCCATCGTCCTGTCTCAGCCTCCCAAGCGCGGGGATTCCAAGCGTGCGCCACCACGCCCGGCTTACCCTTTATTTTTAAACGGGGTCTCACTACATTGTAGAGGGCCTCACTAGCTGAGGCTGGCTGCAAACCTGCGATCCTCCTGTCTCAGCCTGGAATTACAAGCCTGCGCCACCACGCCCGGCTGCTTTTTTATTCTTAAATTTTAAAACAAGTTCTAAGTTGCTGAGGCTGACTTCGAACCTGTGATCCTCCCGTCTCAGCCTCCCAGTGACTGGGATTACAGGTCTGTGCCATCATATCCAGCTGCCTTGCCCGGTTTTTTAAATTATGAGGAAACACTGTGATGTATTAAGTGGGGAAAACCCAAATGATCTCTGGACTGTGATGGTAGGTACACGGCCAACACGTGACCCAAGTGCATAGATGCACGCGTGTGCAGATGCACAGGGAATGAACGGGAGCTCAACAAAACCGGGCGGCTGCGTCAACGACGGGTCCTGCTTGTGAGGACTCTTCATTTTCCAAGGTGTTGCTACTTGTGTGACGGGTGCATACGGTCTTTGTATTATTTCTTCTAACTCCATGGGAATCTATGACATAATCTCAAAATAAACAGTTTATTTAAAAGAAACTGAAAGCCAGGTGTGGCGGTGCACACTTGTCATCCCAGGATTCGGGAGGCCGAGACAGGAAGATCATGGTTCGCCGACAGCCTCGCCCACTTAGTGCGGCCCTCTGCAACTCAGTGAGACCCTGTTTCAAAATAAATAATAAAAAATTAGGGCTGGGGTGTAGCTCAGAGGTAGAATGCCCCTGGGTTCCATCCCCAGTACCACAGAAAAAGGTAATCTTCTTTAAAAAAATACTGGAATTGCAGGTTCCAAGCCAGTCTCAGCAACTTACGCTGTCAGCAATTTAGCAATACCCTGTTTCCAGATAAAAAGTAAAATAGGGCTGGGGGTGTAGCTTGGAGTTAGAAGTCCCCTAGGTTCAGTCCCCAGCAGCACGCACACACACACACACACACACACACACACACACACACAAGGAAACAATGTGCAAAAGGAGCTCAGGCTTGGAAAATGTGTTCGCGTGAGTGTGAATACATGCACACACGCACGCGCGCGCGCACCTTGTACAAAGGAATGTCTTCCTCTTTGCTCTCCTCTGGGCGTCGTGGCCTGAGGATCCTGACCGACTCGCTGCCTGCCTGCCCTTGCAGATTCCTCCCCCAGACAGCGGATCCAGAACCTTAGCCGCTTCGTGTGGAAGCAGGCGACCGTGGCCAGCGAACTCTGGGAGAAGCTGACGGCGCGCTGCGTGGACCAGCACCGCCACATTGAGCGCACGCTGGAGCAGCTCCTGGAGATGCAAGGGGCGATGGAGGAACTGAGCTCCGCTCTCACCCAAGCCGAGGGAGTCCGTGCGACCTGGGAGCCCATCGGGGACCTCTTTATTGATTCACTCCCGGAGCACATACAGGCCATTAAGGCATGCCCCCCCTCCCCCAGACCTGATGCTTCCTGGCCCTGACCGTGCTCCTTCTGCCGAGGTGTTTCAGCCCGCCCGGACTTACGTGCTCCACTGGGGGCTGGTTTGGCTGTAGTCTACTCTGTTCTTTCACTTTCTTCCCTTCCTCTCGTTTTCTGAGATGAGGAGAGGAGCAGAATAGCAGTCACCCACACCTTAGTCTACTTGCCCTAAGAGAAAAGTACCTAAGTTGTGTTATTAATAGCAAACTTCTGGGGCCAGGCGTGGCGGCACACACCTGTTATCCCAATACTTGGGAGGCTGAGATGAGAGGATGGCAGGTTTGAGGCCAGCCTCAGCAGCTTAGCAAGACCCTGTTTCAAATTAAAAAATAAAGTATGCTGAGGGTGTAAGCTAGAGCTAGGGTGTCCCTGGTATCAATCCCCAGTACCGAACCAAAGCGTCTCGGTCAGCATGCTCCCTGCCGCGACCCAGTAAACCTGACCACACACAACTTGGAGGAAGGAAGAATGATTTGCTCACAGTTCTGGAGATTTCAGAGGCTCAGTCCACGTCAGGCTGGGTTTGCAGAGCTCAGGGCCTAGAGGCGGGCGGCAGAGGGAGGAAGAGCACGAGGTTCTGCTCTAACATCATGGGGACCAGAAACAAGAGAGAGGAAGAGGGGAGGCGGGACCTTCCGTAATGCCCGGGGACCCCTCCTTGGCCACTCAGCGTCATCTCCAGGATAGCCGCGGGACTTCTAAACCCAAACCATATCACAAAGAAAAGAAAAGCTGACGCGCGAGGGCGGAGTTGAGGTGAGTGCGTGACGGGTCCTCTTTCCCACTGTATGTGCCGTGGCCTGGGGTCCTGGATCTCCAGCTCTTCAGGGAAGAATTCTCCCCCGCGAAGGACGGAGTGAAGCTGGTGAATGACCTGGCCCACCAACTTGCCATTTCTGACGTGCACTTGTCCATGGAGAACTCCCGGGCCCTGGAGCAGGTCAACATCCGGTGGAAGCAGCTCCAGGTAGAGGGGCAGCCGGGCTGGGGACGGAGGGCACTGAAATGAAGCCAGCGGGGCGTGGTGGCGCCCGCCTCGAGTCCCACTTGGGAGGCTGAGACAGGAGGACTGCAGGCTCAAGGCACAGGAGTAGGATGCCACTGGGCTCGGTCCCGGGTGCCGCACACCAAGAAACCACCTTGGAAGAGCGGTGGCGACCGTGGGGCTCAGAAGCGGCTGCAGGAGCGAGGGGGCGGACGAGCGGGAGGGCCTGCCTGGGCTGGAGCGCCCTCCTGCTCGCCGGGTGGGTAGGGCAAGAGTGACTGCGCCTGGAACTAGGGACCGTGGGGGAGGACTCACTCGTGGGGGAGGACTCGGAGGCGACAGTGGGAGGGCGGAGCAGGGCAGAGGCAGCCGGGCGGATGGCAAGGATGGCAAGGAGCCTCCGTCACCGTCCCTGGGAACCCGCCGTCCCCGCCGCCCTTCCACAGGTGGCAGTTGGCGACAGGCTGAAGCAGCTACAGGACGCCCATCGGGACTTTGGACCTGGCTCGCAGCACTTTCTTTCCTGTACGTGAGTCCAGCCGGCCTCCTTCCAAGAGAATCATCTTTTGTCCCCTGGGGCTTGGCATCCAAGAAGCGGTGGAGTGTGGCGCTTGTCAGAGACCTGGGCTGGGTCAGGGCCTCGACGCAACGGGTGTGCAGGCTTGAACAAACAGCTTAACCTTCTTGAGCTGGGCACGGTGGCACACGCTTGGAATCCCGGTACTTGGGAAACAGGAGGAACGCAGGTTCACAGTCAGCCTCAGCTACTAGTGACCCCCCGCTGCAACTTAGTGAGACCCCGTTTCAGAATAAAAAAATAAAATAGGGCTGGGGGCATAGCTTGGAGGTAGAATGCTCCTGGGCTCCATCCCCACACCACAAAAATAAAAAAACAGCTTAACTTTCTTGAACCTAAATTTTTTTCATCTGTAGAAAGAGGAAAAAGCCAGCCATGGTGGGAGGCTGAGACAGGAAGATAACAGGTTCGAGGCCTGCCTCCACAACCTAGTGAGATCCTCACCAATATAGCAAGACCCTGTTTGAAAATAAAAAGGGACTTGGGGGTGTGATCCAGAGGTATAACACCTCTGGGTTCCATACCCAGTACCACCCACACACACACACACACACACACACACACACACACACACACACAGGAGCATAGTATCTGGAACAGGGTAGGAACTCAGTAAATGTTAGTCGCGGTTAGAATTATTGCTATTATTCTCAGGGGCATGCAGCCATACCTGCAGAGGGCTCTTGTACTCAGGGAAACCGGTAGTGAGCTGACCAGCCAGGTAATCCTAGCCTCTCCTGGGAGAGCTGGGAGATGAAGCCACAGGGCTGAGAGAGGCAAGAGAAATAGGCAGTCGGGGCCCCTCTGGCCCACAGGCTGAGAAGTGCCCCCCGCGAGGAGGGGAGGGTCTCCTTGGCGCACTGGAGCAATCGAGCCGCGTGCAGCTAGCTGGGTAGAAAGGCTCTGGGAGGGCAGTGTGGGAGTGGCCAGGGCACAACCGTGTGTCCGTCGCAGCCACATCCTGGTATGTTAGGGCATCAGTGACAAGCGCTTCCTCTTCCCACGTCAGGGAGAGAAATGTGTTCATTCTAAGAGTTTATCCATAGCTGGGCAGGGAGTGCACACCGGTAATCCCGTTACTTGGAGACTAGACAGGAGGATCACAGGTTTGAAGCTAGTGTGCAGTAACTTAGCAAGACCCGAGACCCTGTTTCATAATAACATAAAATAGCCGGGTGTGATCCAGACTTGTAATCTCAGCTTTTAGGAGGCTGAGACCGGAGGATCGCAGTTTGCGGACGGCCTCAGCTACTTAGCGAGGAGGCCCTACGCAACTCAGTGAGACCCTGTCGCAAAAATAAAAATACTAAAAAGTAGGGCTGGGGATGTAGCTCGGAGGTAGAATGCCCCTGGGTTCCATTCCCAGTCCTGCAAAAACAAAAACAAAAACAACAACAAAAATAGGCCGGAGATGTACAGACTGGAGATGTAGCTCAGAGTTAGAACAGCCCCCAACACCCTACACACATGCACACGCACACGCACAAGTGCTTGCCACCCCGAGACTCTAGTAAGCGGGGGCCGTGAGAGAGTCAGGCCTCCCCTGAGCCGAGCGCCCTTGCCTCGGCATCAACTCTCTTTCTCTTTACCAGCCTCCGTCCAGGTCCCCTGGGAAAGAGCAATTTCACCCAATAAAGTTCCCTACTACATCAAGTGAGTGGTCCCGAGAAGCGGTCTGTCCATGCCCACCCTCCCTCGCCTGTCACTCGCTCCCTACCCCACCCCTCTATCCTCCAGCCCGTCCCCAGGGATCTTCGGGCTTCTCGCATGCAACTTCTCGCTGAGAAGCACTCGTGCGTGCTTGGGGTGGGCACACACCGGCGCTACTGACGCTTTTACTTGCAGCCACCAGGCTCAGACCACCTGCTGGGACCACCCCAAGATGACTGAGCTGTACCAAACCCTAGGTAAGAGTGCGGGTGGCCCGCGGGGGTGGGGCCTGCGACTGTCTGTCCTCTAACCTCCAGCAACAGTGAAGGATGGACAGCATGTGCTATGCACACGATGGAACACGAGTGAGCCTTAAAGAGAGAAGTCGTGCCATTCGCGGCAACATGGGTGGACCTGAGGGCCGTTCCTGTGTGAAATAAGCCAGGCACATAAAGGCAGACACCACACGATCTCACTTACGTAAGGAATCTGAAATAGTCAGACTCAGAATAGTAGCTGTCGGGGGCTGGGAGGGGAAATGGGAGGTAGTGGTTTAAAGGCTACAAAATGTCAATCGTGAACGATGGATACCCGGGCGTGGTGGCGCACACTTGGAATCCCAGTACTTGGGAGGCAGAGACAGGCAGCTGCAGGTTCAAAGCCAGCCTCAGCACCTGAGCGAAGCCCTCTAAAAGATCAACTTGGCCTGGGGGTAGCTGAGAGGTAGAACATCCCTGGATTCAAGTCCTGTCTTGGCCTCCCATAGTGGGACTCCAAGCACATGCGTGCCCACCTGCCTTCTCAGATCCTTTCCCCTCTGCCCTCCTCAGTGGAGGGTGGGCGGTGCCCTGGGCTGTCACACTTGTGGATGCCAGGTGTGATCTGCTTCTCTGTTGTGGGGGTGTGGAACCCAGGGGCATTCGACCTCCGAGCTATACCTTCCAGCCTGATTTATTATTCTTTATCCTGAAACCGGGTCTCACTGAGTTGCAGAGGGCCTCACTAAGTAGCTGAGGCTGGCTGCGAACCCAGATCCTCAGGTCTCTGCCTCCCCGATGCTGGGATGACAAGCGTGCACCACCACGCCCGGCTAGCAGTTGCTATTTTTACAAACATTTATTTTGAAGCAGGTTCTCGCTAAGTTACTTAGTGCCTCACTAAGTTACTGGGGCTGTCCTCGAACTGCGATCCTCCAGTCTCAGCCTCCCAAACGCTGGGAATATATATGCGCACCCCCTGGGTCGAGCAGCTTCTTCACCCGTTGGACCCCGATGGGCTGTGAGTTTCTGGTCAGAGCTAAAGAGAGCAGCGCTGCTGAGGATTTCCCGTACATGGCCTCCGTGCAAGTACTCCCCCAGGGCGTGTTTTTCAGTCTCCAGGTCGTGACATGGATTTGGTGCGCTGGGATGAGCATTTTAAATGCAAATGGCCTAGGGCCGAGCGCAGTGCTGCAGGCCTATGAGCCCCGCACCGGGGCGCCTTAGGAGCAAGGCTGCAGCTTTGAGAACAGCCCAGCAACTTACTGCGCGCTTGCTTCATAAAGCAAAAGATAAACAAGGGCTGGGGGGTAGCTTAAAGGTAGAATGCCCCTGGGCTCAATCCTCAGTGCCACAACAAATACATTAATTAAAATGAAAAGGGCTGGGGGTGTAGCTCAGAGATAGAACAGCCCTGAGTTCACTCACCAGTAACACACACACACACACACACACACACACACACACACACACGCTAAGAATTGATCTAGACTAGGAAATATCAATATACCCTTAGCAAGAGTCAGATTTGGTACTAGTTTATGTTCTCACATTATTAAAGTAGTTCTAAATTGCTTTCTGAAAAGCTGAAGTTACGTGCACATGTACACACGAGTGAGTGTGTGTTTCCTGAGCCATGCTATAGCGCTCGCTGCGGTGTCTGCCCAGATGACACTGAGCTGTTTTCCAGGGTCATCGTATCAGCGCACACTGCGCACACTGCCGCTGCCAGCGGCGCTGCCGCGTCCGCGTGCACGTCTCCGCGTGCACGTCTCCGCGTGCACGTCTCCGCGTGCACGTCTCCGCGTGCACGTCTCCGCGTGCACGTCTCCGCGTGCACGTCTCCGCGTGCACGTCTCCGCGTGCACGTCTCCGCGTGCACGTCTCCGCGTGCACGCATGCTGCTCTGGGCCAGTCTGGGGGTGTGAAGCGGTATGTTGTGGCTTTAACTCGCATCTCCCTGATCTCTGCAGCCGACCTGAACAACATCAAGTTCTCAGCCTACCGCACCGCCATGAAGCTCCGAAGAGTCCAGAAGGCCCTGCGCCGTACGTCCCGCCTCCCTGCGCCCACCCTCCTCTCCCACATCCTCTGCCCTTTCCTGCTTCCGCGCCCTCCGGGCCAGGGCAGCCGGCTTGGCGGGGAGCCTCCGCAGGCTGGGCTCTGCCTTCCAGCCCTCCACACCCCAACCCCAACCCACAAGTGGACCCCAACGTGGGGAATCAAGCAACTCACTCAGGGCAGGAGTCTCCCAGCCCGCGCGGGCACCCTGGGGACCGGGCGTAGCGACAGAACCGACCGCAGAAGCAAATGCCTGCGGCTGGGGTCAGCATGGCCGCAGGCCGAGGCGCCTCCTGGCTGGCTGTTCACACCTCCTACCCAGGCGCGCTCAGCCGCACCCGAGCCTTCACAGAGAGCCCCTAGGTTCTGAGAAGAAGGACAGATCGACCTGCAGTTGAAATTTACATAAAGGAGCCGGGCGTGCTGCACGGCTTGTAATCCCGGCACTCGGGAGGCTGAGACCGAAGGATCTCGGTTCACGGAAGGCCTCCTACTTAGTGAGGCCCTCTGCACCTCAGTGAGACGGAGGAGGAGGAGGAGGAGGAGGAGGAGGAGGAGGAGGAGGAGGAGGAGGAGGAGAAAAATTATTATTTACATAAAGACTGAAAAACTCAATTTGGGATAGGATCCCATAGGAGTCAAAACAACACAGAAGCAATTTAGAAAGCCCGTTTAAAAAGAAATGTGGTGCTGGGAATTGAACCCAGGGGTGTTCTACCTCTGATCTATACCCCCAACTCTTTTTTCATTGATTTCTTATTTTTTGTGGTACTGAGGATGGAACCCAGGAGCATTCTACCTCCAAGCTTGGTTCACACTGGCAAATGAGAGTCGGACCTGGGCGCGGCGGCGCCTCACCGCCCTGGGTAACCCGGGGGCCACTTTGGGCTACAGTGGCCTCTTTCTGCTTTCTCTCCAGTGGACCTGGTGACTCTGTCTACAGCCCTGGAGGTCTTCAACGAGCATGAGCTGCAGGCCGGCGAGCAGGTGATGGACGTGGTGGAGGTCATTCACTGCCTGACTGCCTTGTACGAGCGGCTGGAGGAGGAGAGGGGCATCCTGGTCAACGTGCCTCTCTGCGTGGACATGAGCCTCAACTGGCTGCTCAATGTGTTTGACAGGTGAGGGCTTTCTGGCCGGCAGCCTCCGCACGCAACGCGATGGGACTCCTCCGGTGGGCATAGCGGGAGGACGTGGGACCAGCTCAGCTCCGTGCACGCTTGGCTTGAGCTCCGCTGGGGTCCACTGGTGAGGAAAATGGCTGGCAAGATGTTAACTCTTTGCATACCTTCGTGTCCTCAGTCTCCTTTTTTAAACCTAGTGGCCGCAGCGGAAAGATGCGGGCGCTGTCCTTTAAGACTGGCATCGCTTGCTTGTGTGGCACGGAAGTCAAAGAAAAGCTCCAGTGTGAGTACAGCGCGAAGGCCTGGCGTGGCGGTGGGTGGAGGAGAGGGCCTGCGGGAGGAGCCCAGACATCAGATAAGCAGGAGGGCTGGGTGGAGGTGCACAATTGTGATCCCAGTACACGGAGGCTGAGACTGGCGGCTTCCAGGTCTGCAGCCAGCCTCAGCTACTTAGTGAGGCCCTTTGCAACTTACCGAGCTCGTTTCCAAATAAAGAATCAAAATCGGGCTGGGATATATATCTCAGAGGTAGAATGCCCCTGGGCTCAATCCCCAGTACCGCTCAGTGATAGCGAGGCTCGGCGACGGCGAGGCTCGAGGCTCGGCGATGGGGAGATTTGGTGATGCTGAGGCAGTCTCCCCGCGCTCCTTTCCGCACCTCCCTGGCCATTCCTGCCTCGGGGCTGGCCCCGCAGACCTGTTCAGCCAAGTGGCCAATTCGGGCAGCCAGTGTGACCAGCGCCACCTGGGCGTCCTGCTTCACGAGGCCATTCAGGTGCCCCGCCAGCTGGGCGAAGTGGCGGCCTTCGGGGGCAGCAACGTGGAGCCCAGTGTTCAGAGCTGCTTCCGCTTCGTGAGTACGGCGTTTCGGAGGGAAGGGGGCGGCGAGCCGTGAAGGGAGAGGACCCAGCAGGCGCGGGGGGAGCGCTCCGAGCCGAGACGGGAGTCTGTCGGGATGCCCCGGACAGAAGCGCCCTGGGGTGCCCGGTTGCGGTCCTTTGGAGAGCCCGTCTGGGCTGACGCTGCGCCCCAGCCCTTCCGCCTGGTTTCCCTAGAGCACCGGGAAGCCAGTGATCGAGGCTTCCCAGTTCCTGGAGTGGGTCAGCCTGGAGCCGCAGTCCATGGTGTGGCTGGCCGTCCTGCACCGGGTCGCCATGGCCGAGCAAGTGAAGCATCAGACCAAGTGCTCCATCTGCCGGCAGTGCCCCATCAAGGGCTTCAGGTGGGCTGCGAGCCGGGCACCGCACGGGGTGGCGACGGGCGGGACGGCGACGGGACGGCGAGCGATGGCCGGCCGCTGCCGCCAAGCCGCTGGGCCTCGGCGTGCCGGTCATAACCCTTCCCACTGTGGAATGCTTAACTTTGGTCTTTGTGGTGCTGGGGATGGAACCCAGGAACTTCTACCTCCGAGCTCCACCCCCAGCCCGACTCTTTTATTCTTTATTTTGAAACAAGATTTCACTGAGTTGCAAAGGGCCTCCCTACATAGTTGAGGCCGGCCTTGAACTGTGATCCTCCTTTCTCAGCCTCCTGAGTGCTGAGATTACAAGTGTGCGCCACCACGCCCCACCACGCCCGGCTTGAACTCCTTTTGTTTCAGCTGCAATATGAGGTCTTGACGCCCATCATAAAATGGATAGCAGACACTCTAATTATCCCTTAGTAAATGGCGTGCCAGCAAAACTTTCGCAATCAACCGTCAGGAAAAAAGAAAAGGACGCCTGATTTGGAGCGGATGCTTCCAGGCCCGCTCCTGTCGGGTTTCCTACAGCAGGGCCCAGCAGAGCCTGCCGAGGCGCACTTAGACGGCGCCCGCCGCGCAGCCGCAGGGTGAGCGCTCCAGAACCCCAAGTCTGGCCTAGAATGCCCGCGGCAAGGCCTGCGCGAGCACCGCCCAGGCTGGGGAGCTGGAACTGGAGGCACGTCTGCTCCCACGAGCACAGATCAGCCAGAAGTGATCTAGAAGTGATGAGGGGGCCGGGCGTGGGCGCCTGTCATCCCAGCGCCGGGGAGGCTGATACCGGAGGATCGCGGTTCGCGGCCGGCCTCCGCTGCTTAGGCCCTCTGCCACTCAGGGAGACCCTGTTTCAAAATAAAAAATAAAAAATAGGGCTGGGGATACAGCTCGGAGGTAGAATGCCCCTGGCTTCCATCCCTAGTGCCGCCAATAACAACAACAACAACAACAACAACAACAACAACAACAACAACAATAAAATTAAGTAAAATTTTAAAAAACAAGAGTTCATCACTTCCAAGTTTTTACAAAGTTAAGCATTCCACATGCTGGGCATGGTGGCACAAGCTTGTAATCCCAGTACTTGGGAGGCTGAGACAGGAGGATATGGGTTCACAGCCAGCCTCAGCTGCTTAGTGAGGCCTCTGCAACTTACTAAAGAAATAAATAAGCAAAAATAATAAGAAGAAAAAAATAGGGCTTCTTGTAGCTCAGAGGTAGAATGCCCCTGGATTCAATCCCCCAAAAAAGAAGTGATGAGGTTTGTATACTTATTACCTTTAGTTAATATCATTTGCTTATTTGTGAGCTTTTATAACCTTTTTGGGGAACACTAAGGATTAAACCCGGGCATTCTACCTCTGAGCTACACCCCCGTCCTGTTTTGTTCATTCATTTTTAAATTTTGAAACAGGGTTTTGCTAACTTGCTGAGACTGGCCTCAAATCTGCGATCCTTCTGTTTTAGCCTCCAAAGTATTAGGTTTATAGGCATGTACCACCATGCCTAGCAAAATTTATAATTTAATTCTTTAGTTTTTGGTTTTGAGAATTGAACCCAGAGGTATTCTATTTCCAAGCTACACCCCTAGCCCTTTTTATTTTGTTTTTGAAGCAGGACCTCACTGATTTCTTGAGGCTTCCCTCAACCCTGAGATCCTCTTGTCTCAGGCTCCCAACTACTGGGATTATACACATGTACTACTTCTATGCCTGGCATTATAATTTAATTTTTATTATTTATTTATTTATTTATTTATTTTGTGGTACTGGTGATGGAACCCAGGGGCATTGTACCTCTGAATTACACTCCCAGCCCTATTTTTATTCTTTATTTTGGAACAAAATCTCACTATGCTGTGGAGGGCCTCATCAAGTAACTGAGGCTATCGGGGAACCTTGATCCTCCTGTCTCAGCCTCCCAAATTCTGGAATTACAAGCATGTGCCACCAGGCCCGACTTGTAATTTAATTTTTAAATAATGGCTCTGTTTAACCAACTGGCTTAGAAAACCCTTGAACTTTAATAACCCTTAATTTTTTTAAATTTTTTATTGGTGCACTGTATTCATACATCATAGTGAGATACAAAAAACTTTTGTAGACATACATGCACACATCGCCCAGTCAGCCCCCACCCAATCCCCACCCCATTTTCTCCCCATCCCTCCTTCCCATGCTTGGCTTAGTGGTTGACATCTAGTATTATAGCAATTTATCCAAAATTAACAATGATAATCTCACATAATAGTTTCATTTGTCTGATACCAAGCTTTTGATGACTTAAAGATAACATTTCAATGTTTCTTTTTGCTTTCTTTCTTGCCAGAGAATATTTTTTTCTATTTTTTAGGTGAAACTATCATATATTTATATATTTATTTTTCAGAAAAAAAATCTATCCTAATATGGAATATGGACTCTAGATACCCAAAATGATCTCGAAAAAGAACAAAGCTAGAAGATATATATTTTCTAATTTCAAACCATATAAAGCTACAATAATTGAAACAGTGTAGTACTGTTCTAAAGGCAGATATATAAACCATTGGAGTTAAATAAAAGCCTAGAGATACATTCTTCCATATATTGTCAAGTTATTTTTGACAAGGTTTCCACAGACATTTGGTGGAGGAAATACTAATCTTTTAACTAAATATTGTTGAAAAATAATAATGACATGAAAAAGAATAAAATTGGACCCTTACCTAATACCATATACAAATATTAACTCAAAATAGATAAAAGACCTAAATATAAATCTTAAGACTATAAACTTTCAGGAGAAAATCTGGGTCATAAAACCTCACAACATTGAAATTGGCAATGATTTCTTGGATATGATTTCAATGGCACAGGCAACAGAAGGGTAAACAAACTCCCTAAAAAATAAAAAAAATATTGTATATCCAAAGACAATGTAAACAGAGTTAAAAGTTACTGATAGAATGGGATAAAATATTTCCAAATGCTATATCTGAAGGTATATTAATATTCCAACTAGAAATCCTAAAAATTAGCAACAATAAAGGCAAACAATACAATTTAGAGATAGGTAAAAGACTAACATAAATAATGAATCTCCACAGATAACCAATCTCAGTTGTCTGTTGGATGGAAACTCTTGTTTCTCTGGTTCTGGTGTGTGTTACCTATTTCTTCTTTGTAGTTCATCTCTTTGAGTATTTTTCTAGCGCTGGTTTTGAAGACATAAATTCCTTCAGTTTCTGTTTGTCATGGAAGCTTCTTATTTCTCCATCTAATTTGATAGAAAGTTTTGCTGGGTAGGAAATTTTTGGCTGGAAGTTGTTTTCTTTCAGAGTTTGGAATATGTTACTCCAAGCCCTTCTGGCTCTCATGACTTGGTTTGGGAAATCTGGAGTGATTCTAATTGGTTTGCTTCTGAAGGTCACTTGGCCCTTTGTTTTTGCTGCCTTTAAGATTCTCTGCTTGGCTTCCACATTGGTCATTTTGGCAATTATGTGGCGTGGGGATCCTCTTCTCTGATCCTGTCTAAAGGGAGTTCTATAAGTTTCCTGGACCTTTGTATCAACCTCTTGCTCTATGTTTGGAAACTTTTCTGCTGTTACTTCCTTGAAGACATTGTTGATCCCCTCCTCTATTCCAATTATTCTTAGGTTAGCTCTGTTAAAGTGGGCCCATATTTCTTCAATGTCAGATTCCTGCTGTCGGATATTTTTTTTCTAGATTAGAAACTATGCGTTCATTTTTTGAATGATCATCTTCTAAGAGCGAGATTCTGTTCTCCATGTGGTCTAATGGGTTGTTTGTGCTTTGAATTGAGGCCTTTACTTCATTAATTGCATCCTTTATCTCTTTTTGGCTCTCTCTGAATTCTTTTCGAAACACCTCTATTATTTCTACAGTTATTTTCCTGATTTGATCTTCTAGAAATCTCTGAATTTCTGTCTTATCGGGTTCTGATGTTGTGGGGTTGTGGGCATTCATTGCTCCATTGTTATTCCTCTTTCCCATGATTTCAGAAGTTTGTGCCTTCTCTGGGTTCTTCCCTTGGGTCACTACGACTTCACTTAAGGTGCTCTGGATCTCGAGTCTGTGGTATCTCAGTCCCCACTACTCCTTTACTGGGTTGTATCACAGAGTCTCTGACCCAGGGAGTCGATAGAGGCTGCTTTAGACTATGGGGGGGGGGGGTGCCAGGTTGCGCGTTCTCCTATGGTGTGATATCTCTGCCACCGCCACTCCCCCACTGGGTCAAGTCCCTGGGAGTCAGTACTGGGATTTCTCCTCTGGGGCCCGCAATTTGACTCACTGTTGTTGAATATGCAGATGGAGCTGTACTGGACTCGGTGAATTCGCTGCTGCCGCCGCTGCCGCTGGTGGCAATATGGCACTGCTGCCACGCCCTCGGCCATGAGGCTGGCGTATTTCTTCTCTGTTTTTGAGCTCCACTCTGAGTCCCTGCAGCGTGTGCTGAGCCCAGCCACTGGGAGCTTTAGATGCTTCCTGCGCCAAAAAATCTGCCGAATCCCGCCGGGCTGTTCCACAGCGGCTCACCTCGGCTCACTGTCCGGGCTCTTCCGCAGCGGCTCACCTCGGCTTGTTGTCTGCTGCTCCTCTCTGGAGCCTGGTGGGCTGTTGAGTGCGTTGGTCTGGAGCCGTCCGGTGAGCTCGCCGCTGCCGCTGGCAGTAAGGCGCTGCTGCCGTGTCCTCAGCCATGAGCCGGCGTATCTCCTCTGTGGCTCTGAGCTCTGTTATGAGACCCCCTCCTCTCTGGAGCCTGGTGATTTTTTTGTTTCTCTGGTGATGGTGTTTTCTGGCTATGAAAGGCGCTGATTTTGTGGTAATAGAGATTGGTTGTTAGCGGGGCTCTTAAGCCCCTCTTTTCTCGGTTGCCATCTTCCTGGAAGTCTCTAATAACCCTTAATTTAATAGTTAGCTCTTGTTAGCTGATAGGAACCCATTTCAGCCCCCTGCTGTGTATACTCTCAACCATTTTTAAGGAATAAAACATTATTACAATACATTCTCCCTGTTAACATTACCCTCCTTTATAAAACACTCGTGTGTGTGTGTGTGTGTGTGTGTGTGTGTGTGTATGTGTGTGTGAGAGAGAGACAGACAGACAGACAGACATACAGACACTGGGGATTGAACCCAGGGGCATTTGATCTCCATGCTACACCCCCAGCTCTTTTTATATCTATTTATTTATTTATTTATGGTGGTACTGGGAGCAGAACCCACAGACTTTCTACCTCCAGGATATACTTCCAGACCTATATTTTATATTTTATTTGGAAACAGGGTCTCACTAAGTTGCTGAGGCTGGCTTTGATCCCGTGAGATCCTCCTGTCTCACCTCTCAATCACAGGGATTAGAAGCATGCATCGCCACACCCGGCAGCTTGTTTTTTTTTTTTTTTATTTTGAAACAGGGCATTGCTGAATTTTTGAGGCTGGCCTCAGACCTGCGATCTCCTGTCTCAGCCTCCCAAGTACTGGGTTCATGGGCCTGTACCACCACACCCAGCTCCACTTTTCAACCTTTTATTTTTTGCAGTGCTGGGGGTGGAACCCAGGGGCATTCTATCTCAGAAATATACCCCCAGCCCTAGTTTTTATTCTTTATTTTGAAACAGCGTCTCCCTGAGTTGCAAAGGGGCTCACTAAGTAGTGAAGCTGGCCGCGAACTGCAATCCTCCTGTTCTGGTCTAAGTGTGTGCCACCATGCCCGGCTCAACTTTTCAACTTTTTAGACTACTAGCATGTACCTGTCTGTACGAACACGGCTTCTTATAAGATGAGCGAATGTAAAACACAAGTGGGGTGTGAACTGCCCAAGTTCACACGGCTAGTTGGTGGTAGATCCAGGACCAGCTACTGCATCATCGGACTCCTCTAAGTCCTGGGAGGCTGAGACAGGAGGCTTGCGGGTCTGAGGTCAGCCTCAGCAATTCAGGATGTGGGTGGTTCTGCAGGCTTTGGAAGTAGACCTGAAGAGCTATTATATTTTCTGTAATAAGTTATCACTACAAATAACTTTTGGACGGGGGAGTGTCGTTCAGTGGTAGAGCATTACCTAGCTTGCATTAGGGCCTGGGTTCGATTTCTAGCGCTGCAAAAGCGAAAGAGAAAGTAAAGAACCTTTGGCAGTGACCTAGTTGAGTTGAGCCGGCCAGCTGAACACGCTGCCTTTGTTCTGGAAGCGTAACTTCTCCAAGAGCCGCGCTGGCACCTGGGGGTCTGGGCCCTCTGGGCAGCCTCGTTCAGAGACCCGGTTCTGTACCCTTGCGGTTCTCACGCAGGGTTGCCAGGAAGGGCGGGGCCCATGCTTGCCCATGCCCCGGCGAGTGTGGGCTGGTGGTGTCTTGGAGATTTCCCGTGTCCAGCGCCACGCTGCCGCCTGCTGAGGACTCAGCCAGCGGTGGGCGCGGGAGCTGGACGTTGTCTGCGCCTCACCCCTTCGGGACCAGGGAACCGGCACACCGGCTTGTCTTCCCTCCCTCGTCTCCTCTCCCCAAGGTACCGGAGTCTGAAGCAATTTAACGTGGACATCTGCCAGACCTGCTTCCTGACCGGCAGGGCGAGCAAGGGCAACAAGCTGCACTACCCCATCATGGAATATTACACGCCGGTACGAGCCTCCGCACTCTGCCCTCGGCCGGGACCTCCGAGCTCCGCCCAGTTCCCTGCAGTTGGTCGGGGGGCGCTCAGCCCTTTAAAAACAGTCGCTGTCTTACCGCACAGCGGAGTCTCGGGAAGGCGAGCCCTTTCCAGGGGCACCACTGCGCTCTGGGCTTCCCCTTAGCGGCCTGCAGGCTCCTGAGCTGAGCGCCTGGTCTTTCCCCTGCTGCGCAGTTTGTGCTAGAATCGGTGACTCGGCACCAAACTTGCTGACAAACACCTGTAGCCCTAGTGTTTGGGAGAGGGAGACAGGAGGAGCTCAGGTTTGAAGCCAGCCTCGGCAGCTTAGCAAGATCCTGTTTCAGAAGGAAATAAAAGGACTGGGGCGCAGTTCAGAGGTAGAACATCCCTCGGCCCAATCCAAGGAGCACTCACACATGTGCTCAGTTCAAGAAAAAGAAAGGCGTGTGCTTTACCTGGCCCACAAGTTCCACTTGTCTCCACGGGCAAATGTCCCCTTCAAAGCCCGCAGTGCAGGCCGGCAAAGGCGGGACTCAGCCACAGAGCTGCTCCTGTGCGGGTGTGTTTGCGGGCCATGGCTCCATGTGTGGCGTCCTGAGCTGACTCCGCACCCCAGATCCTCCCAGAGCCCCAGGCACGTCCCCGCCACCCCGCTACCGCTCTGCCACGCGGCTTCCTAGCTCCTTGCCCGCAGCCGTCTTTCCGAGCTCGCATCTCTTCTCCAAATGCTGTTGGAACGGAAACCTGTGTGGCCCAGCGGGGCGGGGCAGGGAGCGGGGCGGGGCAGGGAGCTGCCCTTTACGTTTTATCTCTTATCATTTGAAAGAAAACACTGTAAAGCCGGGCGTGGTGGCTTGTAATCCCCGCGCTTGGGAGGCAGAGACAGGAGGATCGCGTAGGTTCGAAGCCAGCCGCGCGCGCTGGCTTAGGAGACCCTGTTTCCAAATAAAAATAGGTCTGGGAGTGTAGCCCGGAGGTAGAAGGGCTTCCAGGAACCCCAGTACCACCAAAAAAAAAAAAAAAAAAAGAATAAGGCCGGGCGTGGTGGCGCACGCTTGTAATCCCTGCGTCTCGGAGGCGGATCGCGCAGGTTCGAGGCCACTTGTGCTGGCTTAGGAGACCCTGTTTCCAAAAAAAAAAGTATAAAATAGGTCTGGGAGTGTAGCCCGGAGGTAGAAGGGCTTCCAGGAACCCCAGTACCACCAAAAAAAAAAAAAAAAAAGAAAGAAAGAAAAGAAAAAAAGAAAAGAAAACACTGTAAGAGTCAAAGACAGAAAACTGGCTGGTAGTGGTAATCCCCGGCCTCAAATATGTGTGTGTGTGTGTGTGTGTGTGTGTGTGTATGCGCGCGTGCGTGCTACTGGGAAATAAGTCCAGGGGTATTCTACTGCTGAGTTACACTCCATACACTCCAGCCTTTTTGATTTTTAATCTTTTTTTTTTTTTTGGTGGTACTGGAGATGGAACTCAAAGGCTTTCTACCTCTGGGCTACACTCCCACACCTATTTTCTATTTTATTTGGAAACAGAGTCTCACTAAGTAGCTGAGGCTGGCTTCAAACCTGTGCCATCCTCCTGTCTCAGCCCCCCAAGTGCAGGGATGACAAGCGTGCGCCACCACGCCCGGCTCTAGCCCGGCTTGTTTTTTGTTGTTTTGTTTTGTTTTGTTTTTCGGGTCTGGGGATGGAACCCAGGGACATTTTCCCTCTACACCCCGTGCCCTATTTTTTTATTCTTTATTTTGAAACAGGGTCTCACTGAGTTGCAGAGGACGTCACTAAGTAGCTGAGGCTGTCCGCGAACTGCGATCCTCCGGTCTCAGCCTCCATAATGCTGGGATTATAAGCGTGCGCCACCACGCCCAGCTTGGCTTGATTTTTTGGAAGCGCAGTCTCCCTAGGTTGACGGGAGTCTCACTGCTTCCTGAAGCTGCCCACCGACCTGCAACCATCCTCGGCCCGGCTCAGGATTCAGTTTTCTAGAGCTTTTACTAGGAGTGGGCTGTGCTAGGCATGAACAAGAGTGGAGAGCAAGTTAGTCCCAAATACTATAACCCCAGGATTTGGGAGGCTGAGACAGGAGGATCTCAGATTCAAGGCCAGCCTCAGCAATTTAGCAAGACCCTCAACCAAGACCCTGATTTGAAAACAAAAACAATAATAAAAGGGGATGTAGCTCAGAGACCGAATGGCACTGGGTCCAATCCCCAGGGCCAACGATAAAAGAGCTGAGGTTGTAGCTTAGAATACCCCAGGGTTCAGGAGGGAGGGAAGGAGGGAGAGAGACAGACAGACAGACAGACAGACAGAGAGGCGGCCGACTGCCGGCGCCACTGGAGTGAGTTCCCTGGCCTGCCACCCACAGACCACATCCAGCGAGAACGTGAGGGACCTGGCCACGACCCTGAAGAACAAGTTCCGCTCAAAGCGCTACTTCAGCAAACACCCTCAGCGCGGCTATCTGCCGGTGCAGTCGGTGCTGGAGGCCGACTGCGGCGAGACGTGAGTGCGGCGACAGGGCTGCGGAGCGCGGTGGCGGGCAGTCCAGGGCACATGGGCAGTCCAGGGCACACGGCGCGGCGGGCCTGCCCCGGACGCCCGAGGCCTGAGAATCGGGCCTAGAACCCCGAGGCTAGGATCGCGGCTGGCCGTCCTGCTCGGGCCATCTTGCCCACCCTCTGCTGCGGGCCGCTCAGCCTCGGGTCTTCTGCCCCCTCCCAGGCCGGCTTCGTCGCCCATGCTGCCGCATGCCGACACACACTGTCGCATTGAGCACTTCGCCAGCAGGTACCAGCGGGTTTGGGGCGTGGGAGGAGGGGCTGGAGGAAGTCCTAGGGGAGGGGGCTCGGTGCCAGGCACATGCGCAGTTCCAGAAGTCAAGATCCCATCGTGGGTGGGCCAGCAGATCCCTGCAGCCGCCTTCTGCCCCTTCTCCCCAGGTTGGCTGAGATGGAAAGTCAGAACTGCTCCTTCTTTAACGACAGCCTGTCCCCAGACGACAGCATGTGAGTTTCCGCGGCTTGTTTCCTGGAACTAGGTCTCCTCGGGACCCTTCTGCCTCTTTCTGGGGAGGGCCTGTGTGCAGGAGTGTGGCGCTAGGGGCCTGACTCCCTAGCCAGGAGGCTGCTTTCAGACATGGCGTTCCCTGAGCGTCTGTGGGGAGGGGGTGAAGGCCACACCCCCTTGAGCCAGCAAGCCAGGCCCCTTCCCCTGGGGGCCTCCCAGCCTTCTATGCCCAACTTCTATGCGGGAGGAGAACTGCCGTCTCCCAAAGTTGCAAGCTACCATAAGCCTCATGCCAGCACCACTCCTATCCTGGGAGACATCACTGACTTGACTGAGAATGGCTAAGGGCCAGGTCCCTGATGCCAGGACCCTGGGAAGCAGCCCTGAAACTCCAGGCACCCCCTGCCCCCGCCCCCCAGCCTACACCCAGCCAGCTGGTCTCAAATACCCCTGGGAGAAGAAACAAAGGGGGATGGGTGCTGGAGGAGGGAAGGGAGGCGCCCCTGCATCCTGTACATGCTCTCAGGCCCCACCCACAGCACCTCGCCTGCCACGCCGTGTCCCTCACCCCTCCCCAGCGGGAATTCCAGGCCCCTGTGTAGCTTGGAAGTGTCTCCCCCAGCACGCATCTCCTGGGGCCTGCACACAACTCATGCCCTGCGCAATTTTTCTGTTCAAAGCCGTTTCCTTTCCTCCCCAACCCCCACAGCGACGAGGACCAGTACCTGCTGCGCCACCCCAGCCCCATCACGGACCGGGGGGCCTCCGAGAGCAAGGGGGAGCTCGAGAAGATCCTGGCCCACTTAGAAGACGAGAACCGGTGGGTACGGCCATGGCCCGGGCAGCTCAGAGGCGGGGCTTGAGTCCAGGCCTGGCCCCTCCTAGCAGTGTGACCTGGAGCAAGTAGCCTAGACTCGGGTCCTCCATTTCCTTGTCTATAAGGTAGCATAGGCTCACTTATGAAGATCAAATGAGATCAGGCGTACACTGTGTTAGCCAAGTACCTGGCTTATAGTAATGTTTGGGGGGTTTTTTGGTGGTACTAGGAATTGAACCCAGGGGCATATTACCTCTAAGGTATACCTCCAGCCCTTTATTCCATTTTTCTTATTTGGAAGCCAGGCTCACCGGGCTGCTGAGAGTCCCAGTAAGTTGCTAAGGCTGGCTTTCAACCCGGGATCCTCCTGTCTCAGCCTTCCAAATACTGGGGATACGGGTGTGCACCTCTATGCCTGGCTGTAAGGGTTCTTTTAGTTTTTGGGTCCTGGGAATTGAGCCCAGGGACATTCTACCTCTAGGCTCTACCTCCAGCCCTTTGAATTTTGAAACGGGGTCTTATTAAGTTGCCGAGGGTCTTGCTCAGTTGCTGAGGCTGGCTTTGAACTTGCGATCCTCCTGTCTCAGCCTTCCAGATGCCGGGCTTAGAGGCATGTGCTGCCATTTGCACTGGATAGTACGTGTTCAGTAAGTGCTAGCTCTTAAGATGATCATCTGACTCCTCTAATGGAACCCCAATTTCCTATGGACCTACTAGATGCAACCAAAAGGGACACAGAGAGAATAGAGAAGACAGTGGCCACGTGCTGGCTCCAGGACTTTCCATGCTGCCAGTAGAAGGAGCGAGTGGGCAGTTACTAAAGATACCCGAAGACACTGGCACTGCATAAGCATTTGAGGGCTGGGGGAGGGAAGTGAAGACCCACAGGGCTGCCATTCGCCTCCATGAGGCAGAGGTAGCAGCCGAGCGCTGAGGGAGGCCGGGTCCCTTTGAGCAAGTGAGGACGACTGCGGGCCGTACAGCGGCGCTTCTTAAACATCAGCGCGCACAGCTCCCTTGGGAAAGCTTGGAAAGAGACGAATTCTGACTCCCAGGTCTGGGGGCCGCCTTCCTGCCTCTGTAAGTAGCCCCCAGGGACAGCGGTGCCACGCTTGAAGTGGCAAGGCTTTGGAACGGAGCCGTGGAGGTGGGAAGGGCGGACAAGGGCCAGTCGGCACAGCATCTGTCCGCAGTCCAGGAAAGACGCATTGTGAAACAGTAGGGTTCTAGAAAGTTGGAGCGATTTGACGTTGCCGTGACACCCGAGCAGATACCGAGTAGGGCCAGCTCCGTGCAGACGCCAGTGAGCACGCTGACAGTGGTCCAGCTGGCGTGGCAGGTCATGGGTGGTGTGAACTGCGGACCAGGCATACTTGTTAGGAACATACATCATTCATCGAGGAGTGAAAAAGCCCCGAGAGTGAGTCTGTCCTGTTGTAGGAAGAAAGAAAGAAAGAAAGAAAGAAAGAAAGAAAGAAAGAAAGAAAGAAAGAGAAAGAAAGAAAGAAAGAATGGAAGAAAGGTAGGTAGGTGCTCTCCCCCACATAGGCCATCTCTTTGGAATCTGTTTCAAAACAAAAAAATAAAAAGAGCTGGAGGTGTAGCTCAAAAGTAGCATGGCTCTGGGTTCAATCCCCAGTACAAAAAAGAAAAAGCGGGGCAAGCCGGGCGTGGTGGCGCACGCTTGTAATCCCAGTAGGCTAATCTCAGGAGGCTGAGACAGGAGGATCGCGCAGGTTCGAAGCCAGCCTCAGCTGCTTAGTGAGGCTCTCAGCTGCTTAATGAGACCCTGTTTCCAGATAAAATAGAAAATAGGTCTGGGAGCGTAGCCTAGAGGTGGAAAGCCCCTGGGTGCCATCCCCAGCACCACAAAAGAAAGTGGGGCAAACTGGGGGAGGCTGTGAAGAGGCCCTAATGCCTCTTTTATTTGCAGACCAGGTTTCTGCCTGCTGTGAATGTCAGAATTAATCCCCTAGCAGCACTCGGAGGCCCCGGCCATTTCTTAGGTGAAATGTCAGCCCTCTGTGCACTAGGTGTCTGGATGCCCAAGTGGGCCGGCCGGGCTGGGGTGGGGGCGGCGGGAGGCTCACCCCGGAGGAGAGGGGCCGCGGGAACGCAGCGGGCCTGCTTGTCCTGGGCAGCACGCTCCAGGGAGAGCTGAGGCGCCTCAAGTGGCGGCACGAGGAGGCGGCCGAGGCCCCCGCCCTGGCCGAGGGCTCGGAGGCACGGGAGCAGCGCCACGAGGAGCTCCTGGCGGAAGCGCGGATCCTGCGTCAGCATAAGAGCCGCCTGGAGACGCGCATGCAGATCCTGGAGGACCACAACAAGCAGCTGGAGTCGCAGCTGCAGCGCCTGCGGGAGCTGCTCCTGCAGGTGAGGCTGGGAGCCGCCCCAGGGGCTCTGCCACCCACCCTGGGTGCCGCCCTCCAGCCCCGAGGCCGAGCAGCACCGGGGGTGGAACCCGGGGGCGTTGTGCCTCCGAGCTGCATCCTCAGCCCTATTTTTTAGTCTTTATTGCTTGAAAGGGGGTCTCACTGAGTTGCGAAGGGCTTCGCTACGGAGGCTGGGCGCGAACCGCCATCCTCCGGTCTCCGCCTCCCGAATGCTGGATGACAAGCCTGCGCCGCCGCCCTCGGCCTAGAGAGCGAGGACTTTGAGGGCTTGCTTCTTTGCAACCCAGTGGGATCCCCTTGGAAGGCCCCGACTGCAAGCCAGTGGTGGCAGCACACTTCCTAAATCCCAGTACTTGGGAGGCCGAGACAGGAGGGTCTCAGGTTTCAGAGCAACCTCTGTAACTTAGCAGGACCCCAGCAACCCAGCAAGACCCTATTCCAAAATGATTTTTTTGAGGTACTGGGGATGGAACCCAGGGGCATTCTACCTCCGAGCTACACTCCCAGCCTGATTTTATTTATTTGGAAAAAGGTCTCATTAGATTGCTGAGAGCCTCCCTAAGTTGCCGAGGCTGGCTTTGAACTGAAGATCCTCCGGTAATTACAGGCATGAAACTGGAATTACAGGCATGTGCCACCATGCCTGGCTGAATTTAAGCTTAATTTAATTTATAAAATAAAAAGGGCTGGGGGAGAGGCGTGGAGGCAGAATGCTCCTGAGTTCAACTTCCAGTACAAAGAATAATAACAATAAAAATTAAAAAAAAACAAGAAAACTTCAAAAATCACACCAAATGTTAATTTTGCTGGGATAGCATTTTCTAGGAAGAAGCAGTTTCGCACATGTTTAGTGAAAGAAAGATTTTTGCCATACAGGGGTCTCTTCTCACTCTGAGCCCCTTTCATCTCTGGCGGTAATACAACTCTGGAGTCACCCTGGTTTTGAAGATGGCCCTGCCAGTTAGCGACTGTGGGACATAAGGAAAGTTACTTAATGCTGCTGTGTCCCAGTCCCCTCATTGGTCAAACAGAGAAAAGAATAATTCCGCCATTACAGATTGTGGTCGCCATAAAATGAAACAATACGTTTACACAATTTAGTATGGTGTCAGAAATATAGTACCGTCTTCACAAATGTTACCTATTATTGTCATTGTCTGCAACGGGCAAGAACACTTCCTGCCACCCCCAGTCACCCGCACCCCAGATCTTCCGAGGGCCCGCCTTTACATGCATCCCTGGGGTTTCTGACATGCGTTATGCCGCCAACCGAGGCTCAAGTGTGCAGCTCTACGTTTTCAGAGAAAATTGGTTCAACTACTTAATTGTAGCTGAAATGACAGCAAGGCTCTATCCTTAGGAGCCTGCCAGGCATAGTGGCACACGCTTGTAATCCCAGTACTTGGGAGGTAGGAGCAGGAGAATTACAAGTTCGAGGCCAGCCTCAGCAACTTAGCAAGACCGTCAGCCATATAGTAAGGACCTATTTTTATTTTATTTGTGATACTGGGGATGGAACCCAAAGGCATTCTACCTCCAGGCTACATCCCAGCCCAGTTTTCTTTTTTGGTTGGGAACAGGGTCTTGCTAGGTTCATAAGAGTCTCACTACCTGCTGAGGCTGTCCTCAAACCTGTGATCCTCCTGTCCCAACTTTCCGAGTACTGGGATTACAGGCATGTGCCACCATGCCCAGCCCTGAGACCCTGTTTGAAAATAAAAAATAAAAGGGGCTGGGGGTGTAGCTAGGGGGTTGAATGCCCCAGGTTCCTTTCCAATTTAGTAAAACAGTTTTTTTTTTAAATGGGAGTCTTTGATACCCATTGCTGAAAGAAGTAGTTAACTAGTAATTAAATATTATAACAAGTTTCCTACGAGGGGAAATCACTGGAGTACTGCCCAACACTTCTCAGATTCAAGGGTAGAGGATGTGCCTGAGGTCTCTCGGGTCACCGCCAAGCTCGGGGCTCCGTCCAGGGAAGGAAAGTACTTAAATCCGGCCCTCCCTCTTGCTAGCCACCCAGTGAATCTGATGGCCAAGGCTCTGCAGGCTCGTCCTTAGCTTCCTCTCCGCAGCAGTCGGAAGGCAGCCACACTCGGGAGAAGGGACAGACCACTCCAGACACGGAGGCTGCAGGTGAGTCCCGGCCCCTCAGCTGCCTCCTCCCGGCTCCCGGCTGGTCCTGCTCCCCGGCCCAGGGCTGGGGCTGGCTTCTCATGGCTTTGAGCTTAGGGTCAGGCTTGATTGGTTTGTTGACCGCTTCGCTCATTTGTGTCTTCTACAAATAGCGCACACCTGTCATCTCAGCTCTCGGGAGGCTGAGACGGGAGGGTCGCAGGTTTAATCCAGCCTCAGCGATTTCATGAGGCTCCGCGACTTCGCCTCTGTTTCGAAGCCAAATCTAAAAATGGGCCGGGGATATAGCTCCGGGATAGTACCCCTTGGGGTCGGTCTCCAGGCACACGCGCACACACATACACGTGCGTCGAGTGCCTCCTGTCAGCCATTGCAATGGGAAGGCGTAAACACTCGGGTCCTGTCCACCTAGCAGCACGCTCCCTCGGCTTCTCGGCCTCATGGAGAAAGTGGCGGGCTATCTTCCCGAATCTCTTTTCCATCTCAGATGATGTGGGGTCAAAGCGCCAGGATGTCCTGTGCTTGGAGGACATCATGGAGAAGCTCCGCCACGCCTTCCCCAGTGTGCGGAGCTCCACGTGACGGCCGGCACCTGCGGCCTCTTGAGGGCAGCTCCATCCTCTGCTTGGCGGTCCTCCTGGGTCCGGATGCCACCCCCTCAGCCTTTACCCAACCCTCCCGGTCCCCCAGGCCCCACCTTCCTCACCCCGGGGCGACAGCAGGGACCGGGTGGTAGGTGGGATGGGGACGAGAGGCCGGGAGACCCGATTCGTCTAACTGTAACCATCAGGTCTGAGACCAGTTCCTCACGTTACTGTTCTATGTCAGCCCAGACAAATGGCGCCCGCCGGCCCCTGCCCCTCTCCGTGGAATGCTGGAGAGGGAGAGGCGTACTGATCCCAGGGTGCTGGCAATAGGAATCCACGCGGGCTCGCCCTATTCCTTGGCCCAGTTCAGGGGGCAGAGGGCATCCCTGTGGCCCTTCAGAGCGCCCCGAGGGCGTGGGCTGGAATGCTCCACGCCGCGCCTGAGCGCCTTGGCATGGCGCTGGCCCTGCAGGTTCGGCCTACGTGTCGCTTCTTCTGCGATGGCTGCCGTTCCTTCTGCCGCACTCCAGCCAGCCTTCCCCAGGGAGCCGTTCCTTCTGGTTTCTACTTCCACCTTACGTTTGGAAAAGAAATACCTGCAGAGCCAGGCGTGGGGGCACATGCCTGGAATCCTAGTGCTTGGGAGGCAGAGACACAGGCTGGAGGCCAGCCTCAGCAACCTAGTGAGACCTGATTTCAAAACAAAATCAAAAAAGGGTGTCTGGTAGTGCAGCTCAGAGGCAGAATGCCTCTGGGTTCAATCCCAGTACCCCTCTCCCCCAAAAAGAAATGTTTATGGGCTTCATTTCTCCTCAGACCCTTCTTTCCTGAAGGCCTCGACATCCCCAGAGAGCCCCTGCGAGGCAGACCTGGGGAGGAGCCCCTTGCTCAGCAGGGGTCTCGCTCTTCCGGGCGAGGAAGGGAGAGGCACCTGTGGGCCAGAGGCGCCTGCCCGACACCTGTCTCTTCCGCTAAGGCAGGTCGGGGCTGATCGCCGCAGCAGTTCTGACTGCAGGTGCGACCAGCTGCCGCTGCCCGATGGCACCTCTTCCTCAGAACCGCTGGCTGCGCAAATGCTCTAACCTCACTCTGAAGGGGAATAGGATCCCGACTAACTCTTCTGAGGCAACATATACCATCCGCTTTACCCAGAAACTGTTCAGGGGCCGCGGGCAGAGCTCGCCAGGCTGCTGGTACCAAGAGGAGGGCTCTCCCAGAGCCCTGCAGTCCACTTAATCTGCCCGAGTTCACACACACGTATCTATTTCACAGCCCCGCTGGACATCAGCACCTGGCCTCGCTCACATTAAATTCTAATAGCTCTTGAAGCACTCGTGTTTGGCCTTCCTCTTTGTTGGCCTTGGCCTTTGGTTGCAAAGAGCTGCAGCGCGGCTGCTCCCCAGGAAGCCTCTCTCCACTGATGCTCGGGGTGCGCCACCTCCAGACCAAAGCGACGGACGCCTGTGCGCACGGGGGAATCCAGTGGGAAGCGGCGCTCCGTCCTCCGCACGCATTCCAAATCTCGTCCCCCGGAGACCCGGGCCTTGGATGGTTTCCTGGGCACCACTAAATGATGGTCCAGGTGCCCAAATCAAACCCATCTCAGTTTTACCTCCTCCCGGCAGGGCAGAACGAACCAAAAGAGCTTGATCAGCCTTTGCCAGGCCAAGACGCAGCATGCACCCTCTAGCCCCTTCCGGTGTGCGAGGCCGGTCAGTGCCTTCAGGAAAGCAGTGGTTATCAGGAGGGAGGGAGATGAGGGTGCCGCATCCTAGTGGCAGGGGCGCACCTGCTGGGAGCCTGGGCCTGTCTGCTCATGCTCCGGATGGGCAAGGCAACACTTTGGGTCCTGAAACCCAGGACTGCCTCCTCCCCCACCAAGCCACATCTGCCTCAGTGTTCGTGAGGTGTCTGGCTGGACAACAGGGCACCTGGATGGCTGGTGAGCAGGTAGTAGGCAGGACTCGAACCCAGAGCCCGGGCATCAGTGAGAGCAGGGCATCTTTGCACGGGGTCTGGATTTGGGGCAGGAAGGGGAGAGAAGATGGTGTGGTGGGACAGAAGGCTCAGGAGCTTTGAGGCGTGTGCCTGTCTTAAGAGCAGATAGCTGGAACGACCGTGGATCAGGAAAGTCCTCTAACCCCCAGCCCACCCGAGTGCTGCGTGACTGCTCGAGGGCCTGTGCCGGTCGCCGTGGGCCAGGCGTGCTAGAAAACACGAGGCTTCCGTCATGTAGGGTTTGTGTGCTAGGTGGAGCAAGTACCAGGTCGGGAGCTGAATTCTCAGAGACTCTGAGGCTTTGTGGTCTCGTGTCTCCCGGCCATGTCCGAGCTGAGTCTATGCAGCATGCGTGGCAGTCTGCCTGCAGGGACGCGTTGGATCCTTGGGCACCGTGAATCCAGATTGGGGTTGGGCTGGCTGAAGCGCGCCGCGCGGCGCGTAGTTAGGCGTGTTCATAGCATGTCTCCCAAAGGTATCGTGCATGGTGCTGCGCCTTCTGGCCTGCACTGGAGGGGCGCAGGCAGTTGCGGGTTGGGAGCCTAAGGAAACCCTTCTGACCTGCAGGCTTCGTAGCAGTGATGTGGTATGTGCGCGTTTGCTGGGGTTGTGTCAGATAGTACCAGGGAGCAGTTCGGGCTGCCGGGGATTTATCCTGCATGGGGCCAGCGGAAAGGCGCCTCTTCTTCCAGCGGGTGTCAGCTGATCCGCCTTGCTTGGCAATTGCTAGGGGAGGCGGACTGGCTCACGACTGGGCGGTATGATGCCCTAGAGGGCGTGCCACCCAGGAGGGCACCTGGCCTTCCCTCCAGAGCGTAAAGGCTGGGACCAAGCCCCTCAAGTGCCCACCGCCCTCAAGGTCCGCAGCCGGGGAATACTTCGCTGCAGGGAAACCCTTCTGAGTGTGTCGTGCCCCAGGAACCCGGCTGGAGAGCCGCTGTCCTGAGAGGCCCTGAGGGGAGGAGCGGCCAATCCCAGGAGGCGGGCGTTGACACCGGAGTCATCTCAGGGACCACCACCTGTGATGCCTGGGCTTTGGGCTCCACGTCCAACTTCGGGCTAAGTAGAATGTTCTTGGAACGCGCATGCTCCATGGCAGAGCCAGGGCCTCTGGGACTGTCTGTGGCCAGGAATCCCATCCAATTTCCCGTGACATAGTTGGTCCACAGCCAAGAAAGTAGCTGACTCGACACAGACAGTTCTGGGCAAGAAACGGGCGGCCAGTCCTAAGGCTGTAGACGGTTCCTCCGTGGGGCTGGGTGGCTCTTTCTCTGGGTTTCGCTGCCCAAACCTGGATCTAGGAACACAAATACTTTCGGGACTCGTGCTTTCACACGAATGGCTGCGGGCGAGGGCGGGCTCAAGGAAGGGCCTTGCTGTCCCCAGGCCGGTCAGAAGCCTGCACCCAGTGCTGCTGGCTGGCCGTGAGAGGCGGTCAGGAGGGCAGAGCTTGGAAGGCCCTTGGGGGAGGTCGGAGTGAAGGGGTGGGGGAGGAAGAGGGCCCCTTACTGTGGTGCTTCTCCCTTTCCCTGGAAACTGCTTGAAAAGAATAAATCTGTGTTTAACCTGCTCCTCTGGTTATTCGCTCCGATTCTCATAGGCCACATCTCGCCGCAGTTTGGGAGGTGGGACGAGAGAATGGAACAGGAGGTGGGACGAGAGAATGGAACAGGAGGTGGGACGAGAGAATGGAACAGGAGGTGGGACGAGAGAATGGAACAGGAGGTGGGACGAGAGAATGGAACAGGAGGTGGGACGAGAGAATGGAACAGGAGGTGGGACGAGAGAATGGAACAAGCAGCCACAGGTTGCTGAGCATGGCGGCATGTGCCTGTGAGCTCAGGACTTGGGAGGCTGGGACAGGAGGATGGCGGGTTCCAGGCCAGCCTCAGCAACTTAGCCAGACCCTGTTTCAAAATAAAAAGGTCTGAGGTGAGCCGGGTTGGTAGCGCACATTTGTAATCCCAGCATTTGAGAGGCCGAGACAGGAGGATCTGGGCTCCTGGCCAGCCTCAGCTATTTAGCAAGGCCCTCTGCACCTCAGTGAGACCCTGTTTCAAAAATAAAGAATAAAAACTAGGGCAGGGGGTGTAGCTCAGAGGTAGAATGCCCCTGGGTTCCATCCCCAGTAACACACACACACACACACACACACACACACACACACACACACACAGGTCTGAGGCGTAGTTCAGAGGAAGAACACCCCTGGGTTCAAATCCCAAATCCCCAGTACCAGGAACACTGCAGAAAATAAGGGCGCCAGGTGAAACTAACACTGATAGGTTGACAGAAGACACGCCCACCCAAGCAGCCAGTTGGCACCGCATGGAGAGAGCTTATGCTAGCCACGGCTCCTCAATCTCATCCTCATCGCAGGAGGAAGCAGCAGGAGGGAAATCAGGACACTGCATTAATTTCCATCAAGTTACCTGGATTCAATAAAGGTCTGTCCTTTATTTCAAGATCACAGCCATATATTTGGTGTTAAAATGTCCCAATGAATCGATGGTGATCATTTTATTTTCAACTAGGGTCTCACTACACTGCTGAGGCTTTCCTTGAGCCTGCAATCCTCCTGTCTCAGCCTCCCAAGTACTGGAATTATAGGCTTGCACCAATACAACCAGGTAGCTTATTAAGAAGTAAAAAGAAGTAAGTGAAATTAACTTAATAATATATAATTTAACTCAGTATGTAAAAAATATGATCCTTTCAACAAGTAACTAGTATAAAACAATTAGCTGGTCACTGTGGCATATACTTATAATCCTAGTACTTGGGAAATGGAGACAGGAGGATTACGAGTTCTTATCTACCACAAGCTAATTTAGCCAGACTTTTTTTGTGTGTGTGGTGGTGGTACTGGGGGTGGAACCCCGGGGCTTTCTACCTCCGGGCTACATTCCCAGACCTATTATATACTTTATTTGGAAACAGGGTCTCACTAAGTTGCTGAGAGCCTCACTAAGTAGCTGAGGCTGGCTTCGAACCTGTGTGATCCTCCTGTCTCAGCCTCCCAAACGCGGGGATTACAAGCGTGCGCCACCACGCCTGGCTAGCCAGATTCTTTTTTAAAATAAAAAATAAAAAGGGCTGACAGTGTAGTTCAGAGGTAGAGTGACCCTGGGTTTAAATTCCAGAATCACACGCGTGCGCGCGCGCGCGCGCACACACACACACACACACAATATAGTAGCTGGGCATGCATGCTGGTAATCCTCAGCAATTTAGTGAGTCCTTGTTTCAAAATAAAAAATAAAGTCAGGCATGGTGGCTTGTAATCCCAGCATTTGAGAGGCTGAGGCAGGAGAATTGCAGTTAGCAGCTAGCCTCAGCTACTTAGTGAGGCCCTTTGCCACTTAGTGAGACCCTGTTTCAAAATAAAGAAGAAAAATGGGGCTGGGTTTTATAGCTTGGAGGTAGGATGCCCCTGGGTTCAATCTCCAGTATCACAAAAAAATTTTAAATTAAAAAAAAATTAAAAATTAAAAAAAATAAAAAAGGACTAGGGTGTAGCTTGAAGGTAGAAACCCCAGTTCAAGACACATACAAAAGAAATCTAGTAAAAATTAAAATAGGGGACCTCTCGGTTCAGTTTCCAGTAACACACACACACACACACACACACACACACACACACAACCATTATTAATGAGATGGATTATATTTTTTGCTTTTACTACATCTTTGGAATTGTCAAGCACTCAGCTGGTGAGGAAACCAGAAATCCAGCTAGAGCCATACAGTTTATTACTCAGGCGGCAAGGCCAAGATTAGTCATTCTGTCAGCTCCTGCACCTCGTTGCACAGGATTACACTGCAATGAAAGGGGCCTATGGGTGCAACCTGGATGGCGGGCCATCCTAGTGTCCGTGCCAACACCACGCTGCCACCAAGCAGCCTTATGGCTGGCAGCTGTGGCTTGGGCAGAATGCCCTGCCTTATGGGAATGAGAATGGCAACAGGGAACTGCTCCACAGCAGAGCACAGTGGCACTTGGGAGGCCAGGACAGGAAGATTTCAGGTTCGAGGCCAGCCTCAGCAACTTATCAAGACTCTGCTTGCAAATCAAAAATAAAAAAGGGCTGGGGGTGTAGCTTGGAGGTACAATGACCCTGGGTTCAATCCCCAGAACTGGAAAGAAAAGGTAATAGATTAGATAGATATAGATAAGATAGATGATAAATTGGAGAGATAGAGAGATGATAGACAAATGACAGTCACTTCTCACAAGAGTGTGTCCTGCTCTGTCCTAGGAGGACCACAGGGCATGTGAAATCTTGCCTCTATGGCCTGTGTGGAGGTCATGATGCAAGGTCATGGGGCCCCAACACCCAACCCTGCCCTTACAGAAACTCAGCGCATAGCTGGTACGCAGGGCACATCCTTGTGCTAGCCAAACATAAGGCACTCAAAAGCCACACCTGGCTAGTGCATACCATGTCAGAGCGTGCAGGTCTATAACGGGCCTAAGTCGAAACCACAAAAACTTACAGAAAAGGCAAATTCCATGAGGTTCTGGACTGTGCACCCACACGCATGGTTTTGTTTTGTTTTTGTTTTTTTGTTTTTGGTGGTACTGGGGTTCCTGGAAGCCCTTCTACCTTTCTACCTCCAGGATACACTCCCACGGGCTACGCTCCCAGATCTATTTTTAAAATTTTTTTTATGTGGAAACAGGGTCTCTTAAGCTAGCGAGGCTGGCTCCAAACCAGCACGATCCTCCTGTCTCCGCCTCCCAAGCGTGGGGATTACAAGCGTGCACCACCACGCCCGGCACGCATGTGTTTTAATCAGCATTTCGCTGCTATGAACAACATACTTGACATAAACACAGCCTAGAAGAAGCAAGATGCATCTGCTCGCAGCTCTGGAGATTTCAGTTCGGGCGAGGCCGGGTCATGGTGGCACAGCTCAAGGAGTGATGGTGGAAGCAGAGTGGGCAAGACAGGCTGTGCTCAGTAGGTGTGGCGGTGCACACCTGTAATCCCAGTGCTTGGGAGGCTGAGACAGGAAGATCACAGGTTTAAGGCCAGCTACAGCAACTCAGGCCCTCAGCAACTTAGTGAGACCTTCTTTAAAACCAAAATTAAAAAGGGCTGGGAGCCCAGCATGGTGGCACACATTTGTAATCCCAGAATTTGGGAGGCAGAGACAGGAAGATCACAGGTTCACAGCCAGCCTCAGCTACTTAGTGAGGCCCTCTGCAACTCAGTGAGACCATGTTTCAAAATAAAGAATTAAAAAAATAGGGCTGGGGGTGTAGCTCAGAGGTAGAATGCCCCTGGGTTCCAGTCCCACTACCACAATAAACAAACAAACAAATAAATAAATGGCTGGGGCTGTACCTCAAAGGTTGAACACCCCTGGATCCAGTACCTAATATGAGAGAGAGAGAGAGAGAGAGAGAGAGAGAGAGAGAGAAAAGAGAAATAGAGTAAGACAGAGAGATTGAGAGAGAAAGACTGTTTTCAGCTCATGATGGTGGAAGCAGAGAGAGGGAGGGGTGGGCAAAGGACCAGTAAAGTCCCCAGAGCCATGCCCCCAGGGATCCATCTCCAGTCATACTCTGCTTCCAGACCTGGCTATGTATGCTGGAGACCTGCTTTTAACACATGAGTCTTTGGGGGAGTATTCTAAACCTAAACCATGAGTGTGTGTGTGTGTGTGTGTGTGTGTGTGTGTGTGTGTAGGGAGGGTGTGGTGGTACATGCTTGGTAGGCTAAGACAGGAGGATCATAGATTTGCTGTTAGCCTCTACAACTTAGTAAGATCCTGTTTTAAAATAAAGAATAAAAAATAGGGAAGCGGGGCATGGTGGTGCACACTTGTAATCCCGGTACTTGGGAGGCTGAGATAGAAGGATCGCAGGTTTGCAGCCAGCCTCAGCAACTTGTGAGGCCCTCTGTAACTTACTGAGACCCTGTTTCAAAATAAAGAATAAAAATAGGGCTTGGGATTTAGCTCGAAGGTAAAATGTTTCTGGGTTCAATCACTGGTATCACTAAAAAAAAATAGGGTGGGGGACGGGGGATGTAGCTCGGAGGTAGGATGCCCCTAGGTCCAATCCCCAGCACCACAAACACATACACAAAAAAATGTACAGGGTGGGAGGAGGGAGGAACGGGGTGGGATGCAGAAGGGACACACCAAGTGCCGCGCTTATGTTTGCTTGGATCACTTTGACTCTCACTATGATGTATAATTATAACGCACCAGTAAAGTATCTATATGAAAAAAGAGGCGTGAGGGAGCTTGCCCACCCCCTCTCCCATGTAAGCATGCAGCCAGAAGGCACCGTCCATGTCAGAGCCTTCAGCACACACTCATCCTGCCAGCCCCTTCATCTTGGATTTCTCAGTCTCCAGAACTGTGAGCAATAAAGGCCTGTTGCTTATAAATTACCCAGGCTATGAGATTTTGTTATAGCAGCTAAAATGGGCTGAGACACAGAAGTTTTTGGTTTTGTTTTTTGGTACTAGGAATTGGACCCAAGGCATTCTACCTCTGAGTTCCACCCTCATTATGTATTTGGAAGTTGCTGTGGCTGGCCTCGAATCTGTAATTCTCCTCTCTCAGCCTCTCAAATACCGGGATTACAGGTATGTGCCACCATGCCCACAAGACATAAGAGTTTACTGCTTGTCTCTGCGTGTTTCCTTTTGGATATAATTACACTCACTGGAAAGGCAGTTTAACAGGTTGGCAGCAATTAGGGGCTGTGGATTTAGCTCCGTGGCAGAGCACGTGCCTAGCACACAAGCCTACTTAGGTTTAATCCCCTGCACTGCACACACACAAAAGGCGAACACAATCCATTTGAGAGGAAGAAATTATTTATTGCTTAAAGAACACATATCAGAAAACCCCAATAATAGAGCTTAAAGATCGCCCCATACAACCATGTTGTCAAGGCAGAATATATGGTTATCACAGGCATAGTGCTCCCTAACTCTTCTGCTGGAGGTTAGGGTGAGAACGCTAAGGTCAAGAAGAAGAAGACCTTGGAATCTCCCCATCTTTGTTCTAAACTGCTCTCTTAGTGATGAATGCGAGCGCCCAGAGTCCTCAACAGCAACAGAACAAAGCTCAGCAGTGGGGAGAGGGTCCCTGAGCTCGAGAGCAGCCCCGGTGCCTGGCCAGGAAGAGCTGCTGCCAGGTAGGCACTTGGACTCGCTGCCGCGGGTCCTGCTCAGCAGAAGCTGTCACAGATAATGCTTACAACAGACAGACACAGAGTGGTGGTATAGGCTTGTAGGCTGGACTTTCTCCCTGTGGCAAGCAGGGCTCAATGATCAGATGGAACCATGCCACAGAACTAACAGGCCATTCTCAAACGGACAGCGAGAAGCAGTCTCACGGTCGAGCGGGATCTTTAACGCTACCACTTCCTTACGCTGCCTCTTTTGGTGTAAGTATGCTCACTAAACATCTCAGAACTAATAAAAAAGTTCAGAGAAACAAACCCAGTTGACAGGATAGAAGGCAACCAGAAGGAAAGTTGACGGGTATAATTTCACTCGGTCTTTGGTCTGGACGGTGAGCGCAGCTTATGTGCCAGCCTGAAGGTTCTCCTCAGATCTTCAGAAAATATTTCAGTTGTTCTTGTAGGGAAATGAGCTGCAAGGAGAAGCAAAGCAAAGAAAGACAATTTCACCCAAGATCTTAAGTTCTATTACTTCATGAAAACCAAACAGAACAACTGTGTGTCTAAGGCTATCTTCCTCTTACAGTGTTCCAAAGATGGTGTCCCAGTTGAGAAAGCACGCACAATGCTCTAGTCATGCGGTTGTCCTTTTCTATGCCAAATTTATAAAAGAAACCTTTAAAATCAAATATGCTATGTTTATTTTTTTTTTTGCAGTACTGAGGAAGGAACCCAGGGACATTCTACCTCTGAGCTACACCCTCAGCCCTATTTTTATTCATTATTTTGAAACGGTCTCACTAAGTTGCAGAGGGCCTCACTAAGTAGCTGAGGCTGTCTTCAAACTGCGATCATCCTGTCTCAGCCTCCCAAATGCTGGGATTACAAGCATTTTGCACCATCACACCCAGCTCAAATATGCTTTAAAACTAAACACAGATTCTTGCTGTTAAGAATCTATAGTTCTGTAAGCCGGGCGTGGTGGTGCACGCTTGTAATCCCTGTGCTTGGGAGGCTGAGACAGGAGGTTCACGCAGGTTCGAAGCCAGCCTCAGCTACTTAGTGAGACCTGTTTCCAAATAAAATATAAAATAGGTGTGGGAGTATAGCCCAGAGGTAGAAAGCCTCTGGGTTCCACCCCAGTACCACAAAAAAAAAAAGAATCTATAGTTCTCTGAAGACTATAACAAAACCCAGATCACTGGAGGGACAGAGGCCATAAGATAGTCACAGTCGTATTCTAAGTATGGGATAGTGTCTTGTTCTAATGAGCACACTGGCTCTAATGCTGTCTTATCTGCTGATTTGTGGGGGGTACTGGAGATTGAATCCAGGGGCATTCTATCTCTGAGCCACACTCCCAGCCATTTTTTATTTTTAGAAACAGGGTCTTGCTAAAATCCTGAGGGTCTAAGTTGCTGAGGCTGGCTTTGAACCTGCAATCCTCCTGTCTCAGTCTTCTAAGTACTGGAATTATAGGTGTGAACTGCTGTACCCAGCCTTATGTGCTGCTTCTTGTCATGTTATGAAATACTTAGAAACCAGGTGAGGTCCTGACCACCATGACCAACCAGAACCCAGCGATAATCTACTTATGCTTTCTAAGCTGGATGCCATACATCGTTGGTGATATAGGATTAAGGGATGGATTTTAATGTGGTAAAGTGACCAATGGCATTCAGAGATGTATACTGTCGGGGAGAAAGATTGTTTTTGACTATTATTCAACTGAGGTCACTCCATACCAGTATGGATTTTTACTCGCTAAAGTGAGAAAAGAGAGCTAGGTGTGGTGGTGCATGCTTGTAATCCTAGTACTTGGGAGGCTGAGACAGGAGGATGTAGGTTCAAGGACAGCCTCAGCAATTTAATGAGGCTCTCAGCAACCCACTGAGATCCTATTTCCAAATAAGAAATAAAATTGGTCCGAGGGTATAGTTCAGAGGTAGAATGCCTCTGGGTTCAATCACCAATAAAACACACACACACACACACACACACACACACACACAGTGAGAAAAGAGCTTTGTAAACTGGGCGTGGTAGTGCACCCTTGTAAGCTCAGTACTTGGGAAGTTGAGACAGGAGGATTGCAGGTTCAAGGTGAGCTTCAACAACTTAGTGAGATCCTGTTTCCAAATTAAAAAATAAAATAAAATAAAGCTGGGTGTGTAGTTTGGAGGTAGAATGCCCCTGGGTTCAATCACCAGAACCACAAAAATTAATTTAATCTAATTAATTTAAAAGGGCTGGGGGTAGAGCTCAGTGATAGAACACCTCTGGGTTCAACCCCGAGACCACACAGAAAAGAGCCTTATAAAACACAGCCTGCGCTGCGGACACCACGACACCACTCCACTTCGTGTGCTAAGTCAGGGCTCTTCCCCTCAGACACTGTGAGGCGCTGAATGATGGCCTACATCACTGCCTGCTCCAGCTCTTCTGCTGGGTGGGCTCTTTCTCCTACCTCCCTCAAGGTGGGCTCGCCTCCGGTTTCTGACTTCTTGCTGAACAGTCAACCTGGCTAGCTCATCTAGGCCCACAGAGCCAATGATGGCCCACGCAGGGGCCTCTGAGCGCCTGCTTTCGAAGCACTCCCACAGCACTCAATAGCTTGCCCACCCCTCACCCCTCTACACCCTCCTGTTGTCTTAGTTTCAGTTACCCAGGCTTTGGACTCATCTTTGTCTTCCCTCCCACCTTTTGCTACAGGGGATTGGAACCCAGGAACATTCCGCCTCTGAGCAACCTGGAAAGACTCTGCAACCTAGCGAGACTGTTTCAAAACAACAAAACATTAAAAAAGAGCCGGGCGTGGCGGGCACGCTCGTCATCCCAGCATTCGGGAGGCTGAGACAGGAGGATCGCAGTTTGCAGACAGCCTCAGCTACTTAGTGAGGCCCTCTGCAACTCAGTGAGACCCTGTTTCAAAAGAAAGGATAAAAATTAGGGGTGGGGGTGTAGCTCAGAGATAGGATGCCCCTGGGTTCTAGCCCCAGTACCACCCCCCACACACAAATTCAAAAGAGCTGGCGTGTTTGTACAATGCCTCTGGGTTCAGTATCCCCAAAAGGGGACTGTGGCAGTCTGATCTCTCTCGTTTGCTTCCCTGCCTGGAGGTGAGAGGCTCTCCCCGTCATGTGCCGCCTCACTACAAACACAGAAGCAAAGGGGCCAACCAGCCCTGTACTGAAACCACCAAAACTGAACCAAAATAAACCTTTCTCTTGGTAAGATGGTTATTTCAGGCATTTGTTACAGTAACGGGAACCTAACACAAAACCCAATCAGCTGTTAATGACTAACACAAAACTCAATTGATTGTTAAGTTCTGGGTACTTCGACTACTTGACCTTCCACTAGTGTCTCCCTACTCTAATTCCTCCTATATACTCTGTACACTGCTAGCAGAGAAATCTTGCTGAGTTATTCCCCAGGTACAAAATATACCTTGACAGCTCATTTCGACCTCTGCAATTGACATGCTGATGGCTGCACAAGTCTTGGGGTATACCAACTACTGAACTGTGCATTGCTTTTTGCGGTACTGGGGACGAAAGCCAGGGGCATTCTACCTCTGAGCTACACCCCAGCCCTATTCTATTCTTTATTTTGAAACAGGGTCTCACTGAGTTGTGGAGGGCCTCACTAAGCAGCTGAGGCTGGCCGCGAACCTGTGATCCCCCATCTCAGCCTCCCAGTACTGGGATTCCAGGCGTGCACCACCATGCATGCCTGGCTGTACTTTCATGTTGGTAGGATCACGTCCCCTGTCAGCTGCCCTGCTAGACTGTCAGCTCCACGCGGAGTGTTTTACCTATCACATTCAACGTTGAGCATCCAGCTCTTCGCACTCCACAGGCATTCAGGAGCTTCATGAGAACATTTTCGCCAAGACCTCGCTCCACCCTGCTTGCCTCATCCAGAGGATTTTGCTACCACAACTCGCACGAGAAGAACAGCCAGGAATGAGATTAGAGGTGGGGAGGGTTGTTTCCAATGTCTTCAGGTTGACTTAAAAGCAGACTTCTCACCTGTTCATTTCTTTGTTTTTCCTGTATCTTAAGTGACTCCAGCATAGACTGCAAATGACTCTGGAAAACAAATGGTATGAACAGTGCACGCTGAGTCTCAAAGGAAAAGAAAACCAAGGGAGACAAGTGGTCGCATAATTTGATAAGAAAACTGTCCATTGCACAAGAGTGTTCTCCTTCAAGGCACTAGAGGTTAGGAGCTACTCCCGAGCCACTGTGCCATTGTACTTCTCTTGCTCTCGAGTAAGTGGTCAGAGTTTAGCCCAACTCCTTCCGCAGTGTGACCTATGGAAGAAGCTGGTGTGGAACCTGCGCTGATTCCTCTTTCATCTCCTCTCATTAGAGTAGAGCAAAACTATTCCTAACACATCCCAGATGCAAAGGCAGTAACTCAATAGCATCATCTGCCTGGATCTTTCAGAATGTTTCCACAGCCACTTTTTTTTTTAAGTACTGGGATAGAACCCAGGAGCATTCTATCTCTGAGCTACACCCCCAGCCCGATTTTTATTCTTTCTTTTTTTGTGTGTGTGGGTCTGGGGGTGGAATTCAGAGGCATTCGACCTCCAAGCTACACCCCCTGCCCTATTTTTTATTCTTTATTTTGAGACAGGGTCTAAGTTGCAGAAAGCCTCACTAAGTAGCTGAGGCTGTCCACAAACCATGATCCTTGGGTCTCAGCCTCCTGAATGCTGGGATTACAAGTGTGCAACAGCACGCCCGGCTTTATTCTTTCTTTTGAACCAGGGTCTACACTGAGTTGCAAAGGGCCTCACTAATTAGTAGCTGAGCCTGTCTGTGAACTGTGAAGCTCCTGTCTCAGCCTCCCAAATGCTGGGATTACAAGCGTGTGCCACCACACCCGGCTTCCCAGGACCTCTATCTTTGGCTATTCCAAAGAACAACACTTGAAGTGGATACAGCTCTGTGTGAATCTGCTCCCTTTTGGTGACTACTGCTGTACAGAAAATTAAATCTGGCAAAGAATTTTCTAGATGCTTTGGAATTTCCCTCACTCTAAAGAGGGAAACAGATCTGGCCTAAACATACCTTTTCCTTTCACTAAAGCACTTAAACATGTATTAATAAAAATAAGGCAAAATATGTATTCTGGTTTAAGCATGCAGCATAAAATTTGGATGAATTTAGTTAATTCTTTGCACGGAAACGAATACATTTTGTTGTAAATGACAGGGTTTAACCTCAGCCCTACCATTAACCGTGGTCCTTGGCATGTTATTCAAACCTCTTTCAGTTTCAATTTTTTTCTATAAAAATGGGAATGGTAACCGTATCTACATTTCAGAGAATGAAGCTGAAATGAGGTAATATATAACTCTTTTATATTTATTTATTTATCTTTTTATTTATTTATTTTGCAGTAATACAGATTGAACTCAGGGGCATTCTACTTCTGAACTACACTCTTGACCTTATTTTTTTTATTTTGAAATAAATAAAAATTGCAGAGGGCCAGGTGTGGTGGCGCACACTTGTAATCCCAGCATTTGGGAAGCTGAGACAGGAGGATTGGGGTTTGCAGCCAGCCTCAGCTACTTAGGCCCTTTGCAACTCAGTGAGACCCTGTTTCCAAATAAAGAATAAAAAAATAGAGCTGGGGGTGTAGCTCGGAGGAGGTATAATGCCCCTGGGTTCCATCGCCAGTGCCGCAAAAAAAAAAAAAAAAAAAAAGTTGCTGAGGGCCTCATAAGTAGATGAGGCTAGCTGCAATCCTCTTGTCCCAAGTACTGGAATTACAAGTGTGCGGCACAACGCCTGGCTACAGAGCTCTTTTAGATTTTGTGGCACTGGAGATTGAACCCAGAGGCATTCTACCTCCAAGCTATACCTTCAGCCTTTAAAAGAACTTTTTTTGAAACAAGGTTGCCGAAAGTCTCACTAAGTTGCTGAGGCTTGTCTCCAACTTGTGATCCTTCTGTCTCAGCCTTCCAAGTACTGGGATTACAGGCCTGCACCATACCCAGCTAGCACAGAGAGCTCTTTAGATATGCCATTCACATATAAATGTTTAATACTGGCAACTATACCAAGTTATCCAGCCCCTCCCCAAATGTTTGTTAGGTGATCAAGATTACTCAGGTACAATAAAATGGGGCTGTCATTCACTGGAGATTTCTAAGAGATTGTTTGTGAATGAACATGAATACTGCATAGAGATGACATAAGCGAAAACACAATGATGGGTAGTGGACATAAGACAACGGGATTGCTTGATACCCGCCAGTGAGAACTTACCTTGAGGGTCAGGTTTTCCACTCTCCTGATGAGATCCTTCTGTCGCTCAGCTTTGCAGTGAATCTCTTGGAGCTTTTTCTCCTTGTAATGAATCTGCTTCTGAATTTCCATGACTAACAGAGGCAGAAAAGACTGTTTGCACCTAAATACAGCCTGGACTACCGGGCCAAGTAAAAGTCCACTGCACACGTGAGGAAGACCTTCTCCAATATAGCCTTGCATCTTGTGTGTCCACACGTGGGATTCCGCACTGCTACCCACCTCGTCCCATTGTGTCCTTGCTCGAACTTACCTATTGAGCTAATACTTTCCTTTGACTGATACTGGGTAGATTCAAGAATCTTAGCCTGTAGCTCCCTTTCTAGAGCCTCTTCAGAATCATCTTCCTCCTCCTCTTCCTCCTCGTCATCATCGTCGTCATCTTCATCTTCATCTTCCTCCTCTTCCTCTTCATCCTCATGATTGTTACTGCTAGAATCACTGAGCATCTCCCGAAGCATATCATATTCTATTGGTTTTAAGCAAGAGGAAGCTTGCAAAGGATACTTGATCCAGACACAGTTATGCTCCTTACCCTCAAGTTCACTGGGCATTTGAAAATTAATTTTTCTTACGAGAAGACTATTCCCTTCATGAAACAAGGATGGGAAATATAAGATACTAATGGGCATTTGTGTGTTCGGTTACCAAGATACTTAGAGTCTAGGAGCCCACAGGGAGCTGAATACTAGGGATGGATGGGCGACTTGAATTCCAATCTAAAACCCCTAATGAAATGGAGGACCAGTAAAAGGGGAAAGGAGGCATCCTTTTCCTGATTTTTGCCTGTAAGTCTAGAGAGAACAATCTAACACAGTCAACATCTAACCCGCCTGAAGCTCCTGCCTTTATCATAGTACCTGATGAGATCTGATCTTGCTTATAGTCACTCATTTCTGGGGACATTGGAAAGCTTGGAATGCAGCTGTGACCTTCTATTTCCTTCGTTCCATCGTCAGTAATGACTTCCCATCCTAAAAGGAGGCACAGTCAAGGAGAAAAAAGCAAAAGGAGAAGGAACAGCTGAAAGGTAAGAGGCTCTTTGGCAAAATGTACTATTTAAACGAGTCCAATTTTTCACTATTTTTATGTTTAGTCCTAATATGGAAAAGTGCCTTACACTGAATGACACAGGTACATAAAATTTTGATTGCACGGTAGAACATACAATAAGAGAATGTCTCCCGAAAGGATACGGGTACTAATGGCTTCACCATCTGAACACAACAGTCTCTTCACTTCCTTTTCAATATCTGCAGATTCAGTGAATTGAAGCAGGGTGCAGGAGGGAATGCCAAGAGTGTCACCTGCCACCCTGTTCTTTGCAGGACTTTTTTCCTACAGCCAATGAAATCAAATAATCAGGCCTCATTCGATGCTCATGCAACCAAAGTTCTTTTTTTTTTTTTTTTTTTTTTTTTTTTTTGGTACTGGGGTGGAACCCAGAGGCTTTCTACCTCCAGGCCATACTACCAGACCTATTTCATACTTTATTTGGAAACAGAGTCTAAGTTGCTGAAAGCCTCACTCAGTAGCTGAGGCTGGCTTCAAACCTGTGCGATCCTCCTGTCTCAGCCTCCTAAATGCAGGGATTACAAGCGTGCGCCACCACACCCAGCTCCAGAGTTCTATTCTAAGCAGTATGCTGTAGGAAGGAATCTTTTTTTTTTTTATTGGTGCACTGTATTCATACATCATAGTGGAATACAAACTTTTGTAGACATACATGCACACATTGCCCAGTCAGCCCCCACCCGATCCCCACCCCATTCCCTCCCCATCCCTCCTTCCCATGCTTGGCTTAGTGGTTGACGTCTAGTATTATAGCAAATTATCCAAAATTAAAAATGATAATCTCACATAACAGTTTTATTTGTCTGATAACAAGCTTTTGATGACTTAAAGATAACATTTCAATATTTCTTTTTACTTTCTTTCTTACCAGAGAATTTTTTTTCTATTTTTTTAGGTGAAACTATCATATATTTATATATTTATTTTTCAGAAAAAAAATCTATCCTAATATGGAAAATGGATTCTAGATACCCAAAACGATCTTGAAAAAGAACAAAGCTAGAAGATATATATTTTCTGATTTCAAACCATGTAAAGCTACAATAATTGAAACAGTGTACTACTGTTCTAAAGGCAGATATATAAACCATTGGAGTTAAGTAAAAGCCTAGAGCTAAATTCTTCCCTATATTGTCAAGTTATTTTTGACAAGGTTTCCACGAACATTTGGTGGTGGAAATAATAATCATTTAACTAAATATTGTTGAAACATAATAATTACATGGAAAGAATAAAGTTGGACCCTTACCTAATCCCATATACAAATATTAACTCAAAATAGATAAAAGACCTAAATATAAATCTTAAGACTATAAACTTTTTTTTTAAGATTTTTTTTAAATTGGTGCACTGTATTCATACATCATAGTGGGATACATACTTTTGTAGACATACATGCACACATTGCCCAGTCAGCCCCCACCCGATCCCCACCCCATTCTCTCCCTATCCCTCCCTCCCATGCTTGGCTTAGTGATTGACATCTAGTATTATAGCAATTTATAAAAAATTAAAAATTATAATCTCACATAACAGTTTCATTTGTCTGATACCAAGCTTTTGATGACTTAAAGATAACATTTCAATATTTCTTTTTACTTTCTTTCTTACCAGAGAATTTTTTTTTCTATTTTTTTAGGTGAAACTATCATATATTTATATATTTATTTTTCAGAAAAAAAATCTATCCTAATATGGAATATGGACTCTAGATACCCAAAACGATCTTGAAAAAGAACAAAGCTAGAAGATATATATTTTCTGATTTCAAACCATATAAAGCTACAATAATTGAAACAGTGTAGTACTATTCTAAAGGCAGATATATAAACCATTGGAGTTAAATACAAGCCTAGAGCTAAATTCTTCCCTATATTGTCAAGTTATTTTTGACAAGGTTTCCACGAACATTTGGTGGTGGAAATAATAATCTTTTAACTAGATATTGTTGAAAAATAATAATTACATGGAAAAGAATAAAATTGGACCCTTACCTAATCCCATATACAAATATTAATTCAAAATAGATAAAAGACCTAAATATAAATCTTAAGACTATAAACTTTTAGGAGAAAATCTGGGTCATAAACCTCACAACATTGAAATTGGCAGTGATTTCTTGGATATGATTTCAATGGCACAGGCAACAGAAGAGTATACAAACTCCCTAAAAAATAAAAAACATATTGTATATCCAAAGACAATGTAAACAGAGTTAACAGTTACTAATAGAATGGGATAAAATATTTCCAAATGCTATATCTGAAGGTATATTAATATTCCAACTAGAAATCCTAAAAATTAACAATAAAGGCAAACAATACCCTTTAGAGATAGGTAAAAGACTAACATAAATAATGAATCTCCACAGATAACCAGTCTTAGTTGTCTGTTGGATGGAAACTCTTGTTTCTCTGGTTCTGGTGTGTGTTACCTATTTCTTCTTTGTAGTTAATCTCTTTGAGTATTTTCTCTAGTGCTGGTTTTGAAGACATAAATTCCTTCAGTTTCTGTTTGTCATGGAAGCTTCTTATTTCTCCATCCAATTTGATAGAAAGTTTTGCTGGGTAGGAAATGTTTGGCTGGAAGTTGTTTTCTTTCAGAGTTTGGAATATATTACTCCAAGCCCTTCTGGCTCTCATGACGTGGCTTGGGAAGTCTGGAGTGATTCTAATCGGTTTGCCTCTGAATGTCACTTGGCCCTTTGTTTTTGTTGCCTTTAAGATTCTCTGCTTGGCTTCCACATTGGTCATTTTGACAATTATGTGGCGTGGGGATCCTCTTCTCCGATCCTGTCTAAAGGGAGTTCTATAAGTTTCCTGGATCTGTGTATCAACCACTTGCTCTATGTTTGGAAACTTTTCTGCTATTACTTCCTTGAAGAGATTGTTGATCCCTTTGGTTTCACTTTCTTTTCCCTCCTCTATTCCAATTATTCTTAGGCTAGCTCTGTTAAAATGGGCCCATATTTCTTCAATATCAGATTCCTGCTGTCGGATATTTTTTCCTAGATTAGAAACTATGCGTTCATTTTTGGAATGATCATCTTCTAAGAGCGAGATTCTGTTCTCCATGTGTTCTAATCGGTTGTTTGTGCTTTGAATTGAGGCCTTTACTTCATTAATTGCATCCTTTATCTCTTTTTGGCTCTCTCTGAGTTCTTTTCGAAGCACCTCTATTATTTCTACAGTTATTTTCCTGATTTGATCTTCTTGAAATCTCTGATTTTCTGTTTTATCGGGTTCTGATGTTGTGGGGTTGTGGGCATTCATTGCTCCAGTGTTATTCCTCTTTCCCATGATTTCGGGAGTTTGTGCCTTCTCTGGGTTCTTCCCTTGGGTCACTGACTTCGCTTAAGGTGCTCTGGATCTCAAGTCAGTAGTATCTCAGACCCCACTACTCCTTTACTGGGTTGTATCACAGAGTCTCAGACCCAGGGAGTCAATAGAGGCTGCTTTAGACTATGGGGGGTGCCAGGTTGGGCGTTCTCCTATGGTGTGATATCTCTGCCACCGCCTCTCCCCCACTGGGTCAAGTCCCAGGGAGTACAGTACTGGGATTTCTCCCCTGTGGCCCGCAATTTGACTCACTGTTCTTGAGTACACAGATGTAGCTGTACTGGATTTGGTGAATTCTCTGCTGCTGCCGCCGGTGGCAATATGGCGCTGCTGCTACGCCCTCGGCCATGAGGCTGGCGTATTTCTTCTTGGTTTTGATTTCCACTCTGAATCCCTGCAGCGTGTGCTGAGCTCAGCCACTGGGAGCTTTAGATTTTACCTGCGGCGAGAAATCCCGCCTGGCTCTTCCGCAGCGGCTCACCTCGGCTTGCTGTAGCTGTCCGGTGAAGTCGCCGCTGCCGCCGGCAGTATGGCGCTGCTGCCGCAGTCTCAGGCATGAGGCCGGTGTATCTCCTCTGTGGCTCTGAGCTCTGTTCTCAGTCCGCTTTCTCTTTGGAGCCTGGTGATTTTTTTGTTTCTCTGGTGATGGTGTTTTCTGGCTATGAAAGGCACTAATTTTGTGGTAATGGAGATTAGTTGTTAGCGGGGCTCTTAAGCCCCGCTTTTCTCGGTCGCCATCCTGTAGGAAGGAATCTTTAGCCAGGACCTGTTTTGCAATATAGTAAGCTTATCTTTCCCAACTGAACAAATGACTTGAGACATTTCACCTTTCAGCTTGTAATTCTATGGTACAAACATCTTTAATAATCCTTGGATCTCAGTTATTATTTTTCTCTGATTAATGTTGGCAAAGAATTACAATATCTCATTAGTTATTTATAAGCAATTGTGTTTGAAAATCCAGATTCCCAGAATTCACTTCCCCGTATCTTTATTATTAGAGATGTTCCAACAAAAGCTGGATCTTAGTTACATGTTCTCTCTTGAATCCAGTTTTAGACAATTATCTCCACAGCAACCAATTTGTCATGCCACAAATAGAAATTAAGACTTTGAAGGGAAATAATAATCACAAACAACTTCTGGTAAAAGTGAACCCTAGCTCCCAAAGCTTTTGAAATAAAACCAGAGAAAAAAAGCAGACTGGAATACAGAAGGTGACTGGCAAGACTGTATCCATTCCTTTAGAAATTACTGAACATTAAACAATGAATTCATTTCTCAGTGAGTCAAATCCAATGTATGTGTATGGAAATGGGGGTTAAAGGTGCGAATGGAGGCTCAGAAATAATTTATAATTTATCTGATTTATTTGAAACTAACGAGCCTTTAAAGAAAACACAGTAAAGGTCAGCAATGAAATTATATCATAATTTCTACCTCGATAAAGTTGATTTCTTCAACTTGCTTGCAATCAGTGGGCTATGAAACAAAATGTAATAAACAATGAAGTCATTTTCTGATTGCCCTATTTCAGTAAACAGCTCTACAACTATTCTCAACTTAATTGCACATTTAGTAGGCCGTCAATAAATGTGGTCTACTGACGGAGTATGAAGACAACACATGGACTGGAAAGCTCAACACAGTAAAGATGTCAATTCTCCCCAAACTGAATATAATCTTAATGCGATTCCTATAAAACTTCCAGCAAGGTTTTCTGTCGATACAGACAAACGTATTCTAAAAGTTAGAGAGATGAATGTGGTGGAACATGCCTTTAATCCCAGTACTTGGGAGGTTGAGACAGGAAGATTGCAGGTTCACAGCCAGCTTCAGTGATTCAGCAAGGCTCTCAGCAACTCAGCAAGACCTTGTTTACAAATAAAAGTAAAATAGGACTGGGAATGTGGCTCGGAGGTACAATGTCCCTGGTTCAACCCCAGCACCACAAAATAGGAAAAAATAGAAGAGAAAAAAGAAAAGAGAGGTATAGGCTCCACAATGGCTCATGCAAGCTTTCTTTTTCTTTTTCTTTTTTTTGGAATCTGGGGATGGAACCCAGGGGCATTCTACATCCAAGCTACACCCCCTGCCCTATTTTTATTTTTTATTTTGAAACAGGGTCTCACTGAGTTGCAGAGGGCCTCACTAAGTAGCTGAGGCTGTCTGCGAACCGCGATCCTCCAGTCTCAGCCTCCCGAATGCTGGGATTACAAGCCTGTGCCACCACGCCCGGCCTAAAGCAATCTCGATAAATAAAACTGAAGTGGAAGGCATGCTGGCGTGCACCTGGAGCCCATAACTTTGGAGGCTGAGACTAGCCTTGGCCAGTAGTGAGACTCAGCAACCCAGGGAGACTGTGTTTCAAAATCAAAAGGGCTGGAGGAGGGTACAACTTGGAGGTAGAATGCCTGTGGGTGCAATCCCCAGTACAACAACAAAGGTTGCTGTGAGACAAATCAGTGTTCTGATTTCAAGGCCCGCTGCATTGTGATGCGAGCAGAAAGCTAGACAGTACACCCATGGGGCACAGAACTGACCCACACAATTATGCCCAGCTCATTTTTGGCAACAGTGCAAAGGCAAAACAATGCAAGGATAAGGAATGGTGCTGAAACAACTGGACATCTTTAAGCAGAAAAAAACCAAAGAACCTGGAACTAAACCTTGCACTTTTACCAAATCAACTGAAAACTAGATCATAAGCTTAGGTATAAAATGTCAAACTTTTAGAAAAAAAAACAAGAGAAAATCTTCAGGATCTGAGCCAAGCAAAACTTCTTAAATTTAACACAGAAAACCAAGATCCTTAACAGGAAAAAAGTTTCAGTAATCAGACCTCATTAAAATTTTTGCCAAGCACTGTGGCACGCACTTGTAATTCCAGTAAATGGAGAGGTTGAGACAGGAGCATCACAGGTTTGAGGCTAGCCTAGGCAACTTAGTGAGACTCAGCAACCTAGCAAGATCCTGCTTCAAGACAAAATTATTCACAAAAAGGGGTAGGAGGTAGAGCTTGGAGGTAGAATGCTCCTGGGTTCAATCCTCAATATCTCACACACACACACACACACACACACACACACACACACACACGTAAAAACTTTTGCCCTTTGAAAGATCATGTGAAGAGGATGAAAAGACAAGGTGTCAACAAAGAAAAGATATTTTCAAACTCCATATTCGACAAAAGACTAGTATTTAGAATACAAAGATAACTCCTAAAACTCAACAATAAAACAATCGTTTAAAAAATGAGCAAAAGCCGGGCGTGGTGGCGCACGCTTGTAATCCCCGCGCTTGGGAGGCAGAGACAGGAGGATCGCGCAGGTTCGAAGCCAGCCGCGCGCGCTGGCTTAGGAGACCCTGTTTCCAAATAAAAAAGTATAAAAAATAGGTCTGGGAGTGTAGCCCGGAAGTAGAAGGGCTTCCAGGAACCCCAGTACCACCAAAAAAATAAAAAATAAAAGAAAATTAAAAATGAGCAAAAAAGCCAGGCATGGTGGCACACATTGTAATCCCACTATGTTGTGGAAGGTCTCGCTGAGTTGCAAGGCTGGCTTCAAATCTGTGATCCTCCTGCCGCAGCCTCCCAAATACTGGGATTATAAGCATGCACCATGTCACCCAGCTAAGATCCTATATTTAAAAATCCCCAGCCGGGAGTGGTACTGGGAGGCTGAGACAGGAAGATCATAGAGGTTCAAAGCCAGCCTCAGCTACGTAGTGAGACCCTGTTTCCAAATAAAATATAAAATAGGTCTGGGAGTGTAGCCCGGAGGTGGAAAGCCCCTGGGTTCCATCCCCAGTACCACAAAAAATTAATTTTTAAAAATCCCCCAAAATTCAACTAGTTAATCTGGAAAACAATTCCATTCACAATAGCCTCAAAAAATACTTAGGATTAAATCTAATCAAGGAGGTGAAAGACCTCTACAATGAAAATTATAGAACATTGAAAAAAAAGAAATTGAAGACCTTAGAAATTGGAAAGACCTCCCATGTTTTTTTTTTGTTTGTTTGTTTGTTTGTTTGTTTTGTAGCACTGGGGGTGGAACCCAGAGGCTTTCTACCTCCGGGCTATACTCCCAGACCTATTTTATACTTTATTTGGAAACAGGGTCTCACTAAGGTACTGAGAGCCTCACTAAGTAGCTGAGTCTGGCTTCAAACCTGCGTGATCCTCCTGTCTCAGCCTCCCAAGCGCGGGGATTACAAGTGTGCGCCACCACGCCCGACAATCTCCCATGTTTTTGGATAGGCAGGATAAGTATTGTCAAAAAGGCCATACTACCAAAAGCAATCTACATATTCAATGCAATTTCTATCAAAATGGCAATACCATTCTTCATAAAACTAAAAAAGTCCTAAAATTCATATGGAAAAAACACAAAAGCCCAATCCTAAGCAATAAGAATCATGCTATAGGCATCATAATACCTGGTTTCAAATTATACTACAAAGCTATGGTAACAAAACAGCATGGTAATTGGCAAAAAAGACACACAGACCACTGGAACAGAAAAGAAGATTCAGAGACATTTATAGCCAATTGATTTTTTACAAAGATGCCCAAAACATACGCTGGAGAAAAGACAGCCTTTTCAGCAAATGGGGTTGGGAAAACTGAATACCGTATGTACAAGAATGAAATCAGATCCCAATCTCTCACCCTGAACACACTTCAACTCAAGATAGATCGAAGACCTAGAAATGAGATCTAAAACATTTCAATCACTAGAAGAAAACATGAGACCAACTCTCAAACATGTAGGTACTGGTAGAGACCTTCTCAATGAGACCCCTAAGCCTCAGGAAACAAAACTGAGGATCAGTAAATGGGATGGTACCAAATTAGAAAGGTCTGCATGCTGAGGATGAGGGTGCACACTTGTAATCCCAGTTCTTGTGAGGAGGAGACAGGAGGATCCCAGGTTCGAAGATAGCCTCAGCAGGCAGTGAAACTCACATCAACCTTAGGCAAGATCCTGTTTCAAAATAAAAATAAAATAGGGCTAGAGTTGTAGCTCAGAGGTAGAATGTCCCTGGGTTCAATCCCTAGTACCATACACACACATATATGCAAAAGCATTGAGACAGGAGGATCGCAGTTCTTGGCCAGCCTCAGCTACTTACTGAGGCCCTTTGTAATTCAGTGAGACCCTGTTTTAAAATAAAGAATGAAAAATAGTGCTGGGGTGTAGCTTGGTGGTAGAATGTCCCTGGGTTCTATCCCCACTACCACATATTAAAAAAAAAGAAGCTTCTTTACAGTAAAGGAAAACAACAAGAGTTTGAAGAAAGAGCCTATGGAATGGGGACAATATTTCTGTCAGCTACTCCCCTGATAGAGAATTAATATATAGAATAGATAGAGAACTCAAAAAAGTAACACACACACACAAACACACACCAACCCTCACCAGGAGTGGTGGTCTAAGCCTGTAATCCCAGTGCATAGGAGGCTAAGACAGAAAGATAGTAGGTTCACAGCCAGCGCCAGCAACTTAGCAAGGCCCTCAACAATTTAGTGAGACCCGTATCCTGGGTTCAGCCTCCAGTACAAAAAAAAAAAAAAAAAAAAAGAGGGACAACTGAACTAAATAGACACTTCTCAAAAGAAAAAATTCAAATGGCCACTAAATACATGAAAAAAATTTTCAACATTATTAACAATCAGGGAAATGAAAATCAAATTACACAGAGAAGCCAGGTGGCACATGCTTGTAATCCTGGTACTTGGGAGGCTGAGACAGGAGGATCGCGGTTCTCAGACAGCCTCAGCTACTTAGTGAGGCCCTCTGCAACTTAGTGAGACCTTTTTTTTTTCGGGTCTGGGGATGGAACCCAGGGGCATTCGACCTCCGAGCTACACCCCCTACCCAAATTTTTATTCTTTATTTTGAAACAGGGTCTCACTGAGTTGCGGAGGGCTTCACTAAGTAGCTGAGGTTGTCCGCGAACCGCGATCCTCCAGTCTCAGTCTCCCAAATGCTGGGATTAAAAGCATACGCCACCACGCCCGGCTTAGTGAGCCCTTTTTAAAATAAAGAATAAAAATAGGGCTGAGAAGCTGGGCATGGTGGTGCACACTTGTAATCCCAGCACTCCAGAGGCAGAGATAGGAGGATCATGGTTTGTAGCCAGCCTCAGCTACTTAGTGAGGCCCTTTGCAACTCAGTGAGACCCTACTTCAACATAAAGAATAAAAAATAGGGCTGGGGGTGTAGCTTGAAGGTAGAATGCCCCTGGGTTCCATCCCCAGTACCACACACACACACACACACACACACACACACAAATCTACACTGAGATTCCATCGATCCCTAGAGATGGCAATCATCAAGAATATAAACAATAATAAATTACTGTAAATTTGTACCACCACTGTGGAGATCAGTATGGAGGTTCCTTGAAAGACTGGGAAAAGAACCACCATGTGACCCATCGGTGCCATGCCTCGGTATCTTCCCAAAAGAATTAAAGTGAGAATAAGCACATCCATGTTTATTACAGTACAGTTCACAATAGTCCAACTATTAAACCAGCCTTAGTGTTCATCAACAGATGAGGGAAGAAAGAAACAGTGTTAAAGCCAGGTGTGGTGGCACACACTTGTATTCCCAGCATTCTGGAGGCGGAGACAGGAGGATTTGTGATTCTCGGACAGCCTCAGCTACTTAGTGAGACCCTTTGCAACTCAGTGAGACCCATTTCCAAATAAAATGTAAAATAGGGCTGGGAGTATAGCCCAGAGGTAGAAGGCCCCTGGGTTCTCTCCCCAGTACCACATACACACAAAAGATAAAAGAGCAGGTCTCTTTTTATTCATTGATCCATTTCCAAATGCTAGCATTTACTCACATTCAACAAATGGCGACTGGACGCGCAAATGAACGAAGAAGGGATTCCCAACTGACTTTTTCCCTTTCCTTCCCATGCACAATCCTCTTCTAATCGACCCAGCACATACACACACATAACATGAGACTAACCTGTTTTATTTTCCGGAACCTTTTCTTTCTGACATTCTTAAGTGGTGGAGTAACTAAAACAAATACGATATGGTGAAACATATATATGATTGATGGTAGTCGCGTGCCTATTGGAATTTGATTAAGAAAAAGGTCATGTATGACAGGACTCCTCCTTTACAAGTGTCCGGGAGCCTAAAGAACTAGGTAGGAGGTCCTCACTTCGCAAGAGCGAGATTCACAAATCTAGGCAGCTGCAGCAAGCGGGGCTGGTGACTTACTCCCGTGCTTCCAGGCGTATTTCTTCTCTGACTCATTTTCGGTGCTCCCGACTGCATTCGGGTCAGTGGAGGAAACTGGTTCTTGTGGAGAGGAGGGGAGATGACCAGCACCAGCACTGCACACGAGCATCTACGTTTAGCGAACACAAAGATGACCATGGCCACGAGTCGCAGCTTAGGACTAAATCGTGATGGTTCTTACCACCACAAATCCCACTGTACCCAAGAAACCATCCGTTGGCATTTGGAGAAAATCAAGTATGATGTACTATACGTTCCAGATCTCCCTCATATCCTTTGTCTCTCAGATTCCTTTTCTGTTCTCCCCTCCGTCCTCTTGCTGAGTAGCACTGCATATAGACTAGGAGGATTTTAGCTAGAAAGCAGTAGAAAAACACTTGTGTCTTTGGAGTTAAAGAGGAAATTAGAAAACAGCAGAGGCCGGGTGTGGTGGTACACGCTTAGAATCCCAGCATTTGGGAGGCTGAGACAGGATGGCGGTTTGAAGCCAGCCTCAGCTACTTAGTGAAGTCCTCAGCAACTCAGTGAGACCCTGTTTCAACATAAAGAATAAAAAATAGGGCTGGTGCTGTAGCTCAGAGGTAGAATGCTCCTGGGGTCCATCCCCAGTACCTCAAAACACACATACACACACACACACACACACACACACACACACACACACAGCAGAAACGATGCCTAATAACAAATTTATTTACGTATATTTATTTTGAAATTCCAATACTGGACATTGAACCCAAGGGCATTCTACCTCTGAAATACATTTAATATTGTATTTTATATTGACTTTTTATATTGTATTTATTTAATTTTAAAAAATTTGCAGTACTGAGGTTGGAACCCAGGGTCATTCTACCTCCGAGCTACACCTCCAGCCCTATCTTTTATTCTTTCTTTTTAAACAGGGTTTCACTGAGTTGCAAAGGGCCTAAGTAGCTGAGGCTGGCCGCAAACCATGATCCTCCTGTCTCAGCCTCCCAAATGCTGAGATTACAAGCGTGCACCACCACACCCGGCTTTTCAATTATATTTTGAAACAGGGTCTGGCTCAGTTGCTCAGGGTCTTGATATGTTGTTGAGTCTGGCCTGAAACCTGTGATCTTCCTGTTTCGGCCTCTCAAGTACTGGGATTGCAGAGGTATGCCGCCATGGCCAGCAATAGGGCCAATTAAAAATTTAATCTCAAGAGCTAACAGACCGCTTTAGCAGAAAGTTCAGAAGATGATTCCATAAAAAATACTTATATTTTTAAATGAATAAAAGTCACTATACATGGCAGAGGACTCTACAAGTTTCTTGAATTAAATAAGGTAGTAAAAATTAAAGATCTACTTGGGCGCAGTGGTGCACACATGTAATCCCAGTACTTTGGAGGCAGAGAAAGGAGGACCATCAAATTCTAGGCTGGCCTCAGCAACTGAGAGAGATCCTGTCTCAAAATAAAAAATAAGAAGTGTTGGAGGTGTTGTAGCTTGATGGTAAGTGTCTCTGGTTTCAATTCCCAACACCAAAAGAAAAGTTATGGATTAAACATCAAACCTGAACATGATATTTTATTCCTGTACAACTGAACTGGAACTTTAGAAATGGCACAGCAAACATTCACCAAGTAGAAAGGTACTGAAAGATAAAGGCAAGATGACAGGGATTCCTAGAAGGATGTGAGAACTAGAAGATTAGGAAAATTAATTCAGACCTGGGAAATATCTGCTGTTTTGTAAAAGGTCTTCTTATCAAGTGTTTTCAGACTCCCAATAACACAAGGCAAATCAACGAGTATAGCAGACAGTGAGACATCTTCTACTTCAACAACTGCATGACGTCTTTCAGCTAAAAAGAAGCAGAGAACAATAAAGTTAACATCTTCCCATCAAACTATCTTGTGATGCTGGGGACCAAACCAGGGGGAATTCTGCCTCCAAAATACACCCCCAGTTCTTTTGATATTTCAATTTTATTTATTTTTTTTCACATGGAGTTAAGTTTATTAAGCTAACAGAGGTAATGAAAACTGCCATCTAATAATGTCTCAAATTGGAAAAGATTAAAGTAATTACAGAACTTGGCTGGATAATTACGAAGGTGGTCTCCTTGGTGGTTGAAGGACACACCTAGCAAGGATCTACAAGTGAGCCTGGATGGGAAGTGGAGTTAGTTGGTTCATAGCCTTATTTTCCAAGAGTTAAGTCCAGTGGATCCTCATTATTTATAGATTCGGTATATGTGGATTTTTTTATTTTTATTTTTATTGGTGCATTGTATTCATACATCACATTGGAATACAAGACTTGAGAGGATATACAAGCACACATCATCCAATTAGCCCTCATCCAATCCCCATCCCATTCCCTCCCCCTCCCTCGATCCCATGCTTGATTGGTGATTATCTTTGATACATTTGTTTATGTACCTCCTGAGTTTTAAAGAGGTTCCATCCTCCCCCATCCGATCCCCTCTGATTGGTCACCTTAATTGCTTCACTATAGGGCCCTTTATACAACTCGACCTCCTCCTGTTACCCCTTTCCTCCTAGTTATTGCTAATTAGAAGAAGCATTTGGTTTTTATTTTCTGTGCTATTTCTCTGTGCATGCCGCATTGCAAGTTCCAATCCCACTCTTGACGGCCCCAGTAGCGGCCTGGCCACCCGGAGGACTCTGATCCCAACCTCTCTGGCTCCAGCACCAGCCTTGCCTCATGGAAGGCCCTGATCCTGGCCTTGCTGGCCCCTGCACCGGCTTAACCCCTCGGCTGGCTCCGATCCCAGCCTTGGAGGCCCCAGCACCAGCCTTGCCTCACAGCAGGCTCCGATCCCGGCCTCACTGGCCCTGACACCAGCCTAACCCCTTGGCAGGCTCCGATCCCAGCCTCGGAGGCCTCAGTAGCGGCCTTGCCTCACGGTAGGCTCCAGTCCTGGCCTCGCTGGCCCTAGGACCAACCGAACCCCTCGGCAGGCTCCGATCCCGGCCTCAGAGGCCCCAGCACCAGCCTTGCCTCACAGCAGGCTCCGATCCTGGGCTTGCTGGCTCCAGGACTGGCCTAACCCCTCGGCAGGCTCCGATCCCGGCCTCAGAGGCCCCAGCACCGGCCTCGCCTCACGGCAGGCTCCGATCCCGGCCCCGCTGACCCCGGCACTGGCCTAACCCCTCGGTAGGCTCCTATCCTGGCCTCGGAGGCCTCAGCACCGGCCTTGCCTCACATCAGGCTCCAATCCCTGGCTCGCTGGCCCCTGCATGAGCCTAACCCCTCTGCAGGCTCCAATCCCGGCCTTAGAGGCCCCAGCACTGGCCCTGCCTCATGGCAGGTTCCAATCCCGGCTTTGCTGTCCCTGTCACCGGCCTCACCCCTCGGCTGGCTCCAATCCGAGCACCCTCTTCATCCAGCAGGTTGTCCCACGTTCCCGAGGGTGCGTGGTGGGTAGCATTCTGCCACTGGGGTTATTTCTTCAAAAGTTCCAGGTGTATTGCATCAGATCTCTGCCTCCCCTGAGTACTGGCCGCTGCCATTGCCACTGCCTCCACCATTTCAAATCTTTCCCAAGCTCTTTTTCCACACTGCATGTTGCCCAGTGTTCCTAAGCATGCGCAATGGTAGCATTCAATCTTTGGGGTAATTTCTCCAGAATATAAGGTTGGTAGGATCAGATTTCTGCCTCTCCCAAATACAAGCCTCCACCCCCATCCTCCTAGGTCTCCGCTAAATTCTCTCCTTACAGGTGATGTCCAGGATTCTTAAAGATGTAGAGAAGAAGCAGTCCTCCTTTCCGGGGAATTTTTCCAAAAGTTCCAGTTCAGTTGGATATATATATATCTCCAGTATCCTGGCTGCCGCCGTGGCCATCTTGACCCCTCTCCAATATTTTTCTTTACTTTTTTTCCTTTTTTTCCCATTTTTTTCTTTTCATTTTTTCAAATAAGAGAAGACAATATGTGTGGTTTGAGGAGGCTGTGGGCTCAGGCATTCGGTAGCAATGAATTTTTTTCTTTCCTCCCTTCCAAGAGTGGGGTCCAACAGCCTCACCGTGCAGAGCAGAATCTGCTGTTCTAAGCCCACCATGGCCTGTCGCAGCACAGCAGTGCTGGGTTCCTCTGTACCCGTGGCTGGGCCTCCTGTTTGGTACCAGGCCTCCTGGAACTCAGGCTCGGCCTCCTGCCCAGCACCATGCCTTCCCCGGGGGTAGGCCGGGCACCCGCCCCCCCCGGGGGGGCTCCGGACCTTCCAGCCCGGGCCTCCAGACCTTCCAGGGGGCCGCCGGGCCCCGCGCGCCCCACACGATCCCCTCCTGGGGCCCAGGGCCCTACGGCCCGGGCCTCTGGTCCTTCCGGGGGTCAATATTTCAATTTTTAAAATAGGTCTTGCTAGGTTGCTGAGAGCCTTGCTAAATTGCTGGGGATGGGCTCAAAACTTTGATCCTCCTAATGAACTCTTAAGCTTCCTAGGGTTTGTATATATATATATATATATATATATATATATATATATATATAGTTTGGAAACAGGGTCTTGCTAAGTTGCCGAAAGCCTCACTAAGTAGCCGAGGCTGGCTTTGAACCCATGCGATCCTCCTGTCTCAGCCTCCCACGCGCGGGGATTACAAGCGTGCACCACCACGCCTGGCTCTTCCTAGGGTTTGAATGATGAAGACTTAAATGGGAGAGACTAGTCTTTCAGTGAAATCTACTTTTTCACAATGCTTGAGTTGAGTACACAATTAGTAACTTCCCAGAGAAAAGGAAGAATATATGGAGCTCTTTTTTCCCAGTATATGCCACTCATTTAAAAGTAGCTTAGTTTCTTAGTAATGGCTGTGGAGTAAATTTGGTTAAAATATTAAACTTTTCATTCTCATCCTCAAAGGCAAATTTCACTCAAACACATTCCTTTTTGCTAGAAGCATTCAACAGTGTCATGCCTTTTTAAAGGATCAGATGAGGGAAGGGGTGGTGTATATGTGTTTTTAAAGCATCAAGTGAGGGAAGGGATGGTCCCACAATGGTGCTAATAAGTCTCAAGCTAAAAAATCTCTAGTTGGAGTCAGGTGTGGTGCCACGTGCTGGTGATCCTAGAACTTAGGAGGCTGAGATAGGAGGATCACAGGTTCGTGGCCAGCCTCAGCTAGTTAGTGAGGCCCTCTGCAACTTAGGAAGACCCTATTTAAAAAATAAAGAATAAAAAATACAGGGTTGGGGGTATAGCTTGGATGTAGAATGCCCCTGGGTTCAATCCCCAGAACCACTACCAAGTAAACTCTAGTTGACTTCACAATGATAAAAGTCTAACAGCCATATACTGAACTCTGAATCCTGCTCAGAAGTCTCCACTCTGAATGTATTTTTGAAATAGGATCTAAGTTGAGGGCCTTATTAAGTTACTGAGGCTGTCTGTCCTTGAACCTGCAAACTTCCTGTATCAGCCTCCCAAGTACTGGGATTACAAGGATGCACCACCATGCCCAGCTATGAATGCCTTTTGACAAGAGGATTCAGTTATAATATAATTGTATGTGAGAAAGAAAGATGAGATACCATGTCCGATATGATCCATTTTGTGTGAATTAACTTCAACATTATTTAAATCCTAGTATTATGCATAAATGCTTTATCTGTAAAGAAACACACAAAGAAATAGTTAATATTGATTATCTTTGGTATCAAGGTTGAAACACTGTGAGGAAGGAGAGTTAAATTTTTCCTTTTGAATTTTTTTATTTGCTGAGTGTTGTACTACAAACCTATAATTCCAGCAACTCAGAAGGCTGAGGAAGGAGGCTCACATATCTGAGGGCAGCCTGGGTAATGTGACAAGACCCTGTCTTATAACAAAATAAAAAGGGGTAGGTATGTAACTCAGTGGTAGAGCACCCCTGGGTTTAGTCCCCAGTACTCCATAAACAAACTTTTCTGTTTATTTGAATTTTCTAACCATGAACTTGTATCATCTTTTATTTTACTTATTTTCTCTTTTGGTAATAGGGAATTTGGTGAACCCAGGGGCATTCCACATCTGAGACACACCATCAGTCCGTTTTATATATTTTTATTACTATTTTAAACCAGGGTCGCACTAAGTTGCTGAGAGTCTTGTTTAGTGGCTAAGGCTGGCCTTGAATCTGTGATCTTCCTGTTCACTCTCCCAAGTACTGGGGTTATAGTTGTGTGCCACTGTGCCTGGCATCTTTTATTTTTTTAATGTCAATAAGGGATGAGTGGTGTAATTATAGACTGCCTTTTGTTTTCTTTTTTTTTCAGTACTAGAGATGGAACCCAGAAGAATTCTATCTCTGAGCTCCACCCCAGCCCTATTTTTTGATCTTTATTTTGAAACAGGGTCTCACTAAGTTGCAAAGGGCCTTACTAAGTAGCTGAGGCTGTCTGTGAACCACAATCCTCCTCTCTCAGCCTCCTGAATGCTGGGATTACAAGCGTGCGCCACCACACTCGGCTTTGCTTTCTTCTTTATATACCTCTATGTACTTATTTATTATTTGTTTATTTATTTACTTTTGTGGTATTGGGAAAGGAACCCAGGAGAATTCTACCTCTGGGCTATATCCCCAGCCCTATTTTTTCATTCCTTATTTTGAAACAGGGTCTCACTAAGTTGCAGAGGGCCTCACTAAGTAGATAAGGCTGGCTGTGAACCTGCGATCCTCCTGTCTCAGCTTCCCAAGTACTAGGATTACAAGTGTGCGCCACCACACCCAGCTACCTCTCTGTGTTTAAAAGGCTACCAAATATTTATTTTGGTGTGCACTTTAGGCAGATAACCCTGACAAGGAAGCGTTTCTTTATTTCTATTCTGGGGGCTTTGTAAAATTAATTTGATTTTAACTGAAAATCATAATTGTATTCTATTTGTGGGGTACAATGTGCTGCTTTGATCAACATGAAATTATTAAGTCAACCTAATGAACATATCCACACTTACCAGTTTTGGGAGTGTTACATTTGAAATTTCCTTTCTTGATGGGCACGGTGGCATGCACCTACAGTTCCAGCAACTCAGGAGCTAAAGGGTAAGGATCTCTGTACCCAGGAATGTGAGAGCATCCTGGACAACAGAGTGAGAACTGATCTCAAAAAAGAAAAAAAAGCAGGGTGTGGTGTAATCTCAGTACTTGGGAGGCTGAGACAGGAGGACTGCAGTTTATGAATAGCCTCAGCTATTTAGGGAGATCCTCTACAACTTAGTGAGACCCTGTTTCTGTGGTGAGCCGCCATTGAAAGATGGCGCCGGCTTCCTGCCTCTGAGCTTGATTAGGCACATGGCTGTGCAGGAAGCAACTCCATATTTGGAGGCTAGGGTTGCGTAACACATGACGTGGTGGTGACCTGACGAGCGTGAGCCAGTGAGTGAGTGAGATGTGGCAAGAAGTGATTGGGGGAGTTAATGTTTATAATGCCTTGCGCGAGGCAGATCTTCGCCATTCCGCCATTACTAGTATCCTGAATAAATGGCTTGCAAGAAGAGCTTCGTGTCGTGTCTTAATCGCTGGTCGAGGGACGCGACAACTGGTGGCCCGTGCGGGGAAAAAACAGCTCCCGTGCGTGAAGCTCAGAACTTGCTGTCGTCAGGGAAGGTGCACCGGTAAGTCCCCTGGTAAGTTGGGGGGTCCGCGAAAAATGCGGGTAACCGCTCTCACCTGTGGATAAGGGGAGAGCAAATCCAGTAGAGCTGCGATCAAAGCAGACGGGAAAGTGACAGTAGAGCTGCGATCAAAGCAGACGCGGGAAAGTGACAGTAGAGCTGCGATCAAAGCAGACGCGGGAAAGTGGAAGTAGAGCCGCGGTCAAGCAGACGCGGGAAAGTGAAAGTGGAGTTGCGGTTAAAGCAGACGCGAAAAAGTGAAAGTGGAGTTGCGGTCAAAGCAGACGCGGGAACGCAAAGGTAAAGCCGCGATCAAGGCGGACCATTTTTGAATTTCATTTTGAGCTTAGTTTTGGGATGGGGGCTTCGCAGTCTCATCCAATTTTTTTGGCTCTCCAGGAGCTACTTTATTCTAGAAGTTTAGAATTTAGAGAGTCTACTTTAGAGAAATTTTTAAATGATTGTGACAGAGCCGCTCCATGGTTTGCTGTCTCAGGTAACCTGACAGTTCCTAGTTGGGAAAAGCTTGGTCGAGATCTTGAATATGCCAAGCAACAGGGAAGCCTTAATCCCTGTGTTCTACCTATTTGGAAATTGGTCAGAGGTTGTTTAGAAGATCAAAAATATCACGATGCTATTAAGGAAGGGCAAACCGCCCTTGAATTACTCAAAGAACAGAAATCTGAGGAATCTCGGTTCAGATGGAATGGAGATGGGGAATTCTATCGGCATTTCTGGTAAGAAAATTAATCTACCCTACCTCCCGTTAGAGCTTTTCCTTTTGTAATAGTTTGTGCTGGAATAATAGAAGTTTTTCTCATGCTATGATTGCTTGAATTCCTCGCTGGGTTCCAGTCCCAGTGGATGCTCCCAATTCCATGGTCTTATTTAGGTCTAAACGAGATTTTGGCATCACGGCTGCCGTTGTAGCCGCGGTTGCTGCCGCTGCTGCTGCGGGCACTGCAGCTGCAATTGCCTTAACTCAGACAGTACAGACAGCGGAGACTTTAATTAATATGTCCTCCACTGTGGCGCAGGCCTTAGATACTCAAACAACGCTGAATAGTCAACTTAAAGGCGGCCTTATGGTAGTCAATCAGCGCACTGATTTAGTACAAGAACAAATTGAGGTATTATGGCAGCTTGCTCAGCTTGGATGTGAATGGAGATATCCTGGTCTCTGTGTTACCAGCGTTCAATATGAAAACTTTACAAAAGCCGCTAACCTGTCTCGGGAGTTGTCAATTTATCTTTTAGGCAACTGGACGGGAGAATTTGAAATCCAACTAGAGAGATTACGCACTGCCGTGGTCACCGTCAACTCGACTCGTGTGGACATCAGTTTGGCTGAAGGACTGTCATCTTGGATAACTCGTGCCATGAATCATCTAAAGGAATGGGCTGGATTGGGGACCTTGATGGGATTGTTGGTTGTGGCTGTGTTGTTTTGTGTCTGGTGCATTGCTCGTCTTCGCCAAAGTTTTAATCATAATACAGCCATGTTTATACAGGCCTGTGTGGCTATCGAGGCAGGACAATCACCCCAAGCCTGGCTCGCGGCAGCTAAGGCATAGTGGCTCAGGTTGCAAGGCAAAGCACTGCAGCTGAGGGCACAAGTTTGGTCCTCAGGAAGAGTACGCTTGACTGCACACGGGTTAGGCACCCAAGTACCCGTCCCTAGAAAAAGGTGCCAGTGATTAATAGGGGTCAAACCTCTGCTCTTACCTGTTGCCTATAAAAACAAAAAGAGGGAATTGTGGTGAGCCGCCATTGAAAGATGGCGCCGGCTTCCTGCCTCTGAGCTTGATTAGGCACATGGCTGTGCAGGAAGCAACTCCATATTTGGAGGCTAGGGTTGCATAACACATGACGTGGTGGTGACCTGACGAGCGTGAGCCAGTGAGTGAGTGAGATGTGGCAAGAAGTGATTGGGGGAGTTAATGTTTATAATGCCCTGCGCGAGGCAGATCTTCGCCATTCCGTTATTATGAGTATCCTGAATAAACGGCTTGCAAGAAGAGCTTCGTGTCGTGTCTTAATCGCTGGTCGAGGGACGCGACATGTTTCCAAATAAAGAATTTAAAAAATAGGGCTGGGGGTATAGCTCGGAGGTAGAATGCCCCTGGGTTCCATCCCTAGTACCACAAAAATAAAATAAGGCTGGGGGTATAGTTCGGAGGTAGAATGCCTGTGGGTTCAATGCTCAGTACCACAAAAAAAAAAAATAGGGCTGGGGGTGTAGCTTGGAAGTAGAATGCCCCTGGGTTCCATCCCCAATACTGCAAAAAAGAAAAAAAATGCAAAAAAATAAAATAAAAAATAAAATAAAGCCGGGCGTGGTGGCGCATTCTTGTAATCCCAGCATTACAAGTACTACCACAAAAAAGAAAAGAAAGATGTGTTACTTTTGACACAAAGAATAGCATATTCATTTGTTATTCTGTCTGACATTCAGAAATCATAAAGATTTCCATATGAAAGTTGACAGTCAAGCTTATATAAACTATGATAATTACTCACAAGGTACAGAATTCCTATTTCCTTTCCACTTTAAAAAACAAGCCTGAGTGACCTAAGATTCTCCAATGAACAATTCCTTCAAGGCAGAGACCATCTTCTAGTCTTTTTTACACGTTTAGTACCTAGTATAGGGCCTAGAAGTAGTGAGCCTTTAATAAACCACTGTCCCATTTATGGTGAATGGATATCAGCCACTTACGAGACAAGTCGATTTTTAGTTTATCCTTCATGGCGGCACTTCCAGAATGTATTAGGCGCCTGACGGTGGCAGCTTGTTCCTAAAAAGAAGGCGAATTGAAAAGTGAAAAGGATCACTTGTCTATCTGGCAGCTAATAGAAAAGATACATTAAAAAAGAACCACGCCTCGTTCGGATGTTAATAACCATGCCGTGTGCCATGAGACTGCATCATACACACCGAGTTAGGACAAACATCTTCATTGTCTTCGAGCAGCACCGTCTGCGCCTTCACCCAGCTTTGTATTTCTTTCTCTCCCGCTACCTTTCGGCTCTAGTTGCTAGGGAAAGGCAACTACAGTTTACTGGGGGCATGAATTAATGCTAATTAGGGAGCTACCTTTCTGAACCCCATCCTTAGCACAGCTTCCTAAAGAATGTTTGAATACAGGTATGGTGGAAGAGACTCCGACACAATGCTGGGGTGAGCTGTGGCCATCGGTGCCCGGTGAGGGATCTGCAGGACACACGACGCTGCTCAGTCTCACTGCCGCTTGCTGAGGTGACAGAAAAGGTTTTAGAAGAGTCTTATGGCGGCTGTCCAGGGACCAGGCTGCTAGTGTCTGTGATAAGCGAATGGGTCCATCGCTGTTGCAGCTCTCTGCACCCACATGATGCCTGGTACGCATGGGAGGAAAGAAATCTGCGGGAAGAATACACACTAGAATAGGAGCGCGGAGTAGGTCGTGATTCCTGGGAAACAAATGTTCGGCGTTTCTGTAGCTGAGTCACGCTACAGACTCCGAGCAGCACTGTACTTCTGCCCTGCAGATATCTAGCCTGAGATTCACGGTTTCTTACCAGAGGCAGACGCAATATAAACTGGCTCTCGAGTTCAAGGGAAGGGTCATCATCCTGGCTTTTGTTCATCTCTTTGGGGGTTCATGAAAACAACAAGAAAACCAACAGAAAGTCAGTCAAAATTCTTCTCACTCCCTCTGCTGACCTCTTCTGGCAGTAGTGGTGAAAATGTGGAAGATCTTGCACATATGATGTATGTACAGTCCTGAAATATTTTGACATATTTTGGTTATTTCTTTTCTTCCTTGTAGTAAGGACTGAACCCAGGTGCATTCTGCTTCCAAGCTATGCCACTAGACCTTTTTATTTTGAAACAGGGTTTTGCTAAACTGCTGAGGTTGGCCTCAAACTCGAAATCCTCCTACCGCAGCCTCCAAAGTACTGGAATTATAGATGTGCACCACCGCACCTGTCTACAGCTACAAAGCAGGTTCCCTTTTTTTTGGGGGGGAGTACTAGAGATTGAACTCAGAGTCATTCTACCTCATTGATTGTTTCTAAAAGTCTCCTTATTGCCAGGCATGGCAGTGTAAACATGCGATACTAGTGCTGGATGCTAGTACTGGAGACAGGAGGATCGCAGGTTCAAGGACAGTCTCAGTAATGTAGTGAGATTCTCAGTAACGAGAACGTTTCATAAACACAAAATAAGCTGGGTGTAGTGCTCACACCTATAATCTTAGTACTTGGGAGGCCGAGACACGAGGATCACAGGTTTGCCACCAGCCTTAGCTATTTAGTGAGGCCCTCCGCAACTTAGTGAGACCCTGTTTGAAAATATAAAATAAAAGCTTGGCATGGTGGTTCATGCTTGTAGTCTCAGCATTTGGGAGGCTGAGACAGATTGCAGTTTGTGGACAGCCTCAACTACTTAATGAGGCTCTTTGCAACTCAGTGAGACCCTGTTTCAAAATAAAGGAAAAATAAAAAATAGAGCTGGGGGTATAGCTAGGAGGTAGACTGATCCTGGGTTCCAAGCCCGGTACCACAAAAAAGGGAAAAAATTCCCGTGGTAGAAAGGGTGGCGAGCCCGGCTGCGTTTTAACCTTTAAATATTTGTCCCTACCCAGAGAGCGGTATCTTCGCTAAGCAAAGGCACCAGTGGCTTGTCCCCAGCAAGCAGTCCTGGACGCCTAAGTAAATGAACAGGACCGTTCTCCACCGTCCACCCCGAGCTCCATCTCCTCCAACAGAATCGCGTTGAGAACGAAGTCGCAGGGCGTCCCAGCCCGCCGCGCGGCGCGCAAGTCGGTTACGGCGTCGGCTGTGCAGCCCCCGCCCCGGGCTCACGCCGTCCTCCCCCGGCCTGAGCCTGCCGGCCGCAGTGCAGCTCCTCGGGCCCTGTCCCGCCCTCCCGGGAGAAGCGGCACGGGCCGGCGCACCCAGCCTTCGCACCTTGCCCTCCAGGCAGGGGAGCTGCCAGCGCCTGCGCGCTCACGCGCTGCGAGAGCCCGCCCCGGCAGCCACAGCCTGCGCGCCGGCCCGCCCTCGCCCCGCCCCCGCCCCGCCCCGCCCCGCCCACCCGGCGCGCGGGCCCCGCCCCCGCCCCGCCCCCGCCCCGCCCACCCGGCGCGCTGGCCCCGCCCGCTGCGCGGGAGCGCGGGAAAGGCGCTAGCGTCGAGGCTCCTCGAAGCCGCCCGAGCCTTCGACGGCTGTTACACGCACACGGGAAGGGAGGGCGTTCGGGCCGGGCACTGGCACCCGCACGCCGTTCAGAAGGGCGGCGCACGCCTGTCTGTGGGAGGCTGGGACGGGAGACCCCGCGTTCGAGGCCAGCCTCGGCCACGCACCGGCTTCCCGCCGCGGACTTGCCTTTGCCCTCGGGCGCCGTGCCGCTGTCGCAGGCGGCCTGCGTGCCCCGGGCGGAGACCCGCGGTGCCCGGGCTGCCCTTAGCTCGCAGCCCGACGGACTGGGGAGCTCCATCTCCCGCCAGGCGGAAAATGGCTTCGACGTGATCACGTGACCTGCAAGGTTCTAGAACTTTCTAAGATGGCAAAGATGTCTTCTTTAAAGGTATAGAGGTATTATTAGGGGCACGCTGGTGCCTAGCAAAGACATAGCCGAAAGCCTCTCTGGCCAGATACTGATCTAAGTGAAATTGTAAGGATTATTATGGTTTTGTGTGTGTGGAACTGGGCATCGAACCCAAGGGCATTCTACCTCTGAGCTACACCCACAGCCCTAATTTTTCATTCTTTTTTGTTTGTTTGTTTGTTTGTTTGTTTGCAGTACTGGGGATGGAATCCAGGGATATTCTATCTCGGCTACACTGCCTGGCATTGGTTTATTTATTTATTTATTTATTTTGCAGTACTGGGGATGGAACCCAGGGGCATTCTACCTCCGAGCTCCACAACCAGCCCGATTGGATTTTATTCTTTATTTTGAAACGGGGCCTCACTGAGTTGCGGAGGGCCGCACTAAGTAGTAGCCGAGGCTGTCTGCGAACCGCCATCCCCCTGTCTCCGCCTCCCAGATGCCGGGATGACAAGCGTGCGCCACCACGCCGTGTTTTCTCAGGTAGACACAACACGGGATTTCTGGGTTCATGGATAAGGAGGGGAAGCTGTCAGGAGCGCAGGGCCCGCCGCTTGGCCAGGGGACCACACTGAGCATTTGACCCATCAGGGGTGAGCTGCTTTTCAGCTACCACGCCTTCGAGCCTCAAACTGGGTAAACCCTCACGTTCGGAGAGGTGCGCCTCCTGGCGGCCAGGGCCTTGCACTCGGCCCTGCGAGGACCGTGAGCACGTGTTCCTTGTTCTGCAGCTTGGCGGAATGGACAGGATGACTTGACCCACGCGAGCCCTCGTTGCCGTGCCCTGGGCTGCCCGAGGGCACCCTGCATACCTGCCTGGAGCCTGGACTGGACGGCACAAGATTAGAAACCTGAACACCCAGTGGACAAGCGCTGTCTCCAAGGTCCCTCTGAGCGACCCATACGAGCCACGGGCTGCGTACACTACCAAAGAGGGTGCCGTTTGCAGCCATTGCACACTGAATCCCCACAAAGGACCCAGTTGGCCTGTTAGCTTCAGTGTTCTGGATTTTTGAAACAAGGCCTCACTGAGTCGCAGAGGGCCTCACTAAATCGCTGAGTTTGGCCTTGAATCGGCCAGTATGATGTCTCAGCCTCCCAAGTACTGAGATTACAGGTGTGCTCCACCACACCAGCTCTGTCACTTAACATTATTTTGGATTTTCTCAGCCCCTTTTGTTCAGAAGATGGCTACTAGCTCCACATGTAAATGAATTAAAATCAAATTTGAAAAATTCATTTTTCAGTCTCACTAGCCACATTGAAAGTACTCAATAGCTACATGTGTGTCTAGTGGCTACCATATTAAACTGCTCAGCTATAGAATATTTCCACTATCACAGAAAATTCTATTGAACAAATGCTTTATGAGAATAAGAAGAAAATCTGTATAGATCATGGGAAAATGAAATTAATTTTTACTAATGTTTGTATGCTTAAAAAACCTAAAGGACTTTAGGAAAAAAAAACTGTAATTAATAAAATAATTCTTGAGCTGGGCATGATGGCTCACGCTGGCAATCCCAGTCTTTGGGAGGCTGAGACAGGAGGATCCCAGTTCGTGGCCTGCCTCGGGTACATAGTGAGGCCCTTTGAAATTCAGTGAGACCTTGTTTCAAAATAAAGAATAAAAAATAGGGCTGGGGGTGCCATTCAAAGGTCGAATGCCCCTGGGTTCCAACCACAGTACTGCAAACAATAATAATTCTTGGTTGAGGAATCTTACTATGCCAGTTCTCCTCTTGATAAGTTAGGCCCTGCACTCCTGTGACTTTGCGTCACATGACCTCTGCTGGGGGGGAAACCCCACGAGAATTGGGCGTTCCCACGAGTAAACCCCCCATCTCACGAGATGCACACCTTGAAAAGGAGAGCCGCTTCCTCTAGCTTCGGACGGGCGCGCGGGCCCCACGGTGCCTTGCCCTGATCCCCGGGAGAGCCGTGCCTTTAAAGCTTTACATGCCACGTGTACCGGACCCCTCTTGTGTTTTTTTCACACTCTGCCGTACTCACATATTTTTTATTTTACTTCATATTTTTTATTTTACTTAACACCTCTAATATATAATTGTAACTCAATCCCAAATAAAATCCTAATTTTAAGAGCGGGGCATGGTGGCACGGAGGTAGAGTGTCCCTGGGTTCCATCCCCAGTACCATCAAAAAAATCCTAGTAGTTTTTTCCCTCTTCCTTCCTTCTCTTTCTCTTCCTTTCTTTCTCCCTTCCCTTCTCTCCCTTTTTCCTTTCCTCTTGTCCTTCCTTCCTCTTTTAAAATTGGATAAAATGAAAAGTCAAGAAAAGTCTAAAAAATAAGAACACTGGCAGAGCCAGGCATAGTGATACACACCAGCAATCTTGGTACTTGGGTGTCTGAGACAGGAGGATTTCAGGTTCAAGGCCAGCCTCAGCAACTCAGTGAGACCCTGCTTCAAAATAAAAAATAAAAAAGTGGAAGGTGCCACCACGTCCAGCCAGGCTTGTTATTTTAACAAATCAACTCTTGTGGAAACTCAGGGGTCTCAAAAAGCAACCTTAATCAAGTCAGCCCTTCCAGTCCCAGGGACCTAAGGACCTCACACTAGGCCCTCCCACCTTCCTACATTACCATACTGGGGACCAGGTTCCCAACACACAAAGCCTGAGGGGCTTGCTCAAATCATGTCCAAACCTTAGCCGGGCAACTGGGCTTGGTGGTGCACACCTGTAATCTGAGTACTTGAGAGGCGGAGACAGGAGGATTGTGTGCTCCAGGCCAGCCTCAGCAACTTAGCCAGACCCTCAGTAATTTAGTGAGCCCCTATTCTAAAATAAAAAAATAAATTCAGTGAGACCCAGCTTCAAAATAAAGAATAAAAAATAGGGCAGGGGGTGTAGCTCGGAGGTCGAATGCCCCTGGGTTCTACCCCCAGACCCATAAATAAATAAATAAATAAATAAATAATAAATAAATAGAAGGCTGGGGATGTAGCACAGAGGTAAATGCCCCTGGGTTCCAAATACAGTACCACACAAAAACACACAAAAGTCAAACCTTAATTAAGATCAGTGAATCGTGAATAATATCCTTATTCCTATAGAGATGTAGGATACCAGATCTTTTTCCATTATCCTAGAAGATGCTCACAAAAATAAGGCTAGGCTGGGGTAGGGTACTTGCCTAGTTTTGATTCCAAGCATCATTTAAAAAAAGATGAAGTAAAATAGTAAATTGTTTTTTGTAGTAGTAGTAGTAGTAGTAGTAGTAGTAGTAGTAGTAGTGGTGGTGGTGGTAAAGATTGAACCCAGTGACATTCTACCTCTGAGCCGGGAACCCTGTTTCTCCTGTCTCAGCCTCCCAAAAGCATGCACAAGCGTGCGCCACCACTCCAGGTTCTGAATTTTTTTTTGAAACAGGGTGTCGTTAAGTTGCTGAGGGCCTCACAGAGTTGTTGAGGCCAGCCCCAAACCTATGATCGTCCAGTCTATTGCCCAAGTACTGGGATTACAAACATGTGCCGCCACTCCTGGCTATAATATGAAGCTTTAAGAGAAGTGTGCTATTGGGTGATCTTTGGAATCAAACCTCCCTAGGCTGTTTTTTATTACACCATTAACATGGGAGAAACTGATTTTTTAAGGAAAGGACCAATTGCTCCTTTGTTCAGTATAAAGGCTGTGGGGTTTATTTTTGCGGTACTGGCGATGGAACCCAGGGGCATTGTACCTCTGAGCTATACTCCTAGCCCTGTTTTTTATTCTTTATTTTGAAACAGGGTCTCACTGAGTTGCAAAGGGTCTAAGTAGCTAAGACTGTCAGTGAACGGTGATCCTCCTGTCTTAGCATCTCAAATGCACAATTTATTTATTTTTAATTTTTTGTGTGGCATTGGGGTTTGATCCCAGGGGCATTCTACCTCTGAGCTACAGCCCTATCCATTTTATTTTTTGGAAGAGGATCTCCAGGTTGATGAGAGTCTCACTACTTGCTGAGGCTGTCTTCAAACCTGCAATCCTCCTGTCTCGGCCTCCCAAGTCCTGACAGGGGGCACCACCACCACACCCGGCTTGACTTCTTACAATTTAGAATTCAAATTACTATAGAGGGTTTTCTTTAGCCAGGCATGGTGCTGCACCCTTGGAATCCAGCATTTGGGAGGCTGAGATTGGTCTGAGGATAGCCTCAGCTACTTAGTGCAACGTGGGGGTCCGTCTCCAGTACTGCAAGTGCAAAAAGAAAAGTATGAGCAGGCATGGTGGTGCACTCCTATAATCCCAGTACTTGGAGACTGAGACAGGAGGATGGCAGGTTTGAAGTCAGCATCAGCTACATAGTGAGAATCTGTTTCAAAATAAAACAAAGGGCTGGAGGTGTAGCTCCGAGGCAGCCCGAGTCCAATCCCCAGCACCGCTATTAACAGGAAGTTTTTGCCTGATTTCCTTGTTATCAGGTACTGCTGATATTAGTGTATGGAGTCGGGAATAGGCTTTAGTCCGTTTCCAGCTTTCACAGTATGTTCGGTAAATCCCTGGGGGCTCACGGACAACGCCCTTCTAGAGACACAGGGGTGAGAAGAGCGGGCACATTTCCAGATAGGGCCCACCCTCCACCACAGCAGCTTGGCTTTGTGTGTGCAGTGCTAGGGACGGAACCCAGGGGCACTGTACCTCCAAGCTACACCCCCAGCCATATTTTTTAATCTTTATTTTTTTTGAAACCGGGTCTCACTGAGTTGCAAAGGGCCTAAGTAGCTGAGGCTGTCCATGAACTGTGACCCTCCAGTCTCAGCCTCCCAAATGCTGGGATTACAAGTGTGTGCCACCACAACCGGCTTGGCTTCTTATATAGTAGGCTTTTAAGTATTTTGTAAGCTTTTATTTTCAGGCAAAGGATCTGCTAATCCAACCACTTTTATTTTACAGTTGACCCTTATAATTTTGTATCTTGAATATTTGGAATGAGAGCTTTGAACATCAGGGCTGACATGGCTGAGTGTGGTGGTGCACACCTGTAATCCCAAGTACTTTTGGGAGGCTGAAACAGGAGGATCACAGGTTCCAGGATAGCTTCAGCAACTTAGTGAGACTCTCGGCAATCTAGCAAGACCCTGTTTCAAAACAAAACAAAACAAAATAACCTAGCAAGACTGCTTCAAAAAATAAAAATAATAAAGGACTGGGGCGAGCTGGGTGTGGTGGCGCATGCTTGTAATCTCAGCATTTGGGAGGCTGAGACAGGAGGATCATGGTTCGAAAACAGCCTCAGCTACTTAGTGAGGCCCTCTGCAACTCACTGAGACTTCGTCTCAAAGAATAAAAAATAGGGCTGAGTTCCAGCACCAGTACGACTCTGAGATAGAATGCAACTATGTTTCATCCCCAGTACCCCCCAAATAACAATAAAATGATTATCAGGGCTAACAGTACCACCTTCGAGATTCAGAGTCCCAGTCGTTGCTAGGGTACACATTATAATCTCCCTGAGGGACAGAGACACGCATGGACTGTCCCTGAGCACTGAGCAACAAACTTGGAGCTTGCGCGTATTGTTTGAATTTCACAGACCTTCTTTACCGTTCTATTAGCTGAACAAGTAATACTGTAAAGCAAAGATATCTTACGTAACGAGATTGCTTTAATACTAAATGAGCAATAATGGTATAGTAGTAAGTACACGAGTAATACATCAAGAAAGGATATGGAAGAGTACAGGAGCTTCCCCACACATTAAGTTTGTAGAGAGTCCATGGAAAATACAGTCAAAGGTCTGTGCCAGATACCCATGGTAAATGCACCAGTTCTCACGGACTTCAAAATGCCATCACTGCCAGGTGAGGTGGCGCACGCCTGTGACTCAGAAGGCTAAGGCAAGAGGACTGCAAGTTTAAGGCCAGTCTCAACAGCTCAGCAAGAGCCTGTCTCAAATAAATGACAAGGGCTGTGGATGTAACAGGGGGCAGCGCAGCCCGGCCTTCAGTCCCCAGAATGAAAACGTCCTTATTCTTACTACCATGACTACTACTAGCTTACCAGGTGCGTGTTCTCCAGACCGTAGCCAGACCTTCCTAAAACGCCAGTTGTACTACATCAGCTATCTGTTGGGGTCTCTTGGTTGCCTGCCCATCTTGCCTGGTCAAGGCTGAGTCTTCCAAGCCCTACATGGTCAGCGCGCACCGGCCCCTGCCCCTTGGACTTGCTGTTACCGCTGCCTGGACGGTCTGTCCAGGCACTCACAAAGCTTGCCTACTTGGTTCTTTCATGTCTCTGCTAAAATGCCACCTTTTCTAGGAGACCTTCTCTCTAACCAGACCGTTTCAAAAATAAAACAACTAAAAATAGGGCTGGGATTGTAGCTCGGAGGTACAATGCCCCTGGTTCCCTGGTACCAAAGGCGGCGGCAGGGGGGGCAGTGTCCTATAACCATTTTCTTGTGTGTGTGGTACTGGAGATGGAACCCGGGGGCTTTCTACCTCCAGGCTACACTCCCAAACCTATTTTATATTTTATATTTTATTTAGAAAAGGGTCTCACTTGAGGTGCAGAAGGCCTAAGTAACTGAGGCTGGCTTTGAACCTGTGCAACCCTCCTGTCTCAGCCTCCCAAGCACGGGGATTACAAGCGTATGCCACCACGCCCGGCTCCTATAAACATTTCCGAACACCCTTCTCTGCCTTTTCTCCAGGGTATTTATTACACTGACACATTTATTTTTTGGGGGGGAAGGATACTTTAGATTGAACTCAGGGGCACTCACCTCCAAGTTATACCTCAACCCCATTTTTTGGAGGGTGGGGGGGAAACAGGATCTCACTAAGTTGCCGAGGCTGGCTTCGAACCTGCTATCCTCCTGTCTCAGCCTCTGAAGTACTAGGGTTACAGGTATGTGGCATCACACCCAGCAATTTTTCTTATTTTTGAAACAAGCTCTAAGATTCTGAGACTGGCCTCAAACTTGTGAACCTCCTGACTCAGCCTCCCAAGTTCTGCGATTATGTATGTGCACCACCATGCCCGGTTGATATTGACATACATGTATGCATGTATTGTTTCCTTAGCTAAAACATACACTTTTGAAGGGCAGAGGATGTTTTGTTGCATTACTGTATCCCTGTCATTAAAAATGGCTCCTGGAGTGCAGTGAGCACCCAAACGTTTGTTGAAGCCAGGTGTGGTAATCCCAGTACTGGGGAGACTGAGGCAGGAGGATCAAAGATTTGAGGCCAGCCTTAACAACTTAGCAAGACCCTGTTTCAAAATATAAAATAAAAAGACCTGTGGGTATAGCTTGAAGGTGGAATTACCCTGGGTTCAATCTCCAGTAACAAAAAAGGTTGCTGAATTACATTTTCATCCTGATTGGTAAAGCTTTCCTCATAGTGTTTTGTTGAGTACTAGAGATGGAGCCCAGGGGCATTCGACCTCCAAGCTCCACCCCCAGCCCTATTTTTATTTTGAAACAGGTCTCACTTAGTGAGAGCCTCACTAAGTCGTAGCTGAGGCTGGGTGTGAACCGCGATCCTCCTCTCAGGCTCCCAAATGCTGGGGTTACAAGCGTGCACCACCACGCCCGGCTCCTTGCAGAATTTACATGGGGGGACAGCTAAAAAAGTCTTGGGGCTCCCCCTGAGCAGCTGAACAAGGACGTGAGTGAGACAGGGGCCCCCAGTCCAAAGGCGCTCTCCCGCTGCACACAGGAACTTCCGGTGAGCACAGAATCCCCAGCCTCGGCTCAGACAGCCCAGGGGCCTCCAGAACCAAGACCGGCTGCGTCTCCGCCTTGGAACGAGTCCACGCTCCGGTCCTATGGGTTGCAGATACAAACCTCTCGACCCCAGGTGAATCTTGTAGAAGCTTTATTTCAGTGATCGAAAGGGTGCAGTCAATGGAATCTCATATCGATGAATGCCAGGCAGGTACCTGTACCTGAAATGGCTGTTAGTTTTGACTGGCCTAAATATTTGTCATTTCTTTAGGCACACCTTTGAATTTTGTCTACCCTGCTGTCAGGGTAAATTCACTTCTTCCTGCGGCTGTCTAGGCATGGGAATTATGTTCACTGGCTCCTTTATCGCTGCAGGCCTCTCGATGCTCAGCCGGTTTTACCCCGAGGCCATATTTTCTATAGATATTTAAGTAACTCGAAGCACAGGGGAGGGAGACAGCCTAGGTACCTTAAGTATTAGCTTTTTCACTGTATTAACACTCTTTAGATTCCCCCCAGTACTGATAGTCAAATACCAGATAAGAAGGCTCATGGTTATATATCAAATTATCCTTCTCCCATTGTCTTTTTGGACAGCCCAAAGATCTCCCCCTAAATCTGAAATTAATCCATACAAATGGAGAGATTTTGCCTCTGTGGTCCCACTAGCAAATACAGAAAGCAGTTCCACTGTCAAAATTACAGGAAGCAGTTAAGGGACCTTGAGTAAAGCAGAGTCCCACATACAGTGATATGTAGCTGACAGCTTTCCATTATTCTGTCAATTACTTTTCCAAGATTAGCATTAAAAACACAACCAGATACACGTATGACCCTCTGACCCCACGCGAAGAAATTGGTCTGCGTTCAGTCTCGGATGACAAGATGTCCCACAAGTGACAACAGGTGGAAGCCAATCCCCCGAAGCCATCTCTTCAGCCCAGCGACAGCTCCTGCTTTCTTGAGCTACCTTCTTTTTCCAAAGAGGCGGTGCTGAGCTCAGTCCGAAAGGCTTTCCGAGAAGACTGGCTTGGATTTCTGGGTCTGTTCCAGTCGATTCAAGATGAATTGGCTCGTATCAATGAAACGCTCAACGCAGTTCACGAAACAGGCCTCGGCCCGACTGTCCAACTTTGGCCCAGGCTTGTCCATGCACTTCTCCTGCTCAGGACGAGACACAGAATTACAGAAGGTACTTATGCAGAAGAGAGGGTGGGGTAACTTCTTGTGGCTTAAAGGAAAAAGTTCACCTCACAACAGTATCGCTCTCTTATGTAACATTTCGCAGGTGCAGCTTACCAAGTATCAAAGCCATCTTCCACAGGGTCACAGTGACCCTCCGACCAACCTATGGAACAGGCACTACTATTCCTCCTCACTTGACAAGAGATCGTTTGCTCAATGCCATAGGGACAGAACATGGTGAAGCTGAAATACCACGAATCAAGAAAAATAGCCAAAGTACAAATGAAAACATTTTGCTACTTGAAGTAAACACCTTCAAATTAATTTAATTTTAAATTAAAAGGATTAAAGGATGAATCATTACAGCAAGGCACCTTTAAACCTATCAAAGGCTTGTAATCCCAGCACTTGGGAGGCTGAGACAGGAGGATCGCGCAGGTTCGAAGCCAGCCTCAGCTACTGAGTGAGGCTCTCAGCAACTTAGTGAGACCCTGTTTCCAAATAAAATATAAAATAGGTCTGGGAGTATAGCCCAGAGGTAGAAAGCCTCTGGGTTCCACCCCCAGTACCACCAAAAAATAAATAAAATAAATAAACCTATCAAAGAAGAAAAGAAAATCTAGGAACTGAGATTCTGTGACCTTGTCTACTTAAGCCAGAGGTTCACAAAAAGCTTTCTTCAGCCTTGTGAGAAGCTTTCTTTTGTGTGTGATACTGGGGACTGAACCCAGGGGTTCAGCTCCACCCTTAACCCTTTATTAGCATTTTGAAACAGGGTCTCATTAAGTTGCTAAGGCTGGCCTCGGACCTGTATCCATCTGTCTCAGCCTCCCAAATACTGGGATTACAGGTGTAGGCCATTGTACACAGTTCCTTTGAATTTCTCTGTGTGTGTTGGAGGGGCACTGAGGACTGAACCCAGGGGCATTCTGCCTCCGAGGTACACCCCCCAGCCCTGTTTTATTCTTTATTTTGAAACAGGTCTCCCTACGTTGCGGTGGGCCTCATAAGTAGCTGGGGCTGGCAGAGAACCTGGGATCTTCCTGTCTCAGCCTCCAGAATATGGGAATTACAAGTGTGTGCCACCACGCCCAGCTTCCTATGAATTTAAGGGTCCAATGGCTTACAGATTCTTCAGGACGTTCTTAACAACACCCGCTACCGGCCCAAATGATGAATCAAAGGGTCTTTAAAAAAAAAAAAAAAAAGAAAGCATTTTGACCCAAGAAAGACCAAATTTAAGTAAGCATTTGGCCAGGGTCACAGTCCAGCAATACCAAAACTGATGATACAGGAACCGTGGAAAATCATGACTATTTCGTTCAGAGTGGTTCGAATTCATTTCATCTATGATTTTCGGCTGGAAACACAAGCCCCAGTCCCTCTGAGTCCAGGAGCCATTACCCTGGGCCTCTACTTTGTGACTGAGACTGCCGTCGAGGGAGGGCACTATGCTGTCCTTGGCAACCGCAACACTTTGATCTCAACCTGCAAATACCTTCCACCCTTTTGCCAAAGTGCCCTCGCAGGACAGGCTCGATTACTCAACCTTCAGACCTGAAACCCGCTTGCTATTACACAAGCCGATAAATATGTATGTTGGGAGAAATTACGCCACTTTCCCAGTGAGCGGGCTGCAGCCACCCATGCTTCGCTAGGGGGATTAGGCCAACTGGGGAACCCCGGAAAATCCCGGGCAGTCCGAGGGCTGCATCGTCCCCGGGGCGGGCGGCGGGGCGGCCCTGGGTCCGCGAGCCCCGTCCCGGGCGCAACAAAGCCAGGCCCAGAGCGCCGCCGCCGCTCGCCAGCCCCGCCCGGGCCCCTCACCCAGCAGAGCTCGGTCATCTGGTGCACCAGCTGCTGGAAGCGCTGCTTCTGCGTCTCCACCTCGATGAAATGCTGCAACTGCGGGTCCACGGCGCCCAGGCCCGCCGCCGCCGAGGGCGAGGACGCGTCCATCCCCGCGCCGACCGCCGACCTTCACGTGTCTCGCCCACGGAACCGGAACCACCACCCGCCCTGGCGGCCCGCCCCGCGAGCGCACTGCGCCGGCGCCGCCCGCCGCCCCGCCCTCCGCGGGACGCCCGTCCGCGCCGCCGGCCCCGCCCGCCTGGCCCAAGTTCACGCCGGACACCTGGACACCTGCCGCCCGGCGCGCTGCGCATCCAGTGCTGGCCAGGCTGAGACTGGACGGTCGCAGCTGGGAGGACAGTGCCAGCGAGCAAGCCAGGCCCTCCGCAAGCGAGTGGCAACCTTGTTTCAAAAGAAAGATTAAAAACTAGGGCTGGGAGTAGAGCTCAGAAATAAGATGTCCTTGCGTTCAACCCCCAGTGCCACACACACACACACACACACACACACACACACACACACACACACACACACGATACGGTGAGCCGGGAAAATGAGGAGTCAAGAGATTCCAGTGCAAAACTTAAGCAGGATTTCATTACAAAACTAGAGAGAAGAGAGAGAAAGCCAGGGTGCCGGGGAGTCGGTTGCGCAGTCTCTTAGTTCTTGTCGCCGGGGCCCATTCACCATCCCTGCTAACCCGTACTGGAATTTCCCTCTCTCTGCTGAACTACCAATTGGGGGGGGGGGCTTACACCCCACATACCGAGGCGGGGGCACCGAACGGGGAGAGGGGTACTAATTGCAGCTGGTGGCAATGCGTGTAATCTCCTAGGGCAAGGTGCCAGGCTTTTGCTATTCTGGTAGTTTTAAGATGTGTCTACGAGCGACTTCAGGGCTTCTACTTCTGGTTTGCTGTTGTTCGTTTGTTTGTTGCGGCTCTGGTGATGGAACCCGGGGGCATTCTACCGCCAAGCTACACCCTACTCCTATTTTTTATTCTTTACTTTGAGACAGGGTCTCACTTGAGTTGCACTGGGCCTCACTAAGTAGCTGAGGCTGGCCGCGAACCGCGATCCTCCCGTCTCAGCCTCTCAAAGGCTGGCGTTACAGGCGTGCGCCACCACGCCGGCTCTATTCCCGTATTCTTAAGGTTCGAATTGCCTATCCGTTCTTACTGTGGATTAACTGGGGCAAAGGAGGAGGAGGGGAGCTGGGAAGTGTAACAGGTGAGGCCGGCGCACTCCGGCTTTGACTGTCTTTTCTTGAGGATCAAAACTGGTGCACAATCTTGACTGGGGAGGAGGCTCTGGCAGTTGTCCCCAACTTTAAGATTTAAGCAAATGACCAAGTTTTCCCAGTACAGAGATAGGGCGCTCTGGGGATGCTGTGGGATGTAGATGAAAGAGACCCTCACTCTTTCCATTTTATTTTATCAAAATAGCCCCTTCCACCTTTAGGACACCGTTTCATTCTTGCCAAATACTGACCCGCCTCAAATTCTAAAGCCTACCCAAAGAGCTGTGAGGCCTCTCAACAGGTTATTTACATCCTCCCGCCCCCAGATTTCCATCCCAAACTCAGTCTTAATGGTCTTGAGAAGCTTCCTGTTTGGGGAGTAATACCAGGCGCCCAATGCTTTGGCCACGGCATGGAAACGATGTTACATTTCCCAGATGTGTGTTCAGGAGAGCAAGGAGCCTCCAGAGGGGGGAGCCCGGGGTTTCTTCAGAGAAAGTGATAACTGGGCTTGTGAAGGAGTCGAACTAAGAAGCGTGGCGGCCGGATTAGGACTCTTCGTCCAAGACGTCTAGAATGTTGCTCAGGAGAGTTTTGAAAGTGGGCCGTTCGTCTGCTTTCTAGGACCAAAGATCAAAGACAGTGTTACAGTGGCTAGACTGCCAGGGGAAGCATAGTGATCAGCAACTGTTTCCTAAGTATATACTATGTTCCCAGCAGCCTACTCCTTAGAATGCCAAACAAAGCAAAATCAGAAAATCAAAGAAAGAGCAGCCATCCATGAAGCCCTTGGGCACACTTCATCTTGGGCAGCTTGATGGATTGCGAGTGAGAGGAACGTTTCACAAATTAAACCGACCTTGATTAAAACCCAGGGCAAGTTCGGTACATAATTATACACAATGCGTTCTTCTTTGGGGGCTTGGAGTGCACATGCTACCAGACGCTGGCAGAATAGAGAGCTCAGGAGCGTGACGTTTGCTTTCACACCCTGTTTCCTCGTCCCAGAGCCAATGTGAACAAAGGCCTTACTATTCTGAAGCTTCTGGATCACCTCTGGGCAGGGACCCCGAGCACCTGGGACTTTCGGTGGGTCCAGCTTCCAGACTAAGCTCTTTGGGATGTAACCCTCTGATTCAGTGAATATTCGAGCCAGAATGGTCTCAATCCGTCCCAACCAAAAGGTCCTCAATGTCTTGTTCCTTGAATCGATGCTTCTCAAAGCTAGCTGAGGACTACAATTTCCTTGGAAGTTTAAAAAGCTTTCAGGATTCCTTTTTTTTTTTTTTTTTTTTTTTTTTTGGTGGGTCTGGGGATGGAACCCAAGGGCATTTGACCTCTGAACTACACCCCCTGCCCTAGTTTTTATTTTGAAACCGGGTCTCACTGAGCTGCACAGGGCCTCACTAAGTAGCTGAGGCTGGCTGCGAACCGCCATCCTCCGGTCTCGGCCTCCCGAATGCTGGGATTACAAGCGTGCGCCCCCACACCCAGCTTCAGGATTCCATTTTGGACACGCCTCATCAGAATTTCTGAGGAAGAGGCCTATGGACCTTTCTTCTTATGAGTCCCCAGGGGATTCTGCTGTGCATCCTGTTTTGTGAGCACTCCTTTAAATAGGCCGTAGACAAAGTACCTTCCTGTACAGTTTGTAAGAGCAGTGAGGATTTCCTGGAGAGGAGGGAGCGCTGCCAATTGGCCCTGATGCTGCATCACCCAGGAGAGAGGAGGGAAGTGTCTCCACACTTTCCTCGTCACCTCTGTCCTTCATTCAAGGGAAAGGAGCCGTGCTCTGACCCACATACCCACTCTCCACCTTGCGAGGAGGGCCCGAGTCACAGGAGCTTGCTGGACACTGCCTAGCTCTGTCTGTTCCTATTGGTGCAGCGCTATGGGCTGCGCATTCCTAGCCTGCTAAAGGTCGAGGGTGCCAGGTTAAGGTGACCAAAACCTCCTGCAAGGTGGAGAAAGTACCCCACGGAGGCCCCAAGGTGGGATGAAAGAGGCCACGGCCTCCTTCTTTCCACACTACCATGTCTGCCCTCAAGCCTCACAAGGCAGCAGGTCAAAGGCAGAACCAGCAGGCATACGACTGGATGCCTGGAATCCCAGCAGCTCCAAAAGAGGAGGCAGGAGGTCTGGCAGGTTTGAGGCCAGCCTCAGCACCTGCGTGAGATCTGTCCCAAAAATGAAAGGGGGGGGGGAGAGAAAGAGAGAGAGGGAGAGAGGGAGGGAGAGAGGGAGGGCGGGCTTGGGATATAGTGCAGTGGTGAAGCAACCCTGGGCTCAGTCTCCGTAACTAAAGGCAAATAAACTAGAACAAATAAATGAACAAAATTGCCGATTCTAGGTCCCTCCCAAACTGTAGGGTTAATTTTTTCTTTTGCAGCACCATAGATTAAACCCAGGGGCATTCTACCTCTGAACTATATCCCCTGCCCTATGTTTTATTCTTTATTTTGAAACCGGGTCTCACTGAGTTGCAGAGGGCCTCACTAAGTAGCTGAGGCTGTCCGTGAACCACGATCCTCCAGTCTCAGCCTCCCAAGTGCTGGGATTACAAGCGTGCGCCACCACGCCCAGCTCATAGAGTTAAAAAATTCTCATTTAGGCTGAGTACCTTTGGCTGGCTGTTTATACCAGGTGACATGACCCCACGACTCCGCCTCTCCCTAAAACTGATGTGCCTGCCCTGGATCCTGAGGCAAGAACTGGGATGAGCCTGGGAAAGCCTGGGGCTATCAGAGGATCAGGTGCAGGCCTGAGTCAGGAACTGTGTGCTCAGCTGGTCAGCAGCTGTGGAGAGGGTGGGAATGGGCTGGCTACAGGAGAAAGAAGGCGCAAGGGAATATTAGGAGAGGTGCATGGGATACTGACCTCGTGCCAGCAGCTGTACATGATGGTGTATACCCTCTCTGAAGCCAGGTGAGGCCTGTAGAGACGCAGGCCTCGGGCGATGTGTTCAGCCGTCTCACTGTTCGTAAACCTCTCATATGGCATCTTCCCCAGGGAGTAAATCTCCCACATTAAAACCCCTAGGAAAAGAAAAATTGCGTTAAGCCGCTCTGCAGTCTTGGGGGGGGGGGTCAGTCAGGGTTCCTGTCTTCCTAAATCAACCTCAAAGCAGCTAGTCCCAGCCTGGCGTGGTTGCGCACGCTTGTAATCCCAGCATTGGGGACTCTGAGACAGGAGGATCGTGGTTCGTGGCCAGCCTCAGCTACTTAGTGAGGCCCTCTGCAACTCAGTGAGACCCTGCTTCAAAATAAGGAATAAAATATAGGGCTGGGATGTAGCTCGGCAGTAGAATGTCCCTGGGTTCCATCCCCAGAACCACAAAAAACAAACAAACAAACAAAAAAACCCAGAAGCTGGTCCCTCTCCCTGTGCGTTGGGCATTTTGACTGGAACTCGGCTCAGGCCCAACTCCACTGGACAGCTCAGTTTCACGAGCACACTGGCTACTCCAGAAGAGAGACAGCATGGTTTTGTGTCTGCAGTTATAGGCTCTGGCTGCGTGCCTAGAACATAATCAGTATTCAGACGCTGTCCAGTGCCGAATGACTTGTTTTCCTCACTATTTGGTAAGTTGTGAGACAGTAGGGACGGTGTCCAATGGCTGGTACTGTCCTCAGAAACCCCTGAGGTTCAGGACACATATTCCCGGTGCATTCCTATGCCTATGATCTGCAGGATTCTTTTTTTTTTTTTTTCTTTCTTTTTTTTTTTTTTTGGTACTAGAGATTGAACCTAGAGGCATTCTACCTTCAACCTATGCCCCTAACCCCGTTTTATTTATTTGGAAACAGGGTCCCACTCCATTGAGCCTTGCTACATCGCAGAGGCTGGCTTGGAACCTGCAATCCTCCTGTCTTAGCCTACCAAGTACTGGGATTACAAGCATGCGCCACCACACCGGCTAGATCTGCAGAACCTTATCCACTTACCAAAAGCCCAAATGTCAGACTTGCTGCTGAACTTGCTGTACATGAGAACTTCGGGTGGAGACCACCGGACTGGGAATTTGGAGCCCACTGAGCTGGTGTATTCGTCATCCAGGACGTACCTGCAAGGGACGCAAGGCACGAGACTTTACAATTTGGCGAGCTTGCTGTTACGCCAAGTCTCCTTGGCACAACCACAAAGACGCACTGATGGCTTTTCCAAACCTCTGTGGGCAGCTAACGTCTCTGACAAATGTTACTCTTAACAGAGATCCCGTTTTCCTTCGTTTTACCTTGTGGTACTGGGAATGGAGCCCAGGGACTTTCCTTCTCTGAGCTATACCTCCAGCCCTATGTTACTTTTTAAATTTTTAAACAGTGTCTTGCTAAGTTCCAACATGCTGGCCTCCAAAACGCAATTCATATGCCTCTGACTCTCAAGTCCTGGGATTATAGGCACATGACACTGAGCCTGGCTCCATTTTCAGTTCTGATGTTTTTTTGAGGTTGGACTACGGATTGAATCCAGGGGCATTGTTTCTTCAATATATGCCACCCAGCTCTTTTTATTTTTAATATTGAAACGGGGGCTCACCAAGTTGCTGAGGGGCTCACTAAATCGCTGAGGCTGGCCTGGAACCTGAGATTGTCCCGTCTCAGCCTCCTGAGTACTGGGATTACAGCCGTGTGCCATCCTGCCCCGCCCCGTTTTCATTTCTGATCCACGATATGACTGCAGGAAGGCTGGCGTGAGAGGAGATCTAATAGGTCTAGCAAGGGCTCCTTGGCTCTCCTCTGGCCCCCTTTCATTTCTCACTTCTCCTTCCCTTCCTTCTGTTCTGCAGTTGCCGGTGAAGATTCAAAAAGGAGAAACAGAGGAAAGTCAACAGGAGGAAAAGGAGGATTTTAAAAGATGGGAGTGTGGTAAAAGGGGAACGGAGAGGAGCAGGATAGAATAGATCAGAAGGAAGAGACGAGTGAACTAGACGGTTCAGAAGAAAAGTACTAGACAGACGGTGGCGCTGGGCGTCATGGGGTAGATCTGTAATCCCAGTCCTTCCAAGGCTGAGACGAGAGGATCACAGGTTCAACGCCAGCGGCTGCAACTTAGTGAGACCCTGTTTCAAAATGAAAAATAAAAAGGGGCTGCAGGTGTTGCTCAGAAGTAGACTGTTCTTAGGTTCAATCTCTAGTGCCTACCTCCCCACAAAGTTAGAAAACACCGGAATAAGAACAGAAAAAGAAGAGGAGATTAACTATCACATAACTATCCCTATGACTATCACAGAATCTCGTCATGTTTGTGCTGTGCAATTTTTACTTTGTAAAGAAAAGATGAAAAGGCACACTCACCTGGACAGGCCAAAGTCAGAGACTTTTACAACTCCTTGGTCGTTCACCAAACAGTTTCGAGTCGCCTGGAGTGTGACAACAGACACCAGTGAGTCCTTGTCCCCTCCTCCTTCACGAGACGCCCCACCTGCCTACTAGGGCTCCAACTCTCATCCTCCTGTCCAGCCTCTCAAGCACTGGGATGACAGGTGCGCACCATCATACCCAGCCGCTTTATGTTTTATTTTAAGACAGGGTTTGCTAAGTTACTAAAGGTCTCACTAAATTGCCGAGGCTGGTCTCACACCTGGGGTCCTCCAGTCTCAGCCTCACAAGTACTGGAATTATAGATCTACAACACCATGCTGAACTTCTATTTTTTTTTTTTTTTACAGTACTGAGGATGGAACCCAGGGGCATTCTACCTCTGAGCTACACCCCCAGCCTTATTTTTTATTCTTTATTTTGAAACGATCTCACTGAGTTGCGAAGGGCCTCACTAAGTAGCTGAGGCTGGCCTCGAACCGCGATCCTCCTGTCTCATCCTCCTGAATGCTGGGATTATAAACATGCACCGCCACATCCAGCTCTTATCCATGCTGAAGTTCTAAAATATTCTTTTTAGAAAGCCCGTATGGGCCAAGTGTCCCCACAGGCCCTAAATTTGTGACTCCAATGTAACCAAATGATGGGTCTGGGCCGGGAGCAGTTCCACCGGCAACCACAGACTGGCCGCTGCAGGCCCCCGTTGTTGCTTCACTCCGAACCTGAGGTGGGAGACACCTGATTGGCTCACACCGGGGCAGAGGCACACCGGATTTTCAGTGTTTTCTAGACAAATGAAATGCTGCCAGCAGCAACCGTCTTCAAGCCCCCCCCCCCCCCCGCTCCAGCCCCATCCCCCTGAGGTCCCACCAGGTCTCGGTGAAGGAACTGCTTGGACTCCAGGTATTCCATGGCTTCGCAGACATCCCTGCACATCTCCAGCAGCTGCTGAGTCTGGAGGTGGCGCGACTCCCTCAGGTAGTTCAGGAGGCAGCCGTTGGCCATGTACTCGGTGATGATGAAGATGGGGCGCTGCTTGGTGCAGACGCCGTACAGCTGCACCAGCTTCTCATGGGAGAGGTTCCTACGGGACAGGCGAGGGGGGAGGGGCTGGGGAGGAACTGGCCTAGGGGCGTGTCGTGAGGACTGAACAGCAAGTTGCCTTTGCACCTCCAGCCCCTCGGGTGCTTACTCTGTGGTGAAGAGGAGTTTGGGGGCCACTGAGTTGACAGGGAAAGTCAGGGCTGCACACACAGCAAGGTCTGGGGATGGAGCCCAGGGGCATTGTAGCGCCGAGCAACACCCCCAGCCCTACTTTTTATTCTTTATTTTGAAGCAGGGTCTCACTGAGTTGCAGAGGGCCTCACTTAGTAGCTGAAGCTGGCCTTGAACCATGATCCTCCTGTCTCAGCCTCCCGAATGCTGGGATTACAAGAGTGCGCCACCACGCCCGGCTTTTAGCCGTCCATTTGAGAGTTTCATTTTCGACATCTACCCCAAATGTTACTGAGATGGTACACACCATTCAGAGGTATGAACACGATTCTCAGGCAGGCTCTCAGGCCCAGAAACGAGCTTCTTAGAAGTTAGGATTTCCAGCAATCAAGGGTTGACCTCAGGCCCTGACCCCATGTTTCTCTCAGTAGGCCACATGAGCCCACTGTGGCTCGGCCTGGCAATTCTCTACTAGCAAATCTGTGAAAGCTGAGCGTGGGTGGTAACTCACATCATTACTTTGGCTTCTTCGATGAACTCGTCCTCAGACATCGAGCCTTCCCGGATCATCTTGATGGCCACGTCATACTGGCCTCTCCACTTCCCGTACTTCACCACCCCAAACTGCCCCGTCCCAAGCTCCTTCAAGAAGGTCAGGTCCTTTGGGTCTATTTCCCACGATCCTAACAACAAAGTGTGGTGTGATTATCTGGAGGGCGGGTCTCTATAGTTCCTACAATAGATAAGAGTCCCCACTAGGCTCCAAAGAGGAAAAGCAGTGACAATGCTCGGGAGTACCTCTCCTTCGGTCCTCAGCTGAATCTCAGGGCAGAGGCTGCTGTTTAAACCAGCCTGGGAATTTTGGCTGCAAGCTGTGGTATTGGGCATTGGACCTAGAGGTGCTCTACCTTTGAGCTATACCCCCAGGCCTTTTGTTTTATTTTTTATTTTGAAACAGGGTCTTGCTAAGTTGCAGAGGGCCTCACTAAGTTACTGAGGCTGGCCGTGAACCCAAAATCCTCTTGTCTCGGTCTCCCAAATATGGGGATTACAAGCCCACACCACTACTGGCTCACAAATAAAAAAATTTTTTTTGCAACTGGGGATCGAACCCAGGGGCATTCTATTTCCGAGCTACATCCCCAGCCCTATTTTTTCATTCTTTATATTTTGAAACAGGGTATCACTGGGTTGCAAAGGGCCTCATTAAGTAGCGGAGACTGGCCACACACCATGATCCTCCTGTCTCAGCCTCCCAAATGCTGAAATTACAAGCCACCACACCAGGCACAAATAAAACTGAATAACAAAAAAACCCAAAGGACCAATCTCTATGAATCCAGGTTTTGCAGTCCCAGTAGGAGCCACTAGAGGGAGAAAATCATCAAATCACTTTTCTTTGGCTGTGCACAACCCCTGGGGACAGATCTGCAAGGCGGTCCTAGCAAATGGCCATTGTACCCTGCCCTGGAGAAATGAGCAGTTACCGTAGCCCAGGCCGGCAGTGGAAGGTGCGTTCTTGTGCTTCTGAGACACGGGATACTTCAGCCTAGAGATGAGTCCTGGAACAGAGACAGAGGTCATGCTGTTGGCTCAGCAGAGGAGTGGGTACTAACTTGCAAAGGGCCTCACAAGTTGCTGAGGCTGGCTGTGAACCTGCTATCCTCCTGTCTCAGCCTTCCAAGTACTGGGATTAGAAGTGTGAGCCACCACACCCAGCTTTTCTTTCCCTGGTACTGGGGATGGAACCCAAGGGCATTCTACTTCTGAGCTATACCCCAGGATTATCCTTTATTTCTATTTGAAAACAGAGCCTGGCCTAGTTGCTAAGAGTTTTGCTCGGTTGCTGAGGCTGGCCTCTCACCTGTGATCCTCCTGCCTCCATCTCCCAGGTACTGGGATTATAAGCATGTGCCACCACAGCTGGCTCTTCTGGGGTTTTTCAGCCCCTTCTCAGTTGCCCCTGGTACTCACCTGCAGAGTTATGCTGATGGTAGTTAATGAGCTCTGGGATGGTGCTGAAAAGGTGCTTCTCGGCCAGGTAATACTGGCTCTGAGGTGTAGAACACACGACATAGTGGCGAACCACCCCGTGAGGCTCCCTAGAGAAGTGAGCTCTGGGTTACTTGGGACCAGAGTGAAATGAGGTATGTTCTGGGGGACAGGGAGCAGAGAAGCCGTGGGTGGGCACCCACCAAGGGCCTTGGGACAGTAGCACTCACCCCGTGGACTTAGCAAACACAGACACAGTATACTTTCCAGCTTTGCTGGAGTCTCTGACAATGAAGCCTCCTTCTTTCCCCTGAAACAATGCAACAGAAACTGACTGTAGGAGGAAGGACTGCTGAGGCCTGCAGGCGCCTGCCCAAACCCAGAGCACGCGGAGCCCTCACTGTAACTGCCACGTTCTAGGCTTGAGCTGCAGCCTCTGGGTTTCTATTTTTAATTTTGTAGCAGTGGGAATTGAGCCCCGGGCCTTCTACCTCCAAGCTACACCCCAGCCCTTTTTATTTTTATTTGCAAACAGGGCCTCACTAAGTTGCCGAGGCTGGCCTTGAACTTGCGGTCCTCCTGTCTCAGCTGCCCAAGTACTGAGATGACAGGCGTGTGCCACCAGGCCCAACTAGCTCCTTGCAAGGTGTCATTGGGACTCCTGCACAAAAGCAGCCTCGGCACCATCTGTCTAAAGGTGATGGGTGCAGCAAGTCCTGGATTCGGGATCTTGGCTCCCCATGGACAGAGGATGGCACTCGCCGTGGCCTGCGCTCACCTCTTGCTTGAGTAGTTGCTCAGCTTGACTCCGAGTCATGTGTTTGGAGTACCACCTGTGAAGGGACAGTGCTTGACTGGCACCTAAGGGACTGACTCAGGCTAGAGCACCTCTGGGGCTCACCCACTCATGCGAGTCAGTCCATCCAAACCCTACTTATCCAGGACCTACTAAACACACAGCACCCTGTATACTTTCCCAAAGCCCAGACTGGTGCTGAAGATTCATGGGGGTGGAGAGTAGAGGGAGAAAAAGACATTGGTCCAAGCTTGGAACTTTTCTATTTATTTACTTGTTATTTTTGGTACTGGGGATGGAACCTAGGGGCATTCTACTTCTGAGCTCCACCCCCAGCCCTATTTTTGTATTCTTTGTTTTGAAACAGGATCTCACCAAGTTGCGAGGGAGGGGGCTCACTAAGTAGCTGAGGCTGTCTGCGAACCTGTGATCCTCCTGCCTCAGCCTCCCAAGTACTGGGATTACCAGTGTGCGCCACCACGCCCGGCTCAAGCTTGGCATTTTTATACTTCAGGTTTGTAGCTCTCCTTTGCGCGTGGCTCTTCCGCACTGGGGAGCATGGGAACCTCTCCCGCACTCGTAAGAAGAGGGCATTGGGGTCGTAATACGACACAGGCATGAACCTGGGCTGCTGGCATCCTGTGAGCCAGCTGGCGCTCATTGGCATCTGAGTCGTGGAAGAAAGTGTGGTAAAAGAATCAAAGGAATGTCTACTCTGCTCCTCGGAAGATGGCGCTGGGAGCTGGGCGTACTCACTCATACACTTCTATGGAGTCTTCGGCTTCGGTGACGTAGTTGCTGGGGATGTAGCCTTCCTGCCTGTCCAGGAGACAAGGGGGTACATCATCGGCACCTCCCCATCCCCAGGGAGACAGTCACAGGCCGCGCCCCTGGCCTCAGGCAGTCTCCAATGCAGGCACGCTGCACAGCCAGGGAGGGTGGCGCTGCTGCAGGGCCGGGGAGGGTGGCACTGCTGCACGCTGGCACCTGTGCGTGGCGGGGCACAGGTGCTGCTGCAGCCCTCAGACCCGGGTTCCGCTGCAGCGCGCGGCACGCGTGCAGAGTGGGCAGGCTCAGCGGGCTGGCGCGGACTCACCCATTTCTATCTCGCGCTCGCCACCAAGGGAGGTTGCTCTCCTCCAGGATAAAGTACTCCTCGCCCTTGCGCAGCTCCAGGTCATTGGCGTTCATCGGCGTGTAATCATAGAGGGCCACGACCTTTTTCAGCTCGCTTGTGGGGACTGCTGCTGCTGCCGGCTCAGGGGGCAGTGGCTTTTTCAAGATCTGCGTAGTTAGGAGGAGCATTAAGGGAGTCTGCTAGTTAGCAAGCATGCTCCGCTTCTCTCCCAACTCCCGGGGTTTCTAGTGACACCATTCTAACCCCAAACAGGCAGAACCAGAGCTCTCCGCAGCCTCCGCTCACCGCCCATTCTGAAGCAGCCATGCAGGGACTCTCAACCTGGGGCACGCACAGGGAGAGCTCAACAGTCCCTGCGCCCAGGCAGCTCCCCAAGGACCAGCTATGTCAGATGTGTGGGACAGGGACCGAGGCGTCAGTATTTGCAAAGCGTCCAGGCCAGAACAGTGTACAGCCACGGACAGGAAATCTGCTTTGCACTGAACTGGTACATGAACGCAGTAAGGCGCGCAGAACCTCACCTTATGTGAGAAAAGGTGTCCTAGACCTCAAAAGGAAGCAAAAGTGAAGCTTCAGCCTATAGTAAGGATTTAGGAGTTCAATCCAGGGTGCTCAGTGCTAAATTCTTTCAAGTGTACTCTATGTATGAAAATACTTTTCATTAAAAATGTTTGATAGCGAGGCCCTCTGCAAGTTAGAGAGACCCTGTTCAAAATAAAGAATAAAAAATATAGTTTGTAGCCGGCGTGGTGGCACACGCTTGTCATCCCCGCGCTTCGGAGGTGGAGACAGGAGGATCGCGCAGCTTCGAAGCCAGCCTCGCTGGCTTAAGAGACCCTGTTTCTAAATAAAAATATAAAAATTAGGTCTGGGAGTGTAGCCCGGAGGTCGAAGGGCTTCCAGAAACCCCAGTGCCACCAGTACATATATACATATATGTATATATGTATATATATGCATATATGTATAAATATGTATATAGTTATATTCTTGATGTTTGCCATTGTAAGTGAATGGAACCACAGAATATCATACTGAGACGTGCTCAGAAAGTGAAGGGTCATATGCTTTCTCTCATATGAGGAAGCTAGTAGGAAAATAGGAAAGAGGGGGGGCTGGAGATGGATGAGGGGGAGGGCAGGGCAGCGGAATGGCTGGGGGAGGGCGGGCTTGGTGAACGAACAGCTCAGTAACGCCGTGTCCACGCATGAAGGCCTCAACACGACGTCACTGACGTAAGGGGAGGGGCAAACACACCAAGTGTGCACTATGATTTATTATCACAATGCATCCATAAAAGTATATTTAAAAAGATATAGTTGCAAGCCGGGCATGTGGCGCACGCTTGAATCCCAGCACTCGGGAGGCTGAGACCAGAGGATCTGTTCGCAGACAGCCTCAGCTACTTAGTGAGGTTCTCCGCAACTTACTGAGACTTTGTTTCAAAATAAAGAATATAAAAATTGGGCAGGGGGTGTAGCTTGGAGGTAGAATGACCCTGGGTTCCATCCCCAGACCCGCAAAAAAAAAAAAAAAAAAAAAAAAAAAGATATGGTGCTACTGTTAAAATTCTTGTTATCCCTGGATGTGGTGGCGCAGCTTGTAATCCTATCATTTGGGAGGCTGAGACAGAAGGGTCACAGTTTGAGGACAGGCTCAGCTACTACTTAGTGAGGCCTTTTGTAATTCAGTGAGCTCCCGTTTCAAAATAAAGATTATAAAATAGGGCTGGGGGTGTAGCTAGGAAGTAGAATGCTCCTGGGCTCCATCCTCGGTACAGCAAAAAAAAAATTTTTTCGGTACAGAAAAAAAAAATTATTGTTAGCATGTGAGAAAATATGAAAAAGCAAAACAGCTAAAAGAAAAGTAAAAATAACAAGTAAAAAGAAAACAAAATGTTCAAACAGATGATTGGATTAAGTATTGTTTCGTTGGAGGAGAGGAGGTCTTCAGGAGAACACAAATGAACACTTCCAAGGCCCGGGGATTCTCAGACTCTAAGTCTCTGCTTGAGCGGAGTGCACTATGCCGTTTCTCTCCATACCTGGTCCTCCTCCGGCGTGGGGGGAAGAGGCTTTTTGGTCTTCCGGTGAGAACTGCCGGGTTTCAAGCCTGCCAAACGAGAATGCAGCGGTGATATGGAATGCATTTCGGGAGGAGGAGCAGGGCCGGTGTCACCAGGGACTTTGCTGTGGTACACGGTACCTTCAGGCACATTAGAAAGGCGTGTGGGGCCAGGCCATGCGGTTCCAAGAGCACATCACCAGCTGGGCTGCAGTCCCCAGGCTCGCCCCCCAGGCCGCCGTGTGCTGTCCCCAGGCCCCCACCTCCCCAGGCCGGCGTGTGCACTGGGCCACGCCGCGGGCTGTCAGGCGAGTCGGGAGCTCTGGGCTGAGGTGCAGCCTGTGCTCCAGTGCTTGCGCCAGGCCCTAGCTTCGGCCCCCGGCACTGGGAATAGAAAGGAGGAGGAAGGAAGCGTACTGAGCACGTCTCTTACTTCCGTTCCTGTTCTCCAGAATGTGGCAGCCCATGGCGTTTTTGGCAGTCTGAGAGCAGCAGAGGTACTGTCCGTCAATCCAGAAGCAAGGGTGGTATTTCTGTCCCAGGTCGCTGTTGTAGCGGATTACTGTAGCAGGAGGAGAGGAGAGAGGTCCCAGCGCTGTGCAGGAGAGTGCAGCAGCGTTGAGAGGGATCGGTGCCCCCTTGAGCCTCCGGCAACTCAACAGAGCAGGGGCGGCCGGCCTAAAACCCTTCCTGCGCAGTTATCTTCAGGGCCTGCCACGGAGGGGCCTCCAGCCAACGTGATAAGTGTATCTGATGGCTTCACAAGTCATAACAGAAATAGTATCTACGTGTCCTGGTAGCCATTACCCCCTTCTGTAAGGCAAGTGTTCTTCATAGGGTATCGCCCTAAAGCTAAGTTCCCTTAATAAGCCAATTTCCAGTTGCTGAGCGATCTTCTGGCAGTAATGCCTTAGTGAGCAGAACCGAGTACAAGAGCAAATGAACACAAGTCTATCTCTAGGAGAAACCTACGTGCCCCTTCCTAGGGACAGTGAGCAGGCCAGCTCAGGGCCAGAGACTGCGCAGCAGCCAGGCCCAGGCTCAGACACCTCCCGCCAGCACTCTCCCAGCAGTGCTTTGCAGATGGCGGAATTAGTATCCCCCTTTATACTAGTAGCGTCTCAAACCTTCCCTAAAGTTGCTTAGCAAAGACATCCAGGGAGCATGGCATTGCATAAAGCAAAGGCAACGGAAACAACCCACAGGAGTAAGGACTAGGGCGAGGCCCCGGGTGGGTCGAAGAACACCTGCTTTTGAGGACTTGTACATGTCAGCCTTGATGGCTAGGAATCCCATGGACCCATTGGCTTTTATTATTATCACTATTCTTGTGGTGTTGGGGATGGAACCCAGGGGCAATCTACCTCTGAGCTAACCCCAAGCCCTTTCTGCTTTTTATTTGGAAACAGGGGCTGGCTAAATTGCGGAGATTGGTCTCAAGCCTGCAATCATCTGGTTTTAGGCTCCCAAGAACTAGAATTACAGGTATACGCCACCAAGCCCAACCCCATGTAAACTTTGAAAAAGAGAAGAAAAAAAAACAAAACCTGGGCATGGTGGCACACGCTTGTGATCCCGGCATTCGGGAGGCTGAAACCAGAAGATCGCAGTTTCTGGCCAGCCTCAGCTACTTAGGCCCCTTGCAACTCAGTGAGACCCTGTTTCAAAAATAAAGAATAAAAGCCGGGCATGGTGGCGCACACTTGTAATCCCCGCGCTTGGGAGGTGAAGACAGGAGGATCACGCAGGTTCGAAGCCAGCCTTGCTGGCTTAAGAGGCCCTGTTTCCAAATAAAAAGTATGAAAATAGGTCTGGGAGTGTAGCCCGGAGGTAGGAGGGCTTCCAGGAACCCCAGTACCACAAAAAAAAAAAAAGAATAAAAAATTAGGGCTGGGTATGTCTTTCACAGGTAGAATGACCTTGGGTTCTATCCCCAGTGCCGCAAAAAACCCAAAAAAACAAAAGAACAAAAACAAAAAAAACTTCTACAGGAGAAAAGCAACTCGAGTCCCTCGGAGCTGGCTGCGCACTCTGCCCATTGAAGGCCTGCAGGGATTGCCCCCGGAGCGCTCCGGGGAGCTTTGCCAATGCTGTTCTTCCATTCACTTTGGTGAGGTCAGGCCTTCGCTTATTGCTGAAGTTGAAGATAAAATCAGCCCCACTGAGCCTGACCAAACAAGAGTCGACGGTGAGCACAGTGCCGGGTATAGCTCCCTAGCACAGTGTGTGCTTAGCCTGGGGGAGCCCTGGGTTCCATCCCCAGTACCACAAAAAACAGGAAAAGAAGCATAGACTTATTAAATGCCTGTGGTGCTGTACCACAGAGGTGCTTGCTACCATTTTCGAAGAAATGGAAGGAGAGAATCTGTGTCTAAGTCCTTAGGAATTCAACCTTTCCATGGAAACAGACCTCGAGAAGATATGGCAGCTGGATTCGAGTTACCTGAGGCCCTACTTTTAAAACTGAGGTATAAAATATATAGGACCAAATGACCACAGATCTAAGGAACATGGCAAGCCGTATCTGTGTACATTTGCTTTTTTTATCTTTTTTTTTTTTTTTTGGTATTGGGAATGGAACTCAGGGCATTCTACCTCCGAGCCACACCCCCACTCCTATTTTTTATTCTTTATTTTGAAACAGGGTCTCACTGAGTTGCAGAGGGCCGCACTAAGTAGCTGAGGCTGTCCGCGAACCGCGATCCTCAGGTCTCAGCCTCTCAAATGCTGGGATGACAAGCGCAGCAACACTAGAGCGGGATTTGATGGCTCCGAGGCAGCTCACTACACGCATTGCTAGCATTCCACTCCTGAGAGTGTTAGGACTTCCCTCTAGATCTCCCAGCAGGCACAGGATGTGGTAGAATGCTCCTACATTTTGGCTCCTGTGGTCAGTTCAGGCAGGTTTGACAAAGCGTACAACCAACATGTAAGTTAAATAAAGGTTACGAGTTGGTTTTATTTATCTATTATTTTGGCGCTCAAGGTTGAACCCAGGAAGAATTCAATAAATGACTCCTTCCTTCCCTCTCCCTTTCACTTTGCAAGAATTAGTGATTATAATTTCCACCAGTCATCCAGGGAGTGGCGAAGGCTAGTACAGACAGCCACTGCACATCGGGCTCCAACAAAGGGCTGTCAGGCAGTGACCGACTATGCTGCTATCGGGCTGCGCTCCTTCCGGCGTCTCTAAGCAGCCTTTCCTGATGTCAACTCAACCAGTTAATCTCCAGTCACTTGACATGTGGCTAGATAGAAACACGAATATACGTGCATACATCCTGTGCCACTGCCTTTACAGGCAAATTTATCTTAAAACACTGTGTGGTCTTTGGGAAATGCTGAAACCATGTTCAAGCTTAAGCCCTCACAGAGCAAGGGACATAGACTGGTTCCTTGGGAAATACTTATCTACACGAAGAGGTGCACAGATGTACAGATGGTGCTTTGTGGGTTTTCGCATACATCATTGCTTCACTGGATCTTTAGGACAACGCTAGAAGTAGGTGTGGCAGGCAACATCATTATTGCCATTCAGGAGGACAAGCTGAGCTCAGACAAGTTCACCAACGTGCTTGCCAGAAGTCAGCCAGCCTCCAAGTGCTAGAGGCAGCTTCAAACACTCACACATCATCTATTTAATTTTTTGGAGCTATTTGTTTTATACTCAGAACCCTAAATATTGTGTAATCACTGAACAACTCACTACATGAACAGTGGAGGTAAAGAATGAGACTTTTAGCCGGGTGTGGTGGTGCACACTTGTAGTCCCAGTACTTGGGAGGCTGAGAAAGGCAGAAGAAAGCTTCAAGTCCAGTCTCAAAAACTTAGTGAGATCCTGTTTCAAAATAAAAAAGGCTGGGAGTGTAGCTCCGAGGTAGAATTCCCCTGGGTCCAATCCTCAGTAAACACACACACACACACACACACACACACACACACACACACCCCTTTTATAAACAGAAGTATGGAGGTGCCCATAATTACAAAATTGCATTAGAAAAACTGTGATGGAACTGGGTTCCAGCTCTTAGTGTCCTGCGCTGTCTTTCAGTTGTGTGGTAGGCGAGTCAACTCAATACTCTCTCTATCCTCCTGTCTCCGCCTCCCAAGTCCTGGAGTATCGCTGCCACCACACCCAGCTCCTCTCCCTTCTTTTTCTCTCCTTCTACTCATTTCTCCCTCGTCTCTATTTTCCTTTTTCCCTCTCTCATTGCTTCTTTCCTCCCTTTTCTCTTTTTCTCGCCATCTCTGTCCCATCCCCCCTCTTTCCTTTTTCTTCTGAAAACCAGTTTACTTTCCAAATAATTCTTACCGTTTTTGAGCTGGTGAATCCAACGCTTTCTCAGTTCTTCAGTGGGGGAGAAAACATAGAGAGGCCCTTCATCATATACAACCTGGAGCAATGACACACAGACGCGGACAGTTCAGAGGAAGAGAAAAGAGGAAAGGCCCGGAAGCAGTGACTCTTAGGGCTCGGCTCCGTGCATTCCCTGGGGGGAAGCAAGGCAGGGCCTTCCGCCAGCGTGGAGCAGGCCTCAGGAGAGCTGCTTTCAGGGTTCCCGAACTGTTCAGATCCAGGGATGTAGGACTCAGAAGCTCTTCGCTTTTTGAATACTCCTAGGTCCTCTGGTACAGCCCTTAGTAGAGACAACAGGGTTTTTATTTCTCCAGTGAAGGGTAATTGATGGTCTTACTATTAAGCTCTGAGTTTGTACAAGAAGAGGACTGACGTGATGGTCTGCATACGTCAAGTCTCGATTGGCAGATATGAGTCATTCACTTGAACTGTATGAAGCGATTTTGGTTTGTTTGTGTAGTAGTGGGGATTGAACCCAGGGCACTCTTCCTCCAAGCTACACCCCTAGCATGATTTTATGTTTATTTGAAACAGGATCTTGCTAAGTTGCTGCGGGTTTTGCTAAGTTTGCTGAGGCTGTCATTAAACCTGTGTTCCTCCTGTCTCGGTCTCCTAAGTACTGAGATTACACTGTATGCCACCACACCTGGCTAATATGAGGGAAAATTTTAATTTATGGCTCCCTCATGACCATCACGACCTAATGGTCTCTCCTCACCAACATTAGCCAAAATAAATAAAATTCAGAACCGCAAACTTACTTCAAACACAGCAAAGCCTACGTTAAGCACTATCATCAAGTCAGTCAGTATTTTTGACTGCCTATCATGTTCAAGATAGCACCCTAGGGATTACAGAGATGCATGAAATACAAAACTTTGCTTCTTTATTTTGTGGCACTGGGGGTGGAACCCGGGGGCTTTCTACCTCTGGACTACACCTCCGACCTATTTTCTATTTTATTTGAAAACAGGGTGTCATTAAGTTGCTGAGAGCCTCGCTAAGTAGCTGAGGCTGGCTTCAAACCTGTGCGATCCTCCTGAGCCTCCCAAGCGCGGGGATTACAAGCGCGCTCCACCACACCTGGCTATAAAAGATTTGCTTCTAATCCTCATGGTTAGCAGACATCATACAGTGGGTATTAACATAAAATATAAATTAATGTTTAATTGTCTGCTTTCATCATTACCCACTAGCACAGCCGAACATCATCTTGCTGAAAGACGACAGGGAAAACTGTACCTAAACACCTTTCCTTTGCAAGCCTACGAGGGACATGAATAAGATACTTTGCCATTTCTTTCTGCTTATTATTCTTGCTGTGCACATAAATATAAATTCGTGAGGCTTTCTACTTCCTTTTCTGGTTTTCACGGTTACAGAGACAGTGAAGTTTACTTTTCAGGGACTTGAAGGCCACTGTCGTCACAGGCATGGCATGTGGCCTACAGAGTCCCCAGGATGTAAGCAAGCCAAAGTGAAGGTGGAATCTTGTCTCCTTTGTGACTGACACGGCACCTACCACATACATCGATCTCTCCAGCCATTTCTGACTAAGATGGAATTTAGGTTCGTGCATAAGAGCAAAGAGCCTTCCGCGTACTGAACTTGGTCATGCTCCTCTCCCCCCTCTTTGTCTTTTCACCCCACATGGGCAGCAGGAGACAGGCAGAGCCAGAGGAAGTGAAATGCTCACTCGACAGGCGGAACATCTTTCTTAATGTAGTGGTTATGGATGAGAAACACCATCATTGAATTTGCGCTGCTGTGTATTCTTTCAGAGGTATACAGCTGGGAAAAAACTATGTTACATCGGGCAAATAGAAAAGCAAACGCTAGCAGCCCCTGCTGGTCTCATTTCTTGGTCTAGTCATAACCAAGCCCTTGCTGGACGGACCGCAACCATCGGCCGAGCGTTTACCAAAGGAAGGCTTGCAGCTGCGAATCTGTGTCCTTTGCAACTCACGAGCATCTCTCGGGGACTGGAGAGCCATTCTCAAGAGTGTAACCATAAGAATAAGACCTTTCCTTAATATAAGAATATAATAAGGCGCCATGGAAGGACAGAACCCTGACTTGGGTCCTGACCAGCCCCTCGCCGCCGCCGGCAGTCTCATTTATACCACGCAGCCTCCTACTTGGCCTTCTCTGACTCGGCCCCCTGCTTGCTTGCAAAGTCGCTCTTCTGTTACGCGTTCCCCTTAGCTGTGCTGTGCATCCACCTCTGAGGGGAGGTCATCATGGTAGGTGGCCTCGCTTACTTTTCAGGGAATTGAAGGCCACTGCTGTCACCACAGACTTCACATAAGCTCTGCCAGTGTCTGATCCGTGACCTTATGATGTCAGGAGTCTGAAAAGTCCACCCTCAGATCATGCAAACATTGCCAATTTTTTTTTTTTTTTAGTACTAGGGATTGAACCCAGAGGCAGTTTTCCTCTAAGCTATACCTCCAGCCCTAATTTTTTATGCTTTATTTGGAAAAAGGATCTCACTAAGTTCCATGAAGCAGCGATCCACAGGTCTCAGCCTCCCAAGAGCTGAGATTACAAACATGCGCCACCATGCCCAGCTCTTAACTTCGTCATTTTCTGAGCACATGCCCCATGAAGAGCCGGGAAGACCGACCACACATGTGCAGGTCACTGATGCCTTACCACCAAACACCTTCTCCCATGACGTAAACACTGCTTCTTTATCCCCAAAGCATCAGACCGGGCGTGGTGGGCACGCTTGTCATCCCAGCATTCGGGAGGCTGAGACCGGAGGATTGCGGTTCGCGGCCAGCCTCAGCTACTTAGTGAGGCTCTCTGCAACTCAGTGAGACCCGGTTTCAAAATAAAGAATAAAAAATAGGGCAGGGGATGTAGCTCGGAGGTCAAATGCCCCTGGGTTTCATCTCCAGACCCGCAAAAAAAAAAAAATTATCCCCAAAGCATCACTAAACCCCATTGGGAAACATATTTGAGACATGGGTCTCTCACCTCCACACTTGGACACCTTGCATATAAATTTTCTTCTGCAAAAAGACACTCTGGGGGGGAGCAAAATGGACCTGGTATAGGAACACAGCTTCCTTGCCCCCTTCAAGCCTGCCCACTGGGAGCCAGTCTCCTTCCCGCTGCCCTGCACCCCGTCCCTCAGTGCTGCATTGCAGGGCCCTTTCCAGAACTGATGCGGTCCAGTAACTCACCTGGAAGGGGTACGGGAACCGTTCGATGATTGAAATCTGCTCCATCTCGCTGGACTCTTCACCCCTTCTCTGTAACAAAAGGTCTGGTTACTAGTTGACGCATTGTTCTGTTCTGGGTTTAGAAGTTCAGCATAGTTAAGACCGGGCGTGGTGGCGCACACTTGTCATCCCCGCATTTGGGAGGCTGAGGCAGGAGGATCGCGCAGGTTCAAAGCCAGCCTCAGCTACTTAGTGAGGCTCTCAGCAACTTAGTGAGACCCTGTTTCCAAATAAAATATAAAATAGGGCTGGGAGTATAGCCCGGAGGTAGAAAGCCTCTGGGTTCCACCCCCAGTACCACCAAAAAAAAAAAAAAAAAGGGCTGGAGTAGCTCAGAGGCAGGATGCCCCTGGGTTCCATCCCCAGTATTAAAATCAATCGATAAATTCATTGGACAGATAACCAAACATCCTTAGGAGTAAAAACAATAGCAAAATACACTAGCAATGAAATACCATTTTTCTTGGCTGTCTAATATTCGCCAGGTGTGGTGATGCACACCCATAATCCTAGTCCTTGGAAGGCTGAGGCAGGAGGATCGCAGCTTCTAGGCCAGTCTCGGCAATTTACCAATGCCCTCTTCAACTTAGCAAGACCCTTTTTCAAAATAAAAAAACAAAATAGGACTGGGAGTGTAGCTCGGAGGTAGAATGCTCCAGAATTCAATCCCCAGTAACACAAAAATTAACTAATATTTAATGTATCCAATATTATTAAGAACTTAGAGACTTCCGGGAAGATGGCGACCGAGAAAAGCGGGGCTTAAGAGTCCTGCTAACAACCAATCTCCATTACCACAAAAAGAGCGCCTTTCATAGCCAGAAAACACCATCACCAGAAAAACAAAAAAACCACCAGGCTCCAGAGAGAAAGCGGACTGAGAACAGAGCTCAGGGCCACAGAGGAGATACACCGGCCTCACGCCCGAGGACGCGGCAGCAGCGCCATACTGCCGGCGGCAGCGGCGAGTTCACCGGACGGCTACAACAAGCCGAGGTGAGCCGATGCGGAACAGCCAGGCGGGATCTTTCGGCGCAGACAGCATTTAAAGCTCCCAGTGGCTGAGCTCAGCACACGCTGCAGGGATTCAGAGTGGAAATCAAAACCAGAGAAGAAAAAATACGCCAGCCTCATGGCCGAGGGCGTGGCAGAGGCGCCATATTGCCACCGGCGGCGGCAGCAGCAGTGAATTCACCGAGTCCAGTACAGCTACATCTACGTACTCAAGAACAGTGAGTCAAATTGCGGGCCACAGAGGAGAAATCCCAGTATTGTGCCTCCTGGGACTTGACCCAGTGAGGCAGTGGTGGTGGCAGAGATATCACACCATAGGAGAGCGTGCAACCTGGCACCCCCCATAGTTTAAAGTAGCCTCTATCGACTCCCTGGGTCGGAGACTCTGTGATACAACCCAGTAAAGGAGTAGTAGGGTCTGAGATAATACAGACTCGAGATCCAGAGCACCTTAAGTGAAGCCATAGTGACCCAAGGGAAGAACCCAGAGAAGGCACAAACCTCCGAAATCATGGGAAAGAGGAATAACACTGAAGTAATGAATGTGCACAACCCCACAACATCAGAACCCGATAAAACAGAAAATCAGAGATTTCTAGAAGATCAAATCAGGAAAATAACTGTAGAAATAATAGAGGTGCTTCGAAAAGAACTCAGAGAGAGCCAAAAAGAGATAAAGGATGCAATTAATGAAGTAAAGGCCTCAATTCAAAGCACAAACAACCGATTAGACCACATGGAGAACAGAATCTCGCTCTTAGAAGATGAGCAATCCAAAAATGAATGCATAGTTTCTAATCTAGAAAAAGATATCCAACAGGAGGAATCTGACATTGAAGAAATATGGGTCCATCTTAAGAGAGCTAACCTAAGAATGATTGGAATAGAGGAGGGAAAAGAAAGTGATACCAAAGGGATCAACAATCTCTTCAAGGAAGTAATATCAGAAAATTTTCCAAATATAGAGCAAGAGGTTGATACACAGATCCAGGAAACTTATAGAACTCCCTTTAGACAGGATCGGAGAAGAGGATCCCCACGCCACATAATTGTCAAAATGACCAATGTGGAAGCCAAGCAGAGAATCTTAAAGGCAACAAAAACAAAGGGCCAAGTGACATTCAGAGGCAAACCAATTAGAATCACTCCAGACTTCCCAAACCAAGTCATGAGAGCCAGAAGGGCTTGGAGTAACATATTCCAAACTCTGAAAGAAAACAACTTCCAGCCAAAAATTTCCTATCCAGCAAAACTTTCTATCAAATTAGATGGAGAAATAAGAAGCTTCCATGACAAACAGAAACTGAAGGAATTTATGTCTTCAAAACCAGCGCTAGAGAAAATACTCAAAGAGATTAACTACAAAGAAGAAATAGGTAACACTCACCAGAACCAGAGAAACAAGAGTTTCCATCCAACAGACAACTAAGATTGGTTATCTGTGGAGATTCATTATTTATGTTAGTCTTTTACCTATCTCTAAATTGTATTGTTTGCCTTTATTGTTGTTAATTTTTAGGATTTCTAGTTGGAATATTAATATACCTTCAGATATAGCATTTGGAAATATTTTATCCAATTCTATCAGTAACTTTTAACTCTTTTTACATTGTCTTTGGATATACAATATTTTCTTTTATTTTTTAGGGAGTTTGTATATTCTTCTGTTGCCTGTGCCATTGAAATCATATCCAAGAAATCACTGCCAATTTCAATGTTGTGAGGTTTTATGACCCAGATTTTCTCCTAAAAGTTTATAGTCTTAAGATTTATATTTATGTCTTTTATCTAGTTTGAGTTAATACTTGTATGTGGGATTAGGTAAGGGTCCAATTTTATTCTTTTCCATGTAATTATTATTTTTCAACAATATTTAGTTAAAAGATTATTATTTCCACCACCAAATCTTCGTGGAAACCTTGTCAAAAATAACTTGACAATATAGGGAAGAAGTTAGCTCTAGGCTTGTATTTAACTCCAATGGTCTATATATCTGCCTTTAGAACAGTACTACACTGTTTCAATTATTGTAGCTTTATATGGTTTGAAATCAGAAAATATACATCTTCTAGCTTTGTTTTTGCTTCGAGATTGTTTTGGGTATCTAGAGTCCATATTCCATATCAGGATAGATTTTTTTCTGAAAAATAAATATATGATAGTTTCACCTAAAAAAAAGAAAAAAATATTCTCTGGTAAGAAAGAAAGCAAAAAGAAATATTGAAATGTTATCTTTAAGACATCAAAAGCTTGGTATCAGACAAATGAAACTGTTATGTGAGATTATCATTTTTAATTTTGGATAAATTGCTATAATACTAGATGTCAACCACTAAGCCAAGCATGGGAGGGAGGGATGGGGAGAGAATGGGGTGGGGATCGGGTGGGGGCTGACTGGGCGATGTGTGCATGTATGTCTACAAAAGTTTGTATCCCACTATGATGTATGAATACAGTGCACCAATAAAATAAAATTAAAAAAAAAAGAACTTAGAGAAATATTCTCAGAGATAGCTTGTAGGAGTATATGAATTCTAATTCTACTTTTAGAAAACAAAATAGTTTAAAAAGATAAAAATGAACAAAGTATACAGATTTCATAAACAGAAGAAAATTTTGATTATAAAAATAAGAATATGAGAAATACACAGAGATGTATGCCTGGATGCTCCTCTCAATGTGGTTTGCACTGTCAAATACTTGGGAAGAAATTACATGTGTAAGAATAGGAGATTAGTTAAACAAATTATAATACATCCGAGACAGGGCACACCACGCGGTCTTTAAAAGTGTGCTATTAAAGTATATCTATTGTCATGGGGAATGGATTCTCATTTATTGTTAAATTAAAGAGCATGGAGGTGGAGAAAAAGAAAAGGTAGGTTACAAAAAAGATGTATAGTATGATTCCATAATCTAAATATATAACATATATACCCATCAATATGCATGCATCGCTGGTGGGTGGAGAAAAAGATCTCCAAATCTCGATATACCAACACATTAACAGACTTTTTAGCTGGATAATGGGATTAGGCATCCTTTTATCTTATTTTTGTGGTTCTTAGATATTTTCCAGTTTCTGTAATACATGCGGACTGCTCTTTTAATAGGGGGAAATAGTATTTAAAAAAAATCAATACAAAGTTGGGCGTGGTGGCGCACTCTTGTAATCCCAGGGATTGGGAGGCTGAGTCCGGAGGATCGCACGGGTTCGAAGCCGGCCTCGGCTACTGAGTGAGGCTCTCAGCAACTCAGTGAGACCCTGTTTCCAAATACAGAATAAAAAACAGGGCTGGGGGTGTAGCTCAGAGGTCGAATGCCCCTGGGTTCCAACCCCAGTACTGCCCCCCAAAAAATTAAGAATTAAGCAAACTTAAGCTGGTGCTATACATGACTCCAGGTGGGGGTGCTCTGCATAGGAAGCAAAGAGGCCGAGACTCGGCTAGCCGATCCGGGGAGGACTTCATGGCAGCAGGACTTGGCTCCACACTGCATAAAGCCACCGGGCTCTTCACAGGGAACTGAAAAGTCCCCAGCCTCTTCAGGCCAGCAGCTCCCCTGTGTGACTCTGGTCTCTTACCGGAATCTGTCTTTCAGGGGGAGGGTTCTTTTCAGGAACCACCGTCTCTACGCAGGTAATCTTCTCAACATCTATTGAGCCCTTCTTACTGCCTCTTCTCTGAGAAAGAAATGAGGGAGACAACGGAGGAAGTGAACGGTGAATGAGCCGCAGAAGATGAGGTTTGTTATCGAGTCATTCGACTTGCTGAGGTGGCACCCACATTCTACGTCAGAATCTATCATTTCAAAACAACTTAAGCCGGCGTGGGGGCGCGCTCTTGTCATCCCAGCATCAGGGAGGCTGAGACAGGAGGAGCTCAGTTCCCGGCCAGCCTCAGAGTACTTGGCGAGGCCCTTGGCAACTCAGGGAGACCCTGTTTCAAAAGAAAGAATAAAAAACAGGGCTGGGGGTGGAGCTTGGAAGTAGAATGCCCCTGGCTCCATCCCCAGCACCACGTGGACACGCCCAAAACAGAATGACTTAAGCCGGGCCTGGTGGCTTGTAATCCCGCCAAGTACTTGGGAGGCCGAGAGAAAAGGATCACAGGCTCAAGGCTCGCTCAGCTACTTAGTGAGGCCCTCCACGACTTAGTGAGACCCTGTTTCAAAATGAGTAAAAAATAAGGCTGGGAGTGTAGCTTGGAGGTATGCTCTTGGGTTCCATCCCTAGTACAGCATAATAATAATAATAATAATAATAATAATAATAATGATGTAACCTTCTTTGACTACCAAGTAGAGGACAAATACTAGGGAAGAGTAAAAAATTGCATGCACTTTTGTCATCAGAAGTCATGAAGCAAACGCCGGGCGTGGTGGCGCACGCTTGTCATCCCCGCCCTTGAGAGGCGGAGACAGGAGGATCGCGCAGCTTCGAAGCCAGCCTCGCTGGCTTAAGAGACCCTGTTTCCAAATAAAAATATAAAAAATAGGTCTGGGAGTGTAGCCCGGAGGTAGAAGGGATTCCAGAAACCCCAGTACCACCACAAAAAAAAAAAAGTCATGAAGCAATTTCCAAATCTTGAATTTAATTCTCAACAATTTTTTTAATAACTACTTGCCCAAAATTGCAAGATTCCATGGTAAGACTCCTCCTGTGGCTTCTTAGCACTTTTAACTTTTTGCCGCAGCAAGGCTGTAACTAGTTCCGGTCTAGAAAATATTGTGCTAGCCAGGCATGGCGGTGCGCGTCTGTAATTGTGGTACTTGAGAGGCTGAGACAGGAATGTCCCAGGTTTGGAGTCAGCCCCAGCAACTTAGCAAGACTCTATTTCAAAATAAAAAATAAAAAGGGCTAGAGATGTAGCTCAGTGGTAGTGTGCCCCGAGGTTGACTCCCCAGTTCCAATGTGCACGCGCGTGCGCACACACAGACACACACACACACAGGAAAGTATTTTGCTGGGTTTGAATGCACCTAAGGCTATTCTGCCTTCCTCTTTCCCTCCTGCCAAGGGAAATGGACCTTTTCCCCAGAGAAGGTCTAAGGCCAAGTCCCTGAAATCGGGAAACTTACCCCGCGTTCAAAGTCATACTCATAGTAGGAAAGTTTATGCACCGTCAGAAGAAAGAGGCGCTTCTTGAAGTTTAAAGGTGATGTTTTCTTTTTCTGCTGGGAGCGCTTCAGAAAGATGCTCTCCAGTATCACCGCCGCCATCACTTCTTTCTGGAGCTTACTGGCGTGCTGTTGATGGTGGAAGTTGTTGAGGTTCCAGCACATGAGTGCTCAGCCCTCCCGACTACCCCTCAGCTCAGAGCCCATTTCAGATGCCACAAAACTGTGTAAAGCCAACAAAGAGCTTCAGTGCTGCCTTCACCCTCCTCCCATGCTCCCCAAGCCCTGCCGTCTTCAGGTGTGACAGATGTTTGACTCCAGGATCGGTTCTAGGGATTGATTCTATGTCATGGAAGCACAAAAACAAGGTTCTCCTATCAGGCAGCGGGGTGCTCTGGACGTCAAATAGCATGTGGCTGTGTGCTTGGTGATGTCTAGAGGCGGCTTTACCTCTTTGCCCTTTTGTGATCCATGTACAGAATCGGTGAGCAGCACATCTGTGCAGCTGCTGACCCTGATATTCCCAGAAGTAAAGGCAGGTGCAAGAACTCCACTGAGACAGACGGCGGACTTTCAGTTCCCAACCCCTCAACCGCAACTGTGGTCTATCTCCCTCCCTCCCTCCCTCCCTCCCTCCCTTCCTCCCTCCCTTCCTTCCTGCTTTCCTTCCTGCCTGCCTGCCTTCCATCCTAGGGATTAAACCCAAAGATATTCTAACTCTGAGCTACATCCTCAGCCTTATTTTATTTTTTATTTTGAAACAAGGTCTCACTAAGTTGCTGAGGGCCTCTGTAAATTGCTGAGGCTGGCCTCAAACTTGGAATCCTTGGTCCTCAGCCTCCTAAGTACTAGGATTACAGATGTGCACACTGTGCCTGACTAAACTAATGGCATAGTCTCATGCACCAGTCATTCACCTAAAGCTTATGTACAACCCTATTTCTGATTTCAAACTTTCTTTTTTTTCTTTATCTCTTTTTTTGGTGGTACGGGGAGTGGAATCCAGAGGCTTTCTACCTCTGGGCTATACTCCAGACCTATTTTATTGGGAAACAGGGTCTCACTAAGTTGCTGAGAGCCTCACTAAGTAGCTGAGGCTGGCTTCGACCTGCGCGATCCTCCTGTCTCAGCCTCCCAAGCGCGGGGATTACAAGCGTGCGCCACCACGCCCGGCTTGATTTCAAACTTTCATTAGAAAGATAAAGTGATAACAAATACTGTCATAAATATGGATTGCTAAGTAGGTAATAAAAATATCAGCTGGGTGTGATGGCACACGCCTGTAATCCCAGTACTTGGGAAGCTGAGGCAGGAGGATCTCAGGTTCGAGGACAGTCTTAGCAATGTAGTGAAACTCTCAGTAGCCTAGTAAGATCCTGTTTCAAAGCAAAAAATAAGCCGGGCGTAGTGGCACATGCCTGCAATCCCAGACTTGAGATGCTGAGATAGGAGGCTCTCGGATCCGGGGCTAGCCTCAGCAGCTTAGTGAGGCGCGCAGCGACTTGGTGAGACCCTGTTTCCAAATGAAAAATGAAATGGCTGGGGATGTAGCTCAGAGGTAGAATGTCCCTGGGTTCAACCTCCAGCACAATGCAAATAAAACAGGGCTGCAGATGTAGCTCACAGGCAGAATGTTCCGGAATTCAATACCCAGTACGCCCAAAACAAAAACAAAACAACAAAAAACCAGCCTTCTCTATGAATTTTGTTAGAAGCAGGGTTTTTCCCCTATGATGAGGGTAGGATTTTTTGTGACTTGGGGGCGCCATGGAAGTAGAATGAATAAAGCCAGCGGTTCTCTTCTCAGGCGTTGCTTAGACTAGGAGAGAAAGGCAGTGGTTTTATGGAAGCCCGAGGCGGTCCATGTGGTTATTTTGTTCTTTCCTGCGGCACAGATGACTCTCTTATCATGCTGGGAAGACAAAAATAGATGAGAGGAAGCAGGATGTTCACAGCGGTCGCCTCGCCCCGTGTGCCGCGGAGAGGCCACTGTTTTCTCGGTGCGTTGGTTCAATACTTTGTAAATGATCTTTGGTGAAAAACTAGGCAAAGGTGCAAAACTTTGCCCACGCCCGGCCACGCAGCCCCTTCTCTGACTCCCTCATGGGAGTGACAAACAGGCTCACAACATCAGTCGTTAGAAACATTCAGTTTCAGCTACAGTTTCCAAAAGGTTCCTTTTTAACATTACACTTATTTATTTACCCAGAAATAGTGGTAATCAAGTAATAACACTCTATTCTTAGGATCCTGTACTAATACCACATTGGTTTCATGTGGATTACAATTAAATACCTATTTGCAATCAAAGACCCACATTACAAAGAAGATAAAACCCTAAAGAAATTGAGTAGTAAGCCAGGTGTGCATAAGCCTATAATCCCAGTTTGGGGAGGCTGAGATAGAAGGATTGCAGGTGTGAGGCCAGTCTCAGCAACTCAGTGAGGCCCTCAGCAACTTAGTGAGACCATGTTTCAAAATAAAAGATGAAATAGGGCTGGGGATGTAGCTCAGAGATAGAATGCCTCTGGGTTCAGTCCTCAGTACAGAAAGAAAGAGGAGGGGAGGGCATGGGAGGGGAGAGGAGAGGAGAGGAGACGAGAGGAGAGGAAAGGAGAGGAGCAAAAGGAACTCAGGCCATAGACTAGGGACGCAGCTCAGGGGTAGAGCACTGGCCCGCACGGGCCAGGTACCACAGACAAAACGAACGAAAGGGAGTGGCATAGCAGTGAATGGGACCAGAAGCACCCTAAGGAGCCAGGCGCAGCTCACTTGTTGAGCGGAGCAGAGCCCTCGCGTGCTCAGCTTTGTTGGGATACTAGGTCTGGGCGATGCGGCCTGCTCAGTCCCCGCACGTGCTTCAGTCTTGGCCTCTGTCCTTATTTCCGGTGCAAGAGGCCGTTCTAGATGCCGCCTGTATTCTTTGTCCAATGGGCGTAGCGCGTACAAGAGGAAGGCCTCTGCGGTCTCAGCTGTCTGCCTCGGGCGAGGCGCAGTGCTGGTCTCAGTGTGAGGAAGTGAGCGAGCCTCTCGTTGGCCAGCACCTCCAAGAGGGAAGCAGGCCTCTGCGCTCCATCACTGGCTGGAGGGTTCCCGCCGCCGTGCACGCTGTGGGATTCCCTCTGGGGGGAGCACTTCTCTTGTCTTCTCTGTGATAGACTCACGCGGCCTGAAAGTGCAGCGGCTCTTCCTCAGGCACCACAGACCCATCAGCCGGCCACGGCAAAGAAGAGGCACCACCTTTATGTCCGCCAGAAGGCGGGCACACCATGGACTGCTTTGCATTATTAGTTTTCTGTGGTACTGGGGATGGAACCCAGGGACACTCTACCTCTGAGCTACACCCTCAGCCCTATTTTTTATTTTGAATCAGGGTCTCACTGAATTGTAAAAGGTCTCACTAAGTAGCTGAGGCTGGCCATAAACGGCGATCCTCCTGTTTCAGCCTCCCAAATGCTGGGATTACAGGTGTCTGCCACCATGGCCGGCTGGACAACTTCGCATTAAAGGGCATAACTTCTTTTTTTGTTTATTTCGATGTACTGGGGATGGAATCCAGGGTCATTCTACCTCCTAGCTACACCCCCAGCCTCCCAAATGCTGGGATTACATGCGTGTGCCACCACACCTGGCTTGGACAGCTTTGCATTAAAGGGTAGAGCTTCTGCGCTCCTTATTGTGGAAGGCCCCAACATTTTCCTCTAACAAGTTCAGCAGCCTCCAGAGACAATGCGACCACAAAGTACTGATAGTGTGGCTGACGCTGCGCCTACACAGGGAGGGGAGGTGGGGTAGAAACATACCCCACACACGCATGGATACTGTTACTTGAATGCAGAAGCAAAGGAGAACTAGCCAGGCGTGGTGGCGCTCGCTTGTAATCCCAGCATTCGGGAGGCTGATACAGGAGGATCCCTGTTTGTGGCCAACATCAGCTACTTAGTGAGGCCTCCTCCTCCTCCTCCTCCTCCTCCTCCTCCTCCTCCTCCTCCTCCTCCTTCTTCTTCTCCTCCTCCTCCTCCTCCTTCTTCTCCTTCTCCTCCTCCTCCTCCTCCTCCTCCTCCTTCTCCTTCTCCTCCTCCTCCTCCTCCTCCTCCTCCTCCTCCTCCTCCTCCTTCTCCTCCTCCTCCTCCTCCTCCTTCTTCTCCTCCTCCTCCTCCTTCTCCTCCTCCTTCTCCTTCTCCTCCTCCTCCTCCTCCTCCTCCTCCTCCTCCTCCTCCTCCTCCTCCTCCTCCTCCTTCTTCTTTTTTGTAGGTCCGAGGATGGAAGCCAGGGGCATTCTACCTCTGAGCTATACCTCCTGCCCTATTTTTTCTTCTTTATTTTGAAACAGGGTCTCAATGAGTTGCCGAGGGCCTTGCTAAGTAGAGGCTGTCCACAAACTGTGATCCTCTGGTCTCAGCCTCCCAAATGCTGGGATTACAAGCGTGCGCCACCATGCCTAGCTATAGTGAGGCTCTTTTCAACTCAGTGAGACCCTGTTTCAAAATAAAAAAATAAAAATTAGGGCTGGGCGTGGTGGCACACACTTATAATTCCAGCATTCGGGAGGCTGAGACCAAAGGATCGCAGTTTGCGGACAGCATCAGCTACTTAGTGAGGCCCTTTGCAACTCAGTGAGGCCCTTTTTCAAAAACTAAAAAATAGGGACTAGAGGTGTAGCTTAGAGGTACAATGCCCTTGGGTTCCATCCCCAGTACTGCAAAATAAATAAATAAAAAAATAAGTAATAGACCAAGTTCTTCGTTGAGGGTAGTCATGCCACGATTTCCCATTATTAAAGTGCAGTGCTCGGGCTTTCACACCTGTGCAGCCTCTCTGCTCCATGTGCAACAGCAGAATTCACAAGGAAGCTTCGTAATACAAGTCTAGTCACATACAACTGCACGATTCCCAAGACTTCATGACACAGCGTGTTTATGCTTACAACATAACACCCTGCTAAGGACAACAGTAAGCCAGGCGACGTGGTGCATGCCTGTAATCCCAGTGCATGGAGGCCAAGACCAGAGGATTGGCCAAGTGCGGTCCATTTTGAAATAACTAATTATGTGGGACTGGGGGTGGAGCGTGGAGGTAGAATGGCCCTGGGCTCAGTCCCCAGTACCACTCAAAAAGAGACAAAGACAAGAGCAGAGCTCATTCAGAAAACCATACGTGCTGTCTAGGAATGGAGCGAGCCCAGGAGATACTAGCGAGAAACAACCGGTCCACAGTACTTGAAAGAGCGACTTAAGGAGAGCATCCAGGAATCAATGCTCTCTCGTCATTTCTGTTAAAGTGCTTCTGAATTGCTCAGCAAGATTCTGGTCATTCCCTTTCTCTCTGTAGGGGAATGGAAGGGCCCTTCAGTTTTTCTCTGTGCCATCTACCTCTCAGATATTTTATTTTACCTATATTTATTATTTATTTCTTTATTTTGTGGTCCTGGGGATGGAACCCAGGGGCATTCTACCTCCGAGCTACACCCCAGCACTAGTTTTTATTCTTTATTTTGAAACCGGGTCTCACTGAGTTGCAGAGGGCCTCACTAAGTAGCTGAGGCTGCCTGTGAACTGTGATCCTCCCGTCTCAGCCTCCAGATACATATTAAAAAAAAAAAAATTGTAGTGCTGGGGATGGGAGGCGCGACCTTGCACATGCTGGGCAAGAGCTCTACCACTGAGGTCCGCCTGCAGCCCCGCCCGGCATTTTACATATATTATTTCGCTTGTCCTCCACAGCAAGCAGATGGGGCAACTGGGACTCGGAGGGGTGATGTGACCGGTCCGAGTGCGTCCATCTGGGGCGCGCTCCAGCACCTCCAGCCCTCGCCGTCCCGGTGGCTCTTCGTTATTCCTAGACTGGCCGTTTGGCCCGTGAGAGTGAAGGACGCCAGCTCTCCGCGCCCCGCCCTTCCCCACGATGTCATTGGAAACATTGGGACAGACTACTCGGCATGTTCTGTGAGCGTTCAGCAAGAGCAGAAATGGGGGGATCCAGGAGACGAGAGGGGACTCAGGACCCTGGCTCACTTCCTCTGTACACGCCACCAGGCTGGTTACGAGGATCTGTCCCTGTTCACTGGCAGTGTCCTGCCCACATGAGGACCCTTCTCAGCCTCATCAGGTTTTTTTTTCTTTTACATTTTTTGACCTTAAATCCCCATCTCCTTAAGGAGATTGAATATATTTTCTTATATATTCTAAAATATTTCCAAACAAAAGTACAGGGGATAATTAACTCTATTGGATCCCAGTATTGTGCTGTGATTGCATCAAGGAGATGTTTTTAAGGAATTAGATACTGGCCAGCATGGTGGCGCATGCCAGCAATCTCGGTACTTAGGAGGCTGAAGCAGAAGGATCGCAGTTTTGAAGCCAGCCTCGGCAACTTAAGTGAGACCCTGTTTCAAAAATAAAAAGTGCTGGGGGTGTAGCTCAGACGTAGAATGTTCCTGCGTTCAATTCCCAGTACCGAAGGGGAAAAAAGAAATGAAATACTATCACCAAAGCCAAGACTCCTTTGTGTACGCTACAGGCCAATCCTCTTCCTCTTTAGCAGCTCCCAGTGTCTTGAGTGTAGTGTTTGTCGTCCCTGGGCATGTTTTTATAGTATTGCTACATATGCACGTATCTACAAAAAGTATATAGTATTGGTCTGCAATGTTTAAAAGTTTTGTATGTAAGTGGTATATATTCTCTAGCCACTTGCTTCTTCCATGAAGCGCATCGTGATTTATCTAGGTAGTTCTAGTTCAAATGTTCTGCGTATGTGTGTCTGGTGCTGGGGACTGAACCCAGGGCTATGCCACCTCCTGGCTGCATCCCAGCCCTATTTATCTTTTGTTTGAAATAGGGTCTCTCTAGGTTGCTCCAGGGGGACCTCGCTAAATTTTTGAGGCTGGCTTTGAATCTGTGATCCTCCTATCTCAGCCTCCCACGTACTGAGATTACAGATGTGTGCTAACACGTCTAGCTTAGTTCATATATTTTAATTAATTGATTTTTAACATTGAATATTGAACCCAGGGTCTTATGGATAAATGCTCCAGCACTGAGCTACATCCTCAGCCCTTTTTATTTTATTTTTAAGATAGGGTGTTGCTAAGTGAGTTGCTGAGGCTGGCCTCAGAGTTGTACTGCTCCTGTCTCAGCCTCCTTGGTAGCTGGGGTTACAGGCCTATGCCACTGCGCCTGGCTTGGTTTCTACATTCATTTTCTATCCCTAGAGTGTTTACCTGGTAAATATGGCCCGATCTGTTTCCCACTTTCCTGTTGATAGGCATTTAGGCTGTTCGCTCTCGGTTATAAACAATGCCATGGACGTCCTGGTGTCTGTGACGAGAGTCTTCGCTTCCAGAATGAAATCTTAGCTACTCAAGCAAAGCGGCGAACCGGCCCTTCTTATCTTTTGGACTCTGCACTCTGTTATTCCTTGTTCCCCTTTCAGTTCTATCTTCCCGATGCTTCACTATGGGATCTAAAAAAATAATCAACTCTATCGAGAGGGAGAATACAACTGATGAACTAAATCTGACCCACTGAACATCTCTTCTCAGGCCAAGAAGCACCCCTCAGGTGCTGATTGACATTTCTTTTAGGGGGAGCGGTTAGTACTGGGGACTGAACCCAGGGGCATTCTACTCCCAAGCTATACCCCCAGCTCTATTTTAGACTTTATTTGGAAACAGGGTCTCACTAAATTGCTGAGAGCCTCACTAAGTAGCCGAGGCCGGCTTCGAACCTGTGCGATCCTCCTGTCTCAGCCTCCCAAGCACGGGGATTACGAGCGTGTGCCACCACACCCGGCTTACTCTTTTCATTTCTTTTTTTTTTTTTTTGGAGGTCAGGGGGTGGAACCCAGGGACATTCTACCTTCGAGCTACCCCCTGCCCTACTTTTTTTTTTAATTCTTTTTCTTTTGAAACCTGGTCTCACTGAGTTGCAGAGGCCTCACTAAGTAGCTGAGGCTGTCCGCGAACCGTGATCCTCAGGCCTCAGCCTCCCCAATGCTGGGATGACAAGCGTGCCCGCCACGCCCGCCTGTTTTCATTTCTGAAACAGGGTCTCACTGAATCGCGAAGGGCCTCCCCAAGTAGCTGAGGCTGTCCGTGAACTGCGATCCTCCAGTCTCGGTTCACCGAATACTGGGATTACAGTGTGTGCGGCCACACCAGGCTTCTTCTGCTCCATTTATTATCATTTATCTGTTTATTTATTGTAATACTGGGGATTGAACTTGGGAGCATTCTACCTCCGAGCTACACCCCCAGCCTTATTTTGGGGGAACTCATTAAGTTGCAGAAGTTGCTGGGGCTGATCTTGAACCTGTGAGCCTCCTGTCTCAGCTTCCCAAGTACTGAGATTATAGGCATGTGCCACCACGCCCATCCTAGAATCATTTTTAAAACGCTGCTTTTATAGCAGACTGATCTATTTTTTTCACTGCTTTGGTACTCTTGAATTTCCGTATATTCTAATCCCCAACTTGTCTAAAATAACTTCTCTTGGCTGTCTAGAATTCCCTCCTCCTAGAGGTGGGCTAGTAGACAGTAGATTTCCATCTCAGGGAGCCAGAGCAGTGAGAGGAGCTTCCAGAGAGGACACGGGAAGGGTGGGAGGGACCGGGCTGGGATTAAAGCATGGGTCTTAGGAATGCTCTCTGATCACGCTCTGCGCATGGATCGCCATGGAAACTGGAAGTTGCACGTGGCCCAATTGTTTCAGGGTCCTCAGGGAAGTTCTCCCCTCCCTCCCCTCTGGCTTCACGCACAACCCAGCAGCTGTGGAGTGAAAGAGGTCAAGGTCTCTCCTCCACCTTCTTACTGCACAGCACCTCCTCTGCTTCTTAAGACTCAGCAATCACATTTCAGCGCGACCGAGGGGAAAACAGCAGGTATGTGATGACTGTTTGGAGAACACTCAGACTGGTTTTCAAAAGCCGTATCTTCCCCTTGTACCTAAGTGACTTCCCGGTATGGGTCTAGTCCACAGGGAGGCAACTCTATAGGAAGTGTGTTCGAATGGACCTAACAGATCGCGGGGCTCATTTACACCTGCACCAATGCCCTACAAGCAGATGGGAGTTCCGTTAGCGCTCACAGAAGGAACTGACGAAGGCTTCTAAACAAAAGCAGCAGCAGCCATAAGCAGCGGGAATTTGGACTTTAACACAGCGATACTTGAGTTTCAACATGAAAGGGCCAGAATAGAGCAGATAGGGCAAGCCCTGAGGGATATGCTTTGAGTGTAATGCTTTCGGTTTCCATGAGTATTTGCATCTTGTGGCTTACGTGGAGGGCAACATTATTTTATCAAATAATCGAGGCTCCTGAAAGGACACGGCACTCTTGTTTCAGGGGTTTGCAAGCAAAATGAGGGAAGGAGCAGAACCGCAGATGACAGAAAGAAAACAGCCCCTGAGCTGTGCAGGCCCCTCCCCAGCCTCTAGGCTTTGATGACACTCGATTGTGGAAACGTCCGTGCAGAACGCTGACTTTCAGTAGCTGGAAAACTGGCATTCCTTTCGGAGGTCTGTCTGGCAACTCATCAAAGAATGTCTCAATCAGGGTCAGCAATCCCTTCTTTTTGTTTTGGTTTGAGGGACTGAACCCGGGGGAATTTGATCTCAGAGCCACATCCCTAGCCTGATCTTATTTTTTATCTTGAAATAGGGTCTCGCTATGTTGCTGAAGCTGGCCCTGAGCCTGCCATTCTCCCGTCTCAGCTGCAGGAGACTGGGATTATAGGCGCAGGCCACAGCGCCTGGCAAGCAATCCCTTTCATTCGGAATTCCAAAGCTCTGGATAGCTCTTACGGGATCACTGGCGGGTGCTAGGGAGATTAAATAATAGCAAATGCGGAGACCCGGCATTTGCTATCGCCAGGTTCTGCTTTAATGCCTTTCGATTTCTTTACACATTGATTCCCCAATTGCCTACAGCCACCTTATGGGGAAGGTACTAGGCAGATAGGGAGGGGGAAGCGAAAAGGAAAGAGAGCCGGTGGCACCGGGCACAGCACATCAAAGCTGTGGCTGAAGCCAGCTGTGGTGGCGAACGCCCGTGACCCCAGGGGTGGAAGGCTGAGACAGGAGGGTCGCTGCTTCCAGGCCTGACTCGGCAACTCAGAACAACCCTCAGCAACTGAGCAAGCCCTGACTTCAAAACAAACAATAAAACAGGCTGGGGATAGAGGGCAGAGGCAGAACAGCTTTGGGCTTGACGTCTAGTACCACAAAGAGCAAGAAAAGTTCAATGATTACTACACGCTGCCTCTCAGTCGGCGGATACGGTAAGGGAAAAGTAAAAGGTTGTAAAGAAGAGGGGTACAGGTAGAGAAAGGAGGAGGAGGAGGAGAAAATGAGAGGCTCAATAACGAAGCGCTGAGCAACCGAGCCCTGCACATGGGAGGCGATGGTAAGAGAAAGCTGCACGAGGCCTGCAGCGCTGTGCGTGGGCCGAGGCGGCGGCTCCGGCCAGGCTCTTCCCACCAGTACCAGGCCGTGCAGCGGCCACACCACCGACCCAGCCAGGGCTGATCAGGGCAACAGCTGGCCTGCCGGGAGCGGGGAGTCCCGCCGCCAGCCGTGCCCGGGCCTTCCCCAGCTGGCGTCGCCCACTGCGGCCGGGGAGCTTTGGCCGTCTTCTCAGATAAGCCCACTCGTACAACGTCTTCTTCTAAGGGCCTCATTGAGCCAGCGTACACTTGGTTCCCAAGCAGCAGCCCCCCAAAGGGCCTGCTACTCCTCCCAGCACTTGCTGCCTGTCCGGACGGTCCCCTCAGGTCACCTCGTTCTTCCCGTCCCCCCCCCCCCCCAGTCCTCCTCAAAAAGGGCCCTCCCGGCCCCTCTGCTCCCCAGGAGGGACTGCCAGGCCCGGTGCGGTGACACTCCCCCCTCCGCCTGCCCGCGGATGGATGGCACCATGCTCTCTCTGGCCTTGGCCCCCAAGGGCTCTTGCCGCTCCCACCCCTGCACGCCCAGGCCCACCTCAGTCCAACCTAATGGAGGTGGCTTCCCAGATGCATGGAGCTGCCGGGGCTTGCAAGGCGGGGCTGGATCTCCGAAGACACTGGCCCTGGAGACATGTTCTTCCAGTCCAGAGAGGAAGGACGCCTGAGCAAACCCCACCCTTTCACAGCCACTCAGTTCCCTTTTTTTGTTTCCTGACTTAAACCAATGTCTTTTTTCTTCATCTCACCAGCATGGTATCTGGTTCCCTACTGCTGTTCTTATCCCACCCATGACTGCCTCCGCCCTTCCTCTGCGTGGGGCCTCTGATGCTACTCTCTCTCTTTTTGGGGGGTGGATGCTAGGGATTGAACCCAGGGGCAGTCTACCTCTAAGCTACATCTTTAGCAGATTTCTAATTTATTTTTATTTTGAGCCAGGGTCTCACTAAGTTGCTGAGGCTGGTCTCAAACCTGTGATCCTCCTGTCTCAACTTCCCAAGTACTGGGACCACAAGCATGCACCTCTCCGCCTGATTTGAGGCCAAATATAAATTGAAGAAAGTCAACATTCATGGAAAATGGGGAAGGGCACGAATCTCTGTGTGGGCTTACATTCTGGCAGTTTTATCTGTAGGAAAAATGCTTTCTTAGAAGTGACTCAGCAGGGGAAGTCTTGTCTCTATCTCTGTCAGCCTTGTCCTTTGGGGTACCATGTGAGCACCGTCCATTTATCACGATCAAGTTTAACTGCAGCCCCAAGTCTCTCCTGCCTCAGAGGACAGGAGGTTCTAAAGACAGTCCTCTTGGGCAGTCCCTCTGTCCTGTCTCCCCATCGGGTAAGCCTCTTCTTCCTGGGCCTGCCATCTCCACAGGTCTGCTGTCCTTTACCTCAGGGAGGGCAGCTTGATAGCCTGTTTGCTCAACCCAGGCCCAGCTAGGGTCTCAGTGGTGGCCCCAGAAATATTGAGACGGGTTCTTTCAGAGTTAGACTCTTGCCAGATGTGGTGGTGCCCTCTTGTAATTCCAGTACTTGGGAGGCAGAGACAGAATTATAGGTTCCTGGCCAACTTCACCAACTTCCTGAGACTCTCTGTTTTAAATAAAAAATGAAAAGGGCTGGAGGAGTATTACAGATGTAGAATGCCCCCGAGTACAATCCCCAGTGTATCTCTCTCTCTCTCTCTCTCTCTCTCTCTCTCTCTCTCTCTCTCACACACACACACACACACACACACACACACACACACACACACACAGATTCAGCCTCAGAGCGGAACAATTTATACTTTTCTCTCTAATCATGTAAAACAGTAAATCAGAGTAGGTGTGCTACTAGAAGCCTGGATGATTCCTCAGCAGCCTCTTAGCCTCTGTTTCAGCTGCAGTCCTCTCCCTGCGGCTTTGCTGAAGAAACACAACTGCTTTGGGCTGCAGACCATGCTGGTGGTGGCCCCCGGTGACTGGTCTGCTTGCTCACTTTGATTCATGGAGCACTCCTAGAATTCCTTGCCCTAAGGTGCTGTACCTGAATGTAGAAACAGATCACAGAGCCATGCACAGTGACAGACTCCTGCAATCCCAGCACTTGGGAGGTTGAGGCAGAAGGATTCTGGGTTCGAAGCCATCCTTCGCAACTTAATGAGATCCTGTTTCAAAATAAAAAAAAAAATAATAAAATTGGGTTGGGAGTGTAGCTTGGAGGTAGAATGCCCCTGAGTTCAACCCCCAGTACCAAAAAGAAGAGGTCACAGTTCCCACAAGTTCAACAGGAACTCTAAGGCAACAAGACAAAAAAAAAAAATTCAGGGTGGTAGTGATTAATCCTCACATCTGCACAAAACAGATTGGTGGGAAGTACTGTATGGGATTGGTACTAGGGATTGAAGCCAGTGGCTATTTTTTATTCTTTATATTTGAAATAGGGTCTCACTAAATTGCAGGATCCTCAGTAAGTAGCTGAGGTTGGCCGCCCATGAACCTGTGATCCTCCTGTCTCAGCCTCCCAAGTACTGGGATTACAAGCACGTGCCACAATGCCTGGCTATAAAAAAGCATCTATTCTTGGTATTATCCTGTTCATCACTTTTATTAATGACTTTTTTTTTGTTCTGGGGAATTTTGGGGAGCCATTAAGGTTTCCCCCTAAAAGAATACATCTGACTGTCCTTTGCCCAGAGTCAATGAGGTTTGGGGTCATGGAAAGTTCAAAGTAAAAGGTCTGAGAGAAGCTCGGGTGGTGACGGCACGAGGGACTGATTGACCTGACTGTTATGCGCACAGGTGGTGACGGCACGAGGGACTGATTGGCCTGGAGCTGTATAAATAGGACGAGAGAGCTAAACCTGGGGTTGGCCAGTAGAGATATCGGCCCAGTAGACTGGCGATCCTCCCATGTTTGAATTAAATTCTTTGAATTGAATTCTTAGAATTGAATTCTTTCATCCTCACTCTTCTCTTTGGAACCATACTTTTGCTGGCTGGCTCCGGCAGGGACTGAGCCCAGGGACATAGCAAATCTGAGCTATATCCTCTGCATTGTTTTAAAAACAGGGTTTGGCTAAATTACCTCACGCTGGGGTAATTTCTTTCAGATCCCCAGGTACTGGGATTATAGGCGATGATATCTGGCGAAGGTACCGCTTTAATATGAATCATTGCTCTTTGTCTTCAAAATGCTTGGTCTATAACTGCACATTTATTTTTCTTTCTATGTTTATTTTGGCACTGGGGAACTCAGGGGCATTCTACCTCCGAGCTATTTTCTACCTCCAGCCCTATATTTTATTCTTTATTCTGAAACAGTCTGACAAAGTTGCGGAGGCTGGCCTCGAACCAGCCATCCTATCTCGGTGTCCCAAACACTGGAATTACAAGCGGGGGCCGCCAGTCCCGGCTCCTTTCGCTTCTGAACCGGGGTCTTACTACGTCTCCGAGGCTGGCTTACCACCTGCCATCCTCCGGTCCCAGCCATCTAAGTACCGGCTCACAGGCCTGCCCAGCACGCCTGGCTCATATTTGCGACCATACTCCATCAGTGTGTCCTTCCCGTAGGTGTGACAAGTGCCTGGCCCGAAGGTGGGCGTTCAACGAACACTTGCTCGGCAGACCGATGGCCGCGCGGTAAACGAGGCGGGCCGCGGGCTCCTTCCCAACCTCCCCGGCGCTGGCACCCCAGTGCCGGCGGACGGGGAGCCCACCGCGAGAGGCGCCCCCGCCGGCCGCTCGGTGCGAGCGCCGGGTTGGGCGCCTGGGGACGGGCGGGCGGCGCGGCTTCCCGAAGCTTCCGCCCGCGCCTCCGGGTCTCGCGAGAGCTCGCGGGCTCGCCGCCTCCCGTGAGCCAGCGCGCCGGCCGCTGCCGCTTCCGCTTCCGCTTCCGGCCGGCCGCTCCTTTCCGCGCCGCCGACGCCGCCGCCAGCATGGTAGGACTTGGGGCTCGCTGCCATCCGGCGTAATCCGCCGCCGCAGCGTGGCCGCGGCCGTCCCGGGGGGCGCCGGGTCCCCGCGTGGCCCCGACCTGCCGGGGGCGCGTTGTCGCCGGGGCTCCGAGGGCGGGCGGCCGCTGGGAGTGATGGCAGCACGGAGGTAGACGGCCGTGGGCGCGGCGTCAGCGCCCCCGCCCTCGGGCCGCGCGGAGGGGCCGGCGCCGGGTTGGGGGCTCCCGCGGCTCCCGGCTGGGGGACGTTGCCGCGCCCGTGCCCTGACAGCGCTGACGCTCCGCACGCTGCTCCCCAGGTGAACGTCCCCAAAACCCGCCGGACATTCTGCAAGAAGTGTGGCAAACACCAGCCCCACAAGGTGACCCAGTACAAGAAGGGCAAGGACTCCCTGTACGCGCAGGGTAAGGCGGCGCCCACCTCGCCGGCTTGGCACGCGGCCGGGGAAAGCGGACCGCGGGCCGGCCTGGGAATTCGCCGCTCACGTTCGCGCGGCGCCGTGGCTCGCCACCGCGTGCGCCCTAACCCGTGGCTTTGTTCCCAGGAAAGCGGCGGTATGACCGGAAGCAGAGTGGCTACGGCGGGCAGACGAAGCCGATTTTCCGGAAAAAGGTTAGTGGTGACCGCCAAGAGACGTGTAAGGACATGCCGTCGTCACCTCGAGTTCACACACCTCGTAGAGCCCTGGGCTGCGGTGCGGGCGGGGTCTACCTGAGGCTCCGTGCTCGCCACCCGACGGTTTACATTTTTCTTGTTTCTGAAGAGGCAAAAACCGAGGACCGTGCCCTGCTTCCCTAAGAACTAAAGCGCAAGCGCTCCAGTAAACCTCGCTTTGCCCCTGTTCCCGTCACGGGAGAACGCTCGGCCCGGGCTTGCAGTAAAAGTCCTTATCTAGGGCTGGGACTAGAGCTGAGTTTAGCGCCCTTCTAGCGTGGGTGAAGCCGGAGTTCCGTCCTCCGCACTTCACATTGAAAGAACTTGGCCTCACAGAGTCCTAGAACTCCTTAGATAGTCGTCGAGGCCTTCCACTGGCCTCTGGAGTAATGCGTTTGTTTTCCCGATACTGGCCCAGGGCAGTGTCTTTGCCCGAAGGGGTCTGGTTGCCTTCCACAGGGGTTGGCGCAGTGCTTGGGAACGGGGCTAATGCATGTCTCCCAGCACTGTGCTGGCCTCATTTAGCTTGGCTCCAGAAAAGATCGAGAAGGGATTTCATTTGAGTGCAATACATTGTTCAGCTTTGGGTGGTGAACAGTGTCCTTTTACTATATGTAACTTGTTTAGAAAAAACATGGAGGAATTCTGGCTAGGTTTGGGGCCTTTTCAGAAATGCACACCAGGTGCAGAACTCCGGCTAAAGGGACAGGCTGAAAAAGTTGAGTATTAGTGGAGGGGTGCGGCTTGAACCCAATTGCATTAAGTACCTATACGTCCCAGAGGTAGCCTGAGAATCGGTTGATAGGCCCTGAATAATAACCGTATCTAATAATAACAAAGCTTGTGTTTGACTCCTTTTTGATGGAATACTTGAGAGCTGCAGATTTGCTGAAAGGCTACAAGTTCAAGGTGGCATGCTGAGAGCCTGTTAAACTCTAGGAAATTTGACGTGATTGGAAACTTATAAGGCTCATGGCAGTTAAATAACATTTTTTTGCTATTGCTGCATTCTTAAGTTCATTAATTTTTAGGTTTTCTCTCTGTGTGTAAAGACAAATTGGGACAAGTACCATTTGAAGAAAATGTTTGCCCACAATAATTCATTAAGAATTTGACCTTTTTTTCCAGGCCAAAACTACGAAGAAGATTGTGTTGAGGCTTGAGTGTGTTGAGCCCAACTGCAGATCAAAGAGAATGCTGGCTATTAAGAGGTGCAAGCATTTTGAACTGGGAGGAGATAAGAAGAGAAAGGTACAATTTCTCCTCTCCCTTTTTTTTTTTTTTTTTTTGTGGCACTGGGGCTGGAGCCCAGGGGCGTTCTACCTCTGAGCTGTACACTCCCAGCCCCATTGTTTTATCCTTTATTTTGAAACAGGGTCTCACTAAATTGCAGAGGGCCCTCACTAAGTAGCTTAGGCTGGTGGTGAACCTGTGATCCTCCTGCCTCGGCCTCCCAAGGACTGGGATTAGAAGCAGGCACCACCACGCCTGACTCCAGATTTGTTTTATGTAGCTACATTATATGTATTTAGGGTCCTCAAATGTAACTTGGTCCATTGCATGAGAAGTGTTTTGATTGGGAATGTTTACAATGTCTTTACTGGTTGATCCTCCTTAATTAACCAAAGATCTGAAACCTGATCTTATGAATACCAACCTGATGCTTTAAAAATGTTTCCAATTTCAGTGTAAGGTTTTGGTGTTGGTTTACTGTAAGCAGGAAAGGAAAAACAAGTAAACCTGCCTTAATACAGTATGGTTATCTTAGAAATGTTCTTGATTGGATGATAGTTCTTTGCAAAATATAAATTATTTTTTTCTTTTCTGTTACAGGGCCAAGTGATCCAGTTCTAAGCTTTATCTTTTGTTGAGAAGACAAGTTATTGTTATGATCACTTTACTTGATTGGTCTTTTGGAAGAGAATAAATTAGAGCCGTTAACAAAATTCCCCTTGGAAAATGTGGATTTCATGGTTCTGAGTACTGCTTTTTTATTGACTTGAGCGCATATCAAGCAAGTGTGATCATCCAATTTAAAACTAAGTCACTTGGACATTAAGGAATCCAGTTTGCTATTAAGAAAAAATGACTTTTTCATAAGTAGACCTGTTTCAGGCTACTAGGGGTAGTGTCAGTAACATCCTTAGGAGCCAAAACTTACTATGTTCAACACATACTGGTGTGTGTGTGTGCTACCTGGAATTGAACTCGGGGACATTCTACCTATGAGCTATACCTATTTATTTATTTTTTTTTAAGGTACCGGGGCTGGAACCCAGGGGCATTCTACCAAGCCACATCCCCAGCCCTATTTATCATTTTGAAATAGGGTCTCACTGAGTTGCAAAGGGCATAAGTAGCTGGATCCTCCTGTCTCAGTCTCCCAAATGCTGGGATTACAAGCATGTGCCACCACTCCCAGCTTTTTTTTTTTTGAAACGGACTCACTTTAATCATTTGGACATTGTGGAATCCAGTTTGCTATTAAGCAAAAATGACTGGTTATCATTTTATCTAAGAGACATGTTTTAGGCTACTAGATGAATGGAACATCCTTGGTAGCCAGAGCTTACTGTGTTAAACATATGTAGGCTGTGTGTGTTACCTGGAATTGAGCTCGGGCATTCTACCTCTGAGCTATATACCTATTTTTTATTTTTTGAAACGGCCTCACTAAAAAGCTGAGGCTGGCTGTGAACTTGTGATCCTCCCATCTCAGTCCAAGTATACTGGGATTACAAGCATGTGTTATCATACCTGGCTTTAAGGCGTTTAATAAGAAATTTTGACCCTGTTGTATAGCAGTAACTAATAATGTGTTTGTGTCTTGTCTTCAGACTTATACCTCTGCAAACATTTTGATAGAGCTTCTGACATTTTCACTTTTTTCCCCCCTGGTACTGGGGTTTGAAGCTGCAGGTCTCATTAAATTTCTGAGGCTGGCCTCAAACCTGGCAGGCCTCCAGTCTCAGTCTCAGTACTTCAGTGTCTGAGATGGGCGTTGTGGTACTGTTGCATTCAGTCGGGATGGATGAGGTATGAACTTCCTCTTTTTGCACATATGGGACAAGTGTCTTATGAGAGGGAGGAGGCCTTGACAAGAATTGTTCTCAGGCAAACCGCTGGTAGGGAAAGTAGGAAATTAGAATGTCTGGACATTCCCTTGAAATTATCCATGTCCCAGTACTCCTGGTGGGGAGGTCTTAGTATCTTAAGTCGTAATGTATTTAGTAATCCTTGGTACAAGTAAGCCACCTGTATTTTAGGTCTAGATTACAATCTAGGCGCCCAATGTGGTGGTATATGTCTGTGGTCCCAGTACTTGGGAGGATTGCAGGTTTGAGGACAGCCTCAGCAAGTAGTGAGACTCAGCAATCTAGTGAGACCTCATTTCAAAATAAAATAGGGCTAGATGCCCCCGAGTTCAATCCCCAGTACCAAGAGGGAAAAAGCTGGCATAAAATAGGATTGGGACTGTAGGTTAGGGGTAGAATATGCCTGGGTTCAATCCCCAGTACCTAAAGGAAAAAGTTTCAATGATGGTAAATTTTATTCAAGGAAATGGTGCTTGAAAATGGAGCAAAAAAGGTAGGCAGGAAGTGAGGTAGTCACTCTGGCCCCCAAAACGTCTTAAAGTATATGTATAATAGTTTCTGGTGTGGTGTAGATTCTCTGTTCTAGCCGAAGCAAAACGGTGCCTGTTGGATTTACTCTGGTTCTGATATTTGAAGTCCACCCGTAGAACCCAAGCTTCATTTTCTCTGGGAGGAGCTGGGTGACAAAGCAGCCAGGATTGCAGGCCACCCCTTGGCCCAGGGACGCGATGGCGATGGTGTAAGAAAGAGGCCCGCCGATTTCCTTCAGGTTTCTCACGGCTACGGCCCAGGCTAAATTTGAGAGAGGTCGCTGCCACACTTCAATGTTTCCTTCCTGAAAAGCCAAAGAAAGATGCTGCCTTGTTAGTTTGCCATTCAATCTTCTTGTTAGAACTCTCAAGCACTCATAGGAAAAATGAAAATAATCCTGTAGCATTACTTTGGGATTAATGGTTCTGGCAAAAAGCCTTATTACTAATGATTACAGCATTGAAATCAAGGAAAAAATAAAAGTTTTCAAAAAATCAGTCATGTCCTCATGTAACAGATTTAGGCCCAAGATAAACTTGGTACTTGGGTATAAAGAAAGCCATGTTAAAACACCTCCCAGGCCAGGTGTGGTGGCACACACTTGTAATCACAGCATTTGGGAGGCGGAGACCGGAGGATCCGGGTTCGTAGACAGCCTCAGCTACTTAATGAGGCCTTTTGCAACTCAGATCCTGTTTGAAAATAAAAACTAGCCGGGTGTGGTGGCGCACGCTTGTAATTCCCGCGCTTGGGAGGCAGAGACAGGAGGATCGTGCAGGTTCGAAGCCAGCCATGCGCTGGCTTAGGAGACCCTGTTTCCAAATAAAAATGTAAAAATAGGTCTGGGAGTGTAGCCCGGAGGTAGAAGGGCTTCCAGGAACCCCAGTACCACCAAAAATTAAAAAATTAAGAATAAATAAAAACTAGGGCTGGGGCTGTTGCTCAGAGGTAGAATACCCCTGGGTTTCATCCCCAGTACCACAAAAGTAAAAAACAAAATCCAAAACATACCTCCCAGTAAATGTGTGGCTGAAGGAAGGAGAGCATATTCCTGGCTTAGTTTCTCCCTTGAAGCACTACTGACCATACCTTTCTAAGGCAGTACCCCTGCTTGCCCAAGGGGTCTTGGTTGATGGCAATCACATCTTTATCTTGAAGCAGAGTTTTGGCTTGAAGGCTTATGTGTCGGAGGTCATTAGACATGAGTAAAGGAGCCGCCATGATAGCCCAGAGAGCCATCTGAGTTACTTGCTGATCCCAGCTGAGGCCAAAGTTGCCAATCACTAACTGGGACGAAGGATGAAATAATGCAAATGAGAGAAGATGGCATTCTTAAAGGTGCCTTGATGACCCATGAGCCACTTTCCCAGGTCTCTGCTCTAAGGACTTACAGAAAGCCTCCTCCCAGGAACTTTGCCTCCATTTACCTTGAACACCAGACAGGAAACAGACTTACTGCAGAGTCTTGAACAAGGTCCTTACCATATCTGGGTCGTTCCAACCCCCGGGGCCAGCAGCATTGATAATTTTCTCCTGGTTAGAAGATGTCCAGTCCAAGATACTCTTTACACTTTCCCAGGAATCATAAACATCAGCAAAATTTCTCCAGTGGTTGCAGTACTGCCGGATTTTTGTGTAATTGGGCTGTGAAAAGAGATAGGAATAGTCTGTTTACTTTCTCATATCCTTGTGAGATGAAAATAGTCCAAGTTAAAGGAAGCACTTACGGCTGCTGCTTTAACTTACAGATTAAAGATCGCCATGAGGAAGTCTAAAGATTATAAGGGAATTTCGTTTAAGAAGTTTGTTTCACAAGTAGGCAGTACTTTAATAAGATTAAAATGGCTTTTAAGCTGGGCATGGATGGTTAAGGAAGACCTGGCTGAGTTCATGCCATCTGGTTTGAGACTTCAATATTAAGGAGCCGAGCCTGCGTGGTGGCGCAGGCTTGTCATCCCAGCACTCGGGAGGTTGAGACAGGAAGAGCGCGGTTCGCAGACAGCCTCAGGTACTTAGTGAGGCCCTCTGCAACTCAGTGAGACCCTGTGTCAAAAGAATAAGGTAGGGTTGGGGATGGAGCTCGGAGGTAGAATGCCCCTGGGTTCCAATCCCAGTATCGCCAAAAAAAAAAAAAAAAAAGGAAGAAGGTTCCTGGTCTGGGCCTTCAATATTGAGGACTGCATGTTCAAGGACAGCCTTAGCAACCTGGGGAGATCCTGTTTCAAAATATAGAATAAGAAGTTTAAGAAGTACTGGGTGTAGCTTGGTGGTAAAATGCCCTTGGGTTCAATCCCCAGTACCAAGAAAAGAAGGCATTAGCAGTGTTTACGGGCCAGAAGAAGTATCACGTGGTGGGAGAGACTGCTGGAGGTCAGAGAAGCAGGCAAGGGCTAGATGAGTGAGTCCGATTATCCTGCAATGTAATGGAAAGCCAGTTAATGTTTTTAAGGCGGGAAGTGCTATGTTATTTTAACTCTAATGCTTCTGGGGAAATGGATGGGGTTGGGGAGAGAGTGGAAGTAGATCCACTGTCAGAGCAGTCTGGGTAAGAGATGAGAGTGGCTTGGGAGACCAGGTGGAAGCGGGGGAGACAGAAAGGGAGCAGATGGACTGAATAATTTGGAGACGGTGCTGGGAGGAGTGCTGATGGACAGGACACGGGAGGTGACAGAAAGGGAGAATCAGAGATGACTTCCTGGGTGGTGGCGTCTCAGCCGACCACTGCAGCAGCAGGGGTGGGTGAAGTGGCTGGGCTTTGAAGGAGCCTCTGTCTCCTTCCTTCTCAAGTTCTGAACGCTGGTTCTGGGCTCACCAGCTCACCTTATGAAAGGGCCACGTATAGAGGGGCCACTCACAGGAGTACACAATGCTTCTGCCGGTCCTGTTCAGTGCCAAGGACATGTACTTATAACCTGTACACGAGAAAACAATGGGTAAGATAAGGGGAACAAAGGAACTACCAGTTGAAGCTGGATATTTTAGGAGGCTTCCCGGAAGGTCCCTATTTATAGTTTAACCCATTACTTACTGCCATCCTCTAGAGGGCAGAGTAAGGGAGCACAGACTATAGATGTCCTAGATCTAGAGCACCTGCACATAATGGGTTAAGCCGGGGCAGGGACAGATGGTTGCTCTGTATTTAAATTGTACGCAGTAAAGCCGGGCCTGGTGGCTTGTAATCCCAGTACGTGGGAGGCTGAGACAGGAGGAACACAGGTTCGAGGCCAGCCTCAGCTACTTAGGCCCTCCGCAACACGGTAAGACCTGTTTCCAAATAAAAAAGAATAAAAAATAGGGCTAGGGGTGTAGCTCAGAGGTAGAATGCCGTGGGTTCAATCCCCAGTACTGCAAACACAATAAAGAGTTATAATTACTAACTAGCTATAGAGCCCTTTTGAGTTAAACGCGCACGGTATTAGCCATGGTTAAGCGTGCATGGATTCCACACACATGAATGAATGAATGAGCAAACCAAAACGGAAGAGGTGGGAGTTCTGGAAATGGAGAATAATTGCTTCTGGCACTACGCCCGGGGACTCAGAAACCTGAAGATTCGTCTTCTGGATGCGCAGCTACCTTGTCCTCAAAGGTCTTTCCTTTGCTCACGGCTGAGTCTCACGAATGAAACATACCTTTTACCAAATGCTTGATGCTGTCACAGTGGCAACCATCGAATTTTAGCAGATCTACTCCCCAGTCAGCAAAGGTTTGGGCATCGATGTCATAGTATCCAAAACTCCCAGGGAAACCTGCGCAGGTTTGATTTCCAACATCTGCATAAATCCCGAGCTTCAGTCCTTTGCTATGGACCTGGAATGAGCAAAAAAGAGAAGGTCAAAGAGAAAGGCGGACGCGAGGAAGTGGAGAGGATCAGTCCCGCTGGAGGCGGAGGCGGAGGCGCTTCGCCGCACTGCCCCGCTTCCCGCGAGTTGACTGCCAGGCCGGTTCTGCGGAGACAGGCCCCAGTCCACACGAGGCTCGGCACGGAATCGGAAGACAGCTGCCTGCCATCCGAAGATTCCTGATGGAATCGGAAAGGTACTTCTCCAGGGCAGGGACAGATTGACCTTGACAAAGAATCTCTGCTGGCTTAAGCTTTAGTTGGGCTTTCCTGGGCCTTCCTCTTGCCTCAACTGTGTCTGTCTTCATACACCCAGTTTGAGCAAGAATCCTGCTAAGTCATCCCCTCACCCTTGAAGCCTCCTCCTAGTCGTTTTCAGTCTCCTGAACTCACCTGCTCGCTGGCTCTAACTCCTCCCTGGCCTCTGCTGCGTTTGCACTGGAGCCTGGCTCTCGCTGCGACAGTGCTGAGTAAGCCTCGCCTTCACCACCTTGGAGCGCTGCTGGGCTCTCTCTCTTCCAACAATCTCAGGATATTTTCCTTCTGTCTCCTACAATTCTAGTTTATAGTATGACAGTACCCAAAGCTTATGTGGACATACATGCAGGCATATAAGACCTGAGTTCCTTTCCTTCCTAAAGAGTTCCATGTTTTCAGCCAAAGAAGAGCTCTAAGATGGCCTCAGGAGCTATCGCAAAACATATATATATGCCGATGGAATGCAAATTCCACCTGATAACCCTCACAATTCAGGTTGCAGAAAATGGCAGCCATTCTGCTCCCTAAGTGCCATGAACACGGTTTCTCAACAAGCTTCTTGGCATACGTGCTTCTGAAACCCCGAGGCCAGCAAGTTCACCTACAAACTCACATAACTAGCGAGGCGTTCGATCCCACCGGGAAAGCGCTGAGGGTCTGCCTGAAGGCGGCCTGATGAGTCTCTCTGGGGGGCCATCCAGCAGTCATCAATGCAGACATACTCATAACCTGCCTCCTTCCAGCCATCGGAGACCATGACATCCGCCATTTGCATGAAGAGCTGCTCACTGAAAGAGAAATCGCACTCATCGTCAACAGTTCATTAGATGGATGCGCGGCCTAGTTGTTGGGCGCCTTGGCATTTCACAACTTTGGGGGTACTGAGCACTGAGCCTAGGGCCCTTCTACCTTTGCGCTCCACCCCCAGCCCTTTGGAGTCTCTGTGTTCCTTTTGTTTGAAGCAGGAGCTCGCTAAGTTGCTGAAGGTCTTACTAAGTTGCTGAGGCTGGTCTCAAAGCACCAATCCTTCTGTCTCACCACCCAGCACTGAATTCCAGGCAAGTGCCACCACACCCAGCTTCACTTTTTATATTTTTTTAATTTAAATTTTTTGAAGTACTGGGGATAGAACCTACAGGCATTCTACTTTTGAGCTACACCCCCAGCTCTATTTTTTATTCTTTTTTTGTGTGTGTGGTGCTGGGGATGGAACCCAGGGACATTGTACCTCCGAGCAACCCCCTCAGCCCTATTTTTTATTCTTTATTTTGAAACAGGGTTTCACTGAATTGCAAAGAGCTTCACTAAGTAGCTGAGGCTGTCCGTGAACTGTGATCCTCCTTGTCTCAGCCTCCCGAATGCTGGCATTACAAGCATGTGCCACCACCCTTCATTCTTTTAAAAAATCTAGTAAAAGGGGCAGTAATCCCAGAGGTAGAAAGCCCCTGCGTTCCATCCCCAGTACCACCAAAAAAATAAAAATAAAAATAAAAGAAGCCCCACTTCACATTTTTAAAAAATCCAGTAATGGGGGCAGTAATCACAATCAATACAGGGTAAAATGAACTGTTCTTGGAATTCTTTCCTCCCCCTACAACTCCTCAGTGCTATCCCAGAAATTGCAAACGAGGGGCAGGGCGGCAGCCGAGCAGAAGTGCTCTACCACTCTCTCGCTCTTCTCTGTGGGCAAAGCCCTGGTTGCATCCCTGGCACTGCAGAAACCAAACAAAACTCCAGAAGAAGAGTAAGACGCCAGGCGTGGTGGAGGCTGACTGAAATCCTAGTACTTGGGAGTCTGAGACGGGAGGATCGCTGTTCGAGGACAGTCTCTGCTACTTAGTGAGACCCTGTTTCAAAATAAAGAATAAGAAATAGGGCTGGGGGTGTAGCTCGGAGGTTGAATGCCCCTGGGGTCCATTCCTGGTAACACACACACACACACACACACACACACACACACACACACACAAATCAACTAACCCAGAGAGAAATATATGCAGGGTCCATGTGTAAAATTATTATATGCCTGAATAATTTGAATAAATGGAAAAACATCTTGCTATTGGATAAGAAAACTCAATGTTTTCTTTTTGCTACTGGGGATTGAACCCAGGGGCATTCTCTTTCTGAGTTACACTCCCAGCCCTATTTTATTTTTATTTTGAAACAGGGTCTTGCTAGATTGCCGAGAGTCTCACTAAGTTGCTGAAGCTATCCTGGAACTGGAGATCCTTCTGTCTCAGCCTCCCAAATACTGGGATTACAGGTGTGCACCACCATGCCTGGCCGAAAACTCAGTATTTTCAAAAATCTAATTTTCCCTATAATCATTTTTACAGTTAAAAAAAACCAGAACAGAGGCCGGGCGTGGTGGTGCATGCTTGTAATCCCAGCATTTGGGAGGCTGAGACGGGGGAGGATCGCGGTTCGAGGACAACCTCAGCTACTTAGTGAGGCCCTTTGCAACTCAGTGAGACCTTGTTTCAAAAAATAAAAGAATTAAAAAATAGGGCTGGGATGTTGCTCAGAGGTAGAATGCCCCTGGGTTCCATCCCCAGTATCGCAAAAAAGGAACACATCCCAAAAGGACGTTTTAAGGAACTTGGCAAAAATTAAAAAAGTTTATCTAGCCAGGTGTGGTGGTGCACACTTGTAATCCCAGCACTTGGGAGGCTGAGACAGGAGGATCGTGCAGGTTCGAAGCCAGCCTCAGCTACTTAGTGAGGCTCTCCACAACTTAGTGAGACCCTGTTTCCAAATAAAGTATAAGAGAGGTCTGGGAGTATAGCCCAGAGGTAGAAAGCCCCTGAGTTCTATCCCAGTTCCAAACAAAAAAAAAGTTTACCTAAAAGATTAAACATGTATACATTTTATAAGAGATAAAGGCTAGTATAGTTTAGCATTATATTAATAGAATTCAGGAGAAAGTGGAGAAAGAATACGTGTGTGTGTGTGTGTGTGTGTGTGTGTGTGTGTGTGTGTTGCTGGGGATTGAATCCCGGGACATTTTAACTCTGAGCTACATCTTAAGCCCTTTGTATTTTTTCTTTGTGTGTGTGTGTGTGTGTGTGTGTGTGTGTGTGTGTGGTACTGGGGATTGAACCCTCGGGGAATTTTACCTCCAAGCTACAGCCCCAGCTCTGTTTTATTTTTTATTTTGAGACAGGCTCTCACTAAGTTGCAGTGGGCGTCACTAAGTAGCTGAGAAGGGATCCAAACCTGTGATCCTCCTGTCTCAGCCTCCCAAGTACTGGGATTACAAGCATGCGCAACTATACCTGGTTTTTACTCTGGTTTTTTAAACAAGGTCCCACTATGTTGCTGAATCTGGTCCAGAACCTGCCATCCTCCAGTCTCAGCCCCCCAAGTACTTGGATTATAAGACAGCACACCTGCTACCAAGGGACTTTTATCTCTTCTAAAAATACTAAGTTGCACAGTGTACTTCTTGTAAAAGCCCAAGCTCATCTTCCCTCGGCCCAGTGCTGGTTCTGTTTGAGCCCGTTTTACTGATTTATAAATCTCTGCACCCAGATAAAAATATCTTTGCTCTTGTCTTACTCTCATTCATGGTAGCTTGGTTTATAGACCCCAAAGTCAGAAATCACAAAGGAGAGAATTGTCCCCGATTACATAAATATCAAAAGCAATACGGAGCCAGCGCCTGTGTTCCCAGACAGGCCAAAGCAAAGCAACAAGCGCAAGTGCGCAGGCGTTCTCCCTGCAGAGGACTCGGGAGCGAAAGAAAACTGTGCTCAGAGCTGGCTGGACGTGTAAAATCGAAGAAATGTAAATAATAGAGGCTGGAGGCGCATGGCTCTGCCTAGCACGTGTGAGTGCCCGGGGCTCCAGCCAAAGAAAAAAGGAATAAAAAGAATAACACCTTCCAAACGGCAGTTTCAAAAGAATGACAAAACTGCGGCGCTGGCCAGGGGTAAGGCATTCTTACACACTATCTTGGGAATGGCCATTCGTACAGTCTTTGAAAAGGAGAGTTAGGCAGAGTTTTGGATCCAATAATTAGTGTTTTAAGAGCTGAATCAGATAAGAATCCAATGATGTTCAAATCCTGAAGAACTCAAGTCGCTATCATGAGGGGTTGCGTAAGTAAATTATGGGGCTGATACAATTTGCAGTTACAAGGTCCTTATTCTAAGTTAGGCAGCTCTAAATGTATGCACTCTGCACATCACATGGCTAAGTAATGATGGAGATTTGGACCTACGCAGGCCCAGAGTCATCATGAACGAGCAACCCATGACGTAAACATACTTAAAACACGAAGAAAAAAGGGAATTCTATGCTTTCATTTACCTAAAAAACAATAGCAAATGCATTATTTTTAACTACGATTGTTTCCGGGTTGTGAAATGGGGGAAATTTAAATTTTCACTGTACTTTTTATCATCTACATTTTTTGCAATGATCATATAATACTTTTATAACCAGAGACAAAAATAAGACAATCATCATCTTTTTTTTTTTTTTTAAAGGACAAGCCAGGTGTAGCGGCGCATGCTTGTAATCTCAGCATTCAGGAGGCTGAGACAGGAGGATTACAGTTTGAGGCCAGCCTCAGCTACTTGGTGAGGCCCTTTACAACTCAGTGAAATCCTGTTTCAAAATAAAGAATATTAAGTAGGGCTGATGGTGTAGCTCGGAGGCAGAATGCCCCTAGGTTCCATCCCCAGACCCGATAAATAAATAAATGGACAAGACAAGCCGGGCATGGTGTTGTACACTTGTAATCCCAGAATTTAGGAGGCTGAGACAGGAGGATCGCACAGGTTCGAATCCAGCCTCAGCAACTTAGTGAGACCCTGTTTCCAAATAAAATAAAAAATAGGTCTGGGGAGTGTAGCCCCGAGGTAGAGGCCCCTGGGCTCTATCCCCATGACAACACACACACACACACACACACACACACACACACATGGACAAGACAAAAAAGAAATCCATGATGGGCAACTGCCATATACTTTATATTGTGGTTAAAACAGATTTAGCCTGAAATTTAGAAGGCCATTTTTTTTTGATGTCTGACCAAATCCTGACTTTATCTGTAAATACATTCATAGGAATAATATGTGAGAGACACAGAGATGTACTGTGATTACTGCCTTGAAAGGGGCTCTGCACCATTGGTGACATTGTTATTACTGTTGCTGGTGTTACTATTATTTTGGTGCTAGGATTGAACTCAGGGCCATTATACCTCCAAACTCTACCCCAGCCCTTTAATTTTATTCTGAAACTGGGTCTTGCTAGGCTGAGGAGCGTCTCACTACTTACTGAAGCTGTCATCAAACCCGAGATTCTCCTGTCTCAGCCTCCCAAGTACTGGGATTACAGGCGTGTGCTGCCATGGCCACCTCCTTGTTATGTTTTCAAAAGCATCTATTAGTTATTCTTAACCTTTCTTATTTATTTATCTGCTTACTCATTTACTTATTTTGCGGTACTGGGGATGGAACCCAGGGGCATTCTACCTCCGAGCTACACCGTCAGCCCTATTTTTTATTCTTTATTTTGAAACAGGGTCTCACTGAGTTGCGGAGGGCCGCACTAAATGGCTGAGGCTGGCCTTGAATTGAGATCGTCCTGTCTCCGCCTCCCAAGTGCTGGGATGACAAGTGTGTGCCACCACGCCCGGCTTTCTTAACCTTTTTTAGATCACAGATCCCTATGAGAATTTGAAGAAAGATAAAGAAAGGTCCCTTCTCCAGAAAATTGCACAAAAGTTGGCAGATTTCACATTCCTTTTTCCCTGGATGACAAGATAAGAACATGTGTTTTAATTGCCTAATTGAGGGATCAGGTGCTGTGCTAGGTACTTATTTATCTATTTATTTTTGGTACTGGAGATTGCATCCAGAAGATTCCTACCTGCCAGCTTTACCCTCAACCTTTTTCTATTTTTTATTTTGCAACAGGGTCTTGCTAAGTTGCTGAGGCTGGTCTTGAACCTTCAATCCTCCTGTCTCTGTCTCTCAAATACTGGGATTAGAGGTGTGCACTACTACACCCGGCTGTGGTAGGTGTCTTAAATGGAGTTAAACCGGCATGGTGGCAAACGCTTGTCATCCCCGCGCTTGGGAGGCAGAGACAGGAGGATCGCGCAGGTTCGAAGCCAGCCTCTCGCGCTGGCTTAGGAGACCCTGTTTCCAAATGAAAATGTAAAAATAGGTCTGGGAGTGTAGCCCGGAGGTAGAAGGGCTTCCAGGAACCCCAGTACCACCAAAAAAAAATTAATAATAATAATAAATAATAAATAAATAAATAAATAAATAGGTTATCTCCCTGAAGTGTCACCTCTGTGCGATGGGAACTATTTTATAGCTCTTCTGAGTCAACTTCCGGAGGTAAACAGATGTCGCCCCAATTTACGGGCAAGAATGGCGAGGATCAGACAGGCTCAACACTTGTCTAAAACCTAGCCTCAACTCTCCCCTCCGATGTGCAGTTTCCTCCAGATTAGCCTTCTAGCGTGATACCACACTCGAGGGGAAGGGGTGCGGGAGATCTCAGAAACCGCATCAGTCTCTCTTACACCCTCCAGTTACAGCCAAGCTACCCGGGACCCAACGAGGAGACGAACTGGCACGGATCTCAACCCCGTGTCCTGCCTACTCCAGCCGTGTCGCGGTAACTCCCAGCAGGTAGAGCCGGAGCTCACCTTTCCTTCAGACCTCTCTGAAGGAAACCGGAGCGTAAATGTGAACGTCCCCAGCCGGCTTACGGGGCGCAGGGGGTGTCGCCGGCTAGACTGTCACCCAGGAAGGGGACACTCTAGGGCGGAGAAAGTTCAGGGCGAGCTCCGCCGCGGGCCACTCTGCCGAGCAAGCTGTGGCGGGGGACTCTTCCGCAGATCCCGCGGAGACAGTTCCCCCACACGCCTCCAGAAGTAAACACGCAGAAGGGAGAGGGGAACTGGCCACCGAGTCATCTGATACCTGATGCAGGAATCGGGCTCTTCCTGGCAATCCACATTGCACATAAATCGCTCCCAGTGCAGCCAGCCCATGGTCGGCGTCCGCGCCAAGCCATTGTCCAGTGCCTCGGCCCCGAGGATGCCACAGAGCACCAGGGCCAGGCAGCGACGGGCAAAGACACAGCCGAGACGCCGACCTCCGCTCCGCAGCTTCATGGCCCCTGGACTCCACAGAACTGGTTGCTGCCAGTAACCGGGGCTTTGAAGTCGAACCTCAGCGGCGGACCAATCACCGTGGGCCGTGGAGAGTGACGTCGCTGTTTCTCCGGCAACCGGACGGTTATCTCCGCCGGCGGGCCAATGATCGGCCACGTAAGTCGCGGGGCCAGCCAATCCCAGCCCCGTTCCTGGAAACCGGCCCGCCCCTTTCCCAGACCAGAAGGAAGTGCGGCACTCCGCGATCCCGAGGCGAGCGGAGCGTGGCTCACGTGGCCGCGATCTCACATGACGTAGGCGCTCACGTGACCCGCCGCTGACGTGAGCAGAAGTAGTTCTGGTCGTCGTCTCCGTCTCGCTGTGGCCGTTGGAGGGAAGCAGGAGCCGCCGCGGCCGCCGTCGCTGAGGTCGGTGTGCGGGCCGCGGGCCGGGGTGGCCGGGGAGGCCGCGGGCCCGCCGCCGCCGCCGCCCTCGCGCCCGGCGCCCTCGCCGCGCCCCCGGCCGGGGAAATGGTGGCCGTCCGCGACTGTGTGCGTCCGCGCCTGCGGCCGTCGGGGCCGCGAGGGGGGCGTCCGGAGCCGCGGGCCGCGGGGCAGGGCCCCGGGCGCGGCGGGCAGGGCTGCGCGGCCGGCCCGAGCGGGCGCGGCGGGCTAGGCTCCGCCCGGCGGGAGATGCCGCGCGGCCCGGGCGCGGGGGCGCGGGCGCGCGGTGTGGGGTCCGGCCCCGGGAAGCGCGGCGCGCCCCGACTCCTCGGGACGGAAGCCGTCGGCCCGCCGACGGAAGCCGGGCCGCCGCAGGGCCGAGCGTGCGCGCGCCGGGTATCGAGGCGCGCTGCGCGCACAAAGGCGCCGGGGCCGCCGAGGCCTTCCCGCCGTGCGGAGGCCGCGGCCGCGGTCTGGGCCCGAGGGGCTTCGCCGGGACTGGCCGCTCCCGAGTCCTGGGCGCCGCAGACAGCCGGGCAGGGTTTGCGTTCAACCCTCGCCGTGATGTGCTGGCACTTAGGACTGTTTTCTTCCCCGGCCCTCCCTCCTCCCCCCTCTTTCTTTTGCCCCAACATTTTAATTTGCCTTCTGTTACCTTTCTGTTGAAGTAAAAGTAATTATTCTTTCTGTGGAAAATTAAGATTGCACAAACACTTGTAAAAATTCTTAAGAGCGTGGCCAAAGCCATGAAGCCAGCTCTATTTAGAGGAACCACTACTAACATTTCGCATCCTCGCCGTGCATATGTTTTTCTAATATCGTTATGAAGTAATTAATCGATTTATTGCAATAGTGGGAATTGAACCCAGGGGCATCCTACCGCAGAGCCAAACCCCCAGCGCTTTTTTTTTTTCCCCCTGAAACAGGATCTGGCCAAGTTGCCGAGACTGGCCTTGAACCTGTGACCCTCCTATCTCGCCTCCCAAGTACTGGGATTTCAGGCAGGTGCCACCACACCCTGCTAAAATACTTGTTTTTATTTCATTCAATAAAGTGGGATTAAAATGATGAGACTTTCTAAGATAAAAAGTACAAGTTCTACTTTGTTTTCCTACCTTCTGGTTGCTCCTTTCTCCAATGCAGGTTTGTATTATATACTTCCAGGTGTTCTTTTACACATTGATGTACATGCTTATATTTTAATAAAAGTAGGATCCTTTTACATTTTTTCATGTAATGTATTTTGGAAATCTTTCTAGGTCAGGGCAGATCTCTCTTATTACGTGGTTTCGTAGCATTCCAGTCTAAGATAAAGCATAATTCATTCAAGCCTTCTCTTATAGGTGGGTATTTGGGTTTCTCGTTTTCTGCCATTACAGTGCTACAGCAAACGTTTGTAAGTATTTCTGTTTACTAGATTCCTGGAAGGAATTCTAACAGGGTCAAAGAGTATGTGAACATTTATTTTTTGCATAGTTGAGATTATAAAGTAGCTGTAATCTTGGGTCATTTAGGATTAAAACATTAGCTATTTCTCATGTTAAACATTTCCAGAACATTTATTAACTATGTAATCCATTCTTAAATTCAATACCTTTCAAAGAATATATAGTTCTATAAATCTTGATCTGAATTTCAGATCATCTCCTGAAGGGGATTTACTGAGAAAGGCGTGATTCAATACTACCAACATTTTTTCCAGAATGTTCTGTTCTCACTCTTGTAGTAGTGTACTAGTTTGTGAAACCCAAATAGCATCGATTTATTGTCTTTGCTTAATTTTAACTATCTTGATGGGTGAAAAATGGTGATTAATTCTGGTTTTTAACTTGCATTGTTGATGATTGATAGAGTTTGAACATTTCCCAGAACCCTCTCGTATACCTGTGTTCCCCTTAGATTTAATCTGTTATCAAATCCTAGAGATTCCACTCTTTTGATACATGTACGTCACATTTTCCTCCCCTTTTTGCTGCTCTTGCCTTAGTGAATCCCTTAAGTGTTTCTAAGAGACCATTCTAACTAATCTCCCTGGTTTCACCTAGACCCCCTCCTGTGCGAGCGCCACACTGTTGCCTGGGTGACCGTCTGAAAGGGTTATGATGACGTCATTCCCCTGTTTAGAACCCGTAAAAGGCCCTCCGCTTTTGTATGTGAAACAGGGCCTTGGGGATGTGGTCTCCACCTTGCCAGTCTTATTCTTTTGCTTTGCCCCTACCATTTTATATTGTATTCGAATCTTAAAAAATTGGCTTCGGATCCCTGAATGAATTCGTCTGTTTCATTTCACCATTCTGCCTCCAACTGAAAGAACTGACCAACTAATCCTTCCTTTGCAGTGTCCTTATGCCCTGCGGAGGGTTCCGTGATAGCGTTTATACCTGTGGTGAAGACATACAGTACTCCCAAAGAAACAGAAGGCCTTCCTGGGCTTACTGATTCTGGTGTGCCAGAGCCAAGTACTGGACTTGGCCCCCAAAACGTTTGCTTATGTAAATTCCTAGCCATTTCTTTTTTCCACTTATCTCTTAAGTTTTAACCTTTTCCTGATATCTTTGCTTGCATTAATTTTTGTTTGTTTGTTTTGTGGTACTAGGGATTGAATACCCAGGGGTGTTCTACCTCTGAGCTACACCCCCAGCCGTTTTTATTTATTTTTTGTTTTGAAACAGGGTCTTGGTAAGTTGCTGAGAGTCTCGTCAAGTTGATGAGGCTGGTCTTGAACCTATGATCCTCCTGTCTCTACCTCCCAAGTACTGAGATCACAGGTGTGCACCACCATTCCCAGCTTGTCTTTGAGTTCTGTTTAATCTTACTGTAATCAGATAAGGCCATATTTCAGTCTTTTTATTTTCTATGATGTTTATACATAGTCAGTACAGCAAAAACACACAGAAATGTCTGAGGAGAGAGGACCTGAAACAGAAAGCTCCTGTAATCCTACTGCTCAGAAATGATCACCATTAATGGTACTTGACACATAATATTGAATAAATAATTGCTGAATGCCTGAATTAACAATTTGGTGCAGAGCCAGGCATGGTGGCGCACGCTTATAATCCCTGCGCTTGGGAGGCTGAGACAGGAGGATCGCACAGGTTCGAAGCCAGCCTCAGCTACTTAGTGAGGCTCTCAGCAACTTAACGAGACCCTGTTTCCAAATAATTACAAAATAGGGCTGAGGGTATAGCCTAGTGGTAGAAAGTCCCCGGGTTTCACCACCCATTACCACAAAAAAATAAAAAATAAAAATTTGGTGCAGCATTTTTGTTTATCAGAATGTCTTTAAAAAGTTACCATTGTCATTGAGCTTTATATTAATCGTTTGTTTTTTCTCTTCCTGTGTTGTGAACATTTTTTCATGACAATAGCCTTCTATTTTCTTTTCTTTAGTTACATCAAAATTCCATTGAGCCAAGCTTGCCACCAAGAGTCCCAGCAGTCAACATGATGCTGAGCACGGAAGGCAGGGAGGGGTTCGTGGTGAAGGTCAGGGGCCTGCCCTGGTCCTGCTCAGCCGACGAAGTGATGCGCTTCTTCTCCGATTGCAAAATCCAAAACGGCACGTCAGGTATTCGTTTCATCTACACCAGAGAAGGCAGACCAAGCGGTGAAGCGTTTGTGGAACTTGAATCTGAAGATGAAGTGAAATTGGCTCTGAAGAAGGACAGAGAAACCATGGGCCACCGATACGTCGAAGTCTTCAAGTCCAACAGTGTCGAGATGGATTGGGTGTTGAAGCATACAGGTCCGAATAGTCCTGACACCGCCAACGATGGCTTCGTCCGGCTTAGAGGACTCCCATTTGGCTGTAGCAAGGAAGAGATTGTTCAGTTCTTTTCAGGGTTGGAAATTGTGCCAAATGGGATGACACTGCCGGTGGACTTCCAGGGGCGGAGCACAGGGGAGGCCTTTGTGCAGTTTGCTTCGCAGGAGATAGCGGAAAAGGCCTTAAAGAAACACAAGGAGAGGATAGGGCACAGGTACATTGAAATCTTCAAGAGTAGCAGGGCTGAAGTGCGAACCCACTACGACCCCCCTCGAAAGCTCATGGCCATGCAGCGGCCAGGTCCTTACGACCGGCCGGGAGCCGGCAGAGGCTATAACAGCATCGGCAGAGGAGCTGGGTTTGAAAGGATGAGGCGGGGTGCCTACGGTGGCGGGTACGGAGGCTATGACGACTACGGTGGCTATAATGACGGCTATGGCTTTGGGGCCGAGAGATTTGGAAGAGACCTCAATTACTGTTTCTCAGGCATGTCTGATCATAGATACGGAGATGGGGGGTCCAGTTTCCAGAGCACCACAGGGCACTGTGTGCACATGAGGGGCTTACCTTACAGAGCCACCGAGAATGATATTTATAATTTTTTCTCCCCCCTGAACCCCATGCGAGTACACATTGAAATTGGACCTGATGGCAGGGTTACTGGCGAGGCAGATGTTGAATTTGCTACTCACGAAGATGCCGTGGCAGCTATGGCAAAAGATAAAGCTAACATGCAGCACAGATATGTGGAGCTCTTCTTGAATTCTACTGCAGGAACAAGTGGCGGGGCTTATGACCACAGCTACGTAGAACTCTTTCTGAATTCTACAGCAGGGGCGAGTGGTGGTGCTTACGGCAGCCAGATGATGGGGGGGATGGGCCTATCCAACCAGTCTAGCTACGGGGGCCCCGCCGGCCAGCAGCTGAGCGGTGGCTATGGAGGGGGTTACGGCGGTCAGAGCAGCATGAGCGGCTATGACCAAGTTCTGCAGGAGAACTCCAGCGACTATCAGTCGAACCTCGCCTAGCTTAGAGGGGCACTGGGCAGCCACGGCAGGAAAAGAGCGGTGCATTTATGGGAGCGGCTAGGTGGGAGGGATGGCTAGTGTATCCAGTACGTTTGGTACATGGGAAAATGGATTCTGATCACTCTTGGTCAGCTTTCTTTCTCTTTCTTTCCCTTTCTCCTTTTTTAAGAAAACAACAAAAATTAAGTTTTACAGTTTTGCATTACAGGCTTGTGATTCATGCTTACTGTAAAGTGGAAGTCGAGATGGTTTTGAAACTTTAAGCTCAGTAATTTTGAATACTGAAACATTCACGTAGGATGTAATAAGAAAGCTCAGCATTGACCATAACTGTTGAAGCACCTTTCGGCTTTCCTCGCGGTAGTCGTCGTAGGAGTGTGCCTAAGCAGGAAGCATATTTAGGTTACAGCAGCTTCTCTTACGTTCAATGTTGCTCTTTTCCACACACATGGAGAACTCCACATGCATGTTGAGAAACATGCTTCTCTGTAACACTCAACTGTAGGAGCTCTGCCCACGGTTCAAAGTGAAAACATTTGGCATGTTTGTTAATTCGAGCTTTTTGGTTTAATATCCTGTAAGGCACGTGAGTGTACACTTTGACCTTTTTATGTTAAAGATCTGGGGCGATTTGAGCTGTAATACCAATACCTTAGGAGTTTGGTCATGTCGTTTGTATAAAGTTCTGAAGCTTTGATTTGAATCTTTCCTTGTATTGTGATTTCCATTTAGATGTATTGTACTAAGTGAAACTTGTTAAATAAATCTTCCTTTTAAAAACTGGAAAAAATGACCGTGTATAGCTTTTTATTATGTTCTGTAATATGGGCACGCGGTAATTGATTTGAAGCTTAAGTTTTTAATTTCTAAATTATAAGCAATACTAGCCTCTTTAATATATATCCAGTATATATTTATTTTTGTGATATATTCCTAGAAGTGGAATGGCTGGGTCAAAGGTATACACAGTGTTTCAAGCTTTTGATTTCTTACCAGGAAAGTTACAGCACCTTATCTTCCCACTAGGAGTACCTGTTTTTACCCCCATCACCACATACCTCATTCTTTCTGATCTTTGCCAGTTTTAGTTGAAAAATTATACCCTAGTGCTTTTCTTAATTTATATTTCTTTGATAAATATTAAGGGTGAACATTTACTGTCTTCGTAGGAGTCTCGGAGACTCTGTACTTAGTCAAGACAATATTCCCCCCAATCCAGAGAAGCCAAAAGCAAGTCATTCTTTTCTTTAACCATAAGAGAGATCTGGACCTTTGTTCAAAAGGAAACAGGCTTAAAGTAATGAAGTAGCCAGTCACCTCCATGAACTTTTGGACACTTTAAACACCCCCTTCCTTTGAGGGTTTTCAGGGCAATCTAAAGCTTGGTTTGAATCAGTGGCCCTCAAACTGTTGGGTAACAGTATATTTTGCAGTGTCTATGAGGACATTCCGATCCTGAGCAGTTTTTGATTCAGTAGTGGGGTGGTACCCAAGAATGTGTGAGTATTGCCAGGTTCGAGACCACTTTCTGAGACTCATCCCACTTACACGTTAAAAGAAAAACTTTTAGGAATCAGCCTCTTAGCCAGGCGTGGTGGGCACGCTTGTAATCCTAGCATTTGGGGGGCTGAGACAGGAGGATCCAGGTTCAAGGCCAGCCTCAGCTACTTAGGCCATTTGCAACTCAAAAAGACCCTGTTTCAAAACAAAAAATAGGGCTGGGGAGTGTAGCTCAGGGGTGGATGATGCCCCTGGTCTCCATCCCCAGTACTGCAATAAATAAGTAAATAAATATAAAAATGTAATCAGCCTCTTAGCTAGGTGCTGTGGCATGCCTGTCATCCCAGTACTTGAGAGGTCGAGACAGGAGGATCACAAGTTCGAGGACAACCTCAGTAACTTAGCAAGGCCCTGTTTTAAAATAGGCCTGGGAATGTAGCTTGGGGGCAGAATGCCCCTGGGTTCTAGCCCCACTACCAGAAAAAGCCGCCTCCCTTTGTTTCTTGTAACAAGTGGTCTATAACATTGATAAGCCACATGACTACGTACAATACCTTCGCCTCCGTGAGAATCAGAGCACCTCTGGCTCCTCCTCCTACGGCTTTCTTCGGTTTCTTTCCCCAGTGCAATGGTTAGCGGTCTGTCCTGGATTCCCTCTATCAGTAGCAGCTGCACTGCTCTGCTACAGGTCTCTGTGGAGAGCTCCGAGCTACCGTGGAACCGGGTGGTTATCCTTGGGCTCTAGGCCCTGGGCCCCAGAGAAGTTCCCTGAGATCAGAGGCAAATACCAAGTTGATAATGCCTGACCCCACTTTGTTCAGGGTCACTTCACTGAGCATCCAAACTGAAGACGCGGTAGGAGATTTGAGTTTCTCTGATTTCTGTCACAGTTGCCAGAAAAGCAAAACTCCGTTTTGACTCTCCCATCACTGAGTCGGTCGCTATCCTGCCTTCCCAAGCCCGTCAGGGAGCCCTTCTCAAAGGCGAAACTGCTGGGTGTTTGGCTTTCCACGTAGCTCTGTTCATTTTCCAGAAGTTTCTTTAAAGTGCCAATGGAGATGCTTCAGTTCGCCATTAGATGTCACCAAATCCCAGGAAAAGCGAGATTGAATCCTGAGCTCCTAGGTGTTTGCTTCTCTGCTGGACAAGCAAGGGAAGGGAGAAAAAAAAAAAACCCTAGAGAAAGCGAGAAGGCATCCTTCAGGGCGGCAGCAGAGATGTCTGCATGTGTACGTGTACACACAAGCACACCTCACAACCACTAGTGATCTGACACTCCAATCGTTTTTTCTTAGTGCTTTTTTTTTTTTTTTTTTTTTTGCGGTACAGGGGATGGAACCCAAGGGCGTTGTACCTCCGAGCTACACCCCCAGACCTATTTTTTAGTCTTTTTATTTTTTGAAACAGGATCTCACTGAGTTGTGAAGGGCCTCACTAATTAGCTGAGGCTGTCTGTGAATCCCCATCCTCTGGTTTCCGCCTCCCGAATGCTGGATTGTAAGCGTGCTCCACCACGCCCAGCTCCTTAGTGCCTTTCAATTATATATCATATTGGGGTATAGAGTGGTAGAAACATACAGGAACACACATGGAGCACTCCCCCGATACTCTCAAATGTTCCCAGCAGAGGATTCTAGGAGGTAAAGCCGGCAGCCCGCCCTTACCCCAACCTGGCAGGATCAGGCAGAGAGTCAGTAGTCGCCATAATGGCAGCCTAAGGGGAGAATCTAGCTGTGGCTCCTGAAGCTGGTGGTGTAGTTTGTGGATCGGCAGTGGAGTCACCTGCGGCCTCATCAGAAATACAAATTGTCAGATTCGCCCCAGATAAACAGAATGGGACTCTGGAGGTAGAGCCCAGCAAGCTTTGTTTTAAAGAACGCATAGGGTGGCGCTGCTGCAGGGGACCGCTGGCTTGTGTGCAGACTCCTCATTCAACCCGATCTCCTCCTCTGCTGGTCCAGTCTTAAAGGGATCAACAAAGCAGACGATCCTGTGTGCAAGCGTGGCGTGTCTCTGCCTCCCCTCCCAGCAAACCCAGATACAGACCGAGCGCCTGGCCCTTCAAACTCTCTCAGTCCAAATGGAGACTCCTCTCAGCTGGCCCAGGGCCATGGCCAAGGAGCTGCTGATGGGTGAGCCTGAGCTTGCCGTGGCTGATGCCAGGCCGGCCGGGCAGAGCCCTTTCGCACCTCATCTCCCTCTCCCAGCGCAGTTCAGTCTTGGGGATGCAAACTGGGCGGACCTGCGGGGCTCGCCAGGTTGGAAGGAGCACGGCCCCACCGAGCAGGGAAGGCTTCAGGCCGCGTCTGAGGAGTCCAGGGAGAGGCTGTCTGTGTGCGGAGCCTACGCAGGCCCGCGCCCTGCGCTCAGCAGTGGCCAGCACAGGCATGCAGAACGCGAGCGACTTTAGCCCTCTGGTGGAGGATAGGCCTCTGAAGGGAGGGATAGGCCTGAGAGAGGACGAGGAGCGCCACGGCCTAGGAATCATTGTTCCCTGGACCGTCAAGCTATTCTAAACCAGGGAGGATTGAACAGGTACAAAGAGAAATCTGAATTCCAGTACTGCTGTTACCGGAGCTTTATTTTCCTAATGATAATTGTGTGTGTGTGTGTGTGTGTGTGTGTGTGTGTGTGTGTGTGTGTTAGGAATTGAAACCAGGGACATTTCTACCTTTGAGCTACACGCCCATACCTATTTCTTTTCCACATTGAAATAGGGTCTTGCTAAGTTGCTGAGAGCCTTGCTAAAGTTTTTAGGCTGCCCTCCAACCTGCGATCCTCCTGTCTTAGCCTCCCAGGTACTGGCATTGCAGGTGGGTGCCACCGTGTCCAACCTGCGCTTGATCTTTCTCTTTTCATTTGTTTTTCATTTCTTTACTGATGCATCGTAGTCATACATCTTCGTCGGGTACCAGATGGTGGAGGTGGACACGCTCACATCACTTGTTTTAGTTTTTGAAACGTAATGTTGTACATAACTGGAAGTAAGACACATTAAACTAAAACTTCTCCATCTCTCAAACACAGCAACCACTATTTATCAATTTCTTGTAAATATCTTGCACAAATATCCCATGTAGGTATCACCATTTATATCTAAATCGTAAAAAGCATCAGAATGAAGATGGACAATAAACTTCTTAGGAAGAGAGTTGCTTCAAACTCATACATACATACATAAAGTTCTAATTCTGATTTCTTTACTGGGAAAAATCGATGCTCCTATAAAGTTCCCACGTCCCAGATTTTTCTGGTTGTACCCTTGAGCATTAACACAATCTTTTGTACACGATGTTTCCTGCAAACAGGTATGTGAGGCTTGTTCTGATTCATGCTTGATTTGGGGCAGGAATATTTCCTAGGTGTTGAGTGCATTTCCGTGGAGAGGTTGATAGTAAATGGCTAGCTATATTTTTAAACATCTATTATATCTTGTGATGTTAGCAGCCACCAGTGATCATCATCCAGAGTCTTTATTTCATTAGAAAATCATGCTATTCAACTTCCGTACTTTCTTCTTCATTTATTGGTTGGAAGAAGCTGGGTATGGTGGCACCCACCTGTAATCCCAGTACTGGGGAGGCCGAGACACGAGGACCTTAGGTTTGAGGCCAGCCTCAGTAATTTGGCAAGACTCTTATTAACTTGGTAAGACTGTTTTAAAAAAAAAGGGGTGGGGACTGGGAGTGTAGCTCCGAGGTAGAACGCCCCTGGCTTGCACTCCCAGTACACGCACAGCCCGTTTCTTTGGAGGTGGCGAATGAGGGGTTTTGTGGTGCTCAGCCGGGCTGTTGGGGTCCTAAGTGCCCTTGATACCACAGTGGCCTTTGATAGCTTTCTTGCTTTCAGGTATGATAATTAATAAAAAAACATGAATAAGTAATGGCAAATATTTATGACATGTTAATTGCATGCCCGTGAGTCTGAATGACTATTTAGCTATGTTTCATATAACAGGGCATGAAAACCTGCCTCCAGTCCATGAAGTGTTACGCTGGCGTACAAGTCAAAGGTTCTTTCATTCAGTGTTCCAATAAGTTCTCTCTTTACAGAAAAAATAAGTGGCCAACATATTATTTCACCTCCTGAACAAAGCATTTGTAGTTACATAAATACATTTTTAAAAATGGATAAAGCTGGGTGTGGTGGCGCATGCTTTGAACCGGAAATCCTCCTGCCTCAGCCTCCCAAGCACGAGGACTGCAAATGTGCGCCACCATACCCAGCTATTCTGTTTTTTTCTTTGTGTACTGGGGATTGAATCCAGGAGCATTCTACCTCTATACCCCCAGCCCTATCTTATTTTTCATTTTCAATCTGGGGTTCGGTAAGTCGCCAAGGTTCTCACCAAGTCGCTAAGGCCGGCAGAGACCCTGTGACCTTCCCGCTCTACTTCCCCAGTGCTGAGATCGCAAGCCTGCACCCCACGCTGGGCACCGACTGTTACCCACTTACCTACAGAGGCTGCTCACAGAGCTATGATTTCTGCTGCTTGTTGGATATTCCTTTTAGATTTTCTCTTAGAGTCACCTAGAAGATGAAGGAGGGCTAGAAAGCATATTAAAAAGTGTGTGTGTTGCCCGCTTGGAATCCCTGCGCTTGGGAGGCTGAGACAGGAGGATGGCGCAGGTTCAAAGCCAGCCTCAGCTACTTAGTGAGGCTCTCAGCAACTTAGTGAGACCCTGTTTCCAAACAAAAATATAAAATGGGTCTGGAAGTATAGTCCGGAGGTAGAAAGCCTCTGGGTTCCATCCCCAGTAACACCAAAAAAAAAAAAAAAAAAAGAAAAGAAAAGTGTGTGTGTGTGTGTGTGCGCCCGCGGTACTGGGGATGGAACCCAGGAGCATTCTGCGTCTGGGCTACACCTCCAGCCCTACTTTATTCTTTATTTTGAAACAGGGTCTTGCTAAGTTGTGGAGGGCCTCACTGAGTGGCTCCTTAATTTGTTGAGACTGGCCTTGAACCTGCAATCCTTGTCTCTGTCTCTCAAGTATGGGGATTACAGGCATGCTCTCCCATGCTAATTAAAGCCCTTTTTGCGAGCCTGCCCGCGCTTGAGAGGCTGAGACAGAAGGATTGCGCAGGTTCGAAGCCGCTTAGCTGGTTTAAGAAATCCTGTTTCCAAATAAAATATAAAACAGATCTGGGAGTGTAGCCCGGAGGTAGAAGGCCCCTGGGTTCCATCCCCAGTATCAGAATAAATGCATAAATAAATAAAGCCCTTTTTGTGGTCCTGGGTGGAACCGAGGGGCATTCTACTTCCAGGCTACACCCCAACTCATTTTTTATTCTTTTTTTGTGGTATTGGGGATCCAACTCAGGGGATTCTACCTCCGAGCTACACCTCCAGCCCTATTTTTTACTTTTTTTTTTTTTTTTTTGCAGGTCTGGGGATGGAACCCAGGGGCATTCTACCTCTGAGCTACACCCCCAGCCTATTTTTTATTTATTTTGAAACAGGGTCTCACTGAGTTGCAGAGGGCCTCACTAAGTAGCTGAGGCTGGCCGCGAACCTCGATCCTCCTGTCTCAGCCTCCCAAATGACAAGCGTGCGCCCCGACGCCGGCTCATATTCCTTCTTTTCTGAAACAGGGTCTCCGTAGGTTGATGCGAGCGAGTCTCACTGCTTGCTGATGCTGGCCGATCCTCCGGTCTCAGCCTCCCAAGTACCGGAGAAAGAGCATGCACCGCCACGCCCCGCTTCACTATTTTTAAGAAAGCAAATAAAGAGTTTTCACTCTTTTCTCAAGCGCACAGTTTAAGTGATCGTCCAGCCAAAGGCGTCTGCAGGCGCCACCGCACAGGGCCGCCCCTCCCCCGTCGCCGAGCCGGCGCACAGCCCGCCCGTCTCTGAGGGGAGTTGATTGACAAGGCAGCTGAATACGGAGGGGAGACCACTGTCTGGAGCCTTCCTTCTCCAGGTCAGGGTTTAGAGATACTTATGGAGAAAGAAACAGCGTGGTTAAAGTGTGGGGGAAAGTGATGGGTGGTGACGGAATCAGTGGTCTGCGCATGTGCAATCCATCTTCCTACCTGGTGCTGGATGCCTGTTCAGAAAATGGCAGCGTTGGCATAATGCGAGGGTGGAGTTTTGGGTCTCCTGACGTCAAAAGGTCACCCATCTGACACTGCTCAGCCCCCAGTGGTTTCTACAAAAGCGGTATTCGAGTCCCTGAATAGTAACCTAGGCAACGTATCATCTTGATTCTCACGTCAGAGATGTTATCTACAGCAAAGCTAGTGGGAGACTAATAATATATTGCTCAGCTGCGTGGCCTCCAGAATTAATGACTGTGTGTGTGTGTGTGTGTGTGTGTGTGTGTGTGTGTGTTTTGCTGAGGATCGAACCCAGAGGCAATCTACCTCCAAGCCAAACTCCCAGCCCTCTTTTATTTTATTTTTCATTTGAAAACAATCTTGTGAAGTTGCGGAGAGCTTCCGTAAATCTACGGCTGGCTCCAGAACCGTGCTTCCCGGTCTCAGCCTCCCGAGTCCTGGGATTACAGGCGCGCTACCGCTCCCAGCCCAAACTGGCGCTTTTTATTAGTCACCCAAAAGCGAGCGAAGCTAGACGGTGAGTTCAGGTCTTCCCTTGGTTTCAGCGCGCTGTGCTCAAGCGGGGAGACTGAAGCTTACAGCTGTGCGCCACCGTGCCCGGCCTTGGTGTGTTCTCCTGCACCCATCAGGAGAATCACCTGTAGCACGGCTGCTGTGGGAAGCTGGCTCTTCACTGTTGCCTGAGCAGAAGGGAGAGACAGGGTGGCCAAGACACAGGCTCGAGTTGGGCAACGCTAAGTGGCTTGCAGTACGTTTTCGAGGTTTTTCTTTCCCTGGGCGAGCACTTTAACCCCGGGGGAGGGTTGCTGAGCTGGTCCTCCGGTGCCCAACGCTCCATCGCTCACAGCCAGGTCACCATGTCACGTACTTATGAACCCGCGGACCTTGCCAGACGGAGGAGGGAGCCCTGCAGCTGTTGAGAGCAAGAGGTGGGGGTGGGAGAGAGCACCGAGCAGCTGCAGCGAGGCCCTGGGAACTTGCTGTCCGGGTGACTCGGCCACAGCGCCATGGCTTCTGTTGTTTATCCGGGGGAAGGTACCCTGGCTTTAATGATACTCCTGGGATTGTGAGAGTGAGGGAAAAGGCAGAGGTCACGTTCTGGGAAGCTAAGGAGCCCTGAGTTGCTGTGGAGAGAAGGGAAAGGCCCACGCGCGCTTTGATGGCTACCAAGCTGAGAGTTAAGGCCCGGGAGGACATTTGCCCTTTGTCCTCCTGGGGCCTTGACTGTCTCAAGTTCCTCTGGTGAAACCCAAGCGTATGCATTTCCTTTCTGCTCTTGTTTTTTGGTACTCAGGATTGAACTGGGGAGCTCTCTTTCCCTGAGCCCTTTTAATTTTTTTATTTTGAAACGGGTCTCGCTAAAGTGTCTCACTGAGTTGCTGCGGCTGTCCTTGAGCCTGCAGTCCTCCTATCTCAGCTTCCCAAGTACTGGGATCACAGGCTGGTGCTGCCACGTGCCTTCTATCAAGCTCCCAGGTGATGCTGCTGGTGCCGGTGCCACCGCTTGAGTCTATAGCCAGCACTTGCCCGTTCCCGACTGCCTGGAGGAGGCACTGAACTGGAAGGCTGGGGGAGGGACGTGGCTAGAGTCAAAGCCAAGGAGTCGCAGTGTGGAGTGCGCCAGGCTGGGGACCTGGACCGTACACTCAGGCCCTGGAGTGCGAGCGGACCACCTGCTCACCCTGGGCGCTGGCGGTCCAACCGTGCCTCCCATCACTATGGAACTCACAATTCCGAGCAGGGGATAGGCAGTTAGGAGAGGCTAGGTAAATCAAGAGGACGGCCTGGTCAAGTCCGCTTCGTAGTGAAGGCTGCAGTTACCCAAGGCGTTTCCCCTCGCGTCTGGAAGTCTCCAGGCATCTGAGTACTCTGATCTCCCTGGTAATGGATGCTGACCAGAGTCTTGTTTATTTTTTTATAAAAACAGTGAGCTCTATTACTTTTAATTTATAATATTATTAAACATTTAAAAATATAGCTTTTATGGCAACAAATGGACAAAGAAGGCTGCAGCAAATATCTGAAGGTCACATGGCTAATTCTCATGCTGAATGTAGAGGCCGCTGGGTAAGCGGTCTCTAAGCGCGCGGTCGCCATCGCTGAGTCGAGTAGTTAGGCTGAGCACACTCGTTACAGCGGCAATTAAGCGAAGCCTCCCCCTGTGTCCTGAATCTCCAGGGTTCCGAGAGCCCTAATATCCCTGGGCTCCCACACCTTCTGCCCCGCAGGGGGTTGTTCACTTTCTGTTATAATGAGCAGTGCCACCTATTACTTAGAAAAGTGAATATCACACCGGGAATGGTGGCACAAGCCTGCAGTCCCAATGTCTGAGAGGCTGAGACAGGAGGATCGCAGATTCAAGGACAGTCTCAGCAGTGTAGGGAGCCTCTCAGTGACCTAGTGAGAGTGTTTTTCCAAACAAAAAATAAAAAAGGACTGGGCTGTAGCTCAGAGGTAGAATGCTTCTGAGTTCAAAACCCAGTACCACCACACACACACACACACACACACACACACACACACACACACACACGAAGGGACAGAAAAAGAAAATATCAGTTAGGTGTGGTGGTGCACACTTGTAATCCCAGTACTTGGGAGGCTAAGACAGGAGGACTTCAGGTTTGAGGTCAGTCTTGGCAATTTAGTAAGATCTTCAGGAATTTAGACCCTGTTTCAAAATAAAAAATAAAAAAAGGGAGTGATATAGCTCAGTGGTAGAATGTTTACCTGGCATGAATGAAGCCCTGGGTTAGATTCCTAGCACCCGGATGATGTTGATGATAACGATGATGTTGATGATAATGATAATAATTATCATTTTTTTGTGTGGTACTGGGGATGGAACCCTTCTACCTCCGGGCTACACTCCCAAACCTAGTTTATATTTTTATTTGGAAACAGGATCTCACTAAGTAGCTTATCTTCCTGTCTGAGCCTCCCAAGTGCTGAGATTCCAGGCATCTGCCTCCATGCCTGGCTCTATACCTTTTTCGAGGAACTGTTATATTCTTTTCCACAGACTGTACCTTTTTACATTCTTGCCATAGCATGCAAGGCTTCCAACTGTTCTATGTATCCATCAACACTCATTATCTTCTGTCTGTTAAATATAGCTGTCCTAATGGGTGAAATTGTATTTGTATTTTTAATGGACTTTGTAATGATTACATTTAAAGGTTGTGTAGTTTGAATGAACAACATTAATGAAAATCTTAGAACATTGTATGTAAAAAATAGGTGATATGAAAAGTAGTGTTTGCAAATTATATGGAGGTTATCTACAATATATTACACTGGCTTACCAAGAGGTAAAGCAATGATGTTAACAGAAAATTCACTTAAGGAGCAATATTTGTGGATGGGGGTGTGGTTTAGTGGTAGAGCAATTGCCTAAAATGCATAAGGCCCTGGGTCTGATAGCCAGTACCTATCTACCTCTCTCTCTCTCATACACACACACACACACACACACACACACACACGCGCGCGCACACACGTCTACGTAAAAACTACTGGATTCCATCGCCTGCCTGGCCACCCGCCCGCATTAGAAATAGGCAAATGATGTCAAAGATGAGGTGGGGTAGAGGAGGAAAAGGGAGGTAAAATGGAGGCATCAGGGACGACACAAAAGCGGCCATGATTAAAAGTCCAGATTCCAAGTTCACTCTGATCACAAACAGCACAGTAAGTGCATTATTAGACTGAACTGTAGGTCATCTGGCTCCTTCGAATGTGCGCCTTACCTCCAGTCCAACCTCAGTGGTATATCAGCGTGCTAGCAAGCCCTCAGTGTCAGGTTAGTGTAGTGCCATGTTTTGGGTACTAGGGATTGAACAAGGGACATTCTGCCTCTGAGTTATATCCCTAGCCCTATTTATTTATTTATTTATTTATTTATTTATTTATTTATTTATTTTTGGTAGTGGGCATTAAACCCAGGGATGTTCTACCTCCGAGCTACACTCCAGCCCTTTTTGTTTTTAAATTTGAAACAGGGTGTCACTAATTTGCGAAGTATTTCACTAAGTTGCTGATGCTGGCCTCAAGCCTGCTGTCCTGATGTCTCAGCCTCCCAAGTACAGGGACCAACAGGCATGTGTCTCTGCTCCCAGCTGGTACTGTTTTTAAGTACACCAAACAAAACCTTGGTGGGGAAATCATTAGATATTTTTCATCAAGAGTAAAGAAAACAGCCCCTGAAGGGCAATAACTATCACGTCCCGTGTCCAAGACAACGGAGAACGGCAAGCTTTTTCTTGGGCTGTGTGCATATACTATCGATTGACCACGTCTAAATGTGTCTAGCGAAGATGGAGTTTGTGCATTCCTCGTAATGTTCTCACTCCACACTGTCTCTGAGTGTGCACCTCTTTCCTTCTTGTAATAAAATCGAGCTGTGCCTCACTGTGACGAGTCCTGAGACTCCTTTCTGTGATGACATCAAGGACCCTCACAGCCTGAGTTGGGGTCCACTTTCCAGTTGAAGGCCTCTTCAGGACCCTCCTCTTAGTGACAACAAGAAAAGAGCGAATAGAATTGAAGTTTGGTCAAAATAGTGAAGGAACCCCACCTCCCTACAGAAGTGTTTACAATTTATAGACATACAAGCCAGGAAATAAACATCTGTGCATTTGGAGAGATCGTGGGGTGGCCGGAGCATATTACAGTAATCATCGTTTTTGAGTGTGTGCGGCACTGGGGCTGGAACCCAGGGGCATTCTACCTCTGAGCTACACCCCCGGCCCTATTGTGTTTCCTTCCTTTTTAATTTTGAAATGGGGCCTCAGTAAATTGCGGAGGCTGGCCTGGAACCTGCGATCCTCCTGTCTCAGCCTCCATGCATTGGTACTAAGGTATGTGGCACCGCGCCTGGCTATGATAGCAGTTTTTACCCCTTATTGGCATCTGTCTTCAGTTTCCATTCCCAGTACGAGGAAGCTCAGCTGCAGAAAAAGAGTTCATCGGGAAATTTGGGAGACTGGTGCTTCTAACTTTAAACTGTTCCAGTAACAATGATAATTTTTCAATAAAATGTATATTTTAATATTTTTGTTAATGCTTTTGTATGCAAATTACAGACAGAAACATATTTAGAACACGTGTCTATTTTCAGTAAAGATCTTTGGGTCAGGGAGGGAGGGCCAGGCTTTTGAGACAGATCGGGTCAATTCGCACATACAACTTTTGTGTCATTTGAAATTTCATAATTAGGAAAGTATATTAAGATAAAGGTTTATAAAAAGCCAAAATTCGGAAGCTGACTGACCAAAGTTCTGTACACATATATTGTGCTTTGGAAATATGTGCACAATATACTGGTTTGTTCAGCAGTGTATCTGTGGGTGTGTGGCTTTCTCAAAATTCATCCCAAATAATCACAGGCTCACACGCGCAACTTTCTCTTGGTCAGACAGGAAGTGGATGTTTAGTGTCAGAGCTTAGAGACCACAGGAAATCCTATCTTCATTGCTGCCAATGGGTGGTAAATTCCAGAAAGATCTGGTTGATGTCAGAAAGTCCAAGCCCCTCCCTCCCTCCCTCCTCCTCTTGCAAAGCTAAGCCAAGGCTTTCAGGACTACAGCCCTGATTCTGATCACCAGGTGGTATCTATCTTCATTTTCTCATCCCCTGTCTCTAGTAAAAAAGCATGGTTTTTCTTAGAAGAAACAAAGTGATATTTTAAAATTTTTCATGAAACAGTATACACAGGATGATAAAAAAAATAGGGCATTAATTTATTTTCAGTACTGGGGAGGGAATCCAGGTCCATCTACTTCTGAGCTATACCCCTAGCTCTATTTTACTTTTTATTTTGTGGTACTAAGGACTGAACCCAGGGGCATTGGACCTCTGCATTATACTTCTATCCCTTTTGATTTTTTTGTTTTTGAAACAGAGTTTTGATAGGTTGTTGAGTCTCTCTACTTGCTAAAGGTTCTTGGAACCTGCCATCCTCCCATCGCTGCCTCCCAAGTACTGAAATTACAAATGGATGCCACCACACCTGGCTCCTATGTTATTTTTTATTTTGAAACAAGGTCTCGCTAAGTTTTGGAGGACTTTGCTAAGGCTGGTTGCAAATCTGTGATCCTCTTGTCTTAGCCTCCTAAGTACTGAGATTACAGGCATACACCACCATGCTTGGCTTGTTTTTGTTTGTTTTTAAAGAAATCTTTTATTTTTTGTGAATTAACAAAAATCAAATGAATATATATATATATATATATATATATATAATTTTTTTAGTAGTACTGAGGATTGAGCCCAGGGGCAGTCTACCTCCAAGCTCCATTCCCAGCCCTATTTTTTATTTTTTATTTTGAAATAGAGTCTCACTAAATAGCTGAGGCTGGTCATGAACCTGTGATCCCCTTGTCTCAGTACTGGAATTACAAGCCTGTGCCACCAAGCCCAGCTGTTCCCAGCCCTATTTTTTATCCTTTATTTTGAAACAGGGTCTCACTAATTTGCAGAGGGCCTCACTAAGTTGCCGAGGCTGGCTGCGAACCTGCAATCCTCCTGTTTCAACCTCCCAAGTACTGGGATTGCAAGTGTGCACCATCATACCTGGCAAATGGATAATTTTTAAAAAATTATAATTTACATATATTAAATAGTAATATTTGTATTTTATATAATATTTGCATAGTGTTTTAAAATGTTTTTATATAACAAAGACTAGAGCTGAGCATGGTGGTGCACGCTTATAATCCCAGCATTCTGGAGGCTGAGACCGGAGGATCGTGGTTCTTGGCCAGCCTCAGTTACTTAGTGAGGCTCTTTGCAACTCAGTGAGACCCTGTTTCAAAATAAAGAATACAAAATAGGGATGAGGATATAGCTTGGAGGTAGAATGCCCCTGGGTTCCACCCCCAGTGTCTCACACACCAAAAAAGATTAAAATGATATCTATTCGGTTTAATCTCTCTCTCAATCTGTGTGTGTGTGTGTGTTTCTCTCTCTCTCTCTCTCTCTCTCTCTCTCTCTCTCTCTCTCTCTCTCTCTCTGTCAAGGTTGGCTGATCTGTCCACACTGCAGACTCCCTGGAAAGAGCACGTGGTTCAATTCTGCTACCCTCCCTAAAAAGTCCATGCCCAGAATGACTCCCAAAGCTTTACTCCCACTCGCCTCTTGATATGAGAATAATTTGGAGATGTCCTAAATTAACCCACAGGCGGAGACTGGAGGGGTGAGGGTGGTAAGAGGAGGGCATTTTAACTCACAGCCTAAAGCCAAATCATCAAAGAGGCAAAGCTCCTTTCCTGAATGCTGGAGATCACCCGCCAAGGCACACTGCGTTCTGCTTTCAAATCAACGAACCAAGAAGCAGCAAACATCTTTTCTTTGTCCACTCAGCTCACGTGAGGACTTGGCCAGCTCTGTGCTGCCCTGCCCCTCTCTCATCTCTGGCTAGCGTGGGTCCCATGTAGCGAGGTCCGTGTCTTCTGCCTCCGGCTGTACTGTAAGACACAGCACCGCCTTAGGTCCATGGGCGTTTGCCCGCATCCTATCTGGCCGTGCTGAGTTTTTCCCAGGGTCCGTCCTTCACCGTGGCTGGCATTTGTACTGCTTGATGAGCCCGTAACTTCCCGAGGCACCTTAGTCTCTGAGGTGTGAACACTCTTTTCAAGCTACTTTGCACACACTTGTCCCGAGCAGTTTCTCTGAAGCTGGCTGTAATATTCTTACACAAACATCCTCAGAGGCAAGGTGCTGCTTGCCATCTCTGTCTTCGGGTGCCATTCAAGGCTCCCCACCCTGTGGATTCAGAACACTTTTCTAACTCTGTCTCCCGAGGTTCTGTGATTGTGGTAAATTGTGCGACGGAGTGCTCTTGGAGGAACTTCTGTGTGCCTTGCACGCCTGTCTAGTAGGTTGGAACCAAATGTAGAGAGAGATCTTGGTCTTTGTACATACAGTGATATCTTCCATTAACTTTTGAAAGGAGCATTGGTGTGTGTGTGTGTGTGTGTGTGTGTGTGTGTGTGTGTGCGCGCGCGCTAGGGATTGAATCCAGGGATGTTTTGCTTGAGATAGACTGACCCCCAATTCCTATTTTGTTTTTTATTTTGAAACAGTGCCTCACTGAGTTGCAGACACTGGTCTTGAGCCTGCCATCTTCCTGTCTCAGCCTCCCAAGTGCTGGGACGTCAGGTGTGCGCCATCATGCCTGGCTTTCAAGGAAGAACATTGTTCTCTTTGTGAGGATGTGGGAGCTGAGGCTCAGAGAGAGTAAGAACTGGTCTTATCTTTGGCAAAGACATTGGGATAATAGAATAAGAGACCTAGTGATAACTTGGTAGTGACGATAAACACTGTTATTTTGCGGTTACAAGGAGGAATCGATAAGGTGCTTTCCTGCTATGTGTAGTATTTATTTTCTTTTTCCTGTGATCTAAATGATACATGTTCTTTATAGAACACTTGGAAAATACATAGAAACAGAAAGAAAAGGGGAATAAACACCCACAAACTCACAAGTGGGATAGCCTATCCCTTTCTGGAATTTTCTGACACCTAGTGGTAGATTCAAGAATGTTAAATTATACCTATAAGTGCAGATAAGGTAAAGATAGGGTTTCATCTTACTCTGGCTACAATGGGTACATTTTCTCCATTTTACCACATTGATTCTCCTTTTTATTTTTATGTATTATTGTTTTGGGGCACTCGGGATTGAACCTAGAGGCATTTTACCTCACAGCTACATTCCTAGTTTGATTCTCTCTCTCTCTCTCTCTCTCTCTCTCTCGCTCGCTCTCGCTCTCGCTCTCTCTCTCTCTCTCGCTCTCGCTCTCGCTCTCGCTCTCGCTCTCGCTCTCGCTCTCTCGCTCTCTCTGTCTCTCTCTCAGGTATGGGGATGGAACCCAGGGTCATTCTACCTCTGAATTACAGCCCTATTTTTGTTATTTTTATTTGGAAGCATGGTGTCACTATGTTGCAGAAGGCCTCACTAAGTAGCTGAGGCTTGCTGTGAACGGGAGATCTTCCTATCTCAGCCTCCCAAGGACTGGCATACAAGCGTGTGCCACCACGCCTCTCAGTTTGATTATTTTTCTATTTGGAAGCAGTGTCTCACTATGTTGATGAGAGTCTCACTACTTGCTGCGGCTGTCCTTGAACCTGTGATCCTCCTGTCTCAGCCTCCCAAGTACTGGGATGACAAGCGTGCACTACCATGCCTGGCTGATTCTACATTTTAGATGTTGGACTTGTAGGGCCCAGGACATAACAGTGTTACATTTGTTTGGAAAGGTGTACATACATCATTTTTTTCCCGTTATTGTAAAACAAACAAAAAATGCAAAGGACCCAATTCTTAAAAATGGGTAAAGGATTTGAATAGACATTTTATTTTTTGTGATACTGGGAATGGAACTCAGGGGCATTCTATCTCTGAGCTACACCCCCAGCACTATTTTTTATCCTTTGGAAAGAGGGTCTCACTGAGTTGCAGAGGGTCTCACTAAGTAGCTGAGGCTGTCAGTGAACCATGATCCTCCTATCTCAGCCTCCCAAATGCTGGGATTCCAAGCGTGCGCCACCACGCCCGGCTGAAAAGACAATTCTAGAAAGAAGATATAAACAAGGATAATGAGCACATTAAATGACCCTCAGCATTTCATGGTCTCAAGTTAAGGGCCATATGTTTTCTCTCATATGTGGAAGCTAGAGAGAAAAGAGGCAAGAAATAGGACTTGAGATAAAACAGAAGAGACAGCAGTAGAATGATGGCAGCAGGTGGGTGTGAAGGGAAAAGGAGGCTTGCGGAAGGGAAAAGAGATGGAGCAACATTGAAGAAGAAGCCAGGCATGGTGGTGCACGCTTGTCATCCCAGCAAAAAATCATACTAATATTAGTATTTTCTGTGTCTCTATCTTACTATGCGCTCTGCCCCTTCTCTCTTGTCATTCTCGGATTGCTGTATGATTCTTTTCCAATTCCATTTCCCTCTTACCTTGTTAGTTATGCATTCCATTACCATTCATGTAATAGTTACCCTAGAGACTACAAAATGCATCACAGACATCACTTAAGTCTAACACAGATCACTTTACTACACTATCTGACTACAGAGGGCTCAACAAATGGTAGCTCCCACCTATGATTCGAAAGCCTATGCTTTTCCACTTCCTTGGAGACCAATGTTGTAGAATCAGCCAGGCATGGTAGTGCACGCTTGTCATCCCAGTACTTGGGAGGCTGAGACAGGAGGATCACAGGTTCAAGGACAGCCGCAGCCAAGAAAAAAAGGCTGGATTCAGTCCTAAGCACTATTAAATAAGTAATCAATCAAACAAAAAATACCAAGAAGGAAAAATCCAAAACAGCCATTTGTAGACGATACAGTTGTCTCCAGAAAATCAAAGAGAATCAGCTAACACACTTCACTCAGGTCCGCAGGTGGGAGGAGCAGCGCGGGACCCACTGGGAGGCACACAGCTGGTGATGTGTGCCTAGTAAGTGTGTCACTGAGCCCCGTGTGCTGGCTTAAACAAACATGCAATTTGGTTTGGATAGCATTAATTTTTAAACTTTTTAAATTTTGTTTTGTTCTGGTACTGGGATTGAACCCAACGAAATTCTACCTCTGAGCTACACCGCCAGCAACTTCTTTTAAATTTTTTTTATTTTGAAACAGGGTGTCACTAAGTTGCTGAGTCTGGCCTTGAACCTCCAATCCTCCTGTGTCAACCTCCCAAGTACCAGGATTACAATGTACACCAGCACACCTGGCCTGGACCGTGCTAAATTTATACATTAACCTGAGAAAACACACTACAGAAGACTGTACGATGTAATCCTAGTGTTTAACCTCTATATTTTCATATAGATGCAATTATATGTGAGAATTGAGCGTGGCAGAGGTTGTATTTTGAATAGTCTTCTGTAAACGCGTTGGGAAAGCTTATCCACCAAAAAGAAAATCCAATCAGAGGCTTTTCCCATGCTACTTTAAGTCATAAATGATTCGGGAGGCTGAGACCGGAGGATCGCGGTTCGCAGTCAACCTCAGCTACTTAGCGAGGCCTCTGCAACTCAGTGAGACCTGGTTTCAAAAGAAAGAATAAAAAATGGGCAGGGGGTGTAGCTCGGAGGTCGAATGCCCCCGGGTTCCAGCCCCAGACCTGCAAAAAAAATGTAGAATAGCACTATAGCCATATAATAGGAGAGCGTTTTTATTAGACTCAGCTGAGGGGTTAAAACGCCATAAATGAAAAGACTGACGCATTTAACTATACACAATGCAAAAACTTTAGTACATGTAAAGCCAACATAAACAATGTGAAAACAGGACAGAGTAGGAGAAAGTATGTGCGACATATAAAATAGAGAAACAATGCTATCGACTCTAAACACAGCTCTCCTGAAACAATAGTAAGATCAAGATAGTAACAACAGGAAAACAGGCAAATATGCAGTCAGGTGACCCTCGGAGCCAAAAGTGACCAGTAAACACTCAAACACATGTGCAGCCGCACTACTTAGCAGCAGAATGTAATCTTTAACATCTGTAACATCTGTAACATCTGTGTACCACTTGTCATCTACTCTTAAAATTCACAGATAGTTTTTGCAACATTGTTTGTTACTGCTAAAAATGGAAGAAGTCCTAAATATTAATCAGAAAAATGGCTAAATGAATCGCACTATAGCCACACTGTAAAATAAAATATAAAAATTTAAGGTCCCCAAGATAACGTCGTTCAGTAAAAAACAAAATGCAAAACACTTTCCACATGATACCCTCTATCAACATTTCTCTATGTATATGCCTGTATATGAAATTCATAGAAAAATATGGTATACGCATTCAACTAATAAAAGGCCTCTTTCTGGAAAGGGAATTGGGTGAAATTGAGGTATAATTTACATAAAACATCACATACATGTTTTTGTGTGTATCTATGTTGTTAGGGATGGAATACAGATGCATTTTAATCTTGGAGCTACACCACCATCCCATTTTATGTTTTGTTTTGAAATGGGGTCTTTCTAACTTGTGGAGGGTCTCACTAAGTTGCTGAGGCTAGCCTTGAATCTGCAATCCTCCTGTCTCAGCCCTCCAAGTACTGGGATTACAGGTGAGCACCACTAAGCCCCGTTTATCACATGTATCTTAAATGTTCAATTTGAAGAGGGTTTTTTTTGTGTGTGATACTGGGGATGGAACTCAGGGACATTCTACCTCTGAGCTACACCCCCAGCCCTATTTCTTAATCTTTGTTATATTTATATTTATTTATTTGGTAGTACTGGGAGTGGAACCCAGAGACTTTCTATCTCCAGGCTATACTCCCAGACCTATTTTATACTTTATTTGGAAACAGGGTCTCACTAGGTTACTGAGAGCCTCACTAAGTAGCTGAGGCTGGCTTTGAACCTGTGCGATCCTCCTGTCTCAGCCTCCTGCATGCTGGGAGTACAAGCGTGCACCACCACGCCCGGCTCAGATTTGAAGAGTTTTAACAATTGTAAATACCAATGTAATCACTACCTATAAGGCAGAGCATTTTCATCATCCTAGAAAGGTTAATTTTTCCACTTTCCAATTAACTCCTATTATACTTATTATATTACTAGATAATAACTTTCTGATTTGGATCTCCATAGATTTTTTTTGTGTGCTCTCGAGTTTCATGAAAATAGAATCCTGCGATATTCCTAGACTCTGCTGTGTCTGGCTTCTTTCATTCAGCACATGGTATTTAAGATTTATCTGTTGTTTCATGTATCAGTACTTCGTTGCTTTTTATTGTTGAGTAGTATTTGATTTTATGTATGACAATTTGTCTACATATTTGTCTGTTAGTTTTGGATTTAGGCCATTATGGTTTTTTTTTTTTTTTTTTTTTTTTTTTGGTCCTGGTGAATTGAACCCAGAGACATTCTACCTCTAAGCTATACCCCCACACTAATTTTTTGTGTGTAATTAACAGTATAGCTGAGCTGAGACCAGGGGATCGCAGTTTGAGGATAGCCTCAACAATATGAGACTCATAGCAATCTAGGGAGACCCTACTTAAAAAACAAAACAAAACATAAAACGGGCTGGAAGTGTATCTCAAAGGTAGAATGCCCCTGGGTTCAACCCCTAGTACCACCTAAAAACATACATTTACATATAATTTAAGATATATGTATATATTAAAGATAGGTGATACAAAATATGATATAAAATCATCCCTTAGTATCCTCAGAAGACTCTATGAAGATACCAAAATCCACAAATGCTCAAGTCTCTTATAGAAAACGGCATGGTATTTGCACATAAGCTATACACATTTCAGTACACTTTAAATCATCTCTAGATCACTATATAATTGAAAGGATTAATATATTTGCAATCCGTGGGCCGGTCATGGTGGCACACGCTTGTAATCCCCGCGCTTGGGAGGTGGAGACAGGAGGATTGCGCAGGTTCGAAGCCAGCCGCGCTGGCTTAAGAGACCCTGTTTCCAAATAAAACTATAGGTCTGGGAGTGTAGTCCAGAGGTAGAAGGGCTTCTAGGAACTCCGGTACCATGAAAAATAAAACACATAAAAATATATATATTAGAGACTTCCGGGAAGATGGCGACCGAGAAAAGCGGGGCTTAAGAGCCCCGCTAACAACAAATCTCCATTACCACAAAATCAGCGCCTTTCAAAGCCAGAAAACAACATCACCAGAGAAACAAAAAAAATCACCAGGCTCCAGAGAGAAAGCGAACTGAGAACAGAGCCACAGAGGAGATCCTCACGCCCGAGGACGCGGCTTCACGCCCGAGGACGCGGCAGCAGCGCCATACTGCCGGCGGCACCGGCGAATTCACGGGACGGCCACAGCAAGCCAAGGGGAGCCGCTGCGGAACAGCCAGGCGGGATTTCTCGGCGCAGAGGGCATCTAAAGCTCCCAGTGGCTGAGCTCAGCACACGCTGCAGGGATTCAGAGTGGAAATCAAAACCAAGAAAAAAAAAAAAAACGCCAGCCCCACAGCCGAGGGCGTAGCAGCGGCGCCATATTGCCACCGGCGGCAACAGCACCGAATTCACCAAATTCAGTACAGCTACATCTGCGTACTCAAGAACAGTGAGTCAAATTGTGGGCCACAGTGGAGAAATCCCAGTACTGTACTCACTGGGACTTGACCCAGTGGGAGAGGGGCGGTGGCAGTGATATCACACCATAGGAGAACGTGCAACCTGGCACCCCCCACAGTCTAAAGCAGCCTCTATCGACTCTCTGGGTCTGAGACTCTGTGATACAACCCAGTAAAGGAGTAGTGGGGTCTGAGATACTACTGACTCGAGATCCAGAACACCTTAAGTGAAGTCATAGTGACCCAAGGGAAGAAACCAGAGAAGGCACATACTTCCGAAATCATGGGAAAGAGGAATAATACTGGAGCAATGAATGCCCACAACCCCACAACATCAGAACCCGGTAAAACAGAAAATCAGAGATTTCTGGAAGATCAAATCAGGAAAATAACTGTAGAAATAATAGAGGTGCTTCGAAAAGAACTCAGAGCCAAAAAGAGATAAAGGATGCAATTAATGAAGTAAAGGCCTCAATTCAAAGCACAAACAACCGATTAGACCACATGGAGAACAGAATCTCGCTCTTAGAAGATGATCATTCAAAAAATGAACGCATAGTTTCTAATCTAGAAAAAAATATCCGACAGCAGGAATCTGACATTGAAGAAATATGGGCCCATTTTAAGAGAGCTAACCTAAGAATAATTGGAATAGAGGAGGGAAAAGAAAGTGAAACCAAAGGGATCAACAATCTCTTCAAGGAAGTAATAGCAGAAAATTTTCCAGACATAGAGCAAGAGGTCGATACGCAGGTCCAGGAAACTTATAGAACTCCCTTTAGACAGGATCGGAGAAGAGGATCCCCACGCCACATAATTGTCAAAATGACCAATGTGGAAGCCAAGCAGAGAATCTTAAAGGCAACAAAAGCAAAGGGCCAAGTGACATTCAGAGGCAAACCAATTAGAATCACTCCAGACTTCCCAAACCAAGTTATGAGAGCCAGAAGGGCTTGGAGTAACATATTCCCAATTTTGAAAGAAAACAACTTCCAGCCAAAAATTTCCTACCCAGCAAAACTTTCTATCAAATTAGATGGAGAAATAAGAAGCTTCCATGACAAACAGAAACTGAAGGAATTTATGTCTTCAAAACCAGCACTAGAGAAAATACTCAAAGAGATTAACTACAAAGAAGAAATAGGTAACACACATCAGAACTAGAGAAACAAGATTTTCCATCCAACAGACAACTAAGACTGGTTATCTATGGAGATTCATTATTTATGTTAGTCTTTTACCTATCTGTAAAGGGTATTGTTTGCCTTTATTGTTGTTAATTTTTAGGATTTCTAGTTGGAATATTAATATACCTTCAGATATAGCACTTGGAAATATTTTATCCCATTCTATTAGTAATTGTTAACTCTGTTTACATTGTCTTTGGATATACAATATTTTTTTTATTTTTTAGGGAGTTTGTGTACTCTTCTGTTGCCTGTGCCATTGAAATCATAACCAAGAAATCACCGCCAATTTCAATGTTGTGAGGTTTTATGACCCAGATTTTCTTCTAAAAGTTTATAGTCTTAAGATTTATACTTAGGTCTTTTATCTATTTTGAGTTGATACTTGTATATGGGATTAGGTAAGGGTCCAATTTTATTCTTTTCCATGTAATTATTATGTTTCAACAATATTTAGTTAAAAGATTATTATTTCCACCACCAAATGTTCGTGGAAACCTTGTCAAAAATAACTTGACAATATAGGGAAGAATTTAGCTCTAGGCTTTTATTTAACTCCAATGGTTTATATATCTGCCTTTAGAATAGTACTACACTGTTTCAATTATTGTAGCTTTATATGGTTTGAAATCAGAAACTATACATCTTCTAGCTTTGTTCTTTTTCAAGATTGTTGTGGGTACCTAGAGTCCATATTCCATATTAGGATAGATTTTTTTCTGAAAAATAAATATATAAATATATGATAGTTTCACCTAAAAAAATAGAAAAAAATAGATTCTCTGGTAAGAAAGAAAGCAAAAAGAAATATTGAAATGTTATCTTTAAGTCATCAAAAGCTTGGTATCAGACAAATGAAACTGTTATGTGAGATTATCATTTTTAATTTTGGATAAAGTGCTATTATACTAGATGTCAATCACTAAGCCAAGCATGGGAGGGAGGGATAGGGAGAGAATGGGGTGGAGATCGGGTGGGGACTGACTGGGCAATGTATGCATGTATGTCTACAAAAGTATGTATCCCACTATGATGTATGAATACAGTGCACCAATTAAAAATAAAAAAAGAAATTAAAAAAAAGAAATCACCAAGAGAACTATATATATATATATATATATATATATATATATATATATATATATATTAGCAATCCATAAGTTAGCAAGTACATAGATTACTAGACTGCTCTAATTTAAACAACTATGTACACAGCAGAGAATAACATTCTTTTCAAGTGCACTTGGTTTAAAGACCTTGCCTATTAGTGGACCTGGTGGTAAAAGTCTGTAATCCTAGGACTTGGAAGGCTGAGACAGGAAGATTACAGGTTTGAAGCCAGCTTCAGCAACTTAGCAAGGCCCTCGGCAACCTAGCAAAGCCTTATTTCTAAACAAAAAATAAAATCAAGCTGGGGGTGTAGCTGAGAGGTAGAATGCCTCTGGGTTCAGTTCCCAGCAATACACACACACACACACACACACACACACACACACATGTAAAATAAGTAAGCGATAAATCTTGTAATAGAAATAAAACCAAGTAACACCATAGAGACTGGAGGGATATTTTAAGTTGCATGATTAAGAAAGGCCTTGAAGAGACACTGACATAATATGACGTATAAAATTAGATGCTAATGTAAAAAAAATCCCACTCAATCCAAAATGGAAAAAAATGACCCTGCTAAATGACACTTGGGTTAAAGAGGAAATAAAAATGATCATTTTTATATCATGTAGACAAGAATGAGAAATGCGAACGTCAGATGTAGGACCTGTGAAACGAGGTTAGAATTCTCAAGAGGGTAATGTATACACTTGTATATTTGAAAACAAGCAAGATTTGTAAATACAAATGATCTAAGCACTCACAATAAATTGAATCCCAAGAAAAAAGACAGAAGGAAAAATAAAGAGAAAGAGAATTTAAAAAATCAAATGAGATAAGAAACAAAAAAGATCACAGTACAATTGACTGATACAAATTAAACTTGTTATTTGAGAAGAAGGTTTGGAAACTTTGGTCAAGAAAAAAAAAATTAAAAAAGAAAAAAGAAAAGATAATAATACTAGAGTTATAATTAGAACTGTAGAAGGCAGTTGGAAAGGCAAGAAAATATGAATCACAATTGTGATTTCAACTGGAAATTCCAAAGTGAATAATATACTAAGAAATATATGTGATTGAAATCAGCTCAAGAAGTAGAAAACCTAAAAAACTATAACCAATAAAGAATCTCAAAAATAAAGATCTCGAGCAGCAGCGAATTCAACGAGTCCAGTACAGCTACACCTGCGAACTCAAGAACAGTGAGTCAAATTGCAGGCCCCAGAGGAGAAATCCCAGTACTGTACTCCCTGGGACTTGACCCAGTGGAGGAGGGGCGGTGGCAGAGATATCACACCATAGGAAAATGCCCAACCTGGCACCCCCCATAGTCTAAAGCAGCCTCTATCAACTCCTTGGGTCTGAGACTCTGTGATACAACCCAGTAAAGGAGTAGTGGGGTCTGAGATACTACTGACTCGAGATCCAGAACACCTTAAGTGAAGTCATAGTGACCCAAGGGAAGAACCCAGAGAAGGCACAAACTTCTGAAATCATGGGAAAGAGGAATAACACTGGAGCAATGAATGCCCACAACCCCACAACATCAGAACCCGATAAAACAGAAATTCAGAGATTTCTGGAAGATCAAATCAGGAAAATAACTGTAGAAATAATAGAGGTGCTTCGAAAAGAACTCAGAGAGAGCCAAAAAGAGATAAAGGATGCAATTAATGAAGTAAAGGCCTCAATTCAAAGCACAAACAACCGATTAGACCACATGGAGAACAGAATCTCGCTCTTAGAAGATGATCATTCAAAAAATGAACGCATAGTTTCTAATCTAGAAAAAAATATCCGACAGCAGGAATCTGACATTGAAGAAATATGGGCCCATTTTAAGAGAGCTAACCTAAGAATAATTGGAATAGAGGAGGGAAAAGAAAGTGAAACCAAAGGGATCAACAATCTCTTCAAGGAAGTAATAGCAGAAAATTTTCCAGACATAGAGCAAGAGGTCGATACGCAGGTCCAGGAAACTTATAGAACCCCCTTTAGACAGGATTGGAGAAGAGGATCCCCACACCACATAACTGTCAAAATGACCAATGTGGAAGCCAAGCAGAGAATCTTAAAGGCAACAAAAAGAAAGGGCCAAGTGACCTTCAGAGGCAAACCAATTAGATCACTCCAGACTTCCCAAACCAAGTTATGAGAGCCAGAAGGGCTTGGAGTAATATATTCCAAACTCTGAAAGAAAACAACTTCCAGCCAAAAATTTCCTACCCAGCAAAACTTTCTATCAAATTAGATGGAGAAATAAGAAGCTTCCATGACAAACAGAAACTGAAGGAATTTATGTCTTCAAAACCAGCGCTAGAGAAAACACTCAAAGAGATTAACTACAAAGAAGGAATAGGTAACACACACCAGAACCAGAGAAACAAGATTTTCTATCCAACAGACAACTAAGATTGGTTATCTGTGGAGATTCATTATTTATGTTAGTCTTTTACCTATCTGTAAAGGGTATTGTTTGCCTTTATTGTTGTTAATTTTTAGGATTTCTAGTTGGAATATTAATATACCTTCAGATATAGCACTTGGAAATATTTTATCCCATTCTATTAGTAATTGTTAACTCTGTTTACATTGTCTTTGGATATACAATATTTTTTTTTATTTTTTAGGGAGTTTGTATACTCTTCTGTTGCCTGTGCCACTGAAATCATATCCAAGAAATCACTGCCAATTTCAATGTTGTGAGGTTTTATGACCTTGATTTTCTTCTAAAAGTTTATAGTCTTAAGATTTATATTTAGGTCTTTTATCTATTTTGAGTTAATACTTGTATATGGGATTAGGTAAGGGTCCAATTTTATTTTTTTCCATGTAATTATTATGTTTCAACAATATTTAGTTAAAAGATTATTATTTCCCCCACCAAATGTTCGTGGAAACCTTGTCAAAAATAACTTGATAATATAGGGAAGAATTTAGCTCTAGGCTTGTATTTAACTCCAATGGTTTATATATCTGCCTTTAGAACAGTACTACACTGTTTCAATTATTGTAGCTTTATATGGTTTGAAATCAGAAAATATATATCTTCTAGCTTAGTTTTTTTTCAAGATCGTTTTGGGTATCTAAAATCCATATTCCATATTAGGGTAGATTTTTTTCTGAAAAATAAATACATAAATATATGATATTTTCACCTAAAAATAGAAAAAAAATATTCTCTGGTAAGAAAGAAAGCAAAAAGAAATATTGAAATGTTATCTTTAAGTCATCAAAAGCTTGGTATCAGACAAATGAAACTGTTATGTGAGATTATCATTTTTAATTTTGGATAAATTGCTATAATACTAGATGTCAACCACTAAGCCAAGCATGGGAAGGAGGGATGCGGAGGGAATGGGGTGGGGATCTGGTGGGGGGCTGACTGGGAAAAGTGTGCATGTATGTCTACAAAAGTTTTTTGTATCCCTCTATGATATATGAATACAGTGCACCAATAAAAATAAGATTAAAAAAAAATAAAGATCTCGTACTTAAAGACCAATGAAAATGAAAGATACAATTACCTTGCTCGTGAGTTTTTTTTTAAAGAAAAGATCTTCTAGATTTCAAGGCTATGAAATTCTCGTTTCATGAAATATTTCCAGAACACAGCAATTTTCCATTTTAATTATGGAATAGGGCTAATAAAAAATTTTCAATACTGGGAATTGAGCCAGGAGCATTCTACCTCCAAGCAACAACACCCCCAGCCCTGTTTTATGTTTTCTTTTGAAATAGGGTCTCACTAAGTTACGGAGGGCCTTGGTAAGTTGCTGAGGATGTCTTCAAACCTGCAGTCTTCCTGTCTCAGCCTCCCAAGTACTGGGATTACAAGTGTCTGCCACCATGCCCGGCTGCTAATATAATTCTAATACCCCAAATGAGAAAATAATAATCATGCACAATAAAGAAAACTAAAATCTGATTTTTATCAATGAACACCTGAGAAAATATGAAATCAACTATTAGCACACTAAAATAGTGTTTTAAAATAGTCATTACTATCTGAATTTATCCCAATAATTCAAACATTTCAAGATTTGAACACTTACAATGCACAATGTTAAAGCTATATTGAAAATATGACCGTCTCTCTGGGAGTGGCGGTGCATGCCTGCAATTCCAGTATTATTTTGGGGGCTGAGAAGGAGGATCTCAGGTTCCAGATCAGCCTCAGCCACTTCGTGGGGCCCTGTTCCAAAATCGAAAAGTAAAAAGGGCTGGGCATGTAGCTAGGAGTTAGAATGCCTCTGAGCTCAATCCCCAGTACCACACAAAGCAATGACCAGCTCAATAAGTATAAGATTATTTGTTGAAATTAAATATCTGTTCCTGATAACAGCTTATAGCATTCTAAGAATAGAAGAAGTTTCCTTAACTAGGTAAGGGGTTCATGTAGGAGATGTCTAGAGACATTGTCCTTAATGATGAGCCATGAAAAGTATTCCCTATTTGGTCAGGAGCTGGGCTGACTACAGGAATACTTGGAGGCACCTTTACTGCTCACCATTATTCTGGAGTTCTCGTTCTGCGTAATAAGATGGAACGCAGAAGTGAAGAGTAAAGATACCGAAAAGGCTGAGCTCAGTCCTAAGCACTATTAAATAAGGAAACAAACAAACATACCAAGAAGGAGAACATACCGAGCAGTCAGTCCTTTATAGACAACACAGTTGCCTCTCTAGAAAATCAAAGAGAATCAGATCACATGATAAACATTTGTTAGGGTGGTTTGATGCAAGACCAATATTCACAAATGAAAGCTTTATCTTATTTCAGCAATAAGCAACTAGAAAACAGATTCAAATAAACGCCTGCCTTAGAATAGAGGAGAGACTCCACCCCACAGAATTTCTCCTTACTATTGAGCAAAAGGGAGGGGAAAAATGCAGGCGAAAACCCCAGTGGGAGTGGAGAGGAGATTAGTAACAGCAACCAAACCTGGACAGAAGCACATTCTGAGAACATAAACTCTGAGCAGTGACAGCTACGAATCTTAACAGCAGAGTCCTGAGCTGAAAATAGCAAAGATCAGCAGCTCTATTAGATTCAACATATGAAAGACAAAAAGCGCAATGTTTTTCCAAACTTTATCTGAGTTTGGTTGAAGCCAATATGCTAAACCAGTGCATACAGAGGTCTGACTGTATATCTACATTTGTGTGATCTGTGTGTGTGTGTGTGTGTGTGTGTGTGTGTGTGTGTGTGCACGTGCGCACTACTGGAGATAAACCCAGGGGCATTCTACTTCTGAACTGCACCTTGATCCCTCTTCATTTATTATTATTTATTTATTTATTTGTGTACTTATTTTGTGTGTTACTGGGATTGAAACCAAGGGCCATTCTGCCTCTGAGCTCCACTCTCAGCCTGAATTTCTTATTTTTTATGCTGAAAGATGGTCTCACTAGGTTGCAGAGGGTCTCACAAGTTGCTGAGGCCAGCTGTGAACCTGTGATCCTCCTGTCTCAGCCTCTCACTTACTGGAATTACAGGCGTGCACCACCACGCTCTTCAGGTTTTAGTTTGAAATAGGTTCTGACTGAGTCCAGACTTGTCTATCTACGTTCAAAAGAAAGAATGAAGTATTTCCATTTAAAAATATCATGCATGCTCCAGGGAGGGTGTGTGTGTGTGTGTGTGTGTGTGTGTGTGTGTGTGTGTGTGTTTTACTCTCCAGTAAACCTAAAAACCTAGGGGCATTCTACCTCCAAGCTACATCCCCAGTCCTATTTTTTAAATTTTGAAACAGGGTCTTGCTAGGTTGATGAGGGTCTCACTACTCGTGTAGGCAATCCTTGAACCTCTGCTCCTGCTGTCTCAGCCTCCCAAGTACTGGGATTACAGGCACGTGCCACCATGCCTGGTCGAGGAGATTGAATGTTGTTTGAAGTTTGGTTATTTCATGGTGTTGGAATCTGAGTTAATATTTGAACTTTCATCTTGGCACATTATTGCATTGCTTTTTCATAAGTGAGCATACAGAATTTTTATAAAACTAGTGAGATTATTTTCCTATACAAGGAAGAGGGACTATATTGAACAAAATAGCATAATTCACAAATACTATGATATATCTGGAAATCGAGCTAGTAAAATGTGTCAAATCCATATGAAGAAAACTATATCATTTTCCTAAAGGACACAAAAGAGGATATGAATACATTTTAGAAATACTTCATGACTAGGAATGAAAATAATTTATTACTAAGATTGAATTATTCTCTGACTTAATGCATAATTCATTGAAATAGAGCAGCCCAACAGGATTTTTAAATCATATTTTTGTTATTGAGTTCCTTATAGATGTCAATCCTTTGTCAGATATATAATTCACAAATATCTTCTCTCATTCTGTAGGTTGTCTCTTTTGTGGGGGGTTTAGTTTGATGTAATCATATTTATTTTTGCTTTTGTTGCTCGTGATTTTAAGGTCTTGTCTAAACAATCCTGTTCAGACTGATGTTATGTGGCATTCCCCTATGTTTTCTTCTAGTAGTTTCATATTTTCAGGTTTTATACTTAGTTAAGTCCCTAATTCATTTTGTGTTGATGTTGATATATGGTGAGAGATGAATCTAATTTTATTCCCCTTCATGTGGATATTTAGCTTCCCCAATAATATTTATTAAAGAGACTGTCTTTTCCCTGTTGAGTGTCCGTAAAACCTTTGTAGGGAATTGATTCACTGTAAACACTTGCATAGATTTATTTGGGGGCTCTCTAGTCTGTTCCATTGGGCTCTGTTTTTGTATGCCAGTATCATGATATTTTGGTTACTATAGCTACCTAGAATGTTATGAACAGTAGAAGTATAATGTCTACAGCTTTGTGCTTTTTTTGCTCATGATTGCTTTGGCCATTCAGGGATTTTGTGGTTCCAGTGGGTAAAAGACCTGAATAGACACTTTTCCAGAGAAGAATACAAGTGGGCAATCGGGATATGAAAATATGCTTAACATCACTAACCATTAGGGAAATGCAAATCAAAGCCACAATGATCACCCCACCCCAGTTAGAATGGCTGTTATAAGAAGACAAAAAATAACAAATGCTGGAGAGGATGCAGAGAAAAGGGAATTCTTATACTTACACTATTGGTGGCAATGTGAATTGGTCCATCCATTATGGAAAACACTGTACAGACTCCTGAAAAAATTAGAAATAGAACTACCATACGATCCAGCAGTTTTACTATTGGGTATATGTCCAAAGGAAATAAAATTGATATGTCAAGTGATGTTGACCCTCTCGTGTTTATTGTTCCACTATTCATAATAACCAAGATATGGAATCAACCTACATACCGTCAGTGGGCAAATGAATAAAGTGTGGCATATACACACAGTGGACTATTATTCAGCAAAAAAGGATTAAGTGCTGTCCTTTGGGACAGTATGGATAAGACTGGCAGACGTGATGTTAAGTGAAATAAGGCAGGCACAGAAAAACCAAATACGGTATGATCTTGCCCATATGTGAAATTTTAAAACGTTAATCTTTCGAAGTTGAGAATAAAATAGTGTTTACATGAGGCTGTGGAGAACAGAGGGGAGGGAGATATAGGGAAAGGTTGATCAAGGGCTACAGTGCTACAGAGAGACAGAAGAAGTCAATTCTGGTGCTCTTTTGCACAGGTAACAATAATGCATTGCATATTTCAAGTAACTAGAAGAAAGGATTTTGAAAGTTCTAATGATAGATATTTAAGATGATAAAATGCTAATTACTCTGATTTGATTGTAAACTAATGTGTACTTGCATCAAAACATAAAGTGTAGCTCATAAATATATATAATTATATGTACAATAAATACTTAGATAAAAATAAAATTATGCTTTTTATTAAAATCTACTAAATAAAGAAAAGAATGAAAATCAGAAGTTCACTTGAAAGGCCCAAGCATATAAACTTTTTTTTGTGGTGCTAAAGCTTGAACCCAGAGGGATTCTATCTCCAAGCTATATTCCCGGCCCTATTTTTTAAAAAATTATTTTGAAACAGAATCTTGCTAAATTGCCGAAGCTGGTCTTGAACCTGTGATCCTCCTGTCTCAGGCTTTCAAGTACCAAAATTACAGGCATGTCCACCATGCCCATCCCAAAATATTTTGAAAAAGCAAAGCAATGAATAGTTTCTTCCAGATACAAAAACTTGCTAAAAAGCTACACTAATTTAGAGTGTGATATTAAGGTAATAATATATACATACATCAATGGAAGAAAAACGTCTATGAAATATATCTGAGTATAAACAAGAATTTAACTTATGGCAAGCCAGCTTTTTAAGATAACTGGGGAGTAATGAACTGTTATATGAATGGTGCTGAGACTTGGCTATCCAGTTGAGATTGATAAATAGGTAGAGATAGAAGAACCATATATAAATTGATCTTTTTGGTCATCAAACTGCAAAATTCTGAATACTAAAGAATATCATAAAATTAAGATGGTATTGACAGACTGGGAGAATATATGTGCAACCTATTTAGCAGAAAAATAACCAACATACAGAGATACATAATGAACTATACATCAGTGAGAGAAACACCGCTGAATCGGACAATGCTGAAAGGATATGAGTAATTCTCGGAGAGTACCATAGTGAGACATGAACACTATGTTTATTGGAGCACAATTCACAATAGCCAAATTGTAGAACAAACCTAGGTGTCCATCAATAAGCGAATGGATAAAGAAAATGTGGTTTATACACACAATGGAGTTTTACTCAGCCATAAAGAGGAACAGAATTATGTCATTTGCAGGAAAATGGATGGAACTAGAGAAGATTATGCTAAGTGAGATCAGCCAGAGACAGAAAGTCAAGGGTCAGATGTCAGCTCTTCTATGAGAGAGCAAGACAGAAAAATAGGAAACAGAAGGGGCTTCAGATACATGAGAGAACAGGTATGATAGAGCCAAGTAAAACAGTGGAAGGACACTGGAGGAGGGAGGGAGGGAAGGGGCAAAGGAGTCTTGAGGACGGAAACAGAGAAAATAATTTTATGTCATTCTATGGTGTATCACTACCAATCTCACTACAATGGTGAGGAATGGAAGGAAATACACCAAATAATGTGTGCATATAGGTTTCTATAACTTTGAACATCACTATGACGTATAATTGTAGAGCATCAATAAACATTAAAAACAAATGCAAGTTGACAATAAACATGAAATTATGGTTAAGATAATATACTTAGGAAATGTAAGTTAACAAAGCGTCATATGATACTCTTTTGCTTTTTCTTTCTTTTTTTTTGTGGTACTGGGAGTGGAATCCAGAGGCTTTTCTACCCCTGGGCTACACTCCCAGACCTATTTTATACTTTATTTGGAAACAAGGTCTCACTAAGTTGCTGAGAGCCTCACTAAGTAGCTGAGGCTGGCTTCGAACCTGCCCGATCCTCCTGTCTCAGCCTCCCAAGCGCGGGGATTACAAGTGTGCGCCATCACGCCCGGCTCCTCTTTTGCTTTTTCTATAGGCACAAATTACCAATATGCAGTGTGCACAAGAATCTGGGGAACAGGTCCTGGCATACACTTGATGGGGGTGTAACTTGGCTACTTTTTGGAGGAGAGTTTGGCACTGTACTCATTAACCGTGTAAAATCCCGTATCCTTCTTTTTTCCAATAAATCTTCCTGAGTAAATGATGTATTATAATCAACAACATAGTGTGCCATATCCTTCTTTTGACAGTATCAAATGTATAAATTCTCATTCCTTTAACCAAACAAGTTTATTTATAGTAGGACATCCCTAAAAATTCTCCCAAAGTTGTATGCACCAGATTGTTCATTGAATCCTTGTTTTTTATTAGACCTAGACCCAGACAATCTTATGCTCATTGTCAGGGACATGTATTTAAATAATCAGTAGCATAATCCAACCACCTAATACCACATGCAAGAGCTAAAAATAATGAGGCATCTTTAAGTATACTGACATATCAAACTCATTGCTGCCTAATTTTAGGTGGAAAGTAAACCAGATTTCAAAACCCAATACTAAATATCATTGTATTCATGTGCTTTAGTAAGACATGCATGTGTATATAATGTGTAGAGAAGAATTTAACGCTCCGAACTTATAACAATGGTAGATAACTGTGATTTGGATGAGGGCTGTGGAGTTAAAAGGGTGCTACTGCTTTTTTCTGAATTTGAATCTTATAGTAAAATATATTCTCAGAAGATCCTAAAAGCCCCAAAAGAAAATTTCTAGAGCTGATAAATTCAGCAAAGCATCAGAATCCAAAATCAATAGCTTTTCTGTATGTTAATAATGAATACACTGAAAAAATCAGGAGAACAATTCCATTCACAATAGTCTCAACATTAAAATACTTAGTAATAAATATAAGACCTCTCTAACAAAAATTAAAGGACACTGAAAAAAGAAATAGAATAAGGCATTAGAAGATGCAAATAACTACTATGTTCATGGATGGGCAGAATTAACATTTTTAAATGGTCATATTACAAAAAAGCTACAAATTTAGTGCAATCCTCACCAAAATACCAATGACAAATGCGCTAAGGTTAGAAAGAATACCAATGACATTCTTCACAGAACTAGAAAAAACAGTCCTAAAATTCATGTGAAGAATAAAAGACTCAGAATAGCTCAAACAATCCTGGGCAAAAAGAGCAATGTTGGAGACATGACAATCTCAACTTCAAATTATACTACAGAGCTCTAGTACTGGCATAAAAACAGATATGTAGACCAATGAAATAGAACAGAAGACACAGAGACAAACCCACACAGATAAAGTCATCTGGTCTTTGACATAGGTGCCAAAATCATTTTGGAGAAAAAACAGCTGTTTTAACAAATGGTGCTGGGAAAACTGAATATCCCTATATAGGAGAATGAAGTTAGGTCCCTCTTTCTCACCCTACACAAAAGTCAACTTAACTGTACCTACACCTAGGAATTAGACCAGAATCTTGGAACTGCTAGAAGAGAACCTAAAGGCAGCACTCCAACATACAGATACAGAAAACGACTTCCTCAATAGGACTGTTAAAACTCAGGAAATAATACTAAGAATTACAAACTAGGAATAGCATCAAATTTAAAATTTTCCTTCTGCACCACAAAGGAAACAAGATCAGGAAGAGAGAGCTTACGGAATGGGAGATCTTTGTCAGCTACTCTTCCAACAGAGGATTAATTTCCAGAATATATAAAGAACTTACAATATGTAGCACCTGTGAAATAACCCAATCGATAAATGGGCAAATGAATGAAACAGATACTCATCAAAAAAGGTGTACAAATGGCCAATACATTTATGAAAAGTTCAGTATTTTTAGCACAGGAGAATGCAAATCAAAACTGAGATTACATTTCTACTGAGATTTCATTTCAGTCAAATTAGATTGGCAATCATCAATAATGCAACTGATAAGCCACGCGTGGTGGTGCAGGCTTGTAATCCCAGCGCTTGTGAGGATGGGGAGAATTCTTACACACTGTTGGTAGGAAGGTAAATGAATACGATCACTACGAAAATCAGCATGGGCGTTTCCCAAAGACTAAGAATGGAACCGCTCTATGATCAGCTATGCCGCTCCTTGGCTACCCATGTAGAATTCGGTACAATTCCTAATAGCCGAGCTATGGAACCAGTCTAGGTGTCTGTCAAGAGATTAATGCACAAGGAAAATGTGGTATATATACACAGTGGAGTCTTATTCTGCCATAAAGATACAAATTATGTCATCTGCTAGCAAATGGATGGAAGTGGAGAGCACCATAAGTAAAATAAGGTAGAACTTCGAGTCCGGGGTCATATGTACCCTTGCATGAAGTCAGAGGGAAACACGGCCGTCCAAGGGGTTCCATCAAATAGCAGGGCAGAGGGAGGAGATCGGATGGAGAAAGTGGTGAGGGAAAAGATCTTGAGGAATCAAACTGAACAAATTATGTTATGGGAATCTATAAGTGTCCCAATGAATCCTACTGTTATGTATGACAATTTTTAATGTATTATGGAATTTGTAGGTAATTACTGAAAATAAAAAGAATGAAATACCTCAATTGTACTCCAGTCAGGGCTTAACTCTTTTTATCTGCCACATTGTATAAATATAACAGAATTTAATCTCTCCCCTATTTTTATGGTGGCAGGGAGGAAACCCAGAGGTATTCTACCTTCAAGCAACACCCCTATCTTTCCCTAAGTTGCCGAGAGCCTCACTAAGTTATTGAGGCTGGCTTCGAACCTGTGATTCTCTTGTCTCAGCTGCCCGAGCACTGGGCATGCACCAATATACCTGGCTAATCTCTGCCTTACTGATGGTTGTTGCATGTTGTTTCAAGTTTTTTGTTTGACTTTACTAGCACTACAATAAACATCCTTATATATATAAAAGCTTTGTGAAACTGTGTAAGTATACAAGTTAGCCAAATACCAGGGAATGGAGTTGCTGGGTCAAAGAATTTTGGTAGGTTATTATGTTTATCATTAAATAATTTTGGTAAATTGCCCTCCACAAAAGGTTGAATCAACAGAGTATGGAAGTGTCCAGTTCTCCACAAATCAATCAATATTATTAAATTTCTAATATTGACAAACTTGTAGCTGAAACAGAGTGAGGCATTGTGAGTTGTTTTGATTTGCATATCTTCGAAGCTGAGCATCTTCTCATGTGTTTATCAGCCATTTGTATTTTTCTATGTGTACAAATCTGTTTGTGACTTTGGCATATTTTTCTATTGGGTTATCAATTTATTAATGATTTTAACAGTTTTTCAATAAAAACGGAGCCCTTTGACATTCAATGCCTATGTGTTTTTTAACTACCAAAGTTTTCAGATGCTATGCAGTCAATTTACTAATGTTTTCCCTTGGCAGAGAAAGTAAATTTGAGTTCTGAAAAGCCCTTTGGTCCTTTGTCATTATGGGTTCCCAGGCTAACCTCCGGAAAGGGCCTCCTGCACAGGGGGCCCTCACCAGGAGGGCCTCTGCTAGCCCGGGTGTCATATTTCAACATTCTAAGAGAGAAGGCTGCCCGCAGGGTCTATATTTAGAGTGTGACTCCCCAGCGACAGGTGGGTGCCTGGGGAGCAACCTCTGCATATTTGGTCCCGAGTCCTGGGATTATCCCGAGGGGCTGGTGCAGGGCGATTGCAAGAAGTGAAAAGGCGCCTTTCTCCAGGTGACTGTTGGAGCTCCGGTTCCTTGTCCTTCAGATTTTGAGGGGAAGAGGCCGGGGCATCGTGGCCGTTCCAGACCCTGGCCGCCACTGCCACTTGGGACATGCAGAACAGCCATCGCTATGGTGACACGCCCTGCACGGGGGTTGGGGGGCAGACGCCAGAGAGCTCTGGCCAGAGTCATGATGAATGTCAATCCCACCTGTCGAGCCCTCTTTCCATCCACGGGATAGCAGTTGGTCCTTTAATGGGTGCAGTAAGACAGATTTGATTACAAGCTTATGTAAAATCCAAATAAAAGCCCTTGAATAGAAAACCGATTATAGTTATAATGCACAAGTAAATAATTTTAAAAGAAGAAGAAAGAAAGCTGGTTAATCTGTGATGCCACTGGCTTGTAAGGCATTGAGTTCATCAGGATTTGGGTCTTCATTAAATCAGACAGGAGTCACCTTTTAAGCCTGTCCTCCCTGACAGGACAGCATCCATTCTGCCAGAGCTTCAAAATGTTAGAGTTTTTTAATTGCCAAGATTAGAAATCAAATGTCTGTCCAAATAGTGTTTAATAGATCACGCCGAAAACCGTGTTGGTTTTGTTTAGAAAAATTTTGTATTCAAATGTGAATAATTACTAGTGTGTTGTGAAAGCTGTGGAATAGTTTACAGCAACTAGAAAACATTTTTTTAAATCGCAGGTTCAAGGCCAGCCTCAACGAGTCAGTGGGACCCTTGGCAAGCTAGGAGACCCTGTTTCGCAACAAAAAATCAAAAGGGCTGGGGGTGGAGCTTGGAGGTAGAGTGCCCTGGGTTCCAACCCCTGTACCCAGTGAAACAAAGCCAAGCGAAACAAAGCCAACCCCACATCTTAAAAGCAGCACACGAGAGTAAAAAGCAACGATTTCGGCTTTTGTAATTTTCACAACCTGAACATCTAATGCGGAATGCGAATGGCTTTAGTGCGTTTCCCATGACGAAGTGCTGCTGAAGGCACGATGAGCGTGGCGAGGGGAGTTGAGGCTGCTCTCCTTCCACACCTCCTCCTCCGCAGCCAACCTGGTGCTGGCGCTGTGGGCGCCGCGGGAAGGCGGGTGCGTGGAAGGCGTGGGGCGCGGGGATCCGGCAGCTCCCGAGGCAAAGAAAGGATTCCTCGCGGCGCGGCGGCGGCGCCCTCGAGCCCCGAGAGTGGAGCGCGGCGGGGGCGCGGGGGGGGAGGGCGCTGACGCGGCCCACGTGACCCGGAGCTGCAGAGCGACGCAGCCCTCCGCGCCGTCGTCACTCGCGTCTGGCCGGCGGCGGGCGAGGCCGGTGAGGGCCGGCGGGCAGGGCGGCGGCGGCCGGGGAGGCGGCCGGGGAGGCGGCCGCGGACGCCCATCCTCCCTCCGTCCGCACGACCGCGCGGCTTCCTGCTCCTTGCCGAGGACGGGACGCGCCACGGTGGCGCCGGCCGAGAAAATGGTGGGCCTGTCGTGACTGGCCGGCGAGGTGGGTAGGGGTGGTGTCTCCGCACAGGGGAGGGGCGTCTGGCCACCGGGTTCCCGCATCCGGAGAGGCGGCCGGCCCCGGGCCTGGGCGCCCGAGCGCTCCTTCTTTCTCTCGCCTCTCCCTGACAATAGTCCGGCGTGGCAGTGCGTGTGGCGAGGCGAGGCAGGAAGGCGAGGACAGAAGCGCACACGTCCATGGAGGTTAGTGGAGCGCGGCCACCGGGCGCGCCGCGCCGGAGCGCCCCGTGAGCTCCTGACAGGCGTGCGGACGTGCTGTCTGACTCGGACGTGGGGTGGGCTAGCTAGGGAACTTTCCCTAAACTGAGTTGCTTACCGACGCTCCGGGCTTCCAGCCTCGACTGGATGTTGAAAACCGATAAAGATAGCAACCTTTGTGCCGGATGCTTTGATTCGTATCGCAGAGAATACCGAGAAAATCCCAATTGTTTTAGCCAACGATATTACTGTGTGCGAGAGAGCCTCGCAATAGGGTAGGGGATAATGCTTTCGCAGAAGCAAAAGCCCTCCCCCACAACTTGTATTTTCTGCTGGAGACCAGGAGATGGGTTTCAGGGGCAGCAGATGGCAGCAGGCCATGATTCTAGAATCACTGGAGCCGGAGGCCTCTGGCTCTTCTACCACATTCTCCTTTCCCAGATACCCCTGCCTACCAGACCATCTTGATGAGGAAAATGGTGGACTTTGGGGAGAAGCCATAGAACCCTACAGGTGGTTTTAAAATAATTTGCCTTGCCAGGCGTGGCGGCCCATGCCTGTAATGCCAGTCCCTGGGAGGCTGAGACAAGAGGATAGCTGTTTTGAGACCCACTTCAGCAATTGAGTGAGCTCCTCGGCAACTTAGCGAGACCCTGTTTCAGGATACAAATAATAGAAGCCGGGCGTGGTGGCGCACGCTTGGAATCCCCGCGCTTGGGAGGCGGAGACAGGAGGATGGCGCAGGTTCGAAGCCAGCCTCGGCTACTCAGTGAGGCTCTCGGCAACTTAGTGAGGCCCTGTTTCCAAATTTAAAAAAATACAAATAATAGAACATAGGGCGGGGATGTAACTCTGAGGTAGACGCCCCTGGATTCAATTCCTGGGACCAAAATAAATAAATTACATTCAATAATTTGCCTCATCAGGCATGATACTCCATGCCTCTAATCCTAGTGCTTGAGAGGCTAAGATAGGACTGCTGTTTCAAAGCCAGTCTCAGCAATTTAGTGAGACCATCTAAAACTAACCAAGACCCTATTTCCAAAATAATAATAATAATGATGGCTGGGACTGTAGTTCAGAGGTAGAATGAATGACCCTGAGTTCAATCTGCAGTCTATAATAATAATAATAATATGAATTTTAACAGTAATACTAGTTCGTGTTTAGCCCTCCCCTTTTACTTTCCCTGTTTCCCGTTTCCACACTGCCTACCCATTTCAGCACTTGGAAACCCTGGGTCCTCCTTCTAGGGAATGATTCTGAACACACAAAGGCACCAACTCTGTGTTAGATCCCGAGATGTCACAGTGCTCAATGGTTACTCTCCCTCTTTTCTCTGTCTGTTCCTAGATCTTCTCATAGACTTGCAGTAGGGCTGTGTACCACCAGAAACAGGGGAAAGAGGGGCAGACTGGCCCGGACTATGGAGGTTGGTGTGAAGGTGGACAGTGCTGGGGATGACCAGAGCGGGTGGGCCAAGCGGGCAGCCGAGCCCCGAGAGGGTCTCCTTGGAAAGCAGTTCTGCCTCTTCTACCGTCTGCTGCTCTACTCCTATTGGTTTCAGAGCAGAAAAGTGCAGGAATATCAGGGTTCGGTGTGACTGAGAAGTCTTGAGCAGGGGTGGGGAGACGTCACAAGTGAGACGCATTATTAAGTCGGACCTGGGCCCTGGCAAGGCGGGCATTGGGGTCAAGAGTGAAAGGTGCTTGTGTGTTGCACTAGGTCTCCATTACCTCCTGTGTGTTCACTTGCCTGTAGATCTGCCTGCATGTCTGCTACAGGGCTTGAGATCGCTGGAAGCAAAGAAACAAGGAGAAAAAATATCTCTGAGCAGTCTAGACCGGTAAGAGGGCGGGCACTGCTGGGGTAGACTTCCAGGGTGGGTTATTGGAGACCAGTGTGCATCCAGTAAGGGCCTGCCCCTTTGCCAGCATCCCTGCTGCTTACGTGACATGCTCACCTTAACTCTGGGCCAGAGAAAAGGGTGAGGCAACACCTGGGAGAGTGGAGTGACCTGAGGGAGGGGTCAAGAGGTAGTTTGCTAATCAGATGCCTGTCCATGAAGATCACACTCTCCAGCCGGGCGTGGTGGCGCACACTTGTAATGCCAGTACTTGGGAGGCTGAGACAGGAGGATCATGGTTTACGGACAGCCTCAGCTACTTAGTGAAGCCCTTTACAACTCAGTGACACCCTGTTTCAAAATGAAGAATAAAAACTAGGGTGGGGAGTGTAGCTCAGAGGTCGAATGCCCCTGGGTTCCATCCCCAGTACCGAAAGAAAAAAAAAGATCATACTCTGCTCCCATCCGTCCCTCCCTTTGTCTGTCTGTCTTTAGGTCCGAAGTTCTCGTGAATTTCTATGTCTACCTTAGAGTGTGTCAGCAAGCAAGAGAAGGAAAGGCGGGAACTCCTGGGCTCATTACAGGTTGGTACGCGAGTGGAAGACCAGTGGCCATGGTGACAGAGGAGGACTAGTAAGACATCAAGGTCTGGGGCTTCTCGGTTGGGTTTCTCCTGCTCATCATCAGCCCTCCCACCATCCTTGAACCATAGACTGGCACATGGAAGTGCCTTGGGGAAGAAAGTGGGGAGAGAGTGAAATACAGGGGATGACAAGTTTGCTCACCGTCTTCTTCCACTAAGCACATCACTTCTTCCATTACTTCTTCCTCTGTGTATCCGGCAATATGATGCCACGGAATCTGGAGAGACATTTTAGTTCATTTCCTTCCTCCGCTTCTAGGTCCATCTCCAGTGTCAGCTGCGGTGGCCTTTGGCTGGCCGAAGACCAGCACCCTCCCAAGCCTCCATCCAGACCTGTCACCCTCTTGCCTCAGCCCCAGTGAGCCCCCCTCTACCTTGTCCGTGCCTTCAGCGGGGGTGATTACATGGGCCGCGTTCAGGAAGTAGGCTGGGCAACTGCAGGACTGGTGATCTGGGCTGGCACTTGCTATTACATTTATAGGTTAACCAAGGGAAGAGCTCAGAGTGTGAGGAGTCTCACTAGAAATGGGGCCAGTGTCAAGACAGAGACTGTGGTTGGGGTGCAGAACCAGACCTTGGCCACAAGTGGAGCCATGGCCGGGACAGAGACCGAGGCTAGACGCAAGAGCAAGACCCGCAAAGACACTGGAGCAGGAGGTGGGTCTGGGGATGGAGCTGAGACCGAGGCCACTGCCGTAGCCAGAGCCAAAGCCGACTCTCCGTCGGACACCATGCCTGGGGCGGATCTGGACACTCAGGCTGAGGCCACAGTGGGGCTTGGAGCCGAGGCCCTGACTGAGGCCGAAGCCAGGGAAGTGGCCATGAGAGAGGCAGTGACCCAGACTGAGGTGGAAGCTGAAGCAGTGGGCAGGAGAGAGGCAGTGACCCAGACCAAGGCTAAAGCGTGGGCACTGGCCGCCAGGCCAGAGGCCAGGAAGGATGGCACAACCCACACCAAAGCAGAAGCTCGGGCATTGGCTGCCAAAGAGACAGAGATTAACAGAGTGACGGTGACACAGAGCGAGGTCCTGGCGGTGACCAAGGAAGTGGTCAAGATCGGGACGGTGAGCCATACTGGAATTGTGGCAGAAACCAAGGCCGGAACCCTAGAAGAGGCTGTGAGTGTGGCTAGGACTCAGTCCGAGGCTGAGGAACATCCCAATGGCATGTCCAGGGCAGTGGCCGGAGTGGACATGAAGTCCTGTGTGCAGGCTCAGGCTGCGGCCAAGATCCTGGATGACAAGATGCCTGGTGCTGGGGATGCGGACAAGGGGGCTCTCACAACCATGTCAGGGGGCTGGGTAGACACAAGGGCTTTTGCTCAGCCTCAGATTGTGGCCATGACCCAGGCTGAGTCCGTTCCGGGGACGAGGGCTGATGCCTGGGCTCATACCAATGCCACGTGGCAGCCAGTGGCGGGGGCAGATATGAGATCGTATGTAATACACCCCCAGATCGTGGCCAGGAAGCAGGCTGAGGCAACATCTGGTGCCAGGGTCGATGGCTGGGGAAATCCCCACATGGTGCCTATGGCGATGGCTGGGGTTGACGTACAGGCTGCTGCTCAGGCTCACGCTGCAGCCAGTACTCAGGTTGAGGCCGTGCCCGATGCCAAGGTGAAGGGCAGAGGGAATTCCCATGCCGTGCCTAAAGCAGGAGCCAAGACCAATGCGAGGAGCAATTGTCAGGCCGAGGCCTTGCCTGATGTCATCGCTAAGGCAGGAGCTGGGACCGACATTCTGCCTTGTCCCCAGTCTCAGCCTGCGACCAATGTCCAAGGCGATGCCTTGCTGAACGGCAGAATGAAGGCGAAGGGCCATACCAGCACCGTGCCCAAGGATGAAGCTGAGGCTCCAGCCCCGAGCCAGGGAGAGGCCTTACCTAATGCTAAAGGAAAGGCTAGGGGCAAAGCCAGAGCCAAATGCAAGGCGGGGATGGGGTTGGATGTGAAACCCTGTGCACAGGCTCCGGCCGGGACCAGGACCCAAGCCGAGGCTCTGCCTGATGTCAAGGCTGATGGCAGGGGTGATCCGAATGCCGTTTCTAAAGCAGGGGCTAAGACTGACCAGAGGACCTGTGCTCAACCCCCGACTGCGACCAGTCCCCAGGGCGAGACCCTGCCTGGTGCCAAGACTAAGGTCAAGGGCAGTGCCAATTCTGTGCCCAAGGCTGGAGCTGCAGAAGGTACCGTGGGCTGTGCCCAGCCCCAGGTTGTGGCCAGTTTTCAGAATGAGGCATTGCCTGGTAGCAGGAACAAGGTCAAGGGCAATGCCAGCACCATGCCCAAGGCAGAGGCTGTGGCAGGTACACCAGGCTGTACCCAGCCCCAGGCTGTGGCCAGCTCCCAGGGCGAGAACTTGCCTGGCACCAAGAGTAAGGCCAGAGGCAATCGCAGTGCTGTGTCTAAGACAGGGGCTGGGCCAGATGCCGCAGGCTCTGCTCAGCCCCCTTCTCTAGCCAGTTCCCTGGGGGAGGCCTTGTCCGGTGCCAAGAATAAGGTTAAGTGTCATCCCAGTGCTCCGCTGAAAGTGGAAACTGGGGTGGATACAACAGGCTCTTCCTATTCCCAGGCTGTGGCTGGTCCCCAGGGTGAGGCCTCGACTGGTACCAAGACCAAGGTGAAGGGCAATGCCAATGCTGCATCGAAAGCAGAGGCCGGGGCAGGTACGGTGGGCTCTGGCCATCCCAAAGCTGTTGCCAGTCCCCAGGGTGAGAGCTTGCCTGGCACCAAGAGTAAGACCAGGGGCAGTTCTGGTGCTGTGCCTAAGTCAGGGGCTGGGGCACATACAACAGACTCTGCCCAGCCCCAGGCTGCAGTCAGTTCCCAGACTGAGAACTTGCTTGGTGCCAGGAATAAGGTCAGGGGCAATGCCAGTGCTGTGCCTAAGGCAGAGGTGGGGGCGGGTAGCACGGGCTCGGCCCAGCCCCAGGCTTTGGCCCACTCCCAGAATGAGGCCTTGCTTGGGGCCAGGAATAAAGTAAGGGGCAACTCCAGTGCTGCGTCGAAGGCAGGGTCCAGGTCAGGTACAAAGGGCTCTGCTCAGTCCCAGGCTGTGGCTGCTTCTCAGGCTGTGGCCTTGCTGGGGGCAAGGGACAAGGCCCTGTCCAGTTCTGGGGCACAGGCTGCAGCAGAAGATGGGGTCTATGTCATGCCCGAGGCTGGAACTGTGCCCACTTCTGAGACCCAGGGTGGGACAGATGCTCAGACAGGCAGAAGAACTCAGCCAAACGTTCATGACTACTACTGGAATGGGATTGGTGTTGAGGACTGGATTGCCGCTGAGCGGTGGATCAAATTTAGGTTTCAGGCCATGGATGGAGACTGGGAAAATAGTGTGTCCTGGGCTGATGATGAGAACGGAGCCAGCCTCGCGTCCTGGAGTGGGGCTAGTGATAAGGCTGGTGCTGTTAGTTCTTGGGCCGTGGCTTGTGATGAGACCAGTGCTAAGTCCTGGGCTGGTGCTAGGGTTGAGAATGAGGTTGCTGTTGGGTCCTGGGTGGGAGCCGGGGACCAGGCCAGTGGAGCGGTCTGGGCTGGGGCTCAGGCTAGCCAGGCATCATGGACTGGGGACAAGGCCACTGGGGCTTCCTGGGCAGTGGCCGAAAACAAGGCCATTGGAGCAACGTGGATTGGGGCTGAGAACCAGGCCAGTGCAGGATCGTGGGTGGTCTCTGCGAACCAGGCCATTGCAGGGCCCTGGGTGGTGAGTCAGGTCAGCGATGGGTCTTGGCCTGCGGCCCAGGCGAGTGGAGTGTCCTGGGTTGTGGACCAGGCTACTGGAGGCTCCTGGGCTGTGGCTGAGAACCAGGCTAGTGCAGTGTCTTGGGCTGGAGCCGGGAACATTGTCAGTATTGGGTACTGGACCGGTGCTGTGGACCAGGCCAGTGGAGGCTCCTGGGCTGTGACTAGCAGTCAGCCTGCTCAGGAGCAGGCTAGTGAGAAAGGGGCCTGGGCCGGAGCTGTTGGCCAGCCCAGTGGAGCGTCCAGGTTGGGGCCTGAGGACCAGTCTAGTGCAAGGTCTTGGGCTGATGCTGCAGACCCAGCCAGTGAGGGGTCCAGGCTTGGCACTGTAGACCAGTCTGCTGGCGGGCCTTGGACTGGCACTGGGGACCAGGCTGGTGGGACTTCGACACCAGGCCCTGCAGACCAGTCGGCTGGTGGCTCCTGGGCTGTCACTAGGAACCTGGCCATTGGAGGGTCCTGGTCTGGGACTGGTGATCAGGCCGGAGGTGGATCCAAGCCTACTTTTGAGAACCAGGCCAGCGATGAAGGCGCCTGGGCTGGGACTGTTGGCCAAGCTGCTGGAGAGTCCAAGTCAGGGCCCGAGGATCAGTCCAGCGGACGATCGTGGGCAGATTCGGGGAGTCAAATGAGTGGAGGTTATTTGGTTGGGTCTGTGGACCAGGCCAATGGGCAGTCCCAGGCCGGGGCTGGTGACCTGGCTAGTAGTGGGACCAAGCCTGTATTTGAGGCTCAGGCCAGTGGAGGAGGATGCTGGGCCAATGCTGGGGACCAGTCTGGAGGATCGAGGCTGGTGCCTACCATCCAGTCCAGTGGAGGTGTCTGGCCTGGTACTGGGGATCAGAGTGGTGGATGGTTCTGTGCTTACCCTGGGAGTCAGGCCAGTGGAGGAGGGTCTTGGATTGGAACCATTGGTCAGGAGGTTGGAGGGTCTAGGCCAGGGCCCATGAGCCAGCCGAGTGGTGGGTCCTGGGCTGTCACTGGGAGCCAAGTGAGTAGAGTGTCCTGGGCCATGGCTGGGGATCAATCTGCTAGCTGCTCCAGACCTGGATTTGAGAATCAGGCCATTGTAGCAGGGTTCTGGGCTGGTGCTGGAGACCAGGCCAGTGGAGGGTCCAGACCTGGGCCCGAGGCTCAGGTGAGTGCAGGAGGCTCCTGGGTCGGGACTGGTGGCTATGTCATTGGAGGATCTAGACCAGGTCCCGCAGACCAATCGAGCGCTGGATCCTGGGCTGTTGCTGCGAGCCAGGTGAGCGGAGCGTCCTGGATTGGGCCTGGGAATCAGACTGGTGGCTGCTCCAAACCTGGATTTGAGGAGCAGGCCAGTGGAGGAGGCTCCTGGGCTGGCGCTGGGAGCCAGAGCAGTGGAGATTCTTGGGCTGTGTCCAGGCCTGGGACTGAGGCCGGTGGAGGGTCGAGGCCTAGCCCTGAGGACCAGGCCGGTGGAGGGGCCTGGGCTAGGTCTGAGGACCAGGCCAGTGGAGGGTCGAGGCCTAGCCCTGAGGACCGGGCCAGTGGAAGGTTCTTGGTTAGTGCTGAGGTGGAGGCCAATGAAGGATTCTGGTTTGGGCCTGGGAGCGAGGCCTTCATCGGGTCTTGGTGCTGGACAGCCGAAGGAGCTAGTATTGTGTCCATGCCTGGCAGTAAGAATGAGACCAATAGTGAGTCCCCCTCAGGGAGCAGGGAAGAGACTGCCATTACTTCTGGGTTGGAGGCTGAGAACAAGGCCGGTCCTGGCTCCTCCACCAGATCTGAGGAGGCAGCTTCTCTCGGATCCTGTGGAGGTACTGAGGCTGCGGGTGAGGCTGGGGCTGAGGCTGGAGGTGAAGTTGGAGTAGAGGCTGGCGCTGAGGCTTTGACTGCCCCTGGGGCTGAGGCCAGCGCTGAGGCTGGGGCTGAGACTGGAGTGAAGGCTGTGGATGAGACTGAAGCAGAGGTTGAGACTGAGGCTGGGGCTGGAGCCGAGACCGGAGCCGAGACCGGAGCCGAGGCTGGGGCTGAGGCTGAGGCTGGGGCTGAGGCTGGGGCTGGAGCGGAGGCTGGATGTGATGCTCCGGCCGAGGCTCTGGCTGAAACTGGGGCTGAAACTGGATGTGCGGCTCCAACTGAGGCTGAGGCTGGGGCTGGGGCTGGGGCTCCAGTGGAGACTGGATGTGTGGCTTCTTCTGTGGCTGGCACTGAGGCTAGGACTGAGACTGGAGCTGAGATTTGGCCTAGGGCTTGGCCTGAGGTTCAGGCTGCAGCCGGGGCTGGGGCTTGGTCTGCGGCTGAGGCTGGATGTGCGGCTTCAGCTGTGGCTGGGGCTGAGGCTGGAGCTGAGATTTGGGCTGCTGCTTGGCCTGAGGTTCAGGCTGAGGCTGGGGCTGAGTCTTGGCCTGTGTCAGAGGCTGGAGCTGCGGCTTGGTCTGGGGCTGAGGCTGGAGATGTGCCTTGGTCGGGGGCTCTGGCTGAGGCTGGAGCGACGGCTTGGTCAGGGGCAGAGGCTGGAGTGGCAGCTTGGTCTGGGCCTCAGACTGAGGCTGGAGCTGAGGCTTGGCCTGCAGCGGAGGCTGGGGCGGAGGCTTGGCCTGCAGCGGAGGCTGGGGCGGAGGCTTGGCCTGCAGCAGAGGCTGGGGCGGAGGCTTGGCCTGCCGTGGAGGCTGGGGCTGAGGCCTGGCCTGCCTCGGAGGCTGGGGCGGAGGCTTGGGCTGGGGCTCAGGCTGGAGCCGAGGCTGGAGCTGAGGCTGGGGCAAAGGCCAGGATGTGGTCTTGGCCCTGGGATGGAGATGCAGGCACTAAAGGGGGGGAGGAAGAGGCTAGTGTAGGATCTTGGGCCTTTCTTCGGGATGTAGAGGAGGATGAGCTAAGCGAAGCCTCCAGCCCTGATATTGAGGAGATCAGTTTAAGGTCCTTGTTTTGGGCTGAAAGTGAGAACAGTAATGAGTTCAGATCCCAGAGTGGAAAAGATGGCACCTTAGAGTCGGGGGCTGGGGAGAAGGGCGGCACTGAGGATAAGTCTGATGCTGCTGATGGAGTCGACATCAGGACTTGGTTCTGTACTAGTAACGAAAGGCCAAGTGAGGAGCAAGTCAGAGCCAGAAAGTCCACTGAGTCGAGAATCACATGTCCGTCCATGGTCCCTGGGGCAGGAATGGCACCATGGGATGGAGCCGTGGTCTGGTCGGAAACAAAGTTCTTCCAGCAAGATGATCTCAGCTTCCCAGTTGCAAACGATCAGGCCAGGGCTGGGGAGCGGGCCTGTACCTGCCGCTGTAAGCGTGAAGCTAATCTGGATCCAGAAGACCTGGAGAGGCTCATTTGCATGATTGAGATGACCGAGGATCCTTCTGTCCATGAGATCTCCACGAACGCTCTGTATAACAGCGCTGATTATCCTTATTCCCAAGAGATCGTTCGTAATGTCGGGGGAATCTCAGTTATTGAAGGTTTGCTGACTAATTCCTACCCCAGTGTCAGACAGAAGGCTTTAAATGCACTGAATAATATCTCAGTGGCTGCTGAGAACCACAGAAAGGTGAAAACTTACCTAAACCAAGTTTGTGAAGACACTGTCACCTATCCCTTGAACTCCCATGTGCAGCTGGCTGGACTAAGATTGATAAGACACCTGACTATTACTAGTGAATATCAGCACATGGTGACAAATTATATCTCAGAATTTCTTCGTCTGTTAACTGTGGGAAGTGGAGAGACGAAAGACCATGTTTTGGGAATGCTTGTGAATTTCTCCAAAAACCCATCTATGACCAGAGACTTGCTCATCGCCAGTGCGCCGACAGCGCTGATTAACATCTTTAGCAAGAAAGAGACGAAAGAGAATATTCTTAATGCTCTTTTGCTATTTGAGAATATAAATTATCAATTTAAAAGAAGATCAAAAACATTCACTCAGGACAAGTTCAGTAAAAATTCCCTTTATTTCCTATTCCAACGACCTAAAGCCTGTGCCAAAAAACTTCGAGCCTTAGCAGCAGAATGCAGTGACCCAGAGGTGAAAGAAAAAGTGGAGGTATTAATAAATAAACTTTAACTGGCTTTATGTTCTCATACAAATTTGAGTAATATTTTGATTTCACAGCCTGGAAGTGATGCACATTGTAAATTGCGTTATAACTTTGCAACTGATGTTACCTATGCGGTCTATAGCTGGATTATTTTATGAACGCCAAATGAAGTCAAACTTGTACTGAAGATACATGTGTCGATTTTTTTATCTTGTCTGGACTGAGATATTTTTGGTATGCTTCATGAGCAGAAACTGAGCTGATTCTTCATAAGTAAGGTAATCCTTGGTCCTTTGTGTGGACTTATGTTTATACATTTGAGCCTTTATTTTTATGTCATCAATAAAGTTGTGTGTTTTGAGCAGCAGAAGAAAAAGACATTGTCCTTGTCCTTGAGTTTACGATCTGTTTGGAAAGACGAGATCTATGGAAACAAAACTAGAGGAACAGAACTGGGACCCTTTTGTAGCCAGCTCAGGGAACCTTTCCAGGAGGACCAGAACACCAAGTCAGCTGGGCCGGGAGGATAACTAGAAAAGCTCAGAAGGGCATTCCGGGAGGGAGGGGTGGTGAAAGGCAGGCCTGGAGGTGGGAATCCTGCTCCAGAGAGGAACCCTGGCCTGCCTGGAGTGGACCGTATGGGTTGGGAAGTGGGGGGAGATGGAGTCTAAAGGTTGGGGTGAGTCCAATCCATGGAGCACCCCCGATTTGCTAAGCCAAGGTATCTAAATATTGCCCCACCCACCCCTAGGAGACAAGGCCTCTCGGGACTAGAGAAATGGCAGGATGAAAGGAAAATGTCATGGCAGTGTGTGTGCAGGATGGGTCCCTGCTGGGGCGGGCACAGAAGTGGTGACTGGAGGGCACAAAGCCAGTGAGAAAGTTACCCCCCTGCTAGGCTGAGCACCAGGTGACAAGGGCATGCCCACCATGGCACCTGGAATGACCAGGATGGGATGGGAACAAGAGGTCCTTTGAATGAACAAGTGCTGGGACCTACCGTGGGGACCTGCAGAGGGGCTCGACTTTATTTTACAGTCCCGGGGGCATTGGAGAGGAACATGTCTCCTTTGTTGGCCAACACTCAGGTCTCTGTAAGTGATTCTGAGAGTCACGGCTTTGAAAGAATGAGAAACTATCGTGGAAGGAAGAATACTTTTTAGTGTTTGTATCACAGTTCTTTTATAAGGTAGGTTGGGTGGGGCCTTTATGGAACCCTCGAGAATGCTGTTGGGACCCACAGAGAAGATCTACTTCTCTTCCACCCCATAGTGTGTGTGTGTGTGTGTGTGTGTGTGTGTGTGTGTGTGTGTGTGTGTTGGAGGTGGGCCTGGGGAATGAGCTCTCCCAACTGTGCTGCTGGGAGCACGGGAGGTTGAGGCCCTGGTCCTGGAGACGCATGCTTCAGAAGCCTTGGAGATGTGCATGCCCTTTGACCCAGGAATTCCACTTGCAGAGATCCATCCGTGGGAACTAATCAGATAATTGACTCAAGTGTCTCAGACTATGTCTACACATTAAAATATTTTGCAGCTGTTGAAAAATTTAGTGGACATCTACATTTATCTATATAAAAAGTTCAGCACATAATCTTTTCTCTTTTTTTTTCTTAGTATTGGAGACTGAACTCAGGGGCATTCTACCTCTAAGCTCTACCCTCAGCCCTTATTTTAAATTTTGAAACAGGGTTTTGCTGAGAGTCTCACTAAGTTGCTGAGGCTGGCCTCGAACCTGCTATTCTCCCTTTTTTTGGGAGGGGTACTGGGGATTGAACATAGGGGAATTCTACCTCCAAGCTTCAGACCCCAGATTTTTTAATATTTTGTTTTGGATCAGTTGCTGAGAAGTCTTGCTAAGTTGCTGAAACTGGTCTTGAACCTGCCATCTTCCTATCTCAGCCTCCCAAATACTGGGATTTCAGGCATGTACTGCCATGTCTGGCTAGCTTGTAATAGTAAGTGTGAAAAATACACTGTAAAAGCAATACTTTCTGATGAAGGAAAAGTGTGTATATACCTTTGCATGTTCTGAGAATGTTAATAGTTCTTTATGGGTGTTAGATTGATGGGTGCTTTCACCTGCTTGGGTTTTACTCATCTGTATTTTATGATAATTGTATAATAAATATGAACTTCTTGAATGATGCACCCAATAGGAAAATATGGATTCAGGATCCTGTCAATAATATTTGAGGGGCCTACAGCAAACGTATAAATAGTGTCTCATATACCAGTATCTAAATATTTGGAAGGTATAACACATTTTCAAATACATATTTAATAAAGCTTTACGTAATTAAAATTTTAAATCTTTTAAACTTTTAAAAATAAAAAAGATTCTTAATTCTAACATTTGATGGCCACCGACTTTTTACTGTTGAAACGCTCTATTAGTCGGGTATGGTAGTATACACTATAATTCCAATACCTGTGAGACTAAGACAGGTTACAGTTTCCAGGCCAGCCTCAGCAACTTCGTGAGGCTCTATTTCAAATTAAAAAATAAAAAGTTCTGGAGTGGTAGCCCAGAGGTATTCTACCTCTATGTCCAACCCCCAGTACCAAAATTAAAAAAAAGAAAGAATACATGGTAGTCAATTCTGCTCTCTGCTGACCCGATCCCCCTTCTGGAATAAAGAACTAAGCTTTTGCTCAGAGTGCTGCAGGTAGACAGCCCGCAACTGCTAGGCGTCTTCAGCAATTGCCTCAGCAGAGGAGAGCCCCCACCCGTAAGGTGGTATCCCCTTCCTGGGGGTACTTCTCATCCAATGAATGATGGTCATAGTCTCCTTGTCCCCAATAAGGATAGCTGAACTTCTCCCTCTGTCCAATTCTGCTTCCTTCTTTTCCCTTCCACAGGTGTTGATCCCAAGAGTATTTCCTAAAATAAGCTCTTCATGCTGAATCTGTCTCTTAGTCCGCTCCCCGGGAAGCTACCCTGCAAGAGTTGGCACAAGAAGTGGTTCAAGGAAGGAAACCCTGTGATGAAATGTTGGAGATGGATTGCCTGCCTGCCAGCTGGCAATGAGGACTCCTTCGGCGGTGGTAGGTGGGGTAGACAGGCCTCTGGAATCAGGTGGTAGAGGAGTGGCCAGCTCCTTCACTGATGGAGTGTTGAGGTGCCATACTGGTTGGAGGGAATGTGGATACCGGTATCATCCATCAGACTGGTGAGAAATATGAGGAAGACCAGAAAACTGGGTGGTTATTGCTAAGCTTGATTTGTCTCTAGAAAAATAAGAAGGTGAATTAAATTAACCAATAATTTAAACTACCATTGAACCAGGCGTGGTGGCGCACGCTTGTAATCCCAGCATTTGGGAGGCTGAGACCAGAGGATCGCGGTTCGCGGATAGCCTCAGCTACTTAGTGAGGCCCTCGGCAACTCAGTGAGACCCTGATTCAAAATAAAGAATAAAAAATAGGGCTGGGGTGTAATTCGGAGGTTGAATGTCCCTGGGTTCCATCTCCAGACCCACAAAACAACAACAACAACAACAACAACAACAACAACAACAAAATTTACCATTAAAAGCCAGCAGGCTTTGTGCACAGCATGCAGAGAGCCTTTCTTCTTCTCCAGAGAGACTTTGAGAAATCTGAGGACTGGGCTTCAGACTTGTTGAAAGCAAGCTTAACAAAGAACTGAAAGACCTACCCAGGTGTGGCAGTGCTCACCCAGTACTTGGGAGGCTGAAACAGGAGGATTGCGGGTTTAAGAACAGCCTCAGCAAGTTAGTGAGACCCTGTTTGAAAATGAAATAGGGCTGGGGGTGTAGCTCAGAGGTAGAGCATCCCTGGGTTCAATCCCCAGTACCACACACACACACAATAGTTAAATTGCCAATCAAGACAAGTCTTATATGCCAAGTTCAGGACCCTGGTTAAGAAGTAATAGGATCCTTGACACATGGGTTGGAGACCTCTTGTTTGATGTACCTAAAAATCTTGTACCGTAGATTCTCACCCCCTTGAGTTTTCAGAAGTGTCCCAATCCTCCCTAGATAGAGAGAGGCTGACACTCTATCTTGCCTGAAAATTCAGAGCCCTTCCCCCATAAATATAACAGATTGCCCTTGGAATCGGTCCCCACTTCCTATGCAGGCCACTGGGCCTCTAACTGGATGTGAACCACAGAATAACCGAGATGAGTCCGTGCTGGGTGTGTAAGGAAGGGAAGGGGATGTACCAAGTTGGAGCTGTGGGGCTGAACGTCGCCAGCAAGTACTAGCAGATGCTGAGGCTCAGAAGCGTGAGACTGAATTTTGAGGAGCTTGGGAAGAGGAACTGGAGTATAAAATCGAATTTAGGGGAGTGAGTCAATTTGAGAGTGCTGTCCCATGATAAAATTTAACACCCTGGCAAAAACCCCAAGTGATGACGAACTCAATACTAGGATGGCTCCTCAAAGTATGGAAGAAACAATAGCTCACGTTAAGTGAAGTATAAATGCCAGAGATGCTGTCGCAGGAGGTAAACGGGACTAAAAACAACAATAATAACAAAAAGGAGGGCACTAAAGACTCAGAGAAGTCACACACACACACACACACACACACACACACACACACACGCATGCGCGTGCAGGCACACAGAGTATTGAACCACCCAGGAGCATTCTACCATTGAGCTACACCCCTAGATCTTTTTATTTTATTTATTTATTTTTTTGGTGGTACTGGGGATGGAACCCAGGGGCCCTCTACCTCTGGGCTATACTCCCAGACCTATTTTATATTTTATTTGGAGACAGGGTCTCTTAAGCCATCTGAGGTTGACTTCAAACCTGCGCGATCCTCCTGTCCCAGCCTCCCAAGCGCGGGGATTACAAGTGTGCGCCACCACGCCCAGCCCTTTTTATTTTTTTTTTGAAAAAATTTTTTTTCAGTACTGTAGATGGAACCCAGGGGAACTCTACCTCTGAACTCCACCCCCAGCCCTATTTTTTTTATTCTTTATTTTGAAACAGGGTCTCACTGAGCTGCAAAGGGCCTCACTAAGTAGCTGAGGCTGGCCACGAACCACAGTCCTACTGTCTCAGCCTCCTGAATGCTGGGATTTTAAGTGTGTACCACCATGCCTGACCCCTTTTTTTAAATTTTGAAACAGGGTCTCACTAGGTTGCCGAGAGTCTTGCTAAATTGCTGAGACTGGCCATTAGCCTGCAGTCCTCCTGTCTCGGCCTCCCAAGTACTGGGATTACAGGCACATGCCACCATGCCCAGTGAGAATATGTCTATTATATAAGGCTAGAAAATTCCTCGGAAGACTCACTATATTTTGTGGGAGGACCTAAAGGACACTGTTTCCCGAAGCTGTAAGGAATTGACTCAGGCCAGGGTCCAGAGCCGGAGAGGAAGCGATGAGAGGAGGATTGAGAAGAGAAATGGTGCTAACTCAGAAACAGTGGGGACAGCATGGCTGCGCTGGCCTGTCAGAAGTCATCAGCACTGCAAGGTGAGAGTGGCTGGTGGGCGGGGCGGCCTGACCTGTGGACCACAGGACCCTCAGTACAACTAGCGCCTGGTGCCCTGGCTAAGAGTGCTCGGGGAAACAGGTCGCTAACAGTTTCAATTTAAACTCAGTCTGTACAATTGAAGGAAATCAGAGCTGGCTGGGAGTCTGAGGGGAGTTACTTTAACAAAAATAATTAAAAGAAAAGAACCCTCACCTACCCAGGGTTTTTGTTTTGTTTTGTTTTGTTTTATACTGGGATTGAACTCAGAGGCATTCTACTTCTGAGATACACCACTATTTTGTTTTTTACTTTTTTTTTTTCAATACAGGTCTTCTCAGGGCTTTTTTTATTTTTATTTTTATTTTTTTTATTGGTGCACTGTATTCATACATCATAGTGGGATACAAACTTTTGTAGACATACATGCACACATCGCCCAGTCAGCCCCCACCCGATCCCCACCCCATTCTCTCCCCATCCCTCCCTCCCATGCTTGGCTTAGTGGTTGACATCTAGTATTATAGCAATTTATCCAAAATTAAAAATGATAATCTCACATAACAGTTTCATTTGTCTGATGCCAAGCTTTTGATGACTTAAAGATAACATTTCAATATTTCTTTTTACTTTCTTTCTTACCAGAGAATTTTTTTTTCTATTTTTTTAGGTGAAACTATCATATATTTATATATTTATTTTTCAGAAAAAAAAATCTCTCCTAATATGGAATATGGACTCTAGATACCCAAAACGATCTTGAAAAAGAACAAAGCTAGAAGATATATATTTTCTGATTTCAAACCATATAAAGCTACAATAATTGAAACAGTGTAGTACTATTCTAAAGGCAGATATATAAACCATTGGAGTTAAATACAAGCCTAGAGCTAAATTCTTCCCTATATTGTCAAGTTATTTTTGACAAGGTTTCCACGAACATTTGGTGGTGGAAATAATAATCTTTTAACTAAATATTGTTGAAACATAATAATTACATGGAAAAGAATAAAATTGGACCCTTACCTAATCCCATATACAAATATTAACTCAAAATAGATAAAAGACCTAAATATAAATCTTAAGACTATAAACTTTTAGGAGAAAATCTGGGTCATAAAACCTCACAACATTGAAATTGGCAGTGATTTCTTGGATATGATTTCAATGGCACAGGCAACAGAAGAATATACAAACTCCCTAAAAAAAATATTGTATATCCCAAGACAATGTAACAGAGTTAACAGTTCCTAATAGAATTGGATAAAATATTTCCAAATGCTGTATCTGAAGGTATATTAATATTCCAACTAGAAATCCTAAAAATTAACAACAATAAAGGCAAACAATACCATTTAGAGATAGGTAAAAGACTAACATAAGTAATGAATCTCCACAGATAACCCATCTTAGTTGACTGTTGGATGGAAACTCTTATTTCTCTGGTTCTGGTGTGTGTTACCTATTTTTTCTTTGTAGTTAATTTCTTTGAGTATTTTCTCTAGTGCTGGTTTTGAAGACATAAATTCCTTCAGTTTCTGTTTGTCATGGAAGCTTCTAATTTCTCCATCTAATTTGATAGAAAGTTTTGCTGGGTAGGAAATTTTTTGGCTGGAAGTTGTTTTCTTTCAGAGTTTGGAATATGTTACTCCAAGCCCTTCTGGCTCTCATAACTTGGTTTGGGAAGTCTGGAGTGATTCTAATTGGTTTGCCTCTGAATGTCACTTGGCCCTTTGTTTTTGTTGCCTTTAAGATTCTCTGCTTGGCTTCCACATTGGTCATTTTGACAATTATGTGGCGTGGGGATCCTCTTCTCCAATCCTGTCTAAAGGGAGTTCTATAAGTTTCCTGGACCTGTGTATCGACCTCTTGCTCTATGTTTGGAAAATTTTCTGCTATTACTTCCTTGAAGAGATTGTTGATCCCTTTGGTTTCACTTTCTTTTCCCTCCTCTATTCCAATTATTCTTAGGTTAGCTCTCTTAAAATGGGCCCATATTTCTTCAATGTCAGATTCCTGCTGTCAGATATTTTTTCCAAGATTAGAAACTATGCGTTCATTTTTGGAATTATCATCTTCTAAGAGCGAGATTCTGTTCTCCATGTGGTCTAATCGGTTGTTTGTGCTTTGAATTGAGGCCTTTACTTCATTAATTGCATCCTTTATCTCTTTCTGGCTCTCTCTGAGTTCTTTTCGAAGCACCTCTATTATTTCTACAGTTATTTTCCTGATTTGATCTTCTAGAAATCTCTGATTTTCTGTTTTATCGGGTTCTGATGTTGTGGGGTTGTGGGCATTCATTGCTCCAGTATTATTCCTCTTTCCCATGATTTCAGAAGTTTGTGCCTTCTCTGGGTTCTTCCCTTGGGTCACTATGACTTCACTTAAGGTGTTCTGGATATCGAGTCAGTAGTATCTCAGACCCCACTACTCCTTTACTGGGTTGTATCACAGAGTCTCAGACCCAGAGAGTCGATAGAGGCTGCTTTAGACTGTGGGGGTGCCAGGTTGCACGTTCTCCTATGGTGTGATATCTCTGCCACCGCCCCTCCCCCACTGGGTCAAGTCCCAGGGAGTACAGTACTGGGATTTCTCCTCTGTGGCCCGCAATTTGACTCACTATTCTTGAGTACACAGATGTAGCTGTACTGGATTCGGTGAATTCGGTGCTGTTGCCGCCGGTGGCAATATGGCGCCGCTGCTACGCCCTCGGCCGTGAGGCTGGCGTATTTCTTCTTGATTTTGATTTCCACTCTGAATCCCTGCGGCTTGTGCTGAGCTCAGCCACTGGGAGCTTTAGATTTTACCTGCTGCGAGAAATCCCGCCTGGCTGTTCCACAGCGGCTCACCTCGGCTTGCTGTATCCGACCGGTGAATTTGCCGCTGACGCCGGCAGTATGGCGCTGCTGCCGCATCCTTGGCGTGAGGCCTTTGTATCTCCTTGTGGCTCTGAGCTCTGTTCTCAATCCGCTTTCTCTCTGGAACCTGGTGATTTTTTTGTTTCTCTGGTGATGGTGTTTTCTGGCTATGAAAGGCGCTGATTTTGTGGTAATGGATATTGGTTGTTAGCGGGGCTCTTAAGCCCCGCTTTTCTCGGTCGCCATCTTCCCGGAAGCTGTTTTTTACTTTTGAAACAAGATCTCACTAAGTTGTAGAGTAGAGGGCCTTGCTAAGTTGCTGAGGCTGGTTGTGAGCCTGGGATCCTCCTGTCTCAGCCTCCCAAGTACTGAAATTAGAAGCGTGCACCACCACGCCCTATTCTAACTCAGTTTTTGATCCAGTCTACACTCTATGAAGGAGAGGCTGAGTGCCCGGGAAGAAGGACCCTGCTATTGTCTCATGCAAAGCATTGATTCCTTGGCTCTTGCCGCTGACTCAGGAGATTGTCTGCCAAGGAAAGGGGGAGCTCCTGAGGACAGGCAGACACTAGGTCTGAGTTGATCTTGCCTCCCAGAGACCTACAACATCACCATAGCTAACTATTAAGTGGGATCCTGGCCTAGATCCGGTTCACGGTGGGTCCACTAGATGCAAAGACCACCCACTGGTTGTTTACTTGATTGCTGGATGTATCATTTTAATAGACATAGTTGATACTTGGTTCAAGCACCATTTTAGGTCTTTGGCCTGTGGAATCAGAGCTACTTGTAGAGAAGGGCAAGTAAAGTGTACCACTGTCCCTGACTACAGTAGTAAATGAATCAGCACACCTTGAGGACAGAGGGTGGCACAAATTAATGTCACTTTTTTGTGGTACTGGGGATGGAACCCAGTGGCCTCTAACTATGAGCTACACCCCAGCCCTATTTTTTATTCTTTATTTTGAAACAGGATCTCACTAAGCTGTGGAGGGCCTCACTACGTATCTGAGGCTGGTGACGAACCTGTATCCTGTCTCAGCCTCCCAAGTATTGGCATTACAAGCATGCACCACCATGCCCGGGGGAACCCTGTTTCAAAATAAAGAATAAAAAATAGGGCTGGGTTATATCTTGGAAATAAAATGGTCCTGAATTCAATCCCAGTACGGACAACGCCCCCAAACCATAAAACCCTACAGAATATAGAGGTGTGATCCTGACTACATATATATAGTGGCATTAGGAATTGAACCCAGGGACATTCTAATTTCGAGCTATACCCCTAGCCCTTTTTATTTCTTGTCAATTTCACTAGGTTCGAAGAGTCTAAGTTTCTGAGGCTGGTCTTGAACCTGTGGTCCTCTTGTCTCAGACTCCCATATACTGAGTTTACTGGTGTGTGCCACCATACCCAGCTTAAATTTTCTTTCTTTCTTTCTTTCTTTCTTTCTTTCTTTCTTTCTTTCTTTCTTTCTTTCTTTCTTTCTTTTTGGTGCTACTGGGGTTCCTGGAAGCCCTTCTACCGCCAGGCTACACTCCCAGACTGATTTTATATTTTTTAATTTGGAAACAGGGTCTCTTAAGCCAGTGAGATTGGCTCTGAACCTACAGGATCCTCCTGTCTCTGCCTCCCACGTGTGGGGATTACAAGCGTGCGCCACCACGCCCAGCTTAAATTTTCATTTAATTCACCGTTTGTCCCTCTGTCAAATGTGGCCAGATCTGGTGGATGATATTAGGCTATTTCAGACTCCACTAAGTAGTAAGGAAATTTCAGGTGCCACGCCAGATACGGTATCTTGTTAGAGCAGATTGGCTTGACCTCAGGTACCTAATATTCCACTCTTGTGGTGTTTGTTTTCCTCTCCTTTACCATAATGGGATATGATTCAAAAGCTCAGAAGCACGTAGGATGAACGACAGCGGTACTTATAGTTTTCCCTTGAGGTTCTACTAACTCTCATATCTTCTGTCATGATGTAGTCTGAAGAGGTCTGGATCTCTAAACACCCTTCGGAAGGGCTATCACACTGGATGCGTTGGCAAGGCACTTGCCCTGTGGAGGGCGGGAGATAAAGCCTACCAAGTCCAGGGGCTGCGCATTAATTTGGAGAGGTTAGTGGCAGAGAGGCACACCTCTTTGGTTTCTGAAAGCAGCACATTTCCCACATGAATTCCTATTTCAACTCATTTGCTGGGTGTTGCTGTAGTGAAACGTGGAGGCACATGAGTACAATCCCAGTACTTGGGAGGCTGACGCAGGAGGATCACAAGTTTGAGCCAGCCCCAGCAACTTAGTGAGATCCTGTTTCCAAATACTAAAAAATAAATAAAATCGGGCTGGGGTTGTGGCTTGGAGGTAGAATGCCCCTGGGTTCAATCCCCAGCACACATAATAACAACAGCCCGGCCAGCCTTGAGTGAGGCCTGGAGCAGCAGAAGGCTCTGTGGTCCAGGATGCACTGTCAATCAATCCTGATGCTTGGCTCATTTGGAAGATAGACCCTGCGGTAGCAGAGCTAGCTGTGTTGGTAAAAGATGACAAAAGATGTGTACTTTTTAATTAAGCTTCTGCGGGAAAAAAATCACAACTTAGCTAGGGTTTTGGAGCAAAGCCATCCCACATACAGTGGAGGATAATAAGCCTTTTATTTGGTACTAGGGATTGAACCCAGGGGTATTCTACCTCTGTACTACACCCATAGCCCTTTTGAGTTTTTATTTGGAAGCAGGGTCTCACTAAGTTGCTGAAGCTGACCTTAAACCTGTTATCCTCCTGACTCAGCCTCCCAAGTGTTAGGTTTACACTGTGTCCAGCTTACTAGACTTTTTTTTTTTTTTTTGCGGTACTGGGGATGGAACCCAGGGGCATTCTACCTCTGAGGTACACCCCCAGTCCTACTTTTTATTCATTATTTTGGAACAGGGTCTCACTGAGTTGCAAAGGGCCTCACTAACTAGTAGCTGAGGCTAAACTTGAACCGCGATCCTCCGGTCTCAGCCTCCCAAATGTGCCACCACACCTGGCTCACTAGACCTTTTAAAAGCAGCGTGAGACATGCTCCTGCATGCTGATAGCACTGAGATGCCTGGCTATAGGATATCGAATGGCCATGTAGCCAGAGCTGCTCACCATGAGCTAGTTCATGTCATACCCATCAAGATATAAGGTTTGGCTGAGATGGAAGTTTTCCAAACAGAATCAGTGCCAAGCGGTAGTGGAGGGCAGAAGCAGTGGCACAGTCAGGGAGAGCCAATCTTGCATGCTAGCCACCGTGCTTTGCACTAGTCCATTCCCCTCTCATTGTGCCTAGGGCCTCCTGGAATCCCGTATGACAGCCTGAATGAAGAGGGTCAAAACAAGCATTGCTCATAGACCAGAGGACTTAAGATGCAAGGTATCAAAACTTCTAACAGCAGCAGCCCGAGAGGGCGATGGTGATCAGGAAAGAGTAAACCACTGAGATCCTAAGATGGATGGACATCCATCATTGATAATGGAAGGGAAAGACAAATCATTTACAGTTTTTATTTTTGGGGAAAGTACTGGAGATTGAATCTAGGGGTGTTTTACCTTTGGCTACACCACCAGCCCTTTTTCTTTCTTTCTTTCTTTCTTTCTTTCTTTCTTTCTTTCTTTCTTTCTTTCTTTTCCTTCTTTCTTTCTTTCTTTCTTTCTTTCTTTCTTTCTTTCTTTCTTTATTTATCTATTTTATGTATTACCAGGTATGGAACCCAGGGGCATTCTACTTCTGAGCTACATCCCCAGCCCTATTTTTTATTCTTTGTTTTGAGACAGGGTCTCACTAAGTTGCAGAGGGCCTCACTAAGTAGCTGAGGCTGGCAGCGAACCTGCAATCCTCCTGTCTCAGCCCTCCAAGTACTGGGATTACAAATGTGTGCCACCACACCCAGATCAATTTTTTATTTTGAAACAGAATTTCGCTATATTACTGAGGGTCTCACTAAATTTCTAAGGCTGGCCTCCAACCTGTAATCCTCTTGAATCAGCCTCCCAAGTACTGGGATTACAGACATGTGCCACCATGTCTGGCTTATTTGCAGTTTTGACACAGTGTTGTGGGATGTAGTTTGACTTGTTTCTCCCAGGAAGGGAGGCCTAGCAGATCCCTGGAGGAACTCATCCCAGAACTTCCGTGAAAAAGTGGATCTAGAGCTCTATCACAGGGGAAAGTGTGGAGGATACCATGGTGTCCTACTTGGAACTAACTCCCTTTAGCAATAAAGGCCTTGTTACTTCAGTTGTTAGGAATGTTGGCATCAGAGAGCCCCTGGCTGTCATCTCCCTTCAGAGATGGCCTCAGACGAAGAGAGCTGCCTTACTCAAGCTCACACCCGCTCCTGGGGCGCCCTCAGCCCGACTCGTTGGTGCTGCCCCGGAAGGCCCGGGACTGCTGCTTCAGATTGGGATGCCCCTGAAGCTGCAGGCCTCATCGGGCTTGCCCAGGGCATGCTGAGGCAGAATCAAAATGCGCTTTCTCTCTCCCTTCGTCCCTTCCTTCCTCCCTTCATTCCCACCAATGTTGATCCCAGGAGCATATCCCCAGCACACCTCGTACCTCACTGTCTGCCTTCTGGGACTCTAAAGTGTGGCAGTGATTCACACCTGTTATCTTCTATCCAGCCATCATCCCCAAATCAGGAATAACATGGCTGGTTTCAGAGCGCAAAATGTTCTTTAGATGGCATATGCAAATGTTGCAAATATTGCACTACTTTTGATATTTCTGCAACCCTAACCTGAAAAATTCAGACAAGCAAGAAAATAAGCGCTGGGTAGTCCCGGGAAATGATAGTTCATGAAGCAAAAGTGTATTACATTTCTGTATGTGAAAGGCTAGTTTGTTCCCTTCCTGGACGCCTCCTTCCCTGAAGCTTGAAATGAGGCCTGTCTTATGTCAGCAGTGGCATAATCCACAGATATGGCATCTGAACACAGTTGCCTTTTGTTTAGAGGACACAGAAAGACAAACGTGGAGAAGCATTTTCCTGGAGCTGGAACAGGGTTTGTCAAAGCGCATATGGTTAGAGTTACAAGCTGCACTGTGCCAACAATGAACACCAGATTCAATGTGACACAGGCACCCGGCGGTGTGTGTGTGTGTGTGTGTGTGTGTGTGTGTGTGTGTGTGTGTGTGTGTGTTAGGCAAGACCTTCCAAAGCATGGGATATAAAGGAACTTTCATGTCCTGTTCTCAAGGCGGCAGTGAGACCAGACTAGCTGTGAACAACATTCCTAGATGCTTTGGCGAGTTGAGTGGTCTTATACTCCATTCTGGGTCTGACTCCGGCTTCAGGTCCCCAGATTCTTAGTTTAGTATTATTAGAATAGCAGAATTGGGACTCAGAGGATAGTTTAAAATGTGCTGGATCATCAACATATGAGCAAACATTTGGCATCACAGTGCAATCCTTCTTCTTGGCCAGAAGGTCCATTTCTGGGGATCACATGAACTGACCGGCCCTGCAGGCTGTATAGTGTAAAAAATATATAATCTGCTAGGCGTGGTTGCACGTCTATAATTCTAGTACTTGGGGGGCTGAGACAGAAGAATTGCAGGTTCGCGGCCAGCCTCAGCAACTAACCAAGACCCTCAGCAACTTAGCGAGGACCTGCTTCAAAGTAAAGTATAAAAAAATAGGGCTGGGAGTGTAGCTCAGCGGTAGAATGCCCCTGGGTTCCATCCCCAGTACCAGAAAAATAAAAATAAAAATGAAAGAGTATAATCTGTTGCAGAGAATGAAGGGGGAAGACTACTGAATTTTTTCTTCTCTTTCTATTTTCAAACATGAAAAGAGCCGGGCGTGGTGGTGCACGCTTGTAATCCCCGCGCTTGGGAGGCGGAAACAGGAGGATCGTGCAGGTTCGAAGCCAGACGCTCTGGCTTAAAAGACCCTGTTTCCAAATTAAAAAAAAAAAGTATAAAATAGGTCTGGGAGTGAAGCCCGAAGGTAGAAGGGTTTCCAGAAACCCCAGTACCACCACCAAAAAAAAAAAAAAAAAAAAAAAAAAAAAAAAGAGCAGAGGCAGGTTTGGAAGGGGGGAATGAATCCTGATTAGAACTATTTGAGTGTGAGCTGCCTGTGGGACTTCCAAGTGGAGGTGCTCTGTGTTTATTTAAAAAGTATAGGCTAAGAGCTCAGAAGAGAGGTCTGTACTGAAGACACATATTAGGGGTAATAATACAAGTTGAGGAGTAATTCAGATAGGCCCAGTGAGGTGTGCAGATAGAAAACCTGTGCAGAACACCCACTCATATAGGTAGAGACTTGGAAGGGGGTGTAGAATCGAAAATGAGGATCTAGCTTCCCATAAATATTATAATGCATATCCTTGTGCATTTTTAAAAGTTGTATTTACCATTTACCCTCTTCAGTATATTTAAGCGTAAATTCAGTGACATCTAGCACATTGACATTGTCGTGCAACTACCAGCACCATCCATCCCCAGAACTCTTTCCATTTTCCCAGACTAGAACTCGTATCCATTAAACAATAACTCTCTACTTCCCCAGCTCCTGTCAACTCTCATTTTACTCTCTGTTTCCATGAATTTAACTACTCACGGTATCTCATGGAGTCAGGCACAGTGGCACCTGCCTATAATCCCAGTACTTGGAAGGTTGAGACTGGAAGATCACAGATTTGAGGCCAACCTCAGTATATAGTGAGGCTAGTGAGAACATGTTTCAAAATAAAAAGTTTAAAGGGCTGGTGCGCGAGTAGTTCTGAGGTAGAATGTCCCTGTGCCCAATCCCCAGTACCACCATGAAAAAAAGGCACCTGATGGAAGCGAAATCATATGGCATTGTCTTTTTGTGACTGGTTTCTTTCACTTAGTATAATGTTCTTGTATTAATCTGTTCAGGTGCTATAACAAAATACCACAAACTAGGTGGCTTAAAGAACAGAAATGTATTTTCTAGAGCCTAGGAAGTCCAAGACCAAGGGCTTCTGGTCCATCATTTTCTATGAGGGCTCTTCAAGGCTGTTTTCTCTTATTGTCCTCACATGAACATTCCTTGATGCATTGCCCAAAGTTCCACCCAATCAGAAGTATTGTCCTTCACTACTCTCCCTAAGGGATGTCCCAGAATGGAGATATAAAGACAAAACTGCCCACCTTGGGGTGGCCTCTCTATATTGTGCAGAACCATCTGGAACTATGAGCAGAGTTGCTCTTCCTCAGTCAGCAAATCATAGAGAATGTCCATGAAGCCATAGCACAGGCTAGAAGAAGGCAGCACAGGAGAGAAGAAGGCAGTGTAGCAGAAGTGGAGACTCACAGAACATGTGTCTCCAGGGCTTGCTGTAGCCCAGTCTTATATACATCACACCCATTTGGGGATGGACTGCTGTTTTGTATGCCTGAATGTATGGTTTGGTGGGTCACACAACATCCAGTTCATAATGGTAACTTGGTGGTCCGTGGTTAGGTGTTCAGACTCTACTGAAGCCCAGTGGCAAGTTAAAACCTGTCTCTTTAAAGGAAACTAGCTATCTTCAGAAGATGGCAGGGCTTTGTTTCAATATCCTAGGGCTTTGCACTGTGATTCACCTACAGGGGCCTGCTGCAGCCTCCAAACAGCATCTCTGTCTGCCACCACTGCTGCTACTTCAAGTGCCACTGGATCCATTCACTCACTCCTCAGTCCAAGTAGCAGGGAAACTTACGTGGCAGTCGGAACCTGTTGCAGAGCCTTCTCTTGTTCTGAGACCCACTCAAAACGGGCAGGCTTGGGGGGGCTACTTGGCAAATGAAAACATTGCTTTCCAAATCCCAAGAGACATGCTGGCCATTGTGCCTATTGTTTTGGTTACTGGAAGGGTCAGATCCCACACCTTATCAAGCATAGCTTGATGTGCTCCACACCACTGGACCCCTAGAACTTTTGCTCAGTTGGAAAGCCCCTGGATTGTTTAGTCCTCCTCAACATGAAAATGCGTTGCCAGTAAGCGAGTGGTTGCTAGTTATTTTTTGCTTACTTCATCCAATCAGCATAGTATAATTAATGTAATGGAACAGAGAGGCAACTTGTGGAAGGAAAAGGAGACCGGGGTCCTGTTGGACAAAGTTAGGAGGCAGAGGCGGGGAGTTGCCATACCCTTGAGAAAGGAGAGTCAAGGTCTGTTGTTATTTCCAGTCGAAAGCAATATGCGTCTGGGGTTTTATAGACAATTCTTGAGCAAAGCGGTGCTTGTTGGATCGGTAGCTGCACGCCAGTCTCCTGGTGTGGGAGGCGTCACTCCGTGAAGCTGGTGACCATCCACTGTCACTTCCACCACCTGTTTTCCCCTACAGACAAGTGGAACAGGATGAGGTGGGACTATGGACTTTGAGTATTCATGTTAATATTGGAAATAGTCATTATTGTTTTAAATCCAATCACAGAACTACTTTTCAAACCCTGAAGCTCACACTTAAAATTACATTCCAGCTAGGTGTGGTGCCACATGCCTGTAATTCCAGTATTTGAGAGGCTGGGACATGAGAATCACAGGTTCCACACCAGCCTCTGCAACTTTGCAAGGCCTTCCACAACTTAGTAAGACCTTGTTTCAAAATAAAAATTAAAAAGGCAAGCTGGGCGTGGTGGCACACACTTGTACTCCCAGCATTCAGGAGGCTGAGACAGGAGGATTGTGGTTCGCAGACAGCCTCAGCTACTTAGTGAAGCCCTCCACAACTTAGTGAGACACTGTTTAAAAAAATAGGGCTGGGGCTGTAGCTCAGAGGTAGAGTGCCCGTGGGTTCCATCCCCAGACCCGCAAAAGAGAAAAAAAAAATAGACTAGGGATGTAACTCCAAAGTAGAATGCTGAACCCAGGTTCAGTACCCAGTAAACACACACACACACACACACACACACACACACACACACACACACAGATTTTGTTCCCATCGTTATCACTCTTGGTACCAAAATCCGTATTAATCAGGATTTTCTAGAGAAACAGGACCAAAAGGACACACACGCACACACACGTGTGCATATGCTTTTCTTCTAAGGTCTTAGTTCATGCAATTGTGGAGCTGGCAAGTCTGAAGTCTACCAGGCAAGCAAGAAATTCAGGTAAGTCAATGTTTCAGTTTTCACTCCAAATTCCATAAGCTAGGCCACAGCAGGATGGAACTCAGGTAGAAATTCTAGGTTACAGTTTTAAGGCAGAATTCCTTCTACTCTGGGAAACTTGTTTTTGTGCTTAAGGCTTTCAACTAATGGAATGAGGCTCACCCACATTATGAAGAATAGTCTGCTTTACTCAACCTCAGTTGATTGCTAATATTTGTGACATAAAAATACACCTTCATAGCAACATTTAAATCAATGTTTGATCAAACAACTGGGCACCATATCCTGGCCAAGTTGGTCTATGGAATTAATCATCATATGTTCAGCACACTGTATTTGAGGAACTTCTCCTAAATATGATTTAGGAGTAATTTATCTGTGGCAACAGTAGCGCACAACTGCAATCCCAGTAAGAGGCTGAGGTAGGAGGCTGAGGCCAGGCTTTGTGTTATAGGTAGATGCAGAATGTCCCCTACAAAGCTTATTAATATTCAAGGTTGAGAGCTAAGCCATGAGAATTGTAATTTCTGCAGTGGACTTCTCTGGGTGGTGGCCTGAGCCGGTAGGATGTGGCTGGAGAAGGTAGGTCCCTGGGGCTGCAGCCTTGGGAATTATATATGATTTCTCTCAATCCTGCTTCTGGCCTCCATGGTGTGAGGAGCAAAGCCTTGTTCTCTCTCTCCACTTCTGCTGCCACCATGCTCTGAGATCTGTGGCCCCTGGCCTCACAGAGACTGAATTCCAATATCATCAAGGAAAACTGTGAGCAAATAAATCTTCCTTCCACTATGTTAATTGGTCAGTCTTTAGATTATAATGCTGACGAATAAACCTTGTTTCCAAGTAAATATAAAACAGGACTGCAGTGTAGCTCAGATGTAGAATGACCCTGGGCTCAATCCTCAATGCCAAAAAATAACCTTTCTTTATTCTTCCTCTCTTCTTTTCTCCTCTCCTCCTCCTTCTCTTTTTTCTTCCTCATTCTCCTTCTCTAATATTGAGGATTGAACCCAGGCATGTTCTACCTCTGAGCTACACATCCAGGTCCATTTTATTTTTATTTTGAAACAAGGTTTCACTCAGTTGCTGAGGGCATTGCTAAGTTGCTAAGACTAGCCTTGAACCTGTGATCATCCTATCTCAACCTTTCAAGTAGAAGGATTACAGGCATGCACCACCATGCCTGGCTTATTTTTCTTTTATAAAAATAAATCACATACATTTCAGATGTTTTATAATATATCAATAGGTAAAAATCAAGAATCTTGAATTTACACGCTTGTTCTTTTTTTCCCCCCTGCATTATTTAAAAGTTTATTTACAACAACACATGCTCCTGTTATCTCGGAACACTTTGCTGTGCATTATCTACAGGCAAAGAGATTCTCCTGTGTAGCCAAAATTTGGACTTCAATGACAGGAAATTAACATGGATACATCAAATCCTTAGGCTTCAAGTTTTGCTAGTTGTCCCAGTAACATCCTATATGCACAATAATCCCTTTCAGAATCACATTTCATTTAAATGGGATAGCTCTTTGGTCTCCTTCAATCAGGAACAGTTCCTCAGTTTTTCTGTAGCTTTCATAACCTGGACACTTTTGTAAACACCCAGTAATATTTTTAATTTTTTATTGGTGCACTGTATTCATACATCATAGTGGGATACAAAAAACTTTTGTAGACAAAAATGCACACATCGCCCAGTCAGCTCCCACTCGATCCCCACCCCATTCCCTCCCCATCCCTCCTTCCCATGCTTGGCTTAGTGGTTGACGTCTAGTATTATAGCAATTTATCCAAAATTAAAAATGATAATCTCACATAACAGTTTCATTTGTCTGATACCAAGCTTTTGATGTCTTAAAGATAACATTTCAATATTTCTTTTTGCTCTCTTTCTTACCAGAGAATATTTTTTTCTTTTTTTTAGGTGAAACTATCATATATTTATTTTTCAGAAAAAAACTATCCTAATATGGAATATGGACTCTAGATACCCAAAACGATCTCGAAAAAAAACTAAGCTAGAAGATATATATTTTCTGATTTCAAACCATATAAAGCTACAATAATTGAAACAGTGTAGTACTGTTCTAAAGGCAGATATATAGACCATTGGAGTTAAATAAAAGCCTAGAGCTAAATTCTTCCCTATATTGTCAAGTTATTTTTGACAAGGTTTCCACGAACATTTGGTGGGGGAAATAATAATCTTTTAACTAAATATTGTTGAAAAATAATAATTACATGGAAAAGAATAAAATTGGACCCTTACCTAATCCTATATACAAGTATTAACTCAAAATAGATAAAAGACCTAAATATAAATCTTAAAACTATAAACTTTTAGAAGAAAATCAAGGTCATAAAACCTCACAACATTGAAATTGGCAGTGATTTCTTGGATATGATTTCAGTGGCACAGGCAACAGAAGAGTATACAAACTCCCTAAAAAATAAAAAAATATTGTATATCCAAAAACAATGTAAACAGAGTTAAAAGTTACTAATAGAATGGGATAAAATATTTCCAAATGCTATATCTGAAGGTATATTAATAATCCAACTAGAAATCCTAAAAATTAACAACAATAAAGGCAAACAATACAATTTAGAGATAGGTAAAAGACTAACATAAATAATGAATCTCCACAGATAACCAATCTTAGTTGTCTGTTGGATGGAAACTCTTGTTTCTCTGGTTCTGGTGTGTGTTACCTATTTCTTCTTTGTAGTTAATCTCTTTGAGTATTTTCTCTAGCGCTGGTTTTGAAGACATAAATTCCTTCAATTTCTGTTTGTCATGGAAGCTTCTTATTTCCCCATCTAATTTGATAGAAAGTTTTGCTGGGTAGGAAATTTTTGGCTGGAAATTATTTTCTTTCAGAGTTTGGAATATATTACTCCAAGCCCTTCTGGCTCTCATGACTTGGTTTGGGAAGTCTGGAGTGATTCTAATCGGTTTGCCTCTGAATGTCACTTGGCCCTTTGCTTTTGTTGCCTTTAAGATTCTCTGCTTGGCTTCCACATTGGTCATTTTGACAATTATGTGGCGTGGGGATCCTCTTCTCCGATCCTGTCTGAAGGGAGTTCTATAAGTTTCCTGGACCTGTGTATCAACCTCTTGCTCTATGTTTGGAAACTTTTCTGCTATTACTTCCTTGAAGAGATTGTTGATCCCTTTGGTTTCACCTTCTTTTCCCTCCTCTATTCCAATTATTCTTAGGTTAGCTCTCTTAAAATGGGCCCATTTTCTTCAATGTCAGATTCCTGCTGTCAGATATTTTTTTCTAGATTAGAAACTATGCGTTCATTTTTGGATTGATCATCTTCTAAGAGTGAGATTCTATTCTCCATGTGGTCTAATCAGTTGTTTGTACTTTGAATTGAGGCCTTTACTTCATTAATTGCATCCTTTATCTCTTTTTGGCTCTCTCTGAATTCTTTTTGAAACACTTCTACTATTTCTACAGTTATTTTCCTGATTTGATCTTCTAGAAATCTCTGAATTTCTGTTTTATCAGGTTCTGATGTTGTGGGGTTGTGGGCATTCATTGCTCCATTGTTATTCCTCTTTCCCATGATTTCGGAAGTTTGTGCCTTCTCTGGGTTCTTTGCTGGGTCACTACGACTTCACTTAAGGTGCTCTGGATCTCGAGTCTGTGGTATTTCAGACCCCACTACTCCTTTACTGGGTTGTATCACAGAGTCTCAGACCCAAGGAGTCGATAGAGGCTGCTTTAGACTATGGGGGGTGCCAGGTTGGGCGTTCTCCTATGGTGTGATATCTCTGCCACCGCCCCTCCCCCACTGGGTCAAGTCCCTGGGAGTACAGTACTGGCATTTCTCCCATGTGGCCCGCAATTTGACTCACTGTTGTTGAGTACGCAGATGGAGCTGTAGTGGACTCGGTGAATTCGCTGCTGCTGCCGCCGGTGGCAATATGGCGCTGCTGCCATGCCCTCGGCCGTAAGGCTGGCGTATTTCTTCTCTGGTTTTGAGCTCCATTCTGAGTCCCTTGGCTCGCTGTCTGTCGCTTCTCTCTGGAGCCTGGTGGGCTGTTGAGCGCATTGGTCTCTAGCTGTAGCCGTCTGGTGAAGTCGCTGCTGCCGCCGGCAGTAAGGCGCTGCTGCCGCGTCCTCGGGCGTGAGGCCGGCATATCTCCTCTGTGGCTCTGAGCTCCGTTCTGAGTCCCCCTCCTCTCTGGAGCCTGGTGATTTTTTTGTTTCTCTGGTGATGGGTTTTTTTGGCTATGAAAGGCGCTGATTTTGTGGTAATGGAGATTGGTTGTTAGCGGGGCTCTTAAGCCCCGCTTTTCTTGGTCACCATCTTCCCGGAAGTTTCTTTTTATATTTTATTTGGAAACAGGGTCTCAATACGTTTCTGAGGGCCTCACTAAGTATCGATTTGCATTTCCTTGATGATTAGTGGTGTTCAACATTTTTATATATCTGTTGGGCATTTTTATGTGTTATTTGCAAAACAACTATTCAGATCCTTTGCTTAATTTTTTCAAATTGGGTCATTATTATTACTTGTTGTTTGCTGTTCAGTTCCTTCTATATTTTGGATATTAAGCCTTCATGAAAAACTCCATTTTTTTAAGATGTCAGTTCTCAAATTAAAGCGCAAATTGCTTGCTAGCAGTGCACTAAATGCCAACTCTTTTGTTCTGTATGTTGTCCAACTTGGAACTTGACACGTCTTCATACATTTATTTTTTGTGGTACTGGGAATTGAACCCAGGGGCATTCTACCTCCAAGCTACATCCCCAGACTTTTTAAAATTCTGAAAAAAGATTTTGCTAGGTTGCTGAGAGTCTTACTAAGTTTCTGAGGCTGGCCTTGAACCTGTGATCTTCCTGTCTCAGCCTCCTAAGAACTGGGATTACAGGCATGCACCACCATGCCCAATTTATATACTCTTTATGTTTGCATAAGGGAAGGTAGCTGTTGTTAAAAAGGGGCATTGCAGGGCACTTTCACGTTCTGCTGTACACATTTTTGCAGTATTTGCACATGTTTAAAAGAAATTAAGTTTGTATGATAAAAGAGTGTGTGTCAGCCGGGCGTGGTGACGCACCCTTGTAATCCCTGCACTTGGGAGGCTAAGACAGGAGGATCGCACAGGTTCGAAGCCAGCCTCAGCTACTGAGTGAGGCTCTCAGCAACCTAGTGATTCCCTGTTTTCAAATAAAATATAAGATAGGTCTGGGAGTACACCCTGGAGGTAGAAAGGCCCCTGGGTTCCACCCCCAGTACCACACACAAAAAAGAGTGTTCATCTACTGCAGAGGATATATCTTTTTTTTCTAGTTAGTACTTTTAAATGTTTTTTAATTGGTGCTGGAGTTGAACCCAGGGGTATTGTGTCTTTGAGCTACACCCCCAGATCTATTTTACTTTTTCTTTTGAAATGGCCTCACAAAGGTACAGCCCCAGCCCAATTTTTTTATTCTTTATTTTTTGAAATAGGGTCTCGCTAAGTTGCAGAGGCCTCACTAAGTAGTTGAGGCTGACTGTGAACCTGTGATCCTCCGGTGTCAGCCTCCCAAGTACTGAGATGACAAGCGCGAGCCACCATGCCTGGCTTAGTTTTAAGTTTTTATAAAGCCATATATATATCTGTAAGCATCCAATGAGAGATATGATTTCTCTTCCTACTCAAATTAGCATGTATGTGCACATACTCTAATACAATGTCTGTGATCTGCACGGTTGGTCAGGTGAGAACACCTTTTTCTAGGCTAAGTGTGATCAGTGGGGATTGTTCCCTGTGCCTGGCATTTGACTGAGGGTGTGACCGGCTGGTTAAGCTGACCTTAGATTCCTCCTGGGGGGCCTGGAGTGGAGGAGGCCAGAGATGAGAGGCCCAGCATGCAGTGTCAGGAACACCATGGACAAGGACAGAGAGGTCTTGGGGGACAATGATCCCGTCTGAGCGTTAACTAGTGCCTATGTGGGCCTTTGGGAGAGGGAGTGAAGGAACTGAAAGTGCTTACTGAGGTGGGCCCCTTCATAAGGGTGGTGTTTACTATCTTGGTCATGGCTCCAAGTAGCCATATATCTGGGGGTTGAGCAACAGACAGGTGACAGCACACAGGCAGCGGGAGGCTCTGGAATGTGGGAGGGGCGGCACCACTGTCCTCTTGGCCAGCCGGGACCTCCATCTCTGCATTCCTTGCCCTCAGCTGCCTCAGCCTCCCACGAGGGAATCTGATCTGGGGCAGGTGTTCAGAACAGCCATTAAGTCACACGAAGTTCACAGAGCAGTCAGCCAAGATTTGGAGAACCTAAATAATATGTCTTTCTTTAATAAATCAGGAATGTGCCGTTTTTTCTTTAGCAAATTGCAAGCTGAACCAAAAGTAGGAAAAAATAAATGAGATGAGACAACTATACACTTTCCCTTTTTTTTTTTTTTTTGGTATTGAGGCTGGAACCCAGGGGCCTTCTACCTTCCAGCTCCACGGCCAGCACCATGTTTTATTTATTATTTTGAAACAGGGTCTCACTAAGTTGCAGAGGGACAACTACTCATTTTGTTGTGGACTGACTACATGATCAGTTTTCAGTTTTAAGGCAAGTAAGAGTGTGTCTTGGCTGCAACCCGTAGAAACATTTTTCTTGTGTTACAAATAAATATAATGAAATTAACAAGGCATATTGGATTTCCCTCCCAATTAAATTCTTCTGTACTCAAATGAATATAGCATCATTTTATTTTCTCAATATAAAAGGAACCCATTACTGGCTTTAAAAAAATGAGCAGAAACTGGGCACCAGGGCATACACCTCTCATCCCAGTACTTGGGAGGCTGAGACAGGAGGATCATGGGTTTGAGTACAGGCATCAGCCACTTAGTGAGACCCTGTTTCAAAATAAAAAGAATAAACTGAGGCTGGAGGTGGACCTTGAAGGCGGAGGCTCGTGAGTGCAACTCTAGTACACAGAAAGAGACACAGAACCAGAAACGTTGGAGGAAGACTCTCCTCACTACCTCTCCGTTTTTCTGCGATCTGCGATCTGTTCCCCATTTAGCACAGGGGTGCAAGGGCGCCGTGGGACCTCAGCCGTGGGGATGGGAGGTGACGAGAAAGCAGCAGAGAGATGAACCGATGTCCCTGGAGGCCAGCGGGCGTGGCCGCAGAGACCGCCCTCCCGGTCCACGAGAAGAAACCGCAAATTGCCACCACCAGGAGAAGCAAAGAGGAAGGGCAGCAGGGCCAGGACGTGATGTGGCCGGGAAGGAAGCGGAAGGGCCAGTTTCTGCCTCGCTGCTGGTGGTGATTGGGGTCCTGATCTCACGGGTGACGTGGCCCTCACGTGAGCGGGAGCCGACGTGCGCAGACGTCCCGCTTGTCCTGGTCTTCTGTGGCCCTTGAGCTCTCTCCCTATTTATTGCCCAGAGAGCGCGCAAGCCTGCGGCCCAGGGAAGGTGGGGAAGGAGATAGCTGCCTGGATCCTTGCAGGTCTGTGTGCGCATGGGCGCTGCCTGGGTCCTCTGGGGCCACCTCCTGCATCCTCCAAACCCTCGCACTGTCCCTGACCCTTCCCAGAACACAATTAGTGCAGTTTGGAGGGCCGGCTTCCTGGGGAGACCCAGAGTAGAAGGGGGGAAATCCTTGGCATCCGAGGGCCTTGAGTCGGGAAGGGCAGGTGAGAGGGCTGGTGTCCGGTGTGCTCTTCTACTGTGCCCAAAGCTTGGGGCCGTGCGACTGTCATTCCTCTTATTTTTCACTAGGACGCTGTACCATTCGGAGCCCAGGAGCAATCCGCCCCGAATTACTGCAGGTCAGTGCAATGCCGGGATCGCCCCGCGGCCCCAGAAGGGCGGGGATGTCAGAGGACCTAGACACAACTGAGACCCTCACGGATTCTCCAGCAACCGCCCTGCCATTGCTTTGCAGGAAAGAGGATGTAACTGCCTACAGGAAGCGTGGCTTTTGGGGCTGGGGGTGGGTGAGGAGGGGAGCGGAGAGATCGTGGAGCCTTGCCTATTCCCTCGCCCGCCTCCCTCCCCGCTTTCCTGCGCTTCCAAAGGGGTGTGGTTTTTGCTGGGAAAATGGCCGCCCGCTGGGATGAGGCGGGGGCGCTCCTGCAGCTGCGTGAGCGCGGGCGTCATCCGGGTCCGGAGAAGTGGGGGTAGGGCGAGAGGCCCAAAGGTGAAATCCGTCTGACTGTCAGCACCCTGAATTTGGAAAAGCTAGTATCCAGCCGCGCGCCTCTTTGGCGTCGCCCGCGTCTGCGGATCTTGCACCCGAAATCCTTTGCAGCCCTGGGAGCGGGAAGGAGAGGAGCTCATCGGAAACCGTAGGTCGAGGTCAAAATGGTAGTACTGTGCGGGGTCCCTGCGGTGGAGGATGAGGGCCAAGGCACCCGCTCCGCTTTCTGCTTCTCTGCCCGGAGCTCCTGAAAGAACGCTTCGCTGGTGCAGGACTGGAGAGGCGGTAGTCGGGAGGGGCGGGAGGTGGCGAGGGGAGGACGTTACTCGGAGTCACTTTTGGGGATACGGGGCCCAGGTGTTGGACTGTCCACCAAGCAGTAAGCCCCAGAGCTTTTCTGTCCTAGGTGTGCTGGCCGCGGACACCAAATGAGGGGGAGCAATTGCTCCCGAGCTGGAGGGGGCTCTTCTGCTACCTTTCCTCGAGATCTTTACATATTCGTGGTGCGGCTCCAGGTTCTAGATACTACGGCCACTCCTCCGCGTCCGCTTCCTTGCAGGGAAAGGAGCGAGGCGTCGCGTTCGGAGGGACAGACTGAAAGACTGCCGGGGGCGGGGGCGGGGATGGACACTTGGCGGAAGGGTCCTCTAAGAAGGCAGGGGAGATCATTTCAAAAGCAGCTCGAAGGAGAGCAATGAAAACTGGGAAATCTTGTGCCAAGGAGGGCAAGGACAGGGATTCCGAAGAGGAAAGTGTGTCGTCCTGGGTGATTCCTTCTGTCTTCTAAGCGCCCCCTCCCTTCTCTGCAGGCCTCCGGGACTCCGTGCATTTGCCTGCCGAAGAGAAGACACCTTGCCCGGACTCTGCTGTGTATGTGCTGGGGTCGCGCCCCAGTATATCTGGAAGGGCAGAGCTCAGAGGGAATTCACCAATTTTTTTTTTTGGGTCTGGGGATGGAACCCAGGGGCATTCATTCGACCTCCGAGCTACACCCCCTGCCCTATTCTTTGTTTTGAAACGGTCTCACTGAGTTGCAGAGGGTCTCACTAAGTAGCTGAGGCTGGCCACGAACCACGACCCTCTGGTCTCAGCCTCCCCAGTGCTGGGATGACAAGCGCGCGCCACCACGCCCGGCTTCACCAAACACTTTAAATGCCAAGTTCTGGGGTGGGGCGGTATAGTGTGAGAATGAGATTTGGGCTGTGGGGAAATGTTCCCAAATGGGCCTCCGATGGAGGACGGGAACGAGGGAGGTAGACACTGAGCCCCAAGTCCAGAGTATCCCTATCTGTACTCAGGTAGGCAGGCGGTTGGTTCAGTGTGCCTGTCCACATGCCAAGGCACAAAAGGAGGAGCCCACAGCCTGACATCTGTCCTTCATTTCCAGGTCTCGCTGGACCCGCAGCTGCCACCAAGGGGAGAGTCCTCTGTCCTGCCCTTCGTCCTTCGCAGAGGTATTCCTGCTGTGGATTCACCCAAGCCGCAGCATGGGCCGAACCAGGGAAGCCGGCTGCGTGGCCGCTGGCATGGTCATCGGAGCTGGCGCCTGCTACTGTGTGTACAGACTGACCTGGGGGAAAGATGAGAAAATATGGGACGACGACGACGACGACGACGACGAGGAGGAGGAGGAGGAGGAGGAAGACGATGAGGAGTCTGGTGACACATCAGAAACTGGGAAGACTGAGAAAGGAACTAAGACTAATAGTGGAGTGGGGGCTGGCAGCCAAGCTCAGGGTGACTTGGCCTCAAAGGCCAAGGCCGAGGACAGCTTGGGTCCCCAGAGTGGCCCAGATGTAAAGAAGGAAGCCCGCGTGGCATCCCAGAATGGAGGTGGCCTGGAGGCTAAGGCCAAGGCCCTTTTCAAGATCCTGAAGGAACAGGCAAGTGCGAAGGCTGGCAGAGGCGTCAGGGTTGGTCACAGGACCCTTGCACCCAGTTTGCCCTGCCCAGGAGGCAGGGGTGGAGGCTGCCACCCCCCCAAGAGTGGGGCTAGGAGCAGGGCAAGTGGCAAATCCAAGGGCAAGAGCCGAAGTAAGAGTAGCAAGGCTCCAGCTCCAACATGGCCCGTCCGCAGGGGCAAGTTCAACTTTCCCTATAAAATCGATGATATTCTGAGCGCTCCCGACCTTCAAAAGGTCCTTAACATCCTGGAGAGAACAAATGACCCTTTTATTCAAGAAGTGGCCTTGGTCACGCTGGGGAACAATGCAGCGTATTCGTTTAACCAAAATGCCATACGTGAACTAGGTGGAGTCCCAATTATTGCCAAACTGATCAAAACAAAAGATCCCATCATTAGGGAAAAGACATACAATGCCCTTAACAATCTGAGTGTGAATTCTGAAAACCAGGGTAAGATTAAGACATATATCAGTCAAGTGTGCGATGACACCATGATCTGTCGCTTGGACTCAGCTGTGCAGATGGCTGGACTGAGGCTGCTGACCAACATGACCGTGACCAATCATTACCAACATTTGCTTTCCTATTCTTTCCCAGACTTCTTTGCTCTGTTATTCCTGGGAAATCACTTCACCAAAATACAGATTATGAAACTAATTATAAACTTTACTGAAAATCCAGCCATGACAAGAGAGCTGGTCAGTTGTAAAGTCCCATCCGAACTGATTTCCCTCTTTAATAAAGAGTGGGATAGAGAGATTCTTCTTAATATCCTTACCCTTTTTGAGAATATCAATGACAACATAAAAACTGAGGGGCTTGCATCATCCAGAAAAGAATTCAGCAGAAGTTCACTATTTTTCTTGTTCAAAGAATCTGGGGTATGTGTTAAGAAAATCAAAGCATTAGCCAATCACACTGACCTGGTGGTGAAAGTAAAAGTCCTAAAAGTATTAACCAAACTCTAATTTGGGGTCTAATTTGGGAACACATGTGATTGGTACATTCTGGGCTTTTATGGCAAAGAGATTCTTGCAGCTGCTATTTTGGAATAATGAATATGACAGATTATCGACAGATTGATGCTGGGCTTAGAATAGGCCGTAAGGATGAATACTCGAGCTTGTACAAAGGAAACGTTTATTGATTTCTTATCACTACCCACATTGAGCTATTTTCCTTGTTAGTTACCTAAACTGTGATAGTGAAGTAATTCTATATCCCGAATAAGCTACACTTTTGTATTTGTTGCCATTTGTTAATCTAAGATATGTTTATCAATAAAGTTGTGTGTTTCAAGCAGCAGGAGAAAAAGATATCGTGCTTGTCCTGGGGTTTATAATCTGTTTCTGAAGATAAGATATATGGAAACAAAAACAGAGTAACAAAACCAGGACCCTGCAGTCGGGGCCAGCTGCTGCCCATCAGTGCTCGGGGACACTGAGCAAGATAAGCTAGCAAAGCTCAGAAGGCCTGGCTGTGTTGGTGCAGGACTAATCCCAGTACTTGGCAGGTTGAGCCAGCAGGAGTGAAGGTTCCGGACCAGCCTCGGTAACCTAGCTAGACTTTCGGCAACCTAATGTGCCCTGTTTCAAACCAAAAAATAAAACGCAATAAAAAGAGTTGGGGGTATAGCTCAGAGGTAGAATGCCCTTGAATTCAGGCCCCAGTAACACACACACAGCTCAGAAGGGCATGAGAGCCCTCCAACTGTGCTGCTGGGAGCACCGGAGGTTGAGGTCCTGGTCCTGGAGACGCATGCTTCAGAAGCCTTGGGGATGTGCATGCCCTTTGACCCAGGAATTCCACTTGCAGAGATCCATCCGTGGGAACTAATCAGATAATTGACTTGGACAAACCTGTGCATCTTCTAATAGCTTTGTAAAAAGCTGCTTTAGGAGAGTGAAATCGTAAGTGACCCAACTTAAATCTAAGTAATCCAAATAGGCAGCTGGGCTAAAAAAATAAAAGGCTAAATCTACACATTGAAGTGTTCTACAACAGCTGGAAATGTTAATGCACATCTACATTTATTTACATTAAAGAGGTCAGCAGAGCTAAGCGTGTGTGGTGGCAAAAGCTTGTAATTCCAGCATCGGGGAGGCTGAGACAGGAGGATCAGAGGATCCTGGTTTGTGGCCAGCCTCAGCTACTTAATGAGGCCCTTTGCAACTAACTCAGTGAGACCCTGTTTCAAGATAAAGAATAAAAATAGGGCTGGCAGTGTAGCTCAAAGGTAGAATTCCCCCGGGTTTCATCCCTAGTACCTCAAAAACAAACAAAAGAATTAACAAGCAGACCCAATACTTGATATTTGCTGCTCAGAACATTCTCTCCCTAAGATCAATCAATGCACATCATCATCCAAATTATTCTAGAAGGCTGCTTGTTTAATGTTCAGGGAGCTTAGCCAACTCAGAAGATGGTGCCTTTGAAGTAAAAGAACTTGATGGGTATTTAATTTATTTAGCTCTGTCCATTTTTTCCTTCATAAGCAATTAGTACAGGTGATCAAATCTTACTCATTTTCGCTTTATGGATTATAGGTATTCAGTCATGCTGAAAAATTTCTAGGATATAAAAGTAGATTGCTATTATCTGGGCGTGGTGGCGCACGCTTGTAATCCCAGCATTTGGGAGGCTGAGACAGGAGGATTGTGATTCACAGCCGGCCTCAGCTACTTAGTGAGGGCCTCTGCAACTCAGTGAGACCCTGTTTCAACATAAAGAATAAAACATAGGGCTGGAGGTGTATCTTGGAGGTAGACTGTCCCTGGGTTCCATTCCCAGTACTGCCAAAAAAAAAAAAAAAAGAGATTGCTATTTTCGTTTTTGGGAGTGCTGTAGGGGTATCCTACCTCAGAGCTATGCTCTCAGCCCTATTTTATATTTTGAAACAAGGACTCACTAACTTGTTGAGGGTCTCATTTAGTTACCATGTGCTGGTCTTGAACCTGTGATCCTCTCATCTCAGCCTCCCAAGTACTGGGATTGTGGACCTGTACTATCCCATCCAGCTTCTCCAATCTTTTAATAAATACATTTTAATGTTTTCGTTTTTACAAACTTCTGTGATATACAAATCACTAAAATGGACACCTATTCTAAACACATCTTCCCAGACAAAATACTTGGTGGGAAGACTGTTTGTCTACTCTATTAGTCCTCGCTTAGTTATGAAATGTTCTTCTCCATAAATAGAAGCATTATTTTTATGTTTGGTGCTTTTGAGGCATAGTGCATTAAACTAGCATTCGTGAAATCCTATCCTATGGAGCACCTTTTATTGAAAATAGAATTAATAGTTTGAGTGGTTCTTGGCCCAGGACTAGAAAACAAAGCCTGCTGCTGAGTTTTCCCCTGGCGCCTCTTTGTTGGGATGTGCAGTACAAAGAAGGGTGAGTGAGGAAAGGGGAAGCCGTGCAGGGAAAGATAAACAGCAGACGTCAGGGGCAAGTGAGCAACCTGTACAGAGCGCTTCGACCGGAGCACAACTCCTTATGTGATGTCTTCAGGAAGGACATAAAATGCCAGTCACAGTGGAAAGGAAATCAAAGTTTTTTCCTCTCTCTCTCTCTCTCTCTCTCTCTCTCTCTCTCTCTCTCTCTCTCTCTCTCTCTCTCTCACGTCTACCTCTGAGCTACACCCTCAGCCTTTTTTATTTTGAAACAGGTCTCACTAAGTTGCTGAAGGTCTTCCTATGTTGCTGAGGCGGGCTTCAAACCTGTGATCCTCTGGTCTGTCTTCCTAGAACTGGGATTACAGGTGTGAGCCACCAAGCCTGTTCTCTCTCTTTTTATATGATGTCGGGGATCAAACCCAGGACCTTGCACTATCTAGGCAAGTGCTCCGCCAGGAACTACATCCCCAGTCCTCTGTCAACTGCCACGAGAAGCCAGAATCCGTTGGTCAAAGTCTACTCCACTGGGTATTAGCTCCCTGCACTTGTGTGGCTCTAATCTGGCTAGTTTGCAGCTTCAGTGGTCCCTCTTTGTTAGGTGATAACCATGTTAGGTGACTCTTTAAGCTGTAGCTGGAACCATAATGGCAGTGACAGTGCCCTGGGATCTATGAATGCAGAAAGAATGAGTCATTACTGCGTTCCCTCTGGCAAGAAGTAAAGCAGTTGACAGGTCCCTGGCTTGGGGTGGGGTCAAATGGATCTGTGCTACATAAATGAGTTAAGAAAGGTGATAGTCAGGTTGCATTATGATTCCATTATAAAGATTCTTAAAACACCATGGGGTAGAATACAATATAATTTGGGCTCTAAAAAGTCAACTGTTTTTTTTTTTTTTTTTGAGGTACTGGGGTTGGAACCCAGGGGCATTCTACCTCCCAGCTATACCCCCAGCCCTGATTTTTATTCTTTATTTTGAAACAGGGTCTCACTGAGTTGCAGAGGGCCTCACTAAATAGCTGAGCCTGTCTGCGAACCACCATCCTCCTGTCTCAGCCTCCTGAATGCTGGGATTACAAACATGTGCCACCACGCCCGGCTCAAAAATTCTACAGTTTTTAAAAGGTGGTCATGGGTAAAAAATATTTTGGGGGAAGATATTCATTCCTCAAGTTTATTATGTCATAGGCGGTGATTTGAAGAAAAACAAAACTGATACTTAAATTTTGGAGGTGTTCAATAAGTGTGCATCGGGAGAATGGGTAGTTCGGTGAAAGTAAAAAGGGACATATCTAGTGAGGAAACAATTTCTAGTGAAGCTAATACCTAAAATCCAAAGTGTAATCACAAGAGCATATTCCTGAGAGTGTAATACTAGTAAAATCTTATGAAAGCGGCTGAAGCAATAAACGTGAATCCAAAATTCCGAGCCAGCAATTGAAGTACTCACAATGTATTTTGTCTCAGGGAACATGACAGCCACTGTGCTCGCCAGTGCATCTGAATGTTTCAAATCTGCTGGCTAATCCTATTCTCCCTGCTATGGATTGTCATCTGACCTTGCAAACAAGGGCCAAACAGACAATGGTGTCTGTAAAGCATGCAGTCAAGTCTTAAAGAGAGGGAAAGTCTCTATAGCAAGGTTTCTTTAAGATTAAGTTTTGATGTTAAGGTTGTGTGGCTTGGTTTTTCACTTACACAATGGTCCCTTTGGTAAAGATACAATTGTCAGTGCTCTTTCCTTTTATTTGTTTAAAGAAAATTTCCCATATTGTGACATTATGAAGATTATGTACATTATACCCTAGAAGAATTATTGTTTATTGTTTTTTTCTTTCACACTTAAATTTATAACTCACCTGAAAGTTATTATTGTAAGAGTCAAGATTCCATCTCTTCTCAACTCCATGGCTATCCACTTGAAATCCCTCCCTCCCTCCCTTTCTTCCTTCCTTCCTTCTTTCCTTTCTTTTTTGTGGTACTGGAGATTGAACCCATGAGTATTCTACCTCTGAGCTACACTCCCAACCTTATTTATTTATTTTTATTTATGAAATAGGGTCTCACTAAATTTCTAAGGGTCTTAGTAGTTGCCGAGGCTGGCCTTAAGCCTGCGATCTTCCTCTCCCAGCCTTGCAAGTGCTGGGATTACAGGCATGCTCTACCATACCCGGCCCAACACCATTTCTTGAGAAGACTGTTATTCACCCGCCATACTACAATTTGACCTTGCTCTAATACGCATGGATCTTTTTCAAGACTTTCTGTTCTGTCCATTGACCTATTTGATGATCCTTGTTCCAGTATCATTGCACTCTGTCACAGTTAATGTAGCTTCATAATAGAACTTGGTATTTGTTGGTATAAGTTATCTTTATTATTCTTTTCAAAGATTGTCTTATTCCTGGCCTTTTGCATTCCCATATGAGCTATAAAAATAAGCTTGCCAAATTACACACACACACACACACACACACACACACACACACACGATTACACTGAATCTGTAGCTCAATTTGAGGAGACTTAACACATTAACAATGTTGAGTTTTCTAGTCCAATAACATAATCTGCTCTTTATTTATGTCTTCTTTAATTTCTCTTAGTAATGTCCTGAAGTTTTCAGGTTTTGTGGTTTTGTCAGTGTTATTCTAAATGGCGTGGGCTTTAAGGTTTTATTTTCTTAATGTTTGCTTCTGATAGATTGGAATACAGATGACTTTTAAATTGTTTTTTAAAATATATTATTTTTAAATAATAAAGAATTGATCAATATTTTTTTGCAGTACTAGGGATTGAACCCAGGGGCATTCCACCTCAGAGCTACACCCCCTAGCCCTAATTTTTATTCTTTATTTTGAGACATGGTCTCACTAAGTTGCTGAGAGCATCACTAAGTAGCTGAGGGTGGCAGTGAACCTGCGATCCTCCTGTCTCAGCCTCCCAAGCCCTGGGATTCCAAGTGTGCACCAGCACGCCCGGCCTAATATTTGTTTTTGATATGCTTTTATTCGTGCATTGTAATTATACATCCTAATGAGGTTCAGAGTGACAGGAAGATACACGCACACAGCACTTGGTATGTTTCCCTCCAGATCTTAGCCCGTTCCCACTCCCTCCCTGTCATATTACTGACGTTGGTATTGACAGCTTCCTATGTGGACATAGCATTATTTGAAATGTTTCCTTCATCGAGCTGCCCTTTTCTCCTCCCGATTCCTTCCCCACCCCTCCCACTATTCTACTAGGATCTTCTCTCATTTGTCTGAAGTCCCTTTTGTTTCGCTAGCTTCCACATATGAGAGAAAATAGAGGTTCCTTGGCTCTCTGAGACTGGCTGATCTCACTTAGCATAATAGTCTATTTCCAACCATTTTCCTGCAAATATAATTTTGCATATCTAGAATACGCAAAGAATTTTAAAAACTGAACACTAAAAATCAGTCCAACCAAAAAAAAAAGTGCCTCCGTTTTTAAGAAATTCTTTGCTTCTCTATTACTTTTGAAGGCTAATTTCATTGGCTATAGAATTCTAGCTTCTGGAGGTCTCCCCTTCCCCCCAAAACCCCTTTAAATATTTCCATCGACTCTCTTGCTCTCATGTACTCTGATGAGAAGTCTAATGTAATTGTTATCCCTGGTCCTATGTAGTAGTGACGTGTCTTCCCAACTTTCCTCTTCTTGTTCAGTTTTTGCAGTTTGCACATGATCTCTTGGGATGTAGATGTGTTCCATATTTACCCTGTTTGTTGTTCTCTGAGCCTTTTGGATCTGTGGTTTGGTGTCTGTATGCTAGTAATTTTGGAAAATTATAAGCCGCTACTATGTCAAGTGTTTCTGTCTCATTTTTGGCTATTATAATCATATGTATATTACACCTTTCACATTTGTATTACAATTCTGGATGTTCTGAATGTTTTTAATTCTTTCTCTTTGTATTTCAGTTTGGGAAGTTTATATTGGCATATTTTCAAGCTTTTCCTTAGTGGTGCCCCGCCCCCCGATGAGTTCATCGAAGGCATTCTTTGTTTCTGTCGCAATGTTTTGATTTCTAGCATTTCTCTTTTTTGTGGCATTGGGGGTGGAATCCAGAGGCTTTCTACCTCTGGGCTATACTCCCAGACCTATTTTCTATTTTATTTGGAAATAGGTCTCACTAAGTAGCTGAGGCTGGCTTCGAACCTGCACGATCCTCCTGTCTCAGCCTCCCAAGTGCGGGGATTACAAACGTGCACCACCACGCCGGCTTAGTATTTCATTTTGATCCTTTATTATAGTTTTCATCTATTTATTTATTTTTCCCATTAGAGCCCTTGGTGTATTAATCAGAGTCATTTTAAATCCTCTAAGTGATCATTCTACGGTGTGTGTCACATCTGAGTCTGGTTCTGAGGATTGCATTGGCTCTTTGGACTTTTCTCTTTCCCATTCTTTTTGTCTTTTAGCATGCTTTGTGCTTTTCTGTGGAAAGCTGGGCACTGAGTGTTTGGGAATAGGAAATGAGATAATTCAGCTTTCAGTGTGAGCGTTTATGTTAATCAGCCTAGGAGCAAGGCTGTGATTTGTTTGCTGCACTCTAGATTTTTTATTTTTTATTTTTTGCAGTACTGGAGTTGGAACCCAGGGGTGTTCTACCTCCAAGCCACACCCCCAGCCATATTGGTTGTTCTACATTTTGAAACTGAGTTGCGGAGAGCCTCAGTAAATAGTGGAGGCTGGCTGCGAACTTGTTTCAGTCCTGTCTCCGCCTCCGAGTACTGGGATTGCAAGCGTGCGCCACCACGCCCAAACGTTTCGGTCTCTTCTTGCTTTCTTCTTTGGTCCCTTGTCTTTGGGTTTTTCTAAGGATTCTTTGGCGTCTGTGCCTTCCACTGTTATACTGGGTCACTGGTGATGTGCTGAGGTGATCGGGAAGTGTGTAATCCTGAGATTATTTCTCAGGGGAGGAGAGGAAGGGAGCCCTTGCGAAGTGACATTCAGAAGCACTTCTCTTTGTTCATCGTTGTTTTCGGTAGTGGGGATTGAACCCAGGAGCACTCTACCGCCAAGGTAGACCCTAGTCCCTTTTATTTCTTATTTGGAAACAGGTCTCACTAAGTTCTGAGGCCGGCCTCAATGCTCTGATCTTCCTATCTCAGCCCCCCAAGTACTGAGATTAGGGGTGAGCACCACCATGTCCTGGCTTCAGAAACACTTCTTAACCTATTTTCTTCCATTTATATGAGACAGAAAATCTAGATGACACTGGACCTGGCCTATTGCTCCAGGTCAGGTAAAGTCCTGGTAAAATGGTTTCCCTTCTAGGACAATCTTTTGCTACGGAGAACACTCTAGGCATATTTCAAATGGTTATTTTCCTCTCGCTCTGCCAGAAACATAAGGGGCTCTTGTCCCTTTTCTTCTTAACTTCAATTTGAAAATCTGTTGGGGTTCTTGAGGTAAAAGTGTAATACCTTCCCTGAGAGTGGTTTCCAGGAACTTTTTTTTACTTCATACTCACAATCTAGCAATTTATCAAAATTACTATTTAAACGATTCTACCTGTTCCTGGCTCTAGAGCCTTCTGCTTTAGGCAAGCTGGCCTGGGCTGCAATTCTGGCTGGATCTCCAGCTGTGGAGGTGTTGGCTTATCCCCTGTCTTCAGTGCTCTCTTGATTTTAGGAAACGTGTTGATTTTCCATTTGTCCAGCATTTTTCCAGTTGTGAGGAGGTTCGTGAAGACTTCTGTGATGGTTTGGATAAAAACTGTCTTCCAGGAAAGTGCCTGGCTGGGGGAGGTGCGTGCCTGGGGGCGTGGCCCTGGCCCCCTCTTCTCTCTGGCTCTGCTTCTTGGTGGTCATGAAGCAAGAGTGGCTTGTCCTCAGCTGAGTCCTATAGCCCTGTAGCCGGCAGAGTGTTTCTGCCTCGGCGCCAGCCGACCACAGACTGAAACCTTTGAAACCTCGAAAACTGGGAGCCGATAAATCTTGCCTCCCTGAAATTAGCCTTTTCAGATATTTTGATCACAGCAATGAAAAAGCTGTCTAAAACACCTTCTAGGCTCTATATATGTTGGAACTGAACCTAAACGTCACTACTATATTTTTTAGTCTTCCAATTTCCATTTGGCCCTCCCCCACTTGAGTTCTTGGGTGAAACTGTCATCGCTTTTTCTTGGCCATATTAATTGCAACTACTTTTAACTCTATGTCTAAAACCAGCAATACCTTAATCTCCTAAAAGTCTTTCCACAGTCAGTTTCTTTTCCTGTTTGTGCATTCCTTCTCTGTCTCTGTCTCTCTTTAAATTTTTATCTGTTCCATCTCGTGGCATGCCAGGAACTTTTGTTTGAATGCTGAACATTGTGTAGGACAAACTTCTAAAAACACCCCAAGATTCCATTTCCTTAATTATAATACACCTTAATGCAATCCATAATTGAGCTTATTTGAGATACATTTTAGTCTTTGATAAGACAGGTCACCCTTATTCCTAAGATATAATCCTTTAGGAGTTCTAGCCAATAGCTTGGGGTAATGAGTGAGGCTCCTCCAAACTTGGAAGTTCCCAAATTCCCACTTTATCTTGCACGTGGTATGAAGCTTGTGGCACATTGGCTCATTTTCCCAGTCCCTTCTGCCTCTTCCTGCTTGGCTCCTCTGGCTCTAAGTGTATACCCAAAGAACTGGTGACTACCTGGAAGGACAGAAGCAGCTCGCATGCCCAGCTCCATTCCTAGTGCTTTCCTTTCCTTCACGAACTCGTTCTCAGCTCCTGAATGGCTGTGCTAGTGAGCTTTTCTTTTTGGCCTGAGGATATCACTATTTCGCCTCCATGGTTGAAGGAACTTGTCTCTGAGCATAAAAAGTGAATGTGGCAGTCCTAGCACTTTAAATACATCCTTCTGTGGTTTGGCTTCCATTGTTTTCTGTTTAAGAAGTCAGCTAAGCTGGGCATGGTGGCACGAACCTGTAATTCCAGTACTTGGGAAGCTGAGACTGGAGGACCACAGGTTCGAGGCCAGCCTCAGCATGTAGTGACACCCACAACAATTTGGCAAGACTGAGAATAAAATGTAAAAAGGGGCTGAGGGTATAGCTTGGAGGTAGATGCCCCTGGGTTCAATCCACTACTCCCCCCACAAAAACTCCAGGTGCCAGCTGGTGCAGTGACATGTTCCTATAATCCCAGTACTTGGGAGACTGAGACATGAAGATTGCTGGGTCATGGCCAGCCTCGGCAACTTAGTGACACCCTGCTTCAAAATTAAAAATAAAGGGGGGACACCAAGTACTGTGTGCATATATGCCATTGTCAACATGATCCACAATATGATGTGAGACTATAGTGCACCAATCAAAAATAAAATGAAAATACCGCGCTTGGGAGGCAGAGACAGGAGGATCGCGCAGGTTCCAAGCCAGCTGCGCGCGCTGGGTTAGGAGACCCTGTTTCCAAATAAAAAAGTATAAAAAATAGGTCTGGGAGTGTAGCCCGGAGGTAGAAGGGCTTCCAGGAACCCCAGTACCACCAAAATAAATAAATAAATAAATAAATAAATAAATAAATAAATAAAATGAAAATAAAAAGGGCTACGGGTGTAGCACAGGGGTAGAACGCCCCGGGTTTCAATCTCTAGTACCTACTCCCCTAAAAAAAGAAGAAATTAGCTATCAGTACAGTTGTTGTTCCTTTGAGGGTTTTCTAAGGAGCTGGTTCTTTCTTTTAATTTTCAGCATTTTCCTCTAATGTACATAAGTGTCACTAGGATCTAAAGAGTTTCTTCAATCTGTGGCTTGGTGTTTTAGAAAATTCAGAGCATCCTCAACTGTGCTGTTATTTCTTTAGCTCTCACTTCTGTGTCACTTATCCTCTCCCCTCCTCCTGAATTTCAAGTAGACCCGGACTAACCTTGTTCTTTGTTTTTTCCCTCTGTGACTCTGTAGTTCCTGCTGGATGGTCTCTTCCCATCCGCCTTCCTGTCCAATCATTTTCTATTCCTCCACGCGCTCTCCGCTGTTAAATCTATTTAGTTCGTTCTTCATTTACATTATTCTAGTTTTCACTACTAAAATTCCAATTCTGTGTTTTTAGCCTTCATTTGTCTGCAGAAGTTTGTAATACTGTTTTTTATCTCCTTGAGCAGAGTGAGCATATTTATTTTAACGCTCGGATGACTCTGAGACCCCAGGGAGTCTTTCTCAATTGCCTGTCACTGTGACGGCTTTTGTTACCTTTTCTTGTACTTGGCTATGTGCCAGATTATGTATTTTGCAAAGCTTCAAAGATAGTTTGAAGCTGATGTTATCGTTCTTCAAAGAAGAATTGTGTTTGTGCTTGCTAGGCATCTTGGAGTAGTGCCGCTCTGGAATTAGCTTAATGTGATGTTCAGGGATTGAGAACATTCAAGTTAAACTGAAGTCCTGATTTACCTCTGGCTCACCTTGACTCCGAGGGCCAGTTCAGCACCACAAACCAAAGGTGCTGCGATTCCCCGGGAATGCCACTTGACCAGATTTGAGTTTTAGTCCCGCATGCCAGCCTCACGTCTGCATGACCTCTCAACACTCACTCACTCGCTGCATACGCTCGCTCGCTCGCTCGCTTGTCAGGAAAAGCGGCCCTAGCATCAGGCTACCCCACCCACTCTCGCTGTGCATCGATCATTCTTTACTAGCTTGTCAGCTCCCTGATGCCTTCAGGAGATTTGTAAACATGATGCCACTTGCCGGAAAATGGACAGAACTAGAGATTGTTATGTTAGGTGAGATTAGCCAGTCCCAGAAAGTCAAAGGGTCTAGTTTGCTCTCACATGTGGAAACTAAAGAGAAAAAAGGAAGCAAAAGGATGAGTGAGGAGAGACAGCAGGAGAATGATGGGTGAGGGTCTAGGAGGAAAACAAAGGAGGACTGAGGAAGGAAAGAGTTCCAAGAATGTTCTCTCCGTGTACGAAGGTCTCACTACCAACCTCCCTACTGTGCGGGAAGGCGGGAGGGAGGAGGGGCTAATGCACCAAGTGTTGGGCACATGCGCATCTGTGTCACTCTGCCTCTCACTATGATGTAACTTACAATGCACCAGGAAAAGAAGAAAAATAAAGTACAATTGTAGAACAAAATTATGTTTGTCCAGTCTCCCCAGATCAGCAGGAGGATAGGTTTCATTTACTCATCTTCCATTTTCCTAACTCATTATTGAGGCCTTTAGGTGAACTTTGGTTGAAGTATACATCATATGCAGAAAAGTACCCAAGTACCAGTAAGTGTTCAGCTTAATGATTTTTCAAAAAGCCAGCCAGAAACTATATGCTAACCACACACTGGAAAGCTCCCTTCATGACCCCATCTTGTCATTAATGTATCCCGACGGTAAACACTACTCTGACTTCTAATAACATAGATTAGTTTTGTGGGGTTTTAGACTTTAAATAAACAGAATCCTATAGCATATACATTTATTTTCTGCCTCGTTTCTTGCTAACGCTCTGAGATTAACACATACCGTTACATTATAGTATTCATTGCCATTTATGAATATAAATGTTATTAATTTATTTATTGGCACTGGGGAATGGAATCCAGGGACATTATACCTCGGGGCTACACCCCTAGCCTATTTTTATTCCTTATTATGAAACAGGGGCTCACGGAGTTGCAAAGGAACTCGCTAAGTAGTAGCTAAGGCTGTCTGTGACCCACAATCCTCCTGTCTCAGCCTCCCAAATACTGCGATTACAAGCATGCGCCACCACGCCCAGCTTAAATTTTATTTATGAATATACTGTATCATATCTTTCCATTATGCTGTTGATGGATATTTGTATTGTGCCCAGTTTGCTGCTATTATGAACAATGCTTTATAAGTATTCATATAGATGTGTATTGATGAAGTGTGCATTCATTTCTGTTAGGTATCAGGTCATAACTTATGTATATTTTTAGTCTCAAACGTAAATTTGGAGGCTAGGTGTGATGGTGCACACTTGTAATCCCAGTACTTGGGAGGCTGAGACAAGAGGATCAGGGGTTCCCTGCCAACCCCAGCTACTTAGTGAGGCCTTCCACAACTTAGTGACACCCTATTTCAAAACACTTGGAGGATCATAGTTCGCAGCCAGCCTCAGCTACTTAGTGAGGCCCTCTGTAACTCAGTGAGACCGTGTTTCCAAATAAAGAATAAAAAATAGGGCTGGGGCTGTAGCTCAGAGGTAGAATGGCCCTGGGTTCAATCTCCAGTACTGCACACACACACGCGCGCGCGCGCGCACACACACACACACACACACACACACACACACACACACACAGCTTGGCGCTTGGAATGTACTGAACGCAGCAAAGTAAATGCTACTTTCTGATCTTTTCCAAGAGAGCTGTGTTCATGGCCATGCTCCACCGATCGGAACATTTGATAATACAGCTACAACATATTTCTCCTGAAATCCCTTTCTCAGAAAACCACTGGTGACATTTTAGTAAAAGTCACTGCAGAAAACTCCACTATACATATAAAAGCATAAATAAATCTTTATAAAAGTCAGTATTTCAGCTAGGTGCAGTGATACATGCCTGTAATCCCAGCACTTGGGAGGCTAAGACAGGGGGATCATGGTTCAAGGACAGCCTCAGCTCTTAGTGAGGCCTTCTGCAACTTAGTAAGACCTTGTTTTAAAATAAAGAATAAAACTTAGGGCTGGGAGTGTAGCTTGGAGGTAGGGTGCCCCTGGCTTCCACCCTCAGCACTGTAAAAACAAATCTCTGTTTTACTATGTCCTCTTTCATAAACTCTGCTTTTTCATGGGGTCAGAGGCACTAGTGGCTTGGGGAGGAGAATAAGAGATGGGCTGTCGTCCTGGACTCTGGGAAAAGGTAAAGTAGAAATAGAAAAAGATGGTGGCTCCAAGAGAAGATATATTTTCTCCCTGGAAATCAGGGGAAGGTCAGTTCTAACAAAATGTATATGAACTTTCTTTTGGTCTCTACGACTGGTAAAGGAAAAAAAAAAGAAAAAAAGTTTGGCATCTGGTCTGCTGACGAGGTGGGGAGAGATAGGCTTTTTTAAAGAGTCCCCTCTCTTCCCTCTCCCTCCTCTTCCTCCTCCTCCTCTTCTTCTTCTTCTTCTTCTTCTTCTTCTTCTTCTTCTTCTTCTTCTTCTTCTTCTTCTTCTTCTTTTCTTTTCTCTCTCTCTCCCTCTCTCTCTCTCTCTCTCTCTATCGCTCTCTCTCTCCCTCCCTCTCTCTCTCTATCGCTCTCTCTCTCTCTCTCTCTCTCTCTCTCTCTCTCTCTCTCTCTCTCTCCCTCTCTCCCTCTCTCCCTCTCTCTCTCTCCTCTTTAGCCTTTGGCACTGGCAGTTGAACCCAGGAGTATTCTATCTCTGATCTCTAACCTCAGCTCCTTTTATTTCTGATTTTGAAACAAGGTCTCTCTAGGTTGCGGAGTGTCCCTAAGTTGCTGAGGCTGGCCTCTAAACCTCAGTCCTTCTGTCTCAGCTTCCCAAGAACTGGAATAACAGGTGTTCACCACCATGCCCGGGGAGAAGTGGCTTTTTCGATCCAGCTCACAGCTCTCTGTTGACCTCAGAAAGATGTGTTAGTAGTTGAAAGAGGACGAGGACAAGGAGGAGGGGGAGCACTGCTCTGGTTATGAAGTGGAGATTGGTGTGAGAATGAAGGTTACCTGGGAAGACCTAGGGTCAAGATGCAGGCAGAGTCAGCTTCTCCTACACACCGCTAGCCAAACCGCCAGCTCACCTGAGTACTCTAAAGGATTCACGGGCTGGAAGGAGAGCTGCTATTTGGGATCCAGGAATGAGAGGTGAGAAATGTTCAGAGTCCTCAAACAGAAAAAGGTAGGCAGGCCATGGCCTAGAGCCCAGCACTCAATGTTTGACAAAACGCACAGATGTTGGTTTTTTTCTGCCTCTAGAGGGCAGCACAACCCAAGGGAAAAGTATAGGAAGCCACTGACAGGCTATTTGGCTTAGACTTGAAGCTTGTCAATCAGTCACATGGGGGTGGTAGAAGCGAGCATTAATACCAAAACTTCCCATTCCAGTCCTGTTTCCAGAAAAGCCATGTACATACATATATATGTATATATATATACATATATATGTGTGTTTGTATATCTGGATACATACAAATATATATGTATGTATATGTACATATATGTCTATACATGTGTAAAAATATTAGTACTAGGGATTGAACACAAGGCACTGCACCTCTGAGCTACACTCTCAGCACTTTCTGTTTTTTACATTGAAACAAGGTCTCCTGAAGTTGCTGAGGGCCTTGCTAAATTGCTGAGGCTGGCCTCAAGCCTGTGATCCTCCTTCCTATCTCAGCTTCCCAAGTACTGGGATTACAGGTATGCACCACTGTGCCCAGCTCAGTGTCAATATTTTTTAAGGCAGAAAGAGGAATTGAGCAGCGTAGAGCAAATAGGGGCACTTGTGGAGGATAGGCTAGAGGGTAGGTGGATGGTGTGCACCTCAATGGTAATCTGTGTGTGTGTGAGTGTGTGTGTGTGTGTGTGTGTGCGTGCGTGCGTGTGTGTGTGTGTGTGTGTGTGTGTGTGGCACAGCAGATGAAGCCCAAGGCATTCGACCTCTAAACTACACCCAACTATTTTTAAAAATTCTTTATTTTGAAACAGGGCCTCACTGACTTGCAAAGGGCCTCACTAAGTACCTGAGGCTGGCAGTGAAACAGGATCCTCCTGTCTCAGCCCCCAGAATGCTAGAATTACAAGTGTGCACCACCACACCCAGCTTTACACCCCAACTCTTTAAACAAAATCTTTCTTTTTTTTGTGGTACCGAGGATGGAACACAGGGCCATTCTACCTCTGAGGTACACCCCAGCCCTATTTTTTTATTCTTTATTTGGAAACAGCGTCTTGTCTCACTGAGCTGCAAAGAGCCTAAGTAGCTGAGGCTGTCCGAAAAACGCGGTCCTCCTGTCTCAGCCTCCCAAATGCTGGGATTCCAAGCCACCGCGCCCGACTTAAGCTTTCTTGGTTTGGAAACAGAGTCTCACTAATTTGCTGAGTGTCCTGCTCATTTGCCGAGGCTGGTCTTGAATCTGTGGTCCTTCTGTCTCAGCCTTGCAAGTCCTGGGAGTGCAGCCAGGTGCCAGCACTTTGAAAAGCTATAGTCCAGCAAAGGAAGGAAGGCAACAGCTCCGCGGAGAAGTTGTGGAACTAAGGCTGAAGGAGTTAAATGTTAAGGAAGGAATTTTTAAATATCAAAGCTCAAGTTGGAAAGCCTGAGGTGGTTCCCTTGCATCTGTGTGCTGACATGTCACTCTGCAAGGCCCCTGGAGCCATATTGGATGGCAGTAAGAGAACGTGTTCTCAAAAATGAAAATACTGAAAAATATGAGTCCTTTAACAACATCTTTAGAAAATTTTTACAAGAGTAAGACCAAGCAGAAGAAAATATTGAATCAGAAAAGACCCAGAGAGCTTCTGGCCTCCTGGGTCCCATGGAGGCAGGCGCTGGAAGGGGCTGCTCTGCTCAGGCCTAGGCCCCCAAGGGTTTGGGGTCAGGGTTGGCGGGCAGGGGTGGGGGTGGGGGACGAAAGGTGGGGGGAGCAGGAGGAAGAGGGGCAGGCAAGCCCCTTGCAGCAGGCCACAGAGGTGCCCGCAGCAGAGCGATCCTGGACAAAGGTGTCCCCGGGCCGCCTGCCCCCTGGCCTGGGAGGAAGGCGGGGTCCTTGGTGTTTGCACATCCCGTGGCCATGGTAGGGGGTGGCTCTCTCTGTCACGGTCCTCGCACATCTAGCACGTAATCGTCACAGCAAAGATTGCCACTTGCCCAGCGACCACTTGGCTTCCCCTCCGTCCCCTGTTCACCTGCCTCCTCCAGCGCCCTCCCCGCCTTGCCTGGGCTCCCAAACACTGCCCCCGGCAGGCAGAGCGAGGGCTGGCCTCTGCATCCTGGGGGCCGGGGGAGACCGGGGCTCCTTCCTTCCCCAAGCACGCCCACCTGCCTCGGCTGCGAGCGACCCGGGCCGGGCGGACAGTGGCCAGGGCAGGACAGACACCGAGAGGGCGTGCTGGGCACTGCTAGTCTCCGGCCAGTCCTCCTCTGGGCCCCTGTCCACGTGTCCCCTCCTGGGACCTCGCCCCCCTAGGAGGAAAGAAAGGAAGCGGCCCTGTGTGCTGTTAGCCATGGCTCCTTGGGCCTGGCCTCGCTCCGCCGCGGCCTCGCCGACGTCTCCCGCCCCGCCCGCCTCCCCAGAGCCAGGCTGCCAGCGGGCTGGGGAGGCGTCCCGCGCCGCCGACCCCGGCCTGAAGGCCCGGCTTCCCGGGACCGCAGCTGCTCGGCCGCGGGCGCCCTCTCCTGGCCGCTCTCCCAGGCGGCGGCGGGTCAGGGGCCCTGGGCAGGCGGGGGTGGTCTGCCTTCGCACTGCTCTGCCTTCACAAAGACAGCAGCGCTCTCTACATTCCCCCTCTCCCTTTGCGTGCTGGGGCTGTGTGTCGGGGGGCGGGGGGAGTCACGGCATTCCCGCTTGAACCCTGTGTCTCCTACTGCATGCTCCCCAGGGCCCTAATGCAGTTGGGAAGCCTAAAGCGCCAGTGTGTGTGTTTGCAGGGAGGGCCCTGTTGGTGCTTATGCTTTCTGCCCCCCCCCCCGTTGCTTTTGCAGGACATAGTTGAGTTCATATGAAGCTTAGTGATTCTCACTCTGCTGACTTTAGCACCACGAGAAGCTGGGCACTGGTCGATTTCCCCTCCCAAATTACTATCATCCAGAATAGTGTTTTGTATACAATTACCAATATTGCATGTGCTATGACATTGTAAAATGGCATATGTGATTATGTTTCCTAATATAGTGTAATATCGCCGACAGAGTACACAAAGATGGGCATTGAATTTGGCTTTTTCTTCCTGGCAGGTATATTGTATTAACAAACGAAAAAGTCACCACAACACTCTTTTTATCCTTTTTGCCTTTTGAATTTTGTACTAATGTATGTATGTCCCATTCAGAAAAAAAAAAATGCAAGCCAGGCATTGTGGCGCACGCTTGTAATCCCAGCACTCTGGAGGCTGAGACAGGAGGATTCGGGTTCGTGGCCAGCCTCAGCTACTTAGTGAGGCCCTCTGCAACTCAGTGAGACCCAGTTTCAAAATAAAGAATTAAAATAGGGCAGGGGTACATGTATGTACACCCAAGTTTTTTTTTACCTCAATATGATGTATGAATATAATGCACCAATAAAAAATTTTACAAAATAGGGCTGGGAGTATAGCTCTGAGGTAGAATGCCCCTGGGTTCCATCCCGAGTACTGCATATAAATAAATAATAAATTTTCTAAGAAACAGTTTTTGCAGGTTTGTATAAAACTGTTGATATAGCATTGTCAATACACTGTCAGACTGTTCGTCTGAACTCTGTCATTAATTTTATGATTTTGCCTTTTTCCTTATCTGGATTCTCAAGGAGACATCCATAGCTTACAAATCACGACCGTTTTATCTCCAGCTATTCAGTCGTTCATAGTTCATTTCTTTTCCTTGTCTCGTTGCCCCGCCAGGGACCTTCAGAACAGCACTATTGATGATATAATGCGCATTTCTCTGTTTCTGATTTTAATGGCCTATGTTTCAGCATAAGGTTGATGTATACTGGAGGCTTCTGAATAAAAAAATGTGTCATATATTTATGTAATCAAATTTATAAGGCCGTAAAAATGAATGAACTTGACCTGTATATATCAGCCTAGATAATTATCCAAAACCCAATGCTGTATGAAATAATCAATTTGCAGAAAGATACAGGATAGTGCCATTCTACCATTGAGCATCACCCTCAGCCCTATTTCTTATTCTTTATTTTTTTGAAGCAGAGTCTCACTAGTTGCAAAGGGCCTCACTAAGTAGTAGCTGAGGCTGTCCTCGAACCGTGTTCCTCCTGTCTCAGCCTCCCAAATGCTGGGATTACAAGCATGTGCCACCATGCCTGGCTTCCATTTATATAATTTTCAATATCTGAAACCAAACTATACATTATTTAGGATGCATGTGTTTGTAGCAAATATGAAATTGGCTCTGAAGAACTTATCAGTTTTGAGATATCAGTTGCCTCTGGGAAAAGATGGAGGAAAATGTGACTCAAATAATATATGTAGATTAATGTTACCTGTTAAGAAAATATTATAAACAGTTACAACAAAGTGTTACTGTTTATCGTTAATCATGGATAATATATACATGGCTCCTCACACTCTTTCTCTGTATTACTATATTTGTGATAAAATAAAACATATATTGTGCCCGAAGTAATTGATAAAATGTTCTCGAATGTGAAAATATCCTCAAGAAATTTTATAATAATAAGCATTGGGGAGACCCCAAAACTTCCCTGGTTGGAGAAAAGTCACCTAATATGCAGATTGGTATTAGACTTCCTTCCTGGTCACAATACTTGTTTCTAATTGTGAACATATAAATGTCTTTAAATCCCTAGAGAGTAGGCTTTCCTCTCTTCCTTTCATTTTCTATCCATAAACATAGTTAAGCAAGTATGACAATAAAGATGTTTTTAGAAGCCAGCCATGATGGTGCACACCTGTATTCCCAGTATTTGGGAAGGCTGAGACAGAGGATCCCAGGTTGGTGTACAGCCTCAGTAACTTAATGATACCCTGTTTTAAAATAGGAACGAAAAGGGGCTGGGGATGGAACCTGGAGTTAGAATGCCCCTGAGTTCAATCCCAAGTACAAAAAAGTCTATATTTTCAGGGTTCTAAGGCTGTACCTCCTTGGTAGAGCATACGCCTAGCATTTATGAGGCCCTGGGCTCAGTTCTAAGCAACACAAAGTATGATATTATCAAGTCTGAAAGTACTCCGAAAGTTTACCCTTTGTAGGGAGTCCCTTAGGAAGTATCTGAACAGGCACACCAAAAATAACTAAGCAAACCAACAAAATGAGCTATTAATGAAGTCTGAGGCAAACATGGAATCCAGGAAATGGTGATCTCAACGTGGGCAAGTGTAATTAAGGTTACTTAAGTGATGACCAAATACCAGGGCCTGATTGACCAGACTGAATTGGAGCAGGGTGACGGACGATTGAGGGGAGCAGTTGAATTCCTAAGTGATAGGACAACTTAAAGAAGGAAGCCTTTCCTTCTTTAAGTTGACTTTTCAGGTATTTTGTCATAGTGCCAGAAGGAGCTAATATTCTAGATATGACAACCCGCACTATAAGAAAACCAGCCCCCGGCTGAACTGCCAGCTTACTCAGCCACATAAGTGACTTCCCGTAAGACTAGCAGAAGAAGCAACCCTGTAAGCCTAATATAGATTACTTATCCACGAAATGAAAAGTTATAGATGGCTGTTTAAAGACACGGGGTTTGGGGGTGATTTATATGGAGGAATAGACAACAAATATATAAAACAAAACTGTGGCCGGGCGTGGTGGGCACGCTTGTCATCCCAGCATTGGGGAGGCTGAGACAGGAGGATTGCGGTTCGAGGACAGCCTCAGCTACTTAGTGAGGCTCTTTGCAACTCAGTGAGATCCTGTTTCAAAATAAAGTTATAAAAAATAGGGCTGGGAGTGTCCCTTGGAGGTCGAATGCCCTGGGTTCAATCTCTAGTGCTGTAAAAAATAATAAAACAAAACTGTGTGCAGCTAATTAGGGTTCAGAACAAGCACGGCATCTGATGTGATAGAAGAGAAATGAAGCTATTTGGAGTCCTGACTGTGAGAACAGTGGTCCGTAGATGACTGAAGATCCACGACCTTGGGTCCTAGAACATTTCTAAGCAACTAGACTGGGATGAATTAAAGCAGAAGCTAACCCCAGGTGTGCCTAAGGTCTGACTATGTCACACGAGATGGAACATGAGCTAGGTCCCAAGTTGTCATGGTCGTATCTCAGGTGTCCCCCAAAGTCCACCCGATGGTGCTGTTGGGAACTGGTGGAAACTTTAAGAAGGAAGCAGGTCAATATTCCTATAAGAAAATGTATTTATAGCCTGATATCTTTGATTTATACCTCTCACCTAGCTCTACCAAGTGTAGAAGACAAGTACGCCATGGCTACATCACTCCGAGAAGAGTCTGAAGTGATCCAAGGGATATAACAGCAATCCTCCCACAACCAAAGAAAGGCCCAGGTTGAATTTGTAAAATTTCCTGCAGGATTGAGCATCACTAATCAGGTGGTGTCATTGTCCAAGGGAAAACTTCATGGTTCTTAAAATAAAGGGGAGTTTGCCCTTCTAGGAGAGAGAATACAAGGAGCTTTGTGATTTTATAAGTTTGCTTTTGCATTCTGATCTAGAGCAAACCTACCGTGAGAGCTGTATTTATATGATTAATATGATAGAAATGCCACTCACTGTTAAGCCATGTTGTACCCTAGCACTCGACCCCATCTTGTATAGTTTCAGAAAATGGTTCACGGATCACCCTGTGGGCATAAGATTTCAAGTAGACATGAAATTTAATAAAAGTGGAGCTGACAAAAAATGAGATTTCTTGATGGCCTGAGAGACCCTGTTTCCAAATTTTTAAAAAAAAGTGGGTCCCCAGGGTAGAGCCCGGAGATGGAAGGAAGGGTTTCCAGGAACCCCAGTACCACAAAAAAAAGAAGGAAGAAAATAGGGAACATCTGTATATGGCCCGATCATAGTGGCAGAGAACAGAGCCCGATGCACAGCAAGATAACAAGGCCGGTGCCGGGGCTTCTGAGGCCAGGATGGGAGCCTACCCGGGCAGCTAGGCTGGTGCCTGGTCCAGTGAGGCTGGGATCTGAGCCTAGTGTGAGGCAAGGCCGGTGGTTGGGCCTCTGAGGCTGGGATTTGACCCTGCTGAGGGGTGAGGCTAGTGTCGGGGCCAGCAAGGCTGGGGTCAGAGCCTGCTGTGAGGCTAGGCTGGTGCTGGGGCCTCCGAGGGCGGGGTCGGAGCCTGCCAAGGGGTGAGGCGGGTGCCGGGGCCAGCAGGGCCCAGATCGGAGCCTGCTGAGAGGTGAGGCCAGAGTCGGGGCCAGAGAGGACGGAATCGGGGCCTGCCATTTGGTGAGGCTGTAGATGGAGCCAGCGAGGCTGGGATAGGAACCTGCCTAAAGGCAAGACCGGTGCAGGGGCCTCTGAGGCCGGAATCAGAGCCTGCCATGAGGCAAGGCTGGTGCTGGAGCCAGCGAGGCCGGGAACAGAAACTGCCAGGTGACCATGCCGGTTCCAGGGCCTTTGCGAGTGGGATCAGAACTTGCAATGTGACATACACAGAGAAATATCAAAGAAAAATAAAAAATCAGATGCTCTCTCTAATATGCAAAATCTAGGAAGAAATGGATAATAGGAGGGAATCTAGTGGAAGAAAGTGCCCTTTGGAGGAACAATTAAGGTGACCAATCAGAGAGGATGGGAAGGGGGAAGATGGAATCTCATTAAAACATAAGATGTACATAAATATATCAATGTTAAACACTAAATCGAGCATGGGATTGAGGGAGCGGGAGGGAATGGGATAGGGATTGGACAAAGGCTAATTGGATGATGTGTACTTGGATATCCACACAAGTCTTGTATTCCATTGTGATGTTTGATTACAATGCACCAATAAAAACTTATTAAACATATCGAAGTCAATCACTAAGCCAAGCAAGGGAGGGAGGGACGGGGAGGGAATGGGGTGGGAATTGGGTAGGGGTTAAATCAGCGATGAGTACATGTTCGTACACACAAGTTTTTTTACCCCAATAAGTTGTATGAATATAATGCACCAATAAAAAATTTTTAAAAAACCATTAAAAATAAATAAATACAAAAAATGAGATTTGGAAGTAGATAAACAGCATAAGAAAAAACAATCGAGATTTTACCCTCATTTTATGTGCAAAGTGAATAAATACTGGTGATAGTTTGTAAGATTAAAATTATGTTGAGTGTAGTTACCTTATTTTATTTTGTGTTACTGGGGTGTGGTACTGGGGATTGAGCCCGGGGACATTCCACCTCTGAGCTACATCCCCAGCTCTATTTTAAGTTTTTTTTCTTTTCTTTTTGTGGTACTGGGGATGAAACCCAGGGGCATTTGACCTCCAAGCTACACCCCCTGTCCTATTTTTTATTCTTTATTTTGAAACCGGGTCTCACTGAGTTGCAAAGGGCCTCACTAAGTAGCTGAAGCTGTCTGCTAACCGCGATCCTCCTGTCTTAGCCTCTCGAATGCTGGGATTACAAGGGTGTGTCACCACGCCTGGCTTTGCTTTTTCTTTTGAAACAGGGCCTCACTGAGATGTGGAGAGCCTCACTAAATTGCTGAGGCTGGCTGCAAACCTCATGTCTCAGACTCCTAATTATTGGGATTATAAGTGTGTTCCACCATGCCCAGCTCCCTTATTTATTTTAATTTTTGTTGTCTATTTCCTTCAAAAGAAAGCAAACTTAATAAAGGTTATCTCTGTCTTGCTTCTTCCTGAATTCTAAATCCTTTTAATAACTGCCACGTACACATTAGTACTCAAGAGATATTTGTGGACTGTAACTAGGTTCAACTAAAAGAATAACACTGTAAATGTTGAGAATAGGAGAGAGGGTGGAAGGATGATAGTACAAATGGACTGGAAGTGTCCTATGTTAACACAAAAGATCACTGCAGATAGAAGTATGTTTTTGGAACGTTGAACATCAGCACAAACACAAGGTTTTTCAACCTCAGAACTATAAACATTTGGGGCCAGGGACTGTCCTGTGTATTGTAGGAACCCTACTGTTTACCCACAAGAAGGCCAATAGCACCCTTCTTTCTGGTTGTGCCAATCAAAAATGTAGCCAGACACAACTGTTCCTTGGGGATCAAACTCACTCTCAGTTGATAACCACTGCATCAGAAGGAGCCAACATCAGAAAAGTTAAGAAAACTTTCCATTCTAGAAAGTGGTACTGAGCCTATGGAAGAGTAGGAGAAGCAACTGTTTTCATCATAAATTCTATACCAATTGTTTTGTCATGTGTGTATTGGTCTGATAAATATTAGCACGTATTAAGAATTAACTAGGTGACAAGCTAGCAATGCAGGGAAGGGGAAAAAGGAGTAAGTAAAGACTGGGGCCCAGCATGTGTACCTGGGTGAATGGTGGTTGTGTTCACTGAGACAGGAATACAGGAGAGGGACAGTTTTGGTATAGGACCAGAAAATGATGATTCTGATTTCAAATGTTTCGAGCATGACATATCTTTAGGATATGGAACCTATGGTCATCAAATGAATTAGTATTTTTTTGGGAGTCTGAGACAGAACAATCGCAGGTTCACAGCCAGCCTCAGCAACTTAGTGAGACCCTGTTTCAAAATAAAAAATAAAATAGGGCTGGGGCTGTAGGTCAGAATGGCCCTGGGTTCAATCCTCACTACTAAAAAAATAATATTGAACTCAAAGTTGAACTATATAGACTCGGGAGTCGTTAAGATCTTAGTGGTAATTGATGCTGTAGCCGTGGATGAAATGTCTGGAGAGAGAAGAAGCCTGAGAACCGGCTCCCAAGAGACATCAAGATGCCGAGTATAGAACATTCCAGCCTTTTTCATACATCTCTATTTTATATTAATTAGAACCATACTCTAAATGTAGATGCACATATTTCAAAAGCAATTTTTATCTGTGCAAAAATAATAAACATTTATTGAAGCTATTTCCAAATTGCTCAGAGAAACACAGTCTCTTGTCCAGAACCAGAACTGTAGCTTGCATGCTGGATGATCAAACTGAGTAGACTCTGAGCAGTAATTATGTGAGAGACGATGGAGATTCAATAGTAAGCAAAATAGGCTATCCTGTGTTCGTAGAGCTTATCGTCTACCAGGAAACACAGTCAAAGGAGAGAGAAAACACAATGGCATGTGATGCGTGCTATGAAAATTAATAATGGAAAGCAACTTCAACTGAAGATGCAATGGGGTGGGATTTAAGTACCTTTGATGTCATCCATCTTTTCTCCCGGTAAGCACTAGCTCAGTCCCAAGGACAGGAAGAAACTGTTGATTGTGAAATCCTTTGCTCGCTGTACCTTGTGTGAGAAACGGTCAGGAAAGCTGGCAGATGAGATGTTTGCCTTTCTGAGCCCAACTAGAGAGCCTGTCCAAACCAAGCCTCTCAATATACTGGGCTCTGACTCCTTCACAGAGAGTGTCTCTGCGGGTTTGTAAATTGGTTTTATGCTTGACAGTCTGTCTAGCTTCCCTCCTGAGTCAGCCACTAGACAACAGCAAATGCCAGAAAGAGGAGAGACTGTACATGTCTTAGAGATAAGAAGCATGCACAGAGTTGACAGCAGGAACTTTGATGGACCCTGTTGGGTTATGAGAAGCAGATCAAGATTGGGATAAAGAAGAATTCACAGAGATGGGTCATATCTGCAAGAAGTAATCTGTCCCCTTTGTAGCTCTAGAGATGACTTTTCCTGAGGAGCAAGGAAGAGAAGAGGCTATGCTTTCAAGACACCACAGCTATCTCCTTTCTCCTTTTTAAATGTGGCACTGGGGGTAGAACCCAGGGGCCTTCTATCTTTGACCCCTCCCCAAGCCCTATTTTATTTTTTTTTACTTTGAAATGACTTGCTAAGCCCAGGGTTTCACTAACTTGTTGAGGCTGGTCTTGAACCGCGATCCTTTTTGTCTCAGCCCTCCAAGTGCTAAGATTACAGGCATGCGCCGCTCTAGCTAGCTCTTACGGCCACCTCTTAAAGAATGCTTGGTTATCAGGGAAGACAACGGCGACCCTTGTCCCAGATGAAACTTCTGCAAATAACTGTCTCGGGAAAACATAATACTCCTTACAAGCAGAGAAGAGAAAGGAAACTGGCATGAGATAAACACAGGTAATACAAGAAAGAAGATTGGGGACATGAAAAAATGGATGTCAAGTAGAGAAAACTCATCTGAAAAACGTTATCATAGAGTGGATGGAAATTGTTACCAAATACTTCATATGACCTTGAAGGTTTCAATGAAGCAAGGCTCAAGAAAGATGGAAAGAGAAGAAGATGAAATGTGGACTGTCTGGCCTCAGGGAAGAATGTAGAAAAAAATTGAACAATTAGAGATGAAGGCCAAAATGGCAAAATCCTGGAGGAAAGAGAATCCACAGCAAAAGCATGGCAATTAGTGTCAAATGTATGTAAACTGAGGGCTAAGACCAAAAAAATTTGGTGATTATGGTTACAGAACAGGCATAATGGTGCAATAATTGGGAGAAATGTCTCAGTAAATTGCCCAAGCTGCCCTCCAATTTGAGAACCTCCTGCCTTAGCCTCCCAAGTAGCTGGGATTACAGGCACACTCCACCATACCTGGCTGGTAGATTTTTCAATGTATTCCAGTTGTTATATTTTTAAATTTGAGTCACTAGAATGTGTTACCTATTTTTTAAAATGAACTGGAATTTCAGATAAAATAAGAATTATTGGACCACTTTTGCACGGCCTTCTAGACACCATGTTATGTGAGATTCATGAGACATAGCACCTTTCCCTGTTCTATCCCTGTGAGGATTAAAGTGAACAGATAGGGCAATGTCTTGGTTGTCGACTCGGTCCTCTGTGTCCCTGAACATTCTCAGTATTCACCATTAAGATTAGGTAATTTGAATAGTAACCTCACACAAATAGAAGCAAGGTACCGCCTGTACCTTACGGAGAAAATTTTAAGTTCTCAAAACTAATTTTTAAGATTCATAGCCATAAATGTAGAGTTTAAGTAGCTTCCAAAGCCTCCCATTACATATCTGAAACCAGCTCTAGAAGATGCCGAGCATACATAGATCTCGCTACCATCGAAGGGACTTTGGGAAGTGAAGCGAGGACACAAAAGCCTGCCAGCCTCGTGTCACCTGCCTCCAATCAGTTCCAAGACCGAAACCCGCCATGGGAGTGGGTATGAGTTAGGAACAAACTCCTGGCAAATAATCGCAGAGCACCAGGGATAGTTTCTCCATGTCCATAAATGTCTATAAATGCAAACCACAAAAGTGCCCAGTCCACCATGGGAGAGCTCAGGTGCGCAGAAGAGGCTGGGATCGCATCTCCCATCACTTAGCTTCCTCCATTCCTCTTCCCAGCTGAAGACATCGGCACATTATCGACTACCCAAATGAAAGGCCCAGACAATGAAAAGCACAGAACCTGGATACAAATGTACACCTCGACAGCTGATCTTTGAGAAATGCAAATATTGATCCATAGGGGGATTGTTCGGAGGGAGGGTTTGTGGCAGTAAATTGAGCCATCAAATTGCCTTTTCTTCCTTCAAAATTATCCCCCATCCAGATAGACAAGAACAAAGGACAGTAAAATACTAATGGCTACACTAATGGCAGCTTTGCCAGGAATCAAAAAAAAGCATGATTGAATAAAACCAGAAAAACTAGTCTGGACTCCTCCATTGCCAGAGAAGTGGGGGGAAGGGAGGAAAAATATATAAGTGAAATGAAAGAAGAGAAAGGGCCTTTAGAGTTCTGGGAAGAGAGAATTTACGGAACAATTGGAGCAAATGCCTTGCCCATTTCCCTGTCCCTCCTCTTTGAGAGTAGCAGTGGTGAAGCATTTATTTTTTATTGCTGTTCCCAGCAAAAATAAAGCAGAAGGTGCAGATACATCTAGTGAGCTGGCATGTAGGATTGGATGACAAAGTCAAAATAGCAGACTGTGGGCCCAGGGATGACCAAGTCCACACAGACACAGATAACTCTCCCAAAAAGAAACTTTAAAAAGTATGACAGGTAACAAAAAGGCCTAAGCAGTAGATGGAAAACTCCAAAGATGACAAGCTTTGCTAATTTAATTCGTAAACCGAATTTAATATTAATCAAAACATAAAGGGTGAGTTCTACAATAAATAACATTAGTATAATTAATTATACACTTAGAGAAAATTAAGGAAGAAAATCTACCTGAAACTACTTATGATGAACAGTCACCACACACACACACACACACACACACACAGTAGGTGAACCAAGGCTCTAACTCTAACAGGATATTGTGTTTGTAGGAAATAGGCAACTGCTATTCTTATGACCTTAGGATAAGAAAGACTGTTCTAGTAAAAAAATAAACAAAGCACAAAATGAACAAACAACCACCAAAGATTTTTTTTGTGGTACTGGGGATGGAACCCAGGGGCACTGTACCTCTGAACTACACCCACAGCCTCTATTTTTATTCTTTATTTTGTTTAGGGTCTCTCTGAGTTGCAAGCGAAGGGCCTCAGTAAGTGGCTGAGGCTGGTCTTGAACCGCAATCCTCCAGTCTCCACCTTCCAAATGCTGGGATTACAAGCTTGTGCCACCATGCCCGGCTCCACCAAAGATTTTTGAAAATTTATTTTTATATTTTTGCATATACACATATATGTATATGTGTATACATACATCCTAAAGGAAAATACTGACTGATACAGAGAACTCAAATGTTCTGCCTACTCAAAGATAACTCCCATACACAATTGAGTAAAAGAAACCATTTGCAACATATGAGTTCAGTGTGTGACAAGAGCTTAGGAAGGTGGTTTTGACCTGAACCACCAGAGCTCCCCACCTGCTTCAGGCTACCCCGAGCAAATCCCACCCCAGCCGCCAGCCTGCCTTGACGAGGACTGTGCGGGGACATGGGCGCCACCAGAAAGGGAGCGGATAACTCCCTTTACTGCTTTGAGAGGGACACCCGGGCTGGCGAAGATGCAGG